>NC_041731.1:86567814-87857457 GCF_004115215.2 Ornithorhynchus anatinus
AATTTTCTAACTCTTCATTTCCCTCTCCTTGAAGGGTATCGCGGGTATAGATGGCCCACAAGGTCCTAAAGGAAACATGGTATGTAGATAATTGAACTAAATAACTTAAATCCACGATTAGCTCAGATTATTTTGAATTTCTAAATAGTACAGATGGACTGTGGACTGTAATGTTTCATCAACCCAGACATGTGCCTGAGTTGACTTGCCTGCTTATCTATTAATTGCTGTGAAGTAAAGTGCTGTTAAAATAGCAATATCCCCCAGAGAGAGGGAAAAAAACTCCATGAAAAAGTTAATATTTAGATTCCTTAGGAGACAAACCAAGATTTGTGAGCAGTATTTTTAGCCCCAGAAGTGAAGAATCATTATGCAGTAAGCCTTTCCTTAAAGACTCTTTGTGTTTTCACATGGTAGGGTCCTCAAGGGGAACCTGGACCGCCTGGTCAACAAGGAAATCCGGGCCCTCAAGTAAGTTTCACATCATGTGCAGTTTATGATATTCTGTTTGATCACAGTTTCTAGGAAGCACAACATTGCATGGAAAGAGCCCCTTGCATGTGGCCCTGACAAAGTCTGAGCATTTTCTAAATAAGCCTGAAAAACATGCAAAGTATGAAGGCAGGAGGTTTTGAAAGTGAGCTTGCAGAGGCCTCTTTCTTCTGAGAGAAAAATGACTCATTCAAGTGTTCCCAGAAAGCTAGTCCTACTAAGCCACACCTGCAGGAGGGTTCTGAATAGGATCATTTTACGGCCTGAATGCCAAGATGGTCACTTGTACAGACACTCACACGAAGTTCCCTAGCTGACTAGTTTAAACATACAGGGTTCTTTTCTGATACCAAGAAATGGATTAGTAATCACTACATTGACTTCTTTCTGGAAAATTATAGCTGGAGCTGACATTTATGCCTGACTTTTGAACTGGATTTTCTTTCTACAGGGTCTTCCTGGGCCCCAAGGATCTATTGGACCCCCTGGTGAAAAAGTAAGTTGTAACATTGCTCCACTATGATCTGGTCAGTGCATCTGGGTAACAAGTCTGTTGTTGGGAGCCTAAAGGCTTTCCCTTCTGTTTTAGATAACTACCCATGGCCCAGTAAACAGGGAATTCCTCTAGAGCAACCCTAGATTTCAGAAAAGTATGAGAAGCAGAATGTATTGACACAGCAGTCACTGAACTGTAACCAATAAAAAGTACTGATAGCTACCCCTTGGATGACTGCCCAGGAGTGACATTCTAAGCTGCACTTATTGCTTTAGTGCATTAGTATTGGAAAAGTATTAATGCATTAGAAGATACATTAGCATTCTGCCCTTCTCTCTACTGGAAAGATTTGAAAATTATGAAAATCATTGAAATGTTAAATTTGCTTTTTGTTTGGATGGATCCCCTGTTGAGATCAAATATGATGAAGGGGGAATTTTTAAGACATCACTGTCTCCAAATTAAATGTTTCCTAGGATACCTACTTAACAATAATCATTTCAGTCCTGAATAAAAGAAAAAATCAATTTTATCCTGATTGAAAATCATACTGAGATTTTTTTTTCCCTCTTTTCTCTATGGAGTTTTCCTAAATTTTCAACACCTGCCCTCACCATTATTCCACCTCATTCTCTCTCAAGTTCCATCTGGACACTTTCTATATCTGGGAGCTTTACAACTCTACATACTTACCTTGAGGTAATGCTATTATAGGGAAAGGGTGGAATATACATGTCCAGCATTCCTCAAGCTTTCCCCAAAGTGTATTTCATTCATCTCAGATGAGGCACTCAATGGCCCTTCCTGTTGTTTTCATCATCTTTTCTATTCTGATGCAGCTGCAAGATTTATTATTAAAACCAAGCAGGAGATGTGCCCATTAACTTTTCTAGCATTATATATATAATATATCTTTATATCTGTATCAATGTCAATATGACAAATCGGAGAACTCACATTTGTTCTACTCTGCCAGTAGTGGAGTGCAATGTGTGAGTTTCTTCAGTCCTTGAACTACTGATGTTCATTAGTTGCTTCAAAAAGAACAGAAACTGTAGAAATGTGTTGTTACTTTAGCTTTACTATCTTTTTTTGTTCTTACTTCCCCAAGTTTTATTGCTTGGCAACCTTGGAGATGAAAGACTCTAGCCTCCCCATCTCTTCTTGACTCTTAACTCTTCCTTCCTCCTTATCTACTCATTTTTTCCCTCCCATAGACCCTTCCAAAGGCAAATTGTAATAATGCAGTAGTTTGTTTTTACCCAAAATTCTACGAATAAGCAATTACCAGGTAATGTTGATGTCAGTCTATGCACCAAAATGTCATGTCATGTTGTGCTATGAGCTAACCAAAAGGAATAATCTTTTTTGACACTGACTGATACTGGCAATTGACTATTTTCTGTATTTCGATTTCAGTGACTCCATGTCACTAATATTAAATGCATCTCTATGAAAAGAAACAGTGGTACCGACTGGTTTGCAAACTCCAAGTTGATTTCAAATTGATAATATTAAAGTAGATCTGAAAATAGAACCCATATAATAATGGTGGTAATAATGATAATGACAGTAATTATGGTATTATGTTAAGCGCTTCCTGTGTAACAGCCACTGTACTGTACACTGTACACTGGAGGGGATACAAGCAAATCCGATTGGATGCAGTCCCTGTCCCACGTGAGGCTCACAGTCTCAACCCCCATTTTACAGATGAGCTAACTGAGACACAGAGAAGTTAAGTAACTTGCCCAAGGTCAAACAGCAGACAAATGGCAGAGCCGGGATTAGAACCCATGACCTTCTGACTCCCATGCCCATACTCTACCCACTGTGCCATGCTGCTTCATGCTGCTCCATATCTATTAGCATTTGAATTGAAAAATCTATTTATAATCTGATTTTATATTGTTCAAATTGAACATTCAGTGATAAATATTCATGGAAAATTGTCTGCAGAATTGGGAAATATTTGTTGGACAACGACTCACTTAGTCCCATCTCAGAACTCACTCTGAGAACTCACATGTTCCTATACCTCTCCTTCCCCTCCACACTGTCCCCGATTCATAGATTTAATTAAAGCAGTTGAGAAATCATCCAACAAGGAGAACCTTGGATAGAAGAGTCATCCATCCCAGGCAATTGCCAAGTCTCTCCTGGAGACCCTCCCTGATTCACTGGGGACTGTGCCCAACCTATCAGAGGCAATATCTAATCAGAGCCTGTTCTAAACTGTTGTTGCAATGCTAGGGAAAGTTTTCAAAGCTTTCAGCCTTAACGAGTCATTTTAGGTCATTAATCAAATTAATCAGTAGTATTTATTGAATACTTGCCATTCCCATTCTTGCATCCTACCCGGATCCTGATTGGTTCAGGCCCTCAATTGAAGTGGAATACCAGAAGCTTGTTGAACGCTCGTTAGCAATTAGTACAGTGGGCTGCCCAGTGTAAGAGCTCCATAAATACTGTGTGAAGATTGAGTTGCAACAGCAGGTAATTTTAGCATCCCTTCACCCCAATATCAGGACTGCAGCCAACATCATCTCAATTTGTCACAGATTTATCAAAGTAACATAATTAAATAGGAAGTCAAATGCTTAAAGTGATTCATCAAAATTCCAGTAATTTCCAACCTCAAGTATTTACAAATCTAAATTTACATAGATCAACAAATCACCAGATGATATATGGTGTACTACAGCCTCATGTGTTTGAACAGATGAGTTTGAGCAGATGAATCTTCAGGTGGTTTGGTAAGCCAGAGTCAATTAAAGGAAACTCCAGTGGATTGTTCATTATTTGTGGTTGGAGTGAGAAGCAGCGTGGCTCAGTGGAAAGAGCAGGGGCTTGGGAGTCAGAGGTCATGGATTCAAATCCAGGTTCTGTGACTTGTCAGCTGTGTGACTGTGGGAAAGTCACTTAACTTCTCTGTGCCTTAGTTCCCTCATCTGTAAAATGGGGATTAAGACTGTGAACCTCACATGGGACAAGCTGATTACCCTGTATCTACCCCAGCACTTAGAACAGTCCTCTGCGCGTAGTAAGCGCTTAACAAATACCAACATTGTTATTATTATTATTATTTTTGCTTTTGTGGAATCCTCTCAGTGTTGAAGTTCTTGGAACCAGACTGAAGGTAGGTCAGGTCCAGCCCAAATACCCAAAAAGAAATTTAGCCTACCTGCCACTTGGAACTACGAGATGGTAGCAAAAGGATACACCTGAGTCATAATCATATGCTTTTCTGTTACAACGGAGAAGAATGCTCTAACAATGATATTCTTAAACCAGGCTAAGATAAACACAACTCTGATGTCTGAACAGCAGTTTGGTCTCTGAACAATCAAGGCAATTTTCACTATTAGCTAGGTCTCAACTGATTTGAAGAAATTCCTGACCAGATGGGGGAAGAATGTCCAATTGGAAACAGTTTCCAATTACATGAGGGGTTCTTCTGGTATTTGAAGAGAGCCTACAGGGAGCATAGATTTCTAGCAGTCCTCAATCTTGTAATTATAGAGGAAAAAAAATGAGACCTGAATGAAATATCATGAACTGCCATAGGAATTGATGTAAATACAAACCTTTGTGTCAAATAATAAAGAGTACTAAATTAACAGTAAGCAGTGTATGCTTAATACTGGACTGCTTGAAAAAAGATTACTGCTCTGTGAACATTAAACAGGCCTACACTCTCCTGGATGTCTAGACACAGTGGGCTCTCACCACTCTGTCTCTATTCTTTTCAAGCTTTTCAGTTTGCAACTGCCTACATGCTGCCTCTGTTGCCCTAGTGGCTCAAAATGGTTAATAATCTCACTAGTGACCTTAATTTACTCCCAGGGAACAGTTTCCTCTTCAGGGGGATTAGACCCTCCGAGCACTAAATTTATCAGAGAGTAAATCAAAGAAGAAATGTTTGTAAATTGTTCAAGCAGCAAAATAATCACATGATAGCTAAAGTTAAGATTTTTTTATGAAAGGAAGATTTGTGAAGAGGAGAGTATTACAGTGCTTCTGGGTTAATAGGGGGCCATTGGTCTGTTCCCCTTTATAATTTACTTAGTGTACAGTAATATGCTGTTCCAAGCAGGAATCAAGGAGATAGGGAAGAAAAAAATATAAAATAAATGAGAGTCTGTAATGTGGGGGCCATGCTGATGGGTGAGGCAAGGGCTAGGAGTGTGAAAACAACAGGGTCCCCTCCGTGCCTCCTCACCCTGGGCGGACCCCTCCCCATGTCCTTTCACCCTGGACGGGCCCCTCTCACTGCCCCTTCCCATGCCCCTTCCTGTGTCTCTTCATCTCAGCAGGGGCCCTCCCCATACCCTTCCTTGAGTCCATCACTCCATCCAGGCCTCTATCACTGCCCCCAAACCCTGGTTGGGCCCTTGCCGTACCTTCCTGTGCCTCCTTACCCCAGCTGGGCCACTACCCACACTCCTCCCCATGCCCCTTCACCCCAGCCAGGCCCCTCCTTCTCTGTACCTCTCCCAGGCCCCTTCCTGTGCCCCTTCATCCCATCCAGGTCTCTCTTCATGCCGCTTTCTGTGCCTCCTCACCTCAGCTGTACCCTTCCCTATACCCCTTCCTCTAGAATATAAGAACATTAATTCATTCAATTGAATTTATTGAGCACTTACTGTGTGCAAAGCACTGTACTAAGTGCTTGAGAGAGTACAGTATAGCAATAAATGGACACATTCCTTGCCCACTGAGCTTACAGTCTTGTAGGCAGGGAATTCGTCTACCAACTCTGTTATATTGTCCTCTCCCAAGCGGTTAGTACTATGTTCTGCACACAGTATGTGCTTAACAAATGCAATTGATTGATTGATATCTTATTTGAGCATTTAGAGATTTTGAGGAGATTAAAAATAGGTTTTCTGTAGGTTGGGGACATTACTAATTCTTTTGAGGTTATGCCACTATTCTTACTTTTTATATTTCCTTTTGCCATAAGTTGATAATGTAATCTTTTCTCAGAACTTTACCCATTTTCTTTCATTTAATTTCATGATATTGTTCAATTATGTAACCATTTGCATATTTTCTAATTTGTACACATTTAAGAAATAAAGCAACACTTAGAAGCACCAGGGTAGATAAACCCACTAGCAATCATTTTCCAATGGTGAATTTTCCATAATACAAAACCTTTATCCTATTTTCTTTCTGAAAATAAACTGTAAATGTTCATAAAGCTTTCTAATTTCCCAAGGCTGATAAAATCCATGTTCAATATTTAATACCCGCAATTAATCCCTACTTGTGCAATTGTAAATCCTATTGCTGGGTTATTTGGTACTGAAGTATATGTGCATATATGTTTACCTCCTTCCATCAATTTATTGTGTATCCTTTATCTTTGTGTGTGTGTGTGTGTGTGTTTGTGTGTCTAGGGACCACAAGGAAAGCCTGGTCTTGCAGGACTCGCTGGTGCTGATGGACCGCCTGTAAGTTAATATAATTAGTGTCTTTTTAGTTTCTTCATATTGTTTGATTCCCTCATTTTGAAGGTTATGTAAATTGAGCTCTGAGGACAGATATAAGACAAAGGTTTGACAAAGGCATCTAAGAATAGATTTTATAGTTTGTTGCACATCCCTACTATGCAAGTCTGTGTGGCTGAATGCATTCCTTTCAAAGCATTTGTTTCTTTAGAAGGTATTTTTCTTTATGTTGAAGGCTTTCTCCAAATTTTCTGTGAGCTGTGGATAAAACCTTCTTCTTCCTAGGTCTATTCTAGGGTTTCCATTTCTAGGTATCTCATGGCTTGTGGTGCTGACAGCTTTACATGAGTGCCAAACATAGCTTAGAAGGAAGACAAAATACAATATTATTGCAAATGAAAGTGGGTACCAAATTCCAATTTTCAAGTGGTCAGATAACTATATCAAAAGTACCAATATTATCCCCATACTCCATACTCACATTTTTTAATAGATTTGGTTATCTTAGAAGTACTCATAATTCATGATTCGCCTGGAATTATTCTTACAAGCATGAAAATTCCCTCCTCATCTTTACATAACTTCTAATGTTCTTACAAAAATTCTTGAAGATTTTACAATATCATAATTCTTTTAAGTATATCAGAGGATATGCATAACAAAGCTCAGATTGTAATATACCGGTTAATGCCTGGAATGATTTTTTCAATGACACCCATATTCACATATTGCTCTCCAGCCCTGGAAAGAGGTTAACAACGTCTGCCACTTTTTTCACCTCCCTTGAGTGACAAGAGGTACAATATGAATCCTATTCTTAATGAGAAGTGATTGTAGCAATCAGTGATAAGATAATCTTCTGAATGCCATTTTGAATCTCAATGTACATACTTAATGCTGAATTTGGAGTATCTAGTCAGTTGTATGTTATTTGAAAGCTCATTATTCTGGGCCTTTTCTTTTCCTCTCATTTCATGACTTTCCATCATTTCACTGTTCCTTAGCAACTACACCCTAAAATGGACAGGGACGGGGAAAGAGGTGCTATGCACAATAATACATTTTGCAGTCTTAGCAGCTCATATAAAAAGATTGAAGGGAAAGTAGTCTGACACTAATGATTAAATACAGGTTACCTGTGGATTCCTGTTACTCATGATACTCTACCATATAAATCAAGAGTCTTTCACTCTGTCATTTACTTAATTTGTAATTTAAAACCATAAATCAACATTTCGAGGTCAGTAATTTTCCCTTAGAAGACCAGCATGACCTTTTGGTAGATCATGGGCCTTGGAGTCAGAAGGACTAATCCCAGCTCTGCCACTTGTCTGCTGTGTGACCTTGGGGAAGTCACTTAATGTCTCTGTGCCTCAGTTACCTCATCTGTAAAATTGGGATTAAGACTGTGAGTCCCAAGTGGGACATGGACTGTGATCAACTTGAATACCTTGTATCTACCCATTGCTTGGAGCAGTGCCTGGCACATAGTAAGTGTTTAATACTATTAAAAAAAACCAAAAAACAAAAACCAAGATTTTAAAAAAATTGGTTTTTTGAGGCAGGAATATATATTCATTCTTTCAGCCTGAACATATTTCAGATATTCAGTGAAAGACAAATTTTAATGTCTTTGAAAAACAAAATCATTGTTTGTAGTTTGTTGGCTGAAGCATGAACCTTTGAGTTGGGAGATGTCATCCCTAAAGGCACTTATCATTTTCATTAATTGTTCTTTCCAAGTACTTTGTTTTAAATATTATTACAAACTATCCATCATTCAGTCATATTTATTGAGCACTTATTTTGTGTGCAGAACACTGTACAAAGCACTTGTTAGAATACACTACAACAGAATCAGTTGACATAGTCCCTGCCCACAAGACACTTACAGAGTAAGCATCTTTTAAAAATAAAGATAAACAGTTTAGCAACCTTGAAAGAAAGCTACATTCCTGGGGAAAAGGAATGAATGAGGTAATGCATATTTAAATTAATTCATTACTCTCATAAAAAATATATTTTTGTCTTATTCAGGGTCATCCTGGTAAAGAAGGCCAATCTGGAGAGAAAGGAGCTCTGGTACGTTTCAAAGCTTAATATCAATGTGCTTTACTTTATCAGGTCAATAATAGGTTTCCAAGCTAATGAACCATGAATGTACCATTTTCTCTTAATATGGTTTACCTAAAAGTTTGAATTATAGAGATAGAACCTTTTATTCAGATGCCGCATTCACTGTCAGATGGGTTTACTGATTACCATTTAACAACTTCTCCAGCTTTTCTTAAAATACAGTATTATCTTAACATTTGTTCAAGTCTCTCATAATAAACCAGCATGTGTTTGGACAGATAACTTGGAACATTGTATTTTCCATTATAGCTCATGCTATCTGCTCTGCTTAATAAGAGGATCATTACCAGAAAAAAGACCAGGACACCTATTTAGAAATCACTGATGGAATTGAAAACCATCAAAGGATTCATTATAAGTATTTTTATTTTAATGAGACACATTATTGGAGACACACAGAAGCAATCTTAGTGGCCAGCGAAGCAGGTTGCTTCACATAATCAACAGTTTGGAGAGGCTGTCTTTTCTAGATCCCATTGCTTCCTCCCAATGGCTGATCCCCCATCAAGCTCTTCCCTGCCCCAGTAACGTGGGTGTTGATGGTCCTGGCAGTTGTGTATTAGGGTTACTAGCGCAGAGAAGCAGTGTGGCTCAGTGGAAAGACCATGGGGGCTTGGGAGTCAGAGGTCATGGGTTTGAATCCTGGCTCTGCCACTTGTCATCTGTGTGACTGTGGGCAAGTCACAGCTTCTCTGTGCTTCAGTTACCTCATTTGTAAAATGGGGATTAAGACTGTGAGCCTCATGTGGGACAACCTGATTAGCCTGTATACCCCAGCACTTACAACAGTGCTCTGCGCTTAACAAATATCAACATTATTATCATTATTATTATTAACACTCTAATAATTCAGCTACTTTTAACTACCTTCTCTCTGAACTGTGCTAAGAATGATGTTAGTATCCGAATAATTTCCTTATGGGCGTGATTGTTGTGTGGATGGATTATTATTATTATTATTATTCACATTATTATTATCATTATTTACTTAAAGTGCCAGGCAGTTCTGCTCTTTAAATCTCCCTACCTGCAACATACCCTGGAGCTGGAGCCAGAGCTTCCAAAATGCTAGTTTCTGCTCTAAAGACCACATGCAGAATTAATCAATGTTGTAATTGTGTAATTATGTTGCCACAGGCCTGGGAGAGACTTAAAATATCATCTGGGAAAACTGCTACCTCCAGACAGCAAAGTATAACAAGTAATGTGCAGACAAAAAACAACTTTTCCAGATATTATTAAATGGGAGACTACTTCATCACTTTCCTCTATTTCCCACTACTATATTTGATCATCCTGATAATCAGGAAGTTCTCACAATCGTTCAACCAAATTTTTCATGTGACATTTAATCCTACATCCTTTTATTAGGTCCACTGTGCATGAAGGCTAGCTAGCAGCATCCTCTTAAAAAACCTAAGCTGGATTTTAAATAATGAGTGCAATGAGATATTTTCAGGGAGGCCTGCTTGTTTCAGAATACTTGTTAAAATGATGAAATTTAATTAACTGCAGAAATTGTGTTTTAAGGAAGCTCATATTAACCCTTTACAACTAATTTCAGGAAAAGTTTTACATGATAAAAATAAAAATGATTATGGATTCACTATAAAAATATGGTGGTATACTTAGCTTTTTCTCAGTGCTGCAGGTTCTTTAGTCTTCTAATAAAAATAAGTGAAAAAAATATGTATCGTGCAATATTTTATATTTGGCCACAGTGAGATTCTGAACCGTTTAGTTTCTATTTTCATATTTTACAAATTATAAGTATTTTAGAATTTTCCTTTAACTTGATTCACTTCTTTAGAGGGACTAAAAATCTGTATCTTTTATGCTGTTCATATAAGTTGTCTACAAACGTCATCAGGCAAGGCTGTTATAAACTCAGTTAAGAACAATCTGACTACTTTTATTAAATTACTAGGTAAATGGGTCCATGGATAGGTATTTAAATTGCATCTTCTATCTTTTAGGGTCCGCCTGGTCCACAGGGACCCATTGGCTACCCTGGCCCTCGGGGGGTGAAGGTAAGAATGAAAAATACTTTGCACAATCTACAATTTTTTGAAATGGAAAAATGTTATTTTCATTTTGCTCTTATTTTCATTGTAGGGAGCAGATGGTGTCAGAGGTCTGAAGGGCTCCAAAGGTGAAAAGGTAAAGGATTATTTTCTTGACATTTGTTCAGTTCCTAACCTGTAAGCAGACAAATTATGTTAGTGGGATTTCGTATTTATCTCTTATTTCTAATCCTGCATATTTATTGTTTTCTTCCTTTAATGTTTTTGCTATGTGCCATAGCATAAAGCAAAATCATATTTGTTTGTATTTATATCTGATCTCAGAAAAGGGGATTTTTTTTCCTTGCCTTACTAAAACTGCTTGAGAATCAGTGTGGCCTAGTGGAAAGAACATGGGCCTGGGAGTCAGAGGACCTGGGTTCTAATTCCAATTGTCACTTGTCCTCTGTATGACCTTGTTTAAGTTACTAACCTTCTCTGTGTCTTAGTTCCCTCATCTGCAAAATGGAGAATCAATACTTGTCCTCTCTCCTACTTAAACTGAGAGCTCTATGTGGAACCTAATTATCTACTTCAGCTCTTAGTACAGTGCTTGACACAAAGTAGGCCTTTAACAAATATTACTATTATCATTATAATTATTACTATCAGCATAGTTGTTGAAAAGGCACGTATTGTTTATATCACTTTCATGACATTTGAAACATTACTGAGATCAAATGATTTCAGTGATTACACTGACAACAAAATATCTTTGCTTTGATACTAATATCCACTGTAAAATGCACAGAAAGCATTTAGCCCAGGAACATCTGTAGAAATATCAGTCAGTCTATCAGTGGCTTTTATTGAGCATTTCACATGAGTTAGATATTTGGGAGAGAACAATGCAGTAGAATTGATAGATATACTCCCTGCCCAAAAAGCGCTTACAGTACAGGGGGAAGACAAATGTTGAAATACCTTTAGGCGAAATAGGAGTGTATAGTGATTGAATGTAAATGTTTCTCCAGTGCTTTGTAGAGTGCTTTGCACACAGTAAGTGGTCAGTAAATATGATTGAATGGATGTTGTGGGGTTGGGGATGTGGGAAAAAACAAGAGCTTAAGGGCTATGGATGCAAGTGTAGAGGTGGTGCAGAAGGGAGGGTGAGTACAAAAATTGAGGATCTACTCAGGGAAAAAAAATAATAAAGTAGGCTACCTAAAATCCCATTATTTAGACATAATGTTTCCTCTCCCTGTGGTGTATCATAGAACTCTGTATAAAGTTGGAGAAAGAAAACTATGTTTTTTTGGATTTGTAAAAATTACAGTTTTAATAGGTGTCTGTCTTGTTTGTTCTGTTTTGCCAGAACAAAAATTAAGTTATGTTGAAGCAATTATCTAAATAATTCAAGCAAATGAAAAAAAGAGCTGTGGCTTCATTCTGTATTGTACAGGCCAAACTTTTTTATTGATATAATAAAAACTTTTTATTCATGTAAAGTCTTCATTTTACCACTATTGTTGCACCATAGTCTATTTTGGATTCAGTTGCTTCATATGTATTTATACTGTAGACTGAGTGGTGTAAGTGCAAATGCAATCTCTTGATTTTTTTTTTTTTAATGTCATTCGTTAAGTGCTAACTGTGTGCCAGGCACTCTTCTAAGTGCTGGGGTAGATACCAGACAGTCGGGTTAGACACAATTCATGTTCCACATGGGACTCACATACTTAACTCCCATTTTACAAATGAGGTAATGAGGCACAGAGACATGAAGTGAGTTGCCTGAAGGTCACACAGCAGCCAAGTGGCAGAGCCAGAACAGGAACCCAGGTCCTCTTGACTCCCAGGCCTGTGCTCTAACCAGTATGCAATGCTGCTTCTTGATCATATTTTTACTATCATTTCTTAATAAAAGAACAAATAGTTTAATGCTAGCTTTGTATTTAAAATATATTTTTTCACTACAAACCACATTCCTAAAACATGGATATATTTGGCAGATTTGTGAGGATCGGCTTCTTTCCTGTATTAGCTTCTTTCAAATGATCATGGAAAGGTTACATCAATGAGCTAAAGTCGTCAGAAATTAAATCTGTAGGTCTCTCTGCTCATCCCATTAAAAATGACTTTCGTTATAAGCATCTTTTATTATCCATTAGGAAATAATGATTTACACAATACTAGGATATGGCTTTTAATTCCCACCTGCCCTATCATGTGAGTCTGGGCCAGATTTTTGTACTTGATAGCTCTTTAAGGGACTTCTTTATAGAGTTCTTAATGAGAGTCTGGCATTTAAGTCCCACAGACAATCCTGAGTGGCTTTTACAGGCATTTGCTAGAGGTACTTTATCAGAAAGCCTTGGGATGCATTTAAGTCCTTGATTGTCAGGATTCAGTCATTTATGAAGTCTTAGGACTCTTAAAGAGTGTGCCCAAAGGCTTGAATTGATGTATAAGGGTATCTAGTTTTCTTCTGGTATCTAAAATGTACAAAATACTCCTCCTAGGCTCTGATGTCTGAACTAACACTAACACTGTATCTATCAATATGGAAAGATCAGCAGCTTGGTTCACTAATTTGATTCTCTATTCCTACTCGGTATTTGAATTTGGTTTGTACAACTTTGAAGAGCAAAATCCTTCTCTTTGAGGATGGGGCAGAATTTCAGTTCACTTGAATTAAAATTCAGTGCACAACTGTTAATATGAATTTTATATTTCCTTCCCCTACTCCACACCATCTAAGTGTGGATATTCTGATATTCCACACACATCTGGAATTCCAGTTGCCCTTATTTACTTGAGGGGAGTGGTCTTGTCTACCAACTGTATTGTATTGCACTGTGCTCTGTAAATGATAAACACTCAGTGTATACTATAGATTGATTGATAACAGAAGACTATTGCCATGATCTTGACTGAGTAACACAGGGGCACACCTCAGTGTTCTGTCCATTGCTACAAACATAAGTTGGGGGTCTTGAAAATTTCCAGTTACACTGCAGAAACTTTTACAACTCTCAGAACCCAGGGAATCTATCTCCCAATAGAGACAGGGATCTTAATGATGGATTTCTATCTTCCAATGTTCAGCATGTTTTAAAAGATTTAAATATATTCCAGTTGGGAAGAAAAATGATTCTTCCAGACACCAGTCCTGAAAAATGTCATGTTGACAAATTGTCAAGGCATCCAGGAAAAGTTTCTTTCCCAAAGTGGGTAGAATGAAAACCCCAGTGTGGAGCTGATATTCTTAACTTGCTTCCCCAGATATGAAGAATCTTTCAAAATGAAGAAGGTTATTAAAAGCCTTCATTATGTTACTGGAGAATCCAGACTGAGGGGGACATGGAATTTATCTGGAATTTTCATTTGTGTGCTAAATTCCACTGAGAGAAAGGAAGATGAGCCTATCTGGAGAGCTGTGGCCCCGGTGGACTGCAACTGTGAAGTCAAACTGTCTGAGACACACCTTAACTCTCTCTGCTATTCTAAGCAGATAATACTCTCACAATTAACTCTAAGGCACTCGTCCAACTCACTCTCTCTTAGTTGTCCTCTCTCTCTTCCTGCTAGACTCCAGCTTATGAACTGTGTTCCTTCCTAGCCCCCCTCCCACTGTATCTTGTTCTCGAATCTTGACTTTCATTCAGTAGTATTTATTGAGTGCTTACTATGTTCAGAGTGCTTACTATGTTCAGAGCACTATACTAAGTGCTTGGAATGTACAATTCAGCAACAGATAGAGACAATCTCTTCCCAATGACAGGCTCACAGTCTAAAGGGGGGAGACAGATGGCAAAGCAAAAGAGAACTAAACAAAAACAAGACAACATCATCAAGACAAATAGAATCAAGGAGATATACACCTCATTAACAAAATAAATAGGGTAATAAATTATATATACAAATGAGCACAGTGTTGAGGGAAAGGGGAAGAGCAGAGGTTGGGGGGTGGGGCAGAGGGAAAAGGGAACTGAGTCTGGGAAGGCCTCCTGGAGGAGGTGAGCTCTCAGGAGGGCTTTGAAGAGGGGAAGAGAGTTAGTTTGGCAGATGTGAGGAGGGAGGGCATTCCAGGACAGCAGTAGGACATGGGCCAGGGGTCGATGGCAGCACAGGCATGAATGGGGGACCATGAGGAGGTAAGCGGCAGAGGAGCGGAGTGTATGGGGTGGGCAGTAGAATGAGAGAAGGGAGGTGAGGTAAGAGGGGGCAAGGTGATGGAGAGCTTTGAAGCCAAGAGTGAGGAGTTTTTGTTTCATGCAAAGGTTGATAGGTAACCCTGGAGGTTTTTGAGGAGGGGAGTGACTTGCCCAGATTGTTTCTGTAGGAAGATGATCCAGGCAGTGGACTGAAGAATAGACTGGAGTGGGG
Organism: Ornithorhynchus anatinus; assembly: GCF_004115215.2. NCBI lineage: Eukaryota > Metazoa > Chordata > Mammalia > Monotremata > Ornithorhynchidae > Ornithorhynchus > Ornithorhynchus anatinus. Next base: position 86,582,787 of record NC_041731.1, read on the forward strand.
AGAGACAGGAGGAAGGTAGAACTGAGAGGAGGCTGATACAATAATCTAGTCAGGATAGTATGAGAGCTTGTACAAGCATGATATCAGTTTGGATGGAGAAGAAAGGGTGGATATTGGCGATATTGTGAAAGTGACATCTGGCTTGAGGTCTTCCTCCTGCCTCTCTCTCAATCAACAAGTATTTATTGAGTGCCTCCTGTGGGCCAGTATTGTTCTAAGAACTTAGGAGAGTGGAATAAAATTAGCAGAAATGATCCCTGCTTTCAAGGAAGTTGCAATTTAGCAGGGGAGATATAGACTCTTCATTATATTTCAAATAGGAGGAAATAAAGCCTGAAGAAATGTCCATAAGTCCTAAGAGACAGATAGGAGTCTCAATGCTTAGGTGAGAAAAAAAGTACTGAATTGGCCATAAGAGAAATAGTTTAGAAATCAGTTGGGCAAGACCTCCTGAGAAGATGTGGTTTTATAAGGACTTTGATGATGGGGCAAGCAGAAGTTTGTAAAGTATGAAAAAGCAAGGAGTTGATGATGATGATGATGATGTTGGCATTTGTTAAGCTGGGAGAGATCCAGGGTAATCAGGTTGTCCGACGTGAGGCTCACAGTTAATCCCCATTTTACAGATGAGGAAACTGAGGCACAGAGAAGTCAAGTGACTCGCCCACAGTCACACAGCTGACAAGTGGCAGAGCAGGGATTTGAACTCATGACCTATGACTCCCAAGCCTGTGCTCTTTTCACTGAGCCACGCTGCTTCTCTAAGTTCTACCAGAGGGATGAGTGTAAAGAAAAGGTGAACAGAGAGAGTGATGACAGCATATCATAGTGAATATACTGGCTTGAAAGAAATGAAGTGTAGAATCTAAGGTGTAGTGAGACAACAGAATGGATAAGTAGGAGAAAGCTGATTGAGTGCTCTAAAGCTAATGACGAGTTTCTACTTCAGCCTAGAAAGAAGCAGACACTAGAAGAGTGGGGAGAGAGGCACAGAACAATGTATTAGAAAGATGATCTGGGCAATAAAGTCTTTGACTAGAGTCAGGGGTACATGGAGGAGGGAAGATTATTGTGGAGGTTGGCACAGTTGCCAGTTAGAATATTAGTATCTGGATCAATATGGTGACCGTTTGGATGGAAAGGAAGTGGCAGATTCTGAAAATGTTGTGGAGGAAGAACTTGCTCAATTTGGTGGGAGACTGAATATGGAGTTTAAAAGTAAGGAAGGAGTCAAGGATAAGGCTAAGGTAATGGGCTGGAAAGATGTGTGGATTGTGGTGTTAACGTTGATGTCCAAGGAAGGTGGAACAGAGGATTTGGAAGGGAAGATGAGGCCCTATATTTGGATATAGTGAGCTGAGATTTCAGTGGGACATTCATATAGAAATGTCCAAGAGGCGAAAGGTTATTCAAGATTTCAGAGAAGGCAAGAGGTCTGGGCTATAGAGGAATATTTGGGAATCATCCACATAAATGTGGAGTTGAAGCAATGGGAACTAATGAGGTTCTAAAGATAATGAGTGTAGAATAAGAAGAGATGAGAACCCAAATATAGAGCTTTGAGGGACACCATCAGATAGGGAACAGTAAGTAGAAGAAAAGAGACTCAACAATATCAGCCAGAGAGGTTATATAAAAACCTGGAGAGGAACAGGTCTGAAAGCAGCTAACTCTAATTAGACCAAACAAAATGGAAATTTCTAATGATTAAGCGACTGTACAGCAAAGAGTGAAACACTACATTTTATCAAACATTCAACATCTTTACCCCCAAAAAGGGATTGATCATTCAAACGATCATTCATATATTTGAAAAAGTAGACAGGGACCTGACAAATTATGGAAAGCAGAGGGACACATCTATGACGGCAAAAATGTCTCTGGAAATTTCTTACCTTAAGGACACAAAGGTTGATGAAAATGAATAATAGATCTAAGCTTTGTTCTTCCTCAAGCCCAATTTAGAGAGTCCAGTTAGTCTCTAACACTTACAGAGGTTCAGCTATGCTCCATTTTGAGATGCACCTTGGGTCTGAGTTTAGGAATGTCACGTTAAGGGTTCATTCATTCATTCATTCAATAGTATTTATTGAGCGCTTACTATGTGCAGAGCACTGTACTAAGCGCTTGGGATGAACAAGTCGGCAACACATAGAGACAGTCCCTGCTGTTTGACGGGCTTACAGTCTAATCGGGGGAGATGGACAGACAAGAATGATGGCAATAAATAGAGTGGAGGGGAAGAACATCTCGTAAAAACAATGGCAACTAAATAGAATCAAGGCGATGTACAATTCATTAACAAAATAAATAGGGTAATGGAAATATATACAGTTGAGCGGACGAGTACAGTGCTGTGGGGATGGGAAGGGAGAGGTGGAGGAGCAGAGGGAAAAGGGGAAAAAGAGGGTTTAGCTGCGGAGAGGTAAAAGGGGGGGTGGCAGAGGGAGTAGAGGGAGAAGAGGAGCTCAGTCTGGGAAGGCCTCTTGGAGGAGGTGAGTTTTAAGTAGGGTTTTGAAGAGGGAAAGAGAATCAGTTTGGCGGAGGTGAGGAGGGAGGGCATTCCAGGACCGCGGGAGGACGTGACCCAGGGGTCGACGGCGGGATAGGCGAGACTGAGGGACGGTGAGGAAGTGGGCGGCAGAGGAGCGGAGCATGCGGGGTGGGCGGTAGAAAGAGAGAAGGGAGGAGAGGTAGGAAGTGGCAAGGTGATGGAGAGCCTTGAAGCCTAGAGTGAGGAGTTTTTGTTTGGAGCGGAGGTCGATAGGCAACCACTGGAGGTGTTTAAGAAGGGGAGTGACATGCCCAGATCGTTTCTGCAGGAAGATGAGCCGGGCAGCGGAGTGAAGAATAGACTGGAGTGGGGCGAGAGAGGAGGAAGGGAGGTCAGAGAGAAGGCTGACACAGTAGTCTAGCCGGCATATAACGAGAGCCTGTAACAGTAAGGTAGCCGTTTGGGTGGAGAGGAAAGGGCAAATCTTGGCGATATTGTAGAGGTGAAACCGGCAGGTCTCGGTAACGGTTAGGATGTGTGGGGTGAACGAGAGAGACGAGTCAAGGATGACACCGAGATTGCGGGCCTGACAGACGGGAAGGATGGTCGTGCCATCCACGGTGATAGGGAAGTCTGGGAGAGGACCGGGTTTGGGAGGGAAGATAAGGAGCTCAGTCTTGCTCGTGTTGAGTTTTAGGTGGCGGGCTGACATACAGGTGGAGACGTCCTGGAGGCAGGAGGAGATGCGAGCCTGAAGGGAGGGGGAGAGGACGGGGCGGAGATGTAAATCTGCGTGTCATCTGCGTAGAGATGGTATTGGTTTAGTAATAATAGTAGTTATTGAGCACCTACTCTGTGTTGTGCTCACTACTGAGCCCACTAGAGATTGCAGTAAAGATGGAAGACATGATCCTTGCCTTTGAGAAATTCAGTGTTCTTTCCTCTTCCCTCTTTCTATAATCTTTCTGTCCATTTCATTGTGACTTGTAGCAGCCGGTTCACTGCTGTACCAGCTGTACAGCATCTGTAGCAGCTGCAGCAAGTGTGGGAGAATTTGTCTTACTGATATGTGTTTCTAATATTGTCAGTTTTGATCTAATTTTAGAAATGTCATCTCACTAGTCTAGTTTGTAAAGGTTTTCTCAAGAAACCTTTGCAATTTATGTGTTTTCTAGGGAGAAGATGGTTTCCCAGGATTTAAAGGAGACATGGGTCTTAAGGGAGATCGGGTGAGTTGAAATTAAAATCTACAAATATGTATAAAATAGCATTATGCTATACTCAGTATTTCAAGAGAAAAATATTTGACTTCTGTCTGATAGGTTTTAGTCATAATTTATCTCTGAAGTTTATTGTATTCCTATTTTATTATATTCAGTGCAGAAAGTTCTGAATTTACCTTTTCCCTAGGCTTCCAGTTAATTGTAATAATAAAATAATGCTATTTAGAAGTAACTAATGATGAAATGCAGTGTTAATATAATGTACCATTTTATAAATATATGAAATATGTATATCTACATATACATGTAGATATTATACATAGTATATATGTAGAAAGAGAGTCATGGTCATGGTGGCAGTAGAAGGCTCCAGCCCTGCACCATATTCCTGCTCTCTGCTGTCAGTCTGGTTGACAGCAAGCTTAAGCTCCACCTCTTCAATGCCTGGCTGTCCTCGTCCTTTCCCCTCACCCTGCTTGATAACCCCAAATGGCCATGAGTCCTGACAAATTGTGGAAAGCAGAGGGACATATCTATGATGGCAGAAATGTCTTTAAATGAATGAAGCTTTAAATGAAGCTGCCAATGGGAGAGCATGAGGTACTCAGAATTTCGCCTCCAACCAAACTGCCTTGAATGTCAAGGGACAGCTGGGTAATCCACTTTAGGGGAAAAATACGAAAAAAGGTATACATTTCAGTTATCAATCAATTTCCAACCCATCCCATGACTCAAATTCTTGTTTCTTACATTAAAACCACATTGTTTTTCAGGGAGAAGTAGGCCAGATCGGGCCAAGAGGAGAAGATGGCCCTGAAGGTCCCAAAGGTCGAGCAGGTCCAAATGGAGACCCTGGTGGTGCTGGTCAGGCAGGAGAGAAGGTCAGTGGACAATTGTGATGTGCTGATGAAGGATTTGGAAGGACAGTAAGAGTTGTGGATTGGAGTGGTGGGAGAGTATTTCCAGGTCTCAAATTTAGGGGAAATATCAAAGTTAAGCATACAGCTCTCAATAAGAGCTATTTCATAATATTATGTAGGCAATTTTGTGTGACCATAGAGGTGTCCTATATCGGTGCAATTCAGTTTGTCAGAATCACTGAAACAAATGCAAGATGTTAGACACTGAAACAAATTAAACTCCAAGTTGAAAATAACTGGGAATTAGAAAACTCACTATGCCCTAAGACTTTTTCTAATAAATGGAGTTAAACTATATTTCTCTAAAGCAGTAAAAAGAGTATTTTCTCATATTGTTTAGGAAGGCAAGATGCAATTTCCTTGAATCCAGTAAAATGTTAGAGAGGGCAAAGTTTTGCACCCAGTGGGTGGTATGTGAAGATCATAGACGTAGCAAGAAAAGGGAGACTGAGCAGGAAGGATAGGAAAAGAGAAACATAAGTCTGGCTATCTCTGTTTCGGAGGAGCTCTGACATTAGGAGCACACAGCATTTATATTAATGTCTGTCTTCCCTTTCCCACCCCCACCCCACCACTAGAATGTAAGCTTGTTGAGGACAGAGAATGTGTCTTTGTACTGTTGTATTGTACTCCCCCAAGTGCTTAGTTCAGTGCTCTGCACACAGTAAGCAGTCAATAAATATGATTGAATGAATGAAGAAGCACTGCAGTTCCTTTCATCACAGGAACAGACAATTGGGGGCGATTACCCCGTGGACAAAGGAGCAGGTCCTGCTGGTCTTCCACTGTTTTGTTTTGATTAATATGCTAATTTTTTAGCCCATTTTCCATGCTCAGAGTCATCAGATTTCTCCTTTTCTGTTTAGGTAAAGTCCTGGGGAACAGGATGGAGTTAAATAGAGTTGAGAGCAGGGGATATGAAAATTGTGTCAACCCTCCACTTGGCCTATAGACAAGTTCAGTCTCTATGGAATCTATCTGTTCATCAGAGTGAAAGAGCAACCTCTCCTTGTAATTCAGAAGTAGTGTCTTCCCAATCCAGGTTAGATTTTCCTAGTTCATTAATGAGGTAGAATTTGCGGGACTGTCAGACAAACAAGAATATTTATTGAGTGAATACTGCATGCAGAGCATTGCACTTAAACACTTGGGAAAGTACAATATAAGAGAGTTGGGAGACATGTTTCCTGCCCACAGTGACCTTACATTCTAGAGGAAGAGAAAAACATTAGTATAAATGCAATAAATTATGGATATGTACATAAATGCAGTGGGGGTTAAAGGGTGAAAATGCAAGTTTAATGATGACACAAAAGGAAATAGAGTATACTAGAGTCAGAGAACCTGTGTTCTAATTCTGGTTCTGTCATTTCCCCGCTCCTTCCTACCTCAGCTCACTTTCCTCCTATAGTCCAACCCACACACTTTGCTTCTCCTATGCTGATTTACTCTATCACGTCTCCATGTCCATCTGGTCTATTTCAACACAGATCTCTACTTTATGTCTTGCCTCTGGCCTGGAATGCCCTTCCTCTTCATAGTCAATTGACAATTACTCTCCCCACTTTGAAAGCCTTACTGAAGGCACATCTCCAACAGACATTCCCTGACTACGCCTTCATTTCCTCTTCATTCCCTTCAATGTCACCCTAATTTGTGTCTGTTTTTTAGTTGTATTGTACTCTCCCAGTGCTTAGTACAGTGCCCTGTACACAGTGTGTTCAATCAATATGATTTAATGAATGAATAAGTATCTGTAATTCATTTATTTATATTTATGTCTGTTTCCCGCTCTAAACTATAAGCTCCTTGTGGGCAGGGAATGTGTCCACCAACTCTGTTACATAGGTATATTATACTCTCCCAAGTTTTTAACGTAATGTTCTGCACACAGAAAAAGTTGAATAAATATGATTGAATGATTGATGGACTTTGAAAAGTAAATTAACATCTTTGTGCTTCAATTTTCTCATCTTTAAAATGTGAGTATGTGTGGGACTATATCTTCCGCAGGACTTAGAACAGTGCTTGGCACACTGAAAGCACTTAACAAAACAATAATTAATATAAGTATGAATGTGAATAGTATCATTATTATTTTAACAAGCAGAAATAATTTTTAATGTGAGATCAGAAGGTGAAAGGTAGAGCAGTGTCTTGCAGGAAACATGTCTTCTGAATTTGTGTGCTGTACTCTCTTCATTGGTTAGCACAGTGCTTTGCACACAGTAAGAATTCAATAAATAACACTGATAATGATGATAATAAAAAATAGTCTAGTTTGCAATCTATGGTTATAGATTGCATTTATTACTAGTCATCATTGAGTATGCTTTGTTGGCTTCAAAGGGATGAGCCATTATGGTAGTTCATTACAACCCATCAAACAATGGGAAAAATATGTTAGGCACATGTCTGTTCCCCTTTCTGCCCTTCCCCACCCCCAACTCTTAAATAAGGTGCTTTGTTAAGTGGGAATCCCAGAATTGATCTCTTGTATGAAAAAAGAGCAATGCCATCAGGGCCACCTTGATGTTTGAACAGTGAGTCCCCTTAAGTTCCCCCTCCACTCTCCCTCTTTCTACACATACACACATAAAAAAAGTATCTATTTAGTTTTACAAATGTATTCTGATTGATTTTAACTAAGGCTTCTTATTGACTTTTCTACAAACATAGCACTGGCCGAAGAAACTAAGAAATTTCTCAAATATGGAACAAGGCATTGGACATGAATGGCCTTGTCATCATAATTATGAAGTTTCATTAACCTTTAAAACAATATCACAACAAGCTTTGTAACTTGTATCTGAGGGAATATTATTAAAAATGTTTCTGGATGCTTATTTGCAATTTCTTCTTAATGTAAAGTAGTTTATATAGGAAATGCTGCCATTACAGTCAAATCTTTTTCAGTTGAACCTACATTGCGAAGGTTGCAGTTAGTGTTTTTTTGACTGCCCTGGCTTTCCTGTTTTAGTGCTCACATAAGAGCCCAGTTCAAAAGTTTAATACTAATAATAAAAATATTATTTTGGTATTTGTTAAGCACTTACTGTGTGCCTAGGACTGTTCTAAGCACTGGGGTAGGTACAAGGTAATCAGGTTATCCCACATGGGGAACACAGTCTTAATCCCCATTTTACAGATGAAGTAACTGAGACATAGAGAAGTTGAGTGACTTGCCCAAAGTCACAAAGCTGACAAGTGATGGAGCGGGGATTAGAACCCACCACCTCTGATTTTCATGCCCGTGCTCTTTCCATTAAGCCATGCTGCTTCTCTAATAATGATGGTATTTATTAAGCACTTACTATGTGCCAAGCACCATTCTAAGTGCTGGGGTTAGAACCAACAACCTCAAACTCCCAAGCCCGGACTCTTGCCACTAAGTCACGCTGCTTCTCTAATAATATGGTGATGGTATTGGTAAATATCTGCATCAGTGGCAACCTAGTGATTAGAGTATTTAACATTCCTAAGAAATACTGCACTCAGCTCTGGGATCCATTATATCATATATCAAAGATACCATGTTTCAGAAATAAGGGAATAGTCTTACTTTCCTTCATTAGTTTTAAAGCACTCTACTATAGGGTTACTTGCAAAATCAAAAGACCTTCCATAGTCTATAAAGTTTGCAGCCATTGTAAATACTGTGTAATGGTCATGCTGAAATTTCCCTGATAGTGCAGGATTTAAATAAATGACAGGAGGCTCAGAGATTTAAGTTTTTTAGTACAAGTATTGATGGAGCATAGAAATAATTGTGTAAAACCACTGAGTAGAAGAAAAGAAATTTGGGAACCTTAGTAGTGAAAGGCTTTAAATTATTTGTACTTTTGTGGTTGAATTTCAAATATTAAATGTATTTTCTTGTTAAAATAGAAAAACCTCAGTGTCACTTTTTATATAAAACAATGATAGCCTTGATCCCTCATCTTAGAGACTCCTCTTCCCTCCTCCCCAGAAGTTCTTGATATGTCACTATCAATCCCAAATATTGCTAGAGAGCCCTGGTTCTTATTTCATAATTCAGAGACCTCTATAGATTCCTAGTCAGAAGAGGTTTCTTGTGTTTCAGAGGACTGGCAAGGGCTAAATAAAATTCCTTTAATGCAGTGGAAAAAATCTCACTTGCAAATGCATAAAGAAGTGGGAAATGACAACAGTACTATTTTGTTGTTGTTTTTAATATATATGCTACTGCAATGTGGTGTGGGGAAAAAAAGATGCCTTCATCTTAATCTTTAATGCAGTGGTGAGTTCAGTAGTGTATACTATGAATATAGTATAAATGAATATAGATGAATGGACTATCATTCTAAAGTTTACTTGAATTATCATTTATAGGGTGGCTATTGGAGTATGGAGTATGGACCCCTAGTAAAGACCTCAGACATCTGCCTGTTGGGGAACATTCATTCATTCATTCATATTTATTGAGCACTATTTTGTGCAGAGCACTGTATTAAGTGCTTGGAAAGAAAAATTTGGCAAAAATAGAGACAATCACTACCCAACAGGCTCACAGTCTGTATATAGGGAGATTTCTAAAGTCTATAGTTTCACTAAAGAGATGCCAGGATAGTCTCACTCTCCACAGTTCTCATTTTCTTACCATGGGAAAGGGAGGTCTGTTCTAATGGATTGCCACAGGACACCTTTTTTTTCTCCCTCATGGGAAGGCAGACCCCGAATAGAAGAGATTTCCAGCAAGGAAGAAATATTCTCACTAAAATATTTTTATTCTACTTACGGAGGGAAAAGGAGAATGAAATAGAAGTCTGAAAATTGTTTGATACTGTAATGGTATAACTCTATGGCCAAATAATAATGAAAATTTGCATGGATATTCTTTAAACCTAAAATAAAATGTTTGTGTTTCTATTTTTGGATTGTAGGGAAAACTTGGTGTTCCAGGGTTACCCGGATATCCAGGAAGACAAGGTCCAAAGGTAAATCATATTTTTTTAAAGAATAAATTATATCTGCTGTAGATATGAAGGTATAATAACTCTCTGACAGCATGCTTACCATACTGCCACCATTTTCTTTGAGGAAAATTCCATTTTTTTCTCCTTGCCATTATTATGTCCTTATTTTCATGAATAATTCATTTCAAAATAGTCTGTGATGTTCAAATCCCATTTAAGAACTAGCATTACCTGGAACAATTTAAGTATTATGTCTTGTCTAAAAAATAATTATTTTATTATAACCAGACACTTAGATCCATGTAAAATGAACATAGTTAAATTGGCAAAAATGAAGAAAAATGCATTATCTTTTTCTAACTACAAAGGAATGAAAGTCCTAAGACGGCCCTGCATATCTAAGAATAATAACAATAGTAACAATGATAATAGTAATAATGGCATTTAAGTGCTTACTATATGTCAGGTACTGTACTAGGCACTGAGGTGGATTAAAGCATATTGGGTTGCGTACAGGTCCTCTCAGTCTTAATCCCCATTTTACAGATGAAGCACAGAGAAGTTAAGTGATTTACCTAAGGTCACATAGCAGAAAAATGGCAAAGCTGGGATTAGAATCCAGGTCCTTCTGACTTCTAGGACTGTGCTCTATCTACTAGGTGATGCTGCTTCTCAGCTATCCCATCATATATTTTCTGCAAGATCAATCAATTAATGGTATTTATTGAGCACTACCTGTGTGCAGAGCACTGTACTAAACAATAGTACAATAGTATATTAGTGCAATACAAGAGAGTTGGAAAGCACATTCCCTGCCTACAAGGGAGAAACAGATATTAATATAAATAAATTATGAATATATACATAAGTACTGTGAGGCTGAGGATGGGGTTACTATCAAGTTCTTAAAGGTTCAGATCCAAGTACATCAAAGCATCAGAGATGTTTTGGATTTTGTCGTGTCATTTGTTTCTTTTGATTTTAGTGAAAATTACTTGTCAGGAGTATTGTGAGATTAGGTACATTTAATACCTGTAAAACATTTTGAGCTCTTCAAGAGTATCCCTGTTACTAAATTCAGCCTAAAGATATGCTACTGTCTGCAATTTTAAATGATTCCCATTGAAAGTCTCTGGCTCTGTCCTGATCTTTCCAGAGGCTCCTTCTTTGAAGTGCTTGGACCTCTTTTTCTCACTGGCTCATAATCAGCTTCCTTCAAATGTCTTCAAAGATGTATTCTGGCACCCTTCCTCCCCCTCCTCCAACGGAAGGCACACCCTTCCAGGCTGCCTCAGTTAGGCTTTCAACTCTACTGTCCAGTTCTGTTTATGAATTTGATTTGGCAGCTTCTTGTCATTTATATTTTTTGTGGCAGAGTTGAATCACTAGCCTAGTGACTAAGCACAATTTTCTTTCATGCCTCCGGCTTATATTTGGCCTTTTTCACTTTGTTTAGGTGAACTCTCTGAACAGTATCCTCTCTGTATTTAACTGAAAAGACAGTATTCATAAGAAATGTCACCTTGGGAAGTTAAACTCTCTTTGCCACTGTTATTTAAACTCCAAAATTTGAGACCTTATTTTGCTCTCCTTTGGGCACTATTTTTTCATTCTTCCATGACTTTTTTTATGAATGAAAAAGAAGTTCACTTCAAGTAAAGCCTCATAATCTCTTTTTGATGGTTGTCATATCAAAGGAGAGAATAGTTCAGGAGTTTGCCTGCTTTAGTATTTCAGGAATTTGAGCAGGGGGAATAGCTTGCTGACAATTATGATGGGCCATGTAATGAAACTGGAGTTGATATCAGAAAGATTACCAGCCAGCACTATACCTAATAATCTAATTGCTGTTTTACAATGATATACAATGAAATAGTTTTCTGTACACACAAAGCATACATGTTGCCATCTGGGCCACTACAAAGGGTTTTGATTGACTAGTAAAATGTACCCCACATAATAGTAATAATAATAATGATGGTATTTAAGTGCTTACTATGTGCCAAGCACTGTTCTAAGCAATGGGGTTGATACAGGGAAATCAGATTGTCCCATGTGGGGCTCACCTTTATAATCCCCATTTTTCACAGATGAGGTAACTGAGGCACAGAGAAGTAAGTGACTTGCCCAAGGTCACACAACAGACAAGTGGCGGAGGTGGGATTAGAATACATGTTCTCTGACTCTCAAGCCTGTGGTCTTTCTACTAAGCCACGCTGCCACATGCTAATCAAGAATCTGAAGCTTGCTACTCTGTGCCCCATACCTTCCATAGCAATGATTTCTGGGGAAATGGTATGGAGGGGGAAGGGATTAGAAGGTTCCCCTTCTCCAGTGGTCATGAATTCTGCTGTTTGCCTATTAGTCAGCACTTGGGCTCTCTTGAAGTGTCAATTCAGAATTCTTTCCCAAGTGAATCGTTAGTGTTCTAGAAGTCAACATGGGGATCCCAAGCTGGCTGGCACTTTGGTAGGGGATGTCCTTTTGAGACTCCTTTAGTTTAGTAGGGTTCTGTAATCATGCTTATCGCCGCTCATTTTTTACCTTCGATGGAGGGAAATAAAATGGAGCAGGAAGAAAGCATCTTAGCCAGATACTACTGTACTTCATAGGCACACAGCTCTACTGTTAACATCGATCAATCAATCAATTGATGGTATTTATTGGGAATGTACTGTGTGCACAGCACTGTACTAAACACTTGGGGAAGTACAATATGCAGCAGACTTCACAAATGCTATCACTGCCCCTAAGGAGATTGCAGTCTAAATTATAAGACAAAAAATGCAAAGGAAAGATTCAGAACCATTGGGTGAGAACGAGATATACCTTTGGAATTAGGTTTGCCACTTTACAGAAGTCCTGATGAATATCTGCAAAGCCTTCCAGCTAATGGCAAAGAAACTAGTATATTGCCAAGTGACTTACATAGAAGGAGATGTCTTTCTATTGGCAAAATATTAGACAAAGCCACCAAACCCCAACGCTATCTGCTAGGTTTAGGTTCTTTTTGAATTTTTATTATTCTAGGAATTTATATGAATTCTAGGACAGGATAGAGCAAGGTGAGAATCATATAACATTATTATTAATCTTGGTTATGCATATAGGACTAGTAAATACTCCAGAATATTAAGCACAGTAAACCTAGCTAACTACTTCTTTGGAAGATATTTATTTGAAAATTTGTTAATGGCAAAAGTGCACATTAGAAAGCGACACTGATTATAATAGGAATACCTAGCTATATACACATGTGCATCATTGCTTTTTCTATAAAGAACATGGAAGGTTTGACAGACTTATCACACTGGAATATAAAAAATGGCACATTTTCCTTTTATTTCATTAAAAAAAACAAAAAAACTAACATCTATTTTGTATATTGATGTTCTAATGCACTCAGGATTTAAAGTGTTAAGGTAAGTTCACCTAGAGCTATCTTAAGATGCATGGCTTTCTATGTAAGGTTTTATTCTCTGATTTTATTTATAATATAAATTTTTGGATTGATATGGGCAATGCATGTTTAGGTACATTTTAAATTACCTCACTGGATAAGGTGAAACAAAAATGAAAAAAGCACGACAATCTAAAATACTACTTGTAAAATATTGGTGCATTCCAGCTTCCTTTCTGGAAGCCCAACCCAGGTGAAAAGAACAGAAACCCTTCAGCTTGGTTGCACCTCGTGGGGAGGTTAGACTTCCCAAACCCTTCCCACACAGCCAACTCTGCTCAACGCTGCAACTCTCAGGGGGTAAGGCTGGAAACTTCTGATTCAGATGCATCCAGGTGTTCTGGCCATGTACCTGAACTGGGCCATGTTTCCATGTGGTTAATCTACTGTGCAAGACAGCTGCACCCAATTAATCAAGAATTTTCGGGAAATGTTCATTGTGTTTCTATCCATGATCTTATGAGTCTATCATTTAAAAAAGTGCATTTCCTCTGTAGGGTTCCACTGGCTTCCCAGGATTCCCTGGTGCCAACGGAGAGAAAGGAGCAAGGGTAGGTTATATTCTGTCAGTCACTCTGAACAAGTTATTTAACTTCATTGGGGTGGTGGTCACAGTGCATTTCTGTGGAGAATTCTGGCTCCGGAATCTTTATTTTTTGTATTTTTTTAAAATGTAAGTGGTAGCAAACAGGGTGCCTATTTTCAAGTGCAAATAAAAACTCCAATTTTGTTGCTTTGTTTATTGAAGCAGATTGAGAACAACTATTATGAGGAGTCTGAAAAGATTGTTCCAGTGAGCCATAGGTGACGAGGGTCACTGCTTCCCTATCTCTCAATTGGATGTGGCTTATCATACAGGAAGGAAGTTGATGTTTTCAGAACTAAAAAGGTCCTTGGAATCTTAGTCAATGATAGCTCAGTGTATCATCCAGTCAGACAGAAGCAAAGTGTACCATTGCAGAATCTACCCATCCATTTTAGTTAGCCCACAGTGCAGTTTAGCTTGTTTAAATTAAACATCTGTGAGAGCTAGGCTACTCTGTGTTGGCTGTGTTCTTATTTTTAGTGAGGCTGAGGGTAACTTGTTTTCACTAGCCAAATGAAGTAAAATGAAGACAAGTGCCTTTTTAATATTTTAAACAACAAAATATTTGTTGACCCAGGATTGTCAAAAACTTAACATGCATTTCATTCATTCATTCATTCAATAGTATTTATTGAGCGCTTACTATGTGCAGAGCACTCTACTAAGTGCTTGGAATGTACAAATCGGCAACAGATAGAGACAGTCCCTGCCCTTTGACGGGCTTACAGTCTAATCAGGGGAGAGAGACAGACAATAACAATAGCAATAAATAGACTCAAGGTGATGTACATCTCATTAACAAAATGAAATAATATATAAGTAATAATGAAAATAATAAGGGTAATGAAAATATATACAGTTGAGCAGACGAGTACAGTGCTGAGAGGAGGGGAAGGGAGAGGGGGAGGAGCAGAGGGAAAGGGGGGAAAAGAGGGCTTAGCTGAGAGGAGGTGAAGGGGGGGTAGAGGGGGAACAGAGGGAGCAGAGGGAAAAGGGGGAGCTCAGTCTGGGAAGGCCTCATGGAGGAGGTGAGCTCTAAGTAGGGTTTTGAAGAGGGGAAGAGAATTAGTTTGGCAGAGGTGAGGAGGGAGGGCATTCCAGGACAGCGGGAGGATGTGGCCCAGGGGTTGATGGCGGGATAGGCAAGAACGGGGGACGGTGAGGAGGTGGGTGGCAGAGGAGTGGAGCATGCGGGGTGGGCAGTAGAAAGAGAGAAGGGAGGAGAGGTAGGAGGGGGAAAGGTGATGGAGAGCTTAGAAGCCTAGAGTGAGAAGTTTTTGTTTTGTGCGGAGGTTGATAGGCAACCACTGGAGGCTTTTAAGAAGGGGAGTGACATGCCCAGAGTGTTTCTGCAGGAAGATGAGCCAGGCAGTGGACTGAAAAAGAGACTGGAGCGGGGAGAGAGAGGAGGAAGGGAGATCTGAAGCTTTAATGACTGAGAGTGTAAGAACCATAGTTAGATACTAACAGGATAAAAAATGAATTTATTGAATGGATGATATCTTACTGCTGCAGACACATGTTTTGTCAGAGAACTGCTGGTGGTCCTGTGGGATCAGTGTTCACAGGGTAAATTTCGGCTATTAGGCTTTTTTTAAAAAAATGAATGAATTATGGTATTTGTTAAGCACTTACTATATGCCAGGCATTGTACTAAACACTGAGGTAGTACAAGATAATCTGATTACACACAGTCCCTGTCCCATACATCACTCACAGTCTAAGACAGAGAACACATATTCAATCCCCATTTTACAGATGAGGACACAGGCACAAAGAAGTTAAGTAACATGCCCATTAAGTCACAGAGCAGGTAGCCATTGGAGCTGGGATGAGAACCCAGGTCCTTTGACTTCCGGGTCTGTGGTCTTTCTACCAGGCCATGTTAGCCTGTCTATGTTGACACTGTGCGTGAACAGCATTTTTCTTGTGGAAACAGAAACTGAATCTGTCCTCATTGTCTTAGTTCAGTGTTTAGCGTATAGTAAGTTCTTAACAAATTAACATTATCATCATTCCTCTGGTTCTGCAATTCATTGCCCAACCATTGCTAGACTAAGTGGAAATTGGAGGTAGGGAAAGGGATTAAATGGATATTTAAATTATCCCTTTCATTGGTTTTATCGCTCTCTTTGAAAAGACATATGAAAAGGTTCATTTACATTGAATGCTGCTTTCTAGCCCTTACCACTACAGTGGGTCCATATGCCTCTGCCATTGCAACAGCTGTAGCTGGTTAGCTGTTTGACACAGCTCCCCCTTAAAATGTTAGCCCTTCCATTGGCATATTTAAAAAAAAATTGGCACTTGGGGAGGCTATACCCTACATTTTCTACTCTATATAAGGCTTCGTTGGGCCCAGGTCAGGCCTGGAGCAGGGTAGAACAAAGCTTCTAATTCAGCCCGTGAAAAGCTAGCTCCAGAAACAAGCTAACAAGCTAGAGATTTCACTATTTTTAAGGCAAAACTACTTTTAAAAGTAGAATGGGTTTGGAGGGAGAGCATTCCCTTCCTACCACACATTTGAATAATTTTGATTTTAAAATAGAGTCATTCTCTAGCTTCCTCTTTTCCCCTAGTCGCTAACAAGAACTGACACCTTCACAATGCAATTTCCTGTGGGTGGATGTAGAGTAAGGGGCATATGGTAAATCAATCATATTTTTGAGCACTTATTGTGTGCAGTAAGCCCTTGGGAACATATAACAGAGTAGGTAGACATGTTCCCTTGTGAGCTAATGCTCATTCATAAACGTATATTCATTACACATTCTGCTTGAAGAGGTCCTTACACTCCTAGGGAATTGAATATGATGGCCATTTTCAGAAGGGGTCTTTTTATTTGGATTAAAATGCATAACACATAATTCAAAATAAAATGGCAGTTTGATCCTGAGGGAATCACCCAATGTCTCCTTCAGGCTTAGATCTGTATTTCACTGTACCATACTGAAGCTGAGTCTGTTTGAACTTGCCTTGGCAGGGTGTAGCTGGCAAACCGGGCCCCAGAGGACAACGTGGTCCTACGGTGTGTATCTTGATTTCAGTGCTCTGATTCACATCTCCCATTTGAGCTTAGTCAAGTTGGCTCCATTCTGGCAGAGTCCTTGGCACCAAACCAGTCTCATCTCTTCCTCTCCTCCACAGGGCCCTCGAGGTTCTAGAGGTGCAAGAGGCCCGACAGGGAAACCAGGTCCAAAGGTAAATGTCAGACATGTGATAAGACACTGAATTCAGCTGGAAGCTATTTCTCTTAAAGAAACAAGCTCTGACATTGTATCAAATACATCCTCTCCTTTTTGGTCTCTCTCCTACCTCTAGGGTACTTCAGGCAGTGATGGTCCCCCTGGCCCACCTGGTGAAAGAGTAAGTCAGATGTAACTATATTCCTCTTTTTCTGTGTCGTTATAGATCATTTCATTGCTCAGTGAGTACAGGTCATGGAATGTGATATTGCATACTTGTAAAGACACACTTATGAGGAGATGCCAAGCCACAGCGAAAAGATTCCTTCTTCCTTACTAATTAATGTGAAAGAATGACATTATTAATGTTGTATTCATAGACCACTCTTCGATTTTTTTTAAATGAGAGAAGCTACTAACTCAGCTTGCCTAGGCCTTCACTCCAGATCTCAAACCAAACATTTTAAAAGTTTGTGAAAGTTCACCATACTCTGTCTTCAGCACCCACTGTTTCTCATTTTGGCATGTTTCCACACATGAAAGAAGGCATGAGTAGTATGCTGGGAAAACAGAATCTACCATTAGCCATTAAGTTGCAATCAATATACATTCAAATCAAGATAAAGCATCCATTCCAGTAAATAGAAAAACTATTTAGGAAATTGATTTTCAATTGAAATACAATGGAGCTAACTACAGATGAATGAGCATGCCCTTTGCCTGGTTTATTTTAAGAAATATAGCTTTTATGTGGGCCGATTTCTTCTCAAGCCTCCCACTCCTGCCCTAATTTAAACCAATTTGCATATTAAAACAGAGTTATATAATCTGCAGAAGCTTCAATTAAAAAAGTGGACTGACAATGTAAGAATACTTAATGCAAATGGCTTTATTTTTGATTTCCCAAACTCCTAGTGCATTTATTTTCTGTCACATTTTATCAATGATAGCTTATTTTAAGTTTCCATAATCATAAATTTAATGTATTTATTGTGAAGTGTAAAGCCAAGAAAGAACAGGATTTCTCTGTTTGCCTGGAGAATGAGGAGCAAGCCAAAAAGGAATAGAATTTAATGTATGTGCTGAGAAATAGCCACAGACAAACAGAAGAATCAAAGGAGATGCTTTAGAATTCATTCAGCTACATATTCATCCAGGAAGAGTAAATTGTGGTCATTTAATCCTTACTGAATTCCCAGCTCATTTGAAATTTTCTTATGTCTCTTGGAATAGACAAATTTATAGTAAATATTTTCTAAGTTCCTAACTGGAATGCATATCATATTTGCCCAAATAGTAGAAGATAAAAAAAACTTTGGAATCTGAAATGATAAAAGACCAAATTTATTGGAAAAATTTCTAAACTTTCTCTTCCAAACTAATGAATACATCACTGTAGAATCCATGCAGATCCATTTGAGAGTTTTTACTTTGGATTTTCTCTACAGGCTTTTTTATCTTACCATTATTTCTGCAAAATTAGTTTTATATTGGTAAAACTCCAAAGCAGATGGAATAATTGTGAAGCTAATGTGGAGTCTGCAAATAATGTACTACATTTTGTCACCAGAAACAGATTGAGTGTAAAAAAGGAATATAACAAACTAGAAGGTTTTGCTAGAGGGCACTCATGAGGTAGAATGTGGTAACTAAATGAAAGTTCACAGATAGCCATTAGAGTTTTTAGTAACTCAATTCTGTTTACATTTTGTTTATTTGGCCATTATGAATCTTTCAAAAATCTACTTCTGGAGTTCAAACATTTAATGTTATGTCCTAGTCTTGAATATGCCTGCCTCATAATCCAGAAGTCCAATAGCGGAAATTGGAAAACCATATTGTAAATGAGAATAATAGAAGCATTTGTTTTTCATTATAGAATGATTTTGGCCTGATGATCAAAGTTAAGGAAGGATTTTATAAACAAGAAAGTGCCAGTAGCAATAAGGTTCTGTGACTGGCATTCTCAGCTTTTTTCCGTATATGGGAACAATTTACCTCATGTGCTTTATATGGGGGAATGATTATTTTTGCCAGAAGCTTTGAAGTGTAAGGAATGTAGATGACCTCATTTTATTGATAGGATAATACCCACATAAGACAGAGTTAGACAAGGTATTCTGTTGATCTCTAACTCTGGGGATGACAACCATTTTAAAGAAATACTATGTGTAGCATTATTTCAGGCTTGGAAAGCTCTTCTGGGTCCTAAGTTAGACAAGCTCTACTTGGGATTTCACACATGTACTCATGATTAAATATTTTTAATCTCATTTAGAGTTAGATAATTTACAAGGATTTATTGATCCCATAGACAGTATAACACTGTGCATCCTCTGTGTCGTCATGTGTTAAAGAATAGTCAGATCTTCACCCTCAAGAAGGTGTACCCTTATAAGAGGTACAATTTTTCATCATGATGTAAATGAATCTGTGTTTTTAAATTGTTGTTTTCTCCCTTCCAGGAAAGGTTTTGGCCTTAACTTTACAAATTTCCCAAACATTCATTCTGTATTCAGTTATTGGTTCCCATAATACACACACACACACACACACACACACACACACACACACATTTAGTTTCTTGAATTACTTTTACCCTAGCTTAATATAGCCATGATTCTGTGCTCCTCGCTTTTCAGCATCCCTTTGAATTTAAACTCAGAAGATTTCAGCACATCAGATATATTTCTCTTAGCTGAGACTGACCTCAGTGTACTGTGAAGTAATGATACCAGAGATGCATATTCCGTTTTCTTGATTTTTGAAAATGAACTAAGTTCAATTATATGCTGTAGAAAAGTTGTGAGACTTCAAGGGGAAACATACATCTCCTCATACTTAGCTTCTAGTATCAAGTATTTGGGCACATTTGGAAGCTGATTTTATCCTTTTCCCATTACTGGAGTGCCAGTAAATAAATTATTCCTGAAATGAAAAAGAGTGAAGCATTCAGATGTAATGGCATTCCTGCAGAAACCTACAAGCAAGGAAGGGAGAGATCCAGTCATTAGACATCAGCATGAGGAAATACCACAGTACATCAGAGATGACACTATACTCATCTTCAAAAAGGAATAATAGTGAGATGATTAAAGTAAGTTGCCAGAGCCTCTTGCTGCTTTCTATTGATCAATAGGCTTCTGAAGAAGAATAATGCCAAACTGAATCACAGTATGACCAAAGACAAAAATGCAATCTCCCAGATACGATCTTTTAGCCACCTTACAGGACAAGTTATAGCATCAATAGACCTGTGCTTTTGCAACTATAAAGTAAATTGGTTTGGCCAGAGATGTAGTAATGGCATTAATAATGATGGCATTTGTTAAGCACTTACTATGTGCAAAACACTGTTCTAAGTGCTGGGGAGGATACAAGGTGATCAGCTTGTCCCACGTTGAGCTCACAGTCTTAATGTCCATTTTACAGATGAGGTAACTGAGGCACAGAGAAGTTAAGTGACTTGCTCAAAGTCACACAGCCGACAAGTGGCGGAGCTGGGATTTGAACCCATGATCTCTGCCTCCCCAGCCCATGCTCTTTCCACTGAGCCACGTTACTTGTGTGCAGAGCACTGTACTAAGCACTGGAAAAGATTACACAACTGGGAATTAATTAGACAAGGTCCCAGTCTTTTGAGAGAAATTACACCAGCTCTTTTAAGTTATTCCACAGTGTTATGATTGGTTGAGGCTGAGTTGAAAGTGTCCTCTCCAAACCTTTTCCTAGCCTATCAGAATAGACCATGATGAGCGCTTAACACTGTAAGATAAGACAAGTGTTCTGGGGCCAAGCCTGTTCTACATATTCTCTGCCTTCCACACGAGGATGCAACAGGAACCTGGAATCTGAAATCAGAAAATGATTTCAATCCTTCAGAAAAGCATGGTCAAAAGCTCTGAAACATTAGACCAGGACTATGTTTTCTGTACATACCTGCAAGAAGATACATAAATGATTATAAATTGATTCAAAATGCTGACATGGCACTAATGATTTATACATATATAGATAAAGAATTAGAAAGTGAAACTGATCAGGCCAGCATTGCATTTGGAAAATAGACCCAATGTAATGACAATCCCAAGCGCTTAGAACAGTGCTCTGCACACAGTAAGCATTCAATAAATGTGATTGATTGATTGAATGAATGAGCATCAGTCTTCCTAGAGGAAAAGATTTGCCAAGATGGGGATACCAAGAGGTAGGCGCGCACACACACACACACACACACGGCTTGGAATTGTAGGAATATATTCATTAATAAAGCAAAGAAATAGTTCAAAATGCACAACAGAATGGAAGGGAATGTCAGTCATGCCTTGAGTGGTCTTTTTGTCCATGTCTGCATGCATGGTTAGGCTCTCACCATAGGTTAAGAATACTGCAGCAATACACAGCAGTTAGGAGCAATGAAGGGGCACCGTGAAAAATCCATGTGCTTTTTAGATTAGCCCAGATAATCTCATTATGTTCCCTTGACTCAGTTACTACAGGCCTTCCATTTGGTATTAATGCTTACTTAGAAATACACTACTATTGGGAACACTAGCTAAATTCAGTCATGTACTTGTTTTCCCATTACATTTTCTACATATTAGATTTGCAAAACATTTTTCCAGTCAGTTGTGCATTGGAATTAGAGCAATTTGTATATAACAACATGTGCATTGTACAGCTGGCTTCTTCTCATTTGTAACTGTCACTCATTCATTCCTTCTACAACCAAACCAGGAAGTAATGATAGCATTTTGCTTTTCTACTTTTCAGGGACCCCAAGGACCTCAGGGTCCTGTTGGATTTCCTGGACCAAAAGGCCCACCTGTAAGTATCATCTATTTGTTATTACTTGATATTACATTTAAAAAATAATAACAATAATTATGCTATTTGTTAAGTACTTACTATGTGTCAAGCACTATTTAGACTGTGAGCCCGTTGTTGGGCAGGGATTGTCTCTATCTGTTGCCAAATTGTACATTCCAAGCACTTAGTACAGTGCTCTGCACATAGTAATTGCTCAATAAATATGATTGAATGAATGAATGTTCTAAGATCTGAGATAGATACAAGTTTATCACATTGGACACAGTCCTTGTCCCACATAAGACCCTAAGTCTAATTTGGAAGGAGAGCAGGGATTGAATCCCCATTTTAACAGTTGAGGAAGTGGAGGTACAGAGAAGTTCAGCGACTTGCCCAAGATCACACAGTAATCAAGTAGTAAAGCCAGGATTAAAACCCAGTTCTTTTGACTCTCAGGCCTATGCTCTTTCTACTAGGCCATATTGCTTCTTTAATTATAGATCTTACAATAGTAGTAACTATTAACTTTAATGCCTAGGTAAAAAGTCAATGAGAAATCAAATTTACATATTGAAAGGTAGTCAAGGAGTAAAATAGAATTGTAAGGTCATTAACATTTGGCTAAAAACAGAAGGACCAAAATTACAAAAATGTCTAAATGTTTAAAGTGTCTGTTTTATTTGCAATTTGCTTTTCAGAGTTTGTGTCTGAGATGGTAAATTACACCAAAGAGAAAAAGACCCAAATATTATTTCCTCAACTCTTATAGGCTCTTGGGTGACTATTCTCATTCAATGGGATGGCAAGTTAATGTAAATCCTTATGTTACATTAATACAAATCCTTACATACCCAGGGGAGCTAGCTCTAAGGTGAACAAGTAGTATGTGGATCAAAGATGTTACTTCTTTTCCATCATTGTTTCCTTAGGAATGTGGTGTTTGATTCTGAAGGTTAGATAAGACTCATGCAAATTGTTGTCCAGAAACCTAAATTTCCACAAATTCATCTGTAAGACTCAAAGAGAGGTACCCAGAGACACAGCACAGATAAAGGGAGGTGCAGTCACATAACAAAACATTAATTAAATTGAAAATTGCACAGAAATAGTCTAGCAGAAACAATTGTTCACAGATATAGAGACACTGCTTTCATGGAAAAAGTTTGGGGTAAGACATGAGACTTAGATTCTAGTCCCCGCTTTGCCACTGACCTGCTGTGTGACCTTGTGCAAGTAACAACCTCTCTGTTTCTCCATTTGTAACCTGTAAAATCAGGATACTAACACATGCCTTTTGCCAACTTAGAAGGACTTAGGAAAGATAAAATGAGATAACTCATGGAAAGGTGCCTTAGAAAAATAAAGGTGCTATATAAATTTAAGGATTATAGATTTACAGTCATGGATGCACAAAGGCATGCATTGAACTAAGAGTCTTACAGAGGACCCTATGATGATAATCAATACCAATAATTATTCAGCAGTGTGTGATATCTCACTTTTGCTGCTATCATTATCAACTGTTGTAGTCTTCTCATATTCTATGTGATAGTTGAAATTCAAATTCTCATTGAGTCTGCCAACTACCTGATGCTAATAGACAAGATCCTTGATGGTTGAAGTCCTATGGATGATTTCTGACATTTGTCTAAAATCCCAGCAACCCAAAGACAATTAATTTGTCCTCTTGGAAGCTGTTAAAATGTCAAAGCTCTTTTCCAGGACTTTTGGGACTAAGGATTTTTTTCCAGAGGAATAGATTTGAGCACTTTCTGTTCACACCTTTCGTCAGTACTCTGCACACAGTAGGTGTTGAATAAAGATGAAGATGATTGCTTGAATGATTAAGTGAATTCAACTATGTGGTGTTTCTTATCCTCTGACTGGCTAACCTGAGGTTTGTGTCTCAAAACAATCCTCTATTTTAAGCAGCCTTCTGAAACCCACTAGCATGAGAAGTGCTCTTGTGCTATTACCGGTATTTAGTAACAGAATTTACTGAAAAATCCCAGAAACAAATAATCTCTAAAATCAGTGACACTGAGAAGAGAGAGTGTATTAATCAGCAACCACAAAAGTTAAGGACAAGTAGATCTAGATTTTAATTTTTGCTGAAATTTAATATAGCAATTTATGCAATGATGAGGATACAAGAGATCATAGCTCTCATCCTATATATTTCAATGGGTAAACTCTGTATTATATTACTAAATCTGCACTTCCACAATTTAGAATCTAGGCTCTTCTCAGTCCCTTCCAGATCTTTAACCACTTTACTGTGTAGTCCTCCTGTTGCTTTTCTCAAGAAACTAAATGACAGAATTTCACTATGACTATCCTTATTTCCTTCATTTTCATGACATGGGTTTTAATTTAGATTTATAACACCAAAAAGCTAGAAAAATCCTTTGATAGAAATAGGAAAGGCAAGTGAGAAAAACTTGTGAATTTGAATTGATTCCTAATCAACCATAAAATCTTGAATAACTGGATTGTTTTTGGTATTAAATATTTTATATTTTCCTTTACTCATGAAAGAAGGCTTCATAGGAATGGGAAACTTTATGCCAGGATAAAGCTTTTTAATAATAATTCTAGTTCTAAGATTTGAAAAACAATAGAAAAATGATACAAAAAGTGAAAGGAAAACCTTGAATTACTGCAGATAGCCCATGCACTTATACATAATTGTTCTTGATAGTCCATTATGCTGCTAACAAATGCATACATATACACAGACATACACCCCACTACCCCCATTTCTGTTGGATTAATTTATTTCAGATTTTTCTGACCCATCTAGTCAGAGACTGTTTTTCATCAATAAAAAACCATGTATCATACTTAAATATATGGCACACAGTTCCCACGGTATAACACATATTTTATTTTGCTATATATTTATGCCAATAGACAGTGACAATTTTATCAATTTCCAAGATTTACATAAATTAGAAAGGCTACCCTTTCAGTCAATAATTGTCTTTTTTAAATCACCTTACAGTACTTAGGTATACATATTTATTCCGTTGTAATTTGTCTCATTCATTAGAGTTTCAAGTCCCCATTGTATAGGGAACTTGTTACTTCTTTATTCTGGATATCCAAAGTACCTAGTCGAATACACTGCACTCATATACTATTTATGGCTATTATATTTTTTCAAAAGACTTCTAAACCCTGCATCACAATATCCATGTAAATAATATAGAAACAGAGCTACAATGAGGAAACTGACCATATACTGCTATGAGGCATTAGAAAAAAGTCTTCAGGAACTGAAGCACAGTAAAATTACCTGGACACAAGAGACATATCTATTCTCTGCCTTAATTCTTCCATCTTTTTCTCCTGGCTCCCAGCCTGGTCAACTGATTAGAATCCAAGAAGATTACAAATTTGCTATTTTTGATGTGTCAATTAAGAGCGCATTACATTAAAACTAAGCTGGGGAAATTCAGACTAAGACAGCTAATGTTAGGTCTAGTTTAATGGATCGGGACTAAAACCAATAAAAGTACATTAGTATAAGATGGTGACAGAAAATGGTGGGGTTTTTTTTCCAGTCACCATTATAATTAGCCATTCTTCAATTTTTTTTTCCTAGTAAATGATGTTTTAGATGTCCTTACACCCTAACTTTTATTGTGGGATGCCTCTCTGGTACCAAAACTGACCATAGTGTCTGATAGAGAAATAGATGTCTGATAGAAAAATACCAACAACAAAAAAAGTGTTTTGGTGAGCTGTGAAGAACAAATGTGAAAGAAGAAAAAAAAAATAAAGTGAAGAATAGTATAGAGAGTGAATTAGTGGAAATTTCTAAATATGGAATCTAGGTAGATGCACTTTCTTTGTTTTTAATATATTCACCTTTTTATTCAGAGCTCTGAAGGATCACCTCTTTACCGCTCAGTTGTATTAGGGAACTGATAGGTATTGACTGAATGCTCACTTATGATTGTGATGGTTACCCAGAGGAGTTGTGCAATTATCTAGATGGGTTGCATCTTGGAAATATGGACTAATTCTTCCCCAAACCCATATGGATTTTTTGTGAATTTATTTTCACCTTCCACTTCACTACTTTTGTGGAGTCGTAGCCTATGCCATGAGTGGCAAATCTCAGAAGACAGATCCCTATGTAATTTACATTACATTTTCTCCAAGAGATTTAAAGTAATTCCATTTGGCGTGGACAGTGTCACTTTCTGCTTTTGGCTTGTAAAATTCATCACATCGTTTACACTTCTTAAGTAAAGTGAAAAGAAAAAACTCCTCATTTGTGAAATTGCTTTTTTGCTTTTGTCTGTATAGCGATCCGTTCACCACAAGAGGACACTCTGTCTCTCTGTTAACTCTCCATCTTAATAGATGCTCAGTTGACCACAGCTCCAGGTGGAAAGGGGTAATAAAAGGGATTGCATATACCTATGTTGTGTACATGATTGATTGAGTAGCATCCAAAACATTAAAAAAAGTTGATATATTTTCAACAGTTCAAAATAACGTTTAAAAATATAGGTAAGTATATTGTAAACATTTGAACAATTTTATATGTTAAGATAAATTTCCAGAGGGTTTGTTAGGCAGCATTCCAGATACATTTTTATAAGTTTTGGTCTCATAAAAATCAGATATGAAATGTCAGCT
The DNA here is from genome assembly GCF_004115215.2 of Ornithorhynchus anatinus. Taxonomy (NCBI): domain Eukaryota; kingdom Metazoa; phylum Chordata; class Mammalia; order Monotremata; family Ornithorhynchidae; genus Ornithorhynchus; species Ornithorhynchus anatinus. The sequence goes on from NC_041731.1 coordinate 86,609,054, forward strand.
TTTACCAAATCAACCAAATCCCTAATAACCCTGGACCTAATAATCCAGGGCTAGAAACAGTTAGGCTGGGTTCATTTTGAAGAGCAGTGTCCTCCACTAATGATTTTTCCTTTGATTTAATATTTCATATTTGCAATTTCAGGGACCACCTGGAAAAGATGGACTGCCTGGACACCCAGGGCAGCGGGGAGAGACTGTAAGTAGCACTGTTCTTCTGACCGCTTGGTCAGATTACAGTGAGCTTTTACCTAAACATGTTTTATCGAGTGGGGAATGAACAGAGGGACTTTTTCCCCGTCAAAGTCTATAAAGTCAGACAAAGTCCATTTTAGGTTAAATTGAAATGCTTGTGTATCATGGTGTTTTAGCCGCACTTTAACATGAACTTCAAAGTATTAATGGAAAAAAAAAACCTATTTCTTTGAGCATCAACCTGATATCTTGCCTATTTCAGCAGTGATTGTCTTTACTTATTTTGTTCTGAAGGACAGCATCTAACTTCAGAACTACTACAATGAATCCAATCAATCAATGGTATTTACTGAGTGCTTACTATGAGCAGAGCACTGTTCTAAGACTTTGGGCAAGTAAAATACAAGAGAAATAGGTAGAGACATTTCTTGCCCACAATGAACTTACAGTGTGGTTCCAACACTGCCAGTATAAAGGACAGTTAGCATGGAAGGATGGTAGAACCCTTGCAATCTGAGGTTCCAATAACTGATGAGGTCTCCAGTCCCTCCTCTGTCCTAAAATACCTAAGACAAAGGAGGCTTTATCTTATTCAAAGTGACTTCCAGAGAGTGACGATCCATCATCAACGCAAATACTTGAATACCTGTTCTCAGCAACCACTGTTCCAAGTGTAAGTCTGCCTTGAACAATTGGGCCACAGAATCTTCTTCATAACCTGAAGATTCATCTATCTTTAGGGACACCTTTATTCTGGGGTGTCCCTTTAGGATTTTTTGTCACTCATGGCTAATAACAATACAGCATAATAATAATTTGAAATATGATAGGCTGTGTGCACTATACTAAGCACTGGGGGAGACTATATCCAACCTTAATATAGCAGGTTATCTGACCAGTTCTCACATTAGGCTCACAGTATAATTAGGAGGGAGAACAGATATGAACCTTCATTTTATGGGTGAGGAAACTGAGGAATCCATAGAAGTCAAAGCCCAAGGCCACTCACTCAGCAGGCAAGCCTTAGACCTAGGATTAGAACCCAGGTCTTTCTACTTACTGGGCCATACAGTTTCTCACTGGCAAAGTAGTTTACTTGGGCTGAAACATTACTTTCACCTAACTTTAAACTAATATGCCTGAGGAATAATGAATGATATAGTAGAACAACTGGGGATTTCAGAATTTTGTTAGTGAGTCCTGCTGATAGGAAAACCTGTGGCTGGGTATCTTCCTAATAAACTACAGTGAAGTTAACACACTGTACTTTTTTTCTCTGAAAGAGATGTCAGCCATCACTCAGTTTTTATCTTTCCCACAGAAGGCCAATCCTTGGGTAAAAACAAAATATGACTATTTCAAGCCAAGTTGGAATCGTAAAGACCTGGGTTTTTATTAGCAGAATCGAATATGATTTCATGAGATAAAGGAAGATAATTATTTGGGCAATTTCACAGCGATTTTATCAGCTTGAGAGAAAGGGAAAGAGATGTTCTCCTTTGCCTTTGCAGAACAATTCTATCACTGTCTTAAAAACATTTACCATTTTCAATGAAAATTGTGGGGTGCTTCAGAAGTAGCAGCTTCAATTTCTGCTCTCTTTTAAGCCATGTATAGCATGCATTACCAAAATTCTTTTTTTATAAAGAGTATAAATGTTTCTTCAGCTTCTATCTAGGATGCTTATATTTCAGTAGCTACATCTTAAAGTGTGAATAGGAATCTTGTTGGGTCTGCTATTGACTTCTGAAATGAGAAGATATATTTGAGAGAGACTATATTCTGTTTCTACCCCACTGACTGGGACAGTCCAGCTTCATGGGGTTGCCTTTACGCATGTTTTTGTTTTTCACAGTCTATGTGCCTGTATACCATAACAGTTATAAAATTTATAGAATGAAATGTTCCAGTTTATTCTTTGCTCTGACAGCTTGTTTTTAGAAAACAGAAGTAGTCTTGCATGAAAAGCACCTTACAGCAAATTTCTTCCAGCTTTGAATTGTAGCCATCACTTATTGCCATGCTTCTTGCCAGTATCATTTCCTTTTTTATGATACTTTTTAAGCACTTACTATGTGCCAGGCACTGGGATAGGTATAAGATAATCAGGTTGGACATAGTCACTGTCCCAAATGGGAGTCTCAGTAATAAGTAGGAGGGAGGTGGCATTAATCACCATTTTATAGATGAGGTGCCTGTGACACAGAGAAGCTAAGTGCCTTGCCCAAGGTCATAGAGCAGGAAAGTGGCAATGCGGTCTTTAAATCCCAGGTCCTCTGACATTCTGTTCCATAATCTTTCCTGCTTTCCGTGTGTGTTAATAATAATAATAATGTTGGTATTTGTTAAGCGCTTACTATGTGCCGAGCACTGTTCTAAGCGCTGGGGTAGACACAAGGGAATCAGGTTGTCCCCACGTGGGGCTCACAGTCTTAATCCCCATTTTACAGATGAGGTAACTGAGGCACCGAGAAGTTAAGTGACTTGCCCAAAGTCACACAGCTGACAAATGGCCGAGCCGGGATTTTTATCAGTATGACTACACTGTTATGATTGTTTGTTCTCCTACCACTTTGAGGACCCCACAACAATAGTTTTATGTATGAACATCTATGTAAATTGTTAGCATCACATCTATATTACAGACATTTCATTAGGAACCTCATTTTGGTTCATCCATCTATTAGATGTATGCTGTCTTCTGTCACTGATCCAAGTATGGGCCAGGTTTCTAAATTATGGAGTGTAGAGACAGGTTGATCTAAACTAAACCCTTGGCATCGATAGAGCAAGTGGAATCCTCAGGTGCGTAGACTTGTATCCAGTTATAAATTTCTAGATGACCAATGGACAGTGTAGAGCCCCAGCACCTATCAGAGCTAGACAAGCACAGAAGTCGACTGGCTTCTTGTATGAGCAGAAAAGGGTGATGTTCCTGTGGGGACTTACCAGAATGCAAATTTATCAACTGCCACTGTGATACCTGCTTTTCTGAATGCTATTTTGGATCAATCAATCGGTCAGTCATTGGTATATATAGAGAACTGTACTGAGCTCTTGGTAGCTTCCTGTTGTTAAAGTAGCTTTAACCTCCATTGAAAATGTGCATTCCCCCTCCCCCCCCCCCCGATTGTGCATTTTAAACTCATTTAGATATTCCCAGAAATATACTCTGACCTTGGACTATTCTTTGTATAATTTATACTGGCTCTTTATATCCCCAGAACTCAAAGTCAGCTCCTAGCTATGACACTGAGTTCCAAAAAAAAAACCCAAAAAAAATCCCTAACTGCTAAACTTTCTTTTTTTCTTTTATGATTTCATGTTCAAACATTATTATGTTTCTGCATGATTTCTGTCATTTGGATGGCATAAATAGATTATGTGGATATTATTAAACTATTCCATAGCTTTCATTCTAATTTTTTCTTTCTAAAAATGCCTAGAAAAAATGTGTATTAAAATGGATAATAAATAATACAATCTAATTGGGTATCAAAATTTGATATTAACTTTAAAATATGACATTTACTAAGTTTTATATGGACTTTCTAATTGACTGCCAGTATATTCAATCACCCTTTGCTTTTTATGTCTTTTAGAAAGCTCTTTTGTTTCTTCATTCTAAATGTATAGTGCCAAAAATCAGTTTGTACTTTTTTCTGTTAGAGTTTACAAAATTGAAAATGTGCACAATTTACTGAATTTCAGCAACTCGCACATGCATTATTTACCTGGTCAGTATCTAAAGCTAAATAGCCACTCTAAGATACATGCAGACCTATTCTGAAAGTTGGGTGTTCTATGAGTGTTCAATACACAGTCAGTTCTTCTATCTGCCAAACTACATTCCTCTGGATTTAACTTCTTCCTCTGGATTATGCCATTAGCAGATATCCCATTCCCTCCTCAAAATAATGATGGATGCAAACTAACATTTTCTAATCTAATTTTCTAATCTAATTCTAATTAATATTGAATATGAACCTCCTTCCCATAGTTAACTCTGATAATCAGACCCTAATCTGCAATTATTCTACAGGCAAAGCTCCCAATGATATCAGGTATTCAAAATTTGAGAGTTGTGTAAAAAACAGGCCTATAGGGTTCTTAAATATTTTATAATATTTAAAGCAGCGTGGAAGCAGCGTGGTTTAGTGGAAAGAGTCTGGGATTCGGAGACAGAGGGCATGGGTTCTAATCCCGCTTCTGCCATTTGTCAGCTGTGTGACTTTGGGCAAGTCACTGTACTTCTCTGGGCCTCAGTTCCCTCATCTGTAAAATAGGGATGAAGTCTGTGAGCCTTATGTGGGACACCCTAATTACCTTGTACTACCCCAGCACTTAGAACAGTGCCTTGCACATAGTAAGCGCTTAACAAATGTCATCATTATCATTTGGGGAAGCAGCATGGCTCAGTGGAAAGAGCCTGGGCTTCGGTGTCAGAGGTCATGAGTTCGACTGCCGGCTCTGCCGTTTGTCAGCTGTGTGACTGTGGGCAAGTCACTTAACTTCTCTGTGCCTCAGTTACCTCATCTGTAAAATGGGGATTAACTGTGAGCCTCACATGGGACAACCTGATTACTCTGTATTTACCCCAGTGCTTAGAACAGTGTTCTGCACATAATAAGAACTTAATAAATACCAACATTATTATTATAGTAGGTTTGAGGATATATGGAAGTAAGCAAAATCCATAATGAGATTTAATAGGAAAACTGAATTAGTCTTTTTTCTGGTTTCTTCATAGGGTGAATGGATTTATTAGTAATACACATTCTTAGTGGCCATCATGGCCTTAGCCATAGTTGGGCAAGTCACTTAACTTCTCTGTGCTTCAGTTACCTCATCTGTAAAATGGGGATTAAGACTGTGAGCCCCATGTGGAACAACCTTAGAACAGTGCTTTGCACATAGTAAGCGCTCAACAAATACTATAATTATTAAAGGCTATGTTGGAGTGGAAATTGGCAGTCTCAGCACAAGCTCTGGCATAGACTCTAATAATAATAATAATGTTGGTATTTGTTAAGCACTTACTATGTGCAGAGCACTTTTCTAAGCGCTGGGTAGAGACAGGGTAATCAGATTGTCCCACATGAGGCTCACAGTCTTAATTCCCATTTTACAGATGAGGTAACTGAGGCACAGAGAAGTTATGTGACTTGCCCACAGTCACACAGCTGGCAAGGTGGCAGACCCAGGATTCAAACCCATGACCTCTGACTCCCAAGCCCATGCTCTTTCCACTGAGCAGAGAGCAATATGCCAGCGTGTAAACACTGATGAGGTGATAACCTTCAAAACTCATCAATGAGGGTGGGATAAGGGAAGCCTTCTCCCCTTGATTGGGTAAGCCATGACATCAGAATATTCCTTGAGCCAATTTTCTGGCCATTTCCAGTGAGACCATAACTGCCTAATCTGAACAGGGAGAAACGTTTGGACTCTTCCCTTTTTGGGAGGTTTCTGGTACACCATTGAGCCATTTAGAAAAAATTCCTGGACATAGTTTATACTACATGGGACCCGAAGACTTAACTTAGTGTCCTTATAAAAGAGAACAGTTGTCCCTTCTCATAACTATGTCTCAATAATCTAGCCATCAGTTCCATTTTTTTCCTCCAACTGCTAAATCAATCTAAATGGTGAATATAAATAGTATTTCTTATTATAATACCTTCTTAACTTATTGCATCAAGGTTGATCAGCTGAGTCTTGTAAAACACTTGGGAGAAATATTAATATTCTTCTTTATATACAATAAAGTATATCAACTTGATTATCTGAATATTTTAAATAATATTAAAGAAAAAGATCACCCAACCTCACATCATGTGGTAAATTCAGCAGCAGAATGTAAAATTACCTGGTGGACTAAATAAACATAAAATAAAGATGAGACAATATAATAAAGTGCTGTATTTTGAGAACACACCTAGCTCATATTAGCACAAGAAACTGCCTTGCTTCTGAGGCTTCCTATGTACCCTCTGATTTTTTTGTTTTTGGAAAGTTGACCATTGAAATAATGTCCTGAAAATATATCTCATCATGATGATCATTCTTTTTATGTCTCCTTTTATTATTTGTTTCATTATATCCAACTGGTGGAGTACAGCTGTGCTGAGCATATGAGAAGCAATAGAAAGTACATTAGCATCAAGAATTATAGGATTGTCTCTTGATAATACAGAATCAGTAAACATTTCAGTGAATACCTAAAATCCATGAATTCATAATTTACTTTGATGGCTCTCAAGGGGACATTCCAGATTTTGTTGCCTAGATATAAGCTTAAGCATAAGACAACTGAATAGGAAATGAGGACAATCGTATTTAAATCCAGCAGGTTTCACTACTGTCTTACCTTCATTTATTTTCATTCACCTAAGCAATCTACATCCCACCCAGTATTTCACTTCGTTTTCTCAAGCATATCTACCAATCAATTAATAATAATAATGTTGGTATTTGTTAAGCGCTTACTATGTGCAGAGCACTGTTCTAAGTGCTGGGGTAGATACAGGGTAATCAGGTTGTCCCACATGATGCTCACAGTTAATCCCCATTTTACAGATGAGGTAGCTGAGGCATGAAGCAGTATGGCTCAGTGGAAAGAGCCTGGCTTGGGAGTCAGAGGTTATTGGTTCTAATCCCTGCTCCTCCGCTTGTCAGCTGTGTGACCTTGGGCAAGTCACTATGCCTCAGCTACCTCATCTGTAAAATGGAGATGAAGACTGTAAGCCCTACATGGGACAATCTGATTACCTTGTATCTAAAAACCCAGCACTTAGAACAGTGCTTGGCACATAGTAAACACTTAACAAATACCAACACTATCATTATAATCAGTCAGTGTTAGGGTACTTCAAATATCTCTCCTGGATTACTCTTTTTTTTTTTTTCTGCCATTCAAGCCTCTTGCCCATTCTCCATGTCTGCCAAGTCTTTTGTCTGGAACATCTCTGTAGTTCATTTTGGTAGTTGAATCTGAATCTAAATGTATGTCAGTGTTATTGGGAAAGAGTACCGTAACAAAACAAGAGGCCTTAAGGTTTCTTCCTGAAAGCCTGAAATATGAAAGGCGGTAAAAGAGTGAGCTCTGAGAGATCCCTCAATACCTGACATCTGAGAGAGGACAGAAATAATGAGAAAGGAATATATTAAAAAGAAGGCTGGTTTCTGAAATATTACATTCTTGTGACCTCTCTTCCCATTCAGTGATGCCAGAGTTTGGAACTGTACTTTATGCATTAATCATGCATAGCTAATCCTCCTTTGCTTCATTTTTTAGGGTTTCCAAGGCAAGACAGGCCCTCCAGGACCAGGAGGAGTTGTCGGACCACAGGTAAGAATGGTTTACCTGATTCTTGTACACAGACCTTTACTCTTCTCTTTTATTCATATAATAGTATTCCTGAGCAATAAATAATTTTGGAGTTCCTACTGTTTCAATATTTTGGGATCAGATCTATGCAAGGCAAAATGTCTGTCATCTTCAGTCAGGACACATGCTTATAACCATTTATCTGCCAGGAAAATAGATGCTTATCTCATTCCTAACTATGAAGGGAGCATATTGGAAACGATTAAGATGATGCCTTTAAGATGAAATGAATCTATGTTTCATATAACTTAGTTTCATATTCAGATTTAATATTCTTAGTTCAGGAACATTTTAGGCTATATTTTCACCCCCAAATTGCCTTGATATTTGGTAGAATTCTATTTTAGGAAGGGCTTTTGTTCTCACTGATTTAATGCAATCCTTCTAGATTGGAGTGACTATTTTATAAAGAGGTTGTGAATAAAGATTTATTGTGTTCCCTCAAAAATCTTGAATAAAGCATACTTTTAAAGTACTTTTAAATTTTAAGGGAATCTATTAACAAAACTCCATAAGTTCAGAATTTATTTATCAAAACTTCCAATTAGGAAAGAAATCTGCTGAGCAAAGTAAGATTTAAAAAATGCAAACTCTAAAGTAAACATACATACATATTCTTTGCTGCTAGCAGGGCTTTTCTTTAAAATTTTCAGTTTCAGTTTCTTTTTCTAAAGAATATAATACAGAGTTGCTACTAAAATAAACATTTTTTTCCCCTACAACAAACTATGTTGTAAATTGTTTCCAGGCAGAGGAGTGAAAGAAAAAAAAGATTTTACATTGTGTCAATACTCAGTAAAGAGAAAGAAGTAGGAAATAGATTCTAGTAAGAGTCTGTAAAAAAAAAAAAACTCAGACATTTTTGAAATTCTCCTGGGATTAGTTGGAAGAAACTCAAATTGTCTCTGATTTTAGTTCTCTTCAGCTTCATTTTTTTCAGGGCAAAAAATACCCAGCTTGTTTTTAATTATTTATGTTGGCTGAAGTATTAGTATTTGTTATTGCTTATTTCATGTCATCATGAAATCTGTTGGTCCAGGCCAAAATAAATGACTTCATGGAACCGAAATAGATTTCAATAAAAGATTTGCTTAGTATTATCTATCTAGTGATACTTCATTCTCTCCTAATTTAGTTTCAATGTTATTACCCATTCAATTAGGTTTGCCTACGGTCCCAGCAGTAAAATACTAAAGACCAAACTATAAAAGAGAAACATGACTATGGCTAAAGGTTACATCATTTTCATTTAAATATATAAAAACATAAAATTAGATATTGTTAATGATCTGAGAAAAAAGTGCGAGTTCGTCAAGTCCATCCGGCAAGATTGAACATGAACAATCTCAAGGGAAAACCTTTTCTATAGTTAAATATCCCTAATAAAAAATTACCAGTTTCTCTCAAAGTTCCTTCCAATTTAATCTGTCTATGAACCTCCCTTTATAGCACATTCCAATATAAAATACACCTTTGTGAGCAGGAAATTCATTTTACATTTAGTCAAAAGCTCTCAAAATGCACTTAAAGTCCATTTCCACTTATTTGGTTCCAGTGGAAATAGTGAATGGCTGGCCATTTTGAATATTTGAAGATCATTTATTGAATTATTGCACAACAAAACACCACCCCAGAGACTTCATATGACCCTATATTTCCACCGAGACACTTTTTCCAACTGAATATCTGTGGCCTCTTCTCATTACAGGTGGCATAATGTATTGACTATTGAATTACACCAGCTCTTTCTGGGATCTCGTTTGGGTGGCTCAGAAAACTCAGGAAGGAGATTGAACCTGCTAATATACCCACCTAGGGAACCTCAGATTTCTAGGACTTCCTGAAGCCTAGAGTAGCTCTCTTCTGGTGGCCCTGAGCAAGAAAAGTTTCCACGAATCTCTTCTGGTATCCCTGAGCAAAAAAGGTTTCCATGAATCTCCCTTTATCTAAATATGTATTTCTAGAGAAGCAGCATGGCTTAGTGGAAAGAGCATGGGCTTGGGAGTCAGAAGTCATGAATTTGAGTCCGGCTCTGCCACTTGTCAGTTGTGTGACCTTAGGCAAGTCATTTCACTTCAGTGACCTCATCTGTAAAATGGGGATTATGACTGTCAGCCCCATGTGGGACACCCCGATTACCTTGTATCTACCCCAGCGCTTAAAACAGTGCTTGGCACATAGTAAGCACTTAACAAATGCCAGCATTATTATTAATTTTTGAGGAAACACAAGGTGTTACAAAATTGCCCGAATAGCTAATCTCTATCCATGTCCTTCTTTAAAAATGGAATCGTATGTCATATCCACAATCTTGGGAAAATGCTTGCTCGTCTCATATAAGTCAGGGCATGCCAAGTCCCCAAGAGGAGCTGTTTTATTATACTTAGAGTTTATCACATTTCTTAGTTCCTTTGAGAGTATTCCACTGAAACCTTTGAACAATAATGCCTCATCGCTAAATCATGGCTTCTCATCCAGTATGATAAGCTAGTTCCATTTCTGCTTCCCATATACAGAGTGAATTTTCAATCTTGTATCCTTGCATTTTGTTCTCCTTCCTTGATGTATTAATACTACCCTATCAATCAATCAATCAATCAATCGTGTGTATTAAGCAGTGCAGAGCACTGTACTAAGTGCTTTGGAGACTACAATATAATAGCGTTGGTAGAAATGTTTCCTGCCCACAGTGAGCTTAGAGTCTCCTGAGCTTGTCCTTATTCCACTTCATTCTGTTTGTTTCTGATTATTCAGTGATTTACCAAGAAAGTTTTGCAAACTGATTTTATCACCACAGTGACAGATCATCCCAAACCTTCCTCCCTTCTCTCTCATTCTCCTGATTCCTGAAACCTATTTCTGGTCTTGAGCATAAAAAAATACCATAAAAAGTGAACTAAAGAAAGAAAAAATCTTCACAGAAAGATACCAAAGCTGAATCACTAAACTGCCAAAATCTACCACTGACTTACTTGTTTTATCTATATTTAATAAACACCAAATTGTTATAGTCCTAAGGGAAAAAATATTAGGAATTCTACAGGGTATATCATTGGCTTTAAAAGTCATAATTTAGACTAAAATTAAAAATATGAGTTTTCAAAAACTCAAGACAGTGAAATGTACCTGCATGACTGAAGTTGTATTTCTGTTTGACAAACAGTAGTAGTTCATTACACTTAAGAGATAACTGGATCAAAATTGTTCTTAATTCTTTAGGGCCCAACTGGTGAGACTGGGCCAATTGGTGAACGGGGACATCCTGGCCCTCCCGGCCCTCCTGGGGAACAAGGTCTCCCTGGATCAGCTGGCAAAGAAGGTGCCAAGGTAAACCACAACTTTTTCTAAAACCAACAGACCAAAAGGAATTTCTTGATTGCACCCACATGAATATCTGTGTACTGGAAGAACCATAAGGATTTGGCATGAGTTAATACTTCAGTAAAGAAATGTAAAGATTCAAAAATCACTAAGCTATTAAAATATTATGTTTTATGTTTTTGAAAGTGCTTATGATATACAAAATTCAGGTTAGGGTAGATCAGCCACAGTTCTTATCCCACACAGGGCTCATAATCTATTAGCTTCATAGAGGTATAAAGAAACACATTTTTAGCTCCTTTTCCTTGTTTATGTAACTGGACTCTCATTTAAAACTTCATTTTCTCCTAACTGCATTTATCAGTTAATTTGACTTGTACAGTTTTGATAGTTTTGGAGCAAATTAAACTAAAGTGGTCTTTAGAAGGCCAAATGACTCGACTTAGATTAGTATATATTGGGCACATAATCAGGAGGACTAATTCTCTAGAGAAGACAGTAATATGAGGAAAAGTGCAGGGAAAATGTGGAAGAAGCAGACCAGCAGCTAGATGGTTAGAGATCATAACAACGATAATGGAAGAACCATTAGCAAGGTTGCGGATTATGGCAGAGGACAGGAACTTCTGGAGAAAGTATATCCATGGAGTCACTATGAATTGGAAATGGTTTGATGTTATGTAATTAAAATAGTAGTTTTGATAGCACGCTTTTTCCTCATTGAGCACCTAGACCTGTTGTCCAGCTAAGGAAGCAGTCACGGATTCATAAATTGCGGCGGTAGAATATTCTCTTATTCATGGCTGTATCCAACATCTTCTCAGGGTGACCCAGGCCCTCAGGGCATTTCTGGAAAAGATGGACCAGCAGGACTTCGTGGCTTCCCTGGAGAGAGGGGTCTTCCTGGAGCCCAGGTATGGTAAATGTGTCCGGAAAGAGTGCAGGCAATGATGCAGGACTTTATCTTAGATGTTAACTAAGGGAAGCCTATGTTACCCAGATAATTAAATTGGAATAAATATGCATTTGATTATTGTTATTTCTGCCACAATATGTATTTGCTCTCCTATACCTTTTCTTTAAGCTCCTTTTTTTTTCTTTTAAATAAATCATCATGCTTTCCTTTCAGACCTGAAGTGACTCAAAATGTTAATATTTTTTCTTGTTTGTTTCCTTCATCAGGGGGCAGCTGGTCTGAAAGGAGGGGAGGGTCCCCAGGGACCACCTGGTCCACTTGTAAGTAATAATTATAAATGATCTTACTAGACATAGTAGCCATAATTAGTTTTTAATCATTCACATGCTGTGATCTTTTCATCAACACAATTAGTGCTATAGTTGATAAAACTTATGTCAATCAAATCAATCAATGCCTGGTTTCTACTAATTACATATACTAATGAGGGTATATACATAATAGATTTGGAGTGATTGGAATATTTGTTTTCCCCTGCTGTCAGTGAGTAAAAGAAATTGACTTACCACAAGCTCTACCTAAGAAGATTAATTGTTTCTATGGGTGATAGAAATTTGTGGTCATGAAATTCTGTAGATACTGTAGTTGGAATATCTTTAGCAGATTTAGCTAAATCAAAATTTATAACAAAATTAAGATTCTAGTTTTCATTTCTTGTGATGCCAAGGCAAGTGCCATAACTTTGCTAAGCGCATAACTTGACCAATGAAATAAACAACTAGTTTCAGCTGGGAATGGAATTTACTCTTCTATTCTAATCACTTGTTATGATCATTTAATTTCTAACCTGAGAAGCTTAAATAGCAGAAAAATAAGTAAATCAGTGGTAACCTCATTATTTTCTTGAAAAATATTTTCTTGTCTTATCAGCCAGATTGTTTCGGGACATCGGTATACCATAGTAATAATAAACTAAGTCTCAAGACTTAGTGCGCTACCCAAAATGCCTATTTTGTTCCCAGGGAATAATTTGCATTCTGGAAAAACGTCCTATTAACATAACTTTCATATTTTTCTTTTGATGAACTTTGCATTGGAATACGTGATTGAGTGTTATTACAGAATGTTAGATCTTGTATTTCAATAGAATCACACTAAGTTATTCTACAATAGTAAGTTAGAGGCCTTAGGAAAAAAAATGTAGTGGTCTTATAGCCAAACAGAATTATTCTGGGATAATAACAATAAAATTATAGTATTTAAGTGCTTACGATATGCCAAGCACTATGTTAAGCATTGGGGAATACAAACATTCATATCAATAGAGTCCGTGTCCCACATGATGTTCATGCATAGTCTCAGGGGGAGGCAAAATAGGTATCTGATCCCCATTTTAAAAGAGAGGAAACTGAGGCACAGGTTTCTTTAAGTGGCACAGCAGTCAAGTAGTGGAGCTGGATTACAGGCCTGGTCTCCTGACTTTCAGTCTCATGCTTTCCCACTAAGCATTTTGGGAGGACACTGACTGTTTCAGATCAAAAGAGGAACAGTAAGTGTAGGCACAGTGTTGCCAGGAATCCACTAATCAGCTTCTTAGATTAAAGAATTAATGTTCTGCCAAAGTGTAGTAACTGCCAGGTAGTAACTTTAAATTTTGGAAGGATTGGGCTCAAAATATGACCAAAGAAAAATAACTAGGGTGGTTATGTAATAACTAAAATTTGATTCTGAGATTCAGTTCTCTTGATGATATTTTTCAGTTTCCTACGAGCTTACAGCAAGGTATGTAGCTTCTTTCAAGCCAGTCTAACGAACCCTATGTTGTTTGGGTGCTATGATTTCTAGGTAGTGTTGTTCAGGTATGTTTCTAGAGTATTCTAAAGTTTGCTTTTATTCCCATTAATGCTGGCATCTGCAGGTCTAAAATATCATACCTAGAAAAAATACAATCTCTTGTCTGAAAAGTATCACCACTTAAAATGTCTCTCACTATTCCTAAGAATATTGATATGTCAGTAGAGCCTTGTAATTAATAAAAAAGAATGCCAATTCAGGACATGTTTTCTAGTGTCAGAGTTGAAAATGAGGTTTTGTATTTATTGTCTTAATAGATACATTGATGGATGCATCAATTTTAAAGGAACTGAATGAAATTTTAAAACCCTCATTTAAAATATTTTACAATTTAAATATATACATATGTGTATATATGATAAAATATTTCTAGGAATGTGGGAAAAGCCAATCCATGAAGAATGTTGTTTTTAATGTATCACTGTTCTGACTTAACAAAGATTACACATTGATATACAGCCAAACATTTAACAGTCAGAAGGTCATGGATTCTAACCCCGGCTCCACCTCTTGTCTGGTCTGTGACCTTGGGCAAGTCACTTCATTCTTTGTGGCTCACCTCATCTGTAAAATGGGGAATGAGACTGTGAGCCCCATATGGGAATGTGTCCAACCTGATTTGCTTGTATACACCCCAGTGCTTCGTACAATGCCGGGAACATAGTAAGTGATTAACAAATATCACTATTACTATTATTATCATTATTATTAACAGCACTTACTTAATATGTGAGCTATTTCCACATATGAGGATTCTACATAGACCAGATGCCAAGATATCTTTTTTTTTTCCAAAACAGCGCCTTATCCGCAGAGTCTTGTCTCATCCCATGAGCCCTAAATTCATCAGAGATTTCAGTATCTGATACTATACACCCTATTTAAAAAATTTCCTCAGAAAGTAGCAGTTAATCCAAAATGCTAAGCATTTCCAAAAGCAGTAGAACATTTACTTAACCACTCCATGAGATGAAGGAAAAACTCACAACTTATTTTAATAATGAAAAATGGGAGCAGGATATTTGCGACAAAGTTTTCTAGGGTAAAAGATGGAACCTCAAAAATGCAGTGCTGATGTTTTTGCTTTGTGTAAATACAACTAAACTCCCTGCTCCAGATGGCTTGGAGCTGACCCTCACTCTGCCACATGTGGTATATTTACAGGGCTTTAAATTAAAGTCGCTGAAAACAGGAGAGATAATGCATTTCTTAAATTCTTATCCATTGGGAAGAAAATTTGACAGAGATGCACAGAACTGCAAAGCCTGGTGCATTTGTACACCGGTGTGCAGTACTGATGTTTGGCAGCCATCTGCTTTGTTCAGTTCCCTTCTCCTTCCATCTAATTGAACTATTTGAAGTGAAAATCCACAAAAAACAATTTCTAAGAGAAAAAGGTAATAAAAAACCTAACTGATGTTTTCAGAGTTTCTACATTAAATTTCTATATGGTTTTATGTTTCTCTTCTCCTTGTAAAGTATAGAATTGAAGACATAAAAATACCCCTAATACAAACTACTTTTAACATCTTTAGGTGGTCAGAAAAATTATACAGGTGCATATTGATGCCCTAACTATTGATTTTAGCATGCAATTCAGAAGGAAAGTGTGGAAAGTGTGTCTCTGCCTTTTTCAGAATTATCCAAATCCTTCACAATGCAACACTACATAAATGCAACCCTAGGGAAGTAAAACTACAAGCCCAAAGCAGGCCCTCTTATTATCCATTCTAGACAACAATTCTTGCTCACAGCAAGGTTTTAGTATTCATGTTTATTACAGTCATACCCCTTCTTAGAACCTAGCAAAGAACTGATCAGTAAGTAGAATAAAGCATCAGTAAAATTCAGTGCCATTTCAGAAAGAAAAAGACAACCAAATGGAATTTTCTTTTAACCTCTAAGGTTCACAAACACTCTCATTTGTAGAACAAGAAGAGTGCTATTCAAGGTTATAGAGTCATTTACTAGAAAATTTACTAATAATAATAATAATAATGTTGGTATTTGTTAAGCGCTTACTATGTGCCGAGCACTGTTCTAAGCGCTGGGGTAGACACAGGGGAATCAGGATGTCCCACGTGGGGCTCACAGTCTTAATCCCCATTTTACAGATGAGGTAACTGAGGCACAGAGAAGTTAAGTGACTTGCCCATGGTCACACAGCTGACAGGTGGCAGAGCTGGGATTCGAACTCATGACCTCTGCCTCCAAAGCCCATGCTCTTTCCACTGAGCCACGCTGCTACTACATAGAGTGAATATAAATTGAGGACATTTAGTTGAAGGCATGTGTGCCTTTAAAGAACTATTAAATAAAATCTGAAAAGGCTATTCAAGACTTCAGTTAACATTTATGGAGCAGGACTATTTTAGACATTAGGAGTAATCAAAGGAAAGACATATCCTTTGCCTGCAAGGAACTTACTTTTGATATCTATTCAGGTCAACGTCCACAATTAGAACAAGGCACTAGGCAAAGCTGACCCCTGCAATGCAGCATTTTGTCAAATTCTAAAGACATATAATTGTTCGTATAGACTGTAAGCTCACTGTGAGCAGGAAAGGTGTCTGTTAGATTGTTGTGTCGTACTCTCACAAGTGCCTAATGCAGTGTCCTGCACACAGTAAGCACTAAATAAATATTGACTGTTAGGCTTTGGGGAGACAAGAAAGGAATTATCAGTGAGCGAGAAAGAAGGGATTCAAAGAAGATGATGATGATTCTCATGCACCAAGAGAAATAGAGGAAGGAAAGCTAGTTAACTCTTTTGTCCCTGGTATGAGATCCTGTGATGAGGACACGCAATGTGGCCTTTGTTCTGATGGATCATGTGATATCCTGCCCTGCTCTTGCACTGTTACATATCACTTAACACCTACTATCTTAAAGAAGAAAAGCAAAAGAGTAAACTGGCAACAATTGGGTATGTCACTGTCTTATACTGCATACAGTATTCCAGGAAGACTCAATATGTAGACTTCTGAAGAATAATGGTAGCCATGCCATCCTTGAAATAATAATAATGATAAGGATGGTATTTGGTAAGCACTTACTACTTGTCAAGTGTTGTTCTAAGCACTGGGTACATACAGGGTAATCAGGTTGTCCTCCCACGTGGTGCTCACAGTCTTAGTCCCCATTTTATAGATGAGGTAACTGAGGCACAGAGAAGTTAAGTGACTTGCCCAAGGTCACAGAGAAGACAAGTGGAGGAGTTGGGATTAGAAGCCAAGCCCATGCTTTTGCCACTAGGTCATGCTGCTTCTCTATATGAGGCATTTTCAGATCAAACTATAACACAGAAGATAGGACTTTGCCTTAGCTTTTCCATGGTATCTCTGGATTTGGACCTACAAATGCTGAAGTAGATAAAGTCAAAAACCAGAATTTTCTGTAGTTTCTGGCCACAGTAGAGTTTCTTAGACCAGTCACACATTACATTATGGCAGCCTTTTGCACAGTCCCCAATCAGCCTTTGGCTTCAACATGATAATATGAGACAAAGCATGGCCTAATGATAGAACACATGCCTGGGAGTCAGAAAGACCTGTGTTGTAATCCCGGGCCTGCCATTTGTCTGCTGGGTAGCCTTGTGCAAGTTACTTAACTTATCTTGCCTCAGTTACCTCATCTGCAAAATTAATACTAAGAATGTGAGCCCCATGTGGAACAAAGATGTGTCCAACGTGATTAGCCCAGCACATAATAAGCACTTAAAAAGTACCAGAAAAATAACACAATAAAAATATAAGAATAATAGAATCGTACTGTTGAAGAGAACACTGAGATGAATTCTGATCCAGTCTCCAACTCAATTCTTAAGAATCATTAATACATGATAATCTGTTAATTCTCTTGAATGGAATCCCTGGTGCTTTACCACCTTTATAGCCAGAAAATACTTTGTTTGAAGTTCTTCAGTATTTCCAGCTAAATGCTGTCCAGAGACAATTGAATTCCACAGTTCTTAGTTACAGAGAATTGTGAGATAAAAATTGCATATTGGCTTTCCTGGTAATGCAATGATTCCTAAATTTAGCTAAATTGTAACTTAAGGAGAAAGGGAGACAGAAGAAAGAAATTTGCAATGTTTTCATTTATCTGTTCTTATATTCTTTATTTTGTATCCTTTCTCTTTCATAAGGTTAAACTGGACCTGAATGCTGATGAGTTAATATTCTCCTTCTCTTCCTTTCTATATCCATTATGTCACTTTACATTTACTCATTAGGGAATGGAAAACCTAAAACAGACCATTAAAAAAGATAGATTTGGGTTCCCAATTTGCCCAAGAGGATTTGCAAAGCTGAGAAGTCGAAGTTCATTTTTCTAAAAAGCATGTACATACATGACTTTTCCCACACCGTTTAAAGAAAAATCATTTTGCTGCTGTTTGTTAAGTCTTTCATTATGAGCACAGAAAAAATAGAGAATGCAGATGAAATAATTCTGCTTCAGTTTTCTAATATATAAATTTCCCTGTGTGAATTATATTAATCATATTTATTAAGCTTGGGATTTTCATTCAGATCCATTTACACCATTAACCTTAACAAGAGAAGCAGTGTGGCTCAGTGGAAAGAGCACGGGCTTTGGAGTCAGGGCTCATGAGTTTGAATCCCAGCTCTGCCACTTGTCGGCTGTGTGACTGTGGGCAAGTCACTTAACTTCTCTGTGCCTCAGTTCCCTCATCTGTAAAATGGGGATTAAGACTGTGAGCCCCACGTGGGACAACCTGATTCCCCTATGTCTACCCCAGCTCTTAGAACAGTGCTCGGCACATAGTAAGCGCTTAACAAATACCAACATTATTATTATTATTAACAAAGTTATTTTTTGCAACTGTTACCAGATTTTCTACTAAATAATTTCTCAATCTCTTAGTTTCATGAAATGCTTGGAACAGTTTTAAAACCTTTATTCTATTGAACATATTCAGTTAACTTCTTCATAGCTGTATCAGTCAATGCTATTTATTGAGGGTGTACTGCATGCAGAACACTGTACTAAATGCTTGGGAAAGTATAGTACAACACAGTTGGTAGACACAGTCCCTGCCCAAAAGGAGTTTACCATCTAGAGAGGTAGAGAGAGCTCACCAGAGAAGTAATATGAACTTCTGGTTCAATTCTATTAGCATTGATCAATCTATGTCATTCGGTGAGCACTTAGTGCACACAGCTTTTGAGAATGTTCAGCATAGTAAGACACTCGTTCCTTGGAGCACACAATTAAATGGGGAAGAAAGATGAAGATTATTTACAGATTTTGAAAGTTGAACAGGTATAAAGCACAGAGCAGTAAAAACACATTGTTAGGATAAAACATTTGAGTAAATAATTCAATTTAGAGATAAATGCATATGTAAACTAGTGCTGATGATAGGATAAAAGTTCAAAAACGCTAAGGGTGTATTTTGGTCTGATGTGAATGAGCTATTGTGAATTAATCTGGGAAGGTTTCCTGAAGGAAAGGTGATTTTAGGAGGGCTTTAAAGAACAATGCACAACATAAAATGTAAGGAAAGGAAGAGTTAGCTCACCATCACTGGGAATGTTTATCTCAACCCAGTTTGGTTGGAGAGAATATATCAGAAGAATAGATAGCTACAGGCTATTCAAAGCAACAGGTATAAGGGGAATGGAAAATGGGCACACGTAAGCAAGGAAGACAGGACAGATATTTTCCTTGTCAATGATGTTTTGATTATTTTGAGTGCTTACCCTACATTTACTGCATGATCTTTTTGGTTACCATGGAATCATGTTCCGGGGGGTCATGGCTTCTTCTGATACTATCTGTCATCTCAAGCCATCTGGACTCTCATTTACTATGATACTAAATTGTGCTATGCACAGTTATAATGTGGTATTTCTCCCTTACTATGTGCCAAGTACTTTGCCAGGCTCTGGGGTAGCTATGATAACCAGGTTATCTGTCCCACATGGGCCTAACACTCTAAGTGGGAGGGAAAATAGATATTGAATCCCCATATTACAGATGAGAAAACTGAGGAACAGAGAAGTTAAATGACTTGCTGGTCACAGACCAGACTAGTGGCCGACTCAGAATTAGAACCCAGGTCCTCTGTCTCCCAGGTTGACCTTCAGTTTGCTATGAAGCTGGGGTCTTGTTCACAAACTCTGCAAGTTATTCCAAAGCCAGCGACTCAGAAATTCCCTGATTTGTTCTTATTTTCTGTTTATCCATATATTGTTAACCTAAGTAAAAAAATATAGTGACAGGAATAGGTTCTGTGTGTTCTATGAAAATCTCACTTATGTGTAGATTTTTCTAGATATACTCTGGCACATACCCTCAATTTTCTTCAAGGCGTAGTGTTACCCTGACTCTGAAAAATGATGCAAATCTATGCATTGTGGTTTGTATGTATTCTTAAATGTGTGAACCCAGGTCAGGATCACCAGTATACATCAATTTGGGGGTGACAGAGCTGGGGTAATAATAATGTTGGTATTTGTTAAACGCTTACTCTGCCAAGCACTGTTCTAAGCACTGGGGTAGATATAAGGTAATCAGGTTGTCCCACGTGGGGCTCACAGTCTTCATTCCCATTTTACAGAAGAGGTAAATGAGGCACAGAGAAGTTAATTAACTTACCCAAGTTCACACAGATGATTAGTGGCAGAGCTGGGATTAGAACCCACAACCTCTGACTTCCAAGCCCCGGGTTATTTCCACTAAGCCATGTTCTGGTGAGTTTTGTGGCTCAGTAAAATATTCTGGCACTAGCTTTCAGGTAGCATAGAAGTCATCCAAGAAGGGGACCAGCAAATAGCTATGCTTTGCTTCAAAGGATTAAGGATGGTATCTTTCACTTTGACTTGATCTAACATACTCTCAGGAATTGCTAAAGCACTAGTCTTCTCTGAGTGTTAAAAACTTTTGTAAAGTTTAGTAATAAAATATAAAGGTTTTGCATTATACATCTTGATGCCAATGTTATCTCTGCTGTTCTGTAGTTTGGCCTGATTCCTTAGTGTATTTCCAGAATGGCATGGCTATCATCATCTTCAAAAGCCTATCTAGATTCCTCATAATCTATCTGGCTAGAATCTTTCAAGTGATTGTGGACATTGACCCTAATCAGCATTTGCCATAGTCGGGTCTCAGTTTTTTTCTTGAAGATAGCTATTATGTTGGGGTCTTCGAGTGCAATAGGATCTTTTGTGGGCTCACTGTCATGACAAAAAATCTCATTCAAACATTGGAGCATTATTTCCTGTCCTCATTAATAGATTTAACAATAATAAAATTAAAAATAATAAAATCCATCTCTACATAGATAATTCTACTTTCTCTAGCTACGACCACACTCCTGCTCTGCAGTCTCTCAATTACTTCTGCCATCAGTATATCTCTACTAAACATGTTCAAAGCAAAACCTTTCTTTCATCTTCCCAACTAAACCTTGTCTTCCCTCCATCTTTGCCGTCACTATAGACAACACGATCACCCTCTTTTTCTCACGGTCTACTTCTAGACTATAAGCTTGTCTATAGACTGTAAGCTCATTGTGGGCAAGGAGTATGTCTGTTTGTTACATTTTCCTCTCCCAAGTGCTTATCACAGTGCTCTGCACCCAATAAGTTCTCAATAAATACTGATTGACTGACAATAATGATAATTCTGGTATTTGTTAAATGCTCACTATGTGCCAGGCACTGTACCAAGCACTGGGTTGGATACAAGCAAATCAGGTTGGACACAGTTCTTGCCCCACATGGGGCTCACAGTCTCACTCACCATTTGAAAGATGTGGTAACTGAGGCCGAGAGAATTGAAGTGACATGCCCAAGGTCACAGAGCAGACAAGTGGCTTAGCTGGGACTAGAACCCATGACATTCTGACTCCCAGGTCTATGCCCTGCTGCTTTGCCTTGGCATTATTCTTGATTAATTCAACACACATATTTATTGTCACCAAATTTTGTCAGTTTGACCTTCACAACATTGCTAGACTCCACCCTTTTCTTTCCATCTAAACTCCTATTATGTAATCCAAACAAGCTCTAATCATATGATACCTTGACTACTTCATCAGCCTTTTCCCTGACCTGTTTCTCTCCACTCCCATCCATATTTCACTCACATTTTTTTTAAAGCATTTAGTCCATGTCTCCAAGCTTCTTAAGAATCTTCAATGGTTGACCATCCACCTTCCCATCAAATAGTCTATCAGCTTGCTCTCCCTCCTACCTTACACTTTGTTTCTCTTATGCCAATTTACTCATGTACCACAATTTCATCTACTCCCTGTCCATGTCCTCCTACTGGCCTGGAACTCCCCCCCCCCCCCCCTTCATAGCTAACAGACCAACACTCTCTCCACCTTCTATGCTTTGTTAAAATCATATTGACTCCAAGATGCGTTCCCTACCTAAGCCTTCTTTTCAACATGCTCTCCCTTCTGTGTGACTTAAATACTTGGATCTGTACCCTTTAAGCAATTGATATTCAGCCCACCCACTGCCCATGGCACTTATATGCATATCTTTAATTTATGTATTTATTTATCCCAGCTCCCCACTTGTCTGCTGTGTGACCTGTGTGACCTGCACTTCTCTGTGCCTCAGTTACCTCATCTGTAAAATGGGGATTGAGACTGTGAGCCTCACGTGGGACAGGGACTGTGTCCAACTTGATTTGCTTGTATCCACCTCAGTGCTTAGCACAGGGCCTGGAACTTAGTAAGCACTTAACAAATACCATCATTATTATTATCATTCATTTTTATGTCCCTCCCTCTAGACTCTCCCCAGTCATTCCCTCCAGGCTTTGAGCTCCTTGTTTTGTACTCTCCCTAATGCTTAGTATTTGCTTTGAACACAGGAAATGCTAAATAAATATCCTTGATTGAATGATTAATTAAAAATTGCTGTATTTATTAAGTGCTTACTATGTTTCAATAATAATAATGTTGGTATTTGTTAAGCGCTTACTATGTGCCGAGCACTGTTCTAAGCGCTGGGGTATACATAGGGGAATCAGGTTGTCCCACGTGGGGCTCACAGTCTTAATCCCCATTTTACAGATGAGGGAACTGAGGCACAGAGAAGTTAAGTGACTTGCCCACAGTCACACAGCCGACAAGTGGCAGAGCTGGGTTTTCAAGCACTGTGCTAAAAGCTCAGGTAGATATAAGATAATCAAATCGGACCCAATCCTTGTCACAGTTTGAGGAGGGAGCATATATATGTTAAATTCTCTTTTTCAAGTGAAGAAACTGAGGCACAGAGAAGCTAGTCACTTGACTTGCTCAAGGTCATACAAAATTCAAATGGCCAAGCTTAGATTAGAATCCATGTCTCCACATCCAGTTCTATACTTTTACTATCAGGCCTCATTTCTTCTCCAGGTATTTGATGAAAAGCCATCAACTTGGAATGCTTTATCATTTTCCATATCTTCTCATTTTGACTTATTCTCAGAACTTCAGCAGGAATCATCCTAAATGGTACAGTGCTAGGAACAGTGCTGTATTATTGGGTTGTAGCTCTTTGCACCAGTACACATTGCATAGGCAGTCAAACTAGACATGTGCGTTAAACGATTACTGAACACCTGCAGTGATAAAAAAATATGTTTGAGCTGAACCATCATTAGTTATGGTATGGCAGTTATGAAATTATGAATAAAAATTGTGTTTTGTTAAAACCTCATTTGAATTCCTAGATGCAGACTACAGAGTAGTTTGGGTGGAAAAGAAGTTTCACTGAGTTTTTAAAAATTGTTTTTGAAATAAGTGGGTAAAATATATAAGAATCTATGCTTTCAATGTAACTTTTTGGTTTTGGGGGTTGGCTATATCTAGAAATATGTGGGATACATTTTCCCTTAAATAAGAGTAGGTTTCAAAGTGAAGGGAAGGAAAAATGCATTATAAATGTCTGACTTCACCAGATTCACCGAATGTGAAGTAAATTTCAGTCAGAGTATGGTTTTCTTTTCTATTTTCTCCTTCTTTCTGCACACGGAGCCCATGTTACCTGGTATCTGAGATCTCACAAGAACACCAGCAGTGATTTTGACTGTGTAGAAGTAACATTTCTCTTACTTTATTCATTGTTGACTTAGGCAATTTTGGGTTCCCTGTGGGCAGATACTAGGGTCTTAGGTGCAGTGATCCTGATGACCAGAATACATGGAGAGAGAACCAAGGTGGTGATATTGTCCATATCGGTATATACACGTATTATGCTTGCAGAAACAGGTTGCGTACATTTTTTAGAATAGCAAAATGACAATGGGAAGTATTCAACCTAAGTAAATAATTACAGTTGTTTGGAGATATTCAGATGCTCAAATGATTTTATTTTCTATTTTGAAATTTCTTTGTCTTTCTAAACTTTCTAAACACTAAAATGTGATGACAAAATGAAGATTTTACTTTTCAATTTGTAGAATACTTCTGTGCTTGTCCCTGAATTTGTTGACTTTTTTTAAAAAAAGAAATTTCATGATGTCCAAAAGTTCAATCTGTGGTCAAATAAATAAATTCCCCCAATTTTTTTTCTGCTGCACCTGTGAATAGTCAGTCTTTTCTCTTCTTGAATCTGTCTTTGGTTTCAGTGCCTATTTGAACTACCTTAGTCCTATTAAATTTCATCCAGTTTTTGAAGGATCATTTCTTTAGTTTACAAATAAATCAGTGGTATTCCTTGAGCTCTTCTGGTTTGCATAGCACCGTACTAAACCCTTGGGAAAGTATAAAACGGTAGAGTTGCTAGAAATGATCCCTACCTACAAGGTGTCTTTCAGAGTCTCAACATATACAACCAATTAGCATTATCTGCGGTTTTTAGGTGTTCACTTTCAATTCTTTCTATCAGAGCATCAATAGTGAATGGAAAGAAATCTGTGCCAGATCTTATCCTCATAAGGCAAGCACTTTGTGACTGATAACCAAATCATAGATAAGTACATTTTGGTTGAAGTTATCAAACAGTACTCCTCAATCACCTTGCCCCCTCCTGCATTACCTTTCTACTATAGTGCAGCCCACACACTTTGCTCCTCTAATGCCAACATTCTCACTGTACCTCAGTCTCATCTATCTTGCCACCGACCTCTCGTCTACATCCTGCCTCTGACCTGGAACTACCTCCTTCTTCATGTCTGACCAATGATCACTCTTCCCACCTTCAAAACCTTATAAAACGAAAGCTTCTCCAGGAAGTCTTTCCTGACTGGGCCCTCATTTCCTCTTCTACCACTCCCTTCTGTGTCACTCTTGCCCTTGAATTTGCACTTTTTATTCACCCCTTTCTCACTCCCACTAGACTGTAAGCTAATTGTGGGCAGGGAACGTGTTTCCCAACTCTGTCAGATTGTACTCTCCCAAGCATCTAGTACAGTGCTCTGCACCCAGTAAGTGCTCAATAAAAATGATTGATTGGTTGACTGTAACTCTCAGGGTGGATAAACTCTGACTCAGCAGACTGATTCTTCTTAGGCACCTATCTGCCAAGAGGTTTTCCCTGACTAAACAGGGAAAAGGAGCAAGTCACGGTGATGTAGAAGGGAATAGGAGATGAGGAAAAGTGGGGCTTAGTATGGGAAGGCCTCCTGTGTATTTGCTCCTGATCATAAAAGAACCACATGTGGATTATTTTATAAGCAGAAGGGGTTTCTGTAACTTCAAAGATGTTGATCAATTGATTAATAGCATTTAAGGACCATTACCTACTTGGTTGTCAATTCAGGTATTCATATATGCATCAGCCATTCAGTTAGAGACCCAAGGCGCAATCATGGATCACATCTTCCTTTCAAAATGTACAACTATATAAAAATATAATCTATGTGAACAGATACACATACACCACTTTATATGTAATAGAAAAGACAGAGAAAGTTTCAAATAATTTTGCAAAGAAATCTTTTATAAGTTTATTAAGCTATAGAATGGATCGATGGGTCAATGAAATATTTTGAAGTTTTTTCTCTAAAATATGTAGATATTTATGCATATTTCATCCTGACATAAAATATTTCTTTGATATGTAGTCTCTTTTCTACCTCTTCCACTTGCTTCTTCAAAAGGCTAGGGTAATTTTGCCCTAGGTGGAGTGAGTCCTTTAGAATAACCTCTAATTTATCTTACTCATTCCTTTTTCATTCTCATAAATGACATGCTTTCTTTATAACCTCCGATGGATACAGTAGAACTCTTCGATTCATAGAATGTTTTTTCCTGTTCTCCTAGGGTTCACCAGGGGAACGGGGATCAGCAGGAACAGCTGGTCCAATTGGTTTACCTGGTCGCCCTGGGCCCCAAGGCCCTCCAGGGCCAGCTGGAGAGAAAGGTGCTCCTGTAAGTACTTCAGAATTTATTACTTTTCATTCAAGAATATTGGTTTTTACACATCTCTGCACTTACTATGTGCCCTGCATCAGAGTACCCCTGTTATATTCATCTCACAAAAAACCTCTAATTTAATTAAGGAAGATCACATTTTCAATACTTTATGAAACTAATGGCTATGGGGGAGGATATTAAGCAATTTTGGTCATTATTAGCACAAAGTAATGTAATTTAATTTTGATTTTTTAAATCAAATTGTAGTTTTGATTAAAATTTTATACCCCACTGCTCCATCTTTGAGGAAGCAAGTGTTTTAGTCCTTTTTGTCATACAAGTTTTTTTATCAATCAAGTCCATGCTCCACAGTGATCTCCCACTGCAGCAGGTGCTCTTCAGGTTTAATCTCTTATGTTTACATCCTAATCCTCTAACCTATGATTTATCATTTTTATATGATTTTTTAAATTTTACACAAAGACAATCAAGTCATTTTTCCCCCTCAGAATCTCTAGCCTGCTTTTTTTCATGTCTTTGTCTGTCCTTAATTTGCTGCAATAACTCAGGAAACCTTTTTTAAAATATGAAATGCCAGATTTTAACAGTCTCTAATTCAAATCAATAAATGCACACATTTTCTCCTCTACCACACAAAAGTATATCTTAGGCATGATTAATACTGGTAAACAATGCCAAATAAAATATCAATCAATTTCACAACTAGTTATGCATATTTTATATGACAGCCAAAGCCTTCAATCCCATAGACCACTTTAGAATCACAGAATAGGTTGATTTTATTTTTGGTGTATTCCATTTCGACAGGGATTTAAGATTGATCCCCTGGGTACTGCAGATAGAATAGTCCATCCCAGATTGTAGCACAACTCCCCTCCCAAAGAAAAGTATAGAGACAGTTGAAGTGACTTCAGTTTTAGCTAAAGATGCTCCATCCCTTAAATTCCATGTATAATAATGTTGGTATTTGTTAAGCTCTTACTATGTGCTGAGAATTGCTCTAAGCACTGGGGTAGATACAAGATAACCAGGTTGTCCCACGTGAGGCTTACCCGTCTGAATCCCCATTTTACAGATGAGGTAACTGAGGCACCAAGAAGTTGTGACTTGCCCAAAGTCACACAGTTGACAGGTCGCAGAGCCAGATTAGAACCCATGACCTCTGACTCCTAAGCCCATGCTCTTTCCACTGAGCCATGCTGCTTCTCTGTATGCAATATGGCACAGAATGGTTGTGATAAGTTAGTGAAGCACTCCTGGGTAATTGATATCACAGTGTCAGTTACGGGATCCCCAGACTATTGTGTTCTCATTAGAGCCCATGAGTGAATGTCCCCTGAAAATTATAAATTCTAGGCACTACAAAATACATCATTTAATTGCTTAAAATCCTATTGCCTTTTCTCCCTCAAAAATCAGTATCCATTGCCCTGTATGCCTATATATCTTGTTCTATTTTTCCCCAAAGAAGTTCTTTTGTAGATTGTTTTACTACTGCTGGGTCAAAGAAAGAGGAACCATCACTTTTCCATATTCCTAGATTTCTTTGCATTTACCACAGGATTTTGGATGTAAAATATGGGTTGTACAAACCTTATTTTAACCGAGAAACAAAATCTCAACACATCAAATAGAAAATCAAAACAAAGATAAAGGGCATTTTTTGTGTGTTTCTTGGATTTTTTGCCAAAATCTTGTGTGTTGGGGGCCGGAAGGCGGGGAGCAGCAATAGAGGCAGGGAAGCCTAGCATTCATTTCTTTGAAAATAGTAAAGAAAGTGAAAAATATATGTTTAAAATAAAAGGAAAATCCTATTAAAATATAGAATACCCATTAATATCAAAACAAAGAATGCAGACAAAAATCACCATGTAGATAACCCTATGATAAGAATGTCTGTCATCCGCTCTAGCTCTCTTTTCCACAGTGACTTTAAAATTGGACAGATGCCCCACTGCATCATACAAGCATCTCTGATTTTTAAAAGACCAGTGAAAAACCTATTTAGAACTTGAAGTAAACTTTCCAATAAAACCACAATTTATTTTCCAAAATATTGAGTTGAAACAATCAAAAATGGTCAACAAAGATTAATATTTTCTTACTTGAAGTAGCACATTAGCTCAGCTGAACTATGTTGATTTTTTAATCTTATAAC
The DNA here is from genome assembly GCF_004115215.2 of Ornithorhynchus anatinus. Lineage (NCBI taxonomy): Eukaryota > Metazoa > Chordata > Mammalia > Monotremata > Ornithorhynchidae > Ornithorhynchus > Ornithorhynchus anatinus. The sequence goes on from NC_041731.1 coordinate 86,637,231, forward strand.
TTATCATTCCTTTCTATAGATAGGGACTTGTCTGTTCATTGTTATATTGTACTTTGCACACAGTAAGGGCTCAATAAATATAATTGAATGAATGGATGAATGAATGGGGAGATCAGTCTTCCCACACCTAATGAGAAACACAATGCCTTTATGCTGACACAAGGAAAGCTTTATTGGTGGATCCTTGATATCTTGAGTCCATCCCAGTGAATCACTGGCTTTTCATCATAGGGAGAAAAAGGACCCCAAGGTCCAGCTGGACGGGATGGAGTCCAGGGTCCAGTGGGGCTGCCTGGTCCTGCTGGCCCAGGGGGCTCCCCAGGAGAAGATGGGGATAAGGTTAGTGTTTTTTCTTTTGGACTTAAGAACACTGTTAAAGGGAATTTGACTTCCTGACAGAGTTTGGGGAGGTACTTTCATCAGATTGAATTCCAGATCATGTTTCAGATCATCTCTTTGGATTTGAAAGTAAACTGTCACAGAGGAATGGTTCCAAGTCTAAGGTAGGGACATATGATATAGCTAAAGGAGGAAGCTATGAAAGAGAAGTGATCCATATAGTAGATAAAGGAAACAGTGGATCAGATGTGCATTTTCATTACTTCTTTTCAAAATATTGATTTATATTATGTAATGCCAGCAATAGCCTATATCTATCATACTTACAGCTTGCAGGATTGCAGAGCTAGACTAAATGCAAATGGAAGTTCAGTGTTCATTGACTTAGCACATAAAATCATTGTAACCATTTTTCATAACATATGAACAACTCAGAGGCCTAAGATATAGTACTTCAATGCTGTATGACTCATAAGGAGATAGTACATTTACATCAAATATATTTTCTTTTGTTATACTAATCTAAATGAAATATTCTGACAAGGATTATTAGAAATTTATGTCATGTTATGGTCTTGAAACTCTGGGAATGATAAAAAGCATTTGGTCATGTGCAATTAGATTAGTCTATAACTCAGGGTATTTTCACTAAGGCAGTGTGAGAAAAAATATGTTTCCATTATTTAAAATCTACTTATACTTCAAAGTTGGATCGCATCATGCTTTGCAGTCTTGTGTTCAATACCAGGGTTTGTTTGTCAAACCTAGCTGATTAATCGATGAAAACATTCTCAAAGTCTTTCACCCTTGAAACTACATCATAAAATACACAGCATAATCATGTAAAATAGGGCACTTGAAAACTATGGTGCTGACTTCAATTCAGTGAGAGGAAAAAAAAATTAACTCTCATCTTTCAATTGCAGGGTGAAATTGGTGAACCAGGACAGAAAGGCAGTAAAGGTGACAAAGGAGAAAATGTGAGTATTTGAGTTCTGACTCATTTGTTTTAGTACTTCATCATCTTTACACTGATGACATTACACAGTAATTCACCTTGTAGACACGGCACTATTTAACTCCGTTGTCCTCCATCACACGAATGCCCCCACTCACAGACACACACAGACACACACACACAAAACAAATATAGTTAATCATAGTAATTATCAATCAATTAATCATATTTATTGAATAATTATCGTGTTCAGAGCACTGTACTAAGTACTTGGGAAAGTATAATATGACAGAGTTGGTAGACAACTTCCATGTCCAGGATGAGCTTAAAATCTATACGGAAAGACAGGTATTAAGATAAATTATGAATATGTACATAAGTGCTGTGGGGCTGGGTTAGGGAGGCTGGGTGCTGGGACAATGCAGAAGGTAGATGGAATTATGGAAATGAGGCCTTGACAGAAAAGACTCATGGAGGAGATGTGATTTCAATAAGGCTTTGATTGTGGGGAGAATGATAGTCTGTCAGCTATAAAAGGAGAGGAAGTTCTAGGCTAGAGGCAATTCATGGGCAAGGGATCAGTGGCAAGAGTGGTGTGAGTACAGTAGTAGTTTGGAACTCAAGGAGTGAATTGAATGTGTTGGTTCATAGTAGAGAAACAGTAAGGGGACAAACATACTGAGTGCTTTAAAATCAATGATAAAGTGCTTCAGTTTGAATCAGAGGTGGCTGGGCAAATGCTGGAGGTTCTTGAGGAGTGGGCAAACACGGATAAATGATTTTGTATAAAAATGAGCTGAGCAGCAGAATGAAGTGCGGGCAGGGTGGAGAGACATAGAAGGAATAGAGGTCAGCAAGAATGCTGTTGCACTTGTTACGGAAGGATAGGATGAATGCTTGGATTAACATGGTGCAGTTTGGATGGAGAGGAGAGGGCAATGTTGAAGAACCAAAAGGATATGGTGACAGATGGAATATATGTAGGTTGAATGAGAGAGAAGAATCAGGGGTAATTCCATGGTTATGGACTTGAAAGACAGGGAGAATGGGTTGCTTGGTGCTGTCTAGAGTGATGGTAAGGTCGGTGGGAGGACAGGGTTTGGGAGGGAAGATGAGAAGTTCTATTCTGGACATGTTAATTTTTAAGGGGATTGGTGGGAAATCCAAATAGAGATGTCCTGAAGGCAGGAGGAAATGTGATACTGCAATAAAAGACAAACATCAGGGCTGGAGATGTGGACTTCGGAATCGTCTGGGTATCCGTGGTTGCTTCCTTGGAGTGAAGGGGGCAGAAGCCAGTTTGGAAGGAGTCAAGGAGAGAATTGGAGGAGACAATTACTTTGATAAGGGATGAGGCACAGGTGGAAGGGATGGGTTTTGAGAAGAGGTAGGAGATCTCCTCGGGAGAGCCTGCTGGGAAAGTGGTATTTGTTACGTGCTTACTATGTGCCAAGCACTGTACTAAGCACTGAGGTAAATACAAGATCATCAGGTCCCACAGCTCACATTGTAAATAGGAGAGAGAACAGGTATTGAATCCCCATTTTGTAGAGAGTTGAAGCCCAGAGAAGTGAGTATCTTGCCTAAGGTCACACAGGGAGGGTTTGAAAAGGTAGCTAAAAATCTGAAACTGGTGAAGACAATGGACATGGGAGTCAATAAGGATGAAGAAATAATGGTGACAGGCAGGGAAGAGACCAGAGTTAAATCAGTCAAGGAAGAATTTTAGGTGTACAGGTTCAGCCTAATATCTGGATTTCCACTAGAAGTTTTCCACAGCTTGTGCCCAGGAGAGAAGTAAAACATCGTGTTCAGAAAATCTAGGGCTCTGGGTTCATGTAATGAGATTGGTGAAGGGTTGTAGGAGTGAGTGATTTGGTTTCAGCAGAGGGTGGTGTTGAGTGTAAATTTGTGCATCAAGAGAAGGTAGTTTTAATATGAAGACTAAATGATGCATGATGACTTGAGAAAATTGGTGAAGATTTTCAGTTTCAGTTGGGGAGTAGGATAGATTTATGTAAAAGGGGGTGTGTAGGAAAAAAGGAAAAAGATATAAGATATGCATAACATGTATGATCTGCTTAAGGCCTTGTTACTCTTATGCATTAATTCCCAGCTCCTTGAAGAGCTATTTTGCCTTGGAGACCAACCAGAATAATGATAAGCTGGTCCACAGATGGAGGAGATGCAGACAAAATTGGGTGACCACTTTTTTTTAAATAAAAAGATAATACATGGAGCAGAAATTCAGTGGGGGATGGATCATTAATATATGAGAAGGAGACAAAATGGTAAAGGAAAACATAAGTAGAGCTAGAAATTCAGAGAAAGACAGACAAAGGAAAAAAGGTGGAGAGAAAGATGATTTAGAGGGGAAATACTGTGAGAAAAAGGGTGAAGGAGAAAGGGAGGGAAGAGAGACAGTGGGGGAGACAGGGAGGAAAAGAAAGGAAGAAAACTTGGATTTAGGGAGATGAGGAAAGAAAATGAGAGAGAGAGAGAGAGAGAGAGAGAGTCCAGAGAAAGGAATAGTAGGAAATATCCAAGGGAAAATAAGAAGATACACAAACAGAGACCTTTTGAGTGGTAGCAGCAGCAGGAGAAGAACCAGTGGCTGTGATGTTGCATTTTTCTTTACCACGTGCTCCTAGTACTTGCTTTGACTTATTATGTTTGTCATTACCATGAGCTGCTCTGTAGAGGTCTAACTGGAACTGATCTTGGAGATTTAGGTCAGAAGCATGGAAAGAGACAATAGTAGCTCAGTATAGTGCACCAAGTGCATAGTCAGTAAATATTACTTCTACTAATACTGTAGTGGATGAGAGTAGTAGGAGTGTCTGTTTTCAGGCTGAGGCTTCCTCTGTTCCAACTTTTGCCACTGCCTTACTTGATTCCCTGAAACCGGCATGGCTTCCAAAAGGATATTATTTTTTTTAACTATGTAATTAAATTATTATTATGTGATATCAGTGTCCTGAACCATTTAAAGAAAATCTGGAACTAATAGTTTTATGGTCTTTCAAACTTCTCCAAATACTTGCAAATTGTATGCATCCTTCAACTTGTAAGGCTCTCAATAAGCTATACTTTTCTGCCAACCACATCCCAGCATCTTAATTTACTAACAGATGTTTTTGATTCACAACCAGGAACATCACTTCTGTAACAGAATTCACTTGAAAAATTATCAGTCATCAAATCAATGAAATCAGTCACTCAACAATATTCCTTGATAGAAACCATCTTGGAGTAGCCAATACTCACTCTGAGTAGACAGCATAAGACGATCTTCCAGTGTTTTCTTTCTTCTGTCCAAATTTCATTACAAAAACTAATATTACAAAAAAAAAAACCTACTTTCACCTTGATTTATGTTTGCATAGAAATCCATTTCTGAATATCCAGAAACATTATCAACAGAAGGGCCTTCAATAAATGTCAATTTAGAATTGATTGCTTATAAACAAGTTTGAATCTCTGAGTGCTAAACAAATCATGGATGACTGCTCTAAATGTAAAAGACTGAATAACACTTCTATTTTTATCTAAAGAAGTGGGAATGCTTCATACACCTCAATAATGCAAATGTGCTCATCTCTGTATTTACTACTCTTTGACTCTTCCAGCTCAAACAATTGATTTTTTTTTTTCTCCACAGGGACCCCCTGGACCTCCAGGTCTTCAAGGGCCTGTTGGTGCCCCAGGGATAGCTGTAAGTACTCCTGTCCATCCAGGAAATATAACTTTAAACAATTTTCAGATTGAGTTTGCATTCTGTGGCACCACAACATGATGCTGTTTGGTTTTATGCTCAACGCTAAACAGACTTGCAATATCAGTCTCTACCAAAAATCTTCACTTATTCCCAAGTTCATTCTAAGTACCAGGGTCATCTTGTGAGTTCAAACAACATTTCACCTGGAAATATGTAATAGCCAGCAGGAACCTATCTTGATACCTGATGTATTCGAAAAAGCTCTTTTCTTCTAGCTTTAATGAAAGATCTCTGTCTCGCTTCAGGATCTGTTTATCATATTTAACCAGTTCAAAGATGAAGCGTCTCAAAATAAAAGAGAGCAGAATAAACAGTAGAATCAAAACAGGGTATAATCTCATCTCACCTTATCTCTAGTTCCTTTGAGACAAGATTGATCAAGTACACAGGGATTCTTCCCTGTCATAGCATTTGTTGGATTTGGAGATCTTATGGTTTCTAACCATCAACTGCTGTTCCTTAGGGAGGTGATGGCGAACCTGGTCCAAGAGGTCAGCAGGGCATGTTTGGCCAGAAGGGTGATGAAGGCGCAAGAGGATTTCCTGGCCCCCCAGGCCCCATTGGCCTCCAGGTAACATATTTCCTTTCCTTAGTGTTATTCTGATTGTTTCCAAACTCAGTAATCACCCAATTTGGATTCCAGAATAATAATGATAACAATGATTAAGGTGTTCAGTAAGTGCTTATACTATCTACTCAGCACTGTACTAAGGTTCTTGGATAGATACAAGGTAATGAGGGTTGGACACATTTCCTGTCCCACATGGGGCTGACAGTCTAAGTAGGAGGGAGAACAGGTTTTGAATTCCCATTTAGCAGATCAGGGAACAGAGACATAGAGAAGTTAATAGTACTCTGACTCAGTGGAAAGAGCATGGGCTTGGGAGCCAGAGGTCATGGGTTCGAATCCCAGCTCTGCCACTTGTCAGCTGTGTGACTGTGGGCAAGTCACTTCACCTCTCTGTGCCTCAGTTACCTCATCTGTAAAATGAGGATTAAGACTGTGAGCCTCATATGGGACAACCTGATTACCCTGTATCTACCCCAGTGCTTAGAACAATGCTCTGCACATAGTAACTGCTTAACAATACCAACATTATTATTAATAATAATAATAATGGTATTTGTTAGGCACTTTCTATGTGCCACAGTGTGGTTCAGTGGAAAGAGCCCGGGCTGGGAGTTAGAGGTCATGGGTTAAAATACCTGCTCCGCCACTTATCAACTGTGTGACTCTGGGGAAGTCAATTAACTTCTCTGTGCCTCAGTTACCTCATCTGTAAAATGGGGATTATGATTGTGAGCCCCACGTGGGACACACTGATTACCTTATATCTACCTGAGAGTGCAACTGCTTAGAACAGTGCTTGGCACATAATAAGCGCATAACAAATACCATTTTGCCCCCCTCTGCTCCTTTTCCCCTCCCCATTCCCCCCTCTCCTGCCCTCTGCTCTTCCCCCTTCCTCTCCCCTCAGCACTGTGAATATTTATATATTATTTATTACCCTATTTATTTTGTTAATGATATGCATATCTCTATGATTCTATTTACCTTATGTCTGTGCTAGACTGTTTTGTTTTGTTTTGTTCTGTTTTGCTTTGCTGTCTGTCTCCCCCCCATTAAGACTGTGAACCCATTATTGGGCAGGGATTGTCTCTATCTGTTGCCAAATTGTCCACTCCAAGTGCTTAGTACAGTGTTCTGCACATAGTAAGCGCTCAATAAATACTATTGAATGAATGAATGAAGCCCTGCTCTAAGCGCTGAGATAGATACAGGGTAATCAGATTGTCCCACATGGGGCTCACAGTCTTAATCCTCATTTTACAGATAAGGTAACTGAGGCACAGAGAAGTAAAGTGGCTTGCCCAAGGTCACACAACAGACAGTGTCAGAGCTGGGTTTAGAACCCCCATCCTCTGACGCCCAAGCCCTTGCTCTGTCCACTAAACCACACTGTTTAGTAAACTTACCCTAATTCACACAACAGGGAGGTGGCAGAGGTGAGTTTAGAACCCAGGTCTTCTGTCTCCCAGGTCTGAACTCTTTGAACACTAGGCAACACTTCTTTTCATATGGGTCTGGAATTCACTGACTGGGACATCAGTTCTTTGTTAATAGCAACCCATGTCATTACTTTTCCATCCTGCTCATGATAGTCTTGTCAAGATTTCTGGGTGCATTTATGTGGAAGTCTCCAGAATAATTAAAGGGAGATTGACTTTGTTACTTCCTTTCCTACTTCGGGGAGGGCTCAATCTATTCTAGTCCTTGTAAATGTCTACTGTTCGGAGGGCTTGCCATAGGACTTCATCTGATGAAGATTTTTCTTGTACTGGTGGCTCACACAAGTGCCAGTCATTCAAGCTACTGACTGGAAAAGCTTTCACTGAAAATTCTTCCTTATATTTCACATCTCCTTAGCTCCAAGCAGAGAAATGGTACAGAAAGGAAGATACTTTGGGGGACCAAAATAATAAAACATAGCTTCAAAATGGTTGCATGATGTGAACAAAGCCTAATAAAATAGAAATAAATAGTGTTATACTTGAACTATAGTAATGCCAAGGAATTAATGTTCGTTTTTTAACTATTTAAATTTGATGTAATAGTTTACTCTTTCATTAAATTCCCATATGTGAAATACACTTTAGATGCTTCACAGACTACCCAACAGATCTGTAAAGTGCCATAGTACATGCTTAAAAGCAGTACTGCAGGGAGACTTGTTTATAATTAATCTTTGCATTTGAAATCATGGAATGATTTAAAAAGCCATTTTATGAGATTAAATAATCACACTAGATCAGTAAAATGTGGCTATGATATTACTGTAATTGTGCAGAGTGGTTTTATTTTTTGAAAGTGCTTTTGTATCAGATATCATTTTATCTTCTAAGTGCTCAGTACAATGCCCTGCACACTGTAAGCGCTCAATGAATACAAATGAATGGCTGAATAATAATGATGGTATTTGTTAAGCGCTTACTATGTGCAGAGCACTGTTCTAAGCGCTGGGGTAGACACAGGGGAATCAGGTTGTCCCACGTGGGGCTCACAGACTTCATCCCCATTTTACAGATGAGGTAACTGAGGCACAGAGAAGTGAAGCGACTTGCCCACAGTCACACAGCTGGCAAGTGGCAGAGCCGAGATTTGAACTCATGACCTCTGACTCCAAAGCCCGGGCTCTTTCCACTGAGCCACGCTGCTTCTCATGAAATGACAATTTCACACTGAAGGCTAGAGAGAAAGATGTGGCTAATACCCATGTCCTTTGACTTCCAGATCCGTTCTCCTCCACTAGGAGATCCTGCCTATTCAGATATTATCATATATTCTTATTCTAATGTTTCCAAATGGGTTTACAATAAATACTAAATGTAAGGTTTAATATATTTTAAAGTTTTTTTAAGGAACAAAATCAAAAATGTACTCCAAGTTGAAACCATTGTTGATGTTCACATAATATTAATGACTGTGAACTTTACCATTATTCATTTAAATATTGAAGTATTTTGATAAAGATAAGAAATAAATTAGGTTGAAATTAAAAACAGGTGGCATGCCATTATAGAACATGTAAATTATTTTTTCCTTCAATGGACTGACCTGTGGACCAGAATTTATATCATAAGCTAATTATAATGAAGTACCACTGAGAAATTGAGAGCTTGTTTTACTCAGTAACATGGTTCACATGGTAACTGCCAGACCTCGGAGAGCAGCAACTTGATCTTTCCTGTTTATAATAGTGAAGGATAATCAAATCTCACCACCCTAAATGAAATTCCACCATTGATGCATTTACAGAGACTAGCATATAAATGGTTATTTCATTTGAACTAGGGAAAATATAACAAGTCTGTTGTAAAGCAATATATTGGTTTGACTGGATTCTTCAGTACCTCGATTTGCATGTGATCACAGAGGCAAATATGGGTTAGCCCAGTTTTGTGGGCAAAATTTACTTAACCGGAGAGAACATAAGAAATATTAATAAGAAATTATCTCTTGACCTTCCAAAATGCCCAGATGACCTTGAAAGATCCATTATTTCCCTTAGGACATGTCATCACTACCAAAGCAAAGAAATGAGGGCTGTATTGGAAGCCAATCGAAGTTATTTCACTCAATACTGAAACGCTAAATCATTATGTTTCACTCTTTCTTCTTAGTCATTTTTATTGAGCATCTATTCTACACAGGGCACTATACTAAGCACTTGGGAAAGTCCCCATTTACCTTTAAACAACTTTTGGTCAGACATCACATTTACCAACTTGTATTGTAGTTTCCCAAGTGCTTAGTGCAGTTTCCTGCACATAGTAAGCACTCAACAAATACTATTGGTTGGTTACCCTTGATTAGGAGACACAGTTCCAACAATCAAAGAGCTTACAATCTAACAGAATGAAATGGAAAGATTAGGAACATTAAAAAATTACTGGAAAAAGAGAAATGAACAATGCTGCAGAATGATTAAATGGATAAATAAGTGAAGGTTAATATAATTCAAAAATGTGCATAAATGGATCCCCCAATTCCCCAGTAACTTCCGGGAACCAGAAATATCCAGGATTTAAACAGATTATCAATCAATCAGTGGTATTTATTGAGCACTTATTGTGTGTATACCACTGTACTCTGTGCTGGGGTAGGTCCCTTACAGCAGACTCAATATCTTCATTCATTCATTCAATAGTATTTATTGAGCGCTTACTATGTGCAGAGCACTGTACTAAGCGCTTGGATGAACAAGTCGGCAACAGATAGAGACAGTCCCTGCCGTTTGACGGGCTTACAGTCTAATCGGGGGAGACGGACAGACAAGAACAATGGCAATAAACAGAGTCAAGGGGAAGAACATCTCGTAAAAACAATGGCAACTAAATAGAATAGAGGCGATGTACAATTCATTAACAAAATAAATAGGGTAATGAAAATATAAACAGTTGAGCAGACAAGTACAGTGCTGTGGGGATGGGAAGGGAGAGGTGGAGGAGCAGAGGGAAAAGGGGAAAAAGAGGATTTAGCTGTGGAGAGGTAAAGGGGGGGTGGCAGAGGGAGTAGAGGGAGAAGAGGAGCTCAGTCTGGGAAGGCCTCTTGGAGGAGGTGAGTTTTAAGTAGGGTTTTGAAGAGGGAAAGAGAATCAGTTTGGCGGAGGTGAGGAGGGAGGGCATTCCAGGACCGCGGGAGGACGTGACCCAGGGGTCGACGGCGGGATAGGCGAGACCGAGGGACGGTGAGGAGGTGGGCGGCAGAGGAGCGGAGCGTGCGGGGTGAGCGGTAGAGAGAGAGAAGGGAGGAGAGGTAGGAAGGGGCAAGGTGACGGAGAGCCTTGAAGCCTAGAGTGAGGAGTTTTTGTTTGGAGCGGAGGTTGATAGGCAACCACTGGAGTTGTTTAAGAAGGGGAGTGACAGGCCCAGATCATTTCTGCAGGAAGATGAGCCGGGCAGCGGAGTGAAGAATAGACTGGAGCGGGGCGAGAGAGGAGGAAGGGAGGTCAGAGAGAAGGCTGACACAGTAGTCTAGCCGGGATATAACGAGAGCCCGTAACAGTAAGGTAGCCGTTTGGGTGGAGAGGAAAGGCGGATCTTGGCGATCTGCGATATCTGCGATACCTTCCCATAAGAAGCTTACAAACTACAGGGAAAAAAAGACCAAAAGGGAATGATAGACACTCCCACGTCAGTGATGATAGATGTGAACTGAGTGGAATCATCCAAACCAGGTGGACCTTGAAAGTGTAGTAGTGGAGCAGCTGGTTCTGAATTCTAATTCAGACCATGCATCCAAAAAATCAAAGAAGCATTTTTTCAAGATTGGACAAGTATCTTCTAGTAAGGCAAAGTGCCTAAACACAATCTTTCTGTTAAAATACTCCAGGAAAACTTTCCAATCAGTGAGAAGGGTTTTTTTTTTCCTCAATGTTAGCTTGACTGCTTTCACCTTAGAGTCAATCGCCCAACTAGCTAGATGTTGCCTACGTAAGTGTCCACCGGGCATGCCAGTGCCTGAGGTAAGGGCTGGTGTCCCATAGGTATAATAATAATGTTGGTCTTTGTTAAGTGCTTACTATGTGGCAAGCACTGTTCTAAGCACTGGGGTAGATACAGGGTAATCAAGTTGTCCCACGGGAGGCTCACAGTCTTAGTCCCCATTTTACAGCTGAGGGAACTGAGGCCCAGAGAAGTTAAGCGGCTTGCCCAAAGTCACACAGCTGACAGGTGGTGGAGCTGGGATTAGAACTCATGACCTCTAACTCCTAAGCCCGTGCTCTTTCCATGAAGCCATGCTGCAGCAACATGGCATAGTGGATAGGGCACTGGTCTGTGAGTCAAAAGGTCATGGATTCTAATCCCAGCTCTGCCACTTTGCTGGTGTGGGACCTTGAGCAAGTCACTTAACTTCTCTGAACCTCAGTTCCCTCATCTGCAAAAAGGGGATTGAGACTCTGAGCCCCATGTGGGACAAGGGACTATGTCCTACCCGATTTGCTTTTATCCATCCCAGCTCTTGGAACAGTGCCTGGCATATAGTAGCACTTAACAAATACCATAATTATTATAATTATTATTATCTTCTAGACTGTGAGCCCACTGGTGGGAAGGGATTTTTCTCTATCTGTTGGTGACTTGTATTTTCCAAGTGCTTAGTACAGTGCTCTGCACGCAGTAAGTGCTTCCTAAATACGATTTAATGAATGAATGAATGAACATGCCATTCATGATTAGACTGGGAGCCGCTCTTAACTCTCCAAAACTGATAACCCGATCTCTCCATTATGGGATAATCCTCTCCTCTCAACTATCTTCATTAAGCCTCTGGACCAAGGATTGGAAGTCACCCCAAACTGTGGTTGGACCATTCAGCTCAAACCTTTTCTATTCCATTTTACCTTTTCTATTCCATTTTCTTCGGCTTCTGTGTTCTGCTGACTGGAAATCACATTTGGGGCCATTCAGCTTGAGAGAAAGGAATGGAGTCAAGCAATTTGAGGGGCAGGGGGAGAGACCTATCCCCTAATCCACTGTGCACTAGAGACCAGCCCTCCCCAGACCCCCAAACTGCAGGGAAGGGAAGAGGAAATTGCTTCCATCAGGTGGACCAAGTCTACCTGGAATCCAATTCATAGATACTAAACTAATCTCAATCAAACCTCTTTTAGCTAAATGTTTCTATCAGCATTTGGACTAAACCAGAGCAATATGACATGAGGAAATGAATCTGGATTATTTAAATCTTATATCTAATTTACACTGAAAATTTCCAGTTTTAATTGAAATATTAAAAAATACTTCTAAGTGTAGATGACAATTGATGCAAACATTTAAGTGTATATTATTCATTCAGATGGATGTAAGATTCTATACAGCAGTCATTAAGTAAGTACATTTATGTTTCAAGTCTTAAAAAGAAGAAGAGGAATTTAGGTTCAATTAACCTTAACAATTATGAAAGGCATTGCTGCCTGTCATGTCAGTGAATATTAATGTCTCTCTAATGGGTAGATTATTGATTATGCAGTCTAAGGGAACTCATTTTTAATGAGGTGCCTATCATGAATGCCCTCTACCTTGGTGGATTTAAAGCCTAAAAAAAGTTTTCTGGAAAGAAGTCACTTAATTTTATTTCAAAGAACATCAATTGTATACCAATATTCCCTGTTTCTGAATGGTAAGGGCCAAGTTGAGAGCAGATATATGTATGCGAGTAAGTTCTATTTGATAAAATTAATACTTTCAAAAATATAATATTTTAAATTCACTGATTGAAATATACAAAGTTTTTTGGAAGATAGTTCTAAATCTGTGGCCAAATTTAAGTCTTGTAGGAAGACAAGATAAGTTACGTCGGGGATGTATTACTAAGAGCAGAGTTCTATTCTGATCTTTTTTTAAAGAAAAAGAGAATGGGCCAGATTTTCTAGGAGTTTAGCTGTATTGAGACTGCCGGTATAAGAACTAAATTACAAGTTGTAACAATGAATATAATCGTGAAACTAATAAAAATGAACTATGTGAAGTCAAAATAATGGCAAATAATAGTTGAGGTTTTCATACATTTACATTTTTTCATAGTTCCTTTTCCTTAAATGTGATAGTCTCATGTTATTTGGATTTTTGTCAGCTTTATTCCCCAGGAAGAACTTAAAATAATTGTGGTCACTCTCACACTATGATTTTCCCAAGTGTAGCTAGTACCTTCACCAGTTCAAAATCAGTCATTATTTTGAAATAAATCCAGCACATTATCTTTTCTTGTGGGTTCTACAATTAGTTGTTCCAGAGAACGATCACTTATCCTACTCCCAACCATGTGTATACTCCCAGTGAGCTTCTCAGTAATTTTTAGGAAGATAATGTGTCCCATTATTACTAAGTTTCCTACGTTTACAACTTTCTTAGTCTCCTCTAACACTTTGTAAGTCCTCACTTCAACATGGTGGGGTGGTCTGAAAAATGGCTTGACTATAGTCAATCAAATAATCAATTGCATTTATTGAGTGCTTACTGTGTACCAAGCACTATACTAAACACTTGGGAGAGTACATAAAAATAATAATAATAATTACGGTATTTCTTAAATGCTTGCTCTGTGATAAGCATTCATTCATTCAATAGTATTTATTGAGCACTTACTATGTGCAGAGCACTGTACTAAGTGCTTGGAATATACAATTCGGCAACAGATAGAGACAATCCCTGCCCAGTGACGGGCTTACAGTCTAACTGGGGGAGACAGATGGACAAAAACTGTTCTAAACATTGGGGTAGATACAAAGTAATCAGGTTATTCATTCATTCATTCAATAGTATTTATTGAGCGCTTACTATGTGCAGAGCACTGTACTAAGCGCTTGGGATGAACAAGTCGGCAACAGATAGAGACAGTCCCTGCCGTTTGACGGGCTTACAGTCTAATCGGGGGAGACGGACAGACAAGAACAATGGCAATAAAACAAGAACAATGGCAATAAAACAAGAACAATGGCAATAAAAGTTATCCAATATAGGGCTCACAATCTTAATCCCCATTTTACAGATGAGTAAACTGAGGCACAGAGAAGTTATGCAGCTTGTCCAAGACCACACAGCAGACAAGTGGTGGAAGTGGGATTATAACCCCCCACCTCTGACTCCCAAGCCCGTGCTCTTGCCACTAAGCCACACTGCAGAGTGGGTAGACACATTTTCTGCCCAAAATGAGCTTACAGTCTAGAAGCAGAGACAGACATTAGCATAAATAAATAATGGATATAATAAATTATGGATATAGTATTCTAAGTTCCTAATTTATATGTAAAAGGATTGCAGTTTAGATTTTACCTGAAAATTTTTAAATCATTATTGTTCATGTTTGCACTCTCTTAAGTAACCCTTCCCACCCATGCACTCAACTTTATCATTCCTACAGTGTTCATAATTTGGCAGCACAATATTGACATTTTCTTTTCCCTACTAAATCTCAGAGATGTTCATTAATTCATTAATTAATTCATTCATTCAATAGTATTTATTGAGCGCTTACTATGTGCAGAGCACTGTACTAAGTGCTTGGAATGAACAAGTCGGCAACAGATAGAGACAGTCCCTGCCATTTGACGGGCTTACAGTCTAATCGGGGGAGACAGACAGACAAGAACAATGGCAATAAATAGAGTCAAGGGGAAAACATCTCGTAAAAACAATGGCAACTAAATAGAATCAGGGTGATGTACATCTCATTAAACACAATAAACAAAATGAATAGGGTGGTAAAGATATATTTAGTCGAGCGGATGAGTACAGTGCTGAGGGGGTGGGATGGGAGAGGGGGAGGAGGAGAGGGAAGTGGGGAGAAGAGGGTTTGGCTGCAGAGAGGTGAAGGGGGGCTAGAGGGAGCAGAGGGAAAAAGGGGGGAGCTCAGTCTGGGAAGGCCTCTTGGAGGAGGTGAGTTTTAAGTAGGGATTTAAAGAGGGGAAGAGAATTAGATTGTCTGAGGTGAGGAGGGAGGGCATTTCCCAGGACCACGGGAGGACATGGCCCAGGGGTCGATGGCAGGATATGTGAGACCGAGGGACAGTGAGGAGATGGGTGGCAGAGGAGCGGAGCGTGTGGGGTGGGCAGTAGAAAGAGAGAAGGGAGGAGAGGTAGGAAGGGGCAAAGTGATGGAGAGCCTTGAAGCCTAGAGTGAGGAGTTTTTTGTTTGAAGCGGAGGTCGATAAGCAACCACTGAAGATGTTTAAGAAGGGGAGTGACATGCCCAGATCTTTTCTGCAGGAAGATGAGCCGGGCAGCGGAATGAAGAATAGACTGGAGCAGGGAGAGAGAGGAGGAAGGGAATTCAGAGACAAGGCTGACACAATAGTCTAGCTGGGATATAACAAGAGCCTGTAGCAGTAAGGTAGCCATTTGGGTGGAGAGGAAAGGGCAAATCTTGGCGATATTGTAAAGATGAAACCGGCAGGTCTTGGTAACAGATAGGATGTGTTGGGTGAACGAGAAAGACTAGTCAAAGATGACACCGAGATTGCGGGCCCGAGAGACGGGAAGGATGGTCGTGCCATCCACGGTGATAGGGAAGTCTGGGAGAGGACCGGGTTTGGGAGGGAAGATGAGGAGCTCAGTCTTGCTCATGTTGAGTTTTAGGTGGCAGGCCGACATCCAGGTGGAGACGTCCTGGAGGCAGGAGGAGATGCGAGCCTGAAGGGAGGGGGAGAGGACAGGGGCGGAGATGTAGATCTGCGTGTCATCTGCGTAGAGATGGTAGTCAAAGCCGTGAGAGCGAATGAGTTCACCAAGGGAGTGAGTGTAAATGGAGAACAGAAGAGGGCCAAGACTGACCCTTGAGGAACTCCAACAGTTAAAGGATGGAAGGGGGAGGAGGTGCCAGCGAAGGAGACCGAGAATGACCGGCCAGAGAGGTAAGAGGAGAACCAGGAGAGGACGGAGTCTGTGAAGCCAGGGTGAGATAAGGTATGGAGGAGGAGGGGATGGTCGACAGTGTCAAAGGCAGCAGAGAGGTCAAGGAGGATTAGAATGGAGTAGGAGCCATTGGATTTGGCAAGAAGGAGGTCAGGGGTGACCTTAGAGAGAGCAGTCTCAGTAGAGTGGAGCCAGATTGGAGGGGGTCCAGGAGAGACTGGGAGTTAAGGAATTCTAAGTAGGGGTTCTGATTGACCCTAAAGTATTGCAATTTACCCCTTTCTTTTTAGTGTCCTAGCATTAGTGTAGGAAGATATGTAGAGTTCGGAATTCAATTTTCTTCCATTTACACATCTGTCCACTTGCCCATTTGATAGGTATCTAATTTATCCTTTCTATTTTGTCCAAACATCAACTTTAATTTCCTCTGGATTTCTGTGCATTGTAACAACCTTATTGGGTTAATTTTGGTCTCCTGGCTTTCTGCATTTATTGGCTTTTCCATAATCATTAGTTTATAAAATACTCTGCCACCTTCTTCATGTTATAGTGCTAGCTGGCACCCTGGGCCATTTTGGTTCACGTGGAGGTATTTTCTCTTTTGCAAGCTTCATATAGTCTCCAAAGTTCATAGGCTCCTAATGTAGCTCAAAATTTTCATTCATTCATTCAATAGTATTTATTGATTGCTTACTATGTGCAGAGCACTGTACTAAGCACTTGGAATGCACAGTTCGGCAACAGATAGAGACAATCCCTGCCCAATGATGCGCTTACAGTCTAATCAGGGAAGACAGACAGCAAAGCAAAACAGAACAAAAGATCAAAACAAAAACAAGACATCATCAAGATAAATAGAATCAAGGGGACGTACATCTCATTAAAAGAAATAGGGTAATAAATAATATATACAAATGAGCTCAGTGCTGAGGGGAGGGAAAGGGGAAGGAGCAGAGGGTGGGGGAAAGAGGGGGAGGAGAGGGAAAGGGGGGCTCAGTCTAGGAAGGCCTCTTAGAGGAGGTGAGCTCTGAGTAGGGCTTTGAAGAGGGGAAGAGAGTTTGGCAGAGGTGAGGAGGGAGGGCATTTCAGGAGAGTGATAGGACGTGGGTCAGGGATCGGCAGAATAAGCATGAACGGGGGACAGTGAGGAGGTGAGCGGCAGAGGAGCGGAGTGTACAGGGTGGGCAGTAGAATAAGAGAAGGGAGGTGAGGTAGGAGGGGGCCAGGTGATGGAAAGCTTTGAAGCCAAGAGTGAGGAGTTTTTGTTTCCTGTGGAGGTTGATAGGCAACCACTGGAGATTTTTGAGGAGGAGAGTGACATGCCCAAAGCGTTTCTGTAGGAAGATGATCCGGGCAGCAGAATGAAGAATAGACTGGAGTCGGGAGAGACAGGAGGAAGGAAGATCCAAAAGGAAGCTTTCCTTTCTTCATCATCATCCCATCACCTCTTGAAACTCTGGAGGTTAGCCTAGAATAGGGTCCTGCACGTGGAACCAACAATCAATCAGTGGCAATTATTGAGCACTAACTGGGTGTAGCAAAATGTACTCAGCACTTGGGAAAGTACAATACAGTTAGTGAAAGAATCTCTAGAACAATCTAGGACCTCCTTGTTTTCCTTCCCAGTGTCTCTGTTGCCTGCATATGCCATGACAAACAAGTCCTTCCCTGCTCCTCTAACACCTTGTATAATGAATGGTTTAATTGCCATGCTTGATGGGTTTTGACTTCAAAACCCCTGAATTTATATGTACTTTTGCTTTTCCATTTTGTCCCCCTAAAATATTATTATTTTTAATTTAAATATTGATAACGATAATAATAATGGCATTTGTTGAGAACTTACTTTATGCCAAGCACTGTATGAAGCCCTAGGGTAAACTACAGGATAGCCAGGTCCCACATGGGGCTCGCAGAGGAAGTAGGAGGAAGAATAGGTATTGAATCCCCATTTTGCAGATGAAGGATGAGAGGCACAGAGAAGTGACTCGCCCTGATTCACACAGCAGGTTAGAACCTATTCTTTCCACTAGCCTATGCAGCTTCTCTTAGTAGGGAGAAGTGGGTTTACTATTTTCATTTTAAAGGTGAGGATACTGAATATCAAAGAGGCTAACTGACTTACCCAGTTAACATAGCAAGCAAGTGGCAGAGCTGAGACTAGAACCCATAACTCTGACTCTCCACTGAAACATGCATTTGATACTTTCTCAATCCATCTAAAGCTTAGGGTACTTAGCTGCAAATCTAATTACAGTTCTTGTCCTAGTAGTCCTTCAAATGAATTTGAAGCTTCCATTGAAATCTACCACAGAAAAGTTACTATTGCTCTCCTTGTTTGTGGCTTCTTGCATGGGATTCTGCCTGTTTCATAAACCAATAAATAACATTTATTGAGCACCTACTAAGTGTGTAGCACAATACTAAGTACTAGGGAGAGTGCAAATAGAATGGGTAGACAGGACTGCCCACAGTGAAACTGCAATCTCTCAGAGTTTGCCATCTTGTAACTAATAATAATTATGGTATTTGTTAAGTGCTTACTATGTGCCAGGCACTTAAGTGCTGGGGCAGATACAAGATCATCAGGTTAGACTGAGTCCCTGTCCCACGTGGGGCTCAGTCTCAAGCCCCATTTTACAGATGAAATAACTGAGGCACAGAGAAAGAAGTGCAGTGTCTTGCTAAGGTCACACAGCAGCCAAGAGGCAGGCAGAGTGGAGATTAGAACCCATGACCTTCTGACTCCTGAGCCCATGCTCTATCCACTAGGCCATGCTGCCTCTCCAACTACCGCCCCATGTTCTTTTAAAATCTAGATAATGATAAATATGTTGTATTAAACATACTTGAATGTGTTACAATTCTGTTCATTCCCATGAGAAGTTCATTAAAGTGAATTAACTAGGATTTAGAACCTACATTAAGTATAGGAAGTACAGTAACTCTTTCATGCATCAGAGTAGGATTTATGACATCATTAATGTGAAGAAAGCAGTACATTATTACTTCCATGTACCAAATGATTACTTAAAGCCTAAAAGGGTTGTTAACTCAAATTCCTTAAATGATTTCAAGAGCATGAACAGTGGGGAGACAAAAGGCCAAGTTTTAGAATACTGTAAATTGCTAGACATTTCTTTGTTCATTTTATTCATTCAAACACTTAGTACAGTGTTCTGCACATAGTAAGTGCTCAATAAATATGATTGAATGAATTTTAACTGTTTTAGCAATGTCCTTAAAATCAGTCAATCAATCAGATGTATTTATGGAGTGCTTACTGTGTGCAAAACATTATCCCCAGCACTTGGGAGAGTACAATATAACAGTTGCTAGACATGTTCTTTGCCCACAAGGAGCTTACAGTCTAGAGGGTAAGAAAAACATTAAAATAAATTACAGATACGTACATTAGTGCTGAGTGGCCTGGGGTGAGCAAGCCCACCCCAGAAATAAAGGGCAAAAATCCAGGTGCAAGTGCTGCAGAAGGGAGACAGGACTAGGGGAAATGAGGGAGGGGAGAGTAATGCTTTCTGCATATGAAGGGGAAGGGAGTTCCAGGCCCGAAGAAGTTTGCGGTCAAGAGTTCAGCGATGAGATAGATGAGATATAAAGTGTGTAGGTCGGTGTTAGAGGAGTGAAGTGAGTGTGCTGGGTTGTAGTAAGAAACCAACTAGATAAGGTTGGAGGGGGCAAGGTGATTAAAGCTAGTGGTTTTTGATGCAGGAGTTCTTGCTTGATGCAGATGTGGATGGGAAACCACTGGAAGTTCTCGAGAAGTGAGGAAACATGGACTGAAAAAAAGGTTTTATAGAAAAATGATCTGGGCAGCAGAGTGAAAACAGACTGAAGCAGGGACGGACAGGAGGCAGGAAGGACCGCAAGGAGTTTGCTGCAGTAATCAAAGCAGAATATGTGCTTGAATCAATGTGGTAATAGTTTGGATTTAGTTGAAGGGCCTATTTTGGTGGTCTGGTGATGGTAGAACCCTCAAGAGTGTAAGCTGCTTTTGGACAGGGAACATGTCTACCAACTTTGTTATTGAACTCCCCCAAGCACTGAGTACAGTGCTCGGCATACAGAAGGTGTTTAACATATACAACTGATTGATCATTTTGATTGCCAGGATTTGGTGACATTGCATATATGGGCTTAATGAGAGAGATGAGTTGAGGACAATCCCAAGGTTAGGGTCTCTTGAGACAGAGAGAATGGTGTTGCTGTCTACAGTGATGGGAAAGCAAGTGGGAGGACAGATGAATGGAGTTTATGGATATATCTGAATATCAGATTTTGCCACTGTAAGTATACCATCAAAATAATGCATCTTTAAATTGAAATTTGCATTCTGAACTGTAATATGGTCCAGTAATGAGACAAATGATTATTAAGCACCCTTCACGTAGTAAATGGCTACCTTTTTGTAAACATAGTATTTTCCGTACAGGTTTCTGCTTTAATGCCAGATGGCCTATTAGCTTTAAGAATGATGGCAATAACACCAAATACAAAAGCTTTATCAGAACATGATTTATGTTAACCTCTTTCAGTCTGATTAGGCAATGATAAATAAGCCATTACGAGAGCAATATGCCAATTAAAGTGTATTAAAATTCCCTTACCTTAAAAAAATGAGCCTGTTATTCTCAGAGACTGCACCATCATATAAATTTTGTTCATATAGGTCTGAATAGTTCAGCTTAGCAATACAAAATTGAGAATTAAAAAAGGTGTACTATATTTTGTGTTTATTAGTACTTTTTACTTTTTACACGGTCTTTTTACACGGATATGATTGATGCTTGCACAAACAGAAACCATTTAGGGGCAAACCATTAGTATAGCAAGGGTCTTTCTCTATGTGCAGTTAATGAGAAAGGATTTGATCATGCTTCAGTCTTTTCAGCTACACTTGAACACATGAATAAGATGTCTCTGCCAGATAATCATCTGCAAAGCCAAAAGCAGTGTTCCATTTTAATGTTATGCAAGCAAGATGCTCAAAGAGAGTGATGATTCAGGGATTAGAACTCTATAAGAAATTCAAAAAAGTGTTCTCCCCATCTTTCCCCCCGGAGACTGCAGTTCATGACCACCTGCAAAAGTGTTTCATGCAGTTCACTTTTGCTCCCACTTAAATTGCACCTGCTTATTGAATTGGCCTCACAGCATAAAATTTTTGTAATCGTAGTAAACAAAAATTTAATCATCAAAGAATGTGCAGCAGCAACAGTGTTAATGCCAATATTAGGGATAATTAAAAGTTAATTTGGAATGACTAGACCCAGGTCCTTGGCTGGAATTTAGGCTATTCATCCACAAAAAGCTCATAACTGAAATACTTTAATAAATCAGTTGCATATGGATTTTGTGATGAATGTTTGGGAGCCAAACATACTCCTGTGTTCCAACCCAGATATATCCATTAATTGCAGCTGAAAATCTATTCATATATATTGAGCTCTCATGTAAATTAGGAACATTTTAACGTCACATGAACGTTTTCAGACCACTAGGACATGCATTTAATAAAGTTATATAATAAACACAGGAGAAACAAGTTTTCTATTTCCCTGAGTTATAATCATAAGAATGTTCTGTTCATCTTCATTGAACAAGAAATGGCATAGAAATAAACCAGGGAATGTATTTACCAACTCTGTTGTGTTATATTCTACAAAATATTTAGTACAATGTTCTGCACAAGCGCTAAGTAAATATTATTGATTAATTAAAAATGCTTTTCAAACTTGTTAAAAAGAACTAAATATGGTTGTGGCTGTGTGACCCTTGAGGGCACGGGCTTTTATGTCTATTTCCCAAGTGCCTACTATAGTGTTGTGTCCACAGTAGAGTATAAATTAATATAATTGAACAAATGAATGAAAGAAAGGTTAGCAGCGCATACTGCTATGCCTGGCAAATAGTAAGTGCTTAGCAAATTCTACTATTACCAGCAAAGTAATGCAGTAGGGAGAGAGCTGTTTGGGTGCCTTAAACTCAACAGTGAGGAGTTTCTGCTTAATATTGTGATCAATTAATCAGGGTAATTATAGAGTGCTACTGTGTGCAGAGCACTGTTCTAATCACTTGGGAGAGTAGAATAGGGTTGGTAGACATGGTCCCAGCCCTTAAAGAGCTAGTAATTTAGTGGGGATGGATGGGTAACCATTGGAGGAATTAGAGGAGCAGGGAGACAGCCTCGTAATGATATTTTTAAAATGAGATGGGCAGTATGGTGAAGCATGGACTAGAGAAGGGCAATGAAAAGAAACTCAAGAGCTGAAGTGACAATTGAGAAGTCTATAATCAACATTTCAATGACTGGCTTAGTGAGAGTGTTGAAAGTTGAATGCCAGGCTAAATCATGTAAATTATGTAAATCAACATTAAAGCTATCTGGTCTGCTGAGCAGAATCCCTGAGTGTTGATTTTGTCAGGCTCAATAGTAGCTGAGAAATACATTACATTTGGGCAGTTGAATTGGGATTTTGTTGGACCTTAAGCTTCTACAGACTGTAAGCTCCTAGTAAGTTGGCACAGTTGGTACTATTTTTTTTTCACTTTTCCAAGCACTTAGTACAATTCTCTGTCTACCATAAGTGCTCAAAAAAACCATTAATTAGAAGTTTAAATATTTTCTTATTAACAATTAGTGAAAGGGTTAACATTTGAGAGTGTTTTATCTACAAGTGACAGCTAAAATCAAATGACTGAATAGAATGATCATTCTCTTCACATATATCTATATAATCCTTTGCAATTGAGTGGACAAGAATTAAACATATGTGTGTAAATTTCTCCCATGGGGTCATCTGTGGCTGAAGAGATGAATACAGAATCCATAGTCCCAAACACACTGGGGGCACAGAACAGCTGTTTTTTGTCTTGCAGGGATACAAATAAATATTCTATTAATATATTTTGCCATTTTCTGACACTAATTTTAAATGTTTTTATTTCCTCTTTTAAATAATATTTCACTGATTTATGTTGCTTTATATTCCTTATGGGTCCATATGGTAGAAGCAGCATGGCTCAGTGGAAAGAGCACGGGCTTAGGAGTCAGAGGTCATGGGTTCTAATCCCAGCTCTGCCACCTGTCAGTTATGTGACTTTGGGCAAGTCACTTAACTTTTCGGTGCCTCAGTTACCTCATCTGTGATATGGGGACTAAGGCTGTGAGCCTCA
This sequence comes from Ornithorhynchus anatinus, assembly GCF_004115215.2. Taxonomy (NCBI): domain Eukaryota; kingdom Metazoa; phylum Chordata; class Mammalia; order Monotremata; family Ornithorhynchidae; genus Ornithorhynchus; species Ornithorhynchus anatinus. Next base: position 86,660,414 of record NC_041731.1, read on the forward strand.
CATGGGACAACGTAATTACCCTGTATCTACCCCAGTCCTTAGAATAGTGCTTGGCACATAGTAAGCGATTAACAAATATCAACATCATTATTATCATTAGATGACAAAGATTATGCAGTGTCTTTTCATTTCAATGAACTAACACATATTTTTCTCATGTCTTTGGTTAGGGTCTGCCTGGGCCTCCTGGTGAAAAAGGTGAAAACGGTGATGTTGGCCCAATGGTAAGCTATATTTTTGCCAGCCTTCAATTTTATCATTTACAGGAATATTTGGAGTGGTAACCCTGCAAGAAAGAACAGAGATGAGGAACAGAGATGACTACCTCCTTGCTAGCAGGGCAAAGATATAATTGGGTCCCTCTGGGACAACTCACATTTGGTCCTTGTGGAGATGGAAAGAAAAGCTGATGAGGTGCAGAAGAACAAGACAAATGTATATCTATTTCTGTTCCATAGGGTTAAGTCACGTTACAAATAGAATGACTGGAGAATTGGTGCTGCATCCTTCTTTGGCCTTCTTTGAATCCTGTCTTTGGAGATCCATAAATCCCTCCAGGTCTCTAATTGGCAATAATTGTTCATCATTAGCAATAAGGCCTGGGCATCAAGAATTTGGGATTCCATGCTCAGTTCTTAATGATGATTTCTGGCATAAATCCATTATGTCTAGTGGTGTATTTTTCTCTCTGTCTAGGAGCTGGTCTTTCTGTGTCAGGTGGTATTTTGTCCTAATTATCATATCCATTTCTTTCAGGGTCCCCCAGGACCTCCCGGTCCACGAGGCCCTCAAGGTCCAAATGGAGCTGATGTAAGACACATTATCTATATATTTTAATGATTTTCTATAATGCAAGTGGCAGTATATATCCTACATCCAGGAGCTGAACTATATGTCAATAGTCTTAAGTTCAAACCTTTTCTTTTGCACTCAGTAGGTGACCTTTGAGAAATCTTTATGGCATCTAGACTTGTGAAAGATGTTGCTCAATGCATACTTGTTACTGACTTTTAAATTCCCCTACTTTCTTATGCATTCTAATAATAATAGTAATGTTGGTATTTATTAAGCGCTTACTATGTGCAGAGCACTGTTCTAAGTGCTGGGGTAGACACAGGGGAATCAGGTTGTCCCACGTGGGGCTTACAGTCTTAATCCCCATTTTACAGATGAGGTAACTGAGGCACAGAGAAGTGAAGTGACTTGCCCACAGTCACACAGCTGACAAGTGGCAGAGCTGGGATTCGAACTCATGACCTCTGACTCCAAAGCCCGTGCTCTTTCCACTGAGCCACGCTGCTTCTCAATCTAGAATTGTGATTCTAACACAATCATACAGTCCATAACCTTCAAATAAATTGAATAACATATAACTATTATGAAAAATTAAAAAAAAATTTTCTGCCACTCTCATCTGACCACTTCTAGTTGCGATTGTTTTATAGAAATAATTAGAGAATGTACCTTATGATTCTGTTGTACTCTGCCAAGTGCTTAGTACAGTGGTCTGCACACAAAAAGTACTTATTAAATATTGGTGATTCTTAAATGCCTTTCAAACATTAGAAGAACAATGAACTAACTTCTCTTTATATGTTATAGGGTCCACAAGGCCCCCCAGGATCAGTTGGTTCAGTTGGTGGTGTCGGTGAAAAGGTAAGGAAACTGAAAATGACAGCAGTGAAACTCTGAAATAATAAAGTAGTGAATAAACTGCTCTTAGGTACTTTACTAGTTGGAGCCTAATACACAGAGTAGAGCTTAAAAATATTATGAAATGCCCATTGCCCTTGAAATCTAAAGATCAACCACATTAATTTTTAATTAAAAAATACCAATCTGCATATTCAATAGCTACTCAAACAACATTTCAAATAATTTACTTGGTATGATTGAGAAGAAGGTATAAGAAATTTAATGATGTAGTGAAAATATGGGAATCCTACGAAATGCTATAATTGAGAATTTTAGATGAAAATCTTGTATATCAAGACTGATTTCTGTATAAGGTGACAGTTGACATGGAAACAGCTTTATAAAATGCTGATTTAGGATGCACTAGCAGAGCATTATATGGTATAAAAATAATTCTGAACCACAAGGAAATAGGAATAATTGTTTAATTGTATGGAAATGTGATCAATGCCCACTCATGCACAAATTCCCAATTCACAATAGTTTGATGAGTTTTCTGTGCCTTTCTGTGTGCAGAGCTGAGGAAATTATTAGCTATTTTATAGCTTTTAGAATGAAACGAAGTAAGTGTTGCATTGTGATACAAGTATTTCTATAAAGAAATAATTTATATAAGTTTATAGTAAATGACTTCACAATAACTTTATTTACATTAAATTCCATTTTCCTATGAAATCATTTAGTGGAAAGAGCCCTGGCTTGGGAGTCAGAGGATGTGGGTTCTAATCCCGGCTCTGCCACTTGTCTGCTGTGTGACCTGGGGCAAGTCACTTAACTTCTCTGTGCCTCAGTTACCTCATCTGTAAAATGGGGATTAAACTGTGAGCCTCACGTGGGATGATCTGATTCCCGTGTATCTACCCCAGTGCTTAGAACAGTGCTTGGCACATAGTAAGTGTTTAACAAATACCATAATTATTATTATTAAAAAACTATCTGTTTTTTTTTCCTGCTTCAGTATTTTTATTAGTATTTACATTGAATGCTTACTGACTCATAGTGCCAAGCACTGTACTAGGCACTGGGAAAGGTAGAAGGATGATGATTCAGATGATCTTCCTGATCCTTCAGGCTTCTGGTTTAAAGGAGATGACTAGATATTCACGAAAAGAAGTAACATGTTAAATACAATGAAAGAATTAATCGACAACAGTAAGGGCTACATTACAGGTGCTTCAGTCTTCTTGACAGCCACCCAGTCCAGCATTCACAACCTTCCCAATGGTTCAACTATTGTTACAGGTATCCTGCAGCTCCAGCTTAGACCTGTCCCTCCCCTTCATTGCAGAACTATGCCCCTTCAATGGCAGGCAAAGAGGGCATGGTTTCCCAACAGACCCTATGACTCCGATGTGTCCCTATTTGGGGGCTTCCAAATAGATGGTTAGCTGGTAGTGGGCAGGGAAAGTGTCTGTTAATTGTTGTATTGTACTCTTCCAAACACTTAGCCCAGTGCTCTGCACACAGTAAGTTCTCATTAGATATGATTGAATGAATGAATAATTATTCCTAATAACTAGTGTATACTTGTGTGTGTGTGTGTAAACACTTAGAGCTCATCAGTAGATTTTTGCTCCCATCTTCCCTAGAAGGTGCTCTAAGGATTTTAGAAAGCATCTTTGGGGAGAATACTGGATTTCCCATTGTTGCTGCTTCACTTTCAGGGTATAAATATCACTGTAGCAGGATACACTTTGATTGGGGCTTCCAGGAGACAAAGATAATTTACAAAAACTGATAATGTCGGTTTATGTCTCTCAACATGCCACTGCCTTTACCATGGTAAATCCCTAAGGAGTCACTAAAGTAACTGGTATTTGTTAAGAGTTTACTAAGTGCCTTAGTAAGCACTATGGTAGGTAATCAGGTCAGACATTGTCCCTATGTCCCTTAGAGCGTACACATATTCATGTGTCACTTAGTCCTGTCAATTCAGTTTTCAAATGTCATTAAAATACTCCTTTTCCTCCCAGTCCAAACTTCTATGACATTAATCTAAGCACATATCCTTTCCTGTCTTGATTACTGAGCTCCCTGACTTCTGTCTCTTCCCACTTCTGTCCTCACCTCTGCCGCTCAGGTCATTTTTCTATAAAACCATTCAGTCTATGTTTCTTCACTTCCCAAGAACCTCCAGTTGTTAGCCTACATCAAACACAAACTCCTCACTAACAGCTTTAAAGCACTCAATCATCTTTCCTCCTACTTTACCTTACCTCACCTCTCTGATTTCCTGCCACAGCCAGCCTGCACACTCCACTCATCTAATGCCAACCTACTCACTGTGCCTCAGTCTCATCTATCTCACTGCTGAATATTCTGCCTATGTCCTGCTTCTGGCCTGGAACTACCCCTTCATATCCAACAGATAACCACTCCCCATTCCTTCAGAGCCTTATTAAAATCACATCTTCTCCAAGGGGCCTTCCCTGACTAAACCCTCATTTCTTCTTTTCCCCCTCCTTGTGAGAGAAGCAAAACTTTGCACTTGGATTTTCACCCTTTTTTAAAGGTATTTATTAAGCACTTCCATATGCCAGGTACTGTACAAAGCACTGGGGTAGATACAAGTAAATCAGGTTGGACACTGTCCATGTCCCACATGGGACTCACAGCTTTAATCCCCTTTTATAGATGAGGTAGGTAACTGAGGCACAGAGAAGTAAAGTGACTTGACCAAGGTCACACAGCTGACAAGTGGCAGAGCCACAATTAGAACCCAGGTCCTTCTGCCTGCCAGGTCCCTGCTTTATGCACTAGACCATACTGATTCTCTTTACCAACCCACTCTTTTCCCCCCAGCACTTAGGTACCTATCCACAATTTATTTATATTAATGTCTGTCTCTCCCTCTAGTCTGTAAGCTCTTTGTGGTCAATAAATGCTAAACAAATAGATTGGTCTAAGTAGGAGGGAGAATAGTTATTAAATCCCCATTTTATAGACACCCAGAGAAGCTGAGTCATTCATCAGGCACACAGAAGGCAAGTTAGTAGAGGCTGGATTAGAATCCAGATCCTTCAACTCACAAGCCTCTGCTCTTTCCACTAGGACATATTGCTTTCCAATAGGATCTGTTCCTTATTTGTTCTCCATCTTCTCTAGGAAGAGATTCCTGTCAGCACAATCCGTGCAATAACTGCCTGAGTCAAAAACTTCAGGATTCATACATTAACAGTGTTCTGCACCCAATCTTGTCTTTTTTTACGCTGTCGAGTCGTTTGTGACCCATAGTGATTCCATGGACAAATCTTTCCCAGAATGCCCCACTCTCCATCTGCAATCCCTCTGGAAGCATATCCATAGAGTTTTCTTGGTTAAAAAAAAAGGAAGTGGCTTACCATTGCTTTCTTCCATGTCGTAAACCTGTCTCCACCCTCCACTTTCTCCCATGCCACTGCTGCCCAGCGCAGGTGAGTTGTAGCAGAATGTCTTCCACTTGCTACCCACTGCCCCAGCTAGGAATGGAATGGGTATGCCTCTGTTTGATTCTCGCTCCCGTAGCCAAGACTGGAAGAGTACTAGAAGCTCTCCAGGTGTGATCCTGAGAGGGGTCTGCACACAGTAAGTCTTCAGTAAATACCACTGGTTCACGGATTGATAAATTTTCTTTATGGCATGGTAAAAGACCTTGAATTGGAAAATGTTCAATCCTATAACTACTCAAGCCCCTTGAGAATGGCAATCATGTATACTCACTTTATTGTACTCTCCCAGATACTTAGAACAGTGGTCCATAAAAATAATTATTCAATAAATATTAGATTGATTGAGTTGAATAATTAAATCCTATTCACTGTATATTAATTAGGGCTGCCACTGTTTAACAGTTACTCCATTTTATTATTTATTTTCAGCTTGGAAGCAGTGCTTGACTTTATTTAACCTTGCTGATTAGCATGGGTTTTTGATAACACAATTTTCAGTTGTCTAGGCTTTAGCTTAAAAAAAAAATCCTGCAATCAGAGGAACACATAAATAATTGCTCTTTAACATGGTGCATGTAATTGACATTAAATAGAGTAGTCTTACTTCTCTGACAAAGCAAGGATTATGTTCTCAGTGTATCCTACCTTGTGACAAGCTTGTATAATAGAGTTTCTGCTTTGACTAAGGAACATGACTATTTTTTTTTTTGACATCACATGTTTATCCAGATGTTTCCTATTTTTTTACGATATTTTATCCCAAATATAAATATGTAGAGAAAATACTACAAGAATTACTTCTGTGTGCTGGATTTTTTGAGAGTTTGCAGCCCTAAATATTACCTTTCCTGAAGGCAGCAAGTTTCTATAGATCCCTAGCAATTTTGTAATTCAAAGGGAAGAGATAACACAATCATTTATTTGTTTTACAAGATTTTGCTTTTCCATGAAAACAATATACCTTCTAAGACATTTCCCAATAGTTGTTGTGAACTACACAACTTAAACGCAGTGTATTTTTTTCCAGTTAAAACTAGTTTCCTTCAAAAAGCTCTTTGCTCTTAGGGACAAGTCAAAATGAATTATCTATTTATTATTGAATCCTTGTGCTGCCTTCTTTATAGAAGCTGGATCAGCTTCATCATTCATTTAGCTTCTTTGCTGCTTTTCAATTTTGACATTTACAGCTTTCAGAGAAGACCAGGAAGCCCCGTTCAAAGCTGTATCTTGAAACTATTTATTGACAAATGAGAAAATTGGTTCCTGTTGTTACTAATTATATTTTATAAATACGTAGGAGATAGTAATATTTCACATTTAATCTTATATTGACTGACCCCATGATTTTACAACTTCTTCCAAAGAAAATAGTCTCTCTGAATCCATCATTTATTGTTATCCTCAGAAGCATTTGTTGCAAAGAACAAGGCCAACTATGCTGCAGATCCACAAGAAAGGACCTTTTCTGGTCACTAACTTTATTTTGGTGCTTTAATTTTATGTTTTGCTTTCCTGATCTCTATGAAATTAAGGTTTCAGGTAAATCAGTAGTATTTACTGAACAATTACTGTAGGCAGAGTACATCAGATATCTTTTAGATATTTGGAGATGTCTTTTTCCCAATGTGATAAGGGTCATGAGCCAGGAGGGAGGGTAAAATGGATTCATATTGAAAAAGTAGTCCATTCCCTTCTTTCATTCACTCATTTACATTTCTGGCTTGAAGGAGGAGAAAAAAGGGCATGTTAGCATATCTCCTCCAGAGTGGTGAAAAGAAAACGGTCTCATTGAATTTAAAATGATTTCAGGTATATGGCACAACTTTACTCCATATTTTATTCAACCTATTTCATCATTCCTGATAATTTAGATCCATTAATTTTGGCAATAGAGTCATGAGAATCAGTACATACATTTTTAGTTTTTCTCACCCAAACAGAAAGTCTAAAACATGTAAAACTCCTTCCAATTCATCTTAATTGCTTCCCAATGCCTTTGTACTTTTAAATAAATAGTTTAGGTCACTTGTGGCTCACTTTATTACTTTCCTTCTCTACTACTGAAATTGGAAGTGGCCATCAGATAACTTGAGTTGTTAAACTGTGAGCTCCATGTGTGACAAGGACTATGCTGCACCTAATAGGCTTGTATCTACCCCAAAGCTTAGAATAGTGCTTGACACATAGTAAGCACTTAAAAATGCCATAATTATTAATCATTATGAACACTTCCCTGAAATCCTGTTCCTATTTTGTTTGCAACCTATCAGCCTCAAAATATTGAGTTTATTGAATTTTTTTCTAGAGAAAACTAATAGGATGCTTTTAAATCAATAAATCAATCATATTTACTGAGTGCTTACTGTATGAAGAGCACTGTATAAAGTACTTAAGATAGCACAATATAATAACATAATGACAAATTCCCCGACTACAATGAGCTTACAGTATAGAGGACTTTTGAAGAACTACTTCTAATTTTCTTAAAGAAATCACAACACTGGGGCTCTGGTTGTTCAATGGAGTAGGAACAACTAGTGCCTTAGTGACTCTGGAGAATGCAAAGGTAAAGCTTTATAAATTTAAGTTGTCTTTTCATGCTTTTTCCCAAGGACTGGTTGGGCAGAATGCAAGTGAGTGCTTCCTGGGTGATCTTTAGACCTTTAGACTAAAAGGAGAGACATAATTGATGATAATCTTACAATCTAAAAGAGCTTTGAAGAATTGAGGGATTGTGGCTACTAGTTCAATTTATGCTCCTGCACGTCATTACAGGGGTCTCTATATAGAAGACAAATGAAGTGGACTGAAAATAAACACCGGTGCTATTCAAATATTCTAGAAGAATAGAAGAGGGAAGGGATTTGTAATCATTAGTATTTTAAAAAATAGATGTGTAGTATTTATCCGTAGCCATTCATTTAGGTGTCTTTGCTATTTTTATAGCTGCCTTATGTATCAGCTCATTTTTGTCCTGATTATGACCACTTTAAATGCAGTTACAGTCTTCTAATATTTTGATCAAAACCACCTATAGGATAATAATAATAATGATGGCATTGGCTAAGCGCTATGTGCCAAGCACTATTCTAAGCACTGGGGTAGATACAAGGTAATCAGGTTGACCCACATGGGGTTTACAGTCGTAATCCCCATTTTACAGATGAAGTAACTGAGGCACAGAGAAGTCAAGTGATCTGCCCAATGTCAAATAGCTGATCAGTGACAGAGCTGGGATTAGAAGCCACAACCTATGACTCCCAAGACCGTGCTCTTTCCACTAAGCCACGCTGCTTCTCTATGTACATATTCATCTCTATGGATGAATGTATATTTAGTACTGAATAAGTAGGAAACTTCTCTGAAACCAAACGCTTTATTTCCTTCGGACATTTTTTCCTAAGCCACTTCCCCGGGAAATGTCCTATTTTTTAGTTTCTAAATTATGTTAATTTTTTTAATAAATGGCCTTCTAAATGGGCAAAATTGTTTAATAAAAAATAGTCATTGGATATGGTTAATATTAGAACTGCCTTAAAATTTGGACTACAGGAGCCTTAGGTGTAAAGCTGGTCCTGAAACATCCATTTTATTTCTTTTTAGTCCTATGCTGACTCAGAGTTACACTTCATTTTAAAATAATTTGCATTTTAGTAGATCATGAAAATATAACAACAAGGAGATGAATAAAATCTTTTTTTTTCTTATAGCTTGCCCTAAGAATTGAGTATTACAATAATTTACAAATTATCTTGCAACAGATTTTTATTATAACTCTCCTTTTTGGAACTAGAGCCAAAACAATTCAGCAAGTAATAGGAGGAAATTATGAAAGGTAAATTCAGCTCAACTGCTGTTCAAATTTCATTTTTGCAGATACCTTGTATAGTTTAGAAGCAGCACTATTACCATTGAGATGACCTTTGCCTATTGCTCTGAGAAGGATAGCCTAAAAAGAGAATTACTCAGAACATCCAGGTACATGGACTGGCCATAGGCCTGGACAGTCCAAAGAGTTCAATGACATATAGTAAATCATTGTAATTCTTGAACACTGTCAAAAGTTTAAGGTGGTTCTACCTATATGGTGGTCCCCTGTCCACCATTTTATTATCCCAGTTGCATGTTGGTTCTCTTCACTAGAGATTTGGGAAGAAATCAATTTTATGGAAAAGCATTTGATTTTAGTATAGTACAATTATATTTCCTGGATCACTACTATAGTTTTTCTCTTCATCAACAGTTCCAGTTGTAAGAAAGACAAGGTAGAAGTACGGTGAGTAGGTTGGTGTTAGATGTAAAGCATCAATGTGAGCAGGCCTCACTTGAATACGGAAGTTCAGTCTCATTAGTTTATTTTTATTGCTTGGACATTTTACTTATTTCTTTCTGAATGCCTCTGAGCAGTTTTACTTTGACCTGTTACAGTTACTCAAGACATGTATGGAGAGAAAAGAGTAGATTCTTGTAAATAGAGCAAGGGCATGGGAGTCAGAGGACCGACGTTTAATACCAGCTCATCCACCTTTTGCTATGTGACCTTGGACATGTGTCACTTCCCTTCTGTGCCCCAATTACCTCATCTGTAAAATGGGGATTAAGACTATGAGTCTCATAAGTGATAGGGTCTGTATCCAACCTCATTTGCTCATACCAACCCCAGCACTCAGCACTGTGCCTGGCACATAGTAAGCACTTAATAAATACCACATTTATTACCACAGTAATTGTTCTGAACTTGTGTACGTAACCGTAATTTATTCATTCCGATTAATGTCTATTTCTCCCTCTAGACTGAAAGCTCCTTGTGGATAGGGAAAATGCCTACCAATGCTAATATATTACACTCTCCTTAGCACTTAGTAAAATTATCTGGACACCGTATTTTCTGAATAAATGTGATTGAAATGATTGGTTATTACCATCAATATTGATTGAGCACCTTACTGGGTGCAGAACACCGTGCTTGAAAGAGTACAATAAATGTAAAAGAACTGGTCCCTGGTCTTGAAGGTCTTACAGTCTAATGGAAGTGACAGGTTAACACCAGTTGGAGAAAGCAGCTTGGCTTAGTGGAAGGAGCACAGGCCTGGGAGTCAGAAGATCTGGGTTCTAATCCCACATCCATCATATTTATTGAGTGCTCACTGTATATACTGCACTGTACTAAGTGCTTGGGAAAGTATAGCCCCTTGTGTGACTGTAACAGGTCAAAGTAAAACTGCTCAGAGTCATTCAGAATCATTTACACTTGTCCAGTGTGTAACCTTGGGCAACTCATTTAGTTTCTCTGTGCCTCAGTTATCCCAGCTATACAAGGAGGATTAAGACTGTGAGCCTTATGATATATAGTAAGCACTTAAATGCCACAATTATTATCATGTTGGATAGAAACTGTGTCCAACCTGATTATCCCGTATCCACCCCAATGCTTAGTACAGTGCCTGGCATATAGTAAGCACTTAACAAATACCATGAAAATTGAAATAAATAATGGAAATGGAAAGAAAAACATGAGGAAATGTAATAAAACAGTCAGTGTAAACAAAGGGCCGAGGCTGTCAATAGGATGGGAGGACCTCCTGTAGGAGGTGGTCTTAATCAAGTTAAATTGAGACTTGACATTAAGTCCAGCTTCCTACCCCTGCTCTCTGTCAGGATAAGAAACCAAAATTTTACACAAAATCTTGTGTGCAAAAATATGGTCACTAATGCTTAGACCTGGTCAAATCTTTAGACATTCCAATATGGAGCAGAAAGAAAATCTGCTTTTTTATCTGGATTTATTCCTATGTATTGTGTAAATTTTTGCAGTCATTCAAGTAATGCAGCTTGTTTAATCTTTTCCAAGCACTAGAAAAATATAATCATAGATGATGTCATGACATACCTGATATGCAACATTGTGATTTTGGGTTGTCTCAGTGATTACTTATGCTTTCTTATTGATACTATATTGTTCAGGTCCAGTTAATATTGAAGCTGATCAGCAGTTCAAATCGAGCTGTAAAATAAAATATTAACAAAGCATAATAAATTACAGTAATGTTTTAGGCCTTTTTCCCCCTTCATTGTACCTGTGGACATTTGGTACTGACACCCTGTGATTATTAATGAAAGTCGTCTTGGCCTTAATGGCATCCTAAGGGAGTAGCCCTTGGTTTGGTTGTTTTGTGTGGGTAGATTTGCATGCTGCTGAGTAAGGATTCAAATTCCTCATGGAAATGTGCAACTTTCCCATTGTTAATGAGATGTAAAAGATGTTAAATATAGCAGTTAGTGCTTTTCAGCATCATTAATATTTATATTTTTTAATTAGTGAATATTTACCATAGTTGGGAATATTGGCATATTTGAATGCTCCCCTTAGACAATAATTACCAAGAGTTGTGTGATGAGAGTCTATCTGGTACTGCTCATATCGTGCTAAGTTAAGAGTAAGTATAACTGGTGTATAAATATTTGGTGTACAAAGAAGGTATTACTGGTTTATTATTGGTAATATGTTAGCTAAAGATCAATTTTTGTGTCTACCCTAATGCTTAGTACAGTGTTTGTCAAGGATTAAGCATTTAACAAATACTACAATTATTAAACAAGACTATTAAATTTTCGGAGCCATTCTTTTTTTTTCTTTTATTTACAACAAAATTGGAAGTGATTGGTACAAATTAAAGATGTTGTTTGCACATGAACACTGTAGGAGCTGTAAAGTATGTTGCTTTGTATGTTCACAGATTTAGTAATTTGGGACATTATCAAATAACCACAGTCATTATTAGCAATAAGGAATTAGTGGAACAAGCTGGTGTTCTGAATGGTGTATCTGCCACTCCACTAAGCAAGGACCTAATCATCTGTAAATAGACTTTAGAAAAAGGGCTGCAAAAGAAAATATTTGAAATGCATAATCCAACTATTCTGGAGTACAATAAATCGCCTTAAGTTTCAAATACCACTGTATAGATGATACCTGTGCCAGATTGTCTATATAGCAGCTGTAGTATTTTATTAGTTGCCATCTCTTTTAAAAGACAGTAGACCTGTTCACTAAAAGCAAAATGGATTAGTAGAAAGAACACAGGTCTGGAGTCAGGGGACCGGTTCTAATCCTGGCATCACAATTTGTCTGCTATGTGACCTTGGGCAAGTCACTTAATTTCTCTGTGCTTCAGTTCCTTCATCTATAAAATATGAGTTGTAACTATGTGCATGGACTGTGTCAAACCTGATTTGCTTGCATTCATTGAATTGTATTTATTAAGCACTTTCTGTGGGCAGAGCATTGTACTAAACATGTGGGAAAGTACAATACAGCAATAGAGTTACAATCCCTACTCACAACAAGCTCACAGTCTAGAGGACTGTATCTATCCCAGCATTCAATACAGTGGCTGGCACATAGTAAACACTTAACAAATACCATTTAAAAAAACTGAAAAACAACTTTGATGCATTGTACTTTTCCAAGTGCTTATTAGAGTGCTCTGCACACAGTTGGTGCTCAAAAAATAATGTTGATTGATTGACTGATTTATCATAGACCAGGAGCAGCCCAGTAGGTGGGACCGATTGCAAAGAAAACGTTGTGTTTTATATTCTATAAATTCTTTCCAGTCAAGCAAGCCTTTCCCAAATCATACATGAAATTATCATGATTCTGTCCCCTCATTTCACATCCCTTTTCCCCAATGACACAAGTCATAGTCATCTGTGCTTTCTCAAATCACCCACAGCACCTCTCCTGATTTAATGCATAAATACTTTCAATAAATCAATCAATGGTATTTATTTGGTGCATGTTGTGTGCAGAGCACTGTACTAAACACCTAGGAGAGTAATATACAACAGTATTGGAAACATGATACCTACTCTCAAGAATCTTACAATGTAATAGGAATGGAGACATTAACATATGTTACATACGGAGGTAGCACTTTAGTGTATGGCACTGATAAAGGGTTTTTTTTTTATTTCTATACTTCATTGAGGGGATCAGAGCTCAGTTTGTGAATAAGATCTTCTGGAACTCCTTCATTAATTTATTAGGCTCCATATGGACATGAAGATCTCCTTCAAGAAAGGGCAGCAGTTGATGGACTTGAGCCAGTATCTTTCGTGGGAAACATCTGCCATAAGAATGAACTTTTTCAAACTGGGAAAAAGGATAAGGCTGTTAGGCTTTCAAAATTATCTAGACTGTAAACTCCTTAAGAGTCTATTATCTATTCATTTCATTGTACTCTCCCAAGCACTTAATCCCATGAACAACACCTGGTAGGTGGTCAGTGAATGATTTTGTTAATACTGTGAAAATCATTAAATCTAGCTTTCAGCAGAATAGGCAACAGGAATAGAAGGCCTGCTATTAATTTGATTTTATTATTTCTAGGGTGAACCTGGGGAAGCTGGTAATCCAGGGCCTCCCGGAGAGTCTGGCACAGGTGTAAGTGTAAAGTTTTTTTATAGTAAATATATATTTGGTTGGAAACAATTCTGAAGAAGTATTTTAAATGTGTACCCAGTTTCATGATTGCTGTTTTGGCTGCTTTCTTGAATGCATTATTACATTAATTGCTTCCAACCATAAAATGTAGTACATAGACTCTAACCACACCACTAATCTTGATTTTATTCTTTTTTAAGTTAAAGGAAATCATATTATTTAGAGAAAGGAAACTTTTATCTGAAAACTATTAGTCACTAAGCTAGTGATTCTATTCCAATGCTTTTGGTGACAGTTTTCTTTTTGTTTTTATAGATGATTTTTAAAAATAGGAATTAAAACATACCATATTTTTAGGTGAAGTGTGAAAAGTACCTCACTAGAGAATATAGGAAACTTGAATCAAGGTTAATCAATAGTTCCGATCCTAACTTGAATGCAAAATTTCCAGGATATCACTGTGCTCTCTCTATTGCTTTTGGCAGGGCCCAAAGGGTGAGAGGGGAGAAAAAGGTGAGGCTGGTCCTCCTGGAGCTGCTGGGCCTCCTGGTGCTAAGGGTCCCCCAGGTGATGATGGACCCAAGGGTAATCCAGTAAGTAAATCCACTCCTTTGCAAAGGCAGAACTGGCATGAGGCTCTCATGGAAAACTTCCAGGGGCTGACGGAAGAGTGACCATAGAGACGACAGTCTTTCAGGAATGCAATTTAGATTGACAAAGTTTGATTTTTAAATTCAACACTTGCTGAATCTGATGATTTATTTTTTCATCTTCCCTTTCTTTAGGGTCCTGTTGGCTTCCCTGGAGACCCTGGTCCCCCTGGTGAACCTGGCCCTGGGGTAAGTATTCAGGGAACCTGCCAAATCATTGCCTTGTGTGTTAATGACTTTAAGATCATTAGAAGTCTCTTGGATCATGGTGAGTTTCTGTTGAGCTGTAGACCATACCAGCCTACAACTAAAGACCTGCTCTCTTTCTCCTCGATGCCCTCATGGCAGGGATTAAACTGTTAGAATATGGAAAATACTCTGGTGGTTTTTCCTGGGCAGTAAATGCTTGTGAGGTTTGGAAGGAAAGTCACTGGTCAGGCCTTTCCTCTCTTGAACAAAGACTTAGCAAGCAGAGAATTGCATGGATCAAGCCTTCCTAGTCTGCTCAGGAGCTTAATGATCCTAAAACTGAAGTAATAAATAGAAGTCAACAGAGTATAGCCTCCCACACAGCCCGACTCCAATGAGGAGAAAGGAAGACTCTAAAAGGACCTTTCCTCTACAGTTTTTTTTAAAGAAATAATCTCCTTCTCACATGAAATTTCAATTCATATCAATCATTCAGTGGTATTTGAATTCTTATGGTGGTCAGAGTGCCATATATATTAAGAATTTAAAGAGTACACAATAGAATAGCTAGAAACGATCCTATCCCCAAGCCTGTGATGCTGAAATGTGGAGACAAATGAGTGGATAACAAGTGATTGATAAATTTAATAGCAAACACGCATTACTATGCAGAGAAAGTGACAGATGGCTTGAACCCTCCAAAATGATTTTTCACATAACAAATTAGAGTTGAAACTTGGATTTACAAATATCTCAGCAGTGAAATGTTATCGAAAAATCACGAGACCTGGAAGATGGACCAGAGTAGTGAATTTACCATTTACTCATATGCTTTAATCAATTAAAGGTATTTGTTGGGCGCCTCTTAAGTACTGTACTTTGAACTACTTTGCCCTGTACTAAGTTCTTGGAAAATTTTGTTCATAAATCAAAAGAATCACAAACTGGCATTCAAAACACCAAAATGACCAAACATTCATATTAGGACATAAAATAACTAACAGGGGATTCACAACTGGGTGTCACATCGATGCTTTCCAGCTGGTAATCAGTGGTATTTACTGATACTTATTGTATGTTGAACATTTTACTAAGAACTTGGGAGAAGCAGCATGGTTTAGTGGATAGAGCAAGGGCCTGGGAGTCAGAAGGTCATGGGTTCTAATTCCCACTCCTTCACTTGTCTGCTGTGTGACCTTGGGCAAGTCACTTTACTTCTCTGGGCCTCAGTACCTTCATCTGTAAAATGGGAATTAAGTCTGTGAGCCCCATGTGGAACAGGGACTGTGTCCAACCTGATTGTATCTACCCCAGCACTTAGAACAATGCCTGGCATACTTAACAAGTACCACAATTATTAATACCATAAGTAGGTAGATATAATCCCTGCCAAAATGAATTTATAGACTGCAAGGGAGATGGGCATTAAAATAAATCAGATAGAAATGCTCCTAAATGCTTGGGGAGTGCGGTGAAAATCTAAATGCTTGGGGAGTGCTTATGGGTATGGGCACAAGTACTTAAGTGATACAATAGAGATGACACATAGGGGAATTGAGGACTTAGTTAAGGAAGGGCTCTTGAAGGAGATATGATTTTAGTAGGACTTTGAAGGCGGGGAGAGTGGTGGTCTGAAAGATATGCAGGAGGAGGGAGTTCCAGAACCAAAAGAGGATGAAGGCAAGGGGCCAGTGGTAAGAAAGACAAGGTAGAAGTACGGTGAGTAGGTTGGTGTTAGAGGAATAATAATGATGGCATTTGTTAAGTGATTACTATGATCAAAGGACTGTTCTAAGCACTGGGGAGGATACAAGGTGATCAGGTTGTCCCACATGGGGCTCACAGTCTTAATCCCCATTTTACAGATGAGGTAACTGAGGCCCAGAGAAGTTAAATGACTTGCCCAAAGTCACACAGCTAACAAGCGGCTGAACCAGGATTTGAACCCATGAGCTAGGACTCCCAAGCCCGTGCTCTTTCCACTGAGCCACGCTGCTTCTCTGGGTGGGCAAGTTTGTAGTGGGGAATGGTAAGGTATAAGGTAGGAGGGAGCTGATGGAAAGAAGTTTCATTTTGATACAGAAATGGATCGACAGAGACTGTAAAAGAGAAGGGAGACATGGATTGAGAGTTTTGTTTTTTTGGGTTTTTTTTTTTTTAGAAAATTGATCCCGGAAGCTGAATAAAATATGGACTGGGGAGAGATAGGAGGCAGGGAGGTCAGGAAAGAGGCAGCTGATTCAGCAGTTGAGGCAAGATATGAAAAGTGTTTGCTTGGGTCAGTGTGGTAGCAGTTTGGATGGAGAGGAAGGGCCAGATTCTAGAGAGATTGTGAATTTGAGAGATGAGTTGAGGATAATGTCAAGTTTATGGGCTTGCGATGAGTAGTGGTAATAGTAGTTTTATTAAGTACTTAATGTGTGCAGAGCACTGTACTAAGCACTGTGAAATAATAGACGGTTGGGAATTAGACATGATCCCCATCCCTCAGTAGACTCACTAAAAATAAAAGTGGCCGGGGAGATTGTCAAGAGACACATAAGGAGAGATTAAACAAAACACTGAGACTGCTTAAAGATGAAAACAAAGATCAGTCGGGTACTGTGGCTAGAGGAGCAGAACATCAGGCTCTTCACAGCTCAGAGTCTACAGTCTTCTTGAGGTTTTGTGGGGCAGTGCCAGGCTGGCTGCTTTTCTCTCTCCTGCTGGGATGGTGCAGGTCAGGATGGAGGCTCCTCGGGGTTGTGAGGAGAGCCAATGAAGGATGCAGGGAAGACAGCATGGTGAGCTGGTAAAGAAGGATGCTGAGGGCTTGGAAAGCTGTGATGGGGAATAACAGGCACCAGAAGGAAGCTAGTGGAGGGGTCTGAGCATGATCAGCAGTCACTTAAATCCACACAGGAGGCCTGCAGAGCATAGTGCAGGAAGGGAGGATAGCTTATCAAAGTAAATGTCATGGAATACAGAACAAGCATGAGTGAGAACTAATAATAATAATAATAATGTTGGTATTTGTTAAGCACTTACTATGTGCAGAGGACTGTTCTAAGCGCTGGGGTATACAGGGTAATCAGGTTGTCCCACATGAGGCTCACAGTCCTAAATCCCATTTTACAGATGAGGTAATTGAGGCACAGAGAAGTTAAGTGACTTGCCCACAGTCACACAGCTGACAAGTGGCAGAGCCGGGTTTCTAACCCATGACCTCTTGACACCCTAGCCCGGGCTCTTTCCACTGAGCCATGCTGCTTCTCTAACGAGATGCCAAAATTGTAGAGTTGTTCCAGACTATGTAGATTAAAACCATAATAGGTCAGACTGTAATTTGCATTTGAAAGGAATGCATTGCAAATATTTAAAATTCACATTTACTAGAAACTGATTTTAAGCAATGCAAACTAGTTAAGAGAATCATCTTCCCCCTGCCCATCATTTCCTATTGAAACAAGAGTTAAGGCCACAACATTTTTGGATGACAAGGAAAAATGCAACTACCATGTTAGGAGAAATGCTTGTATTAAGCACCAAGGAAAATACATACTTTTCAATAAAGTCAGAATCCAAGACCCACAGGGGGAGTCATAAATTATGTGGAGTAAATTTCAATAAGAACTTCTATAGAACAGGCTAAATTTACAAATTCCAAAGTAAAAAAAAAAAAGGTAAACATGAAAATTTACATTCAATGTTGCCTAATCTTCCTCATTGCTCTATCTATGGACAAAGTGCTATAACCTACTCACTGTTCTGGCCACCATCGCTGCTACAGTGCATTACTAGAATTGTAAGTGGCTTTTGTACCACTGTGGGACACAATAAATGTGATCTTTGCAACATGAGAAATTCAGAGTGTAGCTTCAAAACTTCTATACAGGCTGTAGAGGCTTCACAAAAGCATGAGTAGTACAGGGCTAGCAACTACTAAAAATATTTGGTTGCCCTGAGAAGTTTAAAAAGATCCTAAGATCACTTCATAGTGACATGACTGATTGCATCAGAATTTATGAGTCTTACCAGATTGTTTTTCCAACACCAACAGGGTAAAGCAGAGCTGTAGACTAGGTTCAATCTATTCTATACACTGCTGACTCGTACCTGGGCTGGAGTAGGGGCTGGTGGGTGTCCAGACTTGTAAGGGGATGATGAAGCAGCCTCTCTCTCCCACAGGGTCAGCCCCAGAGATTGAGGGACAGGGGGCTCATGCTCATCAATCTCCGAACCTAAAAGCTCTTTAAAGCCCCCAATAAACTCTTCCCTTTGCATCTTACCTCCTTTGCCTTGTTGACCAAGCAAGATAACTTTGATCTTATAATGCTAATCTACTCACTGTGGTTTGGTCTCCTCTATCTCTTCACCAAACCCTTGTCTATTCTTTCCTCTGGCCTGGAATTGGAACTCTCTCTCTTCATATTTGTATGCCCTCCAGACTGTAAGCTCGCTGTGGGCAGGGAATGTGTCTCTCATATTTCTATATCGTATTCTCCCAAGCACTTAGTACAGTGCTCTGAACACAATAATTGACTGATTACTTGCCATTATCTCCACCTTCAGAGCCTTATAAAAACTATATCTCCTCCAAGAGGCCTTTCCCATTTAAGCCTTCATCTCCCCAACTCCCTCTCCCTCTGTGTCATCATAGCACTTGGATCTTTAAGCACTTGATATTCAACCCATCCTGAGATCCACAGAACTAATAATAATATGATGGTATTTGTTAAGCACTTAATATGTGCCAAGCACTATTCTTAGCACTCAGGTAGATACAAGATAATCAGGTTGTCCCGCTTGGGGCTCACAGTCTTAATCCCCATTTTACAGATGAGGTAACTAAGACACAAAGAAGTTAAATTGTTTGCCCAGGGTCACACAACTGACAAGTGGCAGAGCCAGGATGGTAACCCATATCCACTGACTCCCAAGCCTGTGCACTTTGCACTAAGCAACACGGCTTATTTTATGTACTTATGTACATATCTGTAATTTATTTTAATACCCCTCTCTCCCTCTAAACTGTACGTTCCTTGTGGGTAAAGAATGTACCTACCAAATTGGTTTTATTGACTATTCCACATGCTTAGTACAGTTCTCTGCACACAATAAGCACTCAGTAATTACTATTCATTGATTAATTGATTGGTAACTGCTAGCAGAATATGACTCAAATCCTCCAGGAAATCCATTAACCTGAGCAGCATTAAAAATCCCTAATTATATTCTGAAGGAGTTCCTATTCATGGTAGGTGCAAACAAGCCAAAGGACATGATTGTTAACTCTTTTTCAGAGTCTCCAAAGTACAGTGAGTTGAAAATTAGCCTAAAAGAGATTGAGGTTGGATAGCAACCTACACTATGCAACCTGTCCTGCGCAACCAAGCATCGGTGAAAGAGTGGTCATTTGGATACCACATTATTCAGTGATACAAGGATGAATGAGGTAGAAACCAGAAATTTGAGAGACACACAGAAAGGCCATACCACCAACATCAATGGCTTCAGATAAAATTGAAGGTATACATTATAGCTATCAGACCTAGAGGTTGTCACATTCGACCTCAGAGTGGTTCCATTAACATCTGCAGGCAATATTAGGGATGAATACGTGATTGATAGGATGACATCAGTGAGCACTGAAGAATTGCTTAGCACACTATGTCTCTTTTTTGGGGGTGGGGAGGGCTGTTCGTGAAGAGAATTAATATGAAGTACAATGGATAGTTAATAATCAATAGACTGCTAGAAAAGGGAAAAGATACATTCACTTCCATGGTACACAGGTGAGAAAGTGACAATAAAGCTACAATATAATACAGGGTCAGAGGTACAATCTGAGGTATATTTTTTCCACCACCACCTACTCCCCTTCCCTTTTACACTCTTTTCATCTCAATCTGGACCCAGCCCTTAGTTTAGAAGCTGCAAGTTAAAGGGACTCTGCAGCAGGGATTTCTAATTTCTACAGCAGAAATGGAGGAAAAAATATCTCCTCCCCACAAGGTGTTCTTTCCTATGATTGAAAGACAGGGCTTGGATGTTCTCTAAAGTGAGCTCTCCACTCTTAGTTCCATGCTGCCAGGATAAATAGCAAAGAACAAAAAATTTGGATCTTAACTGCATATTAAGGGGTGCTTTTGCTCTACTGACTTTTTCTAAGTGTGTCAATAGCTTTGCCAAGTTAATATGCAAAGAGGCGTTACAATTAATGGTGTTGAAGGTTTCCATTTCATTGCCATTTATAGGGTCAAGATGGTGTCGGTGGTGAGAAGGGTG
The DNA here is from genome assembly GCF_004115215.2 of Ornithorhynchus anatinus. Classification (NCBI taxonomy): domain Eukaryota; kingdom Metazoa; phylum Chordata; class Mammalia; order Monotremata; family Ornithorhynchidae; genus Ornithorhynchus; species Ornithorhynchus anatinus. Next base: position 86,681,089 of record NC_041731.1, read on the forward strand.
AAGATGGAGATACTGGTCAACCTGTAAGTTTACCATTCTATAATGTATTCAATTTTTTTTACATCCAGATCAATCTACTTTCTGGCAAAGGATCAGTTTTGTTCTAGATACAATTTGGTCATCTATTTTGTTTGAAATAATTTTCAGTGATGGTTCAGACTCAGAACAACTTAGAAAACTTTAAAATTATTCTAATGACTCATGCTAATGCCGTTGTTGAACAAACCAATAGACATGAACCTGCAAAAGAAATGGAAGCAATGAATTATATAGGAGTGGAATTTCAAAATTAAGCCCCAAACAACTTTTATAATACATATAAGAAAACCCAGAAGTGGTATAGATCCAAGATACTGTAACATTATTGTGTTCCGGGAGTAGCCATGAATATACATTTTAGAATGAATTCATAAATGTTTTAATCCTCACTGGTTTGTCATGGAAATCATGGAGTCATGAATTTCAACTGCCCATTGTACTAAAGGACTGAGGAAGTAAAAGCTATCTAAAAGGCAGACTGAGCTTCTATATCCCCAGACAAAAGCTAAATGGAAGACTTTTTAACATCTCTGTCAATTTTCTCTGAAATTGTCCTAGCAATTATGTATTTGTATTGCTGACATCCAAAATGGGCAAATAAGCAAAACCATCTTTACAAACAATGCATTTTCTTCTCTTAATCACTTTATGAATGTGCTTTATTTTTTGTCCCTATCCCAATTTTTTCCCAAAAATGCAATGAACAAAAAATGCATTATTCAAGTTGCTTTCAGGGCAAATTGAAAAAGCAGAAAAATATGTGAAGATTAAAAAAATGTAAAAGTTCCTCCAGTTGAAAATAATGCTAGCCAATAGGGAATAGAGCACTTTATTGTACTTTGTAATGTAGGTGGCAAAGTACATTGTTCTAGGCGATTTATTTATAAATAAAGTGCAAAATTGATTGTAAGCCCCATCTCCTTTGCTCAGAGCACTTTCTTTAAAGGGGATCATGTAAATCTGTCTTAAAAGAAATGCACTTGGAAATAAATCTTAATGTGAGCAATTTATCAAATGGTAGTCTGCAACAAACTGGTTGATGCCTTAAGTCCAACACTACCCATGTAAGTGTTTGAGAGTTTGTGAATATGGTCTTTTCTTCATTATTATTGTGATGATCATTAGTATTATTAATATATGTATTAAGTACTATGTGTCAAGCATTTTGATAAATCCTGCATCAGGTACAAGATAAAAGATGACAACGAATCATCAGTTCAATGAATGCTACCAGGAATAAATTCTGTTACCCACTATGCTGCTCCAGCAACAGGAGACTTAAAGAAGGGACCACATGGTTCAGGACAGGTCTTCTTTATTAGAGCACGCTAATGGTCCTACTCCCAGGAATCACCATCTGGGTAAAATACCATAAAAACATATTGTCTCAGAGAGGCTGTGCCTCTTTTTAGGCTATTAACCTCCTAGATAACAAACCCAGACCAAATCTCCACTCTTCTTGAAATTGTCTTAACCACTTTATTTCTAAGTGTAGTAACCCTGGCATTTGTGATAAGGAATGACCCAGACCTTTTGTCAGGATCCTTAGTCCTATAGTTAGTATTTGAGATACGGATTCTGCTGAGCCCCTCTCCCACAGTCCTTAGTTCCTGGAACTGACATCTGTCTCCCTTGTAGCAATTTTAGTAGTTAACCGGAGTGTTCCAGCACCTTTTGCTGGTAACTAAGATGGAGATAGGGTGTTCTGGGAGAGATGTGTATATGGTGTCGCTATGGGTCAGAGACAACTCAACAGCATAAGTCAAGACAACTAGTCATAATTAGTCCAATTTTCCCAGAATGAAAATTTCAGCCTAGTAATGAGATAGGCATTTCCAGTTTTGCCTACATTATCAAAAGATTTCACGTTCAGGAACCACTAAGCAGGAGATACAGGTGTGGAGGGTACTCAGGAAATGTGTCTGTGAAATTGTTATATTATACTCCTCCAAGCGTTTAGTACAGTGCTCTGCACTTAGTAAGTGGTCAATAAATATGATTGACTGACCATCCCAAGAACAAATTTGATTTTGCCCATGGCATGGGAGCCAGGCTCTGCAGTCTTAAACAAAGACACTTATAAAAGAGCACCTGGTTTCAACTGTAATGAAACTCTACAGTAGAACCCTACTGTAAACTTAGATGACAGGCTGTGAATAGGGCATCCACTCCTGGTCCCCATGTAAGAAGGAGCCCCCACTGGTTGAGGATGCCCTGTAGTAACTCCCAAGAAATCCTGGTAGGCACTTTGCATGCTCACTGCTCTCACAAATGAAAGCAGCAGTTGTCTGGGAGTTAGTACTTGCCTCACAGCTGTTGACCTTCAAAGGCATTTCAAAGTGACCTAAAATGGGTGGGCAATGGGGAGGATGCCCCACATCATGAATCCTGGCCAGGAGAGCAGCAGTTTGTAGGGACAGAGGTAGTGCATGGACCTCTTCTGGCTACTCCTTAGTGTCACTGCTAATGCCAGTTCCAACTATCCAGGATATTCCACCTAACCAAGCTTTTCCCTTCTGCAACTCCCTTCTCCAGGGCAATTTATGTCCCTGGAAGGAAGCTATGGACAGGTCTAGAGCCAGCTCCAGGAATCAGAGTCTTTCTGCTCTAAGCACTCTCCAAGTGTCCTTTCACTGTAACATTGTGATGCTCTACACGACACGTAGACCAGTTCTTGGCAACAGGTGCTTCTTGTGATGGAAATCAGCTTTATTTACTGGGCCTATCCAGACTCTAAAGTTAATCTCCAGATGAATCTCAGACACTTGACGATGTTAAGGAAAATAGATAAATGGAGTAGAAGGAATGGTTTCAGAAGGGACACTGATCTGGAAAGGACCTGGACACAAAATTCATCTATGTCTCCTTTTTTGTTTGTTATTCTGAATCTGTAGGGGCCTCCTGGTCCTTCGGGTGAAGCCGGTCCACCTGGTCCCCCTGGAAAACGAGTAAGTCTCTTCAATGCAATTTGTGTTTGAACGGTTAATAAGCATCTTCCTGCAGGCCTATGGGATTAAGGGACATTATATGGTGATGGACTTTAGGTATTTCCAACCATTCTGAGGTGATCTTTGGAGCTTCTAAGGTACCTTTAACTTGCAATGCTATTTCAATTTTGCACACTGTGCATACCAAAACCCAACATATTTTAATTGTTTTCATTATTTGAGTGGAAAATAAAAAGCTAATTCATATGCAGGTACTGAAGGTGAAGGTTTTTGCAGAATATTAGGAAACTAATCCAAAAAAAACCCCTAGTATTGACTTTGATAGGTGACCAGATTCAGAGATGAAACATAACCTCATGAATATATTGGTAGCATTTAACAGGTACTGTTTACTGTAGCTTCTCCGGTGTTGCCCCCCCATTCTGCACTGAATATGGAATTGTTTATGTCTTCTGGAAGCAACTCATTATTCAACTGAAAAGTTCAAAATTAAAAATTTATACACTCTGAAGACCTTTTAACCTATTTCGATGTTGTTGAATATAAATATGAAACAGATTGTTTTTATTTACAGTATTCATTAGTGGTTATTTTTAAATCATCCCTTAAATATATGCTTCTTTTTTATTATGGTTTAATAAATGTTGACAGGATTCAATGAGACAAAACTGATATTTCTAATGACAGAAATACATAGAAATAAGGGAGAGTAAGACCTAAACTGTGATCTAGGAACACAGATAAATATGCAGTATTTCCAGCTATATGACTGCCTCCCTGAGACCTAGGAGAACTAGTTAGGTAAATTGTGTGTTTGGGGTATGAAAGTGTGTTGCCTCTTTCATCAAAGCATTATTGATGATGCTATTGTTTCCAATGGTAACACAGTTTTCAAGAAGATAACAGATTGCATATTCTCAACTTGGAACAAAGTGCTTTACTCTTATCCATCACAAATGTACATAGGAATAGTTTCTGCAATGGTGACCCTGTCTCAAACCAGACTCTTCGGAGGTTCTCTCTGAGCCCTAATCTATCCCTGAATAAGGAGGAGACTTGGGCAACTTAAAAAATGTGTGTGCTACTCTCCATGGTGTCTGAAGCATGCCACAGTGGGAAGGGGAGCTGGGTCCAATTTAGTAATTATTTGGGTTTTGGGATTAGATCCAGGCACTCAGCTCCTTATGGGTGTCCCAAGCAGGGTCTTTACAGGCCCAATCCCTCAAATCTGCAAAAGGCCACTTGTTTCTTAGAACAAGATTCCAGAGTTTCTCCATGGGGCCCAGGATTAGTAGTCAGGCTGGAGGAAGGGTGATCCAACAATTTAGCGATTGAAGCCAACAGACATATCAGCTATCATGGGTGGGAGACTGGGGGAGAGAGAGCCCCTCAAAGGGGAGGATCCATATCTAATTACCTACGATATACTCTTTCCCGACAATGAGTATACACAGTTCTACACAGGAAGCACTTTATAAATACTATTACTACTACTACTGGAAGACCAGTCTCATGATTTAATAATTTGAGATTTATGGCTGGCTCACCAAGCCAAAGTCCCTGCTAGTCAATCAATCAGGAGAAGTAAGGAGAAGGGGAAAATTGAAGCAATTATCTGAAAAAAACACAGGGAAAAATTTAACCCTGGATATTTTAGCAAAATGTGGTGGTATTTTGACTCCAGTATTTATCAATTCCAGTAGTCTCAGTGAAGCAGGGTCATATTATAAATACCTACTATTACTCGGGATTCACTTTGTGCATTGAGGATAATACTGTAGTCCTCTTGTCAGAATCCAGACTCCACTAAGGCAAGATAAAATGACAGTTAAAATGTTTCTTTCAATCTCTCAAGGCTTTTTTCTTCCCTTTTTAAAAGCAAATATTCCTCAGATCTCTTAATGTAATTTCAACTAAGAAAGATACTAGGAATAGTTTTATAGTACTATGCAAAATTAATTAATTTTGATTTGCTGGCACACATCTTTTAAAAATTTGCAAGGCTGGGTGGGAATGCATCCAAGAAACAAATTTCATTAATTTCATCATTTTTTAAATATAATTCTTTGAAAAATTGTGCGTGCAAATGGAAACTACCACAAATAGCCTGAGTAATTTGGACTGTCATCCTAAACTAATTAGTTTTGGCAGAATTTCAGGGTAGCAGAATTTCATATGAAAGTATAGCTTTTGAATAGGCACAGACAGGTCAACATTATTGTCATTCATGTGTACCTTTTCAAGACTGTGAGCTTGCTGTGGTCAAGGAACAAATCTACTCTCCCAGAAGCTTAGTACAGTGGTTTGCACACAGTAAACAGCCCTCAATAAACATGAGTGAATAATTGATTCTAGATTTTTTTATCCATAAACACATTTTAAGTTACCAATTGGAAAGCAGTGCTAACATTTCTTTGTCTGAGTCCTGTCCTGTGTTTTGTCCTATTACCTGGGTAGCAGAGAATAAAATCTTGCTAAATCACAAACCCATTTATTTATGTAACTCTCTCTAAGTCAAAAGTGATTGGCACTGTTATAGTTTTCCCACAGCAGCACTAATTTAACACTATTGACTGAATACCTTCCAAATGAAATAGATTCTAAATGTGGTTTATTACTGAATCTGAAGACTGTACATTAATACATGTATGAAAGCAAAGCTATCGTTTTCCTGAAAAAGAATCTCCTTTCTCCCAAGCATTTGCTGTGAATCCAATTTTCCTTCCACCAACCCATTCCAAGCATTGCCTTATTGGCATTCACACTATGACAATTTTTTTCAGGGACACATCCTAATTTGGTATTGTCTAAAACTTCCCAGAAATGAATCATTGGCCTGGAAGAGCCTTCCAGGGATCTATCAGTCTACTATATGCCAAGCAGAGCTACACCTCATCAACCATCCTAATAGATGAGTCTTGATACTAATCTTTCAGATTTCCTGGGAGTTTCTCAATGTTCTGTGGCAGCACTGATTCCAACTCTACCATCCTCACCAGCTATTGTGAGGATAAAATGGATAAATGATGTGAAACCCTCTGGAGAAATGAAATGCATTATATAAGTTCAAGGAAATATTTTATTCTACTAAAAAGATAATTTTCTATGTCTAGCTCAACACTTTGCTGCTGCTGTTGCAGCCAACCTTCTTCTGTTCATTCAATAGTATTTATTGAGTGCTTACTATGTGCAGAGCACTGTACTAAGCACTTGGAATGAACAAGTTGGAAACAGATAGAGACAGTCCCTGCCGTTTGACGGGCTTACAGTCTAATCGGGGGAGACGGACAGACAAGAACAATGGCAATAAATAGAGTCAAGGGGAAGAACATCTCATAAAAACAATGGCAACTAAATAGAATCAAGAATCAAGAATTCTGTTCTGTCCCCAGGGAATATTTCAAAGACAAGTCTTGTATAAGGTGGCAAAGGAAATCATAATGATGGAGCAGTGGCAGTGTAGAGGGCACGGGGAGGAAGCTGTAGTTGTGATGGGGCTGGAAGATCAACATCCAAGAGTAATGCAATATGGCCAGAGTGAACTGGGACATAGGTGGAGGAATAATCAGGATCTTTATAATCATTATGGTATTTGTTAAGTGGTAACTATGTGACCTATGTTGTACTAAGCACTGGAATAGATACAAGATAATCCTGTCAGACAAATCCCTGTGCCACATGGGGCTCACAGTCTAAGAAGGAAGGGAGAACTGATATTCATTTAATCCCCTTTTTCAGGTAAGGAAATATAGGAACAGAGATGTTAAGTGACTTGCCCAAGGTCTCACACATCATGCCAATGGCTGAGAGAGGATTAGAACCCAGATCTCCTAACTTCCACCACAGTAGGATCAGGGTCGTAGAGAGGCTTGGCTAGGGGCGGCCAGTTTTCTGGGTTTCCTTTACCAATTTTTTTCCCATCCAGCTCTCTCTTCAGACTTTCTGCTACAGTAGGCAGGACAAGAGTTTCTTAAAATCAATCAATATCCTAGCTGCATTGACATAGTAAATAAAATACATTGTATATTCCACTAAATCTTGAGTGCGGAAATAATCGTCTCAGGAAACAGTTCTTTCTCCCATTGGCAGACGTTAGAAAACATTTCAATACCAAATATCAGTTTATTTGGGGTATAATGGATAGAGCACGAGCCTGGGTGTCAGAAAGTCATGGATTCTAATCCCTGCTTTGCCACTTGTCTGCTATGTGAAGTTGGGCATGTCACTTTACTTCTCTGTGCCTCAGTTACCTCATCTGCAAAATTCAATCATATTTGAGTGCTTACTGTGTGCAGAGCACTGTACTAAGTGGTTATAATGAGGATTTGGACTCTTGAGCCCACATGGGACAAGGACTGTATTCAACCTAATTTGTTTGTATCTACCCCAGTGCTTAGTACAGTGCCTGGCACACTGTAAGTGCTTAACAAATATGATAATTAACAAATACTATAATTATTATTATTCAGTGTAGCCAAAATAAACTCAGTGGTAATAACTGAAATTTGGGAACCATATTTTTGGCTTCTTCTGAAGCAAGTCTGTAAATAAACATTAAGAAAATCCATTCCTATGACACTGTTGAAAAAATTTAATGTTCTCAGTGGAAGCCATATGCTACTGTCACTAAAAAATCAGATAGCACTATCCTTTTTGGTGTTTACCTTGGAGAATACAGTTCAGGTTTTATATGCTTTATATCATGACAGTGAGTTATTGGAAATTCCAATATATGTAAACATCATAAACAAACTTCATCTTTCTCCTGAAGATAACCAATTATGCTTGATTAGTCTCTGACTATCCGGTAAACATGAGGCCATTCAGATTCTTTCATCTCAGCTGTGCACCTTCAAACTACAGTAGATGCTTATTTGCTTGAAAGTACTCTGCCCACAGAAACAATGGAAATTTTAAAAAGCAAACAATAGGCTACACTTTGAATAAGCAGCATTCTCTTAAATTGTGAACTACAAAGCTCCATATGGGCACAAAAGGCTTTCAATATATATTTGGATAAAGTGGATAAGATATAAAATTTAGTTATGTGCTAGACTGTGCAGCTATTTTTTTAGACATTTCTAAAATCATATTTTTACAAAGATTAAGGATTCTCATAGTGTCAAAACATAATTCATGCTAACATTATGCATACAGTAATTGAAATATCCAATATCAACTGTTGCATATGGGACTCTGGGGCATAAGTCAGTAATTTAATAAAATTGGAAAAACAAAGTACCTTCACAAATGCAGGCTCATGATGAGCTTTTAAACATCTGTAACACTGCTTTTATTCCATTTTATAACAGCTTATTCTTTCTGAGTTCTAATCCCGCTTTTTAATCCCCCAAATCCAAGGAGAAGCAAGAAAATGACCTTAAAGAAAGCAATGGAGAGAGAGAAGTAGATGAGAGCAGGGATAAACTTAGGAATCAGGGTCAACTCTTCATAGTTGGTATGTATGGGGTGGCCAATCTTCCATTCACACATCATAGAAAAACCCTAAATTCCTTATATCATCTGAATAGAAACAAGACATCCCTTGTCTACTGATAATGGATTACTGGGGAAAGTACACACTGACAAATTTGCCTCATCATTTTGTCATCAACTAGCCACATATCCATTTGCATTCCTCATGAAAATTCTTTCAGCATAATGATGCAGACTGTAGGGTAAATACCTCATTTCAAAGTAGGGGTCTTTTGGCACATCCTTGCCAAATTCCATTTGTGTAGATCAACAGAGAATCATACCTCAGATGTCGAGACTTTAGTAGAAATTGAAAGTATCTTACTTGACTTCATCTTTCAGGATAAAACCTGGCAAACCTACTCTAACTATTTTAGGTCCACAGTAGACAAATGGGCTTGCTGTTAATCTCTAGAAAATGAGCTAGTGTCTTCCCAACTCGTAGGATGAATTGTCAATCCCCAGTGTAACTCTGGCCTGTAGGGAAAAGGATCATTTGTTCCCAAGCTTTCTGGCAGAGGATTGTATGCATGGCTCACATGGGACACCACTTAATGACTTTCTCTGGAAGAAGTGTCAAATTCAGGCATCTCTGAGTATTCAGGGTTTCCCTTTGCACAAACTGCCTCCTTAATTTCTTTACTCTGATTGAAAGAATTACTGGGGTTTCTCAAGAACCTAAAGTGGCCCCATAAATATCTGGATCAATTGAGAGTTATTACGGTAATTCTGCCATATTTACATTAACCTCAAATTTGTTTACATAGAAATACCACAGGATAAGTGCTTAATAAATATGGTTGATTGCTTGACAACACAAAAACTTGATTGCCCATTACTTTTACTGTTTTTGAGTAGTACAATTCTAAAGACAATGAAATTGCACAGATTCAGACACCCACACTGCAAAAAGTACAGTATAGCGATTTCTTCTAAAAATGTGTTTTCATTAGTTTTGATATAGGCCAATATGCTACAGTGCATAATATTCAGTGGGAGCTCAAATACCATTATCTACCTAAACCAGATTACATAGCCTACCAATTTGCCAATACATAAAGGAAATGCCCTAGCCTATAATTCCCATATTCACTACTACAACTCATATATATATATATGTATATATATATATAAACTCATATTTATATGAAAGATTCTAACTTGCCATCCTCCTCCATCATTGTCAATGGTGTTTATGAGCACTTACTGTGTGCAGAATATTACACTAAGTACTGGGGAAAGAATAATACAACGGAGGGGGTAGAAACATTCCCTGCCCACGGAGAGTTTAAAGACTATAGGGGAAGGCAGTGAATAATAAATAGTAATAAAACAGAGTTGTAAAACGTGTATGGAATCAGAGTGGGTGGCTAGAATTGAGAGCAGATATACCTTTACATCACAATCTTTATAAAAATGAAGAAATTGTTAGGGGAAGTACACCAGCTGCCTCATTCATTGCTCTTTCAAGTGCTTTTAATTAAGTTTGGTGGGAAGTTTATTGTCTCAGCATTATTAGGCTTATATAGTATGCCAAATTTCAGTTGCCTATAGTGAAGAATTTAATTTAAAGATATTTATCCTCCATTTTAAAGTAACAGTTTAAACAAATTACTTGGGTTGTCTTTTAATCCATTTTAGTCACTTTACACACAAAATTAACAGGGACTTTAGAGCAGTGAATTATGAAGCAATCTAATTACTAAAAGGCATCTGAAGACTGTGACAATTTTCCTTTGCCAACATAACCAATCAAAACTACAAAGATGTTAGAGGTACTGAATTACTGCAGAAGCATCAACCGTTAGATCTGCCACAGTGAACAATTGCATGCAGGTTTTACCCTTTAAAAAAGACATGATTAAACATAAACAGAAAGCTATTTAACAAAATGTGTTAAATTGGTTCCTTTAATAGTCCTGGATGACTTGAGGTGCTAAATTGTTTTTATCTATATTCAATGCTGTCATCTATTTACACCACCGGTTTATTGCATATTTAGAAGGGTGTAAATAATTACCATTGCATTAGTAATCTCAGTAAAACTGCAATTTAGTCAATTTAACATTTTCAATTGATACATTTTATTACTTCACATGTATATTTGAGTTGAAAAGACCAGTATAAATATAAATTATTTCTTTTGGTTGTTAGCTCTCTAAAATTCTTGAACCTTCATAATCCCAAATTTCCCAGTTCAGGAACAAGTTTTTTCTCTATCTCTGTGTGAGATAATGCAAATATCGATGCTCTAATCTTTTGCAAGTAGCTGCCAGTCCAAGACAAGTGAATTGTACAAATTAAACTCTGTAGAAATATCTAAAGAAATATAAAATTTGAATGCACTATCTTAGTTTGCTCAGAAATAAAATGAAGTTTGCACTATTTGGTATTATTATTTAGTAGTGCCTTAATTTATGGTTACTGTTTGTTCACTTATAGCATTATTTCATTTAATAGCAACCTAACCTACACCTTACATTAGCTTCATTTGTAGAAGTGTTATCTAAATGGTATACTAGAGAATTGCCTATTGCCTGCCTTAGGTACTTTTGATTTCTGTTCGCATTACTTAGAATACAAAAGTGAACAATTTGCACAATGCAGATATTGATGTATTTGATCCCAGTGCTGAAAAAAATGCACTTATCTTAACTATGCATGTTAGAAACATTTCATATAAATGATTTCATGTCACTAATTTCTATTCAAGACTATAAAGTTATTTAAATTTTTAGCCCTAGAAGCTTTGACCTACACTGGCAGAGTCCAAAGTTAAATAAGTAACTAGTTATTTATTTTAAAATGCACTATATAATACAGACGCTCCTCCCTCCCCAGGCCCATTTTCTTTCAAGTGGCATGTTTCTCCTAAATGAATGATTAGGACATTGACTTACCTCTCTCATGACATTACCTCCAACACATAGGCTGTATGTACATTTTGAATATTGTTGATAATTAGCAAAATGGGGGTCAATGCATAATTCTCTTATATTTATCTTACTGACTGCTTTGCATCCAGCATTAGTTATCTCTCTATTGTGCTTTTTTTTTTTACCAAACTTAGCTTTCCTTTCTCCCAGCACACTTGCTGTCTTTGAAAGGTAATAAAGATGTAGCTTGTCAAATTATGGCTTTAAAATTAGAGATTAGAAAGGAACGTTTTTTAGAAAAATATGTTTTTTTCAGTGATATTTTTCCCTTGGGTAAGTCTTGAAATTAGCCTCACTCTCTTGGGTGAATCTTTGCTAATAGAATATTGATTGGGAAGCCTTGAATGATAGTAGTAGAATACAGTTATTGTTAAATGTTGAAAGAAAATGAAGTTGTGCTTTGTAGAACATGTACATTATGTCATTGCTTTGTAATACTTTGAAATTAAATATGTATTTCCTGAAGGCACTGGAAGATTGTACAACTTGTGTCAATAAGCCATGGAATTTTAATACTGAGGTTATCATCACAGCTGTTTGAAGCCAAGAGCTAGTTTCATGTTCTCTTATTGAAAAGAATTCAGCTGGTGAATAAATTGTTTTGAGGCATTTTTCAACTTAGTCACATATTCAAAAAGAATTTTAAACAGCATCAGACATAGTGCCAGAGGAAAGATATGATAAGTGGGAGAGACAAAAATTGGTACTATTAATTCATTCAAAAGACAAATAGAATAACTTTATTCTAAATACAACAGTAGCTCTTACAAATGAAGTCAAGGAGGGTCACAAATTCCATAAGGCTCAGGCAAAGCAGGAGTATTTTATGCATCTCATTTTCAGGGAAAAAAAAAACAAAAGTACTCTACATATGTAGTGTCTTCCATTCTTGAAAAGGTAAATAGATATTTCAGTTGATATTTCAAGACAATCCAAGACTCAAACTACATATTGTCCCATTTTTCTCAACCTGAATATTTCAGATGTTAGCAGTTTGAGATCTTTGCTGGTGTTGAGCTAATCAAGTAGTTTAGGTACATTTGTATCCTCCTCTGCCCTCTCCTGGTCATGTTCTTCCATCCATCCATCCATCCATCCGTCCGTCCGTCCATCCTCCCTCCCTCCCTCCCCTCCCCTCCCCTCTCCCTCTCCCTCTCCCTCTCCCTCTCCCTCTCCCTCTCCCTCTCCCTCTCCCTCTCCCTCTCCCTCTCCCTCTCCCTCTCCCTCTCCCTCTCCCTCTCCCTCTCCTCTCCTCTCCTCTACCTCTCCTCTCCTCTCCTCTCCTCTCCTCTCCTCTCCTCTCCTCTCCTCTCCTCTCCTCTCCTCTCCTTTCCTTCCTTTCCTTCCTTCCTTTCCTTCCTTCCTTCCTTTCTTTCCTGCCTTCCTTTCTTCCTTCCTTTCTTCCTTTCTTCCTTTCTTTCTTTCTCTTTCTTTCTCTCTCTCTCGCGCTTTCTCTCTCTTTCTCGCTTTCTCTCTTTCTCTCTACCCCCCTCCCCCCCCGCCCTCTCCCATTAAACCTCTGTGTTTCAAGCAGAGAGCATTGGACTTCTCTCTGTGGCTTGAAATGTTTTAAACATAAGGAAAAAATAGGCAACACAATGAAAATATGTGACATGACTCTGTAAAACTCTCCATCAGTAGCTACTATACTTTCTCAACATGTTACCTCTCTGCTTGTAGGAGAGGCAGCCTTATTTGTCAGATCACAGATAAGGACACAATAATTCTTTACCTTTAATCATTGTCCTGGTTTTGATGTGTTTAGCCAGGGGAAATCAATTTAAGCTCTACTAACCTCAAGTTGGGCAATTTATGATGTGATTGAAATAGAATCTAGAATCAAATGCTCACATTTTAAAAAAGTTGAAGAAGGTGCCTAGATGCTATGTTAGTTTGCATGTCATTTGAAATAATTTTAAAATATTTCAGTATTTTAAAATATCTATATTCAGGATTTTGAAGAATTTCTTATTAAGTGCTGCCTCACCAAGTTCTCATTGTTTTTGCAAGTGAAATTACATTATTTTCTTCTCCTTGATTAGACACATATAGAATATTTATTTTCTTATTTCAATACATTTCTTGGATGGTGATGGAGGGAGTATTAAATAATGATGTGGGGCTCCAATAATAAGTATATTTGCCAAGTTATATAACTGAGACAAGTAAATACAAGTTTTTGAATAACTAAAAAGGCATGAAAATATTGTGCAGATATTACAAAGTGGCAGAAGTCCCCGCTGCCTTGCTAATGAATGGAGTATAACTGACCAAACATCTAGTCAAGCAAAGTATATAGAAAATAGCCTTTCAATAAGAAAACTTAATTGATTTAAGGTTATTGTTAGGTTGTCAGTTAAAATGTAGCCAACATTACACTAACTCAAGTGTAGAAGGATAAAATGAATCACAATTAACAGTCTTCCTGAACAGAAACACCATCTGTGCCCTGCAAGCAAGTAAAGCCTGTTAAAAAGAGTCATCCATTTAGTTTTTTGTATTTGCTGTGGTGTTGGCAATATTTGATAATGAATGCACTCTCCTTGTTTAGCAATCATGTTTCATTGTATTTGTAATTTAGTGATCCCAGTGTTTTTAACACTGCTAATTGATGCTGCAGCTGCATCCTTAGATTATTTAGGGAACATATTTCTCCAGTAAATGTTACTGTACCCAGTTCTTCTTCACATCTCCACCTGCTACAATTTGATTTAACTCTTTTAGGATATAACCTGAATAGTAGTAGCATTTATTAGGCTCTGTTTGTGTAAAGCACTGTACTAAGCACTGGGAAAGAATACACGTGGTCCCTGGTTCTCATGGGACTCACAATCTAAAATTAAAAAAGGGAAAAGGTAACAGAAACAAGGATTGAAATGATTGGCACTCTCAAAAATGAAAGATTGTTCTATAGTCTGTGACTGAAAATAAACAGGAGAAAGATGGCACTGTCTGCATTTTAAAAAAACACTTAGTCATACATACTGGCTTATTGTATATAATGGTTCCTTTTACAAGTTTTGGCTATAACGTAGGTAGAGGATAATGGAGCGTTTGACAAAACAAATCTGTTTAAATGCCTCATGCTAAACAATGTGTTTAAGAAATCACCCTTGTGGGCAGGAAATGTGTCCACCAGTTCTATAATACTGTATTCTTCCTGGTGCTTAGTATACAGTGCACTGCATATGGTAAGCACTCAATCAAAATGATTGACTGATTAGTTGTTTGGCAAGCAAGTGGGCTGAGTACAAAACGTATTACAGTAAGTGTTTTCTTCAACCTGTTGTACTCAGACTATCATATCAAAGCTAAAAGGGAGAGATGAGAACAAAAAATATTTGGCATTGCTGGGGACAAAAAAGATGTCATCTGGAAAGGGGTGTGTTCAAAGGTAAAAGGTAATGATCTCTTCTGTGTTTGCTGGATTGAGTGTACTATTTGGAATGCTAGATAATGAAAATGCTACCGGCATGTACCAGGTTGTGGCATGGAATTTTTTTTTTAAATGATGCCAAATTGTGAGTGAAGTCACTACAGAACCTGTAAACCTCTCCAAATCCATCAATCAATCCTAGTTATTGAGAGCTCACTTTGTGCAGGGCACTGTGCTAAGTGCTTGGGAGAGAGAATAGAACAGAGTTGGTAGGCATGTTTTCTTAACAGAATAGTTGCCATTCTCTTGACCTGTAGAGAACTGGGAAGATCTGAGTTACAGCTTGTCTTCAGTGAAGGAATATTCAGAGTCTCATTCTGGTAGGAGGGCAGATTTTGCTTATTGTAATGACTCTTTAGAAGATAAAAATCAATTTAGTTGTGTGAATCTATCACTTTTCCTTCATTTTCGTAAAGATTTTAATTGGAAATTTAGACGATATCTAATGGAAATATCTCTTCTGTATTTTATGGGTCAGTTTTATTTTGTTTGTCTTTCATACCCTAACAAAGTTTTATACAGAGCGATTATTGAATATGAAAGGACATTAAAACCCCTCTTTTCTCATTAATGCTATGCACTTTTAAGAAATCTATGCTTACATTTCTTATACTGGTGATACATTTCCTAATAGTAAGTATTTAGCTCTCCTTTGGCAATGACTCTTTAATTTGCAATTTCCACAGGGCCCTCCTGGAGCTGCTGGTCCAGAGGGGAGGCAGGGTGAAAAAGGTGCTAAGGTAAATCAAAACACAAAGCAAAAACCACTCTAAGACCTTGTTTATCTACCCCTGTGGATGAAAATGTCATTTTTTTCCTACTTTACCACAATATCCATGGTTCCTAATTCCAATCTCAATGCATCCTGACAGGGTGAAGCAGGCTCAGAAGGAGCTCCTGGGAAAACTGGCCCGGTTGGTCCTCAGGGACCTGCAGGAAAGCCAGGTCCAGAAGGCTTGCGTGGTATCCCTGGCCCTGTGGTAAGTAGATTTGCCGCCGACTGGTGTTTCAGTCCCACCTTCCACCTTTCATTACCTGATTCAAATATGTGTATTCATCCATTCAATAGTATTTATTGAGCGCTTACTATGTGCAGAGCACTGTACTAAGTGCTTGGAATGTACAAGTCGGCAACAGATAGAGACAGTCCCTGCCCTTTGACGGGTTTACGGTCTAATCCGGGGAGACAGGTAGACAAGAACAATGGCAATAAAAAGAGTCAAGGGGAAGAACATCTCATAAAAACAATGGCAACTAAATAGAATCAGGGTGATGTACATCTCATTAAACAAAATAAACAAAATAAATAGGGTGATACAGATATATACAGTTGAGCAGATGAGTACAGTGCTGAGGGGGTGGGACAGGAGAGGGAAAGGGGGGAGAAGAGGGTTTAGCTGCGCAGAGGTGAAGGGGGGGGGTAGAGGGAGCAGAGGGGAAAAGCGGGGAGCTCAGTCTGGGAAGGTCTCTTGGAGGAGGTGAGCTTTAAGTAGGGATTTGAAGAGGGGAAGAGAATTAGATTGTCGGAGGTGAGGACGGAGGGCATTCCAGGACCGCGGGAGGACGTGGCCCCGGGATCGACGGCAAGATAGGCGAGAACTGAGGGACGGTGAGGAGGTGGATGGCAGAGGAGCGGAGCGTGCAGGGTGGGCAGTAGAAAGAAAGAAGGGAGGAGAGGTAGGAAGGGGCAAGGTGATGGAGACCCTTGAAGCCTAGAGTGAGGAGTTTTTGTTTGGAGCAGAGGTTGATACGCGACCACTGGAGGTGTTTAAGAAGGGGAGTGACATGCCCAGATCATTTCTGCAGGAAGATGAGCCAGGCAGTGGAGTGAAGAATAGACTGGAGCGGGGCGAGAGAGGAGGAAGGGAGATCAGAGAGAAGGCTGACACAGTAGTCTAGCTGGGATATAACAAGAGCCTGTAGCAGTAAGGTAGCCGTTTGGGTGGAGAGGAAAGGGCAGATCTTGGCGATATTGTAAAGGTGTGACCGGCAGGTCTTGGTAACGGTTCGGATGTGTGGGGTGAACGAGAGAGACAAGTCAAAGATGAAGAAACAAGTCAAAGATGAAGAGACGAGTCAAAGATGAGAGACGAGTCAAAGATGTGTACCTTTTCTGTTTTCTCCTTTAGGGCGAACAAGGCTTACCGGGAGCTGCAGGCCAAGATGGGCCCCCAGGTCCCTTGGTGAGTTTCATCCTCTTTGCTCTTCTCTTGAAAGGAAGGACTCCTCAACTGTCTCATATAATTTGGGGTGTTAACTGCTGTAGATTTGGCAGTTCTCTAGCAGTGCCAGACTTGGCTGAGGCCATGGAAGATAAATTGGTGCTAAAAAATAGGGGAATGCATTTAAAGGAGAACATTTGTTTTATCTATTCTAGTAAAAATGGTGTGGGCCACTTCAAAACACATGTGGTTCTGTGAACGCCAACCTGGTCCAGCATCCAGATAACACTTTTAGATGTAAATCACACTGGCCAATCAATCCCATAAATTGAGACAATGACATATTTTTTCTAAGAGTAGGAAAATAAGGATAGAATATGAAGAAAAATATGTACATGGATTTAGTACATTTGGACTCCCGTTTATGTCCTCAAATCCTGCAATATTCTATTTGTCTGGTACTTATAAAGTCATATTACCTTTTGAACACAAAAACAGTAGTTATTATGATTACTATTATATTGCCCTTCTTACAGAAAATGGGTAGTGAGGATGGATTCTCCACCCCCTAAATAGGATACAAAGTTTTGGAAATATCTTTTGTAATGAGGAGTTTTGATTATAGTTTAACTAACCCAATCCATATCAAAAAAATCTAGTTAGTACTTCCACCATCACAGTCAACTGCCAAGAAAGTTCATATGCAATGGGGTTTCATTACCTGTTCTCCCTCCTACTTAGACTCTGAGCCCCATGTTGGAGCTGATTATCTTGTATCTATCCTAGCGCTTAGTTCAGTGTTTGGCACATAGTAAGTGCTTAACAAATACCACAATTATCGTTATGCTTCAGGTGAGATGAAGAGCAGAAAGTGGGAGCAAAGTATATGCCTGGGGGAGTTCATACCAGAGAACAAATTATTGGAAGCTTAGTTTTGAGTTTCGTTCCAGGGATGTAATTTTATAGACTCCTTCAAGCACATTCAAATGATTCCAGTACAACCCCTCCTCAAAGAGCTTTCAGTTGCATGGTTCCTGGAGCAACCAGTGTAGTGTCCCAAAGATACAGAGGAGAAGGAGGATAGCTTGGATTGTGGCCACCCTTGATGAGGTAAATCCTTTTCCCAGATAATTAGGGATGGCCCTTCTGCACTGAAGGTATAGTGTAATTCACACAGCGATTGGTTGATCAGACCTGATAGTGGTAACAAAACTTTCATTAAAATGTCACATAAAAATGAAAAGAGCTAAACAATTACGTGGAGTTTGTGATTACTGAGGGTAGATTTTGACTATCACACTTCAAGTAGAGAATCCAACCACCTTTCCATGAAAAAGCATGTTCCAGAAAAATGGAATAGAACACAAAATTTGTGTTCTTCTGTTTCTCCAGATACCCTAGTTTTAGTGCAATAAGGCTTCAGGACCTAGAAATGATTTACATCATCACTTATTTGTAAAGGAAAATAGCTAAAGGACATTTTAAAAATGAAGAACTATAAATGTTGGGTAGCATTGATTGAATTGCTATATAGTATGGAAAATGTGCTTTATTTCTGAGCTATAGTAACTTGTAGCAGGAAAGTTTATGTATGCATCTCTGATTGCTGATTAATCTACCTTACACACCTTACTTTGCCATAAATTAAACCTTCCATAACTTACATTAAAGTTCAGGGAATGAAGTGGTCATGTTGCTTTCACCTCAGTGATCAGTATCTGTGAGTTGAATGCCAAGCAAATGTGCTGCAGAGTACAATACTGCTGGGGGAAATGTTGGATTTTATATTCTAGATGCTTAAAAGAATACATCCCCCCATTTTCCTTTTCTGTTTTTGCTCTCGAATTATTATTCACCTGGACTTGAGATGATATCCTTAAATGAAAATTGAAAAACTACACACTAAATAACATTTTGTACATGAGGAGTTATGGCATTCGTGAATCTGTGCCAGTTCAGAGTCACCTATTACTGCCATCTATATCATATTTATCCAGGTGTCTATTTTTAGGAGGAACACAGTAGTAATGGGCTACGAGTCAATTTAACAATAAAGTATGTCCTGTACATGATAATAATTTTTTTAAAAAACCTTGAGCAATCAGTGCTTTTTTTCAAGTACACTTTGTAATTTAAATGTTGACTTAATTTGAAGAGGCTCATGAAAACAAGTAATTTGTCTGATACATAAATAGATTTTGTTCCTCTTAGGCCATATCAGGTTATCAAATATTCAAATAGTTTTAAAGGAAGAGTTCTGCAGAACAAGATGCAGGGAAAGAAAAGACCTCACTGGCCATTCTTATAGAGTGTGAGTTCTGTGCATTTTTGTTTTTTAATCATCTTTATTTAAATTGGCTTCCTGGCAATTCTCATTTTAAAAGTTCATCCATACTTCTGGATGATGCTGGAATTGCTATATAGGTCAGAGCGCATGCATTTTGAAGTAATGTATAGAACATTCTCATCAGATACATTTCAGCAGCATTTCTGTCAAATTTTCCAACATTTTTTTCCCAAGTTAATCACCATTATTTGCTGAGCATCCATATATGCAGATCACCATGGTAGAGGATATAGCCTTAGGATATTTAGAATTTAATGGTAGAAAGTAGGCAAATACACTTTCATAAATAAAGAAAAACATAAAGGAGATTTGAACACCAAAGTCATTGTAAATAGATATGTAAAATGATTTCCACCACATCCAACCAACCTTTCCCGCATCTCCTTTCCAACCCCCAAGTCACGTCAATCTACCAGCCATCTCATGGATAATTAAATAATTATGTATAAATAAGCCTCAGCACTTATCTATATGTTCATATAGTGGCACATTCACTTAGATATTATGATACTTTCTGTGTATGTATTTTCCTGCTAAAATTAAATCTCTCATAAGCAGGGAATGTATCTCTACTTATTGATTTCTGTTGTCCTTTCTGTAGTTCTCAGTACAATACATTGTAATGAATGAATGAATGACTATTACTAGAACAACAACATGATAGACACATATTAACATATGTTTTACATGGTGAACACAAGTGAATGATCTGGATTGAAGGTGGGAGTAATTTGATCTTTTAGCCTGTACATCTATGCCAATTCCCTGAAATGTATTTGGCACAACATAACAAGAAGCAGCGTGGCTCAGTGGAAAGAGCACGGGCTTTGGAGTCAGAGTTCATGGGTTCGAATCCCGGCTCGGCCACTTTTCAGCTGTGTGACTTTGGGTAAGTCACTTAACTTCTCTGTGCCTCAGTTACCTCATCTGTAAAATGGGGATTAAGACTGTGAGCCCCACGTGGGACAACCTGATTCCCCTGTGTCTACCCCAGCGCTTAGAACAGTGCTCGGCACATAGTAAGCGCTTAACAAATACCAACATTATTATTATTATTATAACATCTAAGGAAGGAATTGAAATCAGGTTATGTGGTTTGTTTTTTGTTTTTGCTTTTTTAAGAAAAATGATTTTGGAGCTCACTAGGACTCTGATATCATAAAGAAACATAGAAAAAGAATTATCTTCTCAGCTAATTCAGCCGTGAAGATTAAATAAAATATTTTCCCCCTAACACCAATATATTCCTGTTCCATATTCCTAAATGTTTTTTATCTTTTTTATATTTTGCTTAAGCTGGAGTTAATGAGCTGTTAACATGAGGCTTTAGTAACTTACCTAGCATTTGATATTTGAATCAAGAATTCAAATCCTATTCTGGGACTATTGGAGATAGATTTGACAGCTTCCTTCTAGTCTCATTTATGCATATCAGGGAATCATCTAAGGTGTATGATTGGCAAAATAAAAAATGCTTTTACTCTATCAATATATTTGTGCACCTTTAGAATATATCCCTTATTTTCCAGTGAGACAATAGTACAATTTCTAAAAATGGAAAGTCATGATGGCATCTTGAATTTGGAATCCTTATATGACTAGGCTATCTTATAGTATCCAGGGACTGCTTTATGATGCCTGTATGGAGGGGTATAATACTTTCAGTGGTTATTATTAAAGTTCTTAATAATTAATAAGGATATATAGGACAATAATTAAAGGATATATAGGACATTGCCCTAAAGGTCCCGCTAAAAATGGCAAAATTATACTGAAAATTAAAATGACAATGTAAATGCTACACCCCACTGAGAAGCCTTTTTCATTGAACTTCTTTTGAATGTTATTGGGTCAACTGTCCTAAGTAATGCTATTTTCTCCATTTTATGTAGAAAGTGATCAGATAAACATATAAAAGAGTTTGATTCACTAAGGCAACCGAGTAATTGCAAACCAAACAAGAAAAAGAAAAATCCCTTGAGACCACAAACAAAAACAAAAAGCTTTTTAAGAATAGCTTGCTTCCATGGATCTGTGTGTGTAGATATAAACATACAATATCTTGTTATTCCCTTCATTATGATCATTAGATTAAAAGATTTGATTTTTCCTGCTCAAGGGCTTCCCAAAATATATGTTTATTCTTGGTCATATTAATCAGAATTTGACTTAGAATTAGGCAACAGTGATAGCAGTGGCAGACTCCATTAAATCTGTTCCTGTAAGTGATATCATTGACTCCACTGGGTCAATCTATAGATAAAACATTTAAGGTTTTCCAAACATGACCTGAATAATAAAAAAGCACTAGGCTCATTTTTGATAGGTTTTTTTATATTATAAGAACAAAGAATTTAAAAAGGTATTGACATAAAAGATGTACCCAGTGATTCTTTCAAGTCAAATATAATTTTAAGATAGACCAAAAAAAATCCAGAACACAGAAGAGAAAGGGAAAAGATATAAATGAGGTAGAGTGCTATTTCACTAATCTCTCAGGATAAACCAGGAAAAGTAATAGTTTTCTGGATTAGCACCATTTTATTATCTTAGAAAATGAAAAACAAATACACAACTAGAGATGAAAATATTCTCACTTTATTACCTAAAGTATGTATTAAGTCTACGATATAACATATTAAAGTTAACATATAAATACTGATTTGTTGAAATAATGAAATATATATAGTTCACAAGTGTATGAAATACATGACCCATATGTACCAGTGAATACTACTCTCAATGAGCAAGGTCCTTTATAATGTGTAACGAATCACGTAATAGATAATATCATATTATTTAATGTTAAGGCTATTTCATAAATATACACCCTGCCTCCCATCTCTCTGAACTCTAGTCTAGATTTCATTCTGCTGCCCGCACATTCAGTCCACATCTCCCCCTCCTCAGCAACTTCCAGTGGTTGCCCATCTATATATGAATCAAACAGAAAATCCTTAGCTCATCCTACCTACTTTACCTGGCTTATTCATTCATTCACTCAATAGTATTTATTGAGTGCTTACTATGTGCAGAGCACTGTACTAAGCGCTTGAAATGCACAATTTGGCAACAGATAGAGACAATCCCTGCCCAACAACGCTTATCTCCTACTGCACCTGAGTCTGCACACTTCACTCCTCTAATGCCAATTTACTCACTACACCTTGATCTCGCCTATTCTGAAGCTGATCACTTGCTCACATTATCCCTCTGACCCACCATATGCAACAGGTAAATATGGAGATATCTCTCCACCTCCTTATACAGCAGATCATAGTTCTCCCTACCTTCAAAGCCTTATTAAAATCACATCTCTTCCAAGAGCCCTTCCCTGATTGTTTTCTTTTCCCCATACTCGCTCTTCCTTCTGCATCACCTGTGCACTTGGATCTGCACTTGATATTCATCTCACCCTCAGCCCTTCAGTACTTATGCCATAGCCATACTTTATTTTAATGACTTCCTCCCCCTATAGACTGTAAACTTGTTGTAGGCAGGAAACATGCATAGAAACTTGATTTTATGGTATTCTCCCAATCTCTAAGTACAGTGATCTGTACAGTAAGTGCTCAATGTATGCCACTGGTTTATTGATAGCACTGAAGTGGCTAAAAGGATGGTATTTATGCACACATCTTAAATTACCCTATTTCTTCAACATATATCTCATTTTGCTTCTTTATCTGTAATTTCTTTTATTGCCCATTAGGCGATAGGCCCCTTCAGGGCAGGAATCATTTCTTTTAACTCCATTAGATGCCCCCTAGTGTTTAGTGCAATCCTCTGCACACAGTAGGTGCTCAATAAATACTATTAATGATGGGTGGCAGGCTCAAGATTGTCTAGGAAATTATTCACTTGGGTGGTGATTTCTCTGATTCTGACTCCCTCATTTCAGCTTATGGGTCATAAGACAGTCTGAAAACCCCCACCTTCTCCAGTGTGTTAGACTGGCAGGCTTCCTGAATAGAGGCATTTTCTTTTAGATATTTTTTTTTGCAAGATTTCTTATCCAGGACTTCCTTGTCAGATACAAGTTCATTCTACAGTGGGGAGGGTATGACAAATGAGAGTACAGCCAGTGAGGACAACATTGGGAAGCAGTGTAGCCTATTGGAAATAGCATGGGTCTGGGAATGACGACCTAGCTCTGACACTTGCCTGCTGTGTGGTCTTGGACAAATCATTTAACTTCCCTGTGCCCCAGTTTTCTCAACTGAGAAATGGGGATTCAATACTGGTTGCATTCCTATTTAGGCTGTGATGTGGGAGAGGGACTGTGTCTGACCTGATTGATTTGTATATCTCCACTTAGAATTGTGCTTGACACATAGTTAGCCCTTAACAAATACCATTTTAAAAATCCTTCTGTGAGACCTGATTTCATGTAATTCTATAATCTTTATAGAAACATCCAAGAAGAAAGAGGGAAAGAAAAATCTATAAAATACCTCTTCCATTTAAAGTTGCCCCAGTGATAATAAATTTACTATTTCATGTTACTATTCCCATTTCCCATTCCTCAAAGCCCTGGAGGATTTTTGATTAGTCCTTTCATCAGAACATTTCTGCTATGGAAACCCATGATGTTTTGAGCATTCATAAGGCTCCAAAGAGCCTGAGATGCAGAGCATTTTGTGCTCCTGCAATTAGGCATATTTACTCTGCCATTATTTTTCCAAGATCTGAGAAATTCACTAAGGTACTGCATACATAGTTCTTCCTTCCACACCTGCTAATGTTTTTCTGTTTCTTTGATTCTTTGTTATTTTACACATGTTTGTTTAGGGGCCTCCTGGATTACCTGGCCTAAAGGGTGATTCTGGCTTCAAGGGTGAAAAGGTAAATATATGTACTCATATATAGAAATATAATGACAAATGTTTCTTGTGGAGTATAAATCATTAAATGCATACTTGCAATGTAAAAAAGGTACTGATGTGAAGATGCCTTAGAGCACATTTTAAAACTGTAAGCTCATTGTGGGCAGGGAACATGTCTACCTAATGTTATATTGTACTCTTCCAAGTACTTCGTACAGTGCTCTGCACACAATAATTTTTCACTAAGTATAATTGATTGATTGAAAAATGTTCCCTCTGCCACTCCAACAGTGGACTGCTAGCCAAGCCTCACAGTTCCAGTTTATTCAGAAAGGTGGTGTTTGGTAAAGTATGCATCAGTGACAGACTAGTAGATGGGAGATTTGATATCCATCCGGTTGCTTAGATTTTAGGTTTAGATTTTAAGCATCTAAAAATCATATGGAAGGCCTTTATATGCCTTCAGAAAAGCAACTCTGCATAAAATAAACAGATTGACCCAAAATAGGTTTTGGTATTTTGAATTAATAAAATATGAAAATTGAACAAAAAAAGGCAAAGGCAGAAATAGAGAATTTTGTATTCTATTCTATATGATAAATTGCTCAAGATCAATTTAGAGAAAATTAGATCTGATACAATTTCCCTATTTGTGTCTCTCAAAGACTCATAAATGACTTTAAAAAGGCATAACTTGGAGGAAAGAATGAATTTCAAAGGAAGAGTGACATCCATTACGATTATTTTTTCTTGATAACTGTAAGCTTTAGTTCTTGATTTCTGAGTTGAGGATGTGATCTGCTAGGGCTGAAATCACCATGTAGACATTTTGGGAGATAAATATGACTTGATAAGTTTCCAAATAACCTAACTTCCGTTGGATGAAGTATCTGGTCACTAGGCTCCTTTGGGTATATTTTCTCTGTGACTCTATATTCTGTTTCTTTCATTCCTAATCTCTTGTTCAGAGCATTTAATACACCATGGTAAATGTTGCCTTGATTTGTTTACAGTGTGAGCTATAATGATATTAAATCAATTAGACAATCATCAAAGACATATCACAACCATATCAATAATATAACACATCAGTGACACAATAGTGCTATTATAAATATATTTTCTCTTTTTTTTTAAAGGGACATCCTGGTTTGATTGGCCTCATTGGCCCTCCTGGAGAACAAGGTGAAAAAGGTGATCGCGGTCTTCCAGGGACACAAGGAACTCCTGGAGCCAAGGGTGATGGTGTTAGTAAAATGTTCTTTCCCTCTTTTCAACATTTCCATTGCTGTTCTATACAAGCAAATCATTTTTGTCTTTGATGGAAGAAGTTGTTTAGAGAGACTTAATTAGAATTGCATGACCTAATTTAGATTTGAAGGAGCATGTTTTGTTTAACTTGGTGAAAAATAGATTAGAGAAAGGAAAATCTACAATTTATTAAATGGCAAACTTCTACAGATTAACAGGGAACAGGAGAGGCCATCGATTTAAGGCTCTTTACTAGTGTTCTGATTTGGCTCTGAATACTTTGTTCTGTGACAAAATAAAAATGAAGTACTTACCAGGGTACTCTCTAATTCCAATATTCTTTTCATAGGGAATTACTGGCCCTGCTGGTCCCATTGGCCCCCCGGGTCCACCAGGCCTACCGGTAAGCAGATATACTCAATGGTTTTGTGGTTTTGGCAGGAGCTTGCAAGCTCTAAATATGTCAATATTACTCTAATGACATGTATACATATTAATATATTGTGCTTTTTTTTTAATAGGGTCCTCAAGGTCCAAAGGGTTCCAAAGGTTCTTCTGTGAGTATTCTACCTCCCTAGATTTTCCCCTTGTTCTCTCACTTTTCTTTTTGTCATCCTATTACATTTCAACATATGTTCATATATGCTAATTACTTTCTCTCCACAGGGACCTGGTGGTCAGAAGGGAGACAGTGGACTTCCTGGACCCCCAGGCCCTCCTGTAAGAATTTTGAATTACTTCTAACACTTTACATGTTAAGAATATCTAGAGGCTTCTTTGAAATCAGAAAGATTTCAGTAATTTAGTAATAGTCAGAATTCAGTAATAGTAATTTATAACAAAAAAACAGCAACTACATCAATAAAATAACAGCAAATCTTCATGTCATTTTCTTCCTTTCAAACTTTTTCACACACAGTGTAAAGAACTTAAATTATGAATCATAATATATAAAATATAAGGTACATTTAATGTTATATTTTTACTAGCAGTACTGAAAGAATAATATTCTTCTTTTGTGACAGTTATTTATACAATAAAAATAAATATCCCTCCCTTGCAGAAACTGCAAAGCTTCAAATGAAGTAGGTGAACTTCAATTCTAAGACCTCAAATTTAGGAGAAATATCTGTTGTTGTCCTAGTTCACAGAATGTCCATCTTGGCTGACTTATTTACAGTGTTCCACTTTTAAAATAGACATGCAAATAAGCTTTCATTAGTAAGGGCATTTATTGAGAAGCCATTAAGTCCAATGCATGGTACTAAGCCTTTTTGAAAGTACAAGACATATTCCCTATGCACAAATACAAACACTTATGTATGCACGTGAATTTCAACAATAAGTGTAGCCACACCTAAAACTGTATAGATACTTAAGAGATACATGTGTAAACAGTATAGGTGAAGTGCATTTATTTTCTTTTGTCCACATCTTTTCATCGTTGGCTGATTTGTGTTTAGACTGTTGCTTGAGGCATAAGATAAAGCCTGAGGTAAAGCACAAACACCCACACTTCTTAAAATGAAGATCAGCTACCTGATTGCAGGGAAGTAATGAACTAAGAGGAATTTATTCAAACTCAATTAGCTTCACCAGTAATTGACTCAAATAATAGTCTGTCAGAACCTAACTTTCATTAGCACAACAGTACTGTCTCTTGAAAACTTCTGAATTATCTTTTATTATTTGTATCAATTGAATCTGAAAAATTGAGGCAAAAAGCCATAATGAGTTGATTGTGGGTACCATCTTTTTTATACATTTTCTGCTTTCCTGGAGAAGTGTTGAGAGGCTCTGGTCCATTCTTATGTCCATATGGGAAAAATATGACCTAGTGGATGGAGCAAGGATCTGGAAGTCAGAAGGACCTGGCTTCTAAGCCCAGCTCTGTCACTTGCCTGCTGTGGGATCTTGGGCAAATCACTTGACTTTTCTGTGCCTCAGTTACTTCATCTGTGAAATGGGATTAAATTGTGAGCCCCATGTGGGACCTTATCCAACTTGCTCTGCTTGTTTCTATCCCAGTGCTTAGAACAGTGCCTGACACAGAGTGAATGCTTAACAAACGTCACTAAAAGAAATACTTTTTTGAAAAAGCAGAGATAGACTGACTTTGTCATTTGATTTTCAGGGGCCTCCTGGTGAAGTTATCCAGCCTTTGCCGATCCTATCGCCTAAAAAAACGAGACGGCACACCGAAGGCATGATGGCTGATGCAGGAGATAACATTCTTGACTACTCTGACGGAATGGAGGAAATTTTTGGTTCCCTGAACTCCTTGAAACAAGATATTGATCGTATGAAGTTCCCGATGGGCACTCAGACCAATCCAGCTCGAACCTGCAAAGATCTCCAGCTCTGCCACCCAGACTTCCCAGATGGTATGTTAATCAGACATGACCATGCAAACACACTGAGGCTCTGAGTTACTAATGGTACTGTGTCAGCTCATTAATTTTAGTAATCTAGTTAATACAGTCATTATATAAACTTGAGGAAACATTCAGAATAACCAGTGAAAATTCATGTACAAAAGCTAATTCTAATTCTAATTCTAGCATTAGATTGAGGTGTTTGTAAACCAATATTCATCACACTTCAAGGTTCACTTCTAGATTGTTACAGTCAACAGAAGTTCATTTTTGCACTATATATTTAAAGACTATGACTTAAAAGAAAGAAAATTTTAATTGTATTTTTTAGGAAATAATTTTCTGGTTAGTTATGAATTTCTAACATAAGGCAAAAAATGTTCATTTGGGTGGGTACCTATATACTAACAAATTGGCAGAAAGATATCTTTTGATGAACAGTCCACAACTCCCCAATCCTCACAAAAAAGTGAATATTCTAACCCCTCACTAGGAAAGGAAGTGTAAATTGGGAAATGGGTTTTACTACTATACTTCTACTCCTTCTACTATACTTCTATTCCTTGGAGACAACCATGTAAAGTAGTAGAGAAGCAGCGTGGCGCCGTGGAAAGAGCACGGGCTTTGGAGTCAGGGCTCATGAGTTCGAATCCCAGCTCTGCCACTTGTCAGCTGTGTGACTGTGGGCGAGTCACTTAACTTCTCTGTGCCTCAGTTCCCTCATCTGTAAAATGGGGATTAAGACTGTGAGCCCCACGTGGGACAACCTGATTCCCCTGTGTCTCCCCCAGCGCTTAGAACAGTGCTCTGCACATAGTAAGCGCTTAACAAATACCAACATTATTATTATTATTATTATTATTATTATTTATTGAACATCCACATGTTTCCATGCAAAGCAAAGCACCTGGAAAATACAAAATACAGATGTGGCCTTTTCCCTTCCCCCAAGGACATAACACTCTAATGGGAGATATCCTATGCTAAGCCATAGTTTCTAGATTAAAAATTTATACTTGAGAATTTTTTCCTGAAGTCCAGTGTCCTCAGATATTTTTCAGTGTGCAATAGTGGTCCTGTATGGAAATATCCCTGAAATCAGATTGTGTTTTGGAATAAACCAGGAAAGCCGTGCAGTGTAAGCCTAGTGACAAGACCCTAGGACAGGGAATCAGAGGAACTGACTTCTCCTACTGGCTAGATTACTTGCCTGCTATATGACCTTCGGAAGTCACTCAGCTTCTTTGTGCCTCAGTTTCCTCATCTAGAAAAGGAGGATTCAATGCCCATTCTTCCTCCTACTTACAGTGTGAGCACCCCATGGGACAAGATCAGTTTCTGACCAAAGTAACTTTATCTACTCCAGAGCTTAGAACAGTGTTTAACATTGTACTTAAATTTTATTATTTCATTATTATTAAGTGGAACAGGGACTGATTATATTGTATCCATTCCATTGCTTAGTACTTTGTTTGGCACATAATAAGTACTTACTAATGATAATTGTAGTATTTGTTAAATGCCTACCCTGTGCCGAACACTGAAGTAGGCACTGGGTGAGCTACAAAATTAGATTAAAGTCTCTGTCCTGCATGGGGTTCACAGTTTAAGTATGAGGAAGAACATATATTTAATCCCCATTTTGAAAATTAAGAAACTGAGGCACAGGCCTCAATGCCCCATAGCATAAAACTGATAGAGCTGAGTTGAGAATCTAGGTCATCTGACTCCTAGTCTTGGACTCCTGCCACTAGGCCATACTGCTTTCAGCAAAAAACATAATTCTTCATTTTGTCCAACGGCTCCTTTTGTTTGTCACCACTTTCTGGGCACTGATTGGTCATAGTTCACTCACTGCTGTAGATATTCTCAGTATCAATCAATCCAATCAATCAATAGTATTTAATGAGTGTTTACACTGTGCTTTGTACTTTGTACTAAGAGCTTGGGAAAGTATGGTTTAATAGGTTTAGCAGACATGAACCCTGCCCACAAAGAGATTAGAGTAAACAGGGGAAAACAGACATCGAAATAAATTATAGATAGGGCAAATGGTGGAATGTAAGGGTATTTACAACGACGCCATATAACTCTGCATACGATGCAGAAAGAATAAATTTTCTTATCTTTTAGAGATGCTGATTATGGTACATTTGGAAGCTAGATAGAGAAGGTCTTTGTTTAGTAGAAAAATCAGTATCCTGGAATCATGAATATACAAGGTGAAATTACTGGTCATTTGAAGAAAAGAAAAACAAAATTAATGAATTACACCTGTTTCTCAAGGGGACAGGGAGTCTTTCAAGCTACTTAAAAGGGCTTAGTCACTAGGTATTCTTGTTAAAATTTAGCAGTAGACAATTCCTTCGGAGGGCTGGCTTTATACTATCTGAACCCCTTGTTCAGACAGTCTTCCATTATCCCAAAAGACTGGAAAGAAAGGAAGCCTGGGAATTCAACAGAAATCACTAATCCCGCTGAATTCATCTGAATAGTTATAAGACTACAGAGCCCTTGGAAAATGTGATCCTCTCCACTTAAACAGATCAGTCCTAGATATTTTGCTTAAAAGATGGTACACACATTTTCCACCAAAATATACAAACTATAAGGATATGATGGCACAATGTGCATATGTCATTCAAAGGTGCAGTTAGTTTCCCCTTAATGCACGCTTTTACCATGGGTTCTGGATACAATGTGATGCACTGTTAGTACTATACCCTGCAATTTACTTTTTTTTGGAGTATTTCTTAAGCATTTACTATGTGCCAGGCACTGTACTAAGCAAAGGGGGGAAAACAAACCATCAGATTGGATCCAATCCATTTCCAATATGTTCCACATGGGGCTCTCACATTCTGTAACCCCATTTTACAGATGACGTAACTCAAGCACAGAGAAGTAAGTGACTGGTCCAAGGTCACACAGCGGACCAGCGGCAGTGCTAGGATTCATTCATCCATTCAATTGTATTTATTAAATGCTTACTGTGTGCAGAGTACTGTACAGAGTGCTTGGGAAAGTATAATACAACAATAAACATTGGCATCCACTAGCCACAACAAGCTTACAGTCTAGAGGGGTGGGGCGAGAACTCAGGTTCTCTGGCTCCAAGTCCATGCTCTTTTCCTATGGCCACATAGCTTTCCCATATACTACGATTCTTCTAGGACAATCTAATCCTAGCTCCACCACTCGTCTGCTGTGTGACCTTGGGCAAGTATTTAACTTCTTTGTGCTCATCTCTACCTCATCTGTAAAATGGGGATTAAGACTGTGAGCCCTATGTGGGACAGAGGCTGTGTCGAACCTGATTAGCTTCTATATACTCCATTACTTAGAATGGTGCTTGATGCACATTAAGTGCTTAACAAATACCATTATTATCATTATTATTGTTATCACTATTGGACTGTAAGCTCATTCTGGGCAGGAAACATGTCTGCCAACTCTGTGGGATTGTACTCTCCCAAGTGCTTACTACAGTGCTCTGCATTCATTCATTCAATAGTATTTATTGAGCAGTTAATGTGTGCAGAGTACTACACTAAGTGCTTGGGAAAGTATAATACAACAGAGCGCGTTCAATAAATACCAACACAACTGATTCATTAAAAGACACATCCCTTTCAAGGAACTGATAATGGCAGATATCTGTTCACACATAAATTCATATACACAGATGGACAGAGCGTAAATCTTCTGTCTGAAATTTGCCATCTGGAATTTATAACAGTAATCATTCATAATTTTGGATTTTTTTTTAGTAAATTTAATCTAAAATGACATTACTACTCACTTTTATTGTCAGGGTTACAGAGTTTGGCTTCAGAGGTTGTAGATGAGAATATACTATATTGGGATCCTAGTACCCACCAGGGTCAGATCAATCAATAAATCAATGATGGTTTTTATTGAGTATTTACTGTGTACAGAGTATTCATTCAGTAGTATTTATTAAGCACCTACTATGTGCAGAGCACTGAAAGTACTGTACTAAGTGATAGGGAGAGTAGGATATAACCAAATTCAGTGGAAAGAGCACGGGCTTTGGAGTCAGAGGTCATGGGTTTGAATCCCAGCTCTGCCACTTGTCAGCTGTGTGACTGTGGGCAAGTCACTTAACTTCTCTGTGCCTCAGTTACCTCATCTGTAAAATGGGGATTAAGACTGTGACCCCCACGTGGCACAACCTGATTCCCCTGTGTCTACTCCAGCGCTTAGAACAGTGCTCTGCACATAGTAAGTGCTTAACAAATACCAACATTATTATTATGACCACGAGGAGCATACAGAATAGAAGAGGAACTTACAGCCTATAGGAAGGGAATAGTCCATGATTTCCTAGGCATAAGATCAATAGTGCAATCCAGGCCAATTCTATAAGGTGGTTTGGGATGCAACACACCCAGCCTAGTAAGCTCCATAATGCATTCTGTAAAAGAAGAACAGATACAGATTTGGACAGATCCTTCAATTCTATAGCTTGTTCATTTCAATGAATAATTATTTACAATAGCAGGTGTCTCACTACAATAAATTGCAGTGGCACTAATATTCTATCAATTTTTTAGGTGAGTACTGGATTGACCCTAACCAAGGCTGTCCTGGAGATTCCTTCAAAGTTTACTGCAACTTCACAGCTGGCGGGGAGACTTGCATATATCCAGACAAGAAATCTGAAGGCGTAAGTACCAATCTGTTTGGGTGTTGACAATTAACAGTCCCTGCCATGTTTTGGCAATATTGAACTAAACAGGGAAATTATACTGTCATTTATCTGCTTTTCTTACAGAGCAATTAGTGCATTCATTTGCATAAACATGAGCTAGGCAACAAAATACCCCTCCCCCTATATTTTTCTTTGCCCAGATGTATTTTCTAAGCACCTGTCTGCTTGCTTGCTCACATTCTGCTGCATCCCAGGGCTTGGTATGGATTTTGTACCAGTTTTAGGTGTGCAACATATTAATATGTAATGTTCTCTGGCCTGACTACTAAACCCATTCGTGTGTAGTTCATCAAGTATCTGGTATCTGGGACACGTCATGAGGTGAAAGTAAAATTTACCTGCTGTGTCTTTGCCACAGGATGTCTGTGCTAAAAGCTTGGTCCCATCTAAAATATGCTTGCATGGATTACTCAGTATGGTAAATAAGTATGCTTTGAGTCTTTAATTAAAACTTGATGCAAATGACCAACACAAGGGCCAGTTTAGATTCAGCATTACTATGGGAAGCATTCTCAAAATGTCCTGGATAAAGAGAATGGAGTGTTCCATTTGTATTCTTATAATTTCCCCATATTCTTTTCAATAAATGTTGCAAAGCATTCTCAAGAATGGAATTCCCCAAATGCAGCAGAGGTTGCGCTATATGAGGCTGATTTTTTCAGAAGAAAAGTCTGCTTTAAATGACAGGGAAAAACACAACCACCCACCTGTGAGATAGAAGAGAACAGCAAAGCTCTTTGGGATGATAGAAATATATGTAAATAGAAATGAACTCACCTCACACTGATTGCCCAGAACTCCCACTTGTGAGTCTTTCTCCCTCTCCTTCTGCTGAACCCATGCAGGGTAGAGAAGTAAATACAGCCAAAAGCTGTAGCATTCAAAACATGTGGGGAAAAGATTTGTTTGGTAAGATAGATGGAATTCTGAATATATTTGTTAGGTTCTATAAGTACTTTCGGCATTCATGATCCTGGGTCCCACCTACTCCCCAGAACTGTCAGTAGATCTTCCACAGAGCTTTTGTGAAGAAGAAGGGGCACATCTCCATCCAACTGTGGAAAAATGACCAGTACTGTCTAGAAATTTCCCTTCCAGCCATCTCAAACTACCAACCCTCTGGGCATAAATAACAGAAGGATTCTATTTATGTTTCACAAGAAAAATAGAGTCATACATATGCTAACCTTTTTAAAATCATTATTTTTGCTTCTTTTACCAACAGGTCAGACTTTCCTCATGGCCAAAGGAAAACCCAGGAACCTGGTTTAGTGAATTTAAGAGAGGCAAACTGGTATGTTGTTGGTGAAACATACATATATTACCTTTGCAGTCATAGCTGAAGCAAAGAGCACATGTAAATTCTGTTGGTCTTATGGGGTTACGTGCTCTGTGGCTTTCTCCATCCAAATGTAGTTCCACCCTTTGGGGACTGCATGGTTGGCTAACATGTCCTGGTTGAATGAGGTGTACAGGAAGTATATGATGAAACAGATAGTATAGTTCATGAAATTTCTTATAGAAAATCCTAAAGGCTTTTAGAACACTAAAAGCTTGGTCCCATCTAAAATACATTTGCATTGTTTAACCCTTCCAGGATGCAAATAAGGAAATATTTCTGCTAATTTCTTCCACCTTCCTGACATTATCAAATGCAATAAAATTGTCTCTTGAGATACTGGAAAGTATAGAATGTTGATTATCTTGGGTCAACTTGTCCATTACTAAACTGAAAAAACTGAGGACTCATATTGTGGATTAAAGCAACTATTCTTGGAAGTCAGCTTTTAGAGCTGGATAGGTATTTTTTCAGATGCAGTATAGTTTCAGGAGAGGTTTGGGACACTTTCATTTCAAAATTTTCAAATGACACTTTAGACAAATATTTTTAAAAGTCTATTTGCTCCTTCAAAATAATATTATATCTTTCATCCAGTTCAGCTATAGATGAAATTGAATTCTTAATTTGGCCTGTGGAACCAACCATTTCTGAGGATTGGGCAAAGTGTCTGATTACACTCTCAGTTGGCTCCATTCATATTCTGTGACTCCACTGATACCTGAGAATTTGTCCTAACTGACCACTTAATATTCTGTGATCCAATCTCAGGATGCTCAATTTTGATGCAGAAATCTCGCACTAGCCTACTACTCATTCCACTACTCATTCCCTTTCTACTTTCTCATTCCCTACTCAAACCCTTTCTACTCATTCCTACACATATACACACACTTACACATGAACATACACTTATTTACATATAAACTAAATGATCCTGTCACTGTTGACTTCCAGAAAAGCTATAGTGTGGAGTAAGGATGGAATTATATTCCTCAATAATATCGGTTTTTGACTAAAGTTGAAAACTCTGAACCCAGTAATGTGTTACTGGAGGGGGGAAAATAAAGAATGGGGTGTATTTGTGTGTGTGTGCGCATGTGTGCATGTGTGAGAGAGAAAGAGAAAGAAATGCCCTGGAGAGTCATCTTCAATCAATAAAAACATTTCTACACATTGCAATCCTTAATGAAGGAGAATTCTGGCTTCTCCTTTTGATGACTAGGTGCTAGTCAGAAGTATGAACTATACCAAAGCAGAGAGAGAAAATATAAATGAGCAATAAATGAAACCAGAAAAGTCTGTGGTATTTCAATAATAAAAGGAACAAATTAAGGAAGAAAAGCACAGTCTTGTAAGCTTTGCATTTTAAGTCCAGATTTATAAAACGGATCTTTCATCTGAGAATATCAAAGCTTTTCACACTAATTATACAGATTAAGAAACTGAAACCCAAAGAGATCAAGTGATTCCTCCAAAGACACTGAATGAGTTAGTAACTGACCAGGGGAGGGAGCCCAACATTCAACCCCTTGTTGGGCTAGTCCCTGAACTATGCTACCTCCCTTTCGAGAAGCGAAAAAATGTCAATTATTTCATCTGTGCCTCTTCATATCACTCAGTGTCCAGTGTGATTTCATTCTTTTCTACTAGAAAAGAGGAATGGAACATTCATATATGCCTGTTTGTTCTTTTTTTCCCCAGCTCTCATATTTGGATGTTGAAGGCAATTCTATTAATATGGTTCAGATGACATTCCTTAAACTACTGAGCTCTGCTGCTAGGCAAAATTTCACCTACAACTGCCATCAGTCAGTTGCATGGCATGATGTGTCATCAGACAGCTATGATAAAGCGCTCAGGTTCCTTGGGTCGAATGATGAAGAGATGTCTTACGACAACAATCCTTACATCAAAGCACTCTATGACGGCTGTGCAGTGAGTACTACCTCTGATTTTTTTCCCCTTTATAGTGTAATCCGGTAGTTTAGTAATCTTCTGATTCAGTCCTGTGCTGCTTTACATTCATGAGAGAATGGCATTTTCAACTAAAACTTGGATTTCTAATACTGTGACATGATAGGAAAACTGTAATGCAATGAATTAAGAATGTCTAAAGTTGATTCCTTAATGAATTAAAATCAGTCAGTTGGACCATGCTTATTGTTATATATAGTAGTGTTCCCTGCCATGCTTATGAGTACAACCTCAAAGGATAATGAGAATATTAGCACATGGGGAGTCACCATTAAAAGATGGCACAGGTGTGTACTCACAGTTCTATGTAGTACTCAGAATATATCTTTACAGGAAATGTAAGTCTCAAAAGCCGGCTAAACATTTTCGGTCTCAGTTTCACTATATCAGGGATCAGAGATTAAGGGCAAACAGTTCAGTGTAACCTCATTAAAAAGGACTTTACTTTCTACACTCCAGTTAGGTGGGGAGTTACTGTGTGACCTTGGGCAAGTCACTTAGATATGTTTTATGGGCTAGGGTCTATTCATAGCAACGGCCTTCATTAGGGGACCAAACAAGAGAGCTCTTTGCCCAGACAATAATGTCCCTAAAAAATGAATAGGGCAAAATCTGTAGTGGGAGGAAAGGAGGTGATGCCAATCAACAGGCAGGAGAGTGTTACTTTGGGCTCAGAGTCTAAGATATTTGGAGAACAGATATTTTATCCTCATTTTACAAATGAGGAAATTCAGGCACAAAGAAGTGAAATGATTGACCCAAAGTCACACAATTCATTCATTCATTCAGTAGTATTTATTAAGCACTTACTGGATGCAGAGCACTGTACTAAGCCCTTGGAAAATGTATTCAGCAATAAAGAGATACAATCCCCGCCCACAACATGCTCATACTCTAGAGGTGGGGAGACAGGCATCAATATAAATAAATAGAATTATAGATATGTACATATACACATAAAGTCTGAGGGGTGGGAGGAAGGGGGAAGGGAGTAAGTGGTGGTGACGTGGAAGGGAGAGGGAACTGATGAAAAGTGGGGTTTAGTCTGGGAAGGCCTCTTGGAGTAGGTCTACCTTCAGTAGGGATTTGAAGGGGGGAAGAATGATTGACTGAATTGAAGAGGGAGGGCTTTCCAAGCCAGAAGTACGACATGGGCTAGAGGTCAGAAGTAAGACAGGCAATATCAGGACACAGTGAGGTTAGCCCCAGAGGAGTGGAGTGTGTGGGCTGGCATGTAGAAGGAGAAAATGGAGGTGAGATAGGAGGAGGCAGAGTGATGGAGAGCTTTAAAGCCAATGGTGAGGAGGTTTTTGTTCAACATGGAGGTGGATAGACAAACACTGGAGATTATTGTGGAGAGGTATGACATGTCCTTAAAGTTTCTGTAGAACGATAATTTGAGCAGCGGAGTGAAGTATGGACTGAAGTGAGAAGAGGAGGAGATTGGGAGGACAGAAAGGAGACTGATGTGATAATCTAGGCAGGGTAGGATGGAGGAGTGAGTGTACTAACATAATAGTGGTTTGGAATGAGAGGAAAGAGCAGATCTTGGTGATGTTGTGAAGGTGAGACTGACAGGATTTGTTGACATATTGGATATGGGGGTGGAATGAGAGAGCGGAGTCAAGGATGGCACCAAAGTTTCGGGCTTATAAAATGGGAAGGATGGTTGTGCCTTCTACTGTGACGGGAAAGTTTGGGAAAGGACAGGGTTTGGGAGGGAAGATAAGGAGCTCTGTCCTTGACATGTTAAGTTTGAAGTGGTAGGAAGACGTCCAGGTAGAGATGTCCTGAAGTCAGGAGGAGATGAGAGGGAGGAAGAGAGAAAAGGTGACAACAATAGTCAAGTGGTGGAGCTAGGACTAGAACTCGGGTCTTCTGGCTCTCAGTCCTGTGTTCTTTCCACTAAGCCACTCTTTGAGCACAGTAGCTCAGGCCCTTATCTGATCACAGGCAAGGGAGAGTTTCTGGCTAAAATTATGTGGTGCCTCACTTATAGGGGTTGTATACACTGGTGTTCCCCAATTAAACCCTCTTTTCTCCATCTCCTTCTGAGATTCTATGGACCTGGGTCTCTCCCAAGTGTATCTGCCTCAGTTGCAATTCCTCAGCACTTGTGTATGTATCTATAATGTATTTAATATTAATGTCTGTCCCTCTGCTAGAACGTAAGGTTATTGTGAGCTGGGAACAAGTATACCAACTCTGTTATGTTGTACTCTCCTAGGTGCTTAATATAGTGTTCTGCACACAGGAAGTGCTCTGATTAATTAATTGACTGTTTAACTATGGTACCTAGAGGCCTTAGTAAGAAGACAGTATTTAAATGTTAGAATAGTCTAGTGGACAGGGCATGGACTTGGCAGTCTGAAGGCCCTGAATTCTATTGCTGGCTCTACCTTTTTCTGTTGTATGACCCTGGAGAAGTCATTTTTTTATGGCATAAGTTAAACACTTACTATGTGCCAGGCACTGTACTAAGCAGTGGGAAAGATACAAAGTAATCAGATAGGACAGAGTCCATGTCCCACATAAGGCTCACGGTCATAACCCCCATTTTACAGATGAGGTAACTGAGGGCAGAAAAGTTAAGTAGCTTGTCCAAAGTCACACAGCAGAGAAGTTGTGGCTAGGGGATTAGAACCCAGGTCCTTCTCACTCCCAGGTCTGTGCACTACCCAGTAGACCAGACTGCCTCTCAATTTAATGAATTAATTAATTTCTCCATCCCTCACCTCATCTGTAAAATGGGAATTAATACTGTGAGCACCATGTGGGATATTCAATTCAGTCATATTTATTGAGGCTTATTGTGTGCAGAACACTGTCCTAAGCTCTTGGAATGTCCCATTCGGCAACAGATAGAGGCAGGCCCTGCCAACAACGGGCTCACAGTCTAAAAGGGGGAGACAGACAGCAACTCCAAACAAGTAATTAGACAGTGACTGTGATTTATTTGATAGGCTTTTATATACTCCGACGGTTAGTACAGTGTCTGGCTTAGGGTAAGTACTTAAAAAGAATACCATTAAAAGAAGAAAGAAAAAGAAAGGCCAGGTGAGATATGCCAAACTGTGAATTCTTAGATTAGCCACTAGGTGGCAGCATAAAACCCACTGCAAGGCCCTTGTTACATAAGTGCAGTGGGTAAGTAACATTCAAAGACGACATAACCCAGTCAATCACTCAGTGGTATTTATTGACTGCTTACTATGTGCAGAACACTGTTAGAAGCCCTTGAGAGCGTTAAATACAAGAGAATTAGCAGATTTCCATCATCACAGATGGGAAATAGAAGGGCAGGGTAAAAACAAAGCCTCAGACGATGCTGCAACGCAGCAGAAACCTGGATGTCAGTTGCTGGTGATAGACCAGGATGGCAAACTGTCACCAAGAAGAGAGTGGAAACTAAGAAGCAAAAGAGAAAGCAGCTCTAAGTGAAACCAACATTAAGTGCAGCAACACAACAAGGGACAACCTTTTTAATTGACCAAGTGGCTGGTCCCACTTGGCTTTTTGGCCACATATTTTCAGCTTCAGTGGTCAGCGTGGCTCAGTGGAAAGAGCACGGGCTTGGGAGTCAGAGATTGTGGGTTCTAATCCCAGGTCTGCCACTTAGCTGTGTGACTTTGGGCAAGTCACTTAACTTCTCTGTACCTCAGTTACCTCATCTGGAAAAAGGATGAAGACTGGGAGCCCCATGTGGGGCAACCTGATTATCTACCCAGCGCTTAGAACACTGCTTGACACATAGTAAGTGCTTAACAAATACTAAAATTATTATTATTAAGGACAGCACGCTCTCTCCCTCTCTAAGTATATATGTATATATATATATACACATATATGTATCTAAAAAGAGATATATACATACACACACACATATATGAATACAAGTATTTACAAAAGGGAAAAGTTGAGACTTAGTTCCAAGTACTCCTTAGGTTATCCAAGTTCCTGATGAGCTATCTGCCAACTTTTTGATGAGAAATTATGACCTTTAGTCAGCTGGAACTGAATGTAAGGCCATTTTACTCAACAAAATGAACTGCCTGAATTCTGACCCCGAATCATAATCTTTAGAAAAACAATACAAAAATGAAAGCTTAGAATTACCTCTAAAAGGGATTTTATCATGTCATTATATTTCAATCAATGGCATTTGTTGAGTGCTTACTGTGTACAGAGTACTATACTTTGCACTTGGAAGAGTGCAATACAACAGAGTTGGTAGGCATATTCCCTACCTAAATTGAGCTTAAAGTCTAGCGGGGGAGACAGACATTAATGAATTACAAATATCTACATAAGTGATGTGGAGCTGAGGGTGGGGAAAATACCAAGTGCCCACAGGATACATATCTACATACATAGATGACACAGAGGTAGAGAGAGTCGGGGAAAAGAAGGCTTAATTAGAGAAGGCCTCTTGGTGGGGATGTGAGAGTATTAGGGCTTTGAAGGTGGGGAGACTGGTGATCTGGTGTATATGGAGGACAAGGTAGTTCCATGCCAGAGGAAGGATGTGGGAAAGGGATAAGCAGTGAGATACATGAGATCTAGGCCTGGTGGTGTGTGTCCTGAGCTGTAGTAGCAGATCAGAGCTGTAAGGTAGGAGGGGACAGGGGACTGAGTGCAGCTTGTAAGGAATTACTCTTTGATGAAAAGTTAGGTAGGAAACCCCTGTAGGTTCTTGGGGACTATAGAGATGTGGACTTCATGTATTTTTAGAAAAAATACTCAAGCAGCAGAGTGGAGTATGGACTGGAGAGGGGAGAGACAGGAAGCAAAGAGGTCAGAGAGAAGACTTGCAATTGTCCATGAAAGATTAGATCAGCATAGTAGCAGTTTGCATAGGGAGGAAAGGGCATATTTTAGTGAAGTTGTGAAGGTAGGACCAACAGGATTTGATGAGAAATTGAATATGTGGGTTGA
Source organism: Ornithorhynchus anatinus (assembly GCF_004115215.2). Lineage (NCBI taxonomy): Eukaryota > Metazoa > Chordata > Mammalia > Monotremata > Ornithorhynchidae > Ornithorhynchus > Ornithorhynchus anatinus. The sequence continues at coordinate 86,721,870 of NC_041731.1, forward strand.
ATTAGGGAGGTGAGTTGAGAATAATGCCAGGGTTATGGGATTGTGAGACAGGGAGAATAGCGGTGTTGCTTAGTGATGGGGGAGACAAGGGGAGAACATGATTTGTTTGGGAAGATGAGGAGTTCTGATTCGTACATATTTAGTTGAAGTTGTCAGCAGGACAACCAAATAAAGTATGTGCTGAAATTGGGAGGAGATGTTGGTATTTGTTAAGCGCTTACTATGTGACGAACACTGTTCTAAGCACTGGGGTAGACACAGGAATCAGGTTGTCCCACGTGGGGCTCACAGTCTTAATCCCCATTTTACAGATGAGGTAACTGAGGCACCTAGAAGTTAAGTGACTTGCCCAAAGTCCCACAGCTGACAAGTGGCCGAGCCGGGATTTGAACCCATGACCTCTGACTCCAAAGCCCGTGCTCTTTCCACTGAGCCATGTTGCTTCTGCAGAGAATGAAAGAGGCCAGAGCTGGAGAGATAGATTTGGGGATTATCCATGTAGAAATGATAGTTGAAGTCATAGGAGTAAATGAGTTCTCCAAGGGAGTGGGGGTAGATGGAGAACCCAGAACTGAGCCTCGAGTCAGAGGATAGGAGGCAGAGGAGGATCCTGCAGGTGAGATTGAGAAGGAGCAGTCAGAGATTGAAGGAGAATCAGAAGACAGTGTCAGTGATACCAAGGTTAGATAATGTTACAATGAGAAGGGGGTGGTCCAATCGATCATATTTATTCAGTGCTTACTACATATAGATCACAGTACTAAATGATTCGGAAAGTACAACCTAACAGAGTTGGTAGACACGTTTCCTGCCCACAGTGAGCTTACAGTCTAAAGGATGAGATAGACATTAATATGAACACATAATTTATAGATATGTACACAGGTGTTGGGGGCTGATGGTGGGATGAATACCAAAGCGCAAAGGAGAGAGATCCAAATGCACAGAATCTGAAGAGAGCAGAGAAAAGAGGGCTGAATTAGGCAACACTAGTGGGTACAACTCATATGAGAGAGGTAACATTTAACTACAGTGTCAAAGAAAACTGAGAGGTCTAGGAGGATTAAGATGGAGTAAAGATTGTTGAATTTGGCAAGAAGAAGGTCCACTGACCTTTGAGAGGGCCATTTTGGTGGAGTGGAGGGGGCGGAAACCAGATTGGAAGGGATCAAAGAAAGAGTAGGAGGAGAGGAAGTGGAGAGAGTGGATGTAAACAACTCGCTCAAGGAGTTTGAAAAAGAATGGTAGGAGGAAGATGGGGTGAGAAGCAACATTACTTGGGGGATAAAGCATGGGTCTGGGAGTCAGAAGGACTTGGGTTCTAATCCTAGTTTCACCCCATGTCTGCTGTGTGACCTTGAACAAGTCACTTCACTTCTCTGGACGTCAGTTACCTCATCTGTAAAATGGGGATTAAGAGTGAGACCCATTTGGAATAGGGACTGTGTCCAACCTGATGATCTTATACCTATCCCAGAACTTAGAACAGGAGGTCACTGAAATTAGGAGTGAGAGGAAATTGTCAGTGGAAAGGTCATCAGGGAGACCCATGTGGATATTGAAGTCCCCAAGCATCAACGATGGGATGGAGAAAGAGAGAAGGAATGTTAGAGAGGAATAAACATTTTTCAGAAAGTCAGAGCAGGAGCCTAGCAGGTGATAGATAAATGTAATCAGAATGGATGGTAGTCACATGATATGGGGCTTCAAAGGAAGAGACAAAGAGGAATGGAGTAGATGGGATGGTGTGAAAGAAGCACTGGGGAGCAAAAAAGCAGTTTGGCCTGTGGATAGACCACAGGCCTAGGCGTCAGAAGACCTGGGTTCTAAACCCCGACTTAGCCACTTGTCTGCTGTGTGACCTTGGGCAAGTCATTTAACTCCTCTGTGCCTCATATGTAAAATGGATATTAAGACAGTGAGTCCCATGGGGAACATGGGCTGTGTCCAACCTGATAGGTTGTATCTACCCCAGTGCTCAATACAGTGTCTGGCACATAGTATTTACTTAACAAATACATTAAAAAAATTGAGAGAGAAAGAAGCCGTGTCCTCCCCTTTTCTAAGTGAGACGTGGGGAGAAGAAGATGAGGGGCCCTGGAAAGTGTAGCAGGGGAGACAGTGTCAACTGGTTCAGGTAAGTTTCCACTGATGGAGTGGGGGTTCCAACAGGCCCGGCTTGGCTGAGGTCATTGGGGGGTGGCTTAGGCCTGGCAGTAGGCTGGATATGGATAACGCATGCTGTGTCTGTATCATTTTCTATATGTAACTTGATATCTATTTCATTTTACAGTCAAGAAAAGGCTATGAAAAGACTGTGATTGAAATCAATACGCCCAAAATAGACCAAGTTCCTATTGTTGATGTGATGATCAATGACTTTGGTGATCAGAACCAGAAGTTTGGGTTTGAAGTTGGTCCCGTGTGTTTCCTCGGTTAAGATTAAGACAGAGAACAGAAAAAACAATTCATGTTTCCTTGGTTACCACCAGCCCACTTCATGCCACGTGCAAGTTTTGATTAAGAATGGTGTAGAAAATATGTCTTGCGGTGTATGTATGTATTATCTAGAAAATAATTGTTGCCCTTGTAGGGCCAGAATCACATGACTTAAACTTATTTGAAAAACCTGAAAGACATAAGGTACTGTGGCAGAGATCGAATATCTAGGGTTGGTTTTAACCCCCCCTCGCTTTTCTCCTTCCCCTATTTGGATTCCTTTGGTGCTGTAAAAACAAACAAACAAAAAAAGTTGTGGTGCTTCTCTTCCATCAAAAGAGGCTACAGAGGTGTGTCTAATAAATTGTAATTATTTTATGTACAGTACTATACTGTTTTTCTGTATCCATGTCCAAAACTTGCATGTGTCCCTGAAGTGCATTTGGCTCTCATTTTATGACCATTCCCAAAATACTGTCAATAATTACTGTGTATGTATTATGAAAAATAAAAATGTAATTTCCAGTGACTCCAATTCCCTTGTTCTGATTAATAATAAAATCCCTTTGTACATATGGATGTTGAAAAGCTCTACTATTTGATGTAGCCAACACACCCTCAGGTGGCAAAAACTGGAAGCCCTTGGGCAGCACATTAACACCAACCCTACCCTGCTGGTATTTTTTACCTTGCGAGGAATTGCAAAAAAAACGAGTATCCACTGAGGTGCTATTTTCAATGGTGCTATATTTCAGCCTTCCTTTCTTCTTTTCAGAATTGAGGATTTCATAAAAATACCTGTATATGCCTAAAATGAAAAAGTTTATATTTTGGGGTGAGAGAAATGTGTAGTAGGAAACAGGACTTAATTTTAAAGCTATCTGTTCAAGTCTTCGTGACATATATGGATAATCCTCTAGTTTTCCCTCCTTGTAGCTCATTTAAATATGTTTCCAGTATGCTTCCTTGAACCATATAAATATTAAAACTGGAACTTAGGCAATTATTTATGAATTTGTGCAGTGTTTACTTAGTTCATGTTCAGCGATGAACATTCTTGTACTGCATTGGATACCGAGTTGCATTTCCCCATGGTCTTAGGGCTCACCTGATTGCCTATATGATCAATAGGATAGTTCTATATTTTCAAGCTAAGGCCTTAGGTCATGTGATTCTACCTAGTGGTTCTATCTAGTTGCTAAGCAACACATGAGGGGACTTACCCACAGAGCTTATTTTGGAACCTAAGCTGTTTTAATTGACTATCCACGTCTCAAGTTCGGTTTGTTTTTCCCTCTAAACTATTTTTCTTCAGGTAGTTGGAAGTAAAAATAAAATTTCATTTTACAATCCAAATCCTTTTGTAATTATTTTTCATAATATATGTAAGACTTGAAAATAAATGTTTGTTACTTTTCTTATATAAATTGTTAAATTAATTGATACCAGCTTCCACTGGCTGACTTTCAAATGGTACTTTATCATGAAAGAGTATACATGTAAAACTGAAATTTACAAATGAGCATAATGTCATTCAGAATTTCTTTTATTTTTGAATCTGAATCTGTAACTATCACCTCAAGAGGGAAGATGTGGATTTTATCAATAAACTAAAGTCTTGTCTACCTGGATTGGTCATTCTGTTTCTTAACTAGACAAAAAAAGTTCAGTAAAGTCATGGGATATATTCTTCTTCCAGACCATCCAGAAAGAGACAATTATATAGTTCAAAGGATTGTGTAATACAAATCAGATATGGGTAATTATGATTTTCCTAAGTATGCAGGATAGCAAACCTGCATAGAGTCGCCATTTATCTGAAACCAATATTAAAATTCAAATGGCCAGGTAATAGAAAAAAAGTAACATAAAAAATCCTTATTCTATCTATATTTGTCAGTCCTTCTGATTTTATACCCTTCTAATTGCTCCCTGTCTTTCATTTAGATATCTATTGGTGCTCATTTCTCTAGACATTTCAACTGGTTACATGGTTTTCAAATGAGCTTCATGCTAGCTTGAAGGAGGAATATTTTTCTAGCATTAAAAAGCATTTTGGTCAAAATAAGCATATTTTGCTCTCTCAGAATTGGCTAATTCAGGTAGTAATTTATATTACATAATTTAAGAATAAAAATATATTGTGTGAATTGCATTTTGTTTTCCAAAGTTCTTTCACATCAATTCCCTCATTTTCTTTATCATTTTCCTGGTATGTATATGATACCTGCCTGTTAGAGAGGGATAGGCAGGTGCCAATGCCTTAGTCCTACAAATGATAAAACTGAGTCTCAGAGATTGTGTGTCTTTCCTAGTAAATTAGTGGAAAAAATAAGATAAGACCCCTGTGTCTTCTGTCTCCAGGACTCTAACTCTTTCTGATTCATCTTGTGGAGTTCTCTTCAGCTGCAACAAGGACACCTCATTTCAAACTGGCAAATTCCTTACTGTTTCTAATACTGCTTTAAAAGGAATAGTTCTAATAGGGATCAACATGAGTTAGAGACCAGGTCTACAGTGCAGATTGAAGTACAGATGGAACGATTAATTATCTAGTTAATTTGCCTTATATTAGCAGACAAAGCAGCATTTAGTAGAGGATAGAGCATAGGCCTGGGAATCAGAAGGTCATGGGTTCTTATCCTAGCTCTGCCACATGTCTGCTATGTGACCTTGGGCGTTTAACTTCTCTGTGTCTCAGTTACCTCATCCAAAAAAAGGGGGGGGGGATTAAAAGTTGTCAGCCCTATGTGGTATAGGGACTGTGTCCATCTGATTAACTGGTACTACCCCAGAACTTAGAACACTGCTTGACATATAGTGAACACTTAGCAAGTCCTATAATCCTTAATTAATTGAATACTTTTCAGCCTTCTAGTTAATACTGGGCAGTGTAGACCCAGCTAGAATCGAAGCGACCTCTATTATGAAATACCATATTACTGACAAGAGTAAGAAAATCTGAAGCAACAACCATGGGAAAGTAGAGAGTTGTTTCCCACAGAATGAATGTCTCGTCTGTCTTGCTTATATACCTTCCCTCAGGAATGTGGCAAGCCAGATGGTGGAAGCTCATAAGAGCAGTGACTTGTAACTTTCCATCCTTTCCCCCAAACCACTATCCCAGCTCCCAGTTGAATATCACAGACAATTAAAAGCAGGTAATGGTGGAGTGCCAGCAGCCAGATTGGGGGGCACTAGTTCTCTCTGCCATAAATTCAGGCAAATGGTGCAAATCCATAAGAAATCAGAAACTATCTTCACATGAGAAGCACAAAATAAGCCTATGTCATATTTCACTGCCCACCCCTCCCCGAGAAGCTTTTACCTTTCTGGGTAAATGGACATAGAAACAATATTAAGTAGAATCACCCAATTAAGTAATATTGTCCAACTGAATAATATATAAACAAAAGTGCTGTGGAGGGATATGAGTAAATAGCCAAACTCTGGAGATGTCTACTTGGAATTGTATGACTTGCAGGGGCTGGAAACAACTCTGGATTAATTGGATCACCTGAATTAGTTTGTGATGGTTTTGTGATACACAAAAATGAACTTGACGAAAAACTCCAAACTTCATTTTAACTAATCATTTCAACGTCTTCTTCCACTAAGCCACTTTCCATAGCTGGTAAAAATGAGAACACTGACTTAAATGTCATGTTTCCTTACCTGGCAAAGTTGTTGATGACAGTGAAATGACCGGAAGCCAGGAAACCCTAGTCAGAAAGACAAGGGCAAGAATGTAAGCCCAAATTGTATAATCAACTTCCAAAACTGAATATGTATGCTAAAGAGAACATGCTACTGATTCTCATCACAATTTCCCCTGCATTAGAAATTAAATGTGCATGAGGGAAAAATATGTTGGGGAAAAATACTCAGAATCTACCAAATACTTACCTGCACATTCAGAAACTGCTTCATTTCAGTGAAAGAAAAATATGTGCCTCAGGATTTCTGTCTTTAACAAAAAGAAACAGCAGAAATCACCAAGACAACTTTCTGAGTGAAGGAATACATCACCAGCCCTGTTTGCTATTCTCTAAAGTCTCCTATTTCCTCCTGCCTTCAGAATATCTCTATTTGGATTTCCCATTGGCACATGAAACTTAATGCCCCAAACTGAACCCCTCATATTGCCCCAAAGCCTGTTCTCATGACTTTCCTATCATCAAAGAGAGCACCACCATCCTCCCTGTCTCACCAAGCCATAAACTAGGCATGATCTTTGACTCATGTCCCCCATTCAACCCACACATTCAATCTGTCACCAAATCCTGTCGATTCAACCTTCACAGCATTGCTAAAATCCACCCTTTTTCTCTCCATCTAAACTTGACTACTGCATCTGATTCCTCAATGACTTCTTGTGTCTCCTCACTACAACCCATACTTCCCTTTGACTTTAATAATTATTTGAAGATGGAAAGAGAGGTGGTCTGGTGCAGGGAGAGGGAATCCCTAACCTTTGAAGAGGACTTAGGAAAGGGATTGGTGGCGAGATAGACAAGATCAGGGCACAGTGAGTAAACTTCAGCTAGAGGAATAGAAGTGAGGTAGTGCACAGATAATTTTTCAACAATAAACATTCAATCCATGTCTCTCCACTTCTCAAGAACATACAGTGACTGGCCATCCACCTCCATATCAAACAGAAACTCCTTACCATTGGCTTTAAAGCACTCATTCAACTCACCCATCCTATCTCACCTCACCAATCTCCTATTACCCCACTTCCATTCCTCTAGCTGAAGTTTACTCACTGTGTCCCGATCTTGTCCTCCTCAAAGGCTAGGATTCCCTCCCCCTCCACCAGACCACCACTCTCTACACCTTCAAAGAATTATTAAAGTCATAATAATAATGTTGGTATTTGTTAAGCACTTACTATGTCCAGAGCACTGTTCTAAGTGCTGGGGTAGAAGATACAGGGTAATCAGGTTGTCCCACATGGGGCTCACAGTCAATCCCCATTTTACAGATGAGGTAACTGAGGAACAGGGAAGTGAAATGACTTGCCCACAGTCACACAGCCAACAAGTGGCAGAGCGGGGATTCAAACCCATGACCTCTGACTCCCAAGCCCCCATGCTCTTTCCACTGAGCCACGTTGCTTCTCAAAACACTTAGAACAGTACTCTGCATACTTTAAACAGTCAATAAATACTATTGATATTTTCTAGTCTTTTGTCCAGGTTGCTTAGGAGGTCACTGGATGGGGGAGGATTCTTTAGAATATTCGCTGCTCCCTTCAAAGTCAATTTACATCAATCCAAACTGACAATTTGGAACCATCCTGAACCCTTCTAGGTGGGACAGAGAGATAAAGGGACAGAGAGGGTGATATAAACTCTCTTTAAAATCAAGTGAACATCAGAGTTACCAGTGTGGCCTAGTGGAAAGAGCATGGGCCAGAGTCAGAGAGCCTAAATTTTAATCCTGGTTCTGCCATTTACTTGCTGTGTGATCCTGGGAAAGTCACTTTACTTACTGGTGCTTCAGGTTTGTCATCTGCAAAATCGAGATTAAATAGCTGTTTCACTCACCACTTAGACTGTGAGCCCCATTTGGGATGGGGACTATGTCTGATCCGATTATTTTGTCTCTACCCAGGGCTTGGCACATAACAAACACTTAAATACCCCAATCATCCTTATTATTACCACCATTGCAAACTCCTCTGTTCCTGTTGGGTTTTCCCAGCATCGCTTAGTAATAATGTTGGTATTTGTTAAGCGCTTACTATGTGCAGAGCACTGTTCTAAGCGCTGGGGTAAACACAGGGGAATCCGGTTGTCCCACGTGGGGCTCACAGTCTTAATCCCCATTTTACAGATGAGGTAACTGAGGCACAGAGAAGTTAAGTGACTTGCCCACAGTCACACAGCTGACACGTGGCAGAGCTGGGATTCGAACTCATGACCTCTGACTCCAAAGCCCGTGCTCTTTCCAATGAGCCATGCTGCTTAGTGGCAAGAGCATGGGCTTGGGAGTCAGAGGTTGTGGGTTCTAGTCCCAACTCCTTCACTTATCAGCTGTGTGACTTAGGACAAGTCACTTAACTTCTCTGTGCCTCAGTTACCTCATCTGTAAAATGGGGATTGATTATGAGCCCTCTGTAGGACAACCTGATTACCTCTATCTATCCCAACACTTAAACAGTGCTTGGCACATAGTAAGTGCTTAACAAATGCCATCATTATTATTAAAATCTGAAATCCCTGCAAATGTTATCTTGGAATCAGAAGTGAGATTTTTCTCAGGTGGATTTGAGTCAAAAATTGATTTTTCCCATAGGAAAAAAACAAAACAAAACAAAATTTAATGTCTTCTGGAAAAATCCATCAAGAGATTCAAGTGGGTGACATCACATAGTCTGTCCAGGGAAACTTTTGGATAATAGAAATATAAAGAAACTGGACAATTTAGGAAGGATATTCACCATTAAAATGATGATTATAACTTTGAACACTAAAATCAAGTTTACAAAATATAATTTCTATAAATTGAATTTTTATCTCCTATTTCCTGATAGAAATAACTTCTAATCAGAATGACTTAACACTTTCTCACATGGCCTCTAGCTCTATAACAGTGAAAAAACATAGTTTTGCAAAGCTCAAATCTTATTATCCTTCGAATTCTTCCCATCAGACCTTCCCTTCTACTAAACTTAGCCTGGTTAAATTTCCCTTCCTAAAGTTCACTGCCTTTATCTTGTTGCTTTCTCTCTAACATTCCCTTGAGATCATGGATTTAATGCTTATTGAAATTGCCTCGACTGAAATTTTCATTCACCTTTAATTAATCTGAAAGAAAAAATACAATCACAGTGAGCCTCCTCAGTCAAAACTTTCTGGCCCATGAATTGCTCTTGTTACAACCTGATAGAGTTTTATGTTAACTTTATTTTAGTGAAGGTTGAAAAAACTTGATTTGACCTTCACAATACTGGCAATAAATTTGCCAAAAAGACACCACCTATCAGAGCATAAAACCCCTAAGCTTTCAAGAGCTTCAGTATAATATTTTATTGCCTCTAAGATTGATCTTCAGAAACACACTACCCTGACTTCTTTAATTCTTCTCAGAAGGCCAAAGAGATAAGTTTAGTTCCATTTCCTTACACTGCTATATAATGCATCATACTCCTTTTCATCATGTACATTGCCAAGAAACATGTTTTCAGGATCATGTTTCAATCTCTTTTGAAAAAAAAACACCATTGACTAATGAAAATAAGGTAGAAATTGGATTTGGTTCAACACTGAAACATTTATACCTTTCTCTATCACTGAAATAGACATTTTTTATGGGAAAAAATTGAACTGACAATAAAACTATGTTTAAACTTTAACCATTCCTTGTGGCTTTTGCATTGTAAGATAGACAGTTTAAAGTTTTTTTCCCAGCCTAGGGTAAATACATTTACACATTATTTCCACCCAAACACTATAATTTTCAGAAAATCTATAGAGAACACTGATTGGGAGTGGAGGGGTGTGGGTGTCAGGGGTTCTTCATGACTGACATCATTGATGGAACACAAAATTATGGATTTGTGGGGACTCAGTCAATCAATTAATTGTATTTGAGTGCTTACCCTGTGAAGAGCACTGAACTAAGCACTTAAGAGAGAACAATATGACGAGATAACAGACACATGCCCTGCCCGCAGTGAACTTACAGTCTAGAGGGAAACATTACTGTAAATAAACAAATTACAGATATGTACATAAGTGCTAAGGGGGTGGGGGTGAATAAAGTTATCAAATCAGGGTGATGCAGAAGGGAATGGGAGAAAAAGAATCAGGGCTTAGTCTGGGAAGTCCTCTTAGAAGAAATGTGCCTTCAATAAGGCTTTGAAGGTGGGTAGAATAATTGCTTGTCAGATATGAAGATATGTACATAAGTAATGTGGGACTGAGCAGAGGGTGAATATAAAGATTTAAGAGGACAGATCAAAGTTCCTAGGCTATGCAGAGGGTGGAGGGAGTAAGAGAAAAGGGGTAAGGGGAAACTGGGCTTAATCAGGCAAGGCCTCTTGAAGGATATGTGATTTTAATAAAGGTTTCAGGGTGGGAAGAGTTGTGGTCTGCCATATATAGAGGGGGAGAGAGTTCCAGTGAAGAAGTAGAATTGGGCAAGGGGTCATCAGCAATATAGGATAAAATAAAGGTACAGTAACTAAGTTTGTGTTAAGGAGAAAAATCTAAGGTAAGAGTGGGAGAGCTGATTGAGTGCTTTAAAGCTGATGGTAAGGAGTTTCTGTGTGACTGTGGGCAAGTCACTCAACTTCTCTGTGCCTCAGTTACCTCATCTGTAAAATGGGGATGAAGACTGTGAGCCTCGCATGGGACAACCTGATTACCCTGTATCTACATCAGCACTTAGAACAGTACTCGGCACATAGTCAGCACTTAACAAATACCAACATTATTATTATTATTATTTGATGTGGAGGAGGATGGGCAGGGAGACAGAGGATTGAACTTTTTTTTAGAAAAATGATCTGAGCGACAAAATGAAGTACACAAGTTGGGAGAGACATGAGGCTGATGCTAGTCACAGTGGGATTAAGTGCTTCCTTGGATCAGCATAGTAGCAATTTGGATGTAGAAGGACTGATTTTAGCAATGTTGTGAGTTAGAACTGAGAGGATTTGGTGAGACTGAATATGTTGGTTGATTGAAAGAAATGAGTTGAGAATAATGTCAAGTTTATGGGATTGTGAGATAGGCATGATAGTGGTATTGTCTACAGCGATGAGAAAGTCACAATGAAGTCAGTGTTTCAGTGGAAAGATGTTAAGTTCTATTTTGGACATGTTAAATTTGGGATGTCGGTGGGAAGACAATTTTGGTATTTTTAAGTTCAATATGCCAACCATTGTGCTAAACTCTTGGGTAGGTACAATGTAAGTAGATCCATTCATTCATTCAATCAAATTTATTGAGCGCTTACTGTGTATAGAGTACTGTATAGCACTGAAAGTACAATTCCGGCAACAAAGAGACGATTCCTACCCAACAACTGACTCACAGTCTAGAAGGGGGAAAACAGACAACAAAACAAAACAAGTAGACAGGCATCAATAGCATCAATATAAATAGAAGTATAGATATATACAAGTCATTAATAAAATAGAATGATAAATATGCACATAGATACACAGGTGCTGTGGGGAGGATGGTAGAGCAGAGGGAGGGAGTAGGGGCAATGGGGAGGGTAAGAGGAGCAGAGGAAAAGTGGGGTTCAGTCTGGGAAGGCCTCCTGGAGCAGGTGAGCTTTCAGTAGGGCTTTAAAGGGAAGAAGTGTGCTAGTTTGGCAAATGTGAGGAAGGACAGCATTCCAGGCCGGAGGTAGGACTTGGGTCAGGGGTCGACAGCAGGACAGACAAGACTAAGGCACAGTTCTGGGCTGTAGAAGAAGAGAAGGGAGGTGTGGTAGGAGAGGGCAAGGTGATGGAGAACTTTGAAGCCAATAATGAGTAGTTTTTGCTTCATATGAAGGTTGATAGGCAACTACTGGAGATTTTTGAGGAAGGAGATGACAAGCCCAGAGAGTTTCTGTAGAAGGATAATTGGAGCAGTACAGTGATATATAGACCAAAGTGGGGAGAGACAGGAGGTTGGAAGATCAGAAAGGATGCTGATGCGGTAGTCCACTTGGGCTATGATGAGTGATTGTACTGGCAAGGTAGCAGTTTGGATGGAGAGGAAAGGGCAGATCTTGGCAATGCTGTGAAGGTGAGACAGGCAGGTTTTGGTAACGGACACAGACCCTGTTCCACATAAGACTAGCAGTCTATGTGGGAGGCACAGTGTAATTCAATCCCCATATTAAAGATGCGGTAATTTAGTTAAATGAATTGCTCGAGGTTATCCAGCAGGAAAGAGGCAGAGCTGAGGCCAGAACCAGGTTACCTGATTCCCAATTCCACTCTCTTTCCACTAAACCATCCTGGAGAAACAGATATCACCATCAATCAATTGTAGTTACTGAGAGTCAACTCCGTGAAGAGCACTGTACTAAGCTCTAGAAAGAGTACAATATAACAGATTCATTCCCTGCCCATGATGAGTTTATAGTCTATCACCATTTTCAGATAAGGAATCTCAGGTCCAGAGAGATTCAGTGACTTGACCATGATAATGCAGCAGTAAACACTATGAGTACCATGTGGGACAGAAACTGTGTCCAACCTAATTATTATGTCTCTGCCTTCAATTCCTAATACAAAGTTTGGCGCAGGATTAGCACTTAAATACAGTTATCATTATCATTTTCTAGACTAAGAGAATGGAATAAAAACAAAGAAATGTATTCAAAAAGAATGAAAGAGATATGAAATCTGACTATAATCCAAAAGGGCTCTCTGCCTGAATGCTTTGAAGAACTATAAAACTCCAATTCCTCATAACTGCTAACAGGTTTGAATGGAAACACAATAGAAAATAATGCAAGAAAGTAAATTCAAAAAGTGATTTCAAGTCACAAACTAAGATTTACACCCAAAACTCCTAAATAGACTATTATCCATGACTTTCCTAGTTTACCCATCCATCAGCTTAATGAATTAATTGCATTAATTAGGAGACATGATGTTGTCCATGTTCAGCATCTCTAGAAAAAAGATATCGCTTCAAGTGTTTCTCTTTGACCTTCCTCTTTCCTGTCTCTCCCCTCCCTAGTCAATATTTCATTCTGCTACTCAGATCATTTTTCAATTCATGTCTTCCCTCTTCTCAAAAACAAGTTTTTTGTTGTTTTTCTTTTATAGTGGTGAAGTTGGTAAATAGATATTTTCACGAGAAGCAGCATGGTTTAGTGGCAAGAGCCTGGGCTTGGGATTCAGAGGTTGTGAGTTCTAATCCCTGTTCCGCCACTTGTCAGCTGTGTGACTTTGGGCAAGTCACTACACTTCTCTAGGCCTCAGTTACCTCATCTGTAAAATGGGGATTATGACTGTGAGCCCCAAGTGGGACAACCTGATGACCCTGTATCTACCCCAACACTTAGAACAGTCCTTGGCACACAGTAAGCACTTAACAAATATCATCTTTATTATTATTATGTCACTGATGACTTTTTAATTGAATGAATATTGAAATTTCTAGAATGCTCACTAAGTACTTTTAAATGTATGCCTTCTTTTTTTGTCATTTCTTAAGCACTTACTATGTGTGAAGCACTGTTATAAGCACCCTCCACCTTTACATCAAAGAGAAACTTCTTACCTAGTGCTTTAAAGCATTCAATCAGCTCTCCCCATCCTAATTTACTGTACTGATCTTCTCCAATCCAATCCACATATTTTGCTTCTCTAATACCAACCTACTCACTGTACCTTAAGAATTCAATAAAAACCATCAATTTTAATGATTGATTTCTGAATGGCATAGTGGATAGAGCATGGACCTGGGAGCCTGAAGGACCTGGGTTCTAATCCTGGATCTGCCACTTGTCTGCTGTGTGACCCTGGGCAAGTCTATTCACTTCTCTGTGCCTTAGTTACCTCATTGACAAAATGGAGATTAAGACTGTGAGTCCCATGTAGGACAGGGACTGCATCCAACCTGAGAACCTTGTATTTACCCCAGAGCTTAGAACAGTAGCTTGGCACATAGTAATCACTTAGCAAATACCATCTTTATTATTATCATTATTATTATCATTTCCATTATAAAAGGTTAAATGTATTCATCCACTATACTCCTTTATTTGAGTTTCAATATGAAAGTTAAATTAGGCTATTTTTTTCCACCTCTTTTTCTGTTCAAGATTGATTCTCACAATATGGGCAATGCTTTCTCCATCATGCCTCAAAACAGCCAATATTTCAGCTTCAGAGCTGTTCTAAAACCTAATATATTCTATGTCAGTAATTTTCCTTCAGATAGTTAACCTAAATTTTCCCTTTCTTAATTTTGCTCTATTACATCCCTTCTGAAAAACTTTGTCATAGAACATTTTGTGACACAAAGAACAGAGCAAATCGAAGAGATTCAGCTCCTAGGCTTCTGAATGTGACAGCACAATTTACACAGAGATGGTTAGCTAATTTGTGCTACATTTTCATAGTTAGAGAAGTAATGAAAAGTTTTTTGTTGTTTATTCTTTTATAGTGGTGAGGTTTGTAAATAGAAATTTGCAAGGCCCTGAAGACTTTTTAATTGAATGAATATTGAAATTTGTAGAATATTCACTAAGTACTTTCACATGTATGCCTACTTTTTTATATCATTTCTTAAGTGCTTATTATTTTTTACTATTCTGTTCTCAGTGCTGGGTAGGTACATGTTAATTAGATTGGACAAGGTCCTTGTCCCGCCTGAGGCTCACAGTCTAAGTAGGAGGGAGAACAGATATTTAATCCCCATTCTACAGTCAAGGAAATGGAGTCACAGAGAAGTTAAGTGACTTGCCCCAAGGTCACACATCAATCAATTGGCAGAGCAGGGATTAGAACCCAGGTCCTCTGACTCCCAGGCCCGTGTCCTTTCCATTAGATCATGCTATGAAATATTTTGATGTAGAGAATTCATAGATGAACAATGTACAGGATATGCAGATTTATTGAATTATATCATAGTACTGCCATTACTTTAAGCCCAGTGTGGGCAGGGATTGTTTCTATTGCTGAATTGTACTTTCCAAGAGCTTAGTGAAGTGTTCTGCACACAGTAAGTGCTCAAAAATACAACTGAATGAATTACTTTCTAGTAACAAATATGATTAATCATATTCAGCTTACTTTCACTTTAGCATAGCACAAGGTCAAAATCAAAGTTTACACCAACTATATGTGGATGAGGATTGCAGTTTTCACAATCCAGAACTCTGGCTAAAATTATGAGTTCATTTTTCAACAGATGTTTCTGGGATATTGGAGTCAGGCAATTTCATGTATCAGGACATCTGGCAATCCCAAACTAGAATATGTGAATGGCTAATAAAAATTTTCTTAGGTTTTGCAGTAGTAATAAAATCTGAATGGTAAACTAGCATAACAATATACTGAATTAATCATTTAGACCAAAGACAATTAGGTTAACAGGTTATCTTGGAAGGCTAAATACTTATGGTGAGTTAATAATGCTTACATCTACCCTCACAATTGCTTTTATGCCATATCACTCTGAAGTCTTCAAAAGAGAATTTGGTCTAGTAGAAACAGCATGGTTCTGGAAGCTAGAAGACCTGGATTCTAATCCTGATTCCTTCACTTACCTGTTGCATGACCTTGGGAAAGTCACTTAACTACTTCTATAGTCCACAGGCCTTCTCTGATGCATTTGCCTTCTCTCTAGGTCATTACCACCTCAGCACTCCTGTGTGAATTATTAATGAGCTCACCCACAGGGTCCTGAGCATACGAATGTGCATATGCTACTATTTAAGCACTTATTCATCTACATAGGCATGCTTCCTTTCTCTCTTCACCCTGTAAATTATATTGTGCCTGTCTTACCTACTAGACTTTTACTCCTTTTGCAAACAAGTGACTTCATTGAAATTGATCAAGTTCTATAAGTGGTCTTGTGGTGGCTCTAAGTCCCCTAACTATATAGTAGGATGTTTATCTCTGTGTAGATCTAAATTGTGGACTGAAACCTAATCACTCAATCAATCAGTAGTATTTATTGAGCATTTATTGTGTGCAGAGCACTGTACTAAGCAAATACAACAGAGTGGGAAGCACGTTCCCTGTCTCCAGTGAGCTTACAGTCTGGAGTGGGAGGCAGGCACTAGTAGTATAAGTAAATGAATTACAGATACAAGCATAAATGCTAAGGGACTGAGGGTGGTGTGAATATCAAGTACTCTAAGGGTACAGATCCAAATGTACAGGCTAAACAGAAGGGTGAGAGAGTAGAAAAATGAAGGACTTAATCAGTCTTCCCCAGTTAAGGCTTCTTGGAGGAGATATGATTTTAATAAGGCTTTGAAGATAGGCAGAATGGTCATCTGTCATATTTGTAGGGGAAGGGAGTTCCACCCATCCAGAGGGAGAATATGGGCAAGCGATCAGTGGTAGGATAAACAAGATCAAATTACAGTAAACTGGTGCTAGAGGAGTGAACTGTGAGGACTGGGTTGTAGCAGGAAATCAGCTAAGTAAGGTACGTGGGGGAGAGATGACTGAGTTCTTTGAAGTTTATGTTTGAAGCTTATGTTTGATATGGAAGTGGATGGGCAACCACTGGAGGTTCTTGAGAAGTGAGGAGATGTGGAAAGAACACTTTTTTTTTTTAAGAAAAGTGACAAGGGCTGCAGAGTGAAGTATGAACTGGAGAGAGGATAGACAGAGGGCAGAGAGTTCAGCAAGAAGGATGATATAGTAGTCAAGGTGGGACATGATAAGTGCTTTTTTGGATCAGCATAGTAGTAGTTTGGATGAGAGGAAAGCATCTATTTTAGAAATGCTGTGAAGGTACAACTGACAGGATTTGGTGACAAACTATGTGGGATGAATGAGAGATGAATCAAGGATAATGTCAAGGTTATAGGCTTGTGAAATAGAGAGTATAATGTTGTTGTCTACAGTGATGGGAAAGATAGGGGGAGTACAGGGTTTGGGTAAGAAGATGGGTAGTTTTGCCTCGGACATGTTTAGTTTGAAGTGTTGGAGGGACATCCATGTAGAAATATTCTGATCAATATTTCTCTCATACTTAAGGTTGGTACTTGTTTGTTAAGCGCTTACTATGTGCTGAGCACTGTTCTAAGCGCACGGGTAGATACAGGGTAATCAGGTTGTCCCACATGAGGCTCAAAGTCTTCATCCCCATTTTACAGATGAGGTCACTGAGGCCCAGAGAAGTTAAGTGATTTGCCCAAAGTCACACAGCTAAGTGGCAGAGCCAGGATTCGAACCCATGACCTCTGACTCCCAAGCCCGGGCTCTCTCCACTAAGCCACGCTGCTTCTCCTGAATCTGATACTGATTCTGATAGTTTCCCTAGTCATGTGCTGGTCTCCCTAATTTGGTCTGTCACACCTTTTTCTATTACTGCATCATTTGACAACATGCTGCCCAGGTAACTAAATTCTGCAAGGCTTCAATTCCATCCTTCTGATAAAATTTCTTGGTTGCATGTACTGCTTCACTTATGGAGATAGATTCATTATCTCATTTTTCATCATATTTACCAATTCATAGCACCACTCTGGCTTCAAAGAGATAGTAATGGGTCTGTAATACTCATAGTTTATAGTTTATTAAGTTGAAAGAGTTTCCTACAGGACTGCACTATCCACAAAATTTGTTTTAAATCTCCTCCTAAAACAGTGAATATTCCCACTGATGGATCTAACCTGGAATATATATTATTTGTTTACTAAAGCAGCAGACTCGGCCAATGAAACCTCAATGACAAAAGTAATCATTTGAATAATAAGAATATTAATAGTAACTCTTATGGCCTGACTATTTGGCAAGTATTGTGCTATGAGCTTGGACAGATTCAAAATAAGCAGATAGTAACTAAAGGAGGTTCATATCAATATAGCTACCAGTTCCTTGTGCTCATGGGATACGTCTACCAATTCCCAGGTGCTTAATACAGTAGTTTGCAGACAGTAATTGCTTAATAACTACCATTCATTGATTGATTCGCAGTGTACCATTCGATTTCCCACAAATTAAGAAATATAACAAATTTCCTGTAGCTAATTTCTTCAATTTCTAAATCTGTA
The DNA here is from genome assembly GCF_004115215.2 of Ornithorhynchus anatinus. Lineage (NCBI taxonomy): Eukaryota > Metazoa > Chordata > Mammalia > Monotremata > Ornithorhynchidae > Ornithorhynchus > Ornithorhynchus anatinus. The sequence goes on from NC_041731.1 coordinate 86,740,017, forward strand.
AATGGACTCATTTACCTCCTCCATGTGGATGATTCCCAAATCTACATCTCCAGTCTTGATCTTTCTCCATCTCTGCAGTCTCACATTTCCTCCTGCCTTCAAGGCATCTCTATATGGATGTTCTGCCTTCATCTCAAATTTAACATATCAAAAACAGAACTCCTTATCTTCCCACCCAAACCCTGCCCTCCCTTAGACTTCCCCATCACTGTAGATGGCACCACCATCCTCCAGTCCCACAAGTCCAGAATCTTGATGTTATCCTTGACCCATCAATTTCATTCAACCCATATATTCAATCTATCACTAAATCCTGTTGGTTCAACCTTCACAGCACCATTACAATCCCCCCTTTCTTCTCCATCCAAACAGCTACCATGTGAATCCAAACGTGTATCTGTCTTGCCTTCCTTCATTCATTCAATCACATTTATTGAGCACTTAGGGGTACTTGGGAGACCACAATACAACAATACAGACACATTCCCTGCCCACACACAAGCTTATAGTGTAGAGCGGAGACAGGCATTTAATATAAATAAGTGATGTGGGGCTGGGAGGGAGGAAGAGCAAAGGCAACAAGTCAGAGCAATCCAGAAGGGAGTGGGAAACGACAAAAGGCGGGCTTAGTCAGGGAAGGTCTCTTGGAGGAGATGTGCTTGATTACTGTACCAGCTTCCTTGCTGACCTCCCAGCCTCCTGGCTCTCCCCACTCCAGTCTATACTTCACTCTGCTGCCCAGATAATTTTTCTACAGAAACATTCAGTTCATGTTCCCCCACCCCTCAAGAACTCCAATGGTTGCCCATCCACCTCTGTATCAAGCAGAAATTCTTTACCATCAGCTTTAAAGCATTCAATCACCTTGCCCCCTCCTACCTCATCCCCCTGCTCTGCTATTACAACACTGCCACCACCAACCTCTCACCCACATCCTGCCTCTGACCTACCTTTTCATATCTGATAGACTGTTACTCTCCTCATCTTAATGAAGTCTTAATGAAGGTTCATCTCCTCCAAGAGATCTTCTCTAAGCCCTAATTTCCTTTTCACCCACTTTATTCACTCCCCAACTCAACCCCACAGCACTTATTTATATTAGATGCCTGTCTCCCCTCTACACTGTAAGCTTGTTGTGGGCAGGGAATGTGTTATATTTCTGGGTTGTAGTCTTCCAACCTCTTAGTCCAGTGCTGTGGACAAAGTAATAACTCAATGAATATAATTAATTTGTGATACAAGTCTAACTAATAACTTAGCCTCAGTATTTCAACAAGTCTGAAGGTAATCATACATTCTTCATGTAGATAATCATGCATACGAAATCAATCCTAGAATTACAATGAACTCCTCAAGCAGAGCAAGGAGCAGTGCCTCCTCAAGGCAGGAATCCATCCAAAACAGAGCAGAAGGCAGATATCTACCTATTATTAAAAGCCTCCAGAGAAAAGGATTTACATTTATTAAAACATTATGATAACTAGATTCAAAATCCAAATGAATTGTACACCTAGCATTTCTGTTGGAAAGTGAACAGCAGGAATGAATTTGTGTTGACCTCTATGTTGGAGTGTTGGAAGCTTTAATGGAGACCCTCAGTCTCTGGAACCTTTAAAGGAGAAATTTACTCAAAATAGAGACAGAAAAATCCCATGATGACATCTTAAGGAAATATTAAAAGAAAAGGATATTGTTTTACTCCATTCAGCTTCACTTCAACAGAGCAGAAAAAACATGAGGGTTGAAAATGTAGTCCTTTTTCAATCCCTTTCCCAAACCTGAACCTTACAGATAGATGGTTCTATGAAAGATTAGTGTCATTTGAACTTCAACATGCTTATCAAAATCTGCCAAGAGTCATTCATTCATTCAATAGTATAGTATTCATTGAGTGCTTACTGTGTGCTGGGCACTGCAGTAAGTGCTTCGAGAGTACAATGTCCAGGTAATTGGTCTGCTTTTTCAGCACCTCCTCCATTGTCTAAATGGTCTAAACTACATAGTCACCTGCCTCATGACAAAGGGGAGGAGCTAAGAAAAAAGATGTCATACTGTGATCTTCCTTGGCCACCTCTATTCCCCTTCCCCAAAATACTCCCCCCCCCATCCTGTGCAGCATGTCGGTAGAACGACCATGAACCCCCAAAGGTCAGGAGAGATGGAGAATAGAACATTTAGTGAGCCCGGCTCCCACCCCTCCTGGAGTCCGCCCCTCTGTCCACAACCCATAGAGCATGACCACAGATTGGTCACAACCCCCAAGGACCAGGGGTGGTTGTTACTTGCTTTTTCTTTCTTATCTTCCTCTACATACAGGTGGCTGTTGGATGGGCTGTGGAAATAGGCATCCACCAGGGCATAGACATAGCAGTGCCATCCCAGCCGGGCCCTTGTGCTGGAAGAGGTGGTAATGGCAGCTTTTCTCATTCTGACAGAGATAAGATGGTGAGGTGAGGAGATTAGGGAAGGGAAAGATGTTGACTTTGATTTTTTCGGTAACATTCTCTCCATCACTCTGAAGGGCTCCATGTCCCACCATGATCTATTACCTGGAAACAGAGGGATTTTAATGTTTCAGAAATTTTTCTCCCTCTGTCTCTCCTTCCCTCCACTGAGTTACATATAAAAACATGTTCATTTTAACTACTTAGTTATATTGATGTCTTTTGGGGAGAATACTTTCAATTTTATATTTGCTAGGAGACTACCTAGCCAGATCTGCTTACAGCTGATCAACCAACTTTTTAATAAGGTAAGGAGAATGTTGAGCCCACTGAGTACTGTGTGAAAGACAGCTGATGCCACTAGTCATTTATTGTCCCGACTTAAAAAGATTTAAATGAGATTAAATAGTCAATGAAAAAATAATTTAAATTTTTATTTCTCATTCTCTGCCCTATATCCTCAATATTTACAGTTAAAGTAAGGCTCATCAAATAAATCTTTTTTTTACTATAAATTAGAGTGTTCCATTAGGCTTTATTCTCCCATTTTATCTCAAAGTTGGCCCAAAATGGAAATTAAGTTTAGGCTTGTGAGTGAATGTTTGAAATAAAGAACAGATCTGAAAAAAAAAATTAACAAATTTAATTCATATTAAGTGGACTGACACAATTTACTGTCATCCACTTCAGCACCCAGGAGAGCACTCAGTACTTAGTGGGAACTCAATAAAAAACTGATGAGTGACTGACTTCAGAAAGTTATGAAAGACTTAAGCAAAAGGAGGGTGGGTTGGCATATAATTAAGGCCAATTACAAATATAAATCCACTAGAATTAAACAGGAAGGAAATGATTAAATATAAATCCTGGAAACTCTGAATGGAACATTTTCTAAATAATTACAGATTAGTGAAATTCAGACACTTTATTTTATTTGGGGAAGGTGCAGGAGGAGGAAAGAGCACAGAGTTCACAGTCCCACAGTCAGTTTATATGGGATTAAACTTGTTCTCCTCCCCCTCCACTCCCCATTACTATTACTGTCATCCATTACTCTCTACATCAAGCAAAAAGCCCTGATATGTATTTAAAGCAGCCCAATCATTTTTGTCTTCTCAATTTGTCCTTGCTTTTCTGACTCATGGATTTCATTCCTTGCCTGCTGTGTGACCTTAGGCAAGTCACTTAACTTCTCTGTGCATAAGATACCTGATCTGTAAAATGGAGATTGAGACTGAGACCCCCACCTGGGACAACCTGATTACCTTGCAGCTACCCCAGTGCTTAGAATAGTACTTGGCACATAGTAAGCACTTATTATTATTCTCATGCTTACCCTCTCATTTCACCTCATTTTCATGTAACTGCCGATTTGTTACTCTAGGCCTCTCATTTATGCCTGGAATTGCTTCCTCTCTTCCTTCTAGTATACTAGTGTTCTCCCCTCAACCCATTTCCTTCCATGTGGTCTTTCCTGATTAATATCCACAATCTACCTCCTCCATTCATACACACCAAATTCCACTTCAGCACTTTTGTGTCATATGCAGCTGGATATGCATATGTACATATGTATATACCTTTTGACCTTTTATTTCTTTCTCTTTCTGTAATTCATTTTAACATTTGTCTCTCCCACTAGATCATAAAGTTCTTGAGAGAATGATCATGGCTACTAATTCTAATACTAATACTAGAATTACTATTCTATTCTACTCTAGTACAGGGTCTCACAGAGGGTAAATATTTAATCAATACTATTTGTTGAATTGAATGTCTGGTGATAGATTTGAAATCCCACTGCAAGTGATGAATTTAATTGGTGTAACATTGGTTAAAACCCATGCCAGCATCATGGTAGCGTCATCTTCAAACATGAAAAAGGCAACACTTTCCCTCTCCTTCACATAATGATGACAATGCTGATGGCATCTCCCACTGCACAGAATGGATGGGCTTCAGTTCAAACAGTTTGGAACCAAGAAACTATGTGAAGGTGCCCTGCAATATGACTCACAATATTTCATCCCTGTAAGTCATGTTCTCATTGGGACCTACTAGCAGGTAAAGTAAAATTTTTTAGCCTTTTCCCATAAATGCAGATTTAGGAGCCAGTACTGCAAGAATAATGCAACTATCCTGGTAGCCTCAAATTTTGATTATAGAATATATCCAAATTCATACGTGATAAAAGATAAAGAAGGAATCAACTGTTGTGACTTCACGTCTAGTTCTTGGGCAGACTTTTGCTTTAACAACCATCATATCTTTAATGTAAAGGAGCCTGGACAGAACTAACAAAAGTAATTCAGCATGCTGAGTCATCTTCTTCACCTTGCCACCTAATGCTTTGGTCAGTCAGATAAACTCTGAACAACTGACTTAGATTCTGATTGCCATATTCTGATTTAGTGCACCCAAATAAGCAACACAATCTGTGGAGTGTGTGTCAAAAGGACTATGAAGTGAATTTAAATTGTCAGAATGTATTGAATCCAGTTGATAACCATGCATATTTATATGCAAAGTTTAAACAGTAATTGAGCTATTTTATACTTTATTTATAAGCAATACAAGTTCATATTGTTCTTTAATTTCAGAAGTGAATTGCCTCATAATTATTTTACTTTAGGTATGTTATCCTCTAGAAGAGAAGATAATCAGACATTTATATCTTCCATTATATGAAAAGAATTTAATTTGGCTTGATTTCATTAACACATTCTGGATAAGAAGATTAAAAATACATAAATAGTATGCAGAGTCTTACAATTTTTTAATGAAGAAAAAGGAAACTCCCTAAATTTGGCAACTTCCTTTTAGTTGTAAAATTGGCATTTCCTTCTTGACCTGCATCAAGAAATCTAAGGTCTATGTTTCTAGTCCCACCCTCAATCTCTCATCTAAAAACTAAAGTCTGCTCCTTGAAACTGAACAGTCAACACCCCTTACTATCAGCACTGAAAAGTTTTTCAGATAATTAGAAAGTAAATTTCGGAAACTAGATAGGATCACAGTAGAAGGTTGAATGGCTGTAGCAGCATTAATTATCTCATGACCTATTTTCAAACTGTCACAACAAAGTGTTCTCCATCGCTACACTCTTTGTTTAAGGATGAAACCTGGGAGAAGGGCACATGATGTTCAGTTAACTATGGGACTAGTTTAAAAAGAGCTTCAAGGGAGACCTAAATCTATATGCTAATATAGTCGAGTAAAACATATTTCGAAAAGGAAGAATATGAACAGACTGTTAATTCTAATTGAGCCTTAATTGTCTATTCTTCTGCATGCAATACAATCATCCCTTAAAGAAAATGTTGCATAATGAAGAGTCATATTCTGGGACTAGGACATAATTCTCTCACTGACGTTGAATTCCAAATCCGTTCATGGTTTGTATTTCCTAGAAATCAATGACATTTTCAAACATTAATTTCAGGTTTTGCTGTCACTTTCTAATATTAAAAGTCAGGCTTCTTCATTGTCTCAATTTGTTATGCTGGCTAATTATCTAAGTGCTTCCTGTTCCTGTACCTTTTGCTACTGGGGTACATCATTTTCCATCATCTTGTAAAGTTTCATTTTCAGTACAGGTTTGAATAGAATAATTTTTTTAAGTTTGTAGGACTCTCAGAAAATTGGTGAATTCATATAAACAGAGACAAAGAATACTGTATGCAGAAAGTTATCTAAGATAGGGACTGTTTCTAACCTGATTATCTTTTATCTACCCCAGTACTTAATACATAGTAAAGAGCTTAGCAAATGCAACAATTACTATGTCAATCATATTCATTGAGGGCTTACTTTGTACAGAGTACTGTACTAAATGCTTGGGAAAATATGTATTATGTATTATGTAAGATCCAGCCCTTTTTAGAGAGTGAGAAAGTGAGAGAGCAAGAGAGACAGAAAGAGAGGGGAGAGAGAGAGAGAATGAGAGAAAGAATATAAATGGTGAGGTCAGAGGGGGGAAATAATAAGGAAATTTTGTTTCCTGATCAGTCAAGACTATTTGAGGTCCATTTCTCTTAGCGGTCAATATTGATTCCAGAGCACCATCTACAAGGAAATTATTTTTTATAACGAATAACAAGACTGGTGGATTTTGAATTAATTTCCAAATGTAATTTGAAAAATAAGCATGTTGAATATAAAGATGCAGTCCAGCATATATTGGAAAACAATGTTCATCAAAATAAGTAGTGAAAATATGACATCATTTGTCTGTATTGGGATTTTCAGGCTGATTGGCATTAATGCTTAATTAAAGCATTCCAATGTTACTCTTCATCTTCAATGTATGGGAGCATGAGGAATTTTCCCTCTGGTCTAGCCACCCAATAGATAGACTTGGCACTACATGATTTGCTTTTAACAGTGATGGCTTTTGCAGTTGAGTGAGGGTTACTGCAGAGGTAATGATGAGTAGGAGGAAGTGATCACCTCAAGCTTTAAATATCCAAAACAGAGCTACTTATCTTCCCCCAAACCCCATTCTCTCCCTGACTTTCCCATCACTGTAGACGGCACCACCATCCTTTCTGTCTCTCAAGCCTAGAACCTTGGCGTTATCCTTGACTCCTCTCTCTCATTTAACCCACATATTCAATCCATCACTAAATCCTGTCGATCCCACCTTTATAACATTGCTAAAATCTGCCCTTTCCTCTCCATTCACACTGCTACCATGTTAATACAACCACTCATCCTATCCCACCTGGATTACTGCATCCTTGCTGACCTCCAAACCTCCTGTCTCTCCCCACTCCAGTCCATATTTCACTCTGTTGCCCAGATCATTTGTCTACAAAAACAGTCAGGAATGTCACATCACTCCTCAAAAAACCCTACTGGTCGCACATGCAACAAAAACTCCTAATCATTGGCTTTAAAGCAGTCAATCCCCTTGCCCCCTCCTACCTCACCTTGCTATTCTCCTACTACAACCCAGCCCACACATTTCGCTCCTGTAATCCTATCCTTCTCAATGTGCTTCATTCTCATCTATTTCACCACCAACCCACTGACTATGTCCTGCCTCTGGCCTGGAACACCCTCCCTTCTCAAATCCAACAGACAATTCCTCTCAAAGCCTATTGAAGGCACATCTCCAAGATCTTCTCAATGATGGCAGAGGCGATTGAGTGGTGGGAAGCAGCAGAAATCCCAACATGTATTGAAGGATCAGTAGAAGCAAAGAAAAACAAGAAATTAACAGCAGCTTAGACAGTTCCTTCTGTTGATGCAAATAACTCTGTAAACCTGGAGTTCCTACTAAGGCTGAATAATCTCATTACTTTCTCCTGTCACTACTCTTTGTTTCATCTCTCTCAGTGAATGCATGCTTGCAGACATGTGTATCCCTATTTATGTATATGGAGGTGTCTGGGAGACTGGTGATGAGCCTTTTCTCTCTGTGTTTCACTTTTGGTCATTTTTTTTTGTTAGAGATTATCTTTTTATTCCTTTCTTTTTGTTTCTCACATATCATCTTTCCTTCTCGCTGACTGTGCTTTCTTATTTCTTCCTATGTCTTCTCCCATAGATGACCCTATACCTTTCCTCCTTTTGTATTCTGCCTCCACAATCCACTTTGGCCATTGGTCATGCCTCCTAGAAGTCATGGGTCCTGGAATTCCCATTTTCAAATGTTCCATTTTGGGTCCAGAAAATTTAGTGACCATTAGCAATTCCAAACTAAGAGCTTACCTTCAGCCAGGAAGTAATATACAAAAAAAAAAGTTACCCAATCACCTCAAATTTGTTCAGTTTACTCTTCCATAGGGACATATTATAATGATAATGATGGTATTTGTTAAGTACTTACTATGTGCCAAGCACACGAGATGTTCTTCCCCTTGACTCTGTTTATTGCCATTGTTCTTGTCTGTCCGTCTCCCCCGATTAGACTGTAAGCCCGTCAAACGGCAGGGACTGTCTCTATCTGTTGAAGACTTGTTCATCCCAAGCGCTTAGTACAGTGCTCTGCACATTGTAAGCGCTCAATAAATACTATTGAATGAATGAAAGTAGAGACAAGGTAATCAGGTTGTCTCACATGGGGCTCACAGTCTTAATCCCCATTTTATAGATGAATTAACTGAGCCACTGAGAAGTTAAGTGAATTGCCCAAAGTCACACAGCTGACAAGTGGCAGATCCCAGATTAGAACCCACAACCTCTGAATCCCAAGCCCAAGCTCTTTCCACTAAGCCACGCTGCTTCTCAGTAAATTAATATTCTTTTCTAGTCTTCTGTTTCAAGAACTAAAGCATATGCATATACAACTATTTGATCATTCCTCTGCTCTTTGGTGGTACTGGTAACATAAAACAAATTTCTGGAACTAATAAATGACCACATAACATCCATTTTCACAAGAATTTGATAACTTTAATTTGATTTAAAATAATTGTGAACTAAATGAACTAAATGGTTTATGCAATCATAATACTTTCCTTACTAAGCTTCTGACATTGAAATGACAAACTAGGTATTATACAGGAGTGAAATTAGATTTTAGAGGGATAAAAGACATAAGCAATATTGGAAGAAACAAGTCTTTAAGCGTGCTACCCTAAATGAAATGATGACAATATACCTTAAGCAAACTACTGAATACTCCATCTCTGCTGCTTTTCAATAAATCAATTGATCACATTTACTGAATGCTTACTGTGTGCAGAATACTGGAAGAATACAGTAAACAGAGTTGGTAGACATGTCCCCTTCCCACGACAAGCTTACAGTTAAAAATCCTTGAAAGTTGATTCAAAAACAAGAGACTTGACATTTGCTTGGCAGTGCCTATAAGACACTGCATTTTCCTAAGATGATCTGTCTTCATTTGAAGCTACACTTGACCTTCTTTTGTATGCCTATTATTGTTAATAAGAATATGGCTTACTTTAATACACTGTCAAAGTAAATTAAGGAAATCATGTGGTGATTTATAATAGAAAATTCATAAATGTAGAAGAGGTTATCCTGTTGATGAGACTTGTAATTGAGCGATGAAATTCAGTTTGAATGAGCATTCAAAGATAGAGAAAAATTATCTTTTATGGGCCAACAATTTCTGGTACAAGTTACACTCAATCAGTCTTATTTATTGAGCACTTACGGTGTGTGAAGTACTGTACTGAATACTTGGGAATGTTCAACAACAGCATATATTCACTGCCCTCAAGGAACTTGCAATTTCATGGAGGATACTGAAAAAATGATTCCCCAGTAGTGTGAACAAGAGGAAGAACAAGGATAAAACAAGGATAATCACATATACAAATAAATGTGTGTACATAACTGCTGAGGAGAAAAAAAAGTATGTAAAGCATTAAGGGTATTCTTTCAATCGTATTTATTGAGCACTTAATGTGTGCAAAGCACTGTATTAAAGTGCTTGGCAAGTATAATTTGGCAACAGATAGAGACAATCCCTACCCAACAACGGGCTCACAGTCTAGAAGCAACTGCACCTCGTAGAAGCAATGTGTTGAACTGAAGCAATAAGGGTGATGTGAATTCAAAAAGGCTTCCTGGAGGGTGTGGAATTATAGGTGGGCTGTGAAGATGGGAGGAGGTATGATTTGGAGGATGTGGCATTACAGGGAGTTCCAGAGCAGAGGAAAAGCATAAATGAGGAGTCTTCATGAGTGATTTGAGATAGGTCCAGTTAGAGAGTGATCTTGGGAGGAGTGAAGTTGTAGAGTAATAGTTCTGGGGCTTTGTTATCAATGCGATGAAGTTTCTGCTTGACGTGGGATAAAATGGAAAACCAATGGAAGTTCTTGTGCAGTGAGAAGTGTGTAAACTAATGCTTCAAGAACATTATCCAAGCAGCAGCATTTATTGTGTTCACTGAAGAAGGAGAGATTAAAAACAGAGAGACTAGGGAGGAATCTGATACAATAGTCCAACCAAGGTGTGACAAGAGGTTGGGCCAAGGTGGTGATAATTAGGGTAGAGAAAAGGTGCAGATGTGAGAAATGGTGAGGAGCAACCAACAGGATTTAGCAGTTGACTAAATAAGAGAGCTGGAAGTCAGTGAAGAATTGTGGACAACAGCAAGGTTATAGCGTGGCATAGTGGATAGACCATAGGCCTGGGAGTCAGAAGGTCATGGACTCTAATCCCTACTTTGCCATTTGTCTGCTATGTGACCTTGAGCAAATCATTTAACTTCTCTGTGCCTCAGGTACCATATCTATAAAATGGGGATTGAGACTCGTAAAACAGGGACTGTGTCCAACTTGATTTGCTCGTATCCACCCCAGACCTTAGAATAGTGCCTGGCACATAATTAGCACTTAGCAAATACTATCATTATTATTATTATTATAGGCTTTTGGGACATAGAGGATGGTAGTGTTTTATAGGAGTGAAAAAGTTAGAAGGAAGTTTGGGTTTGGGTATCCAGGTGGAGAGAAGCAGCGTGGCCTAGAGGAAAGAGGAATCGGGGTCAGAGGAATTGGATTATAATCCCAGCTCTGCCACTTGCCTAATGTGCAACCTTGTGCAAGTCACTTAACTTCTCTATGCCTCAGTTCCCTCATCTGCAAAATGGGGATTCAATACCTGTTCTCCTTTCTACTTAGACTGTGAGCCCCATGTGTGATGTGATGGTCTTGTAAAAATTAGTGCAGTGTTTGACACAGAGTAAGTGCTTAACAATTATTATTGCTACTATTGTTATTGCTCATTATTTTCATTTTGGAAAAATCCTAATTTTAATGCAAAAACATTCTGTATTTATATTACTGGTCATAAACATAAAACACACGAAACATAAATTTACTCATCTGCGCTTCCTCCGCCTCCACCGGGGAGCTGAGCCTCGGACCGTCCGGACCCGCGCCCGCCTCAGCCTTTCACAACCTGGATCTCCGCACCCCCGCTCGGGAACTCCGACACTACGGATCTTCGCCCCCACAGACCCCCAGCCACCAGCTTCCAGTCCACCCGCCCCCCGCCGCTCGGGCCCGGGAACATTGCGCTCCCCTTCTCGATCCTGGGGACATTGTGCTCCCCTTCTCGGCCCCAAGGACATTGTGTCCTCGGGGAACATTGTGTCCCCCTGCTCGGGCCCGGGGACATTGTGCTCCCCAACCGCTCCCCCACTCTGTCTGAGGCGGCCATTTTGGGAAGGCCTCACTCCCTCTTCCCTCTTGAGGTGATTCATCCCTCCCGCCCCCGCCCCGGGCGACGACGTCCTTGTTCTCACCATGTTACCTTACCTTAGCCGCCGCCTACGGCCGCCACCCACCCCGGACAACCTCAGGGCCCCCCCGCCGCCACAGGGTTATTTGGTCATGAGCTCTGGGACTCTCTCGGCCGCTGGCCGCTTGACTTGGAGTCTGATCGGGTAGGGTCGGCTCGTCCCCCGACCCTGGTCATCGCCTGCTTATTAACACTATTGTAGTGTGCCTTACTGTAGCATGTTGCTATATTTGCGATCTCGCTTTTTATTGTTTATTGTCGTCAGATTTTGAATTTGATCAGGCCGCCCCTTAATCGAGTCTACCCCCGACCCTGGTCATCACCCCTTTTATTAACACGACTATATTGTATCATACTGTATCATGTTGCTATATTAGCACCACTGTATTGTATCATATTGTATCATGTTGCTATATTACCGATTTCGTTTATTACTGTTTATTGTTGTCAGTGCTGCCACCCACCTCTCTGGCCTCGCCATGTCCCTCCTCCCCCCCTCCCCCCTCCCGCCCCTTCCTATCCTCCCCTTCCCCTTCCCCTTCCCCTTCCCCTCTCTCGCTCAGCTCTTTCCCGCTCTCTCCTCTGTCTCCTCCCCCCCTCCTCTCTCCCGCCCTAGAACCCCACTTTACCAGCGCTACCCCTCTTTCCCCCTCCCCCTACTCTTCCCCCCACCAAACCCCCTCTTCACCCCCTCCCCCCTTCTCTCTTCCCCACCCACGCCCCATCCCAGTCCTCTTGTCCCACCGCCACCCCTCATCCCCCTCTCCTCGTCCAGGGCCCCGCCACCTCCTTCCCATCCAAACCCTCCCCTCCCCCCGCCCTTCCCCCCCTCCTCCCCTTGCACCCACAGCTACTTTCAAGTGTGGCCTCTGGAACCCCCGCTCTATTACAGGCAAGCTACCTTTCATCCATGACCTTTTCCTCTCCCGCTCTCTCCTCCTCCTCGCCCTTTCGGAAACGTGGCTCTCTCCCGAAGACACGGTCTCCGCCGCCGCTCTCTCCGGCGGAGGCCTCTCCTTCTCCCACTCCCCCAGACTCACCGGTAAGGGAGGAGGCGTCGGCTTCCTCCTCTCGCCCCGATGCCGCTTCCGCACTATCCCTCCTCCCCCCTCCCTCTCCTTCCCCTCCTTCAAAGCCCATATCATTCGCCTCTACCACCCACTCCAGTTACTTGTCGCCGTCATCTACCGCCCTCCCGGTCCCACCTCCGACTTCTTCAACCACCTTGACCCCTTTCTCACCTTCCTCCTCTCCTTCTCTCTGCCCACTCTGATCCTTGGAGACTTCAACATCCATACGGATGTACCCGACGACTCCTCTGCCGCCCGCCTGCTATCCCTCCTCGACTCTGCCGACCTCCTCCTCCACCATACCGCGCCCACTCACCGACTCGGTCACACCCTCGATCTCGTCATCTCCTACCGCTGCACTATCTCCTCCCTCACCAACTCTGAAATCCCTCTCTCTGACCATAACCTTCTCACCTGCCTCATCTCTCACACTCCCTCCCCCTGCAAATCTTCGCTACGGCCCCACAGAGACCTCCGCTCTCTCGATCCCATCCGTCTTTCCAATAGCATCTCTCCTCACCTTGCCGCCCTGTCCTCTCTTCCCACTCTCGACGATCGGGTCTCCGCTCTCAACTCCACCCTCTCTACTCATCTCGACTCTCTCGCCCCCCTTTCCCTCCGCCGTTCTCGCTCCACTAACCCACAGCCCCGGATCACCTCCTCCGTCCGCCTCCTACGCTCCTATGCTCGAGCTGCTGAGCGCTGCTGGCGAAAGTCCAAGCACCGAGCCGACCTCACACACTTCAAATTTATCCTTTCCTGCCTTAACTCTGCCCTCTCCTCCGCCAGGCAAAGCTTCTTCTCCTCCCTCATCGACACCCATGCCCGTCACCCCCGCCGATTGTTCCGGACCTTTAACTCTCTCCTTAGGCCCCCTGTTCCTCCCCCTCCCCCATCTCTCACCCCTAATGATCTGGCCACCTATTTCCTCACGAAAATCAACACGATCAGGTCTGAGCTCCCCAAAGTCACCCCTCCGCCTCTCCCCTCCCCCCCAACAACCCCCTCCCCTACTTTCCCATCCTTCCCTGCAGTATCCTCAGAGGAGATCTCCTCCCTCCTCGCAAGTGCCACCCCCTCCACCTGCGCCTCGGACCCCATTCCCTCTCACCTTCTTAAAACCATCGCCCCTGCCCTCCTCCCTTCCTTAACTTCTATTTTTAACCACTCAATCTCCAAGGGCTCCTTCCCCTCTGCCTTCAAACATGCCCACGTCTCCCCCATCCTAAAAAAACCCGCTCTTGACCCCACTTCCCCCTCCAGTTATCGTCCTATCTCCCTACTACCCTTCCTTTCCAAAATCTTAGAACGAGTCGTCTACAATCGATGACTAGAATTCCTTAACTCCCATTCTCTCCTAGACCCCCTCCAATCTGGCTTCCGTCCCCTCCACTCTACCGAGACTGCTCTCTCTAAGGTCACCCATGACCTCCTTCTTGCCAAATCCAATGGCTCCTACTCCATTCTGATCCTCCTTGACCTCTCTGCTGCCTTTGACACTGTCGACCATCCCCTCCTCCTCTATACCTTATCTCACCTTGGCTTCACGGACTCTGTCCTCTCCTGGTTCTCCTCTTACCTCTCTGGCCGATCATTCTCGGTCTCCTACACTGGAGCCTCCTCCCCCTCCCATCCTTTAACTGTTGGAGTTCCTCAAGGGTCAGTTCTTGGCCCTCTTCTGTTCTCCATTTACACTCACTCCCTCGGTGAACTCATCCGCTCTCACGGCTTTGACTACCATCTCTACGCAGATGACACGCAGATCTACATCTCCGCCCCTGTCCTCTCCCCCTCCCTTCAGGCTCGCATCTCCTCCTGCCTCCGGGACGTCTCCACCTGGATGTCGGCCCGCCACCTAAAACTCAACATGAGCAAGACTGAGCTCCTCATCTTCCCTCCCAAGCCCGGTCCGCTCCCAGACTTCTCCATCACCGTGGATGGCACGACCATCCTTCCCGTCCCGCAGGCCCGCAATCTCGGTGTCATCCTTGACTCGTCCCTCTCGTTCACCCCACACATCCTATCCATTACCAAGACCTGCCGGTTTCACCTCTACAATATCGCCAAGATCCGCCCTTTCCTCTCCACCCAAACGGCTACCTTACTATTACGGGCTCTCGTTATATCCCGGCTAGACTACTGTGTCAGCCTTCTCTCTGACCTCCCTTCCTCCTCTCTCGCCCCACTCCGGTCTATTCTTCACTCCGCTGCCCGGCTCATCTTCCCGCAGAAACGATCTGGGCATGTCACTCCCCTTCTTAAACAACTCCAGTGGTTGCCTATCGACCTCCGCTCCAAACAAAAACTCCTCACTCTAGGCTTCAAGGCTCTCCATCACCTTGCCCCTTCCTACCTCTCCTCCCTTCTCTCTTTCTACCGCCCACCCCGCACGCTCCGCTCCTCTGCCGCCCACCTCCTCACCGTCCCTCGGTCTCGCCTATCCCGCCGTTGACCCCTGGGTCACGTCCTCCCGCGGTCCTGGAACGCCCTCCCTCCTCACCTCCGCCAAACTGATTCTCTTTCCCTCTTTAAAACCTTACTTAAAAATCACCTCCTCCAAGAGGCCTTCCCAGACTGAGCTCCTCTTCCCCCTCTACTCCCTCTGCCATCCCCCCTTTACCTCTCTGCAGCTAAAGCCTCATTTTCCCCTTTTCCCTCTGCTCCTCCACCTCTCTCTTCCCATCACCACAGCACTGTACTCGTCCGCTCAACTGTATATATTTTCGTTACCCTATTTATTTTGTTAATGAATTGTACATCGCCTTGATTCTATTTAGTTGCCATTGTTTTTACGAGATGTTCTTCCCCTTGACGCTGTTTAGTGCCATTGTTCTTGTCTGTCCGTCTCCCCCGATTAGACCGTAAGCCCGTCAAACGGCAGGGACTGTCTCTATCTGTTGCCGACTTGTTCATCCCAAGCGCTTAGTACAGTGCTCTGCACATAGTAAGCGCTCAATAAATACTATTGAATGAAATTTACTTAACAAAAGGCACTAATTCCAATGTATTGGAATCTTCTGTTTCTAAAAAAATTGCATGGCAGAGTTTACTATATGAATCTCCTAAAAGCATTGATAGTTAAGCTAATTTGGCGAATACCTGGAAACAGGTTCTAAGTTAATTTTTAAACCATTCTCTTAATATTTAACTTGATCTTCAGTTGCTTCAAGGTAAACAGTAACTTCTGCTTGCATTCCTTCAAAAGCAAACTCATAGATAAACAAATTCAGTTATATATCACTGATTTATGCAGAATTCTACTCTGAAGAAAAAGTCATCATTCATCACAGATTGACTTGTGAATGCCATGTTCCACCTGCTCTGATTTTCTAGTAATGGCTTGTGTCATATGGCAAAACAGAGACTATAGGACAAGCTAAAACCCCAATCCACCCCAAGATGATTGCTGTCATTCATTCATTCATTCAATAATATTTATTGAGCACCTATGTGCAGAGCACTGTATTAAGCACTTGGACTACCACCCACACGCCAATACATTTAGCCAAACATTTGTTTAAATGATACTTATTATGCATTTATGTGTCCTGAACTGTATTAAGTGCTGGGCTGAGTTGAACAGTCTATGTCCAACATTGGGCTCACAGTCTTAATCCTCATTTTATAGTTGAGGGGACTGAGGCAACAGAAGTTAAGTGACTTGCCCAAGTTCAGACAGTAGATAAGTGGTGGAGCTGGAATTAGAATCCAGGTCTTTTGATTCCTGAGACCCAGGCTGTTTCTCCTTTCCATGAGTCTGTCTTTTCTGTTTTAGAAAAAATAATCGAACTGTTTCAACCAGGGAAGGGATGCTGCAGAAGCTAGCGGGGTGTGTATATCTCAATTCTCCTCACTCATAAAGTTCTACATAATTTTAAATCACTCCTAAAGTGTAGGGAACAGCAAGTTTTCAAGCTTGGCAGACATTTTACCAGAGTTCCTATCTCTGGTGAACATTGCCCAGCTGTTCTGAAAATGGCTCTCTTGGTGTTTTTTGCTTGCTGGAGCCAAAAAACAATGCCCAGCTACTCGTATGAGCTCTTCTAATTGTTCTTGTACTAGCAACTTAGGAATTCTCACAGATGGGTTTATCAAAATACTTTGTAAGCATTTTCATACAACTGCTTTTTCATGCTAAGGAAGCCCTAGAGAAAATGCAGTGTCGAGGAATAGGATTTGAATGTTAATGAATGGATCTTTTTTCATGGGTCCTTGAATTATGCTTTATTTACAAATTGAAATGTTACTTATTGAATAAATTGAGTCTCCTCTTGGCATGGATCAATAATTCATTATTTCTATTGTGGTTTTTTTTTAATTAGCCTTCTACTTTAGAAGTTTTCTCTTGCAATCTATCAGCTATGAACAGCGAAAAATTGCAGGATTTTTTCAGTTGCATTATGGCTGTTATCTTCAATAATTCCAAAAATTGACCTTTGGTTCAATCTTATAAAATGGACAACTCTCCACGTCGGTGGTAATGACCAAATAATTTCTTCTTAAAGAAAATGGAATTGTAAATAATCCTAAGAGCCTTCCTATAAAAGATGCCCAATTACCAGAGTAAAATGCATTATTAAGAATGCTATTGCTTTGTCCATCTTCATTATCCAGTAGAGGGAAAGGAAAAAAAACTTTAGCAGTATATGATGATCATTTTGCTCCATTATTATGTATAAAAGTTTGTTAAGAGGCAGTAATAAGATATAAAGGTCGGCCTCTTGCTGAACAAATATCCTGACTACTCTCTTGTAAATTAATTTTTGGAACAGGTATTATATTTGAAAATGTTTGAAAGGCACAAAATAGAGATGCCATTTACAGTTAGCCTATTATGTTCTGCATTCAGTGTCTAAAAGGTTATATCCGTTAAAGTATTAATCCACTACATGTTGCTGCCAAACTTTACCTGGAATATATTTCAAGTCCTAGATGTATACATCTATGTCTGAGCCTCTCAAATTCTGCTTATGGACATGAATATTTTCCAAAATTTGATAGTTTCAAGACTACACCATTCTAAATGGAATTCATTTTAAAGAACATATTCTGTCGATATTAAACATGCTTCAAGGGGCACTTGGGTCAGTTGGCATGGGAAATGGGCTTTGTTAGCTGTTGTTTTTCATAACAAATATGGAAAATTGAGGAACTCATTAACGTGCAATGCCTTGAGGGAAATGAGATTTTAAAATGGCAGACTGGGAAGTGCTTGTATATTACTCTTCACTAATCCAGGAGAAAGTCACAAAATTGTTCAAGATCCCACTTCAACCAAGTTAGCCAGCAAATATTATTAATGACCATATAACCCTTTAACAAAATTTCAAATTTGGAAAGGTCATGCACTTACTAAAAGATTAGAACACTGAGAGATAAACTACTCCGGCATGCATGTTAAGTTATGGACTAATTACTAAATGCCAAGGAAAAAAAAATAAACCAAGTAAGTACCTCTCATTCTGATACAAATGTAATATAATAATAATTGTGGTATTTGTTAAGCACTTAGTACATGCCAGACACCCTATTAAGCATTGGGGTGGACGCAAGCAAATTGGGTTGGACATAGTCCCTGTCCCATTTGGGGCTCACAGTCTTAATCCCCATTTTACAGATGAGGTAACTAAGTCACAGAGAAATAAAGAGAATTACTCAAGGTCACAATGCAAACAAGTGGCAGAAATGGGATTAAAAACCCAGGTCCTTCTGACTCCAGCCCCATGCTAAGTCCATTAGGCCACACTGCTAAGGTAGGAAAGCTGGCATTCTGATAAAAAGCCCATTTAAAGAAAATCTCAACTTTTCTTCAGTGACTCAGAACCAACTGTGTAGCAATTGCTATCTATAAACTAACTAGAAACTGCCAGATACGATGACTTGATCATTGCCAGTTTCGGGGTATTGATAGTGCAATGTTTCCAAGTCCAGAAGAGCATGTTCAATTTAAAGAAGTCTCATTAGTATGCCACCGAGAGAAGATATCCCAATGTCATGTCTGATGTGCAAACTCCAGTTTTTCTCCTCCAAGTTGCTGATTGGATAAATAAAAAGGTAACCAGAAGCTTTAAGGCTTTATAAGATTACTGAACTGTTCACTGATGACAGTATTCAAGTTTCAAACCGCCTTGAAGATTAAATCAATGATTGCAGTCTCTTTGTAAAATAATTTTGGATGACCTTGGAAGAAATTCCTTTTGAAGATTTTGTTAAATCAATCAAGAATCTTCTTCGCTATTTCATTAAAATTATAATGAATTTACCTTTTGAATATTTAAACATTCAGAAAAAGAGGACTTTTTTGTAAATGAAGGAGATGATGTTTCACAGGGTTGGAAATAATGTTAAATTCCCATCTACTTTCTTTCTGAACTCACAAGGATCCTCTGGCCATAGTTGTCCTTTCCTCGTGGGCCATGGATCCCACAACCCCCATGGAAATGGCACAATGGGGATGATGCCATTTACCTTCACCCACCCAGATTTTGTTCTAGCCTGCCTTGTACTTGGAACCAGAAAGTCATCATAGGTAGAGCAATATGGTGGCTCTATTGCAATCCCTCTTGCAGCACAAATCCGCTTCTGGCCCAGGGACATGTGGATGTAAGTCTTCCACTTCTCCATGCTCTGAGGGTGAACTGTTCCTGCATCTACTGCCTTCCTCCACAGATCTTTTATGAGCAAGAAGCAGGAACAGCTGAAAGTGGGTTCACTAAGCCAGAGTGGCCATGAACAGGAAGGGGATTTGGGCACAAGAGCAACCTCACCAGTGGTCGGAGAAACAGGTAAGCCTGTCCAGCACCATATTGATATCCCTGAGCCGCATATCCTGGCCCTGGTCCTGGCAAGGCAACCATCTAGCTAAAATATTATGGAAAAGCTGATTTTTAAGATGATTTTATTTTGCAATATTTGTCGTTGACATCCTCAATATGCTTGAAATCACTATATTTGGTTTTCTTCTAAAATTGAAACTCTTTTTTTTAAAAAAATGACATTTGTTTACTATGTGCCAGGCACTATTCTAAGTGCTGGGATAGATACAAGATAATCCCACTGCACACAGTCCATGTCCCACATGGGGCTCACAGTATTAATCCCTGTATTACAGATGAGGTAACTGAGGCACAGAGAAGTGAAGTGATTGGCCCAAGGTCACGTGGCATACAAGAGGCAGAGCTAGGTTTGGAATCCAGATCCTTTTGACTCCCAGGCCTGAGTCTATCCAGTAGACTATGCTGCTTCTCATAAACTCTAATGGTCCCTCAAAGATCCACTTGAGGAGGTAAGGAATAAGAAATGTATCACCTGGACCTCTGCAGCTTACGGAACTGCCTGGCAAGCCACAATCAGGAAATGGTTTGATCTCCTTGAGCAAAGGTTTCACACTGAATGGGATAATAAGAAGCAGACTGGACCTGTATGCTAATAAACCCATTAGGGCAGTAAGAATACATCTTTAGTGGATTGAGCATGGGCCTGGGAGTCAGAAGGTCATGGGTTCTAATTTCCAGCTCTATTACTTTCATTCATTCGATCATATTTATTAAGCACTTACCAAGTGCAGAGCACTGTATTAAATGCTTGGTAAAGTACAACATGACAATAAAGAGTGACAATGACTGCCTACAACGAGCTCTGTGTGACATTGGGAAAGTAACTTTACTTCTCTGTGCCTCAGTTACCTCATACGTAAAATGGGGATTGAAATTGTGAGCCTCATATGGGACAGGGATTGTGTCCAACCGTATCTATCTATCTATCCCAGCTCTTATTAATGCTGGCACACAGTAAGCACTAGCAGCGGGACTCAGTGGAAAGAGCACGGGCTTGGGAGTCAGAGGTAGTGGGTTCTAATACTGTTTCCACCACTTGTCTGTGCGTGGCCTTGGGCAAGCCACTTAACTTCTCTGTGCCTCATTTCCTCATCCGTAAAATGGGGATTAAGACTGTGAGCCCCTTATGGGACAACCTGATTACCTTGTATCTACCCCAGCACTTAGAACACTGCTCAGCACATTGCAAGTACCATAATTATTATTATTTACTTGCAGACAATGAAGGAAAGAATGTTAGTTACACAGTATCTTTTCATCCAGACCTACACAAATGGATAGGTTCTCACTGCTAGTAGAGAAATATTAGAAAATGCACACACACACACACTCAAAAACACACTCAAACAGGCAAAATGACCAATTACAGCCGTAAGGAGAATGCTGAGAACTCAATAGCTGTATAGGAACTTAACAAGAAAACTATTTATTTCTGACAAACTATATGAGTGTGGGTCATCTCTATTGCTGTAAGACCTATGTTGGCTACTCTTACAATCTGTAATTTGGCTGTCTTTATTTTCCAGTTGGAAATGACTATCAGTATAGAATTTCAACTGCACTCATAGAAAGGGATCCATTGGCCAAGAGACAAAAGGGAAAACCTAACATTAATTTGGACAACCATTGCCAAGGCAATACATATCAACTTCTGTCTCAGCTGACAAATGTCTGGAGGATTTGCTCTGAATATTTTTCATGGCAATGCAGTCCACAAGTAATGACAGCTGTTAGGCAGAGGGTTACTTGGGTGTAGCTCTTGATTGGTTCAGGAATTCTACTGATTGACAGCTATTGCCTGGGAGTCTTAGAGAGGCTGCACTGGTTAACTCACTCAGACCTATAAGCCACCCTGTAAGCCAGAGCAAGTAGAACTGACCTGAGTTCCCTATGCTTCCTCCAAGGTTGATAACAGGGTTAGAGGTTAGGGTGGCACACCTAAATCGAAAATGTTACCTGCCAGCCATGTAGGTGTTCTCAGTTAGGTCTTAGACATGTCTGGTGGTACATCTGCCCAAGGAAAACCCCAACTCTTTTACCTTGCACTTATTGTCTAATTTTCCCTGTGCATATTCTGGTCAAAATGATTTTTCACTGGGAAATGATTTAATGAGGTCACCCTCCTTGCTTACCTCCCAACCTTCTGTCTCTCCCCACGCCTGTCCATACTTCATTCTGTTGGCCAGATAATCTTTCTGCAAAAACATTCAGAACATGTCATTCTCCTCCTCAAAAATCTCCAGTGGTTGCCTATTCACCTCTATATCAAACAAAAACTCCTTACCATTGGCTTTAAAGCACTCCATCACCTTTACCCCTCCTACCTCCCCTCACTTCTTTCCTTCTACAACCCAGTCTGCAAACTTCACTCCTCTTGTGCTAACCTTCTCACTGTGCCTCTATCTTGCCTGTCTCACCACTGACCCCTAGCCCACATCCTGCCTCTGGCCTGTAACACCCTCCCTCCTCAAATCTGATAGATAATTACTTTCTCCACCTTCAAAACTTTATTGAAGGCACATCTCCTCCAAAAGGCCTTTCTAGACTAAGCCCCACTTGTCCTCAACTCCCACTCTCTTCTGTGTCACCCTGACTTGCTCCCTTTGCTCTCCCCCCCTGCTCCCAGCCCTACAGCACTGTCTGTATCCCCCCTCTAGGCTTTGAGCTCATTGTGGGCAGGGAATGCCACTCTTTATTGTTGTATTGTAACTTCCCAAGCAATGCTATCCCAGTTTTCAAGGCAAATGACCTGAATAACAGAACAAGAGAAAATAAAGCATAGGGAGGCCCTGCTCAGATTTCTTTTTTCCATCACAAGTTTCCCAGTGACTAAGAACCACTGGTGATTGTTCCACAACCCTAATATCTAGAAGTAATAATAATTATGGTATTTGCTAAGTGCTATGTGCCGGGCACTGTACTAAACACTGGGGTGGTTACAAGGAAATTGAGTTGGACACAGTCTCTATCCCACATGGGGCTCATTTCCATTTTACAAATGAGGTAACTGAGGCACAAAGAAGTGAAGTGACTTGCCCAAGATCACAAAGCAGACAAGTGGTGGAGTCGGGATTAGAACTCATGACCTTTGGACTCCCAGGCCTGTGCTCTATCCATGGTAAGTCATCATAATTACTATTAGCAATATCATCATCATTACTGGCACCTACACCATATTTCAGTCAACAGAGGTACCATCTTCCCCCTTTCCCAGAAGTCCACAACCTCACTGTCCTCCTCATCTCTTCTCTATTGCTCAACTCTCAAATCCAGGGTACTACCAGTTCTGCCCTGAGTAACATTTCCTGGGCACCTTCTCTTCCTCTCCAACAAAATTGCTATCAGACTGGTAAAAACCCCGGTTTCTGCTATGGCTAGATAATTGCACTAGCCTCCTCTCTAATCACCTAGTTTCTTACTTCTCTTTGTTCCAATCTAAGCTACACACAGCTGCATAGACCATAATAATAGTAATGATGGTATTTGTTAAGTGCTTACTATGTGCCAAGCACTGTTCTAAGCGCTCACGTACATACAAGGTAATCAGATTGTCCCACATGGGGCTCACAGTCTTAATTCTCATTTTACAAATGAGCTCACAGTCTTAATTCTCATTTTACAAATGAGGTATCTAAGGCACAAAGAAGTTACATGACTTGCCCAAAGTAACACAGCTGACAAGTGATAGAGCCAGGACTGGAATCCACAAACTCCGATTCCCAAGCCCGGGCTCTTGCCACTAAGCCACGCTACTTCTCTGAACCATCTTCCTGAACTATTGCTCAGCCCATACCTTCCCTCTCCTCAATTCCCTTCTTTGGACCTTTCTGCACTGATCAAAAATTCCTCACCATTGACTTCATTTGACCCCACTTTTTAATACAGCATTTGTCTAGCACTTACTATGTGCTCTGCATACAGTAAGCGCTCAATAAATACGAATGAATGAATGAATTCCAGGCACTATACTAACTGCTAGGATAGATATAAGGTAATTGGGAAGGAGATTACCCAAGGCCACAATCTCTTTCCCACATGGGGCTCACAGTCTTAATTCACATTTTATACAAGAGATAAGTAAGGCTCAGAGAAGTATCTATGGATAGAATAGCCTATATATAGAGCATGGGCCTGGGAGTCAGAAGGACCTGGGTTCTTATTCCCTTCACCACCTGTCTCTTCTGTGACCTTGGGCCATGAGGTAACTACGATATTAACTGTTACCTCACCTTTAAAATGGAGATTTAAAATGGGGATTATGCCTGTGAGCCCTATGTGGGATAGGGACTGTATCCAACCTGATTAGCTTCTACCTACCCCAGCACTCTGTACAGTGCCTGTATGCCCTTAGTACAGTGTTCTGCCAACAGTAAACGCTCAGTAAATATGATTGAATGATATATAGTAAGCACTTAATATCATAAAAAAAGGTTGTCCAACAGGCAAGTGGGCAGAGTCAGAATTAGAATCCAGTTCCTCTGATTCCCAGCCAAATTGGACCCTGTTAACAATCTGCTCGTTTCATCTACTGCATTGCTGTCTTTGCTGCTTACTAAGCCAATCTTACTGAATCTTGCTTTTGACACTGTCAATCTCCATCCCCTCATTCAGGCTGTTCCCCCAGCTTGGAACTCTCTCGCATACCACATCAGACAGACTACAGCTCTTCTCACATTCTCCCTAAAAACTCATATCCTCCAACAACATTTACCCAGTTATTTCCCAGCACTCAGAGTCATCTCATCCCTTCAGCAAACTAGCACTTATAAATTTGTTAACATTATCCACTAGGCTGAGCTGCTTCTACAGTACAGGGCTCTGCACATAGTAAGCACTCAGTAAATATAATTGTTAGGAAGAGTAGTTTCACTCAGCAGTGGTAATAACTGTGGCCATGACCTTGGCTGCACAGTGCTCTGCACACAGTAAGTGCTTAATACATATGTTTGACTGGAAGAGCAGTTTTACTCAGCCATGGTAACGGCCATGACTGTTCTTCAGCTCAGCATCTCTCCAGATTCAAATTAGCTACTGAAAGACTAGTTCTGAAGCCCTCTCAGAAATATCACACATTGGTAAATTAGTGGTCAGGGGTCACGCATTTATCTGACATATTTTCATAAAACTATGGTCCCAGATCATAAACATCATCTCATTTCAGAGAATCAGAAGATTTTACATCATTCATTTCTTTAGCATAATAGACTTTCATGAAAGAGACCTAGAACTGAAGGATTGAAAAAAATCTATTTTTGAAGGCTGGCCAGCGAAACCAGTGAGAATATGTAAAACTATTGACAGGCTGATTAATGGATATGTTGCCCAATTCTTTTATATGTGATTGGAGTTTTCTGATTCTCAGTTCTCCACCTTCCCCCTGACTATAAACCTGTGCTAAATTGGGTAGCACAGTCCTTCTCCTCCGACAATGAATACAATCAGTTGGGTTCCCAACCCATTCCTCATTTTGATGTCTTCATTCCATTCCTTTTCTTCCTAGATCACCAGTAAATTTCTTAATTCACTAGCTGCTGTAGCTGTTGCATGTATTTTCATCTTCATTTAATGCCAATTCAATTCAGACCTTTCCAGAAATTTGGGCAGAATTATTATGTTCCAGTGATTCATAAGAGTAGAGTTGTCAAAAAACTTTAATATTTTTGAAAAATGAGATCCTTCATGAAAACAATTTTGGCTTTTGTGATCCCTTAAGCCCGTTTTCAATACTGAAAGGATATCTGTATTCAAAACAAACACTTTACCTTATGTTTTGTTCTACATAGTTCCTTTTATAAAGGTATCACATCACACCCTTAATGCTCCTTTGAAGTTTTATGAAATATCTCCTAATTATTCTCAGAGTTTAATAATCTGTAGTCTCTTTGAACGTAAACCACAACTGCTAAACCAGGGTTTAAAAAGAAGTACAACTGAAAAGAATGCAAGAGGAGAGTCAAATGGAAATTCCCCACCTGAGATGTGGAACTGAAGATCCAAAGACTGATGAAGAGATAAAGAGATTCCTTACCATACTCTGGGGCCAGACCAGCAGAGCACATGGCCACCTTTACTCTAACACCTCTGTTAAAGGTAAAGGAGGGGATCACAAATCCCAAAATTAAGTCTCTGGGACTCTCGTATGTTTGATCACCAGTATTGGTTAAGCAAAGGGATAAAAACTCACCACCAGTCCTTTGATCATACGGGAAGCAAAGATGGAGCAAGCCTTGTTTTGACAAATTTAGAGGATGCAAAGCAAGCAAGAATAAGAAGAGAGATGTTTGGTGTCTGAGCCATTACTTATAAAAGGTTTAGCTCTGCCCTAGAGGTGGGTATAGTTTTTGCCCCTCCCAGTGACAACAAACTGCTCCTAGAATGTCCAGTGACTTTTGGGAATTATAGGCAATCTGACCAGTGAAAGTGTGTCCTTTCTCATTGACTGCCCTATTTCCCTATTTACTAGAATGATTTTTAATTTGTAAGGGAACACACTTGATCAATTAACCAACAGTAATTATTGAACCTCACTGAAAGCAGAGCACTGTACTATGTAGTTGGGAAAGTAAAATATGACATAGTTGGTAAAAACATTCCTTGCCCACAAGGAGATGATATCATAGAGGAAGTAGCATGGTCTAGTGGCTGAAACAGGCCTGAGAGCCAGAGATCCTGGGTTTTAATCCTGCCATCCCACTTCATTCATTTAATAGTATTTATTGAGTGCTTACTATGGGCAGAGCACTGTACTAAGTGCTTGGAATGTACAATTTTGGGGCACATCACCTAACTTGTTGTGTCTCAGTTTCCTCAACGGCAAAATGGGGATTTAGCACTTGTTCTCCATCCTACTTAGACTGTGAGCCTCATGTGGACAAGAACTACATGTAACCTGATTTACTTATATCTACTCCAGCACTTCAGATTATGCTTCACATTAGTAAGTGCTTAACAAGTACCACAAAAAAATGCTATACTTTCTATATTTATTTTTATTTATATTGAGTTTTTTGCTTCCTGATAATATACCAGGTTTTTCTATAAAAGTGAAAATTTTTGATCCATTTTCTTTATTTCATTTTTTGTTTTTTTTACAAGAATTTTTTTTATTGAAATGCTTTAGAGCTATACATTCACATTTCCCTCAGGCATCATTCATAACTTGTGGAAGTTTTAGCAGTAAGCCCAGAATGGTTTACTCGGAAGAGTAGAGTCATTTTGAGCTCCTACCAGTTTATCAAGTGAAAAATGTCAAAATGAGCATATTATCAGATAATCACACTGCCCCCAATGGAGGCATTGTCTCAGTGGTTTAAAATACATAGAGAACTTCCCCAGTTAAGCCCTCTTTTCCCAACTCCTTCCTCCTGAGTCTATGCACTTGAATGGATCTGTACCCTTTGAGCACTTGATATTGACCCTATTCTCAGGTTCCATAGCACTTACATAGATTATCTATAATTTACTTATTTATATTAATGCCTGTCTTCCCCTCTAGACTGTATGCTCCTTGTGTGCAGGGAATGTGTCTACCAACTCTGTAGTATTGTATTTTCCTAAGAATTTAGTACAGTGCTCTGCACACAGGAAGTGCTCAATAAATACCACTGATTGATTGATTTACTAGTTCCGATCTAGTGGCAAGGGGGCAGCACCAGGGAAGAGAAAGGAAGGTGGGATATTCTGTGATCTATACTCCTCCTCCTCCTGCAAAGTCTCAGTTTCCTCACACACCACAAGCTCCTCTCTTTTACCAGAGGGAATGTGGGCACTAGAGGTTATGGAGAAGAATGCCCCAGACAGCTGAAGTAGGCCCAAACTCCCTTCCCCCACTGAGGAGACAGGACATAATAATAATAATAATAATAATAATAATGATGATGGCATTTGTTAAGTGCTTACTATGTGCAAAGCACGGTTCTAAGTGCTGGAGAGGATATGATTTGATCCAGTTGTCCCATGTGGGGCTCACAGTCTTAATCCCCATTTTACAGATGAGGTAACTGAGGCACAGATAAGTGAAGTGACTTGCCCAAAGTCACACAGCTGACAAGCGGCAGAGCCAAGATATGAACCCATGACCTCTGATTCCCAAGCCCGTGCTCTTTCCAATGAACCAAACTGCTTCTCCCCTATCTAGATTGTAAGAACATGGACAGGGAACCTGTCTACCAACTCTGTTGTATTGTA
Source organism: Ornithorhynchus anatinus (assembly GCF_004115215.2). Taxonomy (NCBI): domain Eukaryota; kingdom Metazoa; phylum Chordata; class Mammalia; order Monotremata; family Ornithorhynchidae; genus Ornithorhynchus; species Ornithorhynchus anatinus. The sequence goes on from NC_041731.1 coordinate 86,767,779, forward strand.
CTCTCCGAAGTGCTTAGTACAGTGCTCTGCACACAATAAATACCATTGATTGATTGACATTCACATGTATATGTCTGCGTGTTTGTTCACGTGAGAGAGGCTTATGGTGACAATCCCCTTGCCCCAGAAGGTGGGATGCAGCATCATGAGCCTCACAGGGAGAAATTAATACAGTGCTCTGCACACAGTAAATACTAAATAAATACAATTGAATGAATGAATGAACATAGTAAGAGCTCAATTAAATACTACTGACTTATTGAAAATGTGGATGGAGGTTAGAGTAGGAGTTGTCCTGAATGAGAAAGGCAGTGGGGCCTAAGGAAAAAACCTAGATCTGGATATCAGAGGTTTGTTTCTCTTGTTGTGACTTTGGATCTGTGCAGATTTCCCTCCTTTTGAAACCAGTTTTGTCCTGCTCCACTGAAACTCCTCCTTCTGGAAACCCATAACAATCTTTACCTTAAGCACAAAAGGAAAATTTGACATCTATGGAAGCATTTTAGAAGACCCGTCAATTGATATTAATTTTTTCTACCAAATGATGTATATAAACCGGATAAAAATAGAATATGATAAATATTTATTAGTCTATTTCAAAGGTTATGTAAGGCTGATTTGAATTTACCTATTTGGAAATACAATAAATTGTTCCCACAGAAGCAGATAATCACCTGGCAAATATCACTGATGGTTTTAGACAGGTCTTTATTGACATCAATTACTACCTTCATTCCATTCTCTCCCTAATCATTATCGTTTTGTCATCACTGGTTCATCTCAGATGAATTGACTAAAGCAAGAGAAATTTTCACAAGAGTATTACTCTAAAATATGTTGATCTTGCCAAACACAAGATTTTTTTCTCAAAAGCTCCCGATTTCAGAAAAATAATTCTGTAATATTTATTTCTATTTTCCCCCAGAAAACGTGACTTTAAGGAGTAGTCATTGCAAAAACAATTTTCTCCTCTATTAATCTAACGTTACTTAATATCATTAAGGAAATTCTACAAATTCCAAATTGATAATCCAATTCAAGAGATTTTTGATAACATTTAACTCTTGGTTGACTGTAAGGCACCATGAAGTTTTTGTCATATGTCAGACTGAATCAAGCAAAAGGTATTTTTCTAGAATGTAAGTTCTTTATGGACATGGAACAAGTCTACCAACTGTACTATATTTTACTCCCAAGATCTTAGTGCCATGCTCTGAACACAGCAACTTCTTAAAAAAAATCATTAATTGATAGATATTTTCAGAGAGGCAGAGAAAACTGTACTCATTAAGATTACCAATGGAAAAAAATCCTTTTGATTTTCTATATAGGAAGTAGGAAATCAATACTACTAAAAGCCAAAATATGTAAGCACAAATGTAAAACTGAACACAGTTGAGGTAGAGTGGTGCATATATTGATGGATAGAATATGGTATCCCAGTTAGAGATATTCTCCACTAAGAGGAACTGAGTGAAAGATACAGTGTGGGACACATTCTGTGGACGCAGTTGTTTTGATTCAGATGGTAATGACCACAGATGGACTAGCACATAAAACAGCTCTGCATTTACTTTGTAATGAGCTGCACTCCCACCTGACTATTTGGTAAAGCACTGTGTGAATGTGTCTGGTAGTGGTCTGGTAGTATTTCAAGTGGTACATGACAAGTTACAACAAATGATAGGCTTTCAGGAAACCTTTGCTTTTTGAATTCTTCCCATTAAAACATTGGTTTACAGTCTGCACGCCCATTCCCTCCTCCAACTTGTTGTCCCAGGCAGGATCTAATCGTTGGGCAAATTTACCAGTTGGCTACTCACCAAATTTGCCAAATCATCCACAAGTGGTGGGTGAAGGGGGGCGAGAGGGAGAGAAGGTCATTCATAGCCCAAGGGAATCCCCTATGGAGGTTCCTACCTTGAGAAGTGAATTCTCTGGGAAAATAGAGAGGAACCATTCCTACAAGGCTGTGCTAAGCAGGACCAATAGACATAACTTTGTTATTTCTCTCATTCATTCCATCGTATCTATTGAGCACTTACTGTGTGCAAAACACTGTACTTAGCCCTTGGGAGAATATAACAATTCCTTGCCCACAGTGAGCTTATAGTCTAGAGGGAGCTTACAGTCTGTCCCAGACTTCACTCAACCTGCTGTAGTTGGAGACAACTTCAACCTAATAAACAACTGATGGAGGGAGGGGGAACTGTTCCAGTTTTTCCACTGGAAAATGTTGCTATTAATCATTTTTCATACTAGACCAATTTATAAAAAAAATCTACCTTGTCACTTTGGTATACATCAGAAAGAACTATTTTTAACAGGACACAGTCTGAATTTTCAATAAAGAAAAAAACCCAGCAATTCAAGGTTAAAATACAAGTCTCAGTTTAATGCACCTGGGCACATTTTACTGAGATGATTCGACCCTTCCCTAAGTAATCAAGCATACATTCATTAAATGAGATAAGGGGAATTTGATGGAAATGACGAAAAAGTGATGACAAAAGCAGCAGAACTTTTCTTTTCTAAATACTCGAGGAAAAACTAAAATAGATGTCCATTATTATTTTACAAAATTAAAGGCAGGATATTTTACAAGGATTTTTGTTCATTTTAAGAGAAACAATTTATAAGATATGAAAACCCAAAAGAAATGACAATTTCATTTTGTGTTAATTTACAATGAGAATTCTCAAAATATTTATGCTGGAGCCAATTCTAAATTAAAACAGATAAACATGTACAATATTGAAATAATCATATTCCAGGAACACTGTGCTGATTTAGGGGACATAGAAAAATGCTTAGTAAACTCTTTGTGCAGCTTCAGAAAATACTTATAAATGACTATAAAGAACTCAAAGAAGAAAATATATCAAGACAGAATTTTAAAATTCAACCATTATTTTGATTTTATCCCATAATTTAAAATGAGTTTTTAGATTGTCTTTTTTCATGAGTGAGGAAATGAAAGTGAGATAAATGGTGATAGTAGTCTTCTGATGAAGCGATAATGAAGAGATATAATGATCCAAAAAGGAAAATGAGGGGGAAAAATCAGCTAAATAGAAAGAACATATACCACCAAAAAATTTCTACATCTTTTAAAAAAAGGACAGAAAGGAATTTGGAAAGGATAGGAGAAAGGAGGAGCATTAGAAAACCCATTTTAAAAAAACAATAAATGAAAGTTTGGGCCCTCAGTCTTTTGAATAAAGTCTCACTTCAGACCATCCAAATTATATAATTCAACTGTATTCTACTGGTAATCAGTATTTGAGGATGTTTTATATATGCCCTAGTTTTTACTAATGGTGCAATTTAAAAAAAATTACTCCAAATTTATAGCAATCTTACTTTTTAATTCTCCAATCAAGAATACAGTTAAAAACATTAAGGTCTATTCATTTGTGTGGCCTGGAAATATGATTAAGATATGCTCCTATTTATCAATTTGGTCATAATGAAAGAATGAAAAGGGAGAATACAAAGTATCCTAATGAAAATTAATGAGCAAAGGGTAATTATTATAGAAAAAGGTAAAGAGAGAACAATTTATGGCAAGCAGCAAATAGGTCTCCATTAATACCTCTAAATAGAGCTAAAGAGCAGGCTCTTACGATAAGGGCTGTTAATTCACTGGATGGCTACTCTTTGGGTTTGCAGATGATGGTAGTGATGATGAGATTTTACCAGTGTATGACTGAAAAGAGCAATATGTGTATATGTGAGTTTGTTTTTTTACTCTTTTTTTTATCCACCTTGTCTGGCCAACAATCCATGGGTAAACACAAAAGGAGACAAACAAATTAAAAAGGTCAGTATGACTTCTGGCAAACACAGATAGAATATGGCACCAACAAGATCCAGCTCTTATGGAAGGCATACAGAGCATTTTATTGCCCAACACTTTTTGGCTGATACTCGATCTTGACCTAGTTCTATCTTAGATAACACATTAGACATGTAGAACCAGTCCTTCAGCATTACACGGTCTTTAATATTCATCATCATGGGGCCAAGTATAATCACAACAGTGGTATCCTGAAAAGTAATCAAACCACTAGCATTTATACAATTATTGTCACTTCACACCTTGTAGCACCAGATGTTTGAGGGAAATGGGTGACAGCAGGATCCCCAGATAGCTAATTGACCTACCGAGAACTGAAATGCCATTCATACAACTCACTGGTATATTCTGGTTCCTCCTCTCGTTCCCACTCCTCACAAATAAGTTCCTTCATTCATTCAACTGTATTTATTGAGTGCTGTGTGCAGAGATTGTACTAAGAGCTCGGAAAGTACAATTCAACCTTGAGGGTAAGGTACATATATCTTCTGTCAAACTATAGTGCTTAATAAATTTGATTATCAATGACACTAACACAAAGCTGTAACATAAAATCAAAACATTATCACCAACAGCATCATTTTTGAGCTGGAAGAACCGGTACATCTATTCATTAAAAGTGTGGTGAGAAATTAGTTTGCTGCCCTAATTCTCATGCTTTCTAATAATAATAATGTTGGTATTCACTTCCCATTAACACTCACCACTAAAGAGCCAAACTTCCTCCTTTACTGAAATCAATCTCAGGATTCAATAATCTTCCATAATCAATCAATAAATGATTGAACCAAAATTTTCTTATTAGTAACAAGTAAAAATAGGGGAAAAATATTCAGAGAGGAAAAATGTTTTTGCCATTTACATGAGATCATATAAATCTTTAAACTATAATGATATTACTCTGCTTTTTTATCCTGTGCTACCTATGCCAGACACAATTTTTCCTATATCAGGTAACCAAACTAGTTTTACTGTCTTTTTAATAACCTTACCTCATATTCAGTATATTTATATGGTCCCTATTTTCTTAGGAACTTCTCCCTTTCTCTCCTCCATTACCGCACAAAATGAATAGAATTAAATTATTGCTCCTGTTGATGTCTTTCAGTTTTTATATGCCCATTTCAACATGCAAGTGTCATTTTCTGATTCTTTACAAAGAACTGCTGCCTGCAGATTGTTTTATCATTGTGCGTTCTACCTCAGTCCCCTCTTTGTCTAAGTCTAATATGTATCTCATTGTTTGCAGCACATCACTGTTCAATACTTCAAGGGATTCTGACTTGCACTTCTCAGAAACAATTTCCCCAGTTCATTTTGTGCATCACATATTCTTTGCAGAGACCTTTGACTCTACTTTGCTTGTTAATTATAACTTAAAATCACAGTTACAATTGGTCCAGGTATTAAATAGTTCAAATCATATTCTTCTCTGTCTTTTAAATGGAGCTTTCTTAAATGACGGAGTAGAAAATCCATTTTCAGAAAAAAAAAATTGTCAAAGATTCCATGTTCTAAATCTATATATTATAAACATATATTTAGATACATGTGTATGGTTTTCCATAGCCAGTCACCTCTCTCCTGCTGACAAAATACCCAGGAAGCTTCCTACTTTAATTATAATAATTGTTAAGCACTTGCGAAGCACTGTACTAAGCACTGAATAGATATCCCACATAAACTTCAAGACGTAAGCCCGTCAATGGGCAGGGGCTGTCTCTATCTGTTGCCGATTCCAAGCGCTTAGTACAGTGTTCTGCACATAGTAAGCGCTCAATAAATACTATTGAATGAATGAATGAATGAACAATCTTAATCCCCATTTTATAGATGAGGTAACTGAAGCCCAGAGAAGTGAAGTGATTTACCCAAGGTCACACAGACAAGTGGCAGAGCCAGGCTTAAAATCCAGATTGGACTCCTTCTGACTCCCAGGCCAGTGCTCTGCTCACTAATATATAAAGTATATAGGCAACAGGCAAAAGTGTAAATCATCACTTCAAATGCACACACACACACATACATGCAAATGTAGAATAAGTAGTGTGTGCACAGTATACTTGGATTGTCAGGATTTCATTAGTCTCTTGAACCACACATGCACACATTGATAGGGATTGGAGATGATTATGTGGACTGGTGGAAGAAGGGAGAGATACAAGTCACATTGAAATTTGATGGAGAGTGGATGAGGATGCACTGTGGGAATTGCAGGACATTTAGGTGATCAAAGGGACTTGGCAAAGAGTGAATATGCTGGATTGATGAGGATGGAATAGGTAAGAAAGGGTGGCTAGAATGATTTGAAGAAACAAGGGATCTTTGCATTGCTGTGACAGTTTAAAAGGTTGAGAGCTAAAATGATTTAGTGAGGCAGGTAATTATAAAGAAGCAGAGTGGCTTAGTAGAAAGAGCACAGGTTTGGGAGTCAGAGGTCATGGTTTCTAAATCCTGACTCTGCCACATGTCAGCTGTGTGACTTTGGGCAAGTCACTTAACTTCTCAGTGCTTCAGTTACCTCATATGCAAAATGCAAATTAAAACTGTGAGTCCCACGTGGGACAACCTGATTAACTTGTATCTACTCCAGCGCTTAGAACAGTGGTTGGCATATAGTAAACACTTAACAAATACCATTATTATTATTAAAGGAAGATTTATGGGGAAGATAAATTAGAGTACTTTGGAGTGCATTACAGTTTGTCAGATTCTCAAGGCTGTACCTATGACATTTTTTGCAATTTTCTTAGCGCCCAGTGTAGTGGGTGCTATAGCATTTCATACATATTGGCTGTGATGATGGAGGGGAATCTGACAACAGAACTCGGAGTCAGGAGACCTGGGTTCTAATCCCAACTCCCCCACTTGCCTACTGTATGACCTTGGGCAAGTCCCAGCTTCTCTTTGCCTCAGTTTTCTGATCTGTAAAATGGTGATTAAAAATCTTTTTCCCTCCAACTTACTTAGAATGTGAGCTCCACGTGGAGCAAGGATTGTGACCAATCTGATTTTCTTGAATCTATCCCAGAGCTTAGATTTTCTTGTATCCCAGAGGATGGGGAGCACTTAACAAGAAGTACAATTATTATTACAATCAAAACACCTTCCTACACTATAACAAAGGTTTAGCAGCAAGCAGTATTTGGAAAACTATAGGATATTTTACTTATAGTATAGCCTGGGTATGGTAGAAGTTAGAGCAGCAATATGCAAAGGAAAGTAGCATGGCCTATTGGAAAGAGCAATGGTCTAGGAGTTAGAGGATTCAGGTTCTAATCCTGGCTCCACCACTTGTCTGCTGTGTGACCTTGGGCAAGTCACTTCACTTCCCTCATCTGCAAAATGAAGATTCAATGCCTGTTCTCCTTCCTACTTAGACTGAGAGTCCCATGTGGGATCTTGTATCTTTCTACCTCAGTGCTTGACACATAAGCACTTAGCAAATATCACAATTATCTGAAGCAAATCTGGGCTATCTTCTCTTTGCTGATAGTACAAATGGCATGTTGTCAGCAAAAAGATGTTATTATAACAAACACAAATAATGCCCAATACCCAATGTTGAGAGGAGTTCAACTCAACAAACTCCACTTGTACCTTTGTGTTTAGGCCCATTCTCAGTCCTTATACGTGTAGACATATTCAATTGTATATTCCATTAGTTATTTGCTATTTTATTCTTATGTTATTTGTACGCACAATGATGCTTCAGAAAATATGAGTACCATCAAGGATACTTCTGTGAGTTTGTTACAGTGCTGTTCACTCAATAAATATCATTGATTAACATGATGGGAAGAAAGTTAAGCTACCTGCATGTTTCAGCAGGGTTGTGGTAGTCTTTGCCTTTATTACAGATATTTTAGTGAAGTTCTGTAGTTAAAAGAATTTGGTTTGGAGACTGTAGATGAAGTTGTGATTCTCTTTGACCTTGATATCCCATTCTTGGCTTGTGGAACCTCCTCTTTAAAATTGGGAAGAGAGGTAAAAGTACTTACTTTGCTATATATATTTTTTCATTTCAACATCATTCTCATTAAGAAAATTATGGTGCCAGTTCTTTTCTCTATTTACAGGTCTGACTGCCTGTTAGGTAAACCTCAGAATAATTCCCATTCATTCATTCAATCATATTTACTGAGCTCTTACTGTGTGCAAAGCACTGTACAAAGCTCTTGAAAAGTACAATTTAGCAACAGAGAGATAATTCCTGCCCACAGCGGGCTCTCAGTCTGCATTCATTTTTTGAATTCTAAATCACAGAATATAAAAATGATCCATATGACCTCCACAAAGATAAAGAACTGTCCAAGGACAAACTATAAATAGCTGATGCTTAAATATATTCTTTCAAGTTAAAATTACCCTAGCCAATGATCAATATATTCTAAACCCATTAACTCATAACAAAGACCGAGTACAATCCTGAGTTTACGGATTTTAATGTATGCCTTTAATCACCCATAGTATATCTCCTGGTGATAAAATGATGCTAAATGTCAAGACGTGTTTACATACATCGTTAGCAAGATGGAACACCTCTATTTAATTTCTTCTTGGAGTGCACAAACTGGTTGCCAAATATTTTTGCCTAGTAAATCTTGGCCTGCAAAGAGTTCAATCTAAAGAGACAAAATCTAATAAGAGACCTGTTTGATTTTTTCAGATTCATAAAAGAAGGGGAGATAGGATAACAACAGAATTCCTATTACACCAGTTTCTATAAAATCATGAGCCACTTGATGCTTAATGGGGGAGATGCCAAAACAAAAGAAGAACTGACACAGCGGGTGGAAAACATCTAGAATGTGTCACCATGGAAAATAGCAAGTTCAATAAGACAAAGATGAGTAGGAGTAAAAGTTATTAGAGAGAAGATCAGTAATGTGAGATGGCAGATTTTCCATCCATGAGGATGTTTGTTAGGAAAGGCAAGAATCTCCCTGTTTTCCAAAGTATCAGGCTGGATTGACATTTGGTCTGACTGTCCATATTTCCTATTGACCCAGAGATTGAAAATTGACTTTTGGGAAAGCGAGCAATGAATCAGCACCTTGCAGTTTCTAATGACTATAACTAAGGAGGTTTACAAATACCTGTGAAAGGACATACAAGTCAACTAAAAAAGATATGTCCCTTGGTGGGATGCAGAAGTAGCCAAAGGGATTTTACTCATCTCTAAAGAATGTTAACACTTTGGTAATCCCATGTTATGGCAGCAGTAAATGGTACAGATGGAACTGTATCATCCCAGATATAAAAGGAATTGTAATAATAATAATATTTATGGTATTTGTTAAGTGCTTATTCAATCGTATTTATTGAGCACTTACTGTGTGCAGGATACCGTACTAAATGCTTGGAATGTACAATTTGGCACCAAATAGAGACAATCACTGCCCAACAATGGGCTCACAGTCTAAAAGGGGGAGACAGAAAAACAAAACAAGTAGACAGGCTTACTATGTGCAAAACACTGTTCTGGTGGCAACCAAGAGGCTTTTGGAAGAATGGCATTACATCTGACTTTTGAGGAAGTGGTATTCAAATAGTATGTACCAAGCACTGTACTAAGTGCTGGCTTGTATATGAAAAAATCAGGTCTTACATAGTCCCTGTGCCACATGGGGCTCATAAATAGGAGGGAGAGCAGATTTTGCAAATGAGAAAACTAGGGGGCAGAGAAATGAAGTTACTTATACAAAGTCACATAGCAGGCAAGTGACAGAGATTGGATTAGAATTCAAGTTCTCTGACACCTAAGCCCAGGCTCTTTCCGCTAACTCACAGTCCTCTCGTCAAACTTATGAAAAATGTTACTAGGTAAGCATCTGACTTCATTTCTCCAGAAATATGCAAGTCAAGAGGGTCCCTAATCTTCAAAAAACCTGCATGAGTTCTTCCTTAACATATACAGTTTTGAAGAAATGTCACAAGACATTGAGATGCAGCAATAATTACCATCTTCAATAAAAAATGAGAAATCTTACTATGTAAACTTCTGGTCCATTACTTGCTTCCCATTTCCAGCAAGAATATAGCTAGAACTCCACTGGAAAAGCTAAAGGATATTATAGTTAACCATGCAGTACCCCAAATCACAGTAAAATATCACCATAAAATGCAGGGCAGAAATATACCTTTCATGGCAAGCAAAAAAAGTACAAGGAGTAAACCAAGATCTTTGTACTGCTTTCACAGAGCCTAAATAGTTGTTTTGTTTTTTTTTAACCACCATCTACAGTCAAGAAGTCTGAGATTTACAAAGCAAATTAATCTGTCTTGAACCCTTATACTACTGAATGTTGGTCAGAATTGTGCATACCCTGAGGACTCTTTCCTCAATGCCATAGGAGGAAAACAGGTTATTAAGGGCCAGGAATAATCAAACTATTTGATGTTGCTTGATGTTGTTGATGTTGCAACATGGGAGATAGAAAAGCAACATGGTCTAATGGATAAAGCATAGCCTGGGAGTCAGAATGACCTGGATTCTAATCCTGGCTCCACCACATGTCTGCAATGTGACCTTAGGCAAGTCATTTTACTTCTTTATGCCTCAGTTACCTCATTTGTAAAATGAGGATTAAGTCTGTGAGCCCCTTGTGGGACAGGGGCTGTGTCTAACCTGATTATCTTGTATCTACCTATCTCAAGGTGAAACCTGGGTACTCCCCATTTCAAGGTCAAATGTTATCTCATGACTGCCTGAGCTAGCAAGGCAGACCTTGGAAGTGCGGGTGGGTACCACTCTCACAACCAAAACCACTAGATTGACAGCCCAGGCTGGGAACCCCTCACCCCCGTGCCAATCAAATTAGGTATGGAGGAAGGGGGATTGCTGAGATTGGATAAATTGAGGCCTAGGAGCACAGGTAATAAATACCTGAGATCTCTTTCTGGGTAGTGATCCAGACTTGCAGCACCTGGCTAGATGTCACCCCTGCCTAGAATGTGGGATGCCTGCTCTGCCTTCACCAAGTGAGGAGCTGTGGGATGGGTGTAATGCTGAACATTCATAGGGCTGGAAGTTGGGTGCTTTACCTCCGGTAATGCATAAATAGATTCTTCTCGGATAGGAAGCATTCGTGGGTGGTAGCTAGCTGTCTCGCCATGTGTGAACAAGGTATAAGTGAATCCCTGCTGGATGGGAGTGTTCATGGGTAGGCCTAGGTGCTTTTACATACGTGAGTAACAGATAAGTATATTCCTCCCTATAGGGAAGCTCTAATATCGTTAATCATATTCCTCCCAAAATGAGACTCCCGAAAGGGAGGTTCAATTTGCCCTGTCCAAGATAATCAAATAATTTAATTCTCCTCGAGCAATAAATTTTGTATCAAACTCAGCCTTTCTGTCCTCAGTCTCGCTCTCTCTCGCCAGGCCGATTCCCAAATGAACCCGTCCCCGGTCGACACTACCCTAGCACTTAGAACACTGCCTGGTACATAGTAAGCACTGAACAAAAACCACAATTATTATTATTATTATCATTAATAATATAAAGACTACTTACATTTCCATTACACCAGGAAATTCTTGCACAGCAACAGGCTAGGGAAACCATCCAACATTTTTATGATAGTTAAAGCAACCGGTAATTGCTATATGCTGATAGTTGGGTCTTTAGTTAGGTCTACCAACTGCATAGCACTCTCCCACTCACTTATTAGAGTTCTCTGAACAAAGTAACACATTTAATGTGAGTACCACGTAGAAGCAGTGTGGCTCTGTGGAAGGAGTCCGGGCTTGAGAGTCAGAGGTCACGGGTTCAAAGCCTGGCTCAGCCACTTGTCAGCTGCGTGACTTTGGGAAAGTCACTTCATTTCTCTGGGCCTCAGTTACCCCATCTGTAAAATGGGGATTAAGACTGTGAGCCCCACGTGCGACAACCTGATCACCTTGTATCCTCCCCAGTGCTTAGAACATTGCTTTAAACATAGTAAGCACTTAACAAATGCCATCATTATTATTATTAACAGGGTTACGATATTTGGCCTGTTCAATTTGTATCTACCCTTGCACTTAGAACAGTGTTTGACACAGAATAAGTGCTCAAAGACTATCTTGAAAGAAACTGATTGATAAGCAACAAGTCCTGCAAATATACCAATATCATTCTTTTCACACAAACAATACAGCAGAAGTTATACACTAATCAGTCTCTTCAGCGTGGCTCAGTGGAAAGAGCATGGATTAGGAGTCAGAGGTCATGGGTTCTAATCCCGGCTCTGCCACCTGTAAGCTGTGTGACTTCGGGGAAGTCATTTAACTTCTCAGTGCCTCAGTTACCTCATCTGTGTTATGGGGATTAAGACTGTGAGCCTCACGTGGGGCAACCCGATTACCCTGTATCTACCCCAGCTCTTAAAACAGTGTTCGGCATATAGTAAGCACTTAACAAATACCAACATGATTATTATTCAACAGTGTAGAGCAGAGTAGCCTAGTGGAAAGAGCACAGGCCTGGATTCTAATTCTGCATCTGCAACCTGCCTGCTATATGATCTTGGGCATAACACTTAACTTTTCTGTGCCTCAGTTACCTCATCTGTAAAATGGGGATTAAGACTGTGAGCCCCTCGTGGGATGGCAACTGTGTAAACCTGATTTGCTTGCACTTAGTACTATGCTTGGCACATAGCAAGTACTATTATTATTCAGCCATACTCTTAATCTCAGGAGGAGATTGTGTGTATGTGTGTGTGAGATGCATATACAGGATAGCATACAATTAACAGTCAGGTTCAGTTAAAAAAAAAAGACACATATAGGAACTCTAATTAATAAAAAAGGAGTAAAAACATAGTGAAACTATGTAATTGTTTTCATTATAGTTTAATATTTGGAAAATTAGCCATCTGGACATCCATTTCTGCCTCCCTTCTGCTTTGCCTATGCACTTGGGTATGTACCCCCTAAAATACTTTGAAATGTACCTCATCCCTAGAGTGCTTATGTATATACCCTTATACACTGCTGATTCCTCTATCTGTAATTTACTGTAATGGTTGTCTACCCCATCACATTGAAAACTCCTTGAGGTCAGGGATCTTGTCTATCAACTGCATTATACTCTCATAAGGGCTCTGTATACAGTGACTGCTCAATAAATAAGATTATTAATTAAATAATATAGTTTTAGCTGTCCTCTTGTTTGCCAGAACAGAACCTTGATAGATTGAATAAATGTATTTTTGAAAATTCAATCAATCAGTAAATTCATTGGGAGCCTCAAGGAAGGTGATCAGTGGAGGATGAGGAGAATAAAGAGTATTGCCTCTATGTTTTATTAGAATATTTTATTGTGAACTAATTGTGCTTGAGGATTGTTCCAGATCAATCAAAAATATATGCTTTTTAACCAGTTCAATAGTGATTACATTTTTTTGAGTAATGTCAATTTAGAATTTAATAGAATGAAAAGACTGATAGAAGAAGAAATAAATATCCGGGGCCTGGCCTGGGAATACACATTCTCATTTCAGTTCTCAGTTCCAGTTGGATCTACCCGGGATGCATGGAGCCAACCAGAAGTGCAGTTTCTTATTTTGCCACCTCCCACGCCTGGAACACTGAAAATCCTTAAACTGCTAAATCTGAGTTACTTGTATCATAAATCATGTCGCATTTGTGCTTCCAAGTCACTGACACAGCCTCAGAGGAGACACAAATCCAACATTTACAATTGAAAAAAAATTCTAATGGGATCTTTATATTACAGCTAGAAGCCAATTCCACTAGATTTTGACATTGGCCAAAAATAATAATAATGTTGGTATTTGTTAAGCGCTTACTATGTGCAGAGCACTGTTCTAAGGGCTGGGGTAGATTTGCAGGGTAATCAGGTTGTCCCACGTGAGGCTCACAGTCTTAATCCCCATTTTACAAGTGAGGTAACTGAGGCACAGAGAAGTTGATGACACCTAGGTTGCGGGCTTGAGAGACGGGAAGGTTGGTTGTACCATCCACAGTGATAGGGAAGTCAGGAAGAGGACAGGGCTTGGGAGGGAAGATAAGGAGCTCAGTTTTAGACATGTTGAGTTTGAGGTGGTGGGCAGCCATCCAGGTAGAGACGTCCTGGAGGCAGGAGGAGATACGAGGCTGAAGGGATGGGGAGAGGACAGGGGCAGAGATGTAGATTTGTGTGTCATCTGTATAGAGATGATAGTTGAAGACATGTTCACAGGACAGGTGCTAAAGAAAGTAATCCCTGGAGTTCTTAGTACTGAAAACCATAGCAGGAAAAGTCTCCTGGATCTAGTTTAAGACACTAAAACTTGTACTGCTATGATGCTCAAAATTTCTTAAATAAGTGGAAGTTATCTCCTCCTATCCAAAGCTGCATTTGTGTGTGAAAACTACCTCTCTCGAGGTTCAGGGTTACTTTCTTGGAACTCTTTCAACCATCAGCTGTCACTCCTTAGGGATCTGGATGTCTAGCTATAATTTATTCATATATATTATTTCTGTTGCCCCTCTAGGCTCACTGAGGACAGGGAATGTGTCTTCATTGTTATTTTGTACTCTCCCAAGCACTTAGTACAGTGCTCTGCAAACACTAAGTATGATTGACTGACTGAACTCTAAGTGCAGTGAGCCAAGTGCCAGAAGAGGAGTCAATCTATCAGAGAAACAGTATGGTTTAGTGGAAAGAGGTCATGGGTTCTAATCCCAGACCCGTGGAAAGGGGTTTAGGATTCAGAGGTCATGGGTTCTAAGCCCAGCTCTGCCACTTGTCAGCTGTGTGACTGTGGGCAAGTCACTTCACTTCTCTGTGCCTTAGTTACCTCATCTGTAAAATGGGGGTTAAGACTGTGAGCCCCATGGGGGACAACTAGATCACCTTATCTCTACCCCAGCACTTAAAACAGTGCTTGGCACATAGTACGTGCTTAATAAATACCATCATTATTATTTGCACTTACCATATGCAAAACACTGCACTAACCATTTGGAAGAGTACAGTACAGCTGGCAGAAACGATCCCTGCCCTCAAAATTTTACAATATGGTGAAAGAGACAGATATTAAGATAAATTAGATAGGTTGTCTCTGTTGCCAAATTGTTTCCAAACACTTAGTACAGTGCTCTGCACACAGTAAGTGCTCATTAAATATGATTGAATGAATGAAATTAGAAGTAGGGGAAGCAACACAGTAGAAAGATGTGCAAAGTGGTGTGGGGGAGGGAGGAGAGAGGGTGACTATCAAAGTGCTTAGGGGTACAGACACAAGTGCAGAGGCAATGCAGAAGGGATAAGAGATATTAGTCAACAAAGGCTTCGGGTGTAGTCAATCCCCTACAATAATTGACTGTGCCCCAACTGATGTCATTAGATGTATGATTGACATCCCACGTAAAACAGCTTTCCCTGAGAAGTCCTGAGGAAGGAGCAATTTCCTCATTCTAGAAACTTCTTTCACCGTTTATCTTGTGTGGAGTTCACCTAGCTTGGACAAGTGGCTGAGCTGGGATTCAAATCCATGACCTCTGACTCCCAAGCCCGGGCTCTTTCCACTGAGCCACGCTGCTTCTCAAGTGCTCACTAGCATCTCTTACTGGCAAGAGAGCATGGACCTGAGAGTCAGAGGACTTGATTTCTAATCCCAATTGGACTGTCAAATAATAATAATGTTAGTATTTGTTAAGCGCTTACTCATCTCTCTCGTTCACCCCAAACATCCTATCCGTTACCAAGACCTGCCGGTTTCACCTTTACAATGTCGCCAAGATCCGCCCTTTCCTCTCCACCCATACGGCTACCTTACTGCTACGGGCTCTCGTTATATCCCGGCTAGACTACTTTGTGAGCCTTCTCTCTGACCTCCCTTCCTCCTCTCTCGCCCCACTCCAGTCTATTCTTCATTCCACTGCCCGGCTCATCTTTCTGCAGAAACCATCTGGGCATGTCACTCCCCTTCTTAAACAACTCCAGTAGTTGCCTATCAACCTCCACTCCAAACAAAAACTCATCATTCTAGGCTTCAAGGCTCTACATCACCTTGCCCCTTCCTACCTCTCCTCCCTTCTCTCTTTCTACCGCCCACCCCGCACGCTCCACTCCTCTGCCGCCCATCTCCTCACCGTCCCTCGGTCTCGCCTATCCCGCCGTCGACCCCTGGGCCACGTCCTCCTGCGGTCCTGGAACACCCTCCCTCCTCACCTCTGCCAAACTGATTCTCTTCCCCTCTTCAAAACCCTACTTAAAACTCACCTCCTCCAAGAGGCCTTCCCAGACTGAGCTCCTCTTCTCCCTCTACTCCCTCTACCACCCCCCTTCACCTCTCCACAGCTTAACCCTCTTTTCCCCCCATTTCCCTCTGCTCCTCCCCCCTCCCTTCCCATCCCCACAGCACTGTACTCGTCCGTTCAACTGTATATATTTTCATTACCCTATTTATTTTGTTAATGAAATGTACATCGCCTTGATCCTATTTAGTTGCCATTGTTTTTACGAAATGTTCTTCCCCTTGACTCTATTTGTTGCCATTGTTCTTGTCTGTCCGTCTCCCCAGATTAGACTGTAAGCCCATCAAACGGCAGGGACTGTCTCTATCTGTTGCCGACTTGTTCATTCCAAGCACTTAGTACAGTGCTCTGCACATAGTAAGCGCTCAATAAATACTATTGAATGAATGAATGAATGAATGTGCAGAGCACTGTTCTAAGCGCTGGGGTAGATACAGGGTAATCAGGTTGTCCCACATGAGGCTCACAGTTAATCCCCATTTTTACAGATGAGGTAACTGAGGCACAGAGAAGTTAAGTGACTTGCCCACAGTCACACAGCGGACAAGTGGCAGAGCCGGGAGTCGAACCCATGACCTCTGACTCCGAAGCCCAGGCTCTTTCCACTGAGCAACTCTGCTTTCCCATATAAGTAAACTAATGATTTTTCTCACCCTCCCTATTGGAAAGTTCATCTTAAAATGCTTACTACATGCCTATATTAATGCAAACTCATATCATGCACTCAGTTCTATTTTTATGCAGAACTGGTTTCTACTGAAACCAGTGTTAAGGAAATCTTGTTTGTAGTACACATGCTGTGTTCAATACAATATGTCAGCATACAATCATTTCTTCCAACATCCTGTTGGTCTTTATTCAAACAGATGCATTTACTAGAAGAATATTCCATAATTCTGCCATCCCATTCTATTGAAAATGATTCTGTAGTGAAAGCAGGTTTCTGGCATAAGTAAGTGTATTTTTGAAGATGCTGAAATCTGAAACTTGAAATCTGAAATATGAAAATGATCCTACAATTACTCTCCCCACCTTTAAAGCCTAATTGAACACACATCTCCTACAAGAGGCCTTCCCTGACTAAGCCCTTATTTCCCTTTTCCACTCCCTTCTGCTTTGCTCTGACTTGCTTCCTTTATTCACCACCTACCTATCCCCAGCTCCACAGCACATATGTGCATTAACAGTAATTTATTTATTTATATTAATGCCTGTCTTCCCCCTCAGATTGTAAACTCTTTGTGGGCAGGGAATGCACCTGTTACATTATTATGTTGTACTCTCCCAAGTGCTTCGAACAGTGCCCTACAAAGGGCTCAATAAATATGATTGATTGATTGAAACTCTATGGCCTTATTTCCTAGGAATGGCGTGGTACTGTGAGAAGGAGCAAATATTTTCAAATAGAAGTGTCTTAACAGTAACTATATCTGAACTGAGAATATGTTTTCACCTTCCATCTGCCAAAATGTGTGGAAAATCTTTTCACATAATTCTAGCTAGAATCTCCTGTCTTTCTAACTCCTAGAATAAAATCAGGAATAGAAATGTTTAGAAAGCACTCTATATCTTTACTTAGCCAAAAGAACCCACTTACTACATTACAACAATGTGCTTCATTATGATGGACTTAATAATGAAAACGGACATCAAATATTCATTGAAAAATTGCTTGCATAGGAGAGACAGACAAAATACTTCTTATTAATAATAATAATAGTAATTATTGTAGTATTTGTTAAGTACTTACTATGTACCAGGCACTGAACTGAGCACTGGGGTGCATACAAGATAATCAAAAATCAGGTTGTGTAGCTCCTGTCCCACATGGGGCTTACAGTCTTAATCTCCATTTTATAGATGAGGGAACTGAGAGCCAGGGAAGTGAAGTGACTTGCCCAAGATCACAAAGCAAACAAGTGGAAAATCCAGGATTAGAACCCATGACTTTCTGACTCCCAGGCCCATGCTCTATCCACTGTGCCATGCTGCTTCTCCTATTTATGAATAGGGAGTCAGAATTGTCATTACAAATGATAATATTTAAATACAGATGTGCCAAGGGAGAGTATAAACAAATATGTGTTAGAAGATGACTGAGTTGATATGACTTGGAGTATTGGGAGTAAATCAGAAAAGGCATTTTGAATTGGTAGAATTTTGGAAGAACTTCAAAGATGGGTCCTAGATTCTCTTCAGAGAGAGATTTCCAGGTGAGTGAGCTGCAGCTACAATGCTGGCTTGAGAAAAACAAAGAGAATGGGGACAGTAGTGAATGAAGAGAGCTGATATAATAAAAATAATAATGTTGGTATTTGTTAAGCGCTTACTATATGCCAAGCCCAGTTCTAAGCTCTGGGGTAGATACAAGGTAATCAGTTTGTCCCAAGTAGGGCTCACAGTCTTCATCCCCATTTTACAGATAAGGTAACTGAGCCACAGAGAAGTTAAGTGACTTGCCCATGGTCACAAAGCTGACAAGTGGCAAACCGGGATTAGAACTCATGACCTCTGACTTCCAGCCCAGGCTCTTTCCACTAATTCGTGCTGTTATATAAGATGGATAAAAGTGAGTGGAGAGCCTTGTGGTTGATCATGTCGACTGTTTACTTACCTGAAAGACCACCCACTCTGCCCATTTCACTAAAATTACATCTCTTCCAACAGGCCTTCCTTGACTAATCTTTTATTTCCCAACCCATTCACTCTCCCTTTTACATTGTCATGCATTTGGATCTGTACCCCTAAAGCACCTTGATTTTTCTCCCCACCCCAGCCCCATTTAGGTATTATGATATTCATCCCATCCCCATTTCCACAGTAGTTATAAACATATTCTTATAGTCCGTCGATTTCCACTGTAAATGTATTTTAATGCCTGTCTCCCCAACTAGTCTGTAAGCCCCTTGAGAGCAAGAATCATGTCCAGCAAATCTATTGTATTGTACTCTCCCAAGTGCTTAGTGCAGTGCTCTGCACACAGTATATACTCAATAATACTTCTGATTGATTAATATGGGAAAACATTATAGGGTTTTGAGTGGACAGGAGATGTGAGATAAGCAATGCTTCAAAAAGATGACAGAAAATCTTGATCTCTTGGCACAACAAGAGATTGGACTAAGGTGGTAGCAGCCTGAAAATGAATGCTCATATGTGGGAAATGTTATGTATGAAGAGTCACAAGGATTTAGCAGCAGCTTGAATACAAGAGTCATCAAAGATGACAGCAAGATCAAGGCCTTCTGATACAGGAAGGAAGTGTCATCGAAGGTGATAGGAAAGTTAGAAGAAAGAGTTCAGAGGGAGGAGATGAGTAGTTTGATTTTGGTATGCTAAATTTTAAGTTTGTGGAAGTTACATCAAGAGGAAATGCCAAAGATGTGGGCTGGAAAAGTAGATTTAAAGTCATCTGCATAGAGGAGGTAGCTGAGGCAATATGACTGATTGAGCTCCCCAAAAGAGTGGGTGTAGAGTTAGAAGAGTAGGGAACCCAGAACAGAGCCTTGTGGGGCTCGTACAGTTAAGGGCTGTGAGGCAGAAGCAGAGCCAATCAGTGAGACTAAAAAGGAATGGTTAAGATACAACACTAAGGAAATAACTGTGGATTTCTTTTTCTTCCTAAGCCAACCTTCTAGCTGCGGCTCAATCACACTGTTACTCCAGCCTAGAACTCTCTCCACCCAGAAGAATCCAACACCCATCTTAGAAGACCTTCTAAAATTCAATCTTTCCAAAAAGTCTTCTCCAATTAACTCCCAATATCTCTAGTCACATCAACTTACTAACCACCTCCTATCACTTAAATATTTTTTAAGGATAAAGTTATATGATACCCTGACTAGCATTATACCAGAGTCAAGGAATGCTTACACTGTATTACACAAGTGTTGAATTATCAGAATCACCTTTCACATGCCACCTCTGTCCTGCAGATAGATTTACAATGGGCATATAGTCTGTCTCCTTCTGCCAAGCAGAAACCACTCGGGACAAGCATAGCAGCCATGGACTCTCTATGATTTCAGTCATTTAATTCAAGTGGTGGAGCCTATGAGGTATGTCTCCCTCATTCTCCTCCTTGGAATTGTTTCTGCTAATGTACCATGAAATACTCTAATTTGATATTTTGAGGATTAGCCTTTGCTTGTCAAATCTATGGTCACTTTAGCCATTACTTCATAGTCGATTTCACAACATGAAAGCTGAATAAGCAAAACCACCTTTCTCTCTCCCCTTCCTGACCTGCCAGATACTATCAAAGTATTATTGCCAAATATGCTTGAATGGTTCCCTGGACCTGAACTATTAAGTGATTGTTTTTCAGAGATGCAGAGTGGCTATATAAGTTTTATAAGAGTCTTACTGATGCTGAAATACTAAGCCATTTTAGGGAACTAACTGTGATGAGATGAAAGACTGCTCATTTTAAAAAGTGGATTCTTTTTGTTGGAATTCCAGAAATAGCAAGAAATAACTGGTCTTGCTCTCATTGCTCCTATCTCTTTGAAAAGGTGAAAAAGACCTGTCAAATCTCTGCTGTGTTAGGGGAACAGTGGCATATCTCCTCACTATATTTGTAAATCCCTAATTCATAAATACCATCTGTAATTTTCTCTCCCATGATAGAGAGTCCCCTGAATACAGAAAACTTGAAAAAAGTTTCAGTGTGAACATTCGCTTTATGTCCAAAAAGCCTACAGAGGTAAATGCTAATATACTTTGCTCCTCACATTCCATACAGTCAGAATGAAGGAGGAAATGTCTAGAAAAAGGAAATATGTTATAGTCTTATAGTGGTAAGATGTTCCCCTATTCATGCTTTAAATTCCAGTCGAAAATGGATGAGTGAAGGACTTATTTACTTAATACTCAGTATAGAATGTTTTGTCCTTCACTAAAAAGAAATGCTAACTCTCCAGTCCAGACTTTCACATCTCTTCTTTGAGTTATATCTTTCTAAGTATATAATACAGTGCACAGCATCCATTGGGTGCTCATTCAGTCAATCATATGTTTTGAATGCTGTGAGCAAAGAACTGTATTAAGCACTTGGGAGAGTTCAACATAACAGAGTTGGTAGACATGCTGCCTGTTTACAAGAAGGTTAGGATCTAGAGGGAGTACCCAACAAAGAAAGGTTCCCAGACACCTCTGTGTCATTGAAACAATACAGTATGATAGATTCATTATTCCTGAGATCCTGCCTTAAGTTTGATTGAGATAGAAAATAGCAGTGTACAAGTGACAATCTACCAAGCTGATGTGTTTGCTAACAGACTGTGTACAGTTTGATTATTTGTATCTACTCTAGTGCTTAGCACAGTGCCTGGTACATATAAAATGTCCTAATAAATGCCATCATGATTATTTTCATATGTAGTACATGTAATTGATTTCAAATCAATGAAGAAGGGTTATTCTTTATTGATTTGCAATCAATTGCAAGTACTTCATATGTAGGTAATAACCAGGAGAATAACCCTTCTTCTGGATGTCCCACACCAGACTGTTTTCACAACTCCAACTGTCTTCTATTTACTACCAAATCACATTGTCTGCTGTGTAACCTTGGGAAAGTCACTTCGCTTCTCTGTGCCTCAGTTACCTCATCTGTAAAATGGGGTTTGACTCTGTGAGACCCATGTGGGACAAGGGGCGGTGTGTAACCTGATTTGCTTGTATCCACCCCAGCACTTAATACAGTGCCTGGCACCCAGTAAGCACTTAACAAATACCATAATTATTATTATTATTTAGTCATTTAGTGATTTGTTCCTCATTATGTCTCTAAAATGGTTACCTGTGCTTCATCTCAATTCTCCCTGGGCAATTACTTGAGCACTTATTGGTATAATAATAATAATGATAATAATAATGTTGGTATTTGTTTAGCACTTACTATGTGCCAAGCACTGTTCTAAGCACTGGGGTAGATTCAAGGTAATCAGGTTTTCCCACATGGGGCTCACAATCTTCATCCCCATTTTACAGATAACAGGCACAGAGAAGTTAGGTGACTTGCCCAAGGTCACATAGCTGATAAGTGGCAGAGCCGAGATTAGAATCCACGACCTCTGACTCCCAAACCCGGGCTTTTTCCAATAAGCCACACTGCTTCTCTATCAATTCTGGTTGCGGGTCCCACCCAATAAATTCAGATGACTTTGAACATGGGATCATGATCTAGTCAAGTGTTGGAAGAAGTAGCGTGGCTCAGTGGAAAGAGCACGGGCTTTGGAGTCAGGGCTCATGAGTTCGAATCCCAGCTCTGCCACTTGTCAGCTGTGTGACTGTGGGCAAGTCACTTCACTTCTCTGTGCCTCAGTTCCCTCATCTGTAAAATGGGGATTAAGACTGTGAGCCCCACGTGGGACAACCTGATTCCCCTATGTCTACCCCAGCGCTTAGAACAGTGCTCAGCACATAGTAAGCGCTTAACAAATACCAACATTATTATTATTACCCCAGCGCTTAGAACAGTGCTCGGCACATAGTAAGCACTTAACAAATACCAACATTATTATTATTATTGGCATAGATCCTGGATCATATTGCCCCTGGGGGTCAGGGGTTAAGCTTTCAGGTTCTCTCTTAAATTATATATTTCAAAGGAAGCAAGCACAACCAGCTGTGGAAATAGACTCTTTTATCCATCCTTAGCCATGGAAGCCTTACATGATTAATCTCTCTTTTCCCCAGGTCATTTCCTTTACTACTGCCACTTCAGCAAGTTTCCTTGGCACTTGGGTAATTCCTATCCCCAGCCATGATAAAACCTACATACATCTCTTAAAGGTGTGTTGCTTAACCCCATCTGTAATTTATTTTAGTGTCTATCTCCCTGCTAGATTGTAAAGTGCTTGGGGGCAAGGTTTGTGTCTACTGTTGGTCTGTTTTATCTCCCAAGCATTTAAAAGAGTGCTCTGCACAGAAAGACAGTGCTCTGCACAGAAGTGTTCAATAAGTAGTCAATCATACTTATTGACCATTTACTCTGTGCACAACACTGTAATAGGCACTTGGGAGAATACAATATAACAGACACTTTCCCTGCCCACAATGAGCTTAGAGTTCATCATTGATGAATATACTGAAAGATATATGGGCGACATCCTCCAAGTCATATTTTAGCCAAATTGAATCTGGGCCAGAAATTTAGCCTCCAGTGCCTGATTTAGTGACTGTCATTTGTTGATTTGTTGTTAATATTCTCTTTTAGTGTATAATCAGCTAATGGCATTTATTAAGCTCCTGTACTGAGTGCCTGGGAGAGTACAACAGTAGTAAGTCCCTGCCCTCCAAGAACTTAGAATTAAATGAGGCAGAAAATATAGTTTACAAATAGGGAAAGCAGAAGGAAAATAAATGATAAAGCAGAAAACAGCACAAATATAATAGGATGAAACTGATAAACCACAAGCATCTCTGACTTAATCCTGAAACTCCCCACATATATCTGTAAGACAAGGAAATGATTGTTGAGCCCCATTAACACTTACTCTCAAAAGTAGCATCAAAACTCAATTCCCCACACACAAAGTTCAGATTCATAGCAAAAGAAACCCTGAAGCCTAGTTCTTCAAATTCCCAAGTCTATAATCCACACCACAGCACAATTCAGGTCCTTTCAGGTGTTCCTTCTTCATTTATGTAGTCTAATGGGAAGCAGGAGTTTCTAAAACAATAGGGTTTCTTTTTCTGAAACACACATTGCCTGACTCCTCTAAAATGGCTCAGGAAGGAAAAGGCACAAGGAAATACTCCATCAACCTCAGAGGTTTCCTAGGAAAGTCTTCAATCTCCTCCCGAAGGACCCTGTCCATGAAAATCGGAAAGAATAATCTGAACATGTTCCATATGTGTTCTCACCTTACTTAGCCATGACACTACTCCTTGTGACATCGGGTAGAAGATATATTGCCTAAAGATAACTTCCCCTGTTCTCTCCCCTCAACTTTCCAAAGTCTCGAGGGACAAATTGCTTACCGGAAGAGTGAGTTCATACCTGGCAGACAATCATGATCCAGGTGTGAAATCTTCTTCCACTCAATCCATCCCTAACCCATTGCATTGTTTCCGATGGAAGATTATAACAGGTTCAAGGAACCTCCTCCTAAATGGAAGTTCATAGATCTTTAGTTTGGGGATGTTTATATAGTTTCTTTGCCTTTTACAACATATTTATAATAATTTCATATCACCAAAAGGTTGTGAATCACATCATGAGCTAGCTGTTTGTAGGAAAAAAAATCACAGGACATCCTTGCCCTTTTTCAGCACAGCCTAATGGAGTCAGGAGACCTAGGTTCTAATCATACTGTGCCAGCTGCCTGCTGTGGGAACTTGGGTAAGTCACCTAACTTCTCTGTGCCTCCATTTCCTCAACTATATAATGTAACTAAATACATTTCTCCCTTCTCCTTGGACTGTGAGTCATGTATAGGGCAGAAACTTTGCATTATTTTGATTATCCTATATACTCTACTCTAGCACTCTTGAGCTGTCTAGATAGCCCAATTTTGCAGATTTCAATTTCACTGGTAACTTTCAGCTTCTTAGGCCTATACTCTAGTCTCTCTGGACTGTAATCCCCTTGTGGGCAGGGAACATATCTCCCAGTTCTGTTATATAGTAGTCTCCCAAGCAATTAAAGCACATAAGCACTCAACAAATGCCACTGATGGAGTCCTTCCTTCAGGATCTCTGGAGGAGTTTGTTTCTTCCACTTCAAAGCCAAAATGGAATCTGCTCTCCCTCCTTTAAAACAAGATCTCCTTGAGTGCACATTCTCTTTCTTTTAAAATATAGCTGTGCTTCTTCATGTGTATTCTCTTATACCATTTCCTTCCAAACCTCTTCTCTCACTGGTCTTTTTCTTGCTGGTTCAGGTGGAGTTTCAGGTTAATGTTTGATTAACATGGCATAATAATTAACTTTCACCCTAAGGAGGGATGTTGATGAGCATGTGACTCTCTGCTAAAGGATTATCCTGAAGAGGATTAACCAGGAAAAGAGGGATTATATTCCAATCTACCTAATCTAAGGTGTAGGGTTAAAAGTAAAGTTGGGGCAGTCATAGGTAAATGATTCATTGCTGGGTCACCCATTCCATTCTGAATTATTTCAAAGAAGAGGACATTTTTTGCCCAACAGTAAGTTGAGTTTCATTATTTGGGAACTTGACGTTGGTTTGGGGTCTGAACTGTCCCCATAGGTGGGGAGGGGGGAAGAGAGAGAGAAAGAGCGAGCTTGAGTACCAACTTGTTTCCAACACCAAGGTGGATGGAAGAACTGCACATGAGTGGCACAGGACTGTAGGGGAAGCTGAAGTCTTACCACCATAGTTCAAAATACTTTGCTTCCTCATTCCCCCTTTTCATTCCCATGTTATGCCTGATCTTATTGCTACAGCTAGACACCTTTAAATGCCTTGACCCTGTGGATTGTAAGCTCCTAGTGAGCAGGGAAAACTTTTACCAACTCCATTATATTATATTCTCCCACGTGCTTACTTAGTACAGTGCTCTACATACAGTAAGGACTTAATAAATTCAATTGATTGATTTTCCTGGTATGAATCAATTTTTAGTTTCGGCAGCTACAACAGTTCACTCGATTCCTGACTAATCTCCAGTTTCCCTTGGTCTTGATATGAAAGGCTACACACCTTCTTGACTCAACTTGTATATTTCCTTCCTTGGGAATTTCATTTAATGACAATTATGCTATTTGTTAAGTGGTTAACTATGTGCCAGGCACTGTACTAAGCGCTGGGGTGTATACAAGCAGATTGGGTTGGATACAGTCCCTGTCCCACACGTGGGGGTCACAGTTTAAATCTCATCTCATTTTACAGATGAGGTCACTGAAGCCCAGAGAAGTGAAGTGACTTGTCCATAGTCACACAGCTGACAAGTGGCAGAGCCGGGATTAGAACCCCTGACCTCTGATTCCCAAGCCCGGGCTCTTTCCACTGAGCCACACTGCATCACATACATTTCTTTATTGTTCACTCCTTGACCCTAAGTGTGCGTAGGTCTGTGAGAATTGACCACCTCAATTGCGTAACTGGTGAGCAGTGATTATCAGGGTATAGAGGGAGGTGATGGATAGGTTTTCCCAACCCAGCAAATGCCTCAATGCTGCACGAAGCCTTAATTTCTTCTTCTCCCATTCGTTCTGTATTACCCTTGCACTTGGATTTTTTCCCTTTATTCACCCTTCCCTACACCACTTATGTAGGTATCTGTAATTTCATTTATATTAATGTCTGTCTCCCCCTCTAAACAGCAAGCTCTTTGTGGGCAGGGAACATTTCTACCAATTCTTTTATAGTGTAGTCTCCCAAAAGCTTCATTAATTCATTCAATCAAATTTATTGAGCACTTACTGTGTGTAGAACCCTGTACTAAATGCCTGGGAAAGCACAATGCAGCAATAGATACCTTTCCTGCCCACAATGAGCTTACAGTCTAGTGGACGAGTTTACAGTTTCCCTATGCCATAAGCACTCAAACGATTGACTGATTGGTTGATTTCAACATGGAGGCTCTGACCTTGCAGGTGATGTTGTCACCCTCCTCTCAGGTCTCCTTCCTTGCCTATGGTAATGGCAGATCCATGTGCACTCTGCAGCACTGCTGTGGTGCTGTGGGGCTCTACTAAGTGAAATAACAATAATAATAACAATGATAACTGTGGTGTTCGTTAAGTGTTTACTGTGTAACAGGCACTGGACTAAGTGCTGGGGTAAAAATGAGGTAATTGGGTTGGACACAGTTCCTGTCTCACATGGGCTCACAATCTTAATCTCCATTTTACAGATGCGGTCACTGAGGCACAGAGCAGTGAAGTGACTTGCCAAAGGTCACAGAGCAGACAAGTGGCAAATGTGGGATTAGAATCCAGGTCCTTTTGACTCCCAGGCTTGTGCTTAATGGCTGAGCCCCATGTGGGACGGGACAGTGTCCAACCTAATTACCTTGGATCTACCCTAGTGCTTGGCACATAGTAAGTGCTTAACAAATACCACAATTATTGCTATTATTATTACTGTCATTATTTTTACTATAATGCCATCCTGCTTCCCTAAAATGAATAGCTCATTTTGGGCAGGGATCATATCTACCGATTCCATTGTAGTGTACTGTCCTCAGCACCTACTACTATGCTCAGCAACCAGTAAGCCCCAGTAACTACCAGACCAATGAGCCATTTATAAGGACTGAAGTCTTTGCTAAATGACGACTCGTTCGGTATTAAGAGTTTCTTTCCGATGACATATTTACCCAAAAGACTACAAACAAATGCACACCTAGAACTGAGATGTGCAGCACAAAATATTCTATTATATACTTCTTGTAGTTAGGTAAATTGCCACAAAGAGGGGTAATGGTCTGTTAAATTTTTGTGATAGTTTTCCTACTGCCAAGCCCATTCATTCAGTGTTTTCCACATTTTCTTTTGTGCTTCAGGGAGCAGAGAGAACATGTGTATAAAACAGTGCACAGGATGTTCAGACCCATAAACTTGGCAAGAGCTTTATAGTTTACAAACCAGGATGGCTAAGAACAACATGATTTTAGAAGCATAGAGCTAAAATTTTCAATAAAAAGGATGATAGAATTTTGAGTCTAATCACATCTCCTAGAAGAAAATCTATCCAATACTATGTCTCTTTCTCCCTTTATGCATCTTGGAGCAGGGAAGCCTAGTGAAAAGATCATAGGCCTGGGAGTCAGGTGACCTGGGTTTTAATCCTGGTTCCACCACTTGCCTGCTGTGTAATCTTGGACAAGTCACTTCACTTCATAAAAATAATAATAATAATAATTGTGGTATTTAAATGCTTACTATATGCCAAGCATTGTTATAAACTCTGGGGTAGATACAAAGTAATCAGGTTGGAAACAGCCCCTGCTCCTCATGGGGCTCACAGTATTGATCCCCATTTTACAGATTCAGTAACTAAGGCCCAGAGAAGTTAAATGACTTGCCCAAGGTCACACAGCAGACATGAGGCAGAGCCAAGACTAGAATCCATGACCTCTGACTCCCAGGCCCATGGTCTTTCCACTTGGCCATGTTGTACTTCTCTGTGCTTCAGTTTCATCATTTGTAAAATGCATATGAAGTACCTAAAACTGTTTTACAGTAGAACTCCTTATCTTCCTACCCAAACTCTATTCTTCCCTTACTTCCCCATCACTGCAGACAGCACCCCATCCTTTCTGTCTCACAAGCCCATAACCTTGGCATTACACTTGACTCCTTTCTCTCACCCAACCCACACATTCAATCAATTACTAAATCCCATCTGTTTGACCTTCACAACACTGCTAACCTCCACCTCTTCTGCTCCATCCAAACCGCTACCACTTTAGTCCTATCCAACCTTGATTACACCATATCAACCTCCTTTGTTGATACTGGAGTCCATACCTCACTTTGCTGCCAGGTTCATTTATCTACAAAAACGTTCAGGCCATGTTTCCCCACTCATCAAGAGCCTCCAGTGGCTGTACATCCACATCTGCATCAAAGAGAAACTCCTTACCTATGACTTTAAAACACACAATCCCTTGTCCCCTCCTACTTCACCTTGCTACTCTCCTATTACAACCCAGCCTGCACACTTCAATCCTCTAGTGCTACCCTTCTCACTATACCTCACTCTCATTTATCTCACTGCCGACTTCTCGCCCCACATCCTGCCTCTGGCCTGGAACACCCTTCATCTTTGTATCCAACAGACAATTACACTCCCCCAGCCCATGGCTCAGTGGAAAGAGCCTGGGCTTGGGAGTCAGAGGTCATGGGTTCTAATCCCGGCCCCACCTCTTGTCAGCTGTGTGGCCTTGGGCAAGTAACTTAACTTCTCTGGGCCTCAGTTACCTCATTTGTAAAATGGGGATGAAGACTGTGAGCCCTATGTGGGACAACCTGATTACCTTGTATCTACCCCAGCGCTTAGAACAGTGCTTGGCACACAGTAAGCACTTAACAAATACCAACATTACTATGATTATTATTATTATTGAAGGGACATCTCCAAGAGGAGGACTACCCTGCTTAAGACCTTCTTTCCTCCTCTCCATTCCTTCTGCGTCAGACTTGCACTAAGATTTGCACACTTTATTCATCTGTAATTTATTTATTTTCATTCATGTCTGTGTCCCCACTCTAGACTGTAAGCTCAATGTGGGCAGGGAACATGTCTAACAACTCTGTAATCCTGTACTCTCCCAAGTGCTTAGTACAGTCTCTGCACACAGTAGGTAGTCAATAAATATGATTGATTGATATATACAACAAATTATTTGTTCACCTGCTTGGTTGTAATGTTTTTGTACAGCTTCCTAGTTAATAGCTGTCCTTCCTCTTGCTTTCAGTATCAATCAGTGATATTTACTGAACACTTATCGTGTGTCCCGAGGACTGTACTAAATGTTTGGGAGAGTACAATACATCAGATTGCTAGACACATTTCCTGCCCACAATGAGCTTACTATGTAAAACATTGCTCTCACCCGCTCAAGATCAAACTTTCTTTGAAAGCAGGGAACATATACCTTCTAAAGCTTCCTCATTCATTCATTCAATAGTATTTATTGAGCTCTTACTATGTGCAGAGCACTGTACTAAGTGCTTGGAGTGTACAAACCGGCAACAGATAGAGACAGTTCCTGCCCATTGACAGGCTTACAGTCTAATCGGGGGAGACAGACAGACAAAAGCAGTAGCAATAAATAGAATCAAGGGGATGTACATCTCATTAACAAAATGAATAGGGTAATGAAAATATATACAATTGAGTGAACGAGCACAGTCCTGAGGGGAGGGGAAGGGAAAGGGGGAGGAGCAGAGGGAAAGGGGGGAAAAGAGGGCTTAGCTGAGGGGAGGTAGAGGGGGAGCAGAGGGAGCAGAGGGAAAAGGAGAGGCTCAGTCTGGGAAGGCCTCTTGGAGGAGGTGAGCTCTAAGTAGGGTTTTGAAGAGAGAAGAGAATTAGTTTGGTGGAGGTGAGGAGGGAAGGCATTCCCGGACCACGGGAGGACATGGCCCAGGGGTCGACAGCGGGATAGGTGAGAATGGGGGACGGTGAGGAGCTGGGAGGCAGAGGAGTGGAGAGTGCGGGGTGGGCAGTAGAAAGAGAGAAGGGAGGAGAGGTAGGAGGGGGCAAGGTGATAGAGAGCCTTGAAGCCTAGAGTGAGGAGTTTTTGTTTTGTGCGGAGGTTGATAGGCAGCCACTGGAGGTTTTTAAGAAGGGGAATGACATGCCCAGAGTGTTTCTGCAGGAAGATGAGCCGGGCAGCGGAATGAAGAATGGACTGGAGAGGGGAGAGACAGGAGGAAGGGAGATCAGAGAGAAGGCTGACATAATAATCTAGCCGGGATATTATGAGAACCTGTAACAGTAAGACAGCTGTTTGGGTGGAGAGAAAGGGCGGATCTCGGTGATATTACAAAGGTGAGACCGGCAGGTTTGGGTGACAGATTGGATGTGTGGGGTGAACGAGAGAGCCAAGTCAAGGATGATACCGAGGCTGTGGGCTTGAGAGACAGGAAGGATGGTCGTGCCATCCACAGTGATAGGGAAGTCAGGAAGAGGACAGGGCTTGTGAGGGAAGATAAGGAGCTCAGTTTTGGCCATGTTGAGTTTTAGGTGGTGGGCAGACATCCAGGTAGAGACGTCTTTGAGGCAGGAGGAGATATGAACCCGAAGGGAGGGGGAGAGGACAGGGG
The DNA here is from genome assembly GCF_004115215.2 of Ornithorhynchus anatinus. Lineage (NCBI taxonomy): Eukaryota > Metazoa > Chordata > Mammalia > Monotremata > Ornithorhynchidae > Ornithorhynchus > Ornithorhynchus anatinus. Next base: position 86,798,638 of record NC_041731.1, read on the forward strand.
CAGAGATGTAGATCTGTGTGTCATCTGCATAGAGATGATAGTTGAAGCCGTGAGAGCGAATTAGTTCACCGAGGGAGTGAGTGTAAGTGGAGAACAGAAGAGGGCCAAGAACTGACCCTTGTGGAACCCCAACAGTTAGAGGATGGGAGGGGGAAGAGGACCCTGCGAAGGAGACCGAGAATGAACGGCCAGAGAGATAAGAGGAGAACCAGGAGAGGACGGAGTCCGTGAAGCCAAGGTGAGATAAGGTGTGGAGGAGAAGGGGATGGTCGACAGTGTCAAAGGCAGTTGAGAGGTCGAGGAGGATTAGGATAGAGGAGCCATTGGATTTGGCAAGAAGGAGGTCATGGGTGACCTTAGAGAGAGCAATCTCGGTAGAGTGGAGGGGAAGGAAGCCGGATTGGAAGGGGTCGAGGAGAGAATGGGATTTAAGCAATTCTAGTCAGCGAGTGTAGATGACTCGTTCTAGGAGCTTGGAAAAGAAGGATAGTAGGGAGATAGGGCGATAACTGGAAGGGGAAGTGGGGTTGAGAGAGGGTTTTTTTAGGATGGGGGAGACATGGGCATGTTCTTAGCAATGCCTAACATTTAGTAAGTATTCAGTAAATGTTACTGAGAAATTAACTGTTGGGTTGAATGAATGGGTGTGAAGGAGCTATAGAAATAGTACCTCAAGCATGGAATTAGAAAAAAATGGGGGATTTAGTTAACCTTAAATGATCAACCTTAGATCAATCTAAGGCTAAGCCTACAAGGTCATCATTACCCAGATAACGAAGGTTAAATAGTATCTTTTAATCAAAAAATCAATATAAATGCAAACATGGAAGCATAATATAAATCATATACTGACAGCACTTGGATGATTGCTTACTGCCCACTCCGCTTTCTGTTTAGATTCAGCCTATGTGTATAACCTGATTAAATGAGTTAAATAACATGCCTCATCATGTTTTTTCATGGTATATAATGAGCCTTTAGGAAAAAAAGATATTCTGACTATATAACAGAAGCTGCATGACTAAATAATACTTAGAATGAGAGTTACTAACTTTTAAATCAAATGAAGTGTAACCGCATATTAAAAATGTGTTTGGTGCTAGAAAGAAATGAACTTGCCTGTCTTAAGAACTTATAGCATTGAAAGGAAGTGGAAAAAAAATGGATCATGATTAAGTAATGTAAATGAGTACCAAGCAATTGTAATTTTAAAGAGCTGGTTGTGATTTTGATATGTAAAGAGATCAGAATGCTATATTTGAAAAAAAAAAAACATATATTTGAAATGCAGATCACCAGAAACATTGAAATAAACATTTGTTCTTAAATGGAATTCCAAAACATATCTTATGTGGGAACTATAGAAAATCTGCTTAGTTTAAAAATAAAACAGATTACTTCATTTCATGAAGAGGACTGAGTTAGAGGCAGTAACCAAGGAGACCACCATCCTGCTGATAAACGAAATGCAGAGGTTCCAGTAGTGTCAAAGAGAAAAGGCAATGTTTCATTTTGGGAAAATCAGGGTATTCTCAACAGCCACAAAAATATCAGGAACAAACAGTAAACTGTTCATAGAAAGTCTCACAAAAATCTCCCTCTCAATATTTTGCGTGGTTTAGTGGAAAGAGCAAGGGCTAGGGAGTCAGAGGTTCTGGGTTCTAAACCCACTCCACCACTTCACTTCTCTGTGCCTCAGTTACCTCATCTGTAAAATGGGGATTAAGACTGTGAGCCCCACGTGGAACAACCTAATTACCTTGTATCTACCCCAGCGCTTAGAACAGTGCTGGGTACATAGTAAGCGCTTAACAAATACCATCATTAATAACAGTATATAGGGATAGCCTAATGTTGATTTCTCCAAACTAAACTATTATGTGACTGGAATACATTGTCTCTTCACTGTGTTTGTCTTGGCAAAGCCAAGAAAACTGTATGCTCTGAGAACCTGTCCCACTGACAACTGTTCAGAATGATGTGTTTGCAAAACTTCCCTCTAGGTTGCAGAAAGAGGATTTTCATTTTCTGTAACAACCAAGTACAATTTTTGTTTTCTGCAATTTTAGCACCATTTGAGGAAGTAGGGGAGGTTGGCTATATCAGAAGAGGGGGCAGTCGCAGCTTGAAATAGCATCTTGGAATCTGAACAGCCCCTCTTAGAAATATGCTGCTTCACCTAAATGGGGGTGTTACTAGAAAAAGTGTTGTCTACATTAACATCCTCTGTCCCGCATTACTGCTTCATTAGAGAATTTTACGTGGGGACTTACCTTGGAAAACAATGATCTATTAGGAATAAGCCTCAGAACATGAACTTGATCATCAGGATGCTTGGTGAGAATGACATCGGCCATCTGGAAAGAAGATCAGCACTTGCTATCTGTAAATTCAAATAGCCAATTGAAAGAACCACATCACAATACTGAGCAAACCAGAATTGAAGGAAAGTTCGCTGAGCCAAGCGTGGGGTACAGGATTTTCTGGACAGGTCTTCCCTCTTCAGAGTGAAGTCTGAAGCAGCAGCAGAGAAGCAGCGTGGCTCAGTGGAAAGAGCACAGGCTTTGGAGTCAGAGGTCATGGGTTCAAATCCCGGCTCTGCCACTTGTCAGCTGTGTGACTGTGGGTAAGTCACTTCACTTCTCTATGCCTCAGTTACCTCATCTGTAAAATGGGGATTAAGACTGTGAGCCCCACGTGGGACAACCTGATTCCCCTGTGTCTACCCCAGCGCTTAGAACAGTGCTTGGCACATAGTAAGCGCTTAACAAATGCCATCATTATTATTATTCTTTCAGGCCTAGATGCATAATCGGACATTCTTTAGAATTAGGTCTCTCCAATCCGTCCAGAGGCATAAACAACAACCTAATGGCCCTGTCTTCTTAAAAACCAAAAGCATCTTGCCACACACATCAGTTCATATGCTTCAGCGTGGCTCAGGGGAAAGAGAATGGGCTTGGGAGTCAGAGGTCATGGGTTCGAATCCTGGCTCTGCCACTTGTCAGCTGTGTGACTGTGGGCAAGTCACTTCACTTCTCTGTGCCTCAGTTACCTCTTCGGTAAAATGGGGATTAACTGTGAGCCTCACGTGGGACAACCTGATGACCCTGTATCTACTGCAGGGCTTAGAACAGTGCTCGGCATATAGTAAGCGCTTAACAAATACCAACATTATTATTATTCAGCACTAAAATACTGACTAAAAAAAAAATCTTTAAGAATCTGGACATGCTCATCACAGGGTAGCCAAACCTGAGGAGCTGATCCTCATCAGAGAATTCAATCATCACTGATCTTATTCCAAAATGGAGAAAGAAGTCATGCTATCTACTAGTAGCCTTCAAAATGTGTAAGTACAGCAAGGTGACACCACTAATCTTTGTCTAAGCAGAATGATATATGGCTTAAAAAAAAAACTACTTGCAATACAGAAAGGAATATATCATCTTGCATCTTCTGGTGATCGTGACAAAGTAAGAGCATACTGTAGACTGCACTATGTTACATTCAATAAGATAGAAAACATGCTTAACCACTAATTTGGTGCCAAAACTCAAGAGAGCTGCATCTTTACGGACTCCCTCTCTCACCTTTGATGACTTTTTTTTTTTACTGGTGTTTGTTAAGCCCTTACTGCATGCCAGGTGCTGAATTGACCTAGGGTAGATACAGGATAATCAGTCCTTCTCACAGTCTTAATTCCCATTTTACAGATGAGATAACTGAGGCACAGTACAGTGATTTGCCCAAAGTGGCACAGCACGTAACTATGGAGCCGGGATTAGAACCCAGGTCCTCTGATTCCCAGGCCCATGCTTTTTCCCCTGGTCCCATATTGCTTCTCACTTGCTAGCTACTTAGTTGGTAGTTATTAAACCAAATAATGGTATTTATTGGGAGTATATTGAGTCAAATAATGTGAGGAACAATGTAGGGAACATCTGAAAGGAGTAATCCTAATGTCTATCTACCCTGCCTCAGTGTTCTCCTGCTCACCATTCCACAGTCTCCTCTCTCCCAGATGTTCTCAAGAGGCGGTCTCTCTCTTCTCTTTTATTCTTTTCATTATGGAATTTGTTAAGCCTTTGTTGTGTGCCAAGCACTGGGGTAAATACAAGGATTTAAGATTTGACATAGTCCCTGTACTTAATGAGGTTCAGAATTGTTTTTGTCCCCATTTTACAAAAGAGAAAACTGAGTCCCAGAGACGTTGAGTGTCTCACCTATGGTCACACAGCAGACTAGTGGCAGACTGGGACTTGAACCCAGGTCTCTTGACTCCCAGGTCTGTCCACTTTTCCCTAAGCAACTTCTTACCACAACCTGTGCAATAGGTTTCATAACAATTTACCCTTACTTTTCTGTTATAATAATGGTATTTGTTTAATAATGGTGGTATTTGTTAAGCACTTACTATGTGCAAAGCACTGTTCTAAGTGCTGGGGAACACAAGGTGATCAGGTTGTCCCACGTGGGGCTCACAGTTTTAATCCCCTTTTACAGATGAGATAACTGAGGCACAGGGAAGTTAAGTGACTTGCCCAAAATCACACAGCTGACAAGTGGCAGAGCCGGGATTTGAACCCATGACTTCTGACTCCCAAGCCTGGGCTCTTTCCACTGAGCCAGCATCTCACTCTCTTCTAGTTCTTTCTCAATTTACTTCAGAACACATTTGGGGAAGAGTTCATTTTTAAGGAAACTCAAATAAATGAGCAGTAGAATTTAGATGCCAAAAATAATGACCAATAGATGTCGTTGTTGGTATATGAATTTTGACTTCAGATAAATTAATCAGTATGTAATAAAATCATTCATTCATTCTTTCCATTGCATTTATTGAGTGCTTGTGGTGTGCAAAGCACTGTACTAAGCACTTGGGAGAGTACAATGTAGCAACAACCAGACACCTTCCTGCCCACAAGGAGCTCATTGCCTAGAGGGGGAGACCATCATTAATATAAATAAATGGGTCAATAAATCAACAAATTACAGGTATATGTATATATACATATATATGTATGTGCTGTGGGGATGTGAGGGAGGATGAATGAAGGAGTCAGTAAGAGCAGCACAGATGGGAGTGGGAGAAGAGGAGAAGAGGGCTCAATCAAGGAAGGGTTCTTGAAGGAGATGTGCCTTCAATCATTCTTTTTAAATCACTGTATTAAGCACTGGGGTAGATACAAACTAATCAGATTGAACATAGTTCATGTCCCACATGGGGCTCACAGTCAATCTAGATTTTAAGAATAAGGTAACTAATTGAGGCACCAAGAAGTTAAGTGACCTGCCAAGGTCACACAGCAGACAAGTGACAGACCAGTAATTTCAAAGCAATTTTTAAAGCCCAAGTTCTATAAGGATGAAGTTGAGAAATTTCACCAAGAAGAAAAATACTCCAATAGAACAGTTGAGAATCAAGTTAGTTTACCAAATAAATAATGATTCAGAATGAACACATTCATAAGTGAGAACCTGGAATATCAAGCGCTCACAACATGCTATAAGATTGAGTATTAGTATCAATTTTCAGAAATATAAAAATTAGACTGTGGCACTCAATTGATATTGTTAGCAAGGTCCACCTTGACAAACTAGAGAAAAATATCATGAGGCATGGATTTCCAAAATTGCAAATGGATCTTAGCTGAATCACACTTAGAGAAGCAGCATGGTCTAATGGAAAGAGCCTGGGCTTGAGAGTCAGAGGTCATAGGTTCTAATCCCAGGTCCACTACTTTACAGCTTTGTGACTTTAGGCAAGTCACAGTTACCTCATCTGTAAAATGGGGATTAAGATTGTGAGCCCCATGTGGGACAACCTGATTACCTTGTATCTCCCCCAGGGCTTAGAACGGTGCTTGGCACATAATCAGTGCTTAACAAATATCATCATTATTATTATTGTTATTATTACTAGTGGACATGATCGTAGCAGCATGTGATACTGAAGAAGTGTAGGGAACAGCAAGAAAACTTCTCTAGTGTAGGCTGTAAAATAAAAAGTAAATGAAAATCTTTCATTCTGAATAAAAGCATAAAACTAAAAAAAGGCAGGTCAGGCATAGCAAAGTTGTTAAATTTGCCCTAATGATTTCAGGACTTCATGAGCATCACTGAGTCATTGTGCATCTGCATGCTAAATGGACGTTTGACAGAAGTAATCATAATCATTAATGGCCTGAACAGTCCCCTCAGGCCGGGCACATAAATTTTGTCTACAGTAATGTTACACACTTGACCTGAAAATTCTCCTTTTGCTCCTTGAGCTCTCTATTAAAAGGGCAAATTGTATTCTAACAGGACGCAATTGTTTTCAATTAATCTTGGAACTGATTTGAACTATATCTCATTGTTGACAGAGTCTGGTTGTAACATTGTCCTAACTCCTATGGAAGGCAGAACTCAGGTCAAGAGACTGTGTGCAAAGCCAAACGGTGCTCTGAACGTAGTAGTTGCTATGTAAGTAAATGTTTAACAAATGCTATAAAAAAAAGTGGTGACAATAATGATGATAATCTATATTTTCAAGAATGAGAATAACTCAGCAAGCCAGCCAAAGTTTTTAGATTCAGGAAGGGGAACTTTCTGCCCTAAAATTCCCAATTGACCCCATTCCAGTGCTTATGAGAAGAAACCCATGCAGGCAAGAGGAATGCCTTGGGATTGTGAACTGCCTGTGTCATTACTGGAGGTTCCTTGTTCTAAATCCATGCCAAAAGAGTCCTTGGATCACTTTAGGAGCATCTGGATCCAGGTCCACTTAATGGAAAAAGTGTTTGGGAGTCATAGGTAGTGGGTTTTAATCCCGGCTCCACCACTTGTCTGCTGTGTGACCTTGGGCAAGTCACTTAACTTATGTGTGCCTGAGTTACCTCATCTGTAAAATGGGGATTAAGACTGTGAGACCCACGTGGGACAACCTGATTATCGTGTATCTACCCCAGAGCTTAGAACAGTGCTTGACACATATTCAGCACTTAACAAATACCATCATCATCATCATCACTTTTCTCATTGTGGTGACAATGGCACACCAACCTTCTACCCCACTAACGACTTATTAAGGCTATTGTATTACCAAATCTTCTGTATGTCCGTGAGCCCTGGACTTACTATAAAGACAAGCTCAGCTCCCTGAGCAATTCCAGCACTGTCATCCGTGAACTAGGTCAACATCAAATGGCAAGGACAAGATTGTCAAAAACGAGGAACACAGTTTGCCAGTCTTGAAGGAATTCTCATAGCAACATATTCAAGCAGCTTCTAAATGGGGAACTCAAAGGGGTCACTGACAATCCTGGAAGGCAGAGGAAAAATATATTCAAGACACAGTGCAGTACATTCTCAAGCAAAGAGAAATGGTGAGCTTGCAGGTCAGCAGAAAGATTGATCTCCATTTAAAGGCAGGACTATAACCAGGTTTTCTGATTACCTGGGGTTGCACAGTGCTTAGTAAAATGTTCTATATACAGTACACTCAAATAATTGATTGATTGTATTCTCTCCATTCGAACAAATTGCTATTCCCTCAGCTTTTTATAAATATGTACATTAGTAATTCTCCTTTTTCTAACAACAACAAAAAGTCTCCCTGTTGCTCATAAATATAGATATGATATATATATATATCATATATCTATAGATATAGAGAGAAAGATATATATGTTTATTTGGGATTTTCATGTCAATTACTATTGGGGTATAGAGGCTGGATCATTTGGTTTGTTTCCCTAATAATAAAAGAAAAACATCCCTCTGCTCTAAAATTCCCAATTGACCCCATTCCAATACCTATGAGAAGAAACCCATGCAGGCAACTGGAATTTATTCGAATTAAAAAGCACCTGTGACATTACTGGAGGTTCTTAGCTCTCCACTGGGTCCTAAGGCCCTCTAGCATGCTGAACTCCCACAGGTTTGGGGCATCATCCAGGCTCCCCAAGTCTCTATACTCTTATTGCTATTCATTCTCAGTCTCCTCTGGGGGCTCCTCCTCCCCTTCCCATCCACAAGCTTTGGGGTCCCTCAGGGATCAGTTCTTAGTCCTTTTCTATTCTCCATCTACACTCATTTCCTTGGAGAAAATTGTTACCAAGACTTAAACTATCATCTCTATGTGTATAACTCTCAAATCTACACCTCCTCCCCTCTTCTCTCTCTCACTCTCTCCAGGCTCATATCTCCTCCTGCCTTCAGGACATCTCTACTTGGATTTCATCCCGCCACCTCAAACTCAAAATGTCCAAGCAGAGCTCCTTATCTTCTTTCCCAACCCTGTCCTCTCCCAAACTTTCCCATCACTGTAGACAGCATAACCATCCTTTCCATCTCAGAAGCCTGTAACTGTGGTGTCATCCTAGACTCTGCTCTCTCATTCAACCTATATACCCAATCCATCACCAAATCCTGTCAGTCTCACCTTCACAACATCTCTAAGATCCTCCCTTTCCTCTCCATCCAAACTACTACCACATTAGTATAATCACTTCTCCTATCCTGCCTAGATTACTGCATCAGCCTCCTTTCTGACCTCCCAACCTCCTGCCTCTCCCCACTCTAGTCCATACTTCACTCTACTGCTTGAATTATCTTTCTACCAAAAGACGCAGGGCATGTCACTCCCCTCCTTAAAAATATCGATGGGTGCCTCTCCACCTCCGTATCAAACAAAAACTCCTCACAGTTGGCTTTAAAGCTCTCCTTCACCTTGCCCTCTTCTATCTCACCTCCCTTCTCTCCTTCTACAACCCAGCCTGCACACTTTGGTCCTCTGGTGCTAACCTTCTCATCGTGCCTCGATCTTGACTGTTTTGCCATTGACCCATGGCTCACATTCTACCTCTGGCCTGGGAATGGCCTCCCACCACAAATCTGCTAGGCAATAACTCTCCCCCATTGTCAAAACCCTACCAAATGCATATCTCCTCCAGGAGGCCTTCCCAGACAAAGCGCCGCTTTTGCTCATCTCTCGTTCCCTTTGCTCTCCCCCTGCATCTCCGCCCTGCAGCACTAATGTATATATCTCTCTGTAACTTTATTTATGTTGATGCCTGTCTCCCCCACTCTAGACAGTGAGTTCACTGTGGGCAGGGATTGTCTCTATTGCTCCATTATATTCATTCAATCTTATTTATTGAACAGCTACTGTATGCAGAGCACTGTATTAAGTGCTTGGAAAGTACAATTCAGCAAAAAAAGACAGTCCCTGCCCACAATGGGCTTACAATCTAGAGACATAATTATGGTGTTTAAGTCCTTACTATGTGTCGAGCAGTGTTCTAAGGGCTGGGGTAGATACAAGGTAATTAGGTTGTCCTGCGGGGAGCTCACAGTCTTAATCCCCATTTTACAGATGAGGTAACTGAGTCACAGAGAAGTTAAGTGACTTTACCAAGGTCACACAACAGACAAGTGGTAGAGCCTGAATTAGAACCCACATCATCTGACTCCCAAGTCCATGTTCTTGCCATTAAGCCGCAGCCAGTATAGCCTCCTGCACACAGTAAGTGCTCAATAAATACGATTCAATGAATGATTAATAATAATAATAATGATGGCATTTGTTAAGTGCTTTCTATATGCAAAGCACTGTTCTAAGTGCTGGGGAGGATACAAGGTGGTCATGTTGTCCCACATGGGGCTCACAATCTGAATGCCCATTTTACAGATGAGGTAACTGAGGCACAGGGAAGTTGAGTGACCTGCCCAAAGTCACACAGCTGAGAAGCAGAAGAGCCAGGATTTGAATCCATGACCTCTGACTTCCCAGTCCGAGCTTTTTCCACTGAGCCACGATGCTTCTCAATAAATACTGCTGACACCACTATTCATATAAACTCAAATAACAAGGTATAGCCTACCACTTCCTGAATTTATTTCCTTCCTCTTTGTCCTTTGTTACCAAGGCACAGAAGATGTGTGAAGTTACATGGAAAGGATAAATTAGTAGGTGCTAAAACGTGTAAAAAGAAAAATTGTATATGCATACATGAAGAAGGTTAATATTTATCAATTAATCTATCAATCAATGGTTTTTACGGAACATTTATTTAGTACAGAGCACTATACTAAGCACTTGGGAGAGTGCAGTATGACAGAGTTAGAAGACATGTTCCCTGCCCACAACAAGCTTGCAGTCTAGAGTCTAGTCTAGACTCTACAGTTTATGTAGGAAGAGTTCAGACGTTACTATTCTTACAGTGGTTACTATATGAGAAATGCAGATCTAACTACAATCAATGGTTTTTACTGAGTGCTTACCTTGTGCAGAGCACTGACTTTACTAGCTACAGGAAGAAAAGACATCTTCCAAGCTGTGCTATAAGTTCCTTTCTAAGGAGGGATGAGAGGATATGGCAGATGAGCTTCAATGTAAGCAGGTGAAGAATAATATACTCAGGCAAAAAATAATCTAAATCACAACCACCCGATGATGACTTCAGGGCTATCAACCACAATTCTCAAAAAACATCTCGAGGGACAGTGTGGTTTCCTGCTTACAAATATGCTCTATATAATGACCCCAGCCAACACCTGCTGTTTTATCAGCTATCTCACAGTGGGAGCTGCTGGTCAGTCACAAGGAACCAGGAAGGAGACTGTGAATATCACCATAACCCATCACCTCTGCGTTGGGTGTATAAAGAATACTTATCCACCTCTCCATCTATAGTTATCTAACTCATAAAAGCAATTCTGAAAAAAAAGTCCCTATCTTTGGCTCAATAGATCAATAAATATTCTTAGATTGTAAGCTCCCCAAGGGAGCTCAAAAAATATAATTGAGTAATGACCATGTCTAATTCCTACCTGTGTATTCTGTACCAGTGTTTATTTAATGCAGTGTTTTTCACCCATAAGTGCTTAATAATTCTATCATTAATACTACTCTTTAGGAATTGCTTTAGGAGAACTGACTAAAGGATATCTTTACATAGATTTTCCAAGTGGGATGAAAATTATACATTATAATTATTAACATTACTATATGTTTCTACTTCTTGACTGTAAGCTCATCGTGGACAGGAATGTGCCTACCTAATTTGTTGCATTGTACTCACCCAAGCGCTTAGTACAGTGCTCTGCATTTAGTAAGTGCTCTATAAATACCATTAATGATGAAAGTGACGTGATGTTTTATTTATACAACCATGTGATTACCTGAACTTCAAGCCCCCCTGAACCAACACAAAATGTGTTGATAATGTTTAATAGCCAGGTCAAATGTCTCAAAACCCCAATAATTATGGCCAGCACTATGATAGAATGTCTGATTGAGTAAGATTTGATGGAAACCCCTCTGATGCGTTCCCTCTACCACTGCCCTTCTCTTACCATTCCATTATAGGCCAGCCCATAACTCTCAAACTTTGAGCTCTGGAAACAGAAACCCATAAGTTATAGAAGCAGATCAGGGGGAATATCAGCAGAAGTAACAAGGTATACCCTGCGACTCTGTAGCAATGGAAGTATAGATCAAAATTACAAACAAGGAGACAAATAAATAAATGGATGAGAAAAAATTAGAAATTAGAAATTGGAAATTAGACATGGTTCCTGTCCCTTGTAAGCCAGTCAGCCAATTGCATTTTGTAGTACTTACCATGTGGAGAGCACTGTACTAAACACTTGGGAGAGTACAATACAATAATAAAAAACAGGCACATGCCCTGCCCACAGCGATCTTACAGCCTAGTGGGACTCAACATTAAAGCTTTTTATAATTTAAAAAGAAAAAGTCTGCCCCTGCAACCTCTGAGGTTCATGGGCAAAATAGGTGAACTTGAAATGGGCAACAGAGTAGGGCAGGATGAATATCACAAATACAACAATAAAAGCAAGAGAGTGGAAAACTAATAAATGAATAAATACTATTTCATAAAAAACTAGCACTTTGGTACTTACTACCATCTGTTTTGATTGTTTGTTCTTTGTTTCTGCTACAAGTGGGCCAGTGGGCCATTGAACACATGGAGTGCCAGCTGCTGAACTGCTGAATAGCAACAAGATGCCGGCATTGAGCCTACATCAGTATAGGGTGACAATCTGCTCATCTCTGGAACTGCTCAAGGAAGACTGCTCAGTCTTCTAGACTGAGCCCGTTGTTGGGTTGGGATTGTTGCTGAATTGCAGTAATAATAATAATGTTAGTATTTGTTAAGCGCTTACTATGTGCAGAGCACTGTTCTAAGCACTGGGGTAGATACAGGGTAATCAGGTTGTCCCATGTGAGGATCACAGTCTTAATCCCCATTTTACAGATGAGGTAACTGAGGCCCAGAGAAGTGAAGTGACTTGCCCACAGTCATACAGCTGACAAGTGGCAGTTCTGGGGTTTAAACCCATCATCTCTGACTCCCAAGTCCAGGCTCTTTCCACTGAGCCACACTGCTTCACATAAGTTATGGTATTTGTTAAGCACTCACTATGTGCTGAGCACTGTTCTAAGTGCTGGGGGGATACAAGGTGATCAGGCTGTCCCACATGGGGCTCACAGTTTTAATCCCCATTTTACAGATGAGGGAACTGAGACACAGAGAAGGGAAATGACTTGCCCCAAGTCACACAGCTGACAAGTGGCAGAGGTGGGATTAGAACCCATGACCTCTGACTCCCCACCCTGGGCTCTTTCCACTGAGCCATGCTGCTTCTCCTTTTTGTACTTTTCAATCGCTTAGTACAGTGGTCTGCACACAGTAAGTTCTCAATAAATACAATTGAATAAATTTATGAAAAGTTTCAGGCATACCAACATCAACACAAGATTCTCTCAAGGAGCAGATGCCCACATACTGTCATCAAAAGTGGGAGGAATCAGTACTGTTTACATCATCGGAAAAGGATCATCAATCAATTAAAGGTATTTATTGAGCACTTACTGTATGCTGAGCACCGATCTAAGGACTTGGGAGAATACAATAGTGTTGGTATTAACATTCCCTGCCCACACAGAGTTTACAGTCCAGTGAAAGGGTCTCTGTATGTTCTCACATAATAGAAATAATGATAATGATGATGATGACAAGGATAATAGTAGTAATAGCATTGTGGTATTTATTAATCACTATATGCCAGGCACTTATTGAGTAATGGGATAATACAAGATAATCAGGTCAAAGTCCCTGTTCCACATGGGGCTCTAAGTCTAAGGGGAAGAGTGAACAGGTATTGAACCCTTATTTACAGATGGTGAAACTGAGGCACATAGAAGTTGAATGACTTGCACAAATTGACACCACAGGCAAGTGGTAGAGCCATGGCTTGAACCCAGGTCTTCTGTTTCCCAGAACTGTGCTATTCCCACTAGACCATGCTGCATATTTTCATCTAAAGAAAGATAGATTTTGCTCATCTTATCTCTGGTGAATTTAGGGGATTAGTTTGGGAAACATTTGGGAGTTCAGATGTCTTTTGTTTCAAAAGGCACAGGCCTTAGCTGTAATGGTGTGAATCTACCAGATTATGTTGGGTTGGGGCATTCATGTAATAAAGAAACTCTATAAAGAGCCACAGTCGTTGTGTATGGTCTCTTCAGTAATGGTTACCTAGTGGGACAATCCAAGTGGGTTAGTAAGAACTTTTGGTAGCTTCATCAAAAACAAGAGTGAATCTTAGCAAAGATTCAGGAACACATTCATTGATGTATTCCTCAGGGAAGAAATATATCAATAGATGTTGCAAAAACAGAGACTATCTCATCTCCAGAATGTTTTCAAAAAGATAAATTTCTACCAACAGTGTATTTTCTTGTAATAAAATAAGAATTATTTTAAAATTCCTGTTGGTTCCATTCAAACTTTTGATTGTCTTAGGCCTCAAGACATTTGGTCATCCCAAGGCACTCCACATGCCTAAAAACCCTTTCACCTACAATGAGAAGAAACTATAGTAGCTATTGGCTTTCCAGTTTCCACCTGCTGTCTCTGGCATTTGCCTAATCCTAGTTGATTTCCCTTACGAATAAGCAATTGCCTAATAACTACTTAGACCGCATGTGGGGTTAATCTGAACTGCTATGGGAAGAAATCAGAACAAAGTTTAGAAAACCAAAGAAAGCACACAGCGACCATGAGCACAAGGAGCTGAACAAATTATCTTCATTTTTTTTCCACTGAAGCTTGAATAGTATTAACAGGGGAAAAACGAGTGAAAGGAAAACAAAGAGCCAGAAGAGAAGGAGCTTGTTGTCTTCTTTGAATTTCCAAGTAGTCTGGGAAGACAATCTGCAAAGCCAAAGGGACCATCTGATGAAATTTCTCACTAGATTGCTATATAAAATATTTTAATTGGACACTGAAGACTACCTTCAGCTGATTGATAGCATAAATGATTCAGTTAAGGATTGGAATTTTACTTTATCTTTAATATTGACTGAAACCATCATGAGGAATAAAATGATTTCTCAGGGCAGAAAAAAAATTAAAGCATAAAGCCTCAAAATTGGAATTTAATTTTGTCTTCATTCAAACAAGGACCTTGATCTAAAGTGGAGCATACAAGGAAAGGTGATCATTTTCCAAGTCACCTATAACATCCAACTTACTTCCACAGCATGGCATAGAGACCTAAACAGTAATGTTTAGTGACCTCTATAGAGAAACAGAGACCTTGAAAAAGGGAAGGCAACAGACTGGGAACACCTGTGGCAGGTCAGGTAGGCTGTGGCAAAATAGCCATAGCAGCATGGACTAGTTGATTGAGTACAGGTGTGGGAGTCAGAAGAATCTCAGTTCTGATCCCAGTTCTGCCACTTGTCTGCTGTGTGACCTTGGGCAAGTCACTTAACTTCTCTGTGCCTCTGTTTCCTCATCTGTAAAATGGGGACTAAATCCTACTCCCTCCTACCTAGACTGTGAGCCCTATATGGGACAGGGACCCTGTCCAAACTGATCACCTTGGCACATAGTAAGAGCTTAACAAATACCATTTTTTAAAAATCAATATTAATAGTGAAATGTGCTAGGCATTGTACTAAATGCTGGGGAAGAAAAAAGGTAAACAGTTAGGACACAGTCCCTGTCCCACATAAGGCACTCAGTCTGACTGCTTAGCACTTAATACAGTGCTCTGGACATAGTAAGTGCTTAATAAATATAATTGAATAAATATGATTGAATGAATAAGTAGGAGGCAGAAATTCTCTGCTGCAAGTGCCTCCTCCCTCTCCTCCTGCTCCAGCAGAACCAGCCTGGAGCTGCATGGCACGTCCAAAGTCCCTCCCTGTCTCAGGCAGAAGGAAAGATGGGGCGAATCAGTGGGAACTCAGGGATTTCTGCTGGTTCCTCCTCATTCCATTTCTTAAGAGAGGTGGAACAAAGCAGGTGAGCCTACCAATGTTGAGATTTGAAGACTGGGGTTCTGTGGATAGGTCTGGTTCCTTGGTAGGAGTGCATAAATTAGAGCTCCACAGGAGCCCATCCACATGGCTGGGAGATAACTCTGGGGTAGAGAGCCAAATGGATCCCAAGTGGGAAGATGTCTCCAGTGACTTCATATGACTCCAGTGTCATGTCTTGACTCTAATGAACAGTGTCTTTGGCACATAGTAAATGCTTAACAAATACCATTAAAAAAATAACTCCTCTGGAAGCTCCTCCATTACTGATCATCTTGGTAGTCTTTATCTGTCCTGTCTTCTGATTTATTACATCTTTACCAATTATGGCCATATGACTCCATACGTCTCCTGTGACTCCAATGACTCCAATCCAGTGACAATATCTCACATTCAGTATGACACAACAATGTCATGGATCCCGTGGGGTTGAAACAAATGATCATCTAGGCTTGACTGAAGAGACAACAATGACTTCACAGTAGTAGTGGATCTGGGATTAAAATCGTGGGCCCATCCTCTTTCCACTATGTCATGCTGATTCCCTACTCAAAGGCATACATTCCTCCACCCACAGGACAAACAATCCTGGGGAATATTTCAAAGTCTTTTAAGGATGGAAAAATAAGTGCTTCTCAATGGTATACTCCTCACGACTCTATTATAACTCTGTTATACTGTACCATTTCAAGCTCTTAAAACAGTGCTCTGCACAGAGTAAGCACACCTCTTCCAGGAGGCCTTCCCAGACTGAGCCCCCCGTTTCCCTCTGCTCCTCCTCCCCTCCCCCGCACCTTCTGCTCTTCTGCCTTCAGCTCCCCTCAGCACTGTGCTCATTTGTATATATTACCCTATTTATTTTGTTAATGAGGTGTACATCCCCTTGATTCTATTTATCTTGATGATGTTGTCTTGTTTTTGTTTGGTTCTATTTTGCTTTGCTGTCTGTCTCCCCCTTTTAGACTGTGAACCTGTCATTAGGCAGGGATTATCTCTATCTGATGCCAAATTGTACATTCCAAGTGCTTAGTACAGTGCTCTGCACATAGTAAGTGCTTAATAAATACAATTGAATGAATAAATAAATATGATTGATTCATAGTCTGATAGCTAGTCTGATTGAGAAGAATGGAAAGTTTCTAGAGATACAATGTCACTGAGGACTAGGGAAGAGCACTAATGTTCTCTAAATCCTACCTTTCTAACCACTGACTTTCCACGAAATTATGACTCTCTAATATTCCCTCTGCTTTCTTCTCAACCTACCAAGACACGCCAGGACTCATTTGCTTGCCAGAAGTGTAGATCCTTGGAAAAGATATAATCTTGTACTGATCACTCAGCCCCTTACCACTGCAGGGAGCAAAAAGGCTCAAAACACTGAAGGGAAGTCCTGTCCAATGTAAGGGCTCCATAAAGTTGTATTTTCCAAATATCTAAATAGTTCATTTTTCCTTGTGAGCATTTTGATAACTATATATATCAAAGAAGGATCATTAATTCAGCAGTTAGAAAATTTTCAGATCACTCTCCCTCTTCAAGTTTAGTCAGAAGAACTATCAGATATTTACTGGTTTTCCTCTTATGTTTCTTCTCCTTCAGCAGTTTGCTTTGACTGACACTTTTTGCCACTTTTCTTTCAAATTTAGTCATGTGTTCAGTGATATGGGCACTGCCTTCTGGGAGTTAATAATGGTAATAGTAATTATAACAGTAATAATAATATCAATGACATTTGAGAGTTTGGTTAACTTTTTGACTCATAGCTCAAGTTATTACACTGTACTATAAAACTCCATCATAAAATGCATTGTTGGAATCAAATTTATACTTACGGACTCCTAATATCTATACTGTCCAATAGTGATGATTCATTCATTCATTCATTCAGTCAAATTTATTGAGCACTTATGTGCAGAACACTTTACTAAGCTCTTGGGAAAATACAATACAACAATAAGCATTCATACACATTCCCTGCCCATAGAGAGCTTACAGTCAAGAGTGGGGGAGGGATAAACAATAAAAATAAATTACACATATGTACATAAGTGTAGTGGGGTTTGGCAGGGGGAGAAAAAAGGAGCAAGTCAGGGTGACACAGAAGGGTGTGGGAGAAGAGAAAAATTGTGGGGGGCCTTAATCTGGGAAGGCCTCTTGAAAGAAATTGGATGGAGTCAGAAGATTGGAGGTCTCTGTGGGAGAATAGTACAGATTTATGGGGAGGAGGTGTGTGAGAGAGGAGTAGTTAAGGCAAGGAAGGTTTAGGCCTTTTATGTTACGACCTTCATTATATATGAATGCAACCTTATCCTTTGTGTTAAAAGATAACAGGATGACACCTGGAGGGTTTCCAGTACTCTACCAATCTTGACTATGGGAGGAGTCCAGCAGAGTCATACCCATTTCATTCCTAGCTTGGGCAGTGGCTAGCGAGTGGGAATCTGCTACAAGTCAAAACTCACCTGTACTGGGCAGCAGTGGCATGGGAGAGAGCCGTGGTGGAGACTCAAGTTTACTGCGTGGAAGAAGATGGTGATGAACCACTTTCATATTTTTACCAAGAAAACTCTATGGATATACTATCAGAACAACTGCAGATGAAGGTGGGTTGTTCTGAGAGATGTGTTCATGGAGTTGCTATGGGTCGGAAATGACTCAGTGGCATAAGACAAGACTCTTGGGGAGAGTTTGATCAGTCTGTGGGCGATTATGAGCCTCAGTTACCTCATCTGTGAAATGAGAACTAAGACTTTGAGCCAAACTAATTTGCTTATAGCCATCCCAAGCAGCGTGGCTCAGTGGAAAGAGCCCGGACTTGGGAGTCGGAGGTCATGAGTTCAAATCCCAACTCTGCCACTTGTCAGCTGTGTGACTAATGGGTAAGTCACTTAACTTCTCTGTGCCTCAGTTACCTCATCTGTAAAATGGGGCTTAATTGTGAGCCTCACCCTGTATCTCCCCCAGTGCTTAGAACAGTACTCTACACATAGTAAGCACTTAACAAATAACATTATTATTATTATTACAGTGCCTGGCATGTGGTAAGTGATAATAAATAACAAAATTCTTATTTATCATTATTAAATTGATTTAGACAAAATAATGAGTGCATCCAAAGAAAATAATGCATATTGATGGACTCTGAGCCATCTGTAAAAGGAATTTTGAAGTCACTAGTGACTGTTTTTTCAAATTGATCCATTGTGTGACAAGAGTAAAAAAAATTCATTATTAGGACAATGCTACAGCACAAAAATGAGGCACATTTTTTCCTTTGCATAAAACTGTTCCCTAGAACCTGAATAGTTATCAAACTCTCTGGTGGACATACTTAGTAAAGACATAGTAAATCAAAAGACGGGACAGATAAAGACAACCAAGATGATCAGGGACGGAGGAACTTCCAAGGGAGTTATATTTATTTTATGGCATTTGTTAAGCATTTACTATGTGCCAGACACTGTATTAAGCACTGGGCCAGATACAAGCTAATCCATTTGGTCACGGTGTGGGGCTCACAGTCTTAATCCCCATTTTGCAGATGAGGGAACTGAAGCACCGAGAAGTTAAGTGATTTGCCCAAGGTCTCACAGCCAATAAGTGGAGAAGTCAGGATTTGAACTCAGGTCTATTCTTTAGTCCCTTAATTTTGAAGATGAGCCATTCAAATAAACAAAAGGAAATGTTCATCCACACAACACATGTCAAAGACAAGGCATTCATTACCACAGGAAGTTGTGTAGGCTATAAAATATCATTTAGATTAAGTAGAATTTGTTTAAATGCATGGATTAAAAAAAAACCCATAATGGGTTCTTGGTGGAAAAGTAATGGATATATAGAGAATATTCAGGTATGTTATTTCATCTCTAACCATTAGGGCAGATGTCAAACATGGTAACGCTTATACTGTTCCTCCAAGCATCGTGAAACTACTTATGAAGACAGAAATCTGGACTGGATAGAACACTGCTCTGAACCACAATAGCTCTTTTTATGTTCTTATCTTCCTTAATAACAGTTTTTTTCTTCACAAAAATACAAATACAGTCCTTCTAATTAATTTCTAATTTGAGCTTTACTCAAGAGGAATACAATGATTCTTAGCTAGAAAACAGAACATTATAGCAAGTTATAGGAAATGTTAGAAAAGTTCAAGTTTGGGGGATTTAATACAGTAAATACAAGGAATTGTATTTTAAGAAAAGAGAGAAAAATTAAGTGGAGATTATTTCTTTATGAAACAAGATTGTGCATTGTTTCATTACAATCTAATATGCTGTAAGGTCCTTGAAGACAGGACTCATGTCTACTTAACTCCTTTGTACTCCCCAAGCCTTTAGTTTGGTTTACCAAATAATGTTTAGTAATAGCAATTGTTTGATTGGTTATGGATTGTTTTGCTCATAAAATAAATCGTGTTTTTCAATTGTATCATTTCATATTTGTCGAACTGTACAGCAGTTTTTTCATGATGAAAAAAATTAACATTTTTAGTATAAGCATTATTCAAAGCAGCATATACTTTCAAGATGTTGGGGTAGTAAGCTCTCTGTAATAAGGAACTAAGGAGGAATTATGTATAAAAATATACAGGTTATTTGGTCAGTATGTTTTATCAAATGAGACTTTAAAAGATGATCATTAAATGAAAATAAAGAAGCCATAAGTGAGATCGCATTGCTATCTTTTCATTTCTCAATTAAAATTACCATTTACTCTGTATACACTGAGTGCTTCTTAGCCACTTCTCCTGAATGGAATATCCCTGATGATGCACAAAGGAAAGGTTAACAAGTGGAAGAACATATTGTGTCTTTTTTATGGTGTTTATAAGCACTTATCATGTGCCAGGCCCCGTACTTAGTCTGGGGTACATGCAAGCTAATCAGGTTGGGCACAGTCCCTGTTCCACATGGGGCTCACAGTCTCAATACCCATTTTACAGATGAGGTAACTGAGGCACTGAGACTTTAAATGATTTACCCAAGGTCACATAGCAGACAAGTCGTGGAGCACATTAGAACCCAGGTCCTTCTCACACCCCAGCCCGTGCTCTATTCACTAGATCACCGTGCTTTCCAACTAATGGCAGTTTTTATCCTGATTCTGAAGTTTTTGAGGATCAAAATATATTATAAGCTCCTCTAGTTGCAAAATGCATGTATTTACTCAATTTTTCAGAATAACGAGATTTTATGAATTCCTTTTGATGGACAGCAGACACGTGCTTTGTGTCACTAACACTTGACAATGAAGACTGTCATTCCTCTGAATACTCATCAATTCCTCATCCAATCCAAATTTCAAAATTAGATAAATGTATGCAGTATTAACATCTAATATGTATTCTCAAAGCCTTAATTAAATCATGTAATGTCCTATAAAGCGGTGGCAAAATGCACACTTTATCTTCCATGAAAAATAATGTAATTTCAGTCAATAAAATCATCCACTAGTGATTCATGACCCAAAATGCATAAAATATTTAATAATTGTGGAATTTGTTGAGTGTTATAAATGCTGGAGCAGATACAATATTAGGAGATTGAACAGAATCTATGCCCAAAATGGGCCTGACAGTCTGAAGTGTAAGGAAAACAAGTAATTATTTTATTCCATTCAACTGATGACGAAACTAAATCAATCAATCAATCAGTAGTATTTATTGAGCACGTAATATGTGTAGAGGATTCTCTAAGTGCTTGAGAGAATACAATACTACAGAATTAGCAGAAATGAAGTGCCAAAACATTATGACTTGCCCAAGGTCACACAGCAGGGAAGTGGCAGAGCTAGGATTAGAACCCAGGTCTTCTGTCATAAACATTTGTACTCTCTGCTACATTTTCAGAGTATATGTACATAAGTAATAGGAAGAAATATAAATTTGGTAGATTTTATATTCCCAAATATCTGAACATTTCTGCCTTTATATAATATAAAGAAGTTCAAGGATTTGTACAGTTGCATGGTGGGTACCCCGAGGTCACCATGGGACAGGTAGATACAAGGTCATCAGGTTGTCCCTTGTGGGGCACAGAGTCTTAATCCCCATTTTAAAGATGAGGTAACTGAGGCACAGAGAAGTTATGTGGCTTGCCCAAGGTCACACAGCAGACAAATGACAGGGCTGGGATTAGAACCCACGTCCTCTGACTTCCAAGCCAGTGCTCTTTCCACTAAGCCACACTGCTTCTCTAAATGCATATTTTATTGGGTGTGGATTTTCAGAGGACTATCCCAATATGAAAGAGGGAAAATGAACACATGATCAATTTCAAAATTTCACACACACACATACACAAAACTAACAGTATATTATTTAAAATACTCTGGTAGGTCACTGAAGAAATGATTATTATTCCTTTCAAAATACTAAATATATCATAATGCTATAGTTACTATATTCATTCAAAGAAGGTTCTATGTAAGAAGAATTCTTACATTGAGCATTTCTCAATCAATGACATTTATCTAGCACCTGCTGCATTCAAAGCACTGTACCAAACATCGGGAAAGTAAGTACAACAGAGTTGGTAGGCATGATAAATGCCAAAAAGCAGCTTCTGGTTTATAAATGATCACATTGATAGCATTTTACAACTATCTTTTAAGTGTAAAAAGCATCATTTCATTTTGTATATTTTTTATAAATTACATATATAAAAACATATATATATATATATATATATAAAGAAGGAGGTCATTGGTGACTTTAGAGAGGTCAATCTCTGTAAAATGGAAGTGGTGGAAGCCATTTTGAAGGGGTTGGAAAGAGAGCTGAAGGAGGGGAAGTGGAGGCAGCAAATATAGCAACTCAATCAAGGAGTTTGGAAAGGAATACATATCTGTAATTTATTTATGTTAATATCTGTTTCACCTTCTAGACTGAAAGCTCGTTGTAGGCAGATGTGTCTGTTTTTTGGTCCACCGTACTCTCCTGAGTGCTTAGTGCAGTGGTCTGCACACAGTAAGCATGCAATAAATATGATTGAATGAATGAATGAAACGAATGGTAGAATAGAGATAGGGCAATAACTGGAGGGTTCCATGGGAGTCAAAGGTCTCCATCACCTTGCTCCCTCCTACCTCTCCTCCCGTCTACAGCCCAGCCCGCATGGTCCGCTCTTCTGCCGCCGCTCACCTCCTCACTGTGCCTTATTTTCGCCTGTCCCACCGTCGACCCCTGGCCCATGTCCTACCGCCGGCCTGGAACGCACTCCCTCCTCACCTCTGCCAAACTAACTCTTCCCCACTTCAAAGCCCTACTGAGAGCTCACCTCCTCCAGGAGGCCTTCCCAGACTGACCCTCCCTTTTTCCCCTGCTCCTCCTCCCCATTGCCCTGACTTGCTCCCTTTGCTCGACCACCCCCCCCGCCCCACAGCTCCTGTGTGTATAAGTACATATATATAATTATAATTTTATTTTTATTAATGATGTGTATACATATATATGTCTATAATTCTATTTATAATGATGCTACTGTTGCCGGCTTACTTGTTTTGATGCCTGTCTCCCCTCTTCTAGACTGCGAGCCCATTTTGGGCAGGGACTGTCTCTATCTATTGCTGAATTGTACTTCCCAAGCGCTCAGTACAATGCTCTGCACATGGTAAGCACTCAATAAATATGGCTGAATGAATGATAGGGTCAGAAGGCAGGTGGCAGGAGTAGGCTTTGAGAGGAGGTGAGAGATCTCTTGAGAAACTGCCGGGAAACACAGGTGAGTTGAAGAAGGTGCAGGAGGAGAGACTTTCTTATGAATCGATGGCTTATCGAGGCAGGGGAGTTGGCGTACGCTGACAAAGCTTCATAAGTCGAAGAGTCAAAGTCGATTCAGCCGTGTTGGGTGACAGCGAGCGGCCCGCGAGAAAGTCAAAGGTGGATGATCAAGCGATCAAACCGTTGATCGGAGACAACGGCAGAGACTCAGGCTTTTAACGCATGGGAGAAGGCAGCTGTAAACCACTTCTCTATCTTTACCAAGAAAACTATGGCTGCACATACCAGGATGACGACAGAGTCAATGAGCGAATAACTTTATGACGGGAGATGGGACGCTTCTGAAGAGCGTGTGTCCACGGAGTTGCTGTGGGTCGGAAATGACTTGGCGGCATTTGAAGGAGGAGGAGGAGGGGGGACTTGAGAGGAACAGGGGAGATTTTAGGGAGATCAACTTTGATGGCTTCAATTTAATCCAGAAAGAATTTGGCCGGGTCATGGGGGGCAAGAGCTGCGGGAGATGGGGTGGAGAAGGGGGTTCGAGGAGGAAATTAAGCGTCTAAAGCCGCTGATGTGGACAGTGGGCAGAGGTGTCAACGAGGGTGGAGAAAAAATGTTGGGCGGAGGAGAGGGCAGAGTTAAAGCTGATGAGGATGAATTTCAGGTGGACAAGGTGGCCCTGTTGTCGGGATTTCTGCCAGCAGCCCTCTGCAGCTCGTGCCCAGGAGTGGATTCTATTTTCTTGATTCTATTTATCTTGATTCTATTTATTCTTGATTCTATTTATTGCCATTGTTCTTGTCTGTCTCCCCCGATTAGACTGTAAGCCTGTCAAAGGACAGGGACTGTCTCTGTTACCGATTTGTACATTCCAAGAGCTTAGTACAGTGTTCTGCCCATAGTAAGTGCTCAATAAATACTACTGAATGAATGGGATCAAGACAAGTTTTTTTTTGGTTTTTTTTTAGGATTGGGGATACATGGATGTGCCTAATAGCAATGGGTAAAGAGTCACTGGATAGTCACCATGGAACCAGTTTGCCAGAGAATACTTGTTTTCCTTTTAAATTATTTTAGAAACAGCTTTATATAAGTTTATCAATTAATTAATAATGAAAAAAAGAAATAACATAATTACAAAAGGTGATCTTGCTAATTACTGAAGAGTAGCAGTGAGCAGTGCAATCAAGCAAATTACAAACCTAGAAAATTAAAAGAAACTTGTTTTAATAAGCTTCATAGATGTTCTTTTTCCGCAAAAGCAACATGGCCTTGTGGAAAGCATTCCTTCAATCATTCATTCATTCATTCATTCATTCAATTACATTTGTTGAGTGCTTACTGTGTGCCAATCACTGTATTAAGCGCTTGGGAAAGTACACTATAACAACAAAATGACGTATTCCTGCCCACAACGAGCTCACAGCCTAGAGGGTGAGACAGACAATATAAATAAATAAAAAGGTAAATAAATAATTACAGGTATATACATATATATACAAATATGCTTTGGGGATGGGAAGGAGGATGAATGAAAGATCAAGTAAGAGTGGCACAGAAGGGACTGGGAGAAGAGGAGAGGAGGGATTAGAGGAGAGTTTAAGAAAGGCTTCTTGGAGGAGCTGTGCCTTCAATAAGGTTTTGAAGTGGGGGAGAGCCATTATCTGTCTGATATGAAAAGGGAGAGTGTACCAGGCCAGAAGTAGGATGTGGGTTTGAGGTTGAAGGTGAGATAGACGAGATCGAGGGCAGGGAGGGGGAGGTCAGCAAGGAGACTGACATAATAATTAAGGTGGGAGAGGACAAGTACTTGCATTAATGTGGTAGCAGTTTGAATGGAGAGGAAGGGCTGAATTTGGTGATGTTGTGAAGGTAGAACTGACAGGACTTAGTGACGGCTTGAATGGGTGGAACAAGAGAGAGGAGTCAAGCCAAGGTTATGTGCTTGTGAGACAGGAAGGATGATGGTGCCATCAACAGTGATGGGAAAGTGAGCAGGAGGATAGGGTTTGGGAAGAAAGATAAGAAGTTCAGTTTTTGCACTATTAAATTTAAGGTGATGGGAGGACATTCAAGTAAGATGTTTTGAAGGCAGAAGGAAATGTGAGACTGCAGAGAGGGAGAGAGATCAGGGCTGGAGATATAGATTTGGGTGTCATCAGCATAGAGATGATAGTTGAAGCCGTATGAGCGAATGAGTTTTCCAAGGGAGTGGGTAATTGATGGGGAAAAGAAGGGGACCCAGAACTGAACCTTAAGGGACACCTACAGTTAGGGGATGGGCAGCAGAGGAGGACCCCATGAAAGTGACTGAGAATGAACTGTCAGAGTGCTAGAAGGAGAACCAGGAGAGGACAGTACAGTGTCAGTGAATTCAAGGTTGGATAATGTCTCCAGGAGAAGGGAGTGGTGAAAAGTGTCAAAGGCAGTTGAGAGGTAGAGTAGTATTAGGATGGAGTAGACACCGGTGGATTTGGCAAGGAGGTGATCATTAGTGAACTTTGAGAGGGTGATTTCTCTGGACCGAAGAGGCCAGAAGCCAGATTGGAGGGGGTCAAGGAGAGGATGGGCCTGGGAATCAGAGGACCTGGGTTCTTAACCTGACTCTGCCAATTGCTTGCTATGTGACCTTGAACAAGGTACTTAATTTTCTGTGCCTCAGTTGCCTTAACTGTAAAATGGGGATTAAGTCATATTCTTTCCCATTTAGACTGTGAGACTCATATGGGACAGGGACTGTGTCCAACCTGATGAACTTGTCTCTACCCCAGTGCTTAGAACAGTACTTAACACATAGTAAACACTTAATAAATAGAATGATGATAATGATAATCCACATATTACAAATGAGGCAACTAAGGCCCAGAGAGGTTAATGCCTTGCTCAAGGTCACCCAGAAGGTCAGTGGCAGAGCAGGACATGCACAGTTCTTTCTGCTCCCGCTCTTTCCACTAGACTGCATTGCCTAATTTCAGGGTTTGGGCATATGAATAGCAGATGAGGATAGATTTATTGAATGCATTGGATTATCGTTCAATACTGTATGCTCCTTATTTTCAACATGTTTGTTATATTTGAGATTGTAATGAAAATTTTGAATTTATCAAAGTTTTGTATTTCTAATTTGCAAACCACACAATTCATTCTTATATCTAGCTTAGAGACATATATTGCAAATTGCACAGTCTTTATATCCTCTTAGTATGTATGCTTGCTAGTATTAATTCATTTTCATAGCTACAGAATATACTGTTTGGCATATATGTGTCCTGCTATCCTTTTGTTCCCTGCTTAGAGAAAATATATGAAATAATGGCAGGGAAAAAAGCTCCCTAAGATTCTAGAAAACACTGCCCAATTTCCAGGGACCCTGCATTAGCTCAGGAACCAATAGAGGTGACTTCGAGTGGTATATTGTACACCCTAACCCACTCAATTCAAATGGATATTCTGGGGGTTAAAAAAGTGAAGTAATTGATGAGAAAACACTTTGCAGAAATAATAGCACCATACAAAACATATATCATTATTTATTGTGAGATATGAATCAGATTCTTAGTGTCCCAGGCTGATTTTGTATTAAAGATGCTTATGTTTTCATTGTTTCTCATTCTTATTCTCTCTCATTTTAGATCTACTTTTACTCCAAATCTGACATTCATCAATCAGACATAAATGATTATCATATGGTGAATCATGAAATCCTGGATAATGGACAGTGAGGTTTCTGCTATGAACGGTCACTGAGTTTCCTCCATATGTCTTATACTTCCTCTATGACTGAATTATTTGGAGAGTAATTTACCATTGTACAAAAATCCAACATTTGACCATAGAAGTGTATTTACAGTATTAATCTTGGATGAAAGTGATTTGTCATCAAATGTCCCATAGGTATGTCTTCAACACAGTCTGATTAGCAGTAAGATGTCAAGTGAAACAGTTTGGCCTAGTGGAAAGAGCACAGAACTAAGCGTCAGGAGACTCTGGTTCTTATTCCGACTGTGCCACTTGCTTGCCATGTGACCTTAGATGAGTTACTTATCTTCTCTGTGCTACATTTTCCATGTATGTTAAGTAGGTTAAAATACCTAATAATAATAATTATGGTACTTGTTAAGAGCTCACTATGTGAAAAGCTCTGTTCTAAATGCCGTTTTAGATACAAATCAATCCAGTTGGACACAGTCCCTGTCCAACACGGGACTCACATCTTATCACATCTTATCTTATTAGAGAAGCAGCGTGGCTTAGTAGAAAGAGCCCGGGCTTGGGAGTCAGAGGTCGTGGGTTCTAATCCTGACTCCGCAACTTGTCTGTTGTTTGACGGTGGGCAAGTCACTTGACTTCTCTGTGCCTCAGTTACCTCCTCTGTAAAATAGGGATTAAGTCTGTGTGCCCCACATGGGACAAACTGTTTACCTTGTATCTACAATAGTGCTTAGAATAGTGCTTGGCACATAGTAAGTGCTTATCAAATACCATAATTATTATTATTACCCCCATTTTACAGATGAGTTAACTGAGGCACCCCAAAGTGAAGTGACTTGTCCAAGGTCACACAGCAGACGTGGTGGAGCCAGGATTAGAACTTAGGTTCTTCTGACTTCCTGGTCCTTGCTCTCCCCACTAAGCCAGGCTATACCTGTTCTCCCATCTTAGACTCTAAGCTCCATGTGCAATTGGAACCATTGCTGATCTGATTAATTTATATGTATTCCAGATTTTAGCATGATGCTACATAAGCTCCTCTCAAATGAAAATCAATAAATCAATGGCATTTATTGAGCAGTTACTATGCACTGAGCACTCTATTACGCGCTTAGGAGAGTACAAGAGTCAGCAGACATGTTCCCTGCTCAAAACGAGTTTACAGCTTAAAGGGAAAGACAGACATTAATATAAGTTAACTCACACCTAGTTTCTGACCAAGAGTCCATCCTGCTGAGGAGAAGGCTAATCACCCCTCCCTGCACCTCCTTTCCCACCACCTATAACATTGTCATTATAATTTTCATTACTATCATCTCTCTAGAAACTGCCTTATCCCTGTCCTGGCACTGATCTCTGGCACACTTGTCACACCTTATGTACAAAGCATTGGTTTAACTTCTTTGCCCACTTTTATCACCTGGAAAAGCCATCTAGGAACTCCATAAGTAGAACAATTAGCATTCTTGGCACTTGGTATATTTTCTCCGAATGTATGCCCCCGTATGGTCTAATTAGGCAAAGCTTGGTATATACCCCCCAAAACACAGAATTTTATCATCATCATCACTGTTCATTAAGCTCTTTACTTAGATACTTATGAACATATGATAAAAATGGGAAACAATCTCTGTCCTCATAGAGCCTTCAACCTGATATAATTTGACACCATTCCCACAGCAGAGAGTGTTTCAGTTAAAATGAGGAAAGGGCACTTGTTATGACCCCATGTGACATTCCCAGGGGTTCTCAGCCCTAGCTCTCAGTTGAAAGAGCCTCTGGAGTCACTTTAGGAGTTCCTGGACCCCTGTCAGTCTTCAGTTGGGCCATTCTTACAATTGAGGTTTTAGGATCTCTGTTCAGTGTACACTAAGTCCCTGCCCACTATTGCTACCACTACCCTTTGATTCGAGCCCAGGCTCTCCCCAAAGCCAAATGGGTCATTAGGGACTAGCCTCCACCCCGTGCTCAGGGCTGGTAGCAGGAAGCTGGCAAAAGATGCTCATCCTCCAGGAGTTACCCAGGTGCACGTGTCTCCCTGGCACTCAGAGCTTCTCCTCTAGTCCTGCTTCAGGCAGACACCAAGATGTGAGATCTCAGCAATGTTTGATAGTTTCTTAATTTGGAAACAATGAAAACAATTCCAGTTCAAACCGTCTTTCCCTAGAACTAATACTTCACCCCCAGGACAATCTGTATTTCCCTGTATGTGTTCTGGGGGTCACATTCCTCTGGTCCTTCTCCCTCTTCTCTCAGGGTGTCTCAAGTTCCAGTCTCACTCTCTGAGTCGTTTGGAAGTAGCCTTTCCCTCACTCAAAGGCAGGAGCCTCACTTCTCCAAAGTCCTAATTCTAACCCCCGGATCTCCTATATTTCTTAATCCTGTCCTGGGATAATGTGGGATAATCTCCTGGGATAATGAAGAAATAGTGTGGCCTAGTGGAAAGAATATGGGTCTGGGAGTAAGAGGACCTGGGTTCGAATGTGGCTTCCACCATTTGTCTGCTAAGCGACCTCAGGCAAGTCACTGTAACATCATCTGTAAAATGGGGATTCAATACCGGTTCTCCCTCTTAGATTGTGAGCCCATGTGAGCAAGCAGGATGGCTTGAGCAAGCAGTGTGGCTCAGTGGAAAGAGCACAAAGTCATTTAACTTCTAGGTGCCTCAGTTACCTCATCTGTAAAATGGGGATTAAGACTGTGAGCCTCACTGTGAGCCAACCTGATTACCCCAGCACTTAGAACAATGCTTAGCACATAGTAAGCACTTAAATACCAAAATTGTTATTATGTGGGACCTGATTATCTTGTATATACCCCAGTGCTTAGTACAATGCTTGGCACAAAGTAAGGATTTAACAAATACTACAGTTATTATAATCTCTGATCACTCCTGGTCCCTGTGCTCTGTCACAGTTGACAGCATGAACATTCCCTGGCTGCCATTCTCTCAGGCACAAAGGGTACTACCCTCTCACCTTTCAGATGCCGGAGGGTCTTCTCCTCCAAGTACTTGATCCCTTTTCTTCTTCCGCAGTCTATCTCTCCGATGGGCTCAGATAAATATTTACACTTCCATCAGTGGATTTGGGATGTGACTGCCCTGGTATCCTCCTCCCTCTTCTAAATATGGGGGCCAGTGGAACTTGCCTTCACCCCCCATCAGAGAGATTTTCTTAGGCTTTGAGCATTTTTACTAAACTCCTATATCAAGTGTAACCTCCTAAGGGCTTAGTATAGTGCTCTGCATGCAGTAAGCACTCAAATACTATTGATTGATTCTGGAAATATTATTATATAATTACTTGCTGAAAAACAAATGTGCGATGACTCACAAACAGAGAGATGGGAGAGAAGACTAGTTGGGAGAGAAATGTCTGAAATTCAAAAGAGTAACCAGCAGGAAGAACTCATGGGAAAAGCAATCTTTCCTTTCTCATATCTGGCATGAATTGTTTATGCAATGAAACTTACTATATCATTGTCATTTTAAAACATTTTCCTATCTATAGAAGTCAAATATGAACATTTCTTTGAATAATTTCTAGGAACAATGCTATTTGCATTAATCATCCTTTCACTTAAAATTTTATCTTCCTCTTAGGGGACACAAACTGTAAATTTTAATGCAGAATATGGAATTACTGTGAATAATTTTGTCTTGTGGGTAAAAGGCTAACTGGGTATTTGAATATAGCAATTTAGTCACCTACTTAATTTGTGAGAATGAATTAATTAAACCACATTGCTTTCCACAAAGAACCATATTAAAAAAAAGGAAGACAGGAAACAATGAATAAATTATATGAAAGAAAACACTATAGAATTGTTTTACATTTGACTGAGCTCTGTTTCACACCAATATTCTCTGAATACTAACTACCTTCCCTTCACAAGTGGGAGATGAGAAGGGGCTGTTAGGAAGGTCTCCCATTCTTACAGGAGAAAACTGACCTACAAGCAATCTCCGAGAGTAGAGGTTGTATGAATACTAACTGTCCTGCCTAGAGAAGGAGAGGAACTGAATTAACAGTTCCTTCTTCTCTCAGATAA
Organism: Ornithorhynchus anatinus; assembly: GCF_004115215.2. Taxonomy (NCBI): domain Eukaryota; kingdom Metazoa; phylum Chordata; class Mammalia; order Monotremata; family Ornithorhynchidae; genus Ornithorhynchus; species Ornithorhynchus anatinus. The sequence continues at coordinate 86,829,474 of NC_041731.1, forward strand.
GGCTCTTCTCTAGGTCCAAAGATAACATTATTGCGATAATGAGATCTCATCAGTGTGGCTGATAAAAGCTATAAAAAGAAATCAACAATTCCATGATGTGCAAAGAATTTTCTCCCTGCTGCAGCATCACTTATTCTGGCTCCACTTCCAGTTTCTCTAGGACTTGGTTCCATTTCATTTCCCCCTCTATGCTACAATTAATTCAAATTTTCTGTTCCAACAGTCACCCCATCTCTATTATATTCCATACTAGCTTGGCTTCTTCTTTGGATAGGCAAACTGATCATTGCTATACCACATCATTTGAGGTTAATTGTGACTAAAACATTTCTTCTGTCCACTGTGTTAATGATTTTCCCATTTCACCATAAATATCCCTTTGGATCATTATCACCATCAGTGGTATATTAAGTGCTTACTGTGTGCAGAGCACTGTCATAAGTGCTTGGGAGAGAACAATACAACATAGTTGGTAGACACATTCTTTGCCCACAATGAGTTTACAGTCTAGAGATCCTATTATTATTAATAAAGGTAAAATAACAATAATAATTACATAATAATAATTGTGGTATTTGCTAAGCACTTACTGTGTGCCAGGAACTCTACTATGCACTTGGTAGAAACAAGTTAACTGAATTGGACACAGTACCTGTCCCACTTGGGGCTCATAGTCTTAATAACCATGTTATAGATGAGGTAACAGAAGAACCAAGAATTTAAGTGGTTTGCCCGAAGTCACACAGTGGACAGGTGGAAGAACCACAATTAGAACCTAGGTCCTCTGACTCCCAGGCCTGTGCTCTTGCCACTAGGCCATACTGATTCACCTCTGCCCAGTGAAGGTATGATGTGACAAGCATACATACCTTTATGTTGGTGGATAGACTGTAATCTACAGAACATTTACCGTAATCCACTGTGTCTTGGATGTTAAATATGGGAACCAGACACTTAGACCAGACTTCTCTAAAAATCAGACTTAGTGTCCATGGAAAATTCAAGAGTTACATTAAGATTGGTGTTAGAATTACTGATAGAAATAATGCTAATAATAATCATAATGATTGTGCTATGTTAAATGCATACTGAGGGTCAAGCACGGTGCTAAGCACTGAAGCAGATACAATACAATCAAAACTGGCACAGTTCCTTTTGCACATAGAGATCTCAGTCTAAGGGAGAGGGAAAGGTATTTTATCCCCATTTTATTTAGCTTGATTAGCCTCTCGATGTCATGTTGGAGCAGAAATATACACTAAGCTTTCTGATGTGGTATTCTACCTCTATTCTACCCTTGGATCATTGATTATGGTGCTGCTAGATGGAAAATAATAATGATAATAATAATTGTGATATTTGTCAAGTGCTTACTATATGCCAGGCACTGTACTAAGTGCTGGGGTGGATAAAAACAAATTGGGTTGGGCACAGTCCCTGTCACGTATGAAGCTCATAGTCTCAACCCAATTTTACAGACGAGGTAACTCAGGCAGAGGGAAGTAAAGTGACTTCCCCAAGGTCACACAGCACACAAGTGGCAGAACTGGGATTAGTGCCCTTATCATAATCTTATTCTATTCTGGTTGCTGATGGACTGTAACCTTGGACTATAGGCTAATTCTCAGCCCCAGGTATTTCAGTAATGATTGATAGTGTTGGTTAATTATCTACATAGCTTCCTGTGATTTTATAGCAGGGATCTGCAACCTTTCTGAGCCCCCCCAAAAAACCTCTGAATACTTGGCATGCAAAGAGCCAATCATACAAATTAGACACACATTAAATTAACTACAATATATCTAATCTCATTGTGGAGGTGTTCTTGAGAAAGTTATAAATAGGGGAAAAGAGAAAAGTAGAAGAGAGAAGAAGAAAAAAGGGGCGGGAAAGAGCCAGGGAGAGAAAATAACAGGTTCCTTTACTATGTCTCCTTCTACTTCTCTTTCTACTTGAGAAGGTAGCAGGGTGGGTGTCAGTGTCACAAGGATCATGTTTGCACCGAGATTTGGTAAAAGGCATTAGTCTTGATTTAAGCTGTAGCACTCAGCTACAGAGGTGGCTTGCAGGTTTGCTTGTTAATTCATGTAGGAGAATGGGGGCATTGGAAGGAGGGATTGCCCAATTCCTTTAGCAGCTATCTGTCCTTCTCCATCACAACCTGGTTTAGCTATAACTATTTAGCCTGGTCTGCTATTAAGGTCAGGCTATGACATCAACCTATAAGAGACATTAGCCTAAAGAAGATCTTGCATGACTTTAAAGCCTGGTGAGTTGAAAGAGTTCCCCACATGATCAGTTAACTAAGTCTAGTGCAAAGCCCTGATTTATCATCTCCAAATGCCATTAACAAGATACCTTTTGGGCCATCTTAATACTTAAGTCACCACAACCCACTTAGCACCTAGGTACACAAAACTGTCATTCCAACGAGATTGTAAGCATCTATTGGGCAAGTGAATAACTTGTTTGTATCATCCCAAGTGTTATTTAAAGTGCTATGCACACAGTAGTCACTCAGCAAACAGTAGTGATTTTTGCAAGGTGACTTCTAGTGATTTTGAGATGGAACTTAATTTACAACGGGTATATCCTGTGAGAAAACATACTTCATGGCCCAGCCTCTCATGATATAGGTACTTCCAAGGAACGTAATTTGATTGCAACCTGAAAGGTGCATGTATTTCATATGAACACTCTGGGGCCTTTGCCCTGAAATACATTCAATAGGAATAAAAAGGCTTCCCTTCCTACACCCAGAGCATTCGTAAGGAATGAGGAAGATAAAGGGCCTAGACAAGGGCTGAACAAACGCTCTGCAAAAGAGCTGGTCCACAATCAATCAATCTTATTTACTGAGCACTTATGTACAGAGCACTGTACTAAGCTCTTGGGAGCTTAGAGGCAATTGATCTAAAAGACATGTTCTCTATCCATAATGAGCTTACAGTCTAGAGGGAATAATAGTAGGATAATAGCTGTAACTATTTATTAAGTCCTGGAAAAGAATATACGGGTGGGAATCGGGCACAGTCAGTAACAAAATTTAATCAGAATCACAACTGAAAACAATGCGAGAGGGCTTCATATGTCAATTCCCCAACTGTGATTGACAGACCAAGGACTGATAATTAGAAAAAGTAGCTCTTCAACCTCTGATTGAGGACAGACCTTCAAAGCACAAGGTCTCCTCTTCACTAAGGCTTTTGTTTAGGGAGAAGATGTGATCCCAAATGCTAAACTAGGTCTCTATTTTTCTGGCCTATTTTACAAACAGTTCTGGTTAAGCAAAGTGAGAAAACCTACCACCTGACATTTGACCTATTTGAAGCAGAGCAAAGATGGATCTTCCCATAATAGAGACATAGGATCCAACCTGCAAAAGACGAAGAAGAAGAGAGAGTTCATTGGACTTGACCAGTTCTTTACAAAGGCTTAATTCTGGCTCAGAGGTGGAATTAATCAAGCAATTTCATTTACTACATTCTCCTAAATGCTTAGTACAGTGTTCTGCACAAAATGAGCACTCAAGAAAAATGATCAATTGATCTCAATATTGGTGAGATGCCTTCATTGAAGGACCTTGTTGTTGACGATTCTTACCCTTTGGGTTTGAGATTACTTCCTAGATGACACTGGTAAATCTGCTCAGTTGCTGGAAGAGTGTCCTGTATTAAGGTTTCATGCACAGTTAGAAGGTGGGAGCCATTTCAGCTTTATAAACCTTCATTTTGGTAGGATACTGATGGTCTTATAGGTGCTGAATGGAACTTATCAAAGAATATGGACCTACCTATTCTAGGTATAACTTCTCCCCACCTTTTAGTTGTTAAAACAATTTTGTTCACATTTTATCTTCCTTCTGAGAAAGGATATGCTGTCAATTCAAAAAAAAGAGAGAGAACCGCAAAAATTGAAATTCTTGTTAACAATGCTAAACAAACTATTTGTCATAAATCTAGTAATATACAAAATCCCCAAAGGGCCAACTGCTCCTACTTTAGTCACCCCACAGAAAAGGCATATTGTGATATTTGTTAACACATTTGGGATCTCAAAAGGGACAGATAAAACTTGACAGAGCTCTGAATCAAATGTGTAATTATTAACTTATTCAGAATTATTAGCTTATTAATATAATAATAAATTATCTTCTGCTGTGAAAATGTAGCTACCTATAGATGTATTCATATGTTTTCACAGAAGATATTTATTTTTATTTAAAATGCATGCAGGCACATATATACATCATATAAACATATGTGTATTCTATGCATGAATGCAATTTAAATAAAACTTTCATTTTCAATACTAAAATACCTTCTTCTAAATCACATGACAAGAGTACCATCTTGTGACTAAAATGTACAAGCCTAACTAAGTAATCATTAGGTTACACTTTCTTGCTGTAACATAACTAATTTTGCTCTACTCTTAATAGGATTTTCTGGTTTTGCTGTATTCTTTTCTAGGTACTGTGAACATCCATGTTATTTTTTATCCTTGTTCTTGGTCCAGTGCAAGGAGCACTGGTCTGGGAATCAGGACACCTGGGCTCTAATTACAGGTGTGCCTATAGTTGAGTAATCTTGGGTGGAAGATCGCATTCCCACAGTATCCTGATTCCTCAAACCAAACTCTTTCCACTGGACCAAAAGCAGTACCACATAAATTTCAGAAGCAATTCATTGATGTGGGAGAAACAGATTCTAGTCCATTCTTATTAAATTACTGATAGGTCTATGGTCTATGAAGAACAGCACAGATTAATTGGCTTGGGAGTCAGAGGTCATGGGTTCGAAACCTGGCTCCGCCACTTGTCAGCTGTTTGACTCTGGGCAAGTAACTTCACTTATCTGTGCCTCAGTTCCCTCATCTGTAAAATGAGGATAAAGACTGTGAGCCTCACGTGGGACAACCTGATTACCCTGTATCTACCCGAGCGTTTAGGACAGTGCTCGGCACATAGTAAGCGCTTAAATACCAACATCATCATTATTAATTAACACTTCCTTCTCTGACAAAGTGGAACCCATTGGCAAGCTGCTTTTTGTAAATTGGATTATTGTGTCAGCCTTCTTCTGATCTCCCTTCCTCCTCTCTCTCCCCACTCCAGTCTATTCCTCATTCCGCTGCCCAGCTCATCTTCCTGCAGAAACACTCTGGGCATGTTGCTCCCCTTCTTAAAAACCTCCAGTGGTTGCCTATAAACCTCCACACAAAACAAAAACTTCTCACTCTAGGCTTCAAGGCTCTCCATCACCTTGCTCCCTCCTACCTCTCCTCCCTTCTCTGTTTCCACTGCCCACCCTGCACGCTCTGCTCCGCTGCCGCCCACCTCCTCACCATCCCCCGTTCTTGCCTATCCCACCATCGACCTCTGGGCCACGTCCTCCTGCTGCCCTGGAATGCCCTCCCTCCTCACCTCTGCCAAACTAATTCTCTTCCCCTCTTCAAAACCCCATTTAGAGCTCACCTCCTCCAAGAAGCCTTCCCAAGCTGACCTCCCCCTTTTCCCTATGCTCCCTGTGCTGCCCCTCTACCTCCCCCTTCACCTCGCCTCAGCTAAGCCCTCTTTCCCGCCTTTCCCTCTGCTCCTTCCCCTCTCGTTCCCCTCCCCTCAGCACTGTACTTGTCCGCTCAACTGTATATATTTTCATTACTCTATTTATTTTGTTAATGAGATGTTCATCCCCTTGATTCTACTTATTGCTATTGTTTTTGTCTGTCTCCCCCGATTAGACTGTAAGCCCGTCAAACGGCAGGGACTGTCTCTATCTGTTGCCGATTTGAACATTCCAAGTGCTTAGTACACTGCTTTGCACATAGCACTCAATAAATACTATTGAATGAATGAATGAATGAATAAGACAAAAACGATTCCCTGATTTCAAGAGTAGTTTTGCAGAGAAAAAAAACACCTTAAAAAGAAAGGGAGGTTGCAGTCATAAAGGTACTCAAATGATAACCTTCTGATTACCAAGTGTACTGAAGATCTTATTTGCTCTCTTAGAATGATGGTATTTAAATTCTTGACCAAATTCTGTAGACTAATGTTCCCCCTCCTTTTGGTATATTTTTCTATGATTACTGAACTTTAGCTCAACAAAAATAATAATAATTGTGTTATTAATGCTAGGCACTTTATTAAGCACTGGGGTAGTTAGTCAATTGTATTTATTGAACACTTACTGTGTACAGAGCACTGTACTAAGTGCTTGAGAGAGTACAACATAACAATATACAAGGTAATCGGGCTTGACACAGGCCCTGTCCCACATAGGGCTCACAGTCTTAATCCTCATTTTACAGATAATAATAATAATGATAGCATTTGTTAAGCGTTTACTATGTGCAAAGGACTGTTCTAAGCACTAGTGAGGATACGAGGTGATCAGGTTGTCCCATGTGGGGCTCAAAGTCTTAATCCTCATTTTACAGATGAGATAACTAAGGCACAGAGAAGCTAAGTGATTTACCCAAAGTTGCACAGCTGACTAGCTGCTGAGTGGGAATTTGAACCTATGACCTCTGACTTCCAAGCCCGTGCTCTTTCCATTGAGCCACGCTGCTTCTCTACTCCTTCTCTGAGGCCCAGAGAAGTGAAGTGACTTGCCCAAGGCCCCACTCCAGACAAGTGGCTGAGTAAGGATTAGAACCCAGGTCCTTCTGACTCCCAGGCCCTTGCTTTGTCCTGTAGGTCACTGTAGCATCTCCAAAAGCACTTGATTTGGTGTCTTGACGTTGCCATTTCTCCTCAGGGATCCTACGTTGTGAAGGTATGATGGGATGAGCATTTCTTTAATCTCGGTGATGTGACAGTGTTGTAATACACTGCTGTTTGTGATCCTGTCTTGCCACTTGACATAAAGTGTTGGTGGTGGGTGGAACTCAACTGGAAGTCAAATGTGTAATCAGTGTCCAAGTCTTACCACCATGCTTGGTCCATTGAATAATGACAATATGAGAGAATATCAAAGAAGAAACAAACACGGTCTAGTGGAAAGATCAAGGCCAGGTTGTCAGAGGACCTGTGCTCTAAACCCAGATCTGCCACTTGTTTGCTGAGTGACCTTGGGCAAGTCACTTTACTTCTTTATGTCTCAACTGTGAAATGAGAATGAAATATCTGTTCTCTTTCCTACTTAGATTGTTAGCCTTGTATAGAATGGGGACCAAGTCCAAGATGATTATCTTCTAACTAGTTTAGTAGAATGCTTGGCACATAGCAAGCATTTATCAAATACTATAATTATAAGAATGGACTAAATCAGGTGTTGTTACTTATTGGAAGATAACCTGCTAGAGAATATTCCATCCTTAGTCCCTCAAAGCTTCTGAATTGATGCGTTGACGGCAGCAAAATTGCTGTTTATTTTCTCCCTCTTTTGATATTTTCCCTAATCTGATGTTTTAATGATATTTAAGTGCTTACTCTGTACCAGGCACTGTACTAAGTGCTGGGGTACTTCAGAGCAAATCAGGTTGGACCCAATCCATTTTTCATATGTGGCTCACAGTCTTAATTTCCATTTTTACAGATGAGGTAACTGAGGCACAGAGAAGGTGATTTACCCAAAGTCACACCGCAGACAAATAGAGGAGCTGGAATTAGAACCCAGGTCCTTCTTACTCCTAGCTCCTTACCCTAACCATTAGGCGACTTTGCTTCTCAGTGCTAAATAAGTTCAGAATTTGCAACAAAATGAGATTGGAGAAAGGCTGCTCTCATGACAAAGCTGGAAAGACTGTTTTCAAACCTGAAATACTTAAATGCCAAAACTGTTTTCAAAAGTAAAACTTGTCTTGAGTTTAGTTCATTCTGGGGATACTTGAGAAATGTGATAATTGTGTATCTGAATATGTATCTAATGGAAATGGAGCAATCAGAAATCACAGTTTCTTAAACCATATAAATAGAAGGTTTAACACAGAGCTACAGATGTGCTAAGGTTTGAGGAAAAAGCAACATTGATAATGAAGAGCAGTAATTTACACAGCATTTGTACTTAATTACTTTGACTTTGGTTCATTCCAAATGACATTCTAAATATTTTAATAGAGTTAGCAATTCTGATGCTCGTAATTTCAATTCCTACAAATTTCCTTGACCTCTTTAGGAAAACTTTTCAAAGTATCTAAAATAAGTGGAGCAAAACCGTTTTGAAAGCAAATTCAATAGGAATGAATTGCGGTAGATTTGCACTGCTTCACAGAGAAAATGTGAATGCTAGAAATTCTGAGTCACTGTAAAATGGATTTTCAATTCACAATTTAAACTAAAATGAATAGTGCTTTTGGTTAACAGCAGATACCGTTTCTGAGTATACTTCCTGTATATACAATAGTGAGGACAACTAAGCTAAGCCAATATATTTCTTCATAAAAAATAGAATGTGAATATGTAGAGGTACATAAACAAGGTAGCCTTGAGAAGCAGTATGATTTAATGGATAGAGAACAGGTCTGGGAGTCAGAGGACCTGTGCTCTAATCCCGGCTCCACACTTGTCTGCTGCATGACCTTGGGCAAGTCACTTACCTTCTCTGTGCCTCATTAACTTCATATTTAAAATGGAGATTAAGACTGTGTGCCTCATAGGAGACATGGACTATGTTCAACCCGATTAAGTGTATCTACCCCAGAGTTTAGTACTGTGCCTGGCACATAGTAAGCACTTAAACTAATACCATAAAAATAAGTAGAAAGTGCTTTTTCCACCACATGAAGCTATAGCTTTCTAAAAGAAGAAAATATTTCTGGATGCCCAACTGTTTTTTTCTAGGTTCTGAACTTACCAATGTCCACATAAAATACAGAAGCAGAAATAAATTTTTTAAACGCTTGGTTTTCACGGTCTTCAGGAATACTGGAGTTCAAAAATTGGGACTGGGTTTCCATGCTTGTGCAATCTCCAGGTCTAAGTCAATTGATCAGTGCTGTTCATTGGGCACTTACTCTGTACAGAGTCAGAGATTGTTTGGAAAAGTACAAGATAATGGACTTGGTAGACATGTTCCCTGCTCACAAGAAGTTTATAGTCTAGTAGAGTCCAAAACCACAGAAGTGCAGACTCTACCTTTTTCAGAAGCAGGGGTATTTCCCAAGTCTCTCAAACTATTAAAATATTAGGAAGGCTGAAGCTGTTTTTACCAAAGTGTGTGTCTTGAAAGGGGAAGATGACCAACACTCTCCCTCGAAGATAATGTTTATAATTCTATTTTTAAATTTCATTTTAGATACACTTTATGGCATTCATTGTATTTACTTTTCCTATGTACCTCTTCTCTTCAACCATACTTGTGAACCTCGGTAATTACGGGAAGCAGCATAGCCTAGTGGATAGAACACGGATCTGGAAGTCAGAAGTAACTGAGTTGTAATCCTGACTCTGCTACTTGACTGCTGTGTGAACTTGGGCAAGTCACTCCAGTTCTCTGTACCTCAGTTACCTCACCTGTAAAATGGGGATTAAGACTAAGCCTCAAGTGGAACAGGGACTGTGTCCAGCCCAGCACTTAGTACAGGACCTGACACTAATAGCAAGTGCTTAACAAATACTATACTTATTATTATTATTGTTATGGCTTGAGACGCAGCATAGCCTGATGAAAAGAGCATGGGAATGGCAGTCAGTAGACCACAGTCCTAATCCTGGCTCTGCCACTTGACTGTTGGTGATCTTGGGCAAATCGTTTAATTTCTTTGTGCCTCAGTTTTCTCACCTGCAAAATGGGGATACAGTACCTGCTCTCCATCCCTCTTAGACTGTGAGCCCCATGTGCTCATCAAAACTGGATCTACCCCAGTGCTGAGTACAATGTTTTGGACGTAAGTGCCTAACAAATACCACAATTATTCTGATCATTATTATGACCAAACTATTTTCCTAAATAGGATAATGACCAAAGTTGAGACTTAGTCAGTATTACAAATTGGAAATACTAACAACAAAAATACCAAATAGAAGTTTGCTAGCCAGGGATGTTTAAAACTGCAAGTTCTAGCTAGATGGTCTGATTAGCAGAAACTGGTTGTCATGACTCCAGGTGGCAAAAATGGCTAGGATAAGGATTCAGTCTAAAATTAACCCCAATTTAGCACACCCAAGCTACTTCTTTACTTCAATTATTGCCTAAGCAGAGAGAAATGCACTACTTAGTATGCAACTCAGGAAACTTAACTGATCCAATTAGCCACACAGGTCTTCAGGAGAATTAAGCTCCACCCCTAGATAGGGCTTTCTCTCTTGGCAGAGGGACCAGTCTCTTGCCAAAATGTCCCAATAGCTTCTGAATGAAGGGAAGACTGGGCTTTTGGTCCTTTCTCTGCAGTCCTCCTGCCAGGCCAATGGTGAAGGGTCTAATATCTAAAACCTGAAATTTTATCACATATTAATCCTAGAGTTTAGCCTAGTACTTAGCAAGCACTTCGTCAATGCCATTACAAACTGACAGGACAGAATAATAATGGTGGTTTCCAGACCCCACTAGACAACTGTTATTCATACTTGATGCCCTCCCCTACTCCTTGGCCTTCCTAGTTTCCAATAGTAAAATATGTAACAGGTTTTCTGAGTCACAGCTGGCCTAGAGTTATTAAAGGACGACTAAGGTCCACTCACTGTTGCTACCACAAGTTTACCTCCATAGAGAAGGTTCTAGGAGCATTCCAAGGAGCCATAGAGAGGATCCAAGGAGTGTTCATTATTTCTCCCCCATATTATTACCCTAGAAAAGATCCAATAAATATCACTGACATGGTTCAAGGAATGGTGGGAATGAGTAACATGAAAGAAACAGAGAGAGACAGAGAGACAGAGATTTATACACACACAGAGAGAGAAGTGTTCATTTTTGGAAAAGAGACACTATACACACTTTAATACTAAATTCTCTGGTAAACCTGCCTCTAGTTACAACTACCATCTGTCACTAAATAAATATTTTATAGGACACAACGAAGACGTGAAACAGTGACATCAATCTTTGGAAATGAAGTTACAAATAGGTCACCTGGCAGAAAGTAGCAGCCAGAATTGCAAAGGAAATACTGAGGGAAGCAAGAAGAGGGCTGTACACAACAACGTGCCCCATAATCCATTACTTAATCTGTTAGAATCAAAAGCTAAAGCCGTTTGAGAATTTGTTGCTTTCAATACCGAACATGATGCAAATCCTGGTCCCCTATTTTTTAAAAAAATTTTAAGGTGCTGTCTCACTCGAAAATATTTCTAGAAGGAAATGGCATATGTGGATAATTTTCCTAAATATAACAGTGTCTCAGCTCTGGGGCTTGTTAGGTAAGTGAAGAAAGGATGAAGTGATTACATGAGCAATGAGCTTTTTTCGGATTTCCCACTGCACTGCCTGCTCAGAATCCTTTCCACAACCAAAGATAAAGATTAAACATACTGCATCCAATATATCTATCTCCACTAAACCTAGCTCCTTGCTTCCTTCCCTGACCCCATTCCTGCTTTAGTATCTACCCCCATTAACAAGCTACCCTAGTTACTTTTAAGTCTTGTTTTCTGGAGAAACTTCACAAACTACCAGTATTTTGTGAGTGGGCTCTTCTTCAAGGCGAGGCTCCATTATTGCATCTCTGGGTTACAGCTCAGTTTGTAGTTCCAGCTGGTTTCCTCCCTTCTCTTAAGCAATGTGACCTCAGTTTCCCATTCCACACTTCTCCTCCCTCTTACAGGTTACTAATAATTCATGTATCTTTGCATTCATATGAAGGAGAAATATCAAGAAATATCAGTATTAGCTCTAGTAGGTGAACATTTCTTTCATGAAGTTTGTGGTGAATAATTTGCTAGGTTCACAGATCAAGAGGGTTGGTATGGGACATAGGCCTGGAACAGAACATAGCAATCAATCCCTGGGTCAAGCCAAATCCATACCAAAGTCCTTTGACTAAAAAAAACAAATAATCCCATAAGAAACCACAGCTAATATGGCAGTCCACCATTTCCTCAATATATTAAACCATGTAGACCCACTTCTTTGCTAATATTGCATTAAGAAATCATCTAATTTAAAGGTGTCCTAAGAAAGGGTTTGTTTTAAAGGAAAAAGACTGAACTTGATTTTGCTCTTGTCTGAAAAGTTATATATAGCCAGCTGAACTATGGGACATTTTGATGCTACTGATGCCTGTCTACTTGTTTTGTTGTCTTTCTCTCCCTTCTAGACTGTGAGTCCATTGTTTTGGTAGGGATTGTCTCTATCTGTTGCCAAATTGAACTTTCCAGGTGCTTAATATAGTGCTCTGCACACAGTGAGCACTCAATAAATACGACTGAATGAATTAATTTAAAAGCCTCACAGCTCCTGAGAAGCAGCATGCACTAGTGCAAAGGACACAGATCTGGGAGTCAGAAGACCTGGTTTCTAATCCCACCTCTACCACTTGTCTTTGTGTGACCTTGGGCAAGTCTTTTAACTTCTCTGTGCCTCAGTTAACTCATCTGTAAAATGGGGATTAAGACTGACCATCTCCCTCATCTGTAATTCAATATCCATTTTCTTTCTACTATGAGCTCCATGTGGGACAGGGACTATGTTCAAACTGAGTATCTGGGCTGTACCCCAGAGTTTAGTACAGTGCTTGGTGTACAGTAAGTGCGATACAAACACCACAATTATTATTATTATTAGGTGGATCAGGGACTGCATCTAACCTGATTATCTTATATCTACCCCGGGACTTAGGATAGTTCCTGACCCACAGTAAAATGCTTAACAAACACCATGTAAAAAAAGCAAAACACTGAGCATGGCAGAGATAGTATTGCTGGAACCCTCTGGACTGTAAATTCATTGTGGGCCGGGAATGTGACTGTTCAGGGTTGCATTGTAAGTGCCCCAAGCACTTAGTACAGTGCTCAGTTAAAAACAAATGAATGAATGAAAGAACAAACCTCAAACACAACAATTTGAAACAAATTATTCTTGCAGTAAAAATCTAAATGTTAAAAAAAAACTTCATTAGTTTAGAAAATGCTTTCCAAATTGCATGTAGGTAAAGGCATTTACATCTTGCTTAACTCTAACCTATTGTTAATTAATTCCCCTGAGGGCTAATTTGATGTAGCCCTAAGTAATTTTCATGAGAAGCCACTTACTCTGATTAAGCTTTCTAAACATTTTCAAACAAATGAGGTTGTATTGGAAAACGATGCGCAAGGGATGACATGAATGTCGTGTTTGCTGTTGTCACTTGAATGCTTTGTTCTTGAAGGAAAAGCCAGAATGGTAAAAATCTAATTGAATATGGCACATACCAATGTATATGATTAGGTAATTAGCAGTATTTCTTAATTTGGCACTATATGGACCCTAATGCTAGTTTAATGGTGCTGTTATTAATCAAGTCTTAATGTAAACAGTTTGAAGCTGTTGCTGCTTTGTAATGTTCATTATAAATAGTCCCTATGGGAATCGCAACTGTATTTCATTAAAATTCCTGCCTGCTGTTAATTGCTCCTAGGAAAACATGAACAAATTAATTGTGTTTTAAGAGCCAATGGTGGAAATTTATGTGTTTCTGTGTTGATTGCTGAGGATTTAACAATGTTACGGATCATTCTTTCCTGCTGTGATAGATAGTATACAATAGTCAGCACCAATGACCTGTTTGAAATCAATAACACTTGGGTAATAAGTCTTGCATTACAGGAGGTTAAAAAAGAGAAAAGATTGTTTGCAAAACAGGGAGTTTGTCATTCCAACTGGGACATGATATGAGTCTAGGTCATGGACAATTACTTTGTAAGTTTTAATGACTTCTCTAGTGTGAAACAAATATTGTTCTATAGAAAAGATGATTGATGAATATTAACAGTGCTGATTAAGAAAAGCAATGTAATATAGAATCTTTTATTTGAATCTGAATGAAAATGACACAAATAAATTTAGTGAATCCCATTCAAAATGTCTCATGTATCATTTGTTGCTTGCTATAAATCATCTACCCTATATCTACTACATATCATGAACATCTTAAACCAAAACAATACCATAAAATGTGGAAATCTGTAGTTGATTCTACTGTCACTTCATCCTATTCCCTATCCCCCCATAAACTACTGGTGGCTGAGCAATGCTGATCCACAGGACAAGGGCCCAGAAAAAGTGCACTACTGTATTTTCATGTGTAAGAGAATCTCTCTCAAAAATACTCGCACTCCAGGATGAAATCTGAAAGCAACAGTGACATCTTCAAATGGAAGGACAGCTTTACTATTCAAAATCCTTCAGGTTCTGTCTTCTGGGTTCATGTTCCAGAATGAGAGCTGATTATATTAATTACTCAATTTAATATTTTTTTTTGAGTGATTATTGAGTTCTTGGACCAATCACTTAACTTCTCTGTGCCTTAGTTCCCATATCTGTAAACTGGGGATTTGATGCCTGTTCTCCCTCCCCTTGGACTGTCAATGTGCCTGTCCATATCTTGCATCTCCCACTAAATTTTATACAGTGCTTGCCACATAGTTAACACTTAAAAACTACAATTATTATTACTTCATTCTGCACACATCGCCCCACTCAAAGATTTCCAATGGTTGCCCCACCATCTCCACATCAAGAAGGAACTCCTCACTTTTGCTTTTAAGGCACTCAATCAACAGAGAAATTGTCTGGCAGATTTGAGGAGGGAGGGCATTCCAGGCCAGAGGTAGGACGTGGGCCAGGGGTCGATGGTGAGACAAGCGAGATTAAGGCACAGTGAGAAGGTAGGCATCAGTGGAGCGAAGTATGCAACTTGGGTTGTAGAAGGAGAGAAGGGAGCAAGGTGCAAAACACTGAGCATGGCAGGTGTAGAAGGTTGGAGGGTGCAAGGTGTTGTAGAGCTCTAAAGCCTATCACAAGGAAAGAAAGAGGCAGGAAGTTCAGCAAGGAGGCTGATGCAGTAATCAAAGTAAGATATCTTAAGTGCTTGGATCAGGGTGGGAGCAATTTTGATGGAAAGGGAAGAGCAGATTTTAAAGATGTTGTGAAGATAGAATTGACAGGATTTTATGACAGACTGAAAATGTGGTTTGAATGAGAGAGATGAGCCGAGGATAATGCCAAGGTTGCAGGCTTTTGAGAGAGGGAGAATGGCTGTGCTGTCAGCAAGTTCTCCTCTAGGAGAAGCCTCTTCTTATCTCTCTGGCCATTAGTTCTATGTCTCCTTCGTGGGTTTCTCCTCCCTCTCCTATCCCCTAACTGTGGGGGTCCCTTAAGGTTCAGTTCTCAGTCCCCTTCTATTCTCCATTTACACTCATTCCCTTGGAGAACTAATTCATTCCATGGCTTCAACTACCATCTCTCTGCGGATGATACCCAATTATACATCTCCTTCCCTGATCTATCTCCCTCTCTCCAGGCTCGCATCTCCTCCTGCCTTCAAGACATCTCTACTTGGATGTCCTCCCATCACCTCAAACTTAACATGTCCAAAACAGAGTTCCTTGTCTTCCCTTCCAAACCCTGTCCTCTTCCGAACTTTCCCATAATTGTAGATGGCACAACCATCCTTTCCATCAGACAAACCCATAACCTTGGCATCATCCTTGACTTAGCCCTCTCATTCAACCAACATTTCCAATCCATTACCAAATCCTGTTGGTCTCACCTTCACAACATTGTTAAAATCCACCCTCTCCTCTCCAATCTGCCACCATATTAATACATTCATTCATTCAATAGTATTTATTGAGCGTTTACTATGTGCAGAGCACTGTACTAAGTGCTTGGAATGTACAATTCGATAATGTTGGTATTTTTTAAGCACTTACTATGTGCAGAGCACTGTTCCAAGCGCTGGGATAGATACAGGGTAATCAGGTTGTCCCACGTGAGGCTCACAGTCTTCATCCCCATTTTACAGATGAAAGATCTGAGGCACAGAGAAGTTAAGTGACTTGTCCACTGTCACACAACTGACAAGTGGCAGAGCTGGGATTCGAACCCATGACCTCTGACTCCCAAGCCCGGGCTCTTTCCACTGAGCCGCGCTGCCTCTATCCTATCCACCCCTGGATTATTTCATCAGCCTCCTCTTTGACCCCTAAACCTCCTGACTCTCCCTCTTTAATCCATACTTTACTCTGCTGCCTGGATTATCTTTCTATAGAAACATTCAGGGCATGTCACCCCCCCACACACCCAAAACATCTCCAGTGGTTACCTAACCACCTTGGTATCAAACAAAAACTCCTTACCATTGGCTTTAAAGCTCTCCATTTCCTTGCCCCCTCCTACCTCACCTCCCTTCTTTCCTTCTAGGACCCAGCCCACAACACTTCACTCCTCTGGTGCTAACCTCCTCATTGGGCCTCATACTCACCTGCCTAACTCGCCCACATTCTACCTCTGGCCTGGAATGCCCTCCCTCTTTAAATCCACCAGACAATTACTCTCCACCTCTTCAAAGCCTAACTGAAGTGTGGCTCAGTGGAATGAGCCGGGGCTTGGGAGTCAGAGGTCACGGGTTCGAATGCAGGCTCTGCCACTTGTCAGATGTGTGACTGGGCAAGTCATTCAACTGCTCTCTGCCTCAGTTCCCTCATCTGTAAAATGGGGATTAAGACTGTGAGCCTCACGTGGGACAACCTGATTACCCTGTATCTAATCCAGCACTTAGAACAATGCTCTGCACATAGTAAGCACTTAAATACCAACATTATTATTATTATTACATCTCCTCCAACAGGCCTTCCCAGACTAAGCCCTACTTTTCCTCATCTTCCACATCACCCTGACTCTCTCCTTTTTCTTTCCCCCCCTCCCTGCCCCACAGCACTTATGTATATAACTGTAATTTTATTTATTTATATTGATGTCTATTTACTTGTACTGATATCTTCCCCCTTCCAACCCCCTGTAGAGTGAGCTCACTGTGGGCATGGATTTTCTCTATTTATTACTGTACTGTACTTTCCCAAGTGCTTAGTACAGTGCTCTGCACACAGTAAGTGCTCCATAAATATGATTGAATTGAATTGGGACTTCATCCACCTTTATATCCATTCTCCCCATCTTCAAAGCCCTATTCAAGGCATATTTTCCCCAGATAACCTTCTCTGACTAATTTTACATCTCTTCACCCAATTTTTCTTCAAATGTATCACATGTACATTTGAATCTGTATCCTCAAACACTTATTTACTCACTTTACTACCACAACATTTAGGTGCTTATATATTCTGCTGCTTCCCCTATGTGTAATTCATTTTATCATCTATCTCCCCGACTATAATTTAAGCTCCTTGTTAGTTTATTTTACTATACTCACTCAAGTGCCTAGTTCAGTGCTCCATACACAGTAAAAGACTCAATAAATATCATGGTTATCTATCCGTAGGAGTCACACCCTGTAGGAGTGGAAAACTGCTAACATTATTCAAATACAGGGAAGGTTGTGATGATTTGTCTACCAAAGGGGCATCATGGTGAACAAGTAGTCAAAGGATCAAGCATCATTGCATTAATATACTGGCTCTTTTCCCTTTTTTGTTTCTCTTGGATTGTTAAATTTACTTGTTGCCTAATCGTTTGCATTGAATCATCTCTGTGTCTGTTTTCCTTCATTTCATTTGTAAGCCCCTTGTATCACAAGGAATATCACCAAATAACCTTCCCAGATTTTAGTAGAGTGCTCTGGATATTGAGTTTAGCTGTGTGATGCTATGAAAAAATAAAGGCTCAAAACCAACAAAAGGAAATAAATTCTCTTTACACAATTAGTGGTAAACGTATGGAGTTGTTGCACTGTAAGTTATCCACGTGAAACAATACCTGCTTCCTCAAAAAACACATGGATTAATTTATTGATGGGAATCAATTGTTCAATGATTTTCACTGAGTAACTGAGCAAAAATCACTGAATTAACACTTATGAGAGGACAACAGAAGCAAGAGGTATTCTCTTCCCTCAGGCAGTTTATAATCTAATTTGCAATCAGTTTATGGCAAGTAATTATGAAGTACTATAAAGAAAGCTAGAATGTATCTAGAGAACCACAGGGAAACCCAGGATGTCAGAGATATCAAGAACATTGTTATTCCAAGTGTTTAGCGATATTGAGAGACTGATTTTGGGGCTGGAAGGATGGACCACTGAATGAGCATTGTTCTAAATAAACTGATTACCCCCTTTGCATGAAAAATAGACAAAGATCGATTAAACTTTTTACCTATTTCCTATTGATAAGTCAATCTAAGCGGCAGAAATTGATCTCAGGATTTGACATTCATTGGGCTTAATGCTATCACATTAACCATGCATGATCAGAACCACTCACCTTAGTCTGTGTTTTCTGGTTACACTTGGAGTGTGGGGCTCTGGGTTCTTTAAAATATGATAGGTCAGGGCTTCTATACCCTAAGGCTACTGTTATTTACTATATAATGTTCAAACAAAGCTGGTCTTCTAAAGATAATAGGGCTCTTTAACCCTAGACATCTTTCAAATCATTCAAGGTCCAGATATAGATGTTTGGTATACAGGAAATAAGGGGAAAACTAAGTTAGGCCCACTCCTTCATACCCAAAACACCAGCCCGCTCCCCATCATCAAAGTCCTACTAAAATCATTTGACTAAGCTCTCATTCCTCCAACCCTACTTTTCCTCCCTACTGCCTTATCCATACCCTTAGTTCTATGCACTAAGTTCTTTGATATTCACCCCAACCCTACTGTACATGTGCATATGCATATCCTTATACTTGGATGCTTCTAGTATTTGCATATTATTTTAATATCTGGCTCCCAAACTGGTTCCTTGACTGCAGAAACTGTGCCTCCCAACTGTATTGTACTCTCTCAAGAGTTTAGAGTAACAACATTACACAAGGTAACTGCTCAATAAATGCCACTGATTGATTGAAATACTTAATTCCACTAATCATATAAGCTTCGGTTTGTACCCAAACTACCTTAAACATGCAAACAAACTTTAATAACCATCCAGGAAAAAATCTACATCAAGTCTAACTTTCTGGGGCTAAAATAAGTGAACATAAAATTCATCACATGTAGCAGGTCATCCAACATAGATGCCAGAGTGTGAGTCAGTAAGTAGGAAGGGGAAGAAGGATAAGTACCTGAGAGCACTTTCCTGTTGCACTTAATAGCTCTTACTACTTTACTGATTGGTCTCATTACCAAGGATTCTGGGGAAAGTAGGCTCTAACTTCTAGGAAATAGGAGCTGCACGAATAAGTTACTTCTCCTTCACCACCAAAACAAAGTCCAATAAAGGCAAGTAATAAACAGTGGTTGCACTGCAAAGGATAAGAACCCATTCGGGTTCTGGGAAAGGTTTGTATTAACAGTTGACACAGCCTTAAACCATTGCATATGTCTCTTTCAGGACACAAAGAGGAATAACACAAAAGAGGATAAATTAAATTGCTCTTATATTCACATTATGACTACGGTTTTATTATAATAAATTCATAGGAATCAACAAATGGTGAATTACTTTTAAAATCTAGTGTATCATTTAAGGGAAAATATATTGGTCCCTAAACATCAGCAGTAATGGTATAGTGGATTTAAATAGCATTCTGTTAAAGCAGAAGACATTTCCACCATTTTCAAAACATGATTGTCCTAATCTGTATTAGAATTTTTAAAGTGAGCACCATTTCAGAGGTGACAAAATGAATCCAGATTTGGATCAGAATGATAGAAAGATAATGACTGGCTCAAGTATGAAAATTCATACTCACACAATTCCTAGCTTTTCTACTCCCAACTTCAGTTCTCTCCTTCTACCTGTTTCTGGGCTCACCTTATCAATACTACTCTACTCATCCTTCACAAAAATCAGATTTTTCAAGATTACTCTTTAGTACAATTGACAGAGAGCCTCAAGCTATTTGAGCATATTGAATGCAAAAACAGTCTCAGGTGGCAAATTCCTTTTCTGGATCTGCTTTCATTTCCTTTGATTTGTCTTTCTCAGGATTTTCATAGACTGAGAAATCTTAATCTCCTAGTAAGACTTTTCCTGGCCAATTGTAATCAACTGTGGCATCATTGGCACTATGAATCCTTTATTTACTTTGGAAGCTAAAAATCTGAGTACTTCCCCTAGAAAAATACGCTTCAAAGAACATAAAAGAAAAAAATGAATTTCCTCTAATTTTAAGCAAGAGGGAGAAATAGTTTATTTTCATTGTAATGATAGGGATGGCCTATAAATTTTTATAATGTCTGTCTTACTTCCAATGAAGCCTAATTAAAGGTATTTATAGACGTTTTGTACATAATCAATGTGTCTAGCTTTGCTGGTAACTATCTGAATATCCAGTGAGAAGTACTCTTTTCTATTTCATTATACATTATTAAAACCTTCTTGAAAGACACTAAGGTTTCCTTGAGGAATTCCTGATTCACCATGGGGAACATAGATAGGTCTTAAACCAAAAATTGTTGAAAGATGATAACAAAATAGAGATATATTAAACAAGACTACTTTCATTTCATAAGTCTATTTTCAACAATACTGTGGGAAAATGATTCAAGTATTTATTGAAAATTTACTGTGTGCTGATCACTGTAACAATAATAATAATAATTATGTTGGCTTTGTTAAGCACTTACTATGTGCCAGGCACTGAGGTGGATGTAAACAAATTGGATAGGACACAGTCCCTGTCTCACATGGAGTTTACAATCTTAATCTACATTTTACAGATGAGATAACTGGGACACAGAGAAAATAAGTTACTTTCCCAAGGTCACACAGCAGATAAGTGGCAGAAATTGGATTAAAACATAGGTTCTTGTGAATTCCCAGGCCTGTGCTCTACCCACAAGAGCATGCTGCTTCTCAGGAGAGTACAGTACAATAGAGTTGGTGTGCACTTTTCTTTCCCACAAGGAGTTTACAGTCTAGAGAATAAATAGATTTGCCGGGGTCTTCCAGCCCCTTTTCCTTTGGGTTAAAATATGAAAATAATCACTCTCTTTGATCTTCAATCCATTTTATTGTATTAATTGCTAAAATCCCTAATTTGTGCTCTTCATTCCATAATATACATATTATAACTATATTAGCATGAAAATAAATAAATATTTTGGATTTCATCATTTAATTCACATGAAATAAAAAATAGTTGACCTGGAAAGCCTACTCCTTTTAAAAAAGACATACATCAGGGGCCAACCCACACCAGAGATCTTATCTGAAACCACGAGGATTATACACTGCTGTCCAGCTGCTGATTCAATAATGAGGATAATAATAAGAACAATAACTGTGATATTTATTAAGTGCTTACTATGTATCAAGTGATTTACTAAGAGCTGGGGTAGATACAGGATAATCAGATTAGACAGAGTCTCTTCTCCCTAATTGGCTCACAGTCTAAGTAGGAGGGAGAACAAGCATTGAATCCCCATTTTACAGATAAGGAAACTGAGGCAGAGAGAAGTTAAGTGATTTGCCAAGGTCACAAAGCAGGCAAGTGGCAGAGACAGGATAAGAACCTAAATGTTCTGATTCTCAGGCCCCTGCTCTTTCCACTATGAAGTGCTGCTTCTTAGGGGAAAAATATACAGTCGTTAGACTGTAAGCTCTTTGAGGACAGAAAATCATGTCTACCAACTCTGTTTTACTTTCTCAAGTGCTTAGTACACTACTCTGCGCACAATATGTGCTCAGTAAATTACTGAATTATTGATTGACCAACCCCACCCACTGCAGGAATAAAAAGTAGACAAACTATCCCACAAGCTCTAGAACAGGGAAAACTTAGAAGAGAATGGGGGTAGAGGGGTTGTAAGAGAATATCATTTATGCATATTCTATTCTAATTAGGATGATTTCCTATTATTAATTTATAGGCATTTAATAATTTCCTAGAAGCAATGGAAGGAGGTCATTGGTGACCTTAGAGAGGGAAGTTTCTCCAAGAGAACTCTGGGGTCAACTCTATTCAGGATGAGCCATTACTGTTGCAAAAGGTAGTGATTCAGTCCTTTGGGGGCAGAGAATATGTTGACCATGTCTGCTGTATTGTACTCTCCCAAGGGCTTAGTACAGTGCTCTGCCCAAAGTACTAAATAGATACCATTGATTGACTGACCCTACTGCTCAAGAACTCCAGTGATTGTTCATCCACTTCCATATCTAATGCTAACTACTTACTATCAGCTTTAATGCACTCATTCAGCATGCCACCCCTTACCTTACCACACTGATTTTCTATTACAACCCAGGCCACATGTTTAGCTCGTCCAATACCAGCCTCTCACCATACCTCTATTTCTTCTATCTCACTGTTGATCCCTAGCCCACATCCTCCCTCTGGCCTGGAACTACATTCCTCTTCATATATAACAGATTACCACTCTCCCCACCTTCAAAGACTTATAACATGTCTCCTTCAAAGGGTCTTTCCTGACTAAGCCTTCATTTGCTCTATTCCCTCTCCCTTCTGTGTTTCCTTCTTACATGGATCTGTGCCCTTTAAGCACTTGATATTCACCCCATCCTCAGTCCTACAGCATCTATGTACACATCCATGATTTATTTTCAAGTCTGTCTTCCCTTATAGATTGTAAGCTCCTTGTGCCTTATGCATCTACCAACTCTTTTGCATTGTACACTCCCAAGCGCTTAGTATTCATTCATTCAATAGTATTTATTGAGCGCTTACTATGTGCAGAGCACTGTACTAAGCGCTTGGGATGAACAAGTCGGCAACAGATAGAGACAGTCCCTGCCGTTTGACGGGCTTACAGTCTAATCGGGGGAGACGGACAGACAAGAACAATGGCAATAAACAGCGTCAAGGGGAAGAACATCTCGTAAAAACAATGGCAACTAAATAGAATCAAGGCGATGTACAATTCATTAACAAAATAAATAGGGTAATGAAAATATATACAGTTGAGCGGACGAGTACAGTGCTGTGGGGATGGGAAGGGAGAGGTGGAGGAGCAGAGGGAAAAGGGGAAAAAGAGGGTTTAATAATAATGTTGGTATTTGTTAAGCGCTTACTATGTGCCGAGCACTGTTCTAAGCGCTGGGGTAGACACAGGGGAATCAGGTTGTCCCACATGGGGCTCACAGTCTTAATCCCCATTTTACAGATGAGGGAACTGAGGCACAGAGAAGTTAAGTGACTTGCCCACAGTCACACAGCTGACAAGTGGCAGAGCTGGGATTCGAACTCATGAGCCCTGACTCCAAAGCCCGTGCTCTTTCCAATGAGCCACGCTGCTTAGAGGTAAAGGGGGGATGGCAGAGGGAGTAGAGGGAGAAGAGGAGCTCAGTCTGGGAACGCCTCTTGGAGGAGGTGAGTTTTAAGTAGGGTTTTGAAGAGGGAAAGAGAATCAGTTTGGCGGAGGTGAGGAGGGAGGGCATTCCAGGACCGCGGGAGGACGTGACCCAGGGGTCGACGGCGGGATAGGCGAGACCGAGGGACGGTGAGGAGGTGGGCGGCAGAGGAGCGGAGCGTGCGGGGTGGGCGGTAGAAAGAGAGAAGGGAGGAGAGGTAGGAAGGGGCAAGGTGATGGAGAGACTCGAAGCCTAGAGTGAGGAGTTTTTGTTTGGAGCGGAGGTTGATAGGCAACCACTGGAGTTGTTTAAGAAGGGGAGTGACATGCCCAGATCGTTTCTGCAGGAAGATGAGCCGGGCAGCGGAGTGAAGAATAGACCGGAGCGGGGCGAGAGAGGAGGAAGGGAGGTCAGAGAGAAGGCTGACACAGTAGTCTAGCCGGGATATAACGAGAGCCCGTAATAGTAAGGTAGCCGTTTGGGTGGAGAGGAAAGGGCGGATCTTGGCGATATTGTAGAGGTGAAACCGGCAGGTCTTAGTATAGTGGTCTTAGTATAGTGGTCTCCACATGGTAAGTGCTTAACTTAATTATTGGGAAACAACATGGCGTACTGAGAAGAGCACAGGCCTGGGATGCAGAGGAACTGAGCTCTAAGCCTGGTTCCCCCATTTATCTGCTGTGTGACCTTGAGCTATAACTCACTTGAGTTCTCTGTGTCTTAGTTCCTTCATCTGCAAAATGGTGGAGGGATTCAATACCTGATCTCCCTCCTACTTAGACTGTGAGCCCCATGTGGGACCTGATTATCTTGTAGCTACCCTAGCACTTATTTAGTATGGTGATTGGCACATAATAAGAGCTCAACAAATTCCACAGTTATTATTATTTATCGAATGATTGTAAAATGGAGCTCACATATCCATTAAACTTCCTCAAACTGTGAGCAACATTTGGGGAAGGAATCCTGTCCAATTTGAATATATGCATCTACCCCAGAAGTTAGAACTACACTTGGCATATATAGTCAGTGTTTAATAAATGCCACAGTTACAATTATTACTCTGCATTATCCTCATCAGAAGCAGAATGATTCCACCACTGGGAAGGACAAACTCAGTCTCGTGGAAAATTAAAAGCTGCTTCTTCTCTTTGCCATTTCCCATTCCTGATACACTCACTACCAACCAACATGTGTTCCTTAACGGGATAATGTAACTGCCCAGACAATAGATCTATATTGAAAATCATTACAAGATATGAGTTATCAAGAATCAGGTCCTCAGTTTGTGCATGTAAAGGGGAAATGATGGGTTACAGTGTGGTACTGATGTTTGGGATACTTCACCTTTCTATCAGGTGTTAAAGAATATGAGTTCTAATAAATCAGTGATATTTATTGAGCCGTTACTGTGTACAAAACACTTTACTAAGCTTTTTGGAAGAGTGCAGCACAGTATAGTTGGTGCATGTGTCCCTTGCTCACCAGGAGTAAACAGTTAATTGGACCTATTTTAGTAACCAGCTGATGTTTGTTCTACCACCCCTACTCACAGTCATTTTATAGTTCAAAATAAACATTTTCTCTTGATTACCATTGACCAGATTCAAGTTAACCTGGTAAAAGAATGGCTAACACCCATAAATAAATTTCATGTTCAAATATCATTAAATATACTGGTAAAGCCTAATTTATACAGCTGAAAATGCAGTAACATAATAACAACAAAAATCAATCAGTGGTATTTATTGAGCCCTTACTGTGTGCAGAGCACTTCACTGATCACTTGGCAGCATGCTAGTGGTATTTGTTAAATGCTTACTGAGTGCTAAGCACTGAATTAAACAGTAGGTAAATATAAAATAATCAAGTTAGGAAAGGCACAAGCTCAGAGTCTAAAGTGGGCAGAGGGGCTAGGTATCCAACTCTCATTTAACAGATAAGGAAATGGAGGCACAGAGAAGTTAAGTAACTTGCCCAAGATTATGCAACAGTCACTTGAGATGCTTGGGAGTGCACAGCAGAATTTCAAAAAGTACTAGATTCGAGTTTTGCAGCTTTTAGTTTGTTACGTGTTAAGACACAGGGCATTCTGAGAAATTGTTTGAAAGGGCATTAGTTTTCCCCACTACAGACTGGAAATTGATTTAGTCTGCTAGATCTGGATTTCAAAAATAGTCACTCTTGCATTTGGCTGTCTCTGCACAGGCACGTTGAGAGTATTTATATGACATATACATTTCTTCTCTGACCTAATAATAGCTTGACTTGTCTGATAGATAATTGGAATTGTAGCTTTTCTACCTCTAATTTATCTCTCCATCTTACTGCTACTATCATAGTGAGCAAAGGCCAGAGCTAATAGCAGTAGTCAGAACCATAGTCATGGTAATTTGAGATTCCAGAAATTGAGAGCTCAGTCAAAACAGTAGTGCCTGAGATCATAGCATTTTCCTGAACCCGTCCTTCCCCGTGCTCCTAATGGGGAATAGGAACCTTAGACAGGGCCTTCCGGATTTGCATCAGTTGACTCTAACCCAAACTCCCCTATAGTGGCTCTTTTCAATCATCTTTACTACCACAGCTCCTTTCATGACACCATTACTTAATTTCCCACTGCAATGAAGCGCCTCTCTCCACCAAAGTACCTTCCCAAACCCCTATCCTTGTGCCATCATTACAGCCACTTATTACAACTGAATCAAATTTTATATGAATTGTTCTTTCTTATTCAAATTAAGAATCTGCATTAAAGTGGGAAATTAAGGCCAAAAAAGATTGAGCAATTTTCTTAATTCCTGTGGCGAGTTTGAATAAAATTGAGTTCACAAATAATGTCATATGAATTCCAGGATAGTGCAATAGTCGGTCTCACGGTAGTATGCTGAAGCATTCAAATTTACAAATTTGTCACCATCTCTAGCACTTTATATTGTCATACTTAAGCCTGAAAGTGGCATTCTCAATGATTACATTCTGTTACTGTACTAGAGTGTGGCAAATAAGACCAATGCATGACCTATACTCTCTCCCTCATCGCATGCAAGTAAAGATCACTCCTTGTGACCCTATTATATCCCTATACTCTGCCATTTCAAGGAATCAATCATATTGATTTCCTCATAGAGTATTGTGTTATGTGTACTTATTGTTGAGATGTTAATAACATTTTCTAAGGCACCATAAACTTATGGTATTAAAGACTATTTATGACAGTCTCATGCATAATTTTGGAGAGCATAATTTTAGCTTATTTACTTCCAATTATTACCAAATATATAGTAGGGCTACTTATCTTAAGTGGTTGTTCCAATATATCTGCGCAGTAACATGTAGTCAACAGTGAATTCAGCCTCTCATCTTCATATATAGGCATCTTTTTAAAAAGTATAGATATTCACTAGACTACCTCTCATGTGTTACTAAGATTGGGATGTATACAGCATCAAGAACCTCAGGACAGAAAAATATGTCAGTGATTCTCCTCAGAATTTCATTTGTAGAAATGCTGCTGTTATAAGGGTGGCATTTCCCTCCTGCGGCCAGCCCAGCCGTCATATTCTAGAGGCTATTTTACTGATAGCTGATGAGTAAGAGAATCAGTGTGGCCTACTGGATAGAGAATGGGCCTGGGAGTCAGAAGGACCTGGGTTTTAATTCCAGGTCTGCTACTTGTATGCTGTGTGACCTTGGGCAAATAGCTTCACTTACCTATGCCTCAGTCATCTCATCTGCAAAATCATTTTGCAGACTGTGAATCCCACGTTAGACATGGATTGGGTGGAACCTGATTAACTCGTCTGTACCTCAGTACTTAGTACAGTGCCTAAGTGCTTAATAAATGCCATTAAAAAGTAAGAAAAAAGGACACTGCAATCTTGGGGCCCACACTTACTCCCATTGAGGAAATGAGAATCTCTGTTCTGATCTTCAGTGAATGGGGAAGAGTGCCCCTCTCCCTCAGCCTGTTCTGCGAAAATCAATCAATAGAATTTTCATAAGAAGGGCTGGTGTAAGGCCAGGCCAGATATGATACTGCCTTGACTATCCCCTACTGTGAAAATGTAAAACACATATTTTGCCACCAGCAAGCCCTCATGAATGCTTCCTGGATTAGTCCAATTCTTTCCAGGGATTCTGATAGTAGGAGTGCCTTTCACTAATCCCTGCTCCTTCTTTCAGTAAGGGTAAGACTTCCATCCTGGATATCGAAGCAGTGCATCCAATGGGGCAGCATTGCCTCGTGGAAAGATAATGGCCTGGGGGGGTAGGAGTCATGGGTTCTAGATTCCATTCATTAACTGCCTGCTAATAGCTCTGGGCTAGTAATTTAACTTCTCTGTGCTCAGTTTCCTCAGTTGGATAATAGGTAATAGCACCTGGCTTCCTTAAGTCAGAGGGATGTCATGATGTTAAAGTAAGAAAACTTATGGGAAAGTGTTTTGAAAAAAAATTACAAATTGGAAGTACTGAGGTGGCTATTTAAATTCACAATAAGGAAATTTCACAAAGCTCAGGGTAGGGAGAGGTATTTATAACATCACAATTACATTTTTAAAGAAATAATTTAATTCACACAAAGTAAATATGGAAGGCTTTTGTTTGGATTCCACTTAATGGGGGAAAAAAACTAAGCAGATGCTTGTATGAAAGATATGAACCTAATGAGTGGGACCAAATGATTAAGAAATGTCAGAGGATCAGATGGCTTAAATTTTCAGCACTTCCAATGACATTTTATTGCAGAGTACTTTACTAAGTGCTTGGGAGGATACAATCAGAGTTGGTAAACCTGATCCCTATCCACAAGGACTTTATAATCTAATTGGGGAGGCAGACATTGAAATGAATTACTGAAGGAGGGAGAGCTGCAGAGTATAAGAATATGTTTATAACTGCTCTTGGAATGAATAAATATAGAAGTGTTAGGGGGTATAAACACAGGTCCCTATGTGACACAGAAGGGAAAAATATGATGAGGAAATGAGAGGTGAATCAGGGAAGGCTTCCTGGAGAAGATATGACTTTATTAGGACTTTGTAGAGGGAAAGAGTGGTGATCTAAACTGCAAGCTCATCCTCTAGATTGTATATTTGTTGTGGGTAGGGAACATGACTATCAACTCTGTTATATTGTACTCTCCCAAGTACTTAATACTGTGCTCTGCACACAGTAATTGCTCAATAAATAAGATTGACTGATTGATCTGTTGGGTATGAAGAGGGAGTGAGTTCCGGGTGGAAGAGAGAATGTGAGAATGTCAGAGGCAAGAGAGATGGAATCAAGGGAGAATAAATTAGTGGTAGAGAAACCAAGTCCATGGGCTGGGTCATAGGTGAGAGATAAATGAGGAGAGAGAAGAGGTAAACTGCTAATTAAATTTAAATTTAATTTTAATAAAATTAAAATATGCATCTGCTGATATAAATTTAAATTTAAAGTGCTTTAAAACCAATGGTGAGGAGTTTCTGCTTGATACCTGCAAGAATGGACAGCAGTTGGAGGTTTTTGAGGAGTAGAGAGATGTGCACAGAATTATATTTTTTAAAAATAATCTGGGCATGTGAGTGAAACGTGGACTGGAGATGCTTGTTGTGAGCAGGGAATGTGCCTATCAACTCTGTTATATTCTTATATTGAACTCTCTCAAGTGCTTAGTACTATGCTCTGCACACATTAAGTGGTCAATAAATATGATTGATTGGGAAATGCAGTTGGCAGAAAGGTCAGCAAGGTGGCTGATGTAATAGTAGAGGTGGGCTATCATAAATGCTTGGACTGGCATGGGGGCAGCTTGGCTGGAGGAAAAGGGGCAGATTCTAGAGATGTTACCATGGTAAAATCAGCAGGATTTGATGATTGACTGAATATATAAATGAGGGAGAGGTGCAAGTTGTGGATAATGCTCATAACCTTGAGGTTATAGGCTTGTGAGACAGGGTGAAGAGTGGTGGTGTTTATCTAGTGGTGGTGAAGAGTGGTGAAGAGTTGTGATGAGAAAGTCGGGGTGGGGAGGAGGGTGACTGAGTTTGGGTAAGCAGATGAGGAGTTGTGTGTAGGACATGTTAAATTTGATTTTTCTCTACTGCACACCCAACTAAATATGTCCTGAAGTTGGGAGGAAATGCAAGAGTAAAAGCATGTTGGGCTGCAGAGGTAGATTTGGGAGTCACTGGTATAGCAGTGGTGGTTGAAACCACCAGAGTGAATAAATTCTTCAAAGGAGTGGCTTTAACTAAAAAATAGAAGGATGGGCTTTAACTGGAAATAGTGCAGGGATTAAATAATGACAATATAATTTCTTCACTCAGAACCTCTCCTTAAATCCAGTGAAAACTTTTCAGTGTTCTTTTTCATTAACCCTTGAAACATCTTGGCAAAGTTATGGGCACGGCCTTATTATCACTCATATAAGATGATGCAATTCAGACAGGGAAAGATCAGTGAATTGCACAGGGTCAACCACCCACTTAATGGAGAGACTGAAAAGAAAATCTAACCTCCTGACTCCTTTTCCAGGATGCTTGCGATAAAACCACTTAATGCCTTCCTGGAAGAAAACTTGACTTTCTGTGCTCATTGAAAAAAAAAGTCAAAAATATTAAAATAGCCTCCATCAGAACCTTCCCATAAAGAAAAGTTTGGCTTTTAGTGGAATTCAAAATATGTATCTGCTAATATAAAAACTGTGGCTAAGACTCCGGGAATCCTAAGTGTTGGATGGGCTGATTTGTCTCTTTTTATCTCTACACATTACTTTACTATTAACATTAAATAGTGTATTTTAATTCCCATTAGTGCATAATTTCCAGCCCTAAGAACTTATAATACACGGCATAAATCTGAAATATTGGAATAAACCCTCTTGATTGTAAGTTCGTCTTCTAAACCGTAAACTTGTTGTGGGTACGGAATGGGTCTACCAACTCTATGATAGTTATTTACTCTCCTAAGTGTTTAATACCGTGCTCTGGACAGAATAAGTGCTAAATAAATGATTGATTCATTCATTCATTGAATAAGTGCTTGAACAAGTATAACAAAAGCAAGGAGTTACAAACCAACACAGGGGACAATAATCTAATAAGAACATAGGATTTTGAGCCCTTTACACTTACCTCTAGATCTTATTACAACTCTAAATAGCCATGGTCAAATATCAACACATGAATAGTTCAGAGAGTCTTCTCTTATGCCATCATTTCTGACCCATAGTGACACTACAGACAAATCTCTCTTAGAATGTTCCCCTCTCCATCTGCAATCATCCTAGTAATGGATCCATAGAGTTTTCTTGGTAAAAATACAGAAGTGGTTTACCATTGCTGCCTTTCATTTAGTAAACACTTCCACATAGTGTTATTAATCCATGCTGCTGCTGCCCAGCCTGGGTGAGTTTTGATTTGTAGCAGATTGCATTCCACTCGCTAGGCACTGTCCACGCTAGGAATGGAATGGGTATGCTCTGCTTGACTCTTCCCCCCCACACACACAAAAGACGAGACTGGTAGAGTACTGGAAACTCTCCAGGTGTGACCCTGAGAAGGGCTTTCAAAGTGTACCATAAAGCTAATTGTTAGCCAGGACCCCAAGCGGCTTCTCCTGATATTCATTGCTAGCAAGTGATATCTGTGATTTTAGCCCAAACACAGGGAAGTTCATCTGACCCAGTTATCCAACAGTGAGAGACAACCACTGTGTGAACTGAGTTTAGTTTATTACCGTTTGTCCTCCTGCAGAACCCTATCCCTGGGCAGGCCCCCTCCATTAAAGGGGCCTCACTGAAGACTCTTCTCTGAAGACTGCTCTCTCCTGGGCTTACAAGCTTACTATCTGCAGTTCGTGTGAAGCGAAAACCAGAGGGTGGAGCAATGCCAGTGGTCACTTCTCACCCACCCAGTCTACTGTGCAGGCTTGGCATGCACTTGTGTGTTACATACACTTGACATAAGCACCCTAATACATCTCTCGCTTTGTAAAAACATCATAATTTTTGCCACTGTGTATGGTGAGGCCCAGGTCAGCATTTAACTAGTCTGTCTCGCCTTCATCTCGGGCACCCCCTAGTTGCTCCCCCTAGTTGCTCCAAATATTATCTTGAGGCATTTTTAGCACTTGGCAAAAGATCTCTTTCACTGCTGATCTGAGCCCCTAGGGAATGGCAAGCCCCTCCCCTAGCCTCCACCACCACCACCACCACAAGAGGGAGGGACCTCATCCATAATCATAATGTTGGTACTTGTTAAGCACTTACTATGTGCAGAGCACTGTTCTAAGCTTGAGACTTTATGTATGGCTATCTTCCTTCTTGGTGAATTTCTCTGATTGACTGTCTTTGACCAGTTGTATCTAAATGTCTATACTCTTTCCCAAGGGCAATTCAAGCTGTTTCAGCACACCTAGAGCAGAGGGAGTGGGGTGGAAAGAATAGGCAAGGTGGAACTCTGTTCAACCACATTTCCTGGAAGATTTTTCTTCAAGTGGTTTTTGTGTGTTCGTACTGTGTGTCAAGCACTGCTCTAAATTCTGGGGTAAATACAAACCAATCAGGTCGATACAATCCCTGACCCACATGGGAAAACAGTCTAAGCAGGAGAGAAAATGGGTATTGAAGCCCTATTTTACAGATGAGGTAATTGAGGCATAGATAAGTTAAATGACTTACCCAAGATCACACAGCAGGCTACTGACAGAGTCAGGATTAGAACAAGTCTTCTGACTCCCAGACCCATGCTCTTTGCACTATATGATGCTCCTCATTTTTTTTGCCCACAGCCCCTCCTCCCCACCCAGACTTCAGAGCTGCTTCACTTCTTCTCTAGCTTTGTGGGGCTGAGGACAGGGTCAGATAGTCCAGGCTTAATATGTATGTCAGGCTTGGGGATTGGTGTTCCAAGTGATGTGCTCTGCATCTCCCAGAGGCTTCACTTCTTTCCTTCATAGCCCTCTCACTGGCCCACCTTGGGATCCTTCTTTTCTGCCCCCTAGGGGCTGGGGAAAGAGCTGGACTCTATTCTAGAACAAGTGACAGTGATCACGACAGGTTACAACCTCCTGATCACATTCAAACTACTCTCTCCAGCACCTTCCTTTTTCCTGCATTTTCTGCATTTGCTATGCAAAGAGCATGGGACTGATGCCTTTGGAAAATTGAGTGCCTAATATTCTCTTTCCCAAATTTTCCACTTTTGCTACAGAAATAATTCCTAGACTCCCTGAAAACTGTCATTTGAGCCTCCAAAGGCAGACTTACTATGAGAAAGATCATGGAGAATGCACTGAATGCACAGTACCCAGATTTTGCCAAGAATTAGATCCTGGGGGAACCAGAGGTGGGTGTCTTGTAAAGTAATTTTCTAAGTTGTGGAATCTGAAAATCAAAGGTCACCTGGACGCTATCATTTGTTGCTGGGGTTGTATATTAGCAAACCACTAATGATTTACATTACTTTCCAGAATTAAAACTATGGGAAGGTGAAGTACAAACTAAGAATGGAAGCAAGGAACATGGGATAAGAGCATGGAAGAAGAGCAACTGAGATCATTGAAAGTTTCTTTAGATTTTCCCTATATGATTATAATATGTTGCACACAGACCATTAAGATATTGGATGCTGTACCCCTCTCCAAAGAAAAACCTCCCAGTTCGATGGATAACATAGATAATCAACAGCAATATGTTTTCTGGAGGTTCTCCATGACACAGGATCAGATTCTGAAAAAAAATCCTAGTAGTGGAAAATATCTTAAATTAGCTTGTTATACCCATTGTATATTTATCCTCCCTCAGTGGAAGATTGAAAAAAAAGTATTGATAAGTTACTGAGGACTAGCAGATTGTAAAAATTTGAAACTAGAAGTTCCAAGTCATTAGATCTTCACTTAGATTAAACTCTAGAGACTCCTGAAATAGCTGAATGGTTTGCATGAATATTTGTCGAGGTAAGAGACAGATGTCATCATGACCTCCTTTCATTGGAATTGGATACCTTTACTGTGAAAGTAAAGGTGGCTCTAAGACTTAATTTATATCTGAATAATTGATGACAGAAAAATGTATGATGGTAATATTTCTTGATCTACGTTTCAGATAGAAAATTATTATCATACTCCAATGTTATTAGGCATTGGTTCCCAGAAAGGGATTCCTGGAACCCAACTCATAATTATCAACTTGCTGATAAAATAAAATCACTTTTTCACCAAGAGGCCTTCCCAGACTCAGCCCTTTATTCTTCCTAACCACCCTCCTCTCTGTCAACTGTGCAATTGTCTATGTTCCCCCTTAACACTTTGATACTCCATTCCCACAATATATAAATATCCCTAAGCTCTTGTATTTCCCCTATCCCTAATCTATTTTGAGCGTATCTCCCCCTGTAGATTATAAACTCCTTGCATATAGAGCTCTCTCCACCAACTCTGTTATATTGTACTTCCCAAGTCCTTAGTACAGGGCTCTGTACAGTAAACGCTCATTAATACCATGAATTTATCCATGATTGATCCCTTAAAAAGAAGCAATCCGTCTTCCCAAGGAAACATTTCACACTATGACAGGCTAGTCAAGGCATGTGGATTTTATGAAAAGATATTTCTGGTTGAAAAATCATGTTCAACGTACATTGGCACAAGAGAAAACCAAATCCAGGGAGGTACTATGCTGACCCAAATAGAGGTTGTAGAACTATTAATCCAGCTTCAGCCTCTGAATCAGGAAATCTAACAACCACCTGAATGACAGGTGACACCTACTTTTAGCAGTTTTCCAGATGTCTGCCTATGAGCAACACTCTGGAGACAG
This sequence comes from Ornithorhynchus anatinus, assembly GCF_004115215.2. Classification (NCBI taxonomy): domain Eukaryota; kingdom Metazoa; phylum Chordata; class Mammalia; order Monotremata; family Ornithorhynchidae; genus Ornithorhynchus; species Ornithorhynchus anatinus. The sequence continues at coordinate 86,863,571 of NC_041731.1, forward strand.
ACATTAATATAATCACTGTTCTAACCAAATAAAATAAAACTGAGTTGGGCTACATTTTATGCCCACAACGAGGTTACAGTTGAGAAAGGAGTCAGATAATAATATAAATGAATAAATTATGGATTTTTTAATAGTATTTGTTAAGTGCTTATTATGTTCCAGGCACTGTTCTAAGCACTGGGGTATATATAAGTTAATTGGGTTGGACATGGGGCTCACGGTCCTAAACCCCATTTTATAGATGAGGTAACCAAGGTACAGAGAAGTGAAGTGACTTGCCCAAGGTCACAGAGCAGACAAGTGGCAGAGGCGGGATCAGAAACCAGGAACCTCTGACTCCCAGGCTCCTGCTCTATCCACAAGGCCATTCTGCTTCGGTACCTAAGTTCTGGGGGCTGCGGGAGTGGTGAGTAAAGGTTGCAAATCCTAGAGCAAAGCTAATGCAGAAGAGAATAAAGAGTAAATGTGGATTGAGTGGGTAAAGACTTCTTGGAAGAGTTGGGATTTTGATAAGGTTCTGAAGGTGAGAAGATTGATCATCTGCTAGATATAAAGAGGGAGGCTGTTCCAGGCTTGAGGCAGGACTTGGGCAAGGGGTTGGTGACGAGATAGGTGAGATTGAGGTACAGTGAGTAGGTTAGCATTAGAGGAATGAAATGTGCCAGCTGGGCTGCATTAGGAAATTAAGGAGGTAAGGTAGGAGAGGGCAAGGTGATTAAATGCTTTAAGCCCTAAGAGTTTATGTTTGATATACAAGTGAATGGGCAACCACTGGAGGTTCTTAAGGAGTGAGGAAATACGTGCTGACTGGTTTTGTAGAAAAATGATCCAGGCAGCAGAAAGAAGTATAGACTGAAGTGGGAAGAGACAGGAGTCAGGGAGGTCAGCAAGGAGGCTGATGCAGTAGTCAGGTTGGGATAGGACAGGTGCTTGGATTAATGTGGTAGCAGTTTGGATGCCCCCTCTTCAACTCTCCCATCTTTACCAGAAGTATCTCTAGAAAGGAGATCTCCTGCCTTCTCTCAAAATCCAGTCACTGCACTTGCACATCCTACCTATTCCTTCCCACCTTATCAAAACTCTTGCCCCGTCTCTTCTTCCTTCCCTAACATCCATCTTCACCTGCTTGCTCTCAAATGGCTTCTTCCCCACTTCTTTCAAACATGCCCATGTCTCTCCTATCCTAAAAACACCCTCCCTGGATCCCATGGCTCCCTCTACTTATCACCTCATCTTCCTCCTATCATTCCTCTCCAAACATCTTGAGTGAGGTCTACACCCGTTGTCCCAAATTTCTCTCCTCCAGTTTTCTCCTTGACCCCTTCCAATCTGGCTTCCATCCTCTTCACTCCACACAAACCACCCTCTCAAAGGTCACTATGATCTTTCTTGCCAAACCCAATGACCTCTACTCCATCCAACTCTCCTCAACCCCTTAGTTGCCTTAGCCACTGTCGACCACCCCCTTTCTCCTGGAAACATTATCCAATCTTGGCTTCACTGACATGGTCCTTTCCTGATACCCCTCATTTCTCTGGCCGCTCATTCTCAGTCTACTTCGTGGGCTCCTCCTCTACCTCCCATGCACTAACTGTGAGGATACTTCAAGGTTCAGTTCTGAGTCCCCTTATATTCTCCATCCACACTCACTCCCTTGGAGAACTCATTCAGTCACATGGTTTCAATTACCACCTCCACACAGATGACTCCCAAATCTACATCTCCAGTCCTGATCTCACATTTCCTTCTGCCTTCAAGACATCTCTACTTGGATGTCCTCCTGTCACCTCAAGGTTAACTTGTCCAAAACAGAACTCCTTATCTTCCCTCCCAAACTTGTCTTCCCCATGACTTTCCCATAAATAGCACCACCATCATTCCTGACTCACAAGCCTATTACCTTGGTGTTTTCCTTGATTCCTCTCTCTCATTCTACACATATTCAATCCATCACTAAATCCTGTTGGTCCCACCCTCACATCACTAAAATCTGCCCTCTCTCTCCATTCAAACTGCTACCATGTTAATTCAATCACTCATCCTATCCCACCTAGATTACTGCATCAACCGCCCTTGCTGACCTCCGAGCCTCCCATCTCTCCCGACTCTAGTCCATACTTTGCTGCCTGAATGTTCTGCAGAAACATTCAGGACAGGTTTCCCCACTCCTCAAGAGACTCCAGTAGTGGCCCATCCACCTCTGCATCAAACAAAAACTACACACCATTGGCTTTAAAGCTCTCAATCACCTTGCTTCCTCCTTCCTCACCTCATTACTCTCCTTCTACAATCTATCCTCCACTCTTCACTCCTCTAATGCTAACTTTCTTACTGTACCTCGATCCATCTCTCCTCAGATCCCTCATCTACTTCCTCTCTCTGGCCTGGAACTCCCTCCCTCCACAAATCCAACAGACAATTACTGTCCCCTACCTTAAAAGCTTTATTCATTCATTTATTCAATTGTATTTATTGAGCACTTACTGTGTGCTAAGCACTGTACTAAGCACTTTGAAGGCCCATCTCATCCAAGACGCCCTCCCTAAGCCCCCCTTTCCTCTTCTCCCACTCCCTTCTGTATTGCCCTGATTTGTTCCCTGGCTTCACCGCCACCTCCACAGCACTTATGTACATATCTGTAATTCATTTAAATAAATGTATGTCTCCCCCTCTAGACTGTAAGCTCATTGTGGGCAGAGAATGTTTCAGTTCAGTGTTATATTGTACTCTCCCAAGCGCCTAGTACGGTGCTCTGCACACAGTAAATGCTCAATAAATACGATTGAATAAATGAATGGATAATGGAAAGAAAAGCAGGAATTTTAGTGATATTCTTAAAGTCCTGAAGGTTGAAGTGACAGGATCTGGTGACAGATTCAATATGTGTGTTGAATGTGAGAGATGAGCCAAGTATAATGCCAAGGTTACACGCTTGTGTTACAGAGCGGCTGGTGGTGCTGTCTACAGTGATGCGAGAGGCTATATCTTTGACTTTTATTGTATGCTCCCAAATATGTCGCACAGTGTTCTGCACACAAAAGGTGCCTAGTACAGTGCTCAGTATAAATTAAGGGTTCAGCAAAGTCTGCTGCTGCTAATACTGCCTCTACTCAGGAATAATGATGGGTGAGGAAAGCATGTAAGAGAATAACTGTAGGAATGGAGCCATCAGTGTCCAGGCAAGCAAACTTCCAAAGGGAGAGAAAAAAAGGCCAAATATTTCATCATCTACTTGGACTGCTAGAGGTTTGTCATTCCTTACAAATACTTTACAGAACTAAGAAAGGAGATAATAACCAGTACCCCGGTCCCAAGATTTTAATCAGATACACTCACGGGCCAATCAGTAACTCTGAACAAGAGTTCAGTCTTAGAGGGGAAAAAAAATTAAATTGTGTCTTCTGTTCCAAACAAATGTCTTCAATTTATTTAAATTAATACAAAAATAACTAATTTCTAGTGACTGATCCCTTTTAATGAAACTGGAGCAGCAATTATTTGTACTATTAAGTAACTCTTTAATTCATTTTGTTTGTCCATTGAACTTCATGCCTGCCCTGTATTAATGGCCAATGTTCGAAACATATGAAACAGTTCCATGAGAGACATGTAAGAAATGTGGATTAGTATTGCTTAAGCACTCTAAAGCATAATATTTTACACAGAAATGAATTTGTTTTAGAATTCCTGAAGAGTGTCAATGATAGTATATATGGATTGATTCTCTTTGTGTTTTCACAATCTTAGGTTCTTTTTTTCAGTGCAAGATGATAGTGTGAGATGATGATGGTAATTGTTAAGCCCTTACTATGCACCAAGCACTGTCCTAAGCACTGGGGCAGATACAATATAATCAGTTCAGACACAAGTCCTGTCCAATATGGGGCTTTACATTCCCAGTAAGAGAAAGAACAGGTGTTGAATTCCCATTTTACAGATGAGGAAACTAAGGCATGGAGAAGTTAAGTGACTTGCCCACGGTCACAGAGTAGGCAAGTGGCAGAACCCAGATTGCAACCTAGGTACTCTGGCTCCCAGGCCCATGATCTTTCTATTAGTCCACATGGTTTCACCTAGGAAAAGTCCCAGGGACATAATCCACGGAAGTCACTACTGTCACACTAACTGTAACTTCAATTTAATTGGGAGGGGGTGGGTCATGGAAGAACAAGTGACATTACCAAATCTGGTGGTGCTTCAAACTGATTTATCCCCCAGGAATAATTTTTCTGTGGCCTAAATTAATCTATAGTGTTCTTACTAGAGGGAATTCTATGCAGCATGCAGTTGATTAATTACAGTATGATTTTCGGGGTGAGGGGGCAAAATGGACGAACAAGTGATTTAATCAGATCTGGAGGTGGTTCAAATCAGTTTGTCCCCCTGGAACAACTCTTCTGTGGCCAAAAAGTATAATAGTGTTTCTCCCAGAGGGAATCCTATGAGACATACAGTTGATTAACTATAGTAGGATTAGGGTGCAGGGGAATGGAAGAACAAGTGACATAACCAAATCTGGAGGTGCTTCAAACCGGTTTGTCCCACAGGAACAATTTTTCTGTGGCCAAAAGCAATCTATAGTGTCTCTCCTAGATGGAATTCTGTATAATATGTAGTTGATATTTTGAGATGACAACCAAATTTGAAGGTACTTTGTAGACCCTCACCTCGATTCCAACCAGAGTATGTGAGAGAAAGATGATAAATACATTAACTACTAGGTAGAAAGGGGTGTTTTGTCCCAGAAGTTATGAGTAGTGTACAGATCTGCTGCCTCAGAAATTGTGCCACCAAGGAATTGGATTCTGATTTCACTGGCTAAGGCTACACTAGCACATGTTCAAATTTATTTTTGCTTTAATTATTTCAAGCTCTTTCTGGCTAATATAGATTTTTTCAGGCTAATATATATGCCTGGAAATCCATAAAGCCTGCTAAATTTGATGCAAAGGTAAAGAAAGGGTCACGATACATCTGTTGTCATAGTCAATCAAATGATAATGAGGCTTTGTTTACCATTTTACCACTTCCTAGCCATACCTTTTAAGTTAGACTTTCAAATTACAAAGATACTTTGGTTAGGAGCCAACATATTTCTATAAAAATGGCCCACAGTCCACTCAGATACCTTAGGCATTCTTGTTTTTGATCACCTTTTTCAAAAAAAAAAAAAGAAGAGTAACTAGTATTGGTACCACCAGGTCAGGATAGAACATTTCAGATGGTACCAATAGATGCATAACTGGATAAGAAGGATGCAGTCAATTTGCATTTTTGTCCTACCCTTATTGGCATCACCACTGTTACCCCTGGCCAGCTGTAAAATATTTGGTATTGCCTCTTAAAATAACTTCAGGGTAAAATTATATCTCCATATACTGATCATGATGATAAGGAGTACAATAATGAGAAATGCCATTATTGGGAATGACCAAGATCGATGGTCCATTCAGCCCAGTGTTTTGCCCTTTATGGTGCCCCAGTGAACAGTTGGGAAAAAAAAGGGATGTTTGCCCTCTTTGCAACAAGAAAAATAAAAGGTCCAGATGAGAAGAGAGAGCCAACAATATAGAAATTGCAACAGGGAAGTCGGAAAAAAAAATTAACAAATCCAGGCCAATGAAATAAGGATGTGGAAAAATTATTGATAAGCCCAAGTCACATCTCCAATTCAAGATGAAGATATTTAGTATCAACCACTCCTAGCATTTATCATTGGAGTAAAGAGCTAAGCAAATGAGAAATGAACCATGAACAAAGAGAAATGAACCATGCTGTCAAATACAATGAAAAATATGAAAGGCCACATGTTAGCATACTTCAAGGGGAGACAGGAAGGGGTAGATTGTAGGAAAACAAGCTTCATGTATTTAGTTTAGAAGAAATAAATGTCAGTAAGTGAGATATATATCTAACTAGAAAATACAACACTCAATAAATTGAAAGATGGTAATTGAGGAAACCATTATCATTAAAGAAAGGCAAAGAGAATGGGGAAATGGGGAAAAACTTACCAGTTACAAAATAAATGCAAATGGATGAACATAGGGGAAAACAATTATAGTATTATAATTTACTGCCACATCCTACTTCAGAGAGTAAATCCTTTAAGACTTCAAAGTTTTTGTCATTAAATTCTAACATGATATAGGCAGTCTGCCAATACACAAGGACCACAGGGTTGATGTGGCTGTACCCTTATTTGATTACTTTGAGTGTCTCAGACTAGCTTGGAATTTAAAGGTTACTTTTTCATTGTTATGGAAACTAGACATTGAGGTTGAAGGGGACTTATGGCAGATGTTGGGGTGCTTAAATTTTTGCATGGAGATACTGGAAGGAATGGATAAATGGGGTGAGAGAGGCAGTTCCTGCCAGTAACACAAAAAAGCAAGTACTGGGAGCCACACAATAGTAAATAGGAAACAAATGGATGATAGTATCAGGACAGTTACTAGCATAAAGGAACAGTAGAGGCTACAACAAGGAATAAATAATCCCTCACCACCAGGAAAACTATTGAGACTGGCAATATTGATGGGACAGTAAAACCTCCCCCAAACAATCAACCCAAGAAGATCACACTAGCGGACCCAACCATGATCATTTTAAAATAACTATACTGATTCCCAACCAGAGGACACCCCAAAATATGGAAATGCAACTCAGAAATGTCCTGGACAACACAGATTGATTTCAGGGGCTAGGATGCCAACCTTCAGGGTGGAACTGGGAGAGGAGAGGGGTTTTGTAAGGGTATTAAAGGAGACCAGAGGGCAGTGGTCTTTGCTTTGAAGGCCAGAGTCCACTGGTCCCTGCAGCAGTGTAAAGGCAAGCCAGTAAACTGCACTGTGTCATCTCATTCTTGGATTGGTAATTTTACCAGGATAATGAGAGGTTCATTTTCCTTTTAGGTCAGAGGCTTCTCTTAGAAACCCCTGTACATCACTATGAGAGGTGATTGTTAGCAATGTCTAGGTGTGTTCATATCAGAATCTATGTGTGTTGTTTAAATATATATATTTATTCAATATAATTGATTAAATAATCCTAATTGGTATTAAGATCCAAGACTGTATTGACAAGACAATTGGTTTCCGAAAGAGAGAAAGAGCATATCTCACCATAAACCTCTGAGAGGATGCCTAACCTCCTCTGGACTGATTATCCAGGATGTGCTCCCAGGGATGAACAGAATAAGTGAATGGGGACTCTCTTAAAAGGATGGGGAGGTCTCTATCACGTGGCAGGAGGCAAAACACAATCAGGAATGGAGGCCAGGACCAGGGATCACTCAGCTAGATCATGACTGGGGGACAAGGTTCCCTGAGGCAGGACATGATCAGGAGCAGAGGTCAGGGCCAGGGATTGCTAAGCTAGATCGTGTTTGCGGGACATAGTTCCCTGTGGCAGGAGGCAGGATACAATTGGGAGCTGAATCCAGGAACAGAGATTGCTCAGCTGTACCATATCTTTCAGTGGGTGAAGTAAAGCAGAGATCTATATGGGACCTTGATCAATCAGAGAAACAGCATGGCCTAGTGGAACGAGTATTAGCTTTGGAGTAAAAAGAACCTGGGTTCTAATCCCAGCTGTGCCATTTGTCTCCTTTGTGACTTTGGGCAAATCACTTAACTTCACTGTGCTTGTTACTTTTTCTTTAAAATGGGAATTAAAGCTAAGAGCCCCATATGGGACATGGAGTGGGTCAAACCTGATTTTCCTGTATCTATCCCAACACTTAGTACAGTGCCTGTCACATGGTAAGCGCTTAAATATGAAAAAAATCAGTGGTATTTACTGAGCACTTTTTGTGTGCAGAATACTGTGCTAAGCACTTTGAAGAGTACAACACAATAGAGTAGATAGATCCAGTCCTTGCCCATAAAGAGCAGCAGTGGGATCTCCAAAAGTAATTTTAGTGATTGACCAGCAAAAGAAAATCACCTAACACCTATTCTCCAGAGAAGGGATCCACTCATTTTGGCAAGCACTGAGGATCACCACCGCTTATGTTTCCTATGTTTAGGTTATTGGAAATGTTGAGGATGGAAGATATTCATGCAATCAGCTGAAACTCTAAAATGGGTCAGAGCAGACTGCTGAATAGAGAAGGGTTTCAAGAGGCAGACTCGAAAACAGAGAAACAGGCCTGATACGGGACACCCCCATTAGTAGAGCAAGGCTTTCTTTATATAGCAGAGTAAAAATATATATGGATATATATATATATATACATTTCAGTCTCATTTACCATCATGGATAGGATTTCACTTTCAATGGTGCTTTCTTCCAAAATGAGAGAGCTTCATATTGGCCACCTTTTGCACAACAGGTTTTATTTACTCATGAATTTTGCTTTGTTTTAGGTCTTGGGTTTGTTTGTTTTTTTTTTTTTTTTACTAATTATTTAGACATTCAGATTCAAAATTAGGTGGTTGCCTAATTAGGATGAGAAAGAAGCGGATGGTTTCTGTAATCAATGCTATGGTGGAGAAAACTCTCTGGAAAGCTCATCATGCCTTGTACCTTCCTTGCCTTTCTGCTTCCATGCTCCCTAAAAGTATTTGGCCCCAAAGTCTCAATTCAATTTAAAAATTAAATGTAGTCTATCTCCTTTTTTAAACGAAAGCTTTGGCTAATAAAATCCCTTAGGCTGTTACAATTTGATAGTAATTGATTATAGATACTTTTAAATGAGACACCATTCATAAACATAGACCCATTAAATGAGCTTTAGAACTAGCAGTACTCCTTTGGCCCTGCAGTGTAACATATCTGATTTATGATTTATTCACTTGTTCTTATACTCTTGTCACAAAATTTTTCTAAAACTCATAATGTACCTTTGATACGTGTTTAAGACTCCTAAAGACCGATTCACCTGCTGCTGTATGTAGTGGGGTTTTTATCAGATACAGTCTAATAGAATTTTTGTGCGTAGTTATTGAACAAGTCTGGTATTGTCCAACAGTGATCTGTTCACGAAAGATTACAGACTTGGGAATGTACTTCTTTTTCCAAAGGAGGTTGATTTAGTCTCAAAGCTAGGTCTAAGAAGAATCTATAGATATACTTCCAACTTTTAAAGGACAGCTCAATACTATAAGTCTTTCAATCAATGAATTAATGGCATTCATTGAGTGCTTACTGTGTGCACAGCACTGAACTAAGTGCTTGGGAGAGACTATACAGTGTAGCTGGCTTGGAATTACTAGTTGTATGATCTCAATTCCCCCAATATAATACTTTTCTTTTAGTAGTCTATTGTGATAGCACTAATTAATTTTAATACATGTATTTTTCACATCACTCTTCACTTTGAAATAACTCTCTTTTTTCACCACTGGAAATGTCTAACACCTTAAAACAGCTTTCTGTTTTTTCTGTAAGCCTTTGAAGCTTATTGACTGACTGGAATAGACAGATTTAAGATCATTTCAAATTAACATTATACAATAACAAATACATTGAGTGTAATCACAGATTTTTTTATTAGCAGGATCTTGCTTTTTGGCTGAATAGAATGTGAATGATAACTGTGAAATCCAGTATAAAACCATTCTGTTCAATTTATTTCTTTTGGTAGACTGCCAATGTAGTATGCTTTGTTTTAATCAAATACATATTAATACAGTCTTGGTCAATTTTTCACATCTTGGAAAAGGCTTTAATACACTTTACATTACACATATACAGGTTAGGATTAATTTAGTGGCTGGCTAGGGCTTTAGGTCAGTCCTCCATACTGTAAGTTCATAATGGGCAGGAAACAAGTCTGCTAATTCTGTTGTATTGTACTCTCCAAGTGCTTAGAACTGTGCTTTGCGCATAGTAAGCACTTAATAAATACCACTGATAAATTGATTGATGGAGAAGGGGTATGGGACTGGTGCAGAAGATGCCCCAAATCACACCCCTCTTGAACTTACCAACACAGCAACAGATTGAAACATTCTGCAGAGGGAGTTCTTCCTTCTTCCCAAAATTGCCACTGCAAAGAAGCTCATGCTGTCATACCTGGCTCTTAAAGGGAACACTACCCTTTAATTGTCAGGTAATAAGTAGCAGAAGATAGGAACAGCTTCCTACTCCTTAGTCATGCCCCCTAGATGGTATTGATTAACACAAATACATGCTAATCACTGCCCTGCTCCCACATCTTCATCTAAGTGCTTCCAGGAGTAATCTTGGTTTCATGGTTTAGAAAGCTTATTAAGTAGATGATAATAATAATTACAGTATTTGTTAAGTGCTTACTATGTGCCACACACTGTATTAAGCACTGAAATGGATACAAGAAAATCAGGTTGGACGCAGTCCCTTCCCACATGGGGCGCACAGTCAATCTCTATTTTACAGGTGGGGTACTGAGGCACAGAGAGGTGAAGTAACTTGCCCAAGGTTACACAGAATAATAATTATAATAATTATGGTATTTGTTAAGCACTTACTATGTGCCAAGCACTGTTCTAAGCACTGGGGTAGATACAGTATAATCAAGATGCCCCACTTGGGGCTCACAGTCTTAATCCCTATTTTACAGATGAGGTAACTGAAGCACAGAGAAGCTAAGTGACTTGCCTGAGGTCACACAGCAGATAAGAGGCGGAGGCAGGATTAGAACCCACATCCTCTGACTCCCAAACCGGGCTCTTGCCACTAAGTTATGCTGCTTCTCTAAGCCACACTACTTGTCTGCACAGAAGACAAGAAGTGGAGCTGGGATTAGAAGCCATGACCCTTGACTCTCAGGCCCATACTCTATCCTTTATGCCATGCTGAGATAGTGGCTAGAAAACCCAGTTCTGGGTCCCCTTCTATACTCCATTTACACCCATGCTCTTGGAGAACTCATTCCCTCTCATGGTTTTGCCTATTATCTATCTCCTTATGGGTATTTTCCAAATCTACCTCTCCAGCCCTGTCCTCTCTCTTTGCAGTCTTGCATATCCTTCTGCCTCAGGACATCTTTATTTAGATTCCTTGCTTGTATCTCAAACTTAAGAAGTCCATAAAGAAACTCTTCATTTTCTCATCTAAACCCCGTCTTTTCCCAGACTTTTCCATAAGTGTTCTCTTCCCTATCTCAGAAGCCCACAACCTTGGCATTAACCTCAACTCATCTCTCTCAATTTCATATTGTCACCAAATCCTGCCCCTTCTACCTTCAGAACAACATTAGGTTCCTCCCCTTCTTCTCCATCCCAGTCGCTCCAACGGTGATCCAAGCACCAATCATATCCAATTTCCATTATTGTACCAGCCTTCTCACCTTCTTTCTCTTCTATTTCCAGTTGCTACTTTACACTGTCACCCAGATCCACTTTTTCTAAAAATCCACTAAATCTGGGTCTTCTCAGTCCTCAAAAACCTACAATGGTTGCTCCTCCATCACTGCATCAAACAGAAACTCCTTACTATGGCTTGAAGGCATTCAGTCAGTGCTCTTTCCCTTACCTCGCTGATCTACTATTATCAAGTCCACACACTTTGCTTCTCTGTCAACCTACTCACTGTACCTCCAGCATACCTTTCTTTGTGCTGATCCCTTGAGCATGTTCTGGAACTCCCTCTCCCATCACACCCTTGTGGGCAGGGAATGTGTCTGCTAACTCTGTTGCGTTGTACTCTCCCAAACACTTAGCAGAGTGGTCCATGCACAGTATGTGCTCAAAAAATACCACTGACATTGACAGATCATCACTCTCCCCACCTTAAAAGCCAGAGGCACCTTCCCTGGCTAGGCCCCCATTCCCCTATTTACCCTCCCTTCTATGTCATGTATTCACTCTGATCTGTCCCTTTAAGCAATTTGATATTTACTCCTCTTCCACTCCCAAGCACATATGTACACATCCCTTTGTAATTTATTTTAACAACCAACTTCCTCTCTATTCATTCAATAGTATTTATTGAGCGCTTACTATGTGCCAAGCACTGTATTAAGCACTTGGAATGTACAATTTGGTAACAGATAGAGACAGTTCCTGCCCATTGACGGGCTTACAGTCTAATCAGGGGAGACAGACAAAAACAATAGCAATAAATAGAATCAAGGGGATGTACATCTCTTTAACAAAATAAAGAGGGTAATAAAAATATATACAAATGAGCGGACAAGCACAGTGCTGAGGGGAGGGAAAGGGAGAGGGGGAGGAGCAGAGGGATAGGAGGGAAAAAGAGGGCTTAGCTGAGGGGAGGTGAAGGGGGGGTAGAGAGGCAGCGGAGGGAAAAGGGGAAGCTCAGTCTGGGAAGGCCTATTGGAGGAGGTGCACTCTCAGTAGGGCTTTGAAGAGGGGAAGAGAATTAGTTTGGCGGAGGTGAGGAGGGAGGGCATTCCAGGACCACGGGAGGACGTGGCCCAGGGGTCGACTGTGGGATAGGTGAGAACGGGGGACGGTGAGGAGGTGGGCGGCAGAGGAGGGGAGCCTACGGGGTGAACAGTAGAAAGAGAGAAGGTAGGAGAGGTAGGAGGGGGCAAGGTGATGGAGAACTTTGAAGCCTAGAGTGAGAAATTTTTGTTTCGTGCGGAAGTTGATAGGCAACCACTGGAGGTTTTTAAGAAGGGGAGTGACATGCCCAGAGCGTTTCTGCAGGAAGATGAGCTGGGCAGCGGAATGAAGAATAGACTGGAGCGGGGAGAGACAGGAGGAAGGGAAAACAGAGAGAAGGCTGACACAATAATCCAGCCGGGAAATTATGAGAACCTGTACCAGTAAGATAGCCGTTTGGGTAGAGAGGAAAGGGCGGATCTTGGCGATATTATAAAGGTGAGACCCGCAGGCCTTGGTGACGGATTGGATGTGTGGGGTGAGGGGAGCTGAGTCAAAGATGACACCAAGGTTGCAGGCCTGAGAGATGGGAAGGATGGTCGTACCATCCACAGTGATAGGGGAGTCAGGAAGGGGACAGGGCTTGGGAGGGAAGATAAAACTGGGGGCAGGGCTCATGTCTACCTACTCTATTGTATTGCACTCCCCCAAGGAGTTACTACAGTGCTTCCATACAGTTAGTGCTCAATGAAGACAACTGAGTGAATTAAATGAATGGTGTTTCAGGGGCACTTGTCTGCTGTGTGACTTTGGGTAAGTCACTTCACATCTCTGTGCCTCATTTACTTCATCTATAAAATGGGGATTGAGACTGTAAGCCCCACATGGGACAGGGACTGTGTCCAACTCAATTTGCTTGTAACCAGCCCGGTGCTTAGTACCGTGCCTGGCACATAGTGCTTAACAAATACCATCATCATCAGGTGAAATGAAAAGCCAGAAATGTTCACAGTAGAGAGGTAACTCTGTGCATTCCTGTAGGCGTGTTTATTTATTAGGGTGCATCCTCATTATATTTTGGAGTGTCCTTGTGACTTGAAGAAAGTAGGGGACTTACTGCAACCCTGTTCCTTCCCCAACACCCCATCCCCCTCTCTGCTGATACTCTGGTGGTGCTGTAGTTATATCATCCTTTAACACTACTTATGATCTCATCTATATTCAGTCCTATGCGATACTGAAAGGGTGCATGGGAAAACTCTAGATAGTCTAGCCCCCAGGCCTGGCCTTCAGAGGCCATTAGAGAAGCAGCAGGGAGTAGTGGATTGATCACAGGCCTGGTCATGGTTTCTAATCCTGACTCTGCCACTTTGCTGTGTGACCTTGGGCAAGTCACTTCACTTCTCGGCACCTCAGTTACCACCTCCATAATAATAATAATAATAATGGTATTTGTTAAGCACTTACTATGTGCCAAGCACTGTTCTAAGCACTGGGGTAGACACAGGGAAATCAGGTAGTCCCACGTGGGGCTCACACTTTTAATTCCCATTTTACAGATGAGGTTCCTGAGGCACAGATAAGTTAAGTGACTTGCCCATGGTCACACAGCAGACAAGTAGCCAAGACAGGATTGGAACCCACATAAAATGGAGATCGAGACTGAGAGACCCACATGGGACAGAAACTGTGTCCAACCCAATTTGCTTGTATTTACCCCAGTGTTTAGTGCCGTGCTTGGCACACAGTAAGCACTTAAATACCATAATTATTATTATCAGCTAACAGAACTGTATGTGTGTGCATGTGTGTAGTATGTGAGAGGGTGTATACAAAAGTGTGGTATGTGTACAGAAGCGTGTGGACGATATGTGAGCTAGGTTGAGCATGTGTGTAATTGTCCTCTATGCTGGAAGAAGGAAGTGTCAGTCTACATTTTTTCCTATGAAAAGCTTTACTTTTACTTATACCAATTTCTTGGAACCTATTATAGCAGTAGTGATTGATCAGTTGATGATTAAGGAAAAACAAAGTAAAATTCTGAACCACTGAGGCTAGATTGAAAGCTCTTGAGGTTAGAGATAAGCCCACTGTTGTATTTCCTCAATCACTTAGAATAGTGTGCCATAAACACTAGATAGTAGATATTGTATTGTACTCTCCCAAGCCCCTTTCTGGGTCACAACTTGAGAGTTTTCAGGACTCTACCAGTCTCGACTATGGGAGGGAGAGTTAAGCAGAGGCATAACCATTCCATTCCCAGCTTGGGCAGTGGCTAGTGAGTGGAAGGCAATCTGCTACAAATCAAAACTCACCTGTGCTGGCAGCAGCGGCATGGGAGAGAGTCGAATGTGGGGACTCAAATTTACTGTGCAGGAGGCAGTGGTAAACCTCTTCCATATTTTTAACAAGAAAATCTAGGGATACACTACCACAACAATTGTGGATGGAGATGGGGTGTTCAGGGAGAGATGTATGTACATAACATCGTTGTGGGTCAGGAACAACTCAACAGCATAAGACTAGACTCTCCCAAGCTTTTAGTACAGTGTTTTGCACACTGTAAGTGCTCAAAAAATATGAGCAAATTGAATAGATTGATTGGGTAATTTCACTTTACAAGGAAAAGAATGTAGGAACTGGGATGAAGACAAGGACACAAAGGCAGGGATTTGGAGACAAAACCAGGACCAGCATGGGTTTTTTGTCAATATTTAGGTGAACTCAATCTAAAATTAAACTTCTAATGATCAGAGGTCAACAAATTGCATTATATATTTCCAACTAATTCACTTCCTTGACAATCTCACATTGCAAATCACAACTTGGAAGTGCTTCCCATCCTCTTGTCCTTATCCCATTTGCTCACTCTTGCCAGTCTCACCCTTGTTCCTTACCCCTTGGGATTTCTTCCCTTCTTGCCATTTCTATTTCTCTCTTCATAGGCTAAGGGGATTTTCCTAAAGCTGGTTGGGCCTTCCAGTTGGGATTGAAATGTACTGTCATGAACTCTTAATACTTTATATATTCCTTGAGTACATCACTTTACTTCATGGGGAAGGAAAAAAGTAGAGAAAAGCAGATTGACAGAGAAGGGGAAAGGAAGGCTGTGGGAGAGAAAATTCCTTAAGAAATGGGGGAGAAACATGGTATGTTTTGGGGAGGGATTGAAGTGGGAAATTCCCTGAGGGTGATGGGGTTGGGGGGAAGAATTGGCAGTTGAATAGGGAACCCTTCAGTGTCAGGTTACATACCAAAAATTGGGCTCCTGATACATAGACACTGAACAGTTTACTTATGGTGGAAGGGCCGTCAGAATGCAGAGTATTTAATGGTGTGCGAAATGTCTACAATTGGTCTGACAAACTATTAGGTTGATGTTTTACTTGGGGGTATTTCATTTTCAGTAGTTTATCCTTTTGTTTTGCAGATGCTGCTAGAGTTTACAAATAGATATAAAGTAACATCTCTGCCAAGCTGCTTCAGCTGACCCAGACCATCAGACATCAACCTGGACAGAAAGCTGCCCGAGGACACAGATTTCTCTGCCGAGCTGCCCTAGATGGCTCAGGACATTGCGCAGTGGAACCACTACCTACCTTCTGCCTTCCAGGATACATGGATTTCTCTCAGGACCTGCTGCGGCTGAAAAGTGGCCATTCTTTCATTTTCCTTCTCTCTGCATCCCAGCCTGAATCCTCTGTGGAGAAAACAGAACCGGCGTGGCTGTCTGACACCCTGGTGACCAAACACTGGATTTTTATACATTTATAGCTACCTTTTTCCATATCAACCCAGCCCTCTGTTTACTCCTAAACATTTGTCTCTTTCCTCCCAAGGACCTGCATTCACTTTTGCAATTTAATCACAGTCTCCCTAGCTGCTCTCTCTAGAGGAGTCATGTTCTTCCATTCCCTCAGGCTCATTGGGAAAAGGGGAGCATTTGGCTTCCTTTTCACTAGCCAGGACCACAGTTGCATCATTCCATCTCCCCCAACTCTCTCTTTCCCCTTCTTTGAAGCCCACATCATCCACCTTTACCACACACTCCAGATACTAATCATGGTCATCTTCTGTCCTCCTTCCCCACATCCAACTCTGAACTATTTTAATCCCTTTCTCATGTTTCTTCTCCCTTTTTTTCCATATCCCTGCATTGAACCTCAGGGACTACAATATCTATAAGGATGATCCTGATAACACTACTTCTGCCCACTTTCTCTCACTCCTTACACCAGTAACCCCCCCCCCCCCCCCCACTCCACCTAAACTCATCCACTTACCAGTTTGGACACACATTCGATCTCATCATCTCTATTCACTGTACAAACTCTGTCCTCACCAACCCTGAAATCCCTCTATCCAATCACAAGCTCCTCACTTGCCTGTCTCCCCCACATCCCCTCACAGCAAGTCTTTCCTGTTCCCCCACAAAGACCACTGATCTTTTGATCCCAGCCAATTTTCTCAAGTCATCATGACCCATTTAGTCTCCATACGCAAACTACCTTCCTTTGATGATCAAATTGACATCCTCAAAACCATCCTCTCTACTGAACCCAACACACTCACACCCCTATATCTTCTCTAATCTCATATCACTAACCATCAGCCCTGGACATTGTGACAGATCATTCTCTCCACCTTTAAAACCTTATTAAAATCACATCTCCTCCAAAAAGTCTTCTCTAAGCCCCTTCTTTTCTCATTTCCACTACTCCCACTTCCTTCCACATCATCCTTGAACATGAATTTTCACTCTTTTTTCACCCCTTCCTCAACCCATAGTCTGTGGTGAGAAAGATGAAATTGAGACTAGGTTGATGTTCAAGAAATAAAGTGTGAGGTATAGTATAGCAGGAGATCAGTGAGGTAAGGCAGAAGGGGCAAAGCTAATTATATACCTTAAAGACAATGTTAAGGAGTTTCTGTTTGGCGGATGTGGATGGGAAACCAATGGAGGATTTTAAGTAGTAGGGATATAGGGCATAAACAGCTTTATAGAAAAAGTGATCTGGGTAGTAGAGTGGAATATAGTGTGAAGTGGAATGAGAGAGGAGCTAGGGAGTTCAGTGAGGAGGCTGATATGATAGGTAAGGTGGGATTCAAGTGCTCGGATCAATCTGTAATAGTATGGATGCATTGAATTCTAGGGTAGATCCTAGGGCTGCAAGGTCGACATCAATATTTGGTGACAGACTGAATATGTGCATTGAATGAGAGAGATATTAATGATAATGCCATGGTTACAGGCTTGTGTGACACAGAAGATACTGGGGCTATTTACAGTGTGGAGAAAGCCAGTGGGGAGGACAAGGTTTGGGTGTGAAGAGGAGTTCTGTTTCAAACATGTTAAGTCCTCTCAACTTATCCTCACTTCTCTCCCATTGTCTTCCAGATGGCACACTTCACTCTTCTCAAGCCAACCTACCTATTGTGTCTTGCTATCACTTCTTTCACCATTAACCTCTTGATCCTTCCCACTTCTTACCCAGAAAGCCACTGCTCTGCTCATCAACAAAGCTTTTTTGGAAATCACCTCTCCTTCAGGAAGCTTTCCCTAACCTCTTCTCTCTCTCTAGATTGTAAATTTGTCCTCTTGACTGAAAGCTCATTATGGGCGGGGAATGTATGTGTCTACCAACTCTATTATAATGTACTGTCCACAGTGCTTAGTGCAGTGTTCTGCACACAGTAAGCACTCAATAAATATGATTGGCTTCCCACATACACACTGCCACTTAAGCATCAATGTGTCACTCAAGCTCTTAGGAACTCATCTTATCCAGCAACCTATAGCATTTATGTATGCATCTTTAAAATTTGTTACTTCTTCTTATTTGCAGTTTATTTTATCAATCTATCCTATTTATAGTGCAGTAACTGTGTGTAGAACACTATACTAGACACTTGTGAAAATACAATATAACAGACTTGGTAGACATGTTCCCTGTCTACAAGGAGTTCACAGTTTAGAGGGACTAGTATCTGTTTTCCTCCCTTGAGGGCTGGATTTCCTTGCCCACTGTGCTGCCTATGTACCTGTGTCCTTATCTCCTAAACACTTAGGCATTCCCCAGCACTTACAAATATATCTTCATTCTCAATTGTTTTCCTTAAGGGTAATTTATTTCAACGCCTGGTTCTCCCCACTAGATTGTAAAATCATTTAGGGTAGAGATCTACTTATGCCTTTGAACTGTCTCATGCACCTAGTACAAGTGCCCACACAGAATAAGAGCTCAATAGTGATATTGAAGGATACTAACTTTATTAGACCCTCTTAAAGTGCTCTGCACAGAAGTGTTAAGTAAATGCTATTGATTAATTACTGCACAAACTGCTACTTGTGTTCATTTTAAATGCTTACACTTTTATGACAGCAGAAGAATGCTCAGTATATTCTCAGATTAGGCCTTCTACTGCCTAGCCATCATCCATTTAGCACTGAGATTTATCATATTAGATTTCTTTCTGGCCATTAATTTCTTTCATCAAAAATAATAAAATTATCATTTGGGAATTTGCATTTAAAGTTATAACCCATAGTATATTTAATATTTAAATTTAACTACAAGCAAAAACCACAGATATTTTGGTATTCATATTCAATCTGTCATATCATTTGAGAATTCAAAGTTAATTACCAAGTATATAATTTCATGAGCACATTCTACATCATTAGTCATTATGAACATCTGGCTAAAATACATCTTAATACAAAAATTATAATTAGCCTCTCTTTTCTCCCTCACATATCTCATTTGAAAATATTCCCAGAAAATTTAAATACACCTTCAGAATACTTCTACATATTTATTCTCCTCCTAACCTTAAAGACAATTTTTTTTCTGGAGCTTAATGTGGGTGATTAGTGTGGCTTCCAAGAGAAAACAAATTTGAACTATAATTTATTTGGTGAAGCCTCCCAAAATGATTGTGTAACCTGCCACAGTGTTTTGAAGCCTCTTCCACTAAGTAGTTTAAACAACTTTAGCCATCATCCTAGTATCAAAGGGGTGGAACTGTGAAGAGTAAGGTAGGACAATCCATGATCCCTTCTCCTAACCCTCCTGCAGCTACCTTTCTGTTCCTCTCAACAAACATGACACCCCCACATGATTTATGTACATACCTTATGCTCTGCTTCTATCTCTATCTGTAATTTACTTTGATATCTATCTCCCCTCTCTCCATTCTGAACCCTAAAGCAGCAATAACACCCCTGAAGCCCCCGATCCTCCTCTCCTTGTCCAACCTAGAGGAGATAGGTGTGGTGGGGCAACAGGGCTGGGGATGAGGAAGAATAGTGATTTTTGATTTTTTCAGAAATATTCCCTCTGTCTCTCGGTCTCTGAGTCCCACTATGATTCCACTATCACAGAGAGGATCATTCAATCAATCAGAGCCTATCTGCAAGAACCAATCATAAGATGTGGCTCATGTGCATGCTGTAAATGAACCTCTTCAACCAGATGGAGGATGATCAGCTAGAAGCACCGAAATACAGCCTTAATCCTCTCAGTTGTAGTAAATGCAGTAAAAGTACACTTATTGTGTACCCTACTACAGGTAGTTCAAAATGTTATCTTTGTTCTTAAGATCTGTGCTACTTTTGTCTCTTCCCTGTCTTTTACCTAAATAGTCAGCTGATCTCTAAATTCTGCCCATTCTTCTTTAATAATATTTGCAGGATAAGCTCCTTTCTCTCCACCCTCACTACCACTGTCCTGGTTCATTACTCTGCTTTGTGAAAACCTTCAGTCGCTACCCACTTCTTATTTAAAACACAAAACTCTAATTGCTGAAGTTAAGACTCTCCACCAGCAGTTCTTCTTACTTAACCACTCTCTTTTTCCACTACACCCTAGCTCATGGTCTTTACTCCCAAAATAAACTTTTTAGTGAACCTCATTTGCATTTCTTCCATCTCATACTCTGCCACTTCATTTCTTCTTACATTTAAAGCCTCTTAAAATGTCATCTGCATGTCATATATTCCCCAATCTGCTCCACAGTCATTTACCAGCCACCTTAGCACTTACATATTTAACTGTCTATTGTTCATTTTGGTTTTCACCACTTGAAAAGAACACACTTTTTATTACTATTACATGATTGGCATTTTAAAAACACTTTTCATAATTATATGCAAACTTCTGCAGGAGTCTCTATATTTTCCTTTTGTTTTATGTTCCCAAGCAGCTAATACAGTACTTCGCTCATGGTTGGTTCTCAAAAAATAGCATTACTACTGGGATAATGCTAAGATAGAGAAATCATAGTGGGGGAGCCCTGTGTGGCTTCCTGTCTTTCCCTTCTCAGGCATTGCTTCCAAGATGCTATCCTCTACTGAGCCTCCCTTCACTGTCTTGGACATTCCCATTTATTTGGCTCCAAATTGATCTTTTTCAATAAATAGTAATAATAATTCCATTATTTGTTAAACCCTTACTATGTGTCAAGCACTGTACTAAGCACTGGCTAGATACAAGTTAAGCGGGTTCCACATGGGGCTCACAGTCTTAGTAGGAGGGAGAACAGGCTTTGAATCCTCATTTTGAGGATGAGGGACCTGACGCGCAGAGAAGTTAAGTGACTTACCCAAGGTCACACAGCAGACAAGTGGCAGAGAGAGGATTAGAACTCAGGTACTCTTATTCCCAGGCCTATTCTCTTTCCAATAGGCCATTCGATCAATCAATCAATGGTATTTATTGAGTACTTACTGTGTGCAGGGTAGTGTCCATAGTGCTAGGAAATCTCGAATACAATAGATTAATGGACATAATCCCTGCTCTCAAGGATTTTACAGTCTAGCTGGGTAAATCACAAATTGTCAAGGTAAATCACAGCTAGAGGAAGAAGCAGCATATAAGGATATGTACATAAGTTATGTGTGGGTTGGGTGAATATCAAAGTACTTAAGAAATAGTACGTACCTTAAAGCATAAAAAAGATGCAGAAAGGAGGGAAAATATGCTGGGGAACTGAAAGGTTAGTCAGGGAAGGCTTCCTGGAGGACATATGATTTTGCTAAAGTTTTGAAGATGGGAAGAGTGGTGTTCTTTCAGATAAGAAGTAGGAGGAAGTTCCATGCCAGAGGGAGGAGGTGAGCAAGGTATAAAGCTTACTATTTTTTCTTATGGAGAGATGAGGCTTGAAAATTAACAATAATAATAATAATGATGGTATTTGTTAAGCGCTTACTATGTGCAGAGCACTGTTCTAAGCGCTGGGGAAGACACAGGGGAATCAGGTTGTCCCACGTGGGGCTCACAGACTTCATCCCCATTTTACAGATGAGGTAACTGAGGCACAGAGAAGTGAAGCGACTTGCCCACAGTCACACAGCTGGCAAATGGCAGAGCCGGAATTTGAACTCATGACCTCTGACTCCAAAGCCAAATTAGAGTAGGATCCACACAGTGCAGGATTTGTGGACAAATTAGTCAAATATACTTGCCCACTTCTCAATCAAAATCCTTTCTTGCCTTCCTAATCAGTGCTGGTAGCTATCCAATCAGCTCATTTCTCTGGGGATTCCATTTTTCTACTTCTAAGGCCATTTTTATGTATCTTGACAGCAAATAAACTGACTTCTGAAGGAAAGATCCGTAATTCCTCTTTCTAATAACTATTACCTTGACCTCATCTATTTTGCTGCTGAACTCTTGCCCACATCCTACCTCTGGCCTGGAATGCCCTCCCTCATATCGGACAGATAATTGTTGTCCCCCACTTCAAAGCCTTATTGAAGGCACACCTCCACCAAGAAGTCCTCTTCTCCCAGTCCTTTCTGTGCCACTCTTACTTGCTCTTCCATTCATCCTCCTTCCCATACCCACAGCACATATGTATATATCAGTATAGATCTGTAATTTATCTATTTATTTATATGTCTATCCCCCCTCTAGACTGTGAGCTTGTTGTGAGTAGGAATGTATCCATTGGTTGTTATATTATACTCTCCCAAGCGCTTAGTTCAGTGCTTTGCACACAGAGCTCAATAGATATGATTGAACTAGTTTTCCTAATTCATTTCCTAACTAGGTTTCCAAATATCCTCTCCTAAGGTTACTGAAAAGAAAGCAGAACTTTTTCTTAGATATAAGCATTAAATCCAAAGTTTTTCTTAAGTCAATACTCAGCCTATTTTGTCCCCCCAACACACCAGGCTTATTATTCTATGGAAAACAAATTATGGGTTTGTTTTTCAGAAGCCATGTTGGTCATTACTGAGTGTATTTCAGACAAAGGCACTGCTCCCTCAAGGACTCACAATTGAAGTGGACTGCCAGCTCCTTGTGGGTGGGGAACATTTCTTCCAGCTCATATTGTACTCTCCCAAGCACTTAGTACAGTGCTCTGCACATAGTAAGCAGTCAATAAATACCATTGGCAAAAATATGATTGAGGGGATTTCAACATTACTATACTAGAACACAGAATGATAGGGGCCAGGCAATGAGATCACTTAAATCAATCAGTAGTATTAAGAATGAATAACAAAGGTAGGAGAAAAGTAAAAGAACCAAGGAACAATCCTTGGAAGAGGCAGATCTGCACTCTTCCCCACTCTAGGCCTTTCAGTCTGAAGTGACCGGATGCCTGTTCTAAGCAGGATTGTCAATCTATTAGGGCTTCTACTACTAATAATGATGATGGCATCTATTAAGTGTTGTCTACATAGAGATTCAGTGTTTTCTATAAGTAAACAATTATGCTAAGCACTGGGATAGATGTGAGGTATTTAGGTCAGACAGTCCCAGCCCAGCATGGGCCTCATAATCTTAGAACAGGTATTTTACCTCTAATTTATAGATGAAAAAACTGTGAAAAAGATGTTAAATGATTTAACCACAGTCAAAAAAATGATTTAACCAGAGGGCAAAAATAGGACAGCTGGACTTTCTGACTCACATTTCTAATCTCTTTCCACTAGGTCATGCTGTCTCCCCATCTTACTACTGTCTGAAACGGCCATAGCAGGGCCCGTCAGCTATACCAGGTTAGCTGGAAATGGACCTAGTGGCACTACAGCAGGAAGAGTAAGGAGGGAATGGCTCCCTGACCTCCTTCATCTCTCTCCTACTATTCCTCTTCAAGCTACTTGAGCAAGTTGTCTTCGCTGACTGCCTCTATGTCTTGTATTCTAATTCTCTACTTGACCCTCTACAATCTGGATTCTGCACCTTCCACTTATTTTTTTGGTATTTGTTAAGCACTTACCCTAAGCACTGTTCTAAGCACAAGTTAATTAGGTAGGACACAGTCTCTGACACTCATGGGGCTCAGAGTTTAAGCAGAAGGAAATTATCCTCTCTAATGTCACCAGTGGTCTCCTTCTTGCCAAATCCAATGGCCTCTATTCCATCCAAACCTATTAGTTTATTTCAACACTATGGACCACCCTCTTCTCCTGGAAACATTATCTGACCTTAGCTTCACAGACTCTATCCTTTCCTGGTTCTCCTATCCCTCTGGCTGCTCCTTCTCAGCCTACAAGCCAATCTGCGCACTGTCTGTCTTGCCACCAACCCCTTGCCCAAGACTTCCCTCTGGCCTGGAAATTCCAAACTTTTATGTCAGATTACCAACTCCCAACCTTTAAAGCCATCCTAAAAATCCATCTTCTCCAGAAGCCCTTCCACAACAAAACCTGTATTTCCCCCACTTGCTCTCCATTTTGCATCACCTATGCACTTGGATATGTAACCATTAAGCAATTGACATTCACTCCCACTCAGCCTCACAGCACACACGCGCATACACACACACACATATATATCCACACACATATATACTTGCACACACACATGTATATATACATATATATATATATATCGTTAGTCTTTTATTCATTCATTCAATAGTATTTATTGAGTGCTTACTAGGTGCAGAGCACTGTACTAAGCGTTTGGAATGTACAAATCGGCAACAGATAGAGACAATCCCTGCCCATTGATGGGCTTACAGTCTAATCGGGGGAGACAGACAAAAACAATAGCAATAAATAGAATCAAGGGGATGAACATCTCATTAAAACAATAGCAATTAATAGAATCAAGGTGATGTACATCTCATTAGCAAAATAAATAGGGTAATGAAAATATATACAATTGAGTGGTCGAGCACAGTGCTGAGGGGAGAGGAAGGGAGAGGGGGAGGAGCAGGGGGAAGGGTGGGGAAGAGGGCTTAGCTGAGAGGAGGTGAAGGGGGCAGTAGAGGGGGAGCAGAGGGAGCAGAGGGAAAAGGGGAAGCTCAGTCTGGGAAGGACTCTTGGAGAAGGTGAGCTCTAAGTAGGGTTTTGAAGAGGGGAAGAGAATTGGTTTGGCAGAGTTGAGGAGGGAGGGCATTCCAGGACAGCGGAAGGACGGGATAGGCGAGAAAAGGGGACGGTGAGGAGGTGGGCCGCAGAGGAGCGGAGAGTGCAGGGTGGGCAGTAGAAAGAGAGAAGGGAGGAGAGGTAAGAGGGAGCAAGGTGATGGAGAGCCTTGAAGCCTATAGTGAGAAGTTTTTGTTTCGTGCAGAGGTTGATAGGCAAACACTGAAGGTTTTTAAGCGGGGGAGTGACATATCCTTAAACCTTGTCACTTTCCCTATCTAAATTACAAGGTCTGTCTTCCCTTTTAGACTGTTGGGTAGGGATTGGCTCAACCAGCTCTACTTTAGTGTACTCTCCCAAGTGCTTAGTACAGTGCTCTGCACACAGTAAGCGCTCAATAAATACCACTGGTTGATCCTTCACACTTAGTCCTCACTTTCAGCAGTGGCTTCTTTCACTGTTGCTCCCATTACCTCCATCACTGTATCTGAACCTGCCCATCATAGTGTAGTGGATAAATCATGGGCCTGGGAGTTAGAAGGTCATCTAATTATTCCCAGGTTCTAATCCTGACTCTGTCATTTGTCTGCTGTGTGACCTAGAGTAAGTCATTTTACTTCTCTGGGCCTCAGTTACCTCTACTGGAAAATGAGGATTGAAAATGTGAGCCCCATGTGGGACAAGAACTGTATCCAACATGATTTGGTTGTACCCGACCCGTTGCTTAGTACAATACCTGGCACATAGTAAGCGCTTAACAAATATGATAATTATTATGATTGTTATTATCATGGGCTGTTAAAGGGAGCTCCCAGAAAGGACAAAATTACATATAACTGGTTGGCCATCAAACTCCCCAGGAATGGTTTGCCACCACTTCCCACCCAAATGCAGCAGTGACAGAGGGCAGCAAGACAGCAAAGGATAATAGGAAAGGACATTAGTTCGGCATGTCATTTGTCTCTCTTCCTTTCCTTTCCCCCCACAATTCTGCACCACTCTCGGGTGTTTTCTGTCACTGTCCCCTGAGGACTGCCTCTGCCTTGCTTTGCTCCAGTCAAGTTTCCTGGATCTTGAAACAGGGCTTTTTCTCCTAATGCATATTTACATACCCATCCTGGAGGGCTTTTTATTTATTAACATTATTACAATACTTGTTAAGCCCTTACAATGTGCCAAACAGTGTACCAAACACTGGGGTGGAACAAGGTAATCGTACTGGACACAGTTCTTTACCCGCATGGGGCTGATAGTCTAAAATGGAGTAGGATTTAAATCTCATTGTTCAGATGGGAAACTGAGACATAGAGAAGGTAAGTGACTTGCTCAAGGTCACACAGCAGACAAGTGGCAGAGTTGTGAATAGAACCCAGGTCCTCTGACTCATAGGCCTGTATTGTTTGCCTCGCACCTTCTCTGCATGTATTACTGCTGTCTATGACAAATGACTCCTTGGCCGCTTGCTTCTGCAGCTACTCCACTTACTGACTTCAAAATCTGCCCCATATTGGTCTTGTACCCACTTTGTTACACTCTAAACCTCTTAAGTACAAATTGCTGCTCAGCCCAACACAAGGTAGAGGTTGTATGTCTCCACATCTGAACTTGTAGCCTCTGGCTGCCAGCCCCTATCCTGCAACTTTACCTACCCTTTTACTTCTTTCTCATCTCTGAAATCACTTCCTTTGGCATAAACTATCTTGCCCCTCCTGGATACCCTAACAACATTTTCCTTCCTAGGTGCGAGGGTCCTCAACTTCATCTATGCCTTTTTACTGCATTTTCTTTGTCCCATTATCTGTCTCTCTCTCACTCACTCTCTTTCTCTCTCTCTCTCACTCACACACACACACACACACACACACACACACACACACACCCTGCCAAACTCAGCCTTAAATCAACTCTATCGTCCACTTCCATTGCATCACCACTCAGTCAAGTTTAGCAATTTACCAAATAGCAGGTCAACTTTTCCACAGACTGTAAGTTCTTTGTGAGCAGGGAAAGAGTCTACCAACTTGGTTATATTGTATTCTCCCAAGTGCTTAGTTCAGTGCTCTGCACAATTAACAATAGGATTGGTTGCTTCTTGTACATTTTTGTACAACAGTGCTAGTAAATTATATTGAAATCTTTTGGAGGGCAGGGGCAATGCCTTCTTGAATCGTTTCTCCCCTCAAAACTTTCTTCATCAAAGTCCTCACTTCAACTCCACTGATATTTCAGGCCTTCAATAATCTTTTCAAACTCCTAGGATCCTTAACTCTCCTAATTTCCCATGACGTCGCTAAACACTTTACCTAATATTCTCCTCCCTCCATACATAATTCTTTCATCCTAGCTGTCTTCTATTTCCCTGTTTTTATTTTTTTTTTCTTCTAACCTATTCCCTAGTGTCCATCCCTTCTCATCTCTTAAAAATGCTGGCCTCCACATTCCTCCCATTTAACTGCCAACTTGAACCTTTCAGTTCTCTTCTGGCTCCTTCCTATCTACCTACCATGAGGACAAGCATGGTGCAGTGAATAGAGGATGGGCCTGGGATACTGAAGTTCGTGGGTTCTAATCCCAGTTCTGCCACTTGTCTGCTGTGTGACCTTAGGCAAGTCACTTCACTTCTCTGTGCCTCAGTTACCTCATCAGTACAAAGGGGATTGAGACTGTGAGCCCCATATGGGACAGAGCCTGTGTCCAACCTAATTTGCTTTTATCTACCCCAGTGCCTGGGACATAGGAAGTGCTTAACAAATGCCATAATGATTACTAATATCTATTACCTTCAAACATATCAACCTGCTCCTTATTGATAAGGCAATTCTACAATTTCACCACAATCACCTATCTTCCTCATCCTATTCCTATCTAAACTCTTTGAATACTGAGTTTATCTGAATTTATCAAGTCAATGTCAGAGGAGTGTCATTATGCATACCACCCATGATTGAAATGTGTTATTCAGAGAATTCCTCATATGTATTAAGATGCACTATAAAACCATCTTTAAAATTATTAGTCTATTAAAATACTACTTATTTTATACTACTTAGTTTTAGTGGCATTTACTACTGTGCTTACTGTGTGAAGGGCACTGTACTAAGAGCTGGGAGAGAATTCCCAAGTGGGAATTAGATGGGGGGAGGGGGGACTCAACATTTTCATTGTGGGCATGGAAAATGTTTGTTAATTCTCTTGCATTCTCCAAAGAGCTTAGTACAGTGCCTGCACAGAGAAAGCACTCAATAAATATGATTAACTGATTGATTGATTATTGCTAGGTGATACAAAATAGTTGTATTGTGCAGGAATAAGTTAAGGAAGAAATTTAAGGACCATAAATTCTGGTTTACATTCATTCAATTGTATTTACTGAGTGCTTACTGTGTGCAGAGCACTGTACTAAGTGCTTGGAAAGTACAATTGTTTTGCATGAGTGAAATCATGTAAAATGCACATATCAGTACAATTCTTCTCCCGAGGGATCTACTAATCATTTCAATAGCTGTTAATTTGCATGGTTTGCCAATTAGAATTTTGAAATAAAAATAATATTGATGATCTGACATTAGCATATAACATCTTGTATGTACATAAATATGAAGACACAAATTGAGATAATGAACATAGTGTATTTATTTTATTTAATGTCTGTCACACTCTCAAGACTGTAGCTTCTTGTGGACAGAGGTCATGTCTACCAACTCTATTTGAATTGTTCTTTCCCAAGCATTTACTATAGTGTTCTGCACACAGCAAGCGCTCAATAAACATGACTGAATGACAGGCTGATTGATAATGAACCAAATGTTGCAGATCAGAAACATACCCCACATCACAATTACAGAATTTCCATTGTTTCACAATTCTGTAGACACCTGTACATATGCAAATCAAAAGCAGTAAATGATTTGTGTTTTTCATCTTACCTATGGTTTTATCAAATTCTGCTGCATCGTTGGAAAGTTTCCAATAAATATAATAAGAATTGGAATATGATGATAGTCCACAGGGATTTATTCAGCGTGCATATAGGTTTTTACTGCTACAGGTTCTGTGACTTACTCCTTTAGTGCCACATAGAGAATGGAAATGTCAGGAAGGAAGTTGCAAAATCTTAATTTATAATGAATACTAGGATGCCATGGACAATAGGCCAACTTAATAAATCTTTTTGAAATGTCATATTGAGGTGAATTTTGTTATGAAAGCCAATTACTGAAAGATATATTGATTACCTAAATTGTGGGCTTCTTTTGGGCATGTAACCTGTCCACCATTCAATCATATTTCATTTTATTCAGTCATATTTATTGAGCACTTACTGTTTGCAAAGGACTGTACTATGATTTTTGGGCCTATAACCTGTCTACCATTCAATCATATTTCATTTAATTCAATCATATTTATTGAGCTCTTACTATGTGCAAAGCACTGTACTATGTGCTTGATTGTATTGTTTTCTCCAAGGGCTTGGTATAGTGCTTGGCACACAGTAAGCACTCAAATACCACTTATGACAATATATTAAGAAATGCTCACACTGAATAGTTATTATGGAGTTGAATCCTAGGCATTTACTCTGCACTCAGTAGTTTTAGCTAAATAGATATAAGAACAAAAATATAGGTTACCAATGTTTAAGTAAGATGAGCCCATTCTTGTATTTATTCTTGTTGAAGCAATATGGCCTACGGGATAATAATGTTGGTATTTGTTAAGCGCTTACTATGTGCCAAGCACTGTTCTAAGCGCTGGGAAAGATACAAGGTGATCAGGTTGTCCCTCATAGGGCTCACAGTCTTCACCCCCATTTTACCGATGAGGTAACTGAGGCTCAGAGAAGTGAAGTGACTTGCCCAAAGTCACACAGCTGACAAGTGGCAGAGCCGGGATTAGAACCCATGACCTCTGACTCCCAAACGTGGGCTCTTTCCACTGAATGCATGGGCCTGGGAGTCAGAAGAACCTGGGTTCTAATCCCAGCTCTGCCACTTTTCTGCTGTGTGACTTTGGGCAAGTCACTTCACATCTCTGTGCCTCAGTAACCTCATCTGTAAAATGGGGATTAAGACTGTGAGCACCATGTGGGACATGGACTGTGTATTTTGATTAGTTTGTATCTAGCCCAGTGCTTAGTTCAGTACCTGGAGAAGTGTAGGCACTTAATAAATACCACAAAAAAATTACGCTTGTTTCCTCATAGCCTCAGTGGGAGCAGAGTTCAGGCAAGGGGGAGGGCTAGAGAGAGTTCCTCTCAAACGTCTTCGAACTTGATTCCCAGGTTTGCTCATCACAGATCTTTGACAAGATCTGACAGTTTCCAATCAAGGTTAAAAAGATGAAAATATTGTCTGTCTCTCCTGTTAGCTTCCTTCTGGTCTCTATCCCCCCCTAAAATTGATTCCCCTTTTTTAATTCCTGCATTTAAAATGCTAATTTGGCATGCCTGCAAGTTAGATACTTTGGGAAGGGTAGTAACTCTTTCAGACCATTAGGGAAATGTTTTGTGAATCCAAAAAAAGTTAACTGGCTTAATAAATCTGGAGAAGCAGCATGGCTTAGCAGAAAGAGTGTGAGTTTGGGAATCAGAGGATATGGATTTTAATCCTGGCTCTGCCACTTGTCTGCTGTGTGACCTTGGGCAAGCCACTGAACTTCTCTGGGCCTCAGTTACCTCATCAGGAAAATGGGGATTAATAATAATAATAATAACATTGTTGGGATTTGTTAAGCGTTTACTATTTGCAGAGCACTGTTCTAAGTGCTGGGGTAGATACAGGGTAATCAGGTTGTCCTACGTGAGGCTCACAGTCTTAATCCCCATTTTCCTGATGAGGTAACTGAGGCACAAAGAAGTTAAATGATTTGCCAAAGTCACACAACTGACAAATTGCAGAGCCTGGATTCGAACCCATAACCTCTGACTCCCAAGCCCATGCTCTTTCCACTGAGCCATGCTGCTTCTCTGTGAGCTCCACGTAGGACAAGCTGATTACACTGTATCTACCTCAGTGCTTAGAATAGTGTTTGGCACGTAGTAAGCACTTAAAAAATCATTATTATTATTAATAAAAAGGGCAAGTACATTGAGCCAGATATGGGATATAAATTGTCATGTCTTGGATCTGTAATGTTATCAAGTCTTTTTTTGCTGTTGTTTTATTTTTTTACTGTAACTCAGTCTTTTCCAAAAATGTATTTGTAAATTTACTATTAATAGGATTAGCTATTGATAAACTACTTTTTTCTCTTAGGGAGGACCCTAATATTGAAAAAAAATATTCTTTTAAGGACGCTTTAAGATCCTTCAATAAGAAATCTTGGCCAATGACTCCTATCATTTCAAATAAGAATCAAATATACATTTAAGTTATTACTTCCATTGGCCAACCCACACTTGTAGAATAATAATGATGATGGTATTTGTAAAGTACCCAATATTGAGACTTGACTGTAATCTTTCGCCAGTCACTGAAAATAAAGGACAGAGTATATTGAGTAGTGATGAGCACAACTCCATTCATCATATAAATCTTTACATTCAAGGGATATTTCTTATAATAGAACAGAATATTTTGAAAATACTTTGACATTTTTCAAAAGAATAGGTATTCAAAAAGCATACAGAAAGCTACTACTTTCTAAAAACACTCAAGCTCCATGAGAAGAAAAATAAAATATTAAAGGGTTTTAAAGATCATTTATCAGAAAAATGCATTGTACAGTACAGGATTATCAATTCATGAAAACAATCATTCCCTCCATATCCTCTGTTCCAGTTCTCTTGGTAACCCTGTCTACAATCTGATTTCTACTCCATTCACTCCATGGAGACTGCAATTTCCAATGACCTCCTATGGTGGTCAGTCCAACTAGCCCACATCCAGGATGAGGATGTGGAAGCCAGGGGAGTCATTCTGTGGTGGGCCCTCCTTGAGAAAGTTGAATTGATGCCTTATGTGGCCGTTTTTTGGATGGAGTCAAACACAGTAAGTTCAATAAATACGACTGAATGAATGAATGAATGAGAGAAGGATTTGGAGGGAAGTGAGTTATGGGGGAGGGGGAATGTTAGGGCAGGTTGCTGGGGAAGAACACCTTTGGCCGTTACAAAGGTTAAAGTTTTGGAGCTAAGTTCTTGGGAGAGGAGGACATCGGGAAGACTCACTGTTGTGCCTGGCTGGACACAGGGCACAGCAGTGGTGGTGACTGTGGAGAGCAGACGTTCTGGTCAGGGATGGATGGAAAGATGAAGTTGTAGAGCATGAGCAAGACAGCAAGTGAGCAAGAGAGAGTGAGCAAGAGATGGCTGGAGCGGGGACTGGAGGTGGTGCCAAGAGATGAACCCTTCTCCAGCCTGGGTCCACCTGGGGAGAGACACTACCACTTTCACCCAAAGGGAGAGGGAAATGGGAAAATTAGGAGGAGGCATAGGCTTAGAAGGTAAGATGGGTAATTCTGTCTTACACATACTAGTTTTGAAATACCAGTAGGACAACCCAGGGTAGATTTTCTGGAGGTAAAAAGAGATGTGGGATTTGTTGGTTAGATGAAAGACGAGGCTAGAGAGGTAGATTTGGGAGTTGTCCAGATAGAGGCAATAAGTGAAGCAGATGATACTCAGTCTAATGCAAGAGTATCAGAAGAGAGCCTTGCAGAATGCTCATATTAAGGGGATCAAAAGCAGAGGCAGTGAATGAAACTGAGCAGGAGCAGTAGTCAGAGAGGTCAGAGGAGAGCCAGGTTAATGCCACTTCACCAGAACCAAGGCCTGATATTGTTTCAAGAATAATAAAAATAACTGTGTATCTGTTAAGTGCTTACTATGTGTCAGGATCTGTATTAGGTTGAAGACAATCCCTGTCCTATACAGGGCTAACAGTCTTAATCCCCATTTTACAGATGAGGTAACTGAGGCACAGAAAAGTTAAGGCACAGAGAAGCAGTTTAGGACTTGAGTTCTAATCCCAGCTCCGCAATGTGTCTGCTGTGTGACCTTGGACAAGCCACTTATCTTCTCTGTGCCTCAGTTACCTTATCTGTTTAATGGAGATTAAGACTGTGTGCCCCACATGGAACAAACTGACTACTTTGTATATACCTCAATGCTTAGAACAGTGCTTTTCACATAGAAAGTGCTTAACAAATCCCATCATTATTATTATTATAATTAGTGAATAGAGCATGGGCCTGGGAGTCAGAAGGACATGAAGGATCTGGGTTCTAATCTCGACCCCACCACATATCTGTTTTGTGACATTGGGCAAATCATGTAGCTTCTTTGGGCCTCAGTTACCTCTTCTGTAAAATGGGGACTAAGAGTGTGAGCCCCATGTGGGACAGGGACTGTGTCCAACCTGATTACCTTGTATCTACCTCAGTGCATAAAACAGTGTTTGGCACATAGTCAGTGTTTAATAAGGACCATTATTGTTATTATTGTTATTATTATCATTATTATTGACTTGCCCAAGGTCACACAGAAAACAGGTGGGTTCTAATCCTGGCTCTGCCATTTCTCTGCTGGGTGGCCTTAGGCAAGTTACTTAACTTCTCTGTGCCTCAGTTACCTCATCTGTAAAATGGGGATTGAGACTATGAGCACCAGGTGGAACAACCTGATTATTTTATAATTACCTTAGTGCTTAGAACAGTTCTTGGCACATAAACCCTAAATACCATAATTATTATTATTAAGTGGCAGAGCAGGGATTAGAACCCAGGTTCTCTTTCTCCCTAGCCAGTGTGCTTTCCAATATGCCATACTGCTTCTCTAAAGGGAGTGGTTTGGAGTTTGAAAGGCAGCCAGAGACTACAGCAATTGAATTACCTATAGAACTTGGGACTTGCCTATAAGTAGGTTTTTAGAGATTTCAGAGAGTGCAGTCTTGAAGAATGGGGAAATTTAAAAATCTGATTGCAGCGGTTCAAGACATGAAGGAAGTGGGATTCAGGTGTTTGAATAGGGAAGGGCACAGAGAGATTGGGTAATACCTAGGGTGCTGTGGTCACAAGACTTGAGGATGGTTGAAGGCAGAAGGAGTGCAGAGCTAGAGGATGAAACTAGCTGTGAGGGATAGGAAGTGAGTGGGAGCAGGAGATTTTAGGAGGTAATAAATTCAAGGTGCAGGAATTAGAGAACTACCTGGAAATTTGAAGCATTTTTTTCTTTTTCAGAAAGCCAATGTGAAAAGTGTTCTGCCTTAGAATAGCCCAACAGTTCAAGTAATGAAGAACATTAAAACCAAATATTAAAGCAATGACAGAGCCCTGGGCTTCATCAACAGAGCGTGTTTGCTACAAATTTTAATCCCATTCTGACTTCAGTAAGTATACTCAAAATACAGATGGCAGAGTTTTTATTTCCAGAAAATTAAGATTCTCTGTTCAACTATCAGCTGAATCCATTTTCAGTCTTGAGAGGTAAAGGATGGAAAACCTTAAGATTGTTCACACCAATTTTTTTCTTTCCTAGTGTGCCTCAATCATGAACTGCTACTTCCCAGTTTAACTTGAAAAGGAAATTTCACTGAACTGTAATACTATGCAGTCATTTTATAATACAAAATATATGAGAATAAAACAAGACATCTGTGGAGAATGTTAGGAGATCATCTGGCACAGCATTCTAAGATTGGAGGTGAATTACTAAAATTGGTCTGGACAAATAGAATCCTATTCTTCAAATGTTTCTGAGAATAGAAACTCCACAGTGCTCCATGATAACCTGTTTCACTTTTTTAATCACCTGGATATTTTTGTGGTCTCTCAAGCAAAACCCAAATCTCACCTGCTTTAGTTACATGAACATAAACTCACAATTATCTCTTCTACCTCCTGCCAACCTCTTGCCCATATCCTCCCTCTGGCTGGGATCTCTCTCTTTTTCCCTCCATAAACCATTCTCTAAACTTTCAAAAGCTTATTAAGGTCACATTTCTTCCAAGAAGCCCCCAATTAAACCCTCCTTTCCCCAGTTCCCTCTCCCTTCTGCATTATCTATATACTTGGATTATACCCTTTGAGCACTTGGTATAAATCCCAACCTCAGCTCCATAGCAATTATGTATACATGCATAATTTATTTATTTTATTGTCTTTCTCTAGCCTGCAAGCTCACTGTGGCAGGAACTGTGTCTAAAAACTCTGCCATATTATAGTCTTTTGAGCAATTATACTTCCCAAACTCCTGCTCTCCCAACTACAGTCCATACTTTACTCTGCTGTCTAGATCATCTTTCTACAGAAGCATTCGGGACATAAAAATTATAATAATAACAGTATTTGTTAAGCGCTCACTATGTGCCAAGAACTGTTCTAAGTGCTGGGGTAGATGCAAGGTAATCAGGTTGTTCCATGTGGGGCTCACACTCTTAATTCTCATTTTTACAGATGAGGCAATTGAGGCACAGAGAAATTGAGTGACTTGCCCAAAGTCACACAGCTAAGTGGTGGAGCTGGGTTTAGAACTCACATCTTTTGACTCCCAAACCAAAGCTCTTTCCACTAAGCCACGCTGCTTCTCACAAATAATTATAATGGTGGTATTTGTTAAGCATTCACTATGTGTCAAGCACCGTTCTAATCTCCGGTGGTTGCCTATCCACCTCTGTATCAAACAAAAACTCCTCACTATTGGCTTTAAAGCACTCTATCACCATGTCCCCTCCTACCTCATCTCACTTCTCTCCTTCTACAAACCCAGCCTGCACATCTCACTCACTCACTCTTCTGGTGCTAATCTTCTCACTGTACCTTGATCTTGCCTGTCTCATCACTCACCCCTGGCCCACGGCCTACCTCTGACCTGGAATGCCCTCCCTCCTTAAATCCTTCAGACAATTATTCTCCCCACCTTCAAAGCCTTTCTGCAATCTCTCCTCCAAGAGGTCTTTCCAAACAAAGCCCCACTTTTCCTCATCTCCCATTACCTTCTGCAGCTCCCTGACTTGTTCCCTTGGCTCTTATCCCTCCCCCTGTCTTGCAGCATTTATGTAAATAACAGTAATTTTATTTATGTTGATGATTGTTTATTTGTATTGATGTCTGTCTCCCCACCATCCCAAACTGTAAGCTTGCTTGTGGGCAGGGATTGTCACTCTATATTGCTCCTCTGTACTTTTCCAAGCTGCTGAGTACAGTGCTTGTACACAGTAAGAAATTAATGAACATGAACAAATTATACAGTGCTCTGCATAGAGTAAGTGCTTAATATCATAAAGAAATGTGTTATTTGGAAAACAAATTCAAATGAAATAGGTTCAGTGAAGAAAGGGTGTCGTTTTGGACAACAATCCTTCTATTATGTGACTCCTTAAAGATTGGTGCCCATTAAGATAGTATAGCTGGCCATTTCAATGTTTTCCTAAGTCTTTTAGCCATTGGTTTTGCTTGAATCAATCAATAATTCAGTCAGTGGTATTTATTGATTGCTTACTGAGCACTATACTTAGTACTTGGGAATTAGCATGGCCCAGTGGAAAGAGTTTGGATCTGGGAAGCATACAATCTGGATTATCCCACCTCATCCCACCTCTGCCACTTTCAACCTCTGTGACCTTGGACAAGTCACTTAGCCTCCCTGTATGTCAGTTTCCTCAACTGTAAAATGGGGATTCATTACCTGTTCTCCCTCATTCAATCAATCGTATTTATTGAGTGCTTACTGTGTGCAGAGCACTGTACTAGGCACTTGCAACATACAATTTGGCAACAGATAGAGACAATCCTTGCCCAGCAATGGGTTCCAACTTAGAGTGTGAGTCTCAAGTGGGACAGGGACTGTTTCCAACTTGATTCACTTGTACCTCCCCATTGCTTAGAACAGTAAGCACTCAACAGATCCCATGAGTACTACAACACACAATTGTAATTGTTGGTGAACGATCAATGATATTTGAGTACTTATTCTCAAATAAGAGAAGCAGTGTGGCTCAGTGGAAAGAGCACGGGCTTGGGAGTCAGAAGTCAGAGATTCTAATCCTGGCTCTGCCACTTGTCAGTTGTGTGACCTTAGGCAAGTTACAACTTCTCTGTGCCTCAGTTCCCTCATCTGTAAAATAGGGATGAAGACTGTGAGCCCTACGTAGGACAACCTGATTATCCTGTATCTACCCCAGCGCTTAGAACAGTGCTTGGCACATAGTAAGTGCTTAACAAATACCAACATTATTATCATTATTATTATTATTCTGTGTATAAGTGTTAAAGAAAGTACAATTCAACAGAGTTGGTAGATATGGTCTCTGCCCATAAGGAGCTTAGAGTTTGAAGGAGAGACAGACATTAAAATAGAGATAAGGGATGTAGCAGAATATAGGAATATTTACAGAAGTATTATGGGCCTCAGATGAGTATCAAAGTGATTAAAGGGTAGACAGCCAAGTTTGTTGGCTACTCAGAATGAGAGGGAAAATGAGGTCTGATTCAGGGAAGGTCTTTTGCAGGAGATGAGATTTTAGGAAGGTTTTGAAAATGAGGAGAGTAGTGGACTATCAGGTATAAGTGGGCAGGGAGTTCCAGACCTAAAGGAAAATGTGGGCAAGTGTCCAGTGGTGGAATAGAGGAGATCAAGGTGCAGAGAGTAAATCAGTGTTAGAGAAGCAGAGTGTGTGGGTTAGGTGTAATCAGAAAGGTTTGGTAGGGGAGAAAGAGAGAGAATTTATCGAGTGACAATAGTAAGGGGTGTCTGTTTAATGCAAGGCGGATGAGCAGCCACTGAAAGTTTATAAAGGAGTGAGGACATATAGACTGAACTTTTATTTTTGTATTTGAGAAAAATAATCCAGACAACAGATTAAAATATGAACTAAAAGGAGATGAGATAAAAAGCAGGGAGGTCAGCAAGGAGGCTGATGCAATAGTGAAGGTGGGAATTGAGCTTTTGGATCAGTATGGTCACAGTTTGGGTGGAAAGAGATGTTGTGAAACTAGAACTGACAGGATTTCAAGACTGCTAGAATGAGTGAGTTGTAAAGAAAAATGAGTCGAGGATAATGTCAAAGTTACAGGCTTTTGAGGTAGTAATAATAATAATAATGGTATTAAGCACTTACTATGAACCAGGCACTGTAGTAAGTGCTTGGGTGGATACAAGTAAATCAGGTAGGACACAGTCCCTTGTCCCATATGGGGCTCACAGTTTCAGTCTGCAGATGAAGACTGAAGTAGATGAAGTACTGAAAATGAAGACTGAAGTTAGATGAAGTAACCGAGACACAGGGAAGTTACACAACTTGCTCAAGGTCACACAGCAGACAAGTGGTGGGGTCAGGATTAGAACCCCATGATCTTCTGATTTCAAGCCCCATACTCTATCTACAACCCCATCCCTCTACAAAGAATGGTGGTTCTGTCTACCATGATAGGAAAGTCAGAGGGAGGACAGGGTTTGTTTGGAAATATGAAGAATTCTGTTTTTGACATGTTAAGTTTGAGATGTTGGT
This sequence comes from Ornithorhynchus anatinus, assembly GCF_004115215.2. Lineage (NCBI taxonomy): Eukaryota > Metazoa > Chordata > Mammalia > Monotremata > Ornithorhynchidae > Ornithorhynchus > Ornithorhynchus anatinus. Next base: position 86,901,619 of record NC_041731.1, read on the forward strand.
GATATATGACATGTAGAGATGTCCTTAAGTCCTTAAGGCAGGAGGAAATGTGAGACTGCAGAGAAGGAGAAAGGTCAGAGCAAGAGAGATAGATTTGGGAATCATTTGCATAGTTGGGAGTGAATGGGAATGAATGATTTCTCCAAAGAAGTGGGTGTAGACGGAGAATAGATGGGAATCCAGAAATAAAATTTGAGGCACCCATACAGTTAAAGGGTAGGAAGCAGAGGAGGAGACTACAAAAGAGACTGAGATGGAGAAGCCAGAGAGATAGGAGGAGAGAACAGTGTCAGTGAAACCAAAGTTGGATGTTTCCTGGTCCACCATGTAGAAGGAGATTTAGGATGAATTACCAGCTATTGGAGTGGCAAGGAGGAGGTCATTGGCAGTTTCTCTGAAGGGCAGTTTCCATGGAGTGAAGAGGTTGGAAGCCAGATTGCAGGGGGTCAAGGAGAAAATTGGTGGGGGGAAGAAAAGTCTGCTGATGTTGACAACTTTCTTAAAGAGTTTGAAGAGGAATGGAAGAAGGGAGATAGGGTGATACTAGAAGCAGCTGTGGGTTAACAGAGGAGATGCATGGGTATGTCTGAGGAGTGGTAAAGAAGCCCACTGGAAGGTAAACAGGTTAAGAAAGTGGTCAGGAAGGAAAGAAGGGAAGAGGCAAGTGTTTTGATAAAGTGTGAAGGGCTGGGGTTGGAGACTCAGGTGCAGAGGCTAGATTTTGAGGAGACAGGAAATGGCCTCTTGAGATACTGTTTGGAAATATGATAGAGTCTAAAAAGGGTCAGGAGGATACAAGACCGAGATAACAGCAGAGAAGATTTGGGGGAGATTTCACCTGTTTCAGTTTTCTCAATAAAGTATATGGCCAGATCCTTAGGGTTAAGAGAATGGGGAGGCATGTGGACCAGGAATTTGAGGAGGGAATTAAATATCTGAAACAGCTGCTGAGGGCAATGGACAAGGAAGTAAATAAGGATGGAGAAATAATATTCCTGGGAGAAAGAGCAAGTAGAGTTAAAGGATATGTGGATGAAATAAAGATGGATGAGATGAGCCAAACGTCTGAATTTCTGACTAGCAGTGCTCTACAGCTCACACATAGTAGTGGAAGAAGTGTACTGATCCAAGGTTATGGGTTAGTGATACAAGATCAGTAGAGGGACAAAGGAATGAGAGAGGTGAGTTCAGTGTGGAGTGCATCAATTTGCATGTCAAGAGAAAGTAGTTTAGGTATGGGGTCCAAATGGGGAATGATGACTTTAAAAAATTGGAGGCAGTCAAAAGATTGGAGGTCTGTTGAGGAACAGGATAGATTTGGTATGTATATTTTTCTTTTTTTAATGTGCCAAGTACTGTACTAGGTTCCAGATACATTGAGAAGCAGTTTGGCTTCGTGGAAAGAGCAAAGGCTTGGAACTCAGAGGTCATGGGTTCTAATACCACCTCCACCACTTGTCAGCTGTGTGACCTTGGGCAAGTCATTTAACTTCTATGTGCCTCAATTACCTTATCTGTAAAATGGGAATGAAGACTGTGAGCACCACGTGGGAAAACCTGATTAGCTTGTATCTACTACCCCCAGCACTTAGAACAATGCTTGGCACCTAATAAGCACTTAGCAAATACCAAGATTATTATACATGATAGCCAGATCAGACACCATCCCTGTTCCACTTGGGGCTCAAAATATAAGGCAGGGAGAGCAGTTTCTTTTTCTACTATTTCATAGATAAGGAAATTGGGGCACCAAGAGGTTAAGTGACTTGTTCACAGTCACTAGAAGGCTAGTGTCAGAGCCAGAACTAGAACCCAGGTCTAATGACTCTAGGACCCAACATCTGACCTTTATAAGTGACCACCCACTAAATATTTCCAAGTCTTTCCTTTCTGGACTAATACCAAATCCTCTAAAACTACCTATTTCAAGAGGTAGGCTTGCTTGGGGTATTAAAGAAACAAGGATTCTGCTGTTCTTTCTCAAACTGATATTAGTTTTATGCAGGTACACAAGCAGGGAGGCAGACTAGGGGTCATGGACAGAGATAGGGAGAAAAATAGACAGGTAGTATTATAGGTACTGACAGATGCACAGAGGATGAAGAAAGCAGGTAGCAGACCCAAGGCAACAAGCAGAATGCAGATCTTGTTTTCATTTTTGCCTCTTGATTTTTCTGCCTTCTGTTCTGTTCCTTCTATGAACAATCATCTGCGATGAGAGATGAGGATAAGAAGAAGGAAAGAGTAAAGTACTTCAGGATGGTGTGCTATGGTTTCATTGCTATTTTAAAATGCTCCTTGTTTTGGGTATTAAAAATAACTCAATAATTCATCAAGGTTTCAAACAAAATGATATGTTCCCCAGGTTAGAGCTAGTAGTAGGTCTTCCACTCAGTCCATGCAATCTGGCAGTCCATCGGTTAAGGAACATTTTTCTAAGGTAAAATGAGGAGTACAAATTAAGTAACAGTTATAGTCTCTGTCCATGAGAAGCTCATAAAGCTTTCAGTTCATTCAGTAGACTGGGAGAGAACAAGGCTTATTGTTTCAGTAGGGATGCTACTTTACTAAAACTCTACCTCTGTGATATACTTCTAGAGAACAACTGTCACTCATAGAGTCAAGATGATTTTTTAAAAATGTGGCCTAACACTGCTTTTTGAAAACAAGTCAAAGCTTGAAGAATAATGAAGAACAGAAGGGAAGGAGAATGAGGAGAACAACTAGAATGAAGAAGAAAAGGAAGAAAAGAAGAGGTTGATTTGACAAGGCCTTGGTATTGGATTAAGGAGAATCAATCGTACTTATTGAATGCTTACCGTTTGCAGAGCACTGTACTAAGTGCTTGGGAGAGTACAATATAACAGAGTTGGTAGACATGTTCCCTGACCACAAAGAGCATACACTGTAGAGGAAGAGACAAAAATTAAAAGTAAATTATGGATATGTACACAAGTGCTGTGGGGCTGAGGTTGAAATGAAAATCAAATACTTAAAGGGTACAAACGCAAGTACACAGGCAAGGCATGTGGGGAGAGGGAGTAAGGGAAAAGAGGGCTTAGTCGGGGAAGCCTTCCTGGAGGATATGTGATTTTAATAATGTTTTGAAAGTGGGGAGAGAAGTCTGTAGAATATGAAAGGGAAGGGAGTTCCAGCTCAGAGGCAGGTCATGGGTGAGGTGTCAGCAAAGAGATTGGGAGTTTGAGGTATTGTGAGGTACTACTAGGTTGTAGTAGAACATCACCAAGATAAGATTAAAAGGGGCAAAATGATGAGTGCTTTAAAGCCTAAGTTAATGGGTAATGAATTTCAGTTTGAGGCAGAAGTGGATTGGCAATCTCTGGAGATTCTTGAAGAGTGGGGAAACATGGACTGTACTTTTTTTTTTTTTTTTAAGAAAAGTGATACAGGCAGCAAAGTATGGCTGGAGTAGGGAGAGACAGGAGAGAGGGAGGTCAGAGAGGAGGCTGATGCAGTAGTCAAAGCAGGATAAGATAAATGCTTGGAATGATAATAGCAGCAGTTTGGATAGAGAGGAAAGGGCAGATTTTAGCAATGTTGTGAAGGTAGAACTAATAGGATTTGGTGACAGATTGAATATGAGGACTGAATGAGAGAGCTGTCAAGGATAAAACCACAATTATGGGCTTGTGAGACAATGCAAGGATGCTGTGTACAGTGATGGGAGCCAGGAGGAGGACAGGATTTGAATGGGAAGATGAAGATGGCTTAGAACAGTGATTGGCAAATAAGCACTTAAGTACTATCATTATTATTATTATTATTATTAAAGGGAACTGATCTGCTCCATGCTATGTTCTATCAGAGAAGGAAATTGAAGGTGGACATATGCAAGATGTCTATAAGAACTTTCAAATTATCTGAAATGGAATTGATACATCTTTTAACTCCACAACAGATCAACAGGGCTTTTTTTCCTCCACCAAGGGTATTTCAATATTTTGCCTGTGTTTGATCATCTCAACTAAATAACTTTTTCTCCCAGTGAATTCATATTATCTAACTTTATTTCTGTATTAAACTTATTTGCTAAACAAAAATATTACCTGTTGATAGGAATACTGTTGAGAAATAATACTGTGGAATCTGATGGACATTTACTTTTCTCTGACTAGGTTTATTCTAATATTTCACTTAATGTAACACCTGAGTAATATCCTGGGTGAAATTTCTCTTTGGAATTCCAGTGATTTTCCTGCTATTAAAAACTATTTTTAATTAATTGTCAGTTTGGTAATTGGAAAATATTATGGAATGGTATTAGGGATATTAGGAAAAGGCTATTCAAGTAAAAGGCATTATGAAGCAACATTTTTTTATGGAAACTCATGAAAGGATAACTGAAATTCAGAACACATTATGCTGAAATTGTCGACAAAAGGATTTCAAATTCAAAGATACAATATTTCCTTGAAAGTTCCAGAATGAAAATTTCATATCAATAGTGACATAATATATTTTTATGAACTTGAGAAAGTCATGAGATAATGCTAATTAAATTATGCTGAGTGGATGAAAGAGATTTAGAAATATAGAATACTATGTCTCAGTCAAGTTAAATTGATCTAAATAGAATAAAACTCAGTTCTCTTTAGGCTATTAAAACAATATTATTTGACAGTTGGCCTAACTGCCAAGATTGATTAAGTAATTATCAAACACTTAGTATGAACTGAATACTACACTAAGCACTAGGTTAATACAAATAAACAGTGCAGACAGTGTTCATCCTACAAGGAGCTCTCAGAAACACAGGGTTAAGTTGTAAATAATGGGAGTTTTTCAAAATATAAAATTCAGATGTATTTTATGCATATTTTAATTATTTCTGTATTTTATTTGCCCATTCAAATATTTACCTCTTTCATTTTATTAGTTCCTGGTATGTTCTGTCCTTCCTCCTCCTTTCATTGGTAAATACATTTTGTTTGCATCCTCCATTAAATTGAAAGTTCTTTGAGAGCAGGGATTGCATGTCTTACTTTGATTGTACCCCTTCATGTGCTTAATAATCCTTAAGCATTCAGTAGACATTCAAGAAATAACTTTGATTCATTCCTAAGAATTTCCAGTGTTCAATAGCCATATAATAATTATGGTATTTGTTAAGGGCTTATTATGTGCAAAGCACTGTTCTAAGCGCTGGGGTTGATACAAGGTAATCACGTTGTCCCATGTGGAGCTCACAGTTTTAATCCCCATTTTACAGATGAGGTAACTGAGGCCCACCTCCTCACTGTCCCTCGGTCTTGTCTATCCCGCCGTCGACCCCTGAGCCACGTCCTCCCGCGGTCCTGGAATGCCCCCCTCCTCACCTCCGACAATCTAATTCTCTTCCCCTCTTCAAATCCCTACTTAAAGCTCACCTCCTCCAAGAGGCCTTCCCAGACTGAGCTCCTCCCTTTTTCCCTCTGCTCCCTATACCCACCCCCTTCACCTCTCCGCAGCTAAACCCTCTTTTCCCCCCTTTCCCTCTCCTTCTCCCCCTCTCCCATCCCACCCCCTCACCACTGTACTCGTCTGCTCAACTGTATATATCTTCATCACCCTAATTATTTTGCTTAATGAGATGTACATCACCCTGATTCTATTTATTTGCCATTGTTTTTATGAGATGTTCTTCCCCTTGACTCTATTTATTGCCATTGTTCTTGTCTGCCTGTCTCCCCCGATGAGACTGTAAGCCCATCAAAGGGCAGGGACTGTCTCTATCTGTTGCCAATTTGTACATTCCAAGCGCTTAGTACAGTGCTCTGCACATAGTAAGCTCTCAATAAATACTATTGAATGAATGAATGAAGTGACTTGCCCAAAGTCACACAGCTGACAATTGGCAGAGGCAGGATTAGAACCCACCACCTCTGACTCCCAAACCCATGCTCTTTCCACTAAGCCTTGCTGCTTCTTTACAAATGCAAATGAATGAGACTAATAGACTAGAAATTCTGAGATTTGCATGACAATTCAAGCATAATCCTATTTAAAAATCATCCTTAATTTAGTGTTCCCTGTACAACTCAAGTTTACTTGAAAATGACTATCAACATAGCATCAAGAAGGTCCCCTATAACCAATTTTATAATATAATCAAGTTTACTTTCAGGGTGAAATGCAAAGTTTGAGAAGATAAACTAATGCAGAGCAAATCAAAGGTCTAAGTAAAGATCTGTGAAAATAGTGTAGTCATAAAAAATGTTGTGTCATCTTTGACTCATGCCTAAAAACTTCATTTTTATATTACTGATTTTTTTTAACCTTCTAGTTAAATTATCTTATAAAAATAGAGAACCAGGAAAAGATGATATCTGGAGTATCTGTGGCATTACATTGTACTTCTTTCTCAGCCAAGCACTGTCTCTGTCATATTGTATTTTCCAATTCAGAATCTTTCTGAATTTCTCTAGTTGAGCTACTAAGATTATCTCTACCTTCCTTCTCTCCCCTTATATTTTTCTGTAGGAATCAAGAGATGTCAAGATAAGAAAAAAAAAAAGAGAGGAGAGAAGAATTTTAGGAAGGAAACCAACTCTGCTCTGTTGCAAGAGCAGATGAGAGGCAGAATTCATTAACCTTAGAAGTTCTGTGATGATTAGGGTAACTTCATATGCCAGGAAAGATGAACAACAAATGTGGAGTAAAATTTAGGGATGTCTAAAGGTAATCAAATATGAATCAACCTTCTTTTGCCAATAGAAGTAAAAGCACATTTATGGGTTTTCTCATGCCCTTTCTCTCAACATGGCAAAGAACAAATCAAATCACACTAGCTGACAACCATAAGGCAGTTTCAAGTAGGTAAGAATTTTACCTACTTCCCTTTTCAGCCTGTTTATTATGTGAATTATTCTGGTAAGGAGATGCTGTGAACCATACAATCGGAAGACACATCATAGAGCCCATAAAACCCACTCTATTTGTTTGATTGCAACAGGCACAGTACAAGTGGCAGAGTAAGCCATGATTTCCCTGGCCTTGGTGTCCACATTATGACCCAGAACACACCTTATAGCTGCCATTCTCCAGCACCATCAGGCCCCATCCTGCTTTGTCCCACCATGACAGGGCAAGGACAAGTAGTAACACGTGTTCCAAACTTTTAGATCACTGAATTTGGGGTGGCTATGAACAGCCACAAGTAAGTAGAGAAGAGCATGAAATATTTCCTTTAGCCACAACATTCTGCAGCTCTATTTTGTTCTTTCTTGTTCTTATGCTTCAAATGGTTGTTTTGTTTTTATTGTTTTATATTTCCTTATGTTTCCATTGCCCTTAATCCTAGATTGTGAGTCCTTGGGGCCAATGACTATTTCTCATCTGTGTATTCTTTGCACACAGAAAGATCTTAGTAATTACTAATACTGTTTCCATTACTTCAGACACCTGACAGAACACTTAACTGACATCTTTGGAGCACGGATTTTATGCTCTGCCTTCAAACATGCCCACGTCTCCCCCATCCTAAAAAAAACCCGCTCTTGACCCCACTTCCCCCTCCAGTTATCGCCCTATCTCCCTACTACCCTTCCTTTCCAAAATCCTAGAACGAATCGTCTACAATCGATGCTTAGAATTCCTTAACTCCCATTCTCTCCTAGACCCCCTCCAATCTGGCTTCCGTCCCCTCCACTCTACCGAGACTGCTCTCTCTAAGGTCACCCATGACCTCCTTCTTGCCAAATCCAATGGCTCCTATTCCATTCTAATCCTCCTTGACCTCTCTGCTGCCTTTGACACTGTCGACCATCCCCTCCTCCTCCATACCTTATCTCATCTTGGCTTCACGGACTCTGTCCTCTCCTGGTTCTCCTCTTACCTCTCTGGCCGGTCATTCTCGGTCTCCTACGCTGGAGCCTCCTCCCCCTCCCATCCTTTAACTGTTGGAGTTCCTCAAGGGTCAGTTCTTGGCCCTCTTCTGTTCTCCATTTACACTCACTCCCTCGGTGAACTCATTCGCTCTCACGGCTTTGACTACCATCTCTACGCAGATGACATGCAGATCTACATCTCCACCCCTGTCCTCTCCCCCTCCCTTCAGGCTCACATCTCCTCCTGCCTCCAGGACGTCTCCACCTGGATGTCGGCCCGCCACCTAAAACTCAACATGAGCAAGACTGAGCTCCTCATCTTCCCTCCCAAACCCGGTCCTCTCCCAGACTTCTCTATCACCGTTGATGGCACGACCATCCTTCCCGTCTCTCGGGCCCGCAATCTCGGTGTCATCCTTGACTCGTCTCTCTCATTCACCCCACACATCCTATCCGTTACCAAGACCTGCCGGTTTCACCTCTACAATATCGCCAAGATCCGTCCTTTCCTCTCCACCCAAACGGCTACCTTACTGTTACAGGCTCTCGTTATATCCCGGCTAGACTACTGTGTCAGCCTTCTCTCTGACCTCCCTTCCTCCTCTCTCGCCCCGCTCCAGTCTATTCTTCACTCCGCTGCCCGGCTCATCTTCCTGCAGAAACAATCTGGGCATGTCACTCCCCTTCTTAAACAACTCCAGTGGTTGCCTATCAACCTCCACTCCAAACAAAAACTCCTCACTCTAGGCTTCAAGGCTCTCCATCACCTTGCCCCTTCCTACCTCTCCTCCCTTCTCTCTTTCTACCGCCCACCCCGCACGCTCCGCTCCTCTGCCGCCCACCTCCTCACCGTCTCTCGGTCTCGCCTATCCCGCCGTCGACCCCTGGGCCAAGTCCTCCTGCGGTCCTGGAACGCCCTCCCTCCTCACCTCCGCCAAACTGATTCTCTTTCCCTCTTCAAAACCCTACTTAAAACTCACCTCCTCCAAGAGGCGTTCCCAGACTGAGCTCCTCTTCTCCCTCTACTCCCTCTGCCATCCCCCCTTTACCTCTCCGCAGCTAAACCCTCATTTTCCCCTTTTCCCTCTGCTCCTCCACCTCTCCCTTCCCATCCCCACAGCACTGTACTCATCCGCTCAACTGTATATATTTTCGTTACCCTATTTATTTTGTTAAAGAATTGTACATCGCCTTGATTCTATTTAGTTGCCATTGTTTTTACGAGATGTTCTTCCTCTTGACGCTGTTTATTGCCACTGTTCTTGTCTGTCCGTCTCCCCCGATTAGACTGTAAGCCCGTCAAACGGCAGGGATTGTCTCTATCTGTTGCCGACTTGTTCATCCCAAGCGCTTAGTACAGTGCTCTTCACATAGTAAGCGCTCAATAAATACTATTGAATGAATGAATGAATATGTGTGTATATATATATATATATATATATATATATATGTATATATTGCTGATAGTTTTGCAGAGTGAAAGATATTTTCATTCTGGATATAAAATCTAAATATCTTCAAGCTTTTTTAAAAAATCAAATAATCGTATCCATCATTGAGGCTTTCTCCTATAAAAAAAATTACAGTCCATGGCCCGATAGGCTGGTATAATCTTAGGGAACATATAGTGACAAGAGATTGTTGATGCATTCTTAATTATGCAGCCTAAAAATAATCATTATGCCTTCAAATGTGCTTGCATGAATGGATACAAATAGTATTTAAGAGAAAAAAGACATTTATAGGCTTTACCTTGTCCAAGACTAAGCTCCTTATCTTCCATCCCAAACTCTGTCCTCTCCCTGACTTCCCCGTCACTGTGGATGGCACTACCCTCCTTCCCATTCCACAAGCCCACAATCTTGGTGTCATCCTTGACTCTGCTCTCTCATTCATCCCACACATCCAATCTGTCACTAAAACCGGCCAATCTCACCTTCACAACATCGCCAAGATCCGCCCATTCCTCTCCATCTAAACTGCTACCTTGCTAGTACAAGCTCTCATAATATTCGGAATGGATTATTGCATCAGCCTCCTCTCTGATCTCCCATACTCCTGTCTCTCCCCGCTCCAATCTATACTTCATTCCGTTGCCTGGATTATCTTTTTACAGAATCATTCTGGGCATGTCACTCCCCTCTTCAAAAACCTCCAGTGGTTGCCTATCAATTTCACATGAAACAAGAACTCCTCACTCTTGGCTTCAAAGTTCTCCATCACCTTGCCCCCTCCTACCTCATCTCCTTTCTCTCCTTCTACAGCCCACTGTGTACACTTTGCTCCTCTGCCACTAACCTCCTCACTGTCTCCTGTTCACTCCTATCCTGCCATTGACCCTGGCCAACATCCTACCACTGGCCTGGAATGCCCTCCCTCCTCACATCCAACCAACTAACTCTCTTCCCCCCTTCAAAACCCAACTGAGAGCTCACCTTCTCCAGGAGCCCTTCCCAGACTGAGTCCTCCATTTCCCTCTGCCCCTCCTTCCCTCCCCATTTCCCCAATCCCCCCCCTGCTCTGCTCCCTTCCCTTCCCCAAACCACTTGTGTTTGTATGTATTTCTCTATTTCATTAATGATGTGTCTATATCAATGATTCTATTTACCTCGATGGTACTGATGCCTACTTGTTTTGTTCTGTTGTCCGTATCCCCTTTTAGACTGTGAGCCAGTTGTTGGGCAGGGATTGTCTTTATCTGTTGTCGAATTGTACTTTCCAAGCACTTAGTTCAGTGCTCTGCACACAGTAAGAGCTCAATAAATACGACTGAATGAAAGAATAAATTAATCTGTGAGTAAATGAATAAACGAACACCAATGGTATTACTGTAATATACTCTACTCCACAGGAGTCACATACTTGAAGCAGTTCCAGTGAAACATAAATGAAAAGATTAGAATTTCAAGCACAAGTTTTAATTTAACAGTGAGGAATTATCATTCTTAGACTTTACATAACATCTTTCATTTCAGGAGCTCAAAATGTCACACAGATTTCTTCACAGTCTTCTCATCTATCCTCATAATAGTGTTGTGAAGTAGTAAAATGAAGGCAATATTAGCCCATTTTAGCAAATGGGGAACTAAACTTAAAGGACTTATGCAGTGCTATTTACATGTCAGGGACAGAACATTAAAAAAAAAAAGTGATTTACCGAGTCCCAGGCCAGTTTTCAGTCCACTAAACTACTTGTCTCAATTGAGCAGCCCAAACTAAGTTCCAAACAAAAGCTATGCTATTCAAAGATATCCAAAAGTCACATCCTGCTCAAGAGGACAAACAAATATGTAATGGCTCTAAGCAAGAAGACAGAGGAAGAAAATGCTGAATAAAATAGCCATTTGCTCCCTAGTGTAAATTCCAGCTTATTTTTTGTTGGAAAATATTAAAAGTTTTAAGTCCCTCTAAGGCTATGAGATTTTCAACCCACCATAGTTATATAGCTGGAAATAATGAATGTTTTATCAACAAAAACACTGTTACCTGGAAGAACATTAAAAAAAATCTGTAGAACAGATATATGACAAAATAATTAAACAGCTCCTCCCTATCAAATAGTGTAGTTGAAAAGAATCTTTCAGTCATGTATATTTTATTCATTCTATTTTATTTATTGGGCGCTTATTCATTCATTCAATCATATTTATTATTAAGCTCTTACAGTGTGGGGAACTGTACTATTCATTCATTCATTCAATAGTATTTATTGAGTGCTTACTATGTGCAGAGCACTGTACTAAGCGCTTGGGATGAACAAGTCGGCAACAGATAGAGACAGTCCCGGCCGTTTGACGGGCTTACAGTCTAATAGGGGGAGACGGACAGACAAGAACAATAGCAATAAATAGAGTCAAGGGGAAGAACATCTCGAAAAACAATGGCAACTAAATAGAATCAAGGCGATGTACAATTCATTAACAAATGAATACTATGTATTGGAAAGTACAATACAGCAATAAAGAGAGGTAATCTTCATTACGGCTTTGAAGAGGGAGAAAGTAATTGTCTGGTTAATTTGAGGCTAACTTGTATCTGACTCAACACTTAGTACAGTGCTTTGCAGGTATTATGTGCTTATCAAATATAATAGTGGGAGCGGCAACGATTAAGTAGCAGAATTCCCTTGAGGCCTGGGGTGAGGGGGGCCAGGGGAAGATGCCGGAGACTAGCTATCCCCTGGCCTGCTGGTCCATGCAGAGGGTGGGGTGGGGTCTTCCCCTCCTCCTCCCCCACACAGCTTTTCTTCTCTGTCCCCTGGAGGAATGGAGGAAAAGCTGCCAACTGAACCCTGAACCCAGCTGCAGGCTCTGCTCTGCCCTGAGGGGAGGCAGCCCTGAAGGGAAGAGGGCTAAACACTGTTCTAAGTGCTTGGAAAGTACAACAGTGCAATAAAGAGAGACAATCCCTGCCCACAAAGGCCTCACAGTCTAGAGGCAGATGTCTTGGCAAAGTGTAGCAAAATAGAAATGTAAGATAGTAGAGGAATTCCCAATTTCAAGGATTGAGAAAAGTGTTAGTAGGCGACACCATATCAAAAACAGAATGAAATGAATATATTAGAGATTTAACATTTTACCACAGATTCCTACGTTTCCCACTTTGCCAAGTAATATCCTTAGAAATGTATCTTAGGAACAACACAATCTACTAATTAAAATTCTATAGTATCTTTAGAATAATAACTACATAACCTAATTCTACAGAAATGCTCTGAGCAGGTCATCCCACTCCTCAAAAATCTCCAGTGGTTGTCTATCAACCTTCGCATGAAGCAAGAACTCCTCACTCTTGGCTTCAAAGCCCTCCCTCACCTTGCCCCCTCCTACCTCACCTCCCTTCTCTCCTTCTACAGCCCAGCCCACACACTCCGCTCCTCTGCCGCTATCCTCCTCACTGGGCCTTGTTCTCGCCTGTCCCGCCATCAACCCCTTTCCCTCGTCCTACCTCTGGCCTAGAATGCCCTCCCTCCTCACATCTGCCAAACTAGCTCTCTTCCCCGCTTCAAAGCCCTACTGAGAGCTCACCTCCTCCAGGAGGCCTTCCCAAACTGACCCTTCCAATTTTTCTCTGCTCCTCCTCCCCTCTCCATCGACCCTACTCCCTCTATCACTTGTGTACATTTGTACATATTCATCATTCCATGTATTTTATTAATGATGTGTATAAATCTAAGTCTATTTATCTCTTTTGATCCTACTGATGCCTGTCTACTTGTTTTGTTGTCTGTTTCCCCCTTCTAGACTGTGAGCCCTGTTCTTGGGTAGGGATTGTCTCTATCTGTTGCCGAATTGTACTTTCCAAGCTCTTAGTACAGTGCTCTGCACACAGTAAGCGCTTGATAAATACAATTGAATGAATGAATGAATGAATAACCTGTGTTTGAGGTGAACATAACTTCCAGGTGAGGAATCTAATTCAATTCCAGAAATGTATTACTGTGATCCTATCATGTCATTTGTTGTTCAGTCTAGCCAGCAAATAATAATGACCCCATTTGTTAAGCGCTTATTAACAATGTCAAGCACTGTTCTAAGTGCTGGGGTAGATACAAGGTAATCGGGTTGTCCCACATGGAGCTCACAGACTTAATCCCCATTATACAGATGAGGTAACTGAGGCACAGAGAAGTTAAGCAACTTGCCCAAAGTCACACAGCTGGTAAGTGCTGGAGATAGGACTGGAACCCATGACCTCTGACTCTCAAGCCCATGCTCTTGCCACTAGGCCATGCTGCAAATGAAGCTGATCTAATTTCTCAAGGAATTGGATGTAGTGTTTGTAAGGCTCCAAGTCTCTCAGTCATTGAGCTAAGGATACCACAGCTCTGATGACCTTAAGTTTGGTCTGGAGTCCAATGCCACACTGTTGTCACTCTATTTGACAGTCTCCTAAAGAATGTGCTGCCTTCATGACTTGATTTTCAATTTCATTGTCTATCATTGCACATTGGTTAGTGTGCTGCCTAGGTAACAATTTTGGGTCAATATTTACTTTTGTGTTGCCAGTATAAGATTTTAGTTGTATGAATCTCTTCCCTAGCAGGTTGATACATCAACTGAACTCCATAATGAGGCATCACCATGAGACAGATAAGCTATACAATGGGCCCAAACTTACCTTTTGCTTGTAACAGCAGGTAGCGTCATCCTGCAAAGGCTTTCCATGCTCCCCAAAGAAGCTGTTTATACTCAGACAGTCTTCACAGAGAGTACTTTCCATTTTTCATGTATGACAAATACCGAGATGGTTGGAAAATATTTATTTAAGGGTAATAGTTTATGAAGCATATGCATTTTCTGTAAGGCAATGTTTTATTGAGGGAGAATGTGGAATCTCATTCTCCAGAGTTCTTTAATATCTATGGTTCATAGATTCTGTCTAGGTTGTTTTCGCTGAAAGATCGTATCTGATGGTAGGGTGATAATTAATTATTGTATTTATTACATGCTTATTATGTGTTAAATACTGGGATAGGTGCAAAATAATCAGATGGATTCTAAGCCTCTTGCAGTCCCTTCTAAAGCAATATTCTGGGATTTCAATTGCTTTTTCTCCAAATCCAGTAAAAGTGAACCTAAATTCTTGTGAGACCTGGTTATAAAATGCACCCAAAGGAATCCTTTCAGTAAGGCTGGCTGCTTTAGGCAAAAATATTTTCTTCAGGGATATTTTTATGTTTTCCGATTTTGATGGGCTATATATCCTTGGGTATTTCAATACTGTCCAGAATAAAGATGGCAAAGGCCCATAAAAAAGGAACTATCTGCCCCTGATGCTCAACTTTTCATTTTGAAAGAGCCCTTTACAATCCCTTATTAAATCAAGATATTCCAAAATCTCTGGTCACTATCCCCAGGTGAAATTACCAGTAAATAAGCAATTTAAAATACTCAGAACACTTACTGCAGTCACTGCCTCCTCTTCCCCTCCTCCAATTCACTCCTTAACTCTCTGCAATCTGGCTTCCACCCTCTTCATTCAAAGGAAATGACCTTCTCTAAGACAAAGTACTTCCTTCTTGCCAAAAACAATGGGTCCAACTCCATCTTAATTCACTCGGAATGTTCTGCAGCCTGTGACACTGTGGTCCACCCCTTCTCCTGGAAACATCTAACATTGGTTCACCTACACAGTCCTCACCTTGCTTTCCTCCTATATTTCTGGCTCCTCCTTTGCAATCTCTTTCCCTGGCTCCTCCTTGCCTCCCACCCTTTAGCTATGGGAGTCTCTCAAGGCTCTGTTCTGGGTCCCCTTCCACTCTCTCTCCACATATCTTGCCTTGGAGTACTCTTTTGCTCCTATGGCTTCAATCACTATCTCTATGTAGATGATTTCCAAATATACCTCTCCAGTCCTGACCTTTCTCCTTCTCTTCAGTCTTGCATTTCCTCTTGCTCCCAAGATATCTCTACCTGGATATGTCATGCCTAAGCTTCAAACTTAACACATCCCAAACAGAACACACCCTGCCAAACACTTTTCTTCCACTAACTTTCACATCGTTATAGACAATACCACTAACCTCCTTGTCTCAAAAGCCTTTACTATAGACATTATCTTCAATTCAACGCTCTCATTCAGTCTATTGGTCGATTCCTGTCATGATATCCTGATGGTTTTAACTTCACTGATAGGATCCACCCCTTCCTCTCCACCTAAAGTGCCACCAAGCTGATTCAAGCACTCATTTCCTACCTTGACCCCTGCATCAGGCTCCTTGCTGACCTCACTGTCTCCTTTTTGATCCCCTTTCCAGGCCAAACTTCACTCTGTTACCCAGATCATTTTTTCTTAAAATACCATTTGATCCACATCTCCTCACTCCTCAAAAGTCTCTAGAGGTTCTTGAGTTGTGAGGAAACATGGACTGAATGTTTTTATAGAAAAATGATTCTTTTTTATAGAAAAATGGACTAGAGTGGGGATAGAGAGGAGGCAGGGAGGTAGGTAAGGAGGCCAATAGAGGAATCAAGGTGGGATAGTATAAGTGCTGGGGTTACCATGGTAGCCGTTTGGATGCAAAGGAAAGGGCAGATTTAACAATGTTGTGAAGGCTGAACCAACAGGATTTAGGGATAAATTAAGTAGGTGGGTTGAATGAGAGAGAAGAGTCAAGGATAACACCAAGGGCCTTGTGAGACAGGAAGGATGGTGGTGCTGTCCACTGTGATCGGAAAGTCAGGGGGAGGACAGGGGTGGGAAGATAAAGAGTTCTGTTTTGGATGTGTTAGAGGTGAGAGAGGCACATCCAAGTAGAGATGTCTCGAAGGCAGGAGGAAATGGGAGACTGCAGAGAGGGAGAGAAATCAGAGCTGGAGATGTAGATTTGGGAATAATCTACATAGAGGTGCTAATTGAAGCCATGTGAGAGAATGAGTTCCCCATGAGAGTGGATGTAAATGGAGAATAGAAGGAGACCCAGTACTGAACTTTCAAGGACCCCCACAGTTAGGAGGTGGAAGGCAGAGGAGGGGTCCAAAGGACTGAGAATGAGTGGCCAGAAAGATAGGAGGATAGCCAGGAGAGGACAGTGTCAATAAAACCGAGGTTGGATAGTGTTTCCAGGAGAAGGAAGTGGTTGACAGTATCACAGGCAGATGAGAGGTCAAGGAGGATTTGGATGGAGTAGAGGCCATTAGATTGGCAAGAACGAGATCATCTGTAACTTTTGAGAAGGTGGCTTCTGTGTAGCATAAAATATGGAAACCAGAGAAAGTGGAGACAGTGGGTGCAATAACTCACTCAAGGAGTTTGGAGAGGAATGGTAGGAGGCATGTGGGGCAATAACTGGAGGGAACTGGAGGTTTAAGGGAGGGTTTTTTGGGGGTTTTTTTTGTTGTTTTTTTTTTTTTAGAACAGGGGTGTCAAGAGCATGTTTGAAAACAGTGGGGAAGAAGCCATTAGAGAGCAAACAGTTGAAGATGGAAGTCAGGGAGGGAAGAAGGGAAGGAGCAAGTATTTTGATAACGTTTGAAGGGATGGGCTCAGATGGGGATGGATGGGCAGGTGGAGGAGGTGGCTTTTGAGTGGAGGAAGGAGATCTCCTCTAGAGATACTACTAGACAAGATGGGAGAGTCAAAGAAGGGGCAGGTGAGGGAAGGAAACGGAGAGGGCAGAGGGGATTTTAGGGACATAATTCCTGAGAGGGTCAATTTTCTCACTGAAATAAGTGGTCAGGTCACTGGGGCAAGGGGTGTGGTGGATGGGTGGACAGTGGAGTTGAGGAGGGAGCTAAACATCTGGAACAAATGGCAAGGGAAATGGGCATTGATGTCAATAAGGATAGAGAAATAATTTTTCCAGGCAGAGGAGAGGGCAGCTTGTAAGGATAAACTCAAGGTGGTCAAGACAACTTGATATCTAGATTTCTTCCAGCAGCACTCTGTGAATAATGCACAGGAGCAAAAGAAGCAATCTGTAGAGGTGATCCAGGGCTGTGGGATTATTTCTCCATCCTTACTGACACCCATGCCCATCTCTTTTTGTCAGTTGTTCCAGACATTTAACTCCCTCCTCAGGCCCCTTGTCCCCCTATCTCCCGCACCCCTTGCCTTCAGTCACCTGGCCACCTACTCTATTAAGAAAATTGACACTACCAGGCATGAGCTCCCTAAAATCGCTCCTGCCCCTCCTCAGTCCCTCCTGCTTCTGACCCCTCTTCAACTCTCCCATCTTTCCTAGCAGTATTTCTAGAGGAGATCTCCTGCCTTCTCTCAAAATCCAACCCCTCCACCTGCACAACCAACCCATTCAAATTTATCAAAACTCTCTCTCCCTCCCTTTTTCTTCACTAACAGCCATCTTCAACTTTTGCTCTCCAACAGCCTTTTCTCCCACTTCTTTCAAACATGCCTATGTTTCTCCTATCCTAAAAAAAACCTCTTCCTTTGACCCCACAGCTCCCTCCACATATTGCCCCATCTCCCTCCTACATCATTCCTCTCCAATCTCCTCGAGTGAATTGTCTTCATCCACTGTCTCAAATTCCTCTCCTCCAAGTCTCTCCTTGACCTCCTACAATGTGGCTGCTGCCTTCACTCCACAGAAACTTCCGCCTCAAAGTTTACCAATATTCTCCTTCTCGCCAAATCCAATGGCTTTTACACCATCCTAACCTCCTCAGCCTCTTATCTGCCTTCAACACTGTTGACCAACCCCTTTTCCTCGAAATACTAACCAACCTTAGCTTCACTGACCATCCTCTCCTGGTTCTCCTATCTCTCTGGCCATTCATTCTCATTCTCCTTCACAGGCTCCTCCTCTGCCTCCCACCCGTAACTGTGGGAGTCCCTCAAGGTTCAGTTCTGGGTCCCCTTCTATTCTCCAGCTACATCCAACTCCCTTAGAGAACTCATTTGCTCCCATGGCTTCAACTTTTACCTCTATGTGGTGATACCCAATCTACATCTCTAGCTCTGATCTTTCTCCCTCTCAGCAGTCTAGCATTTCCTCTTGTCTTCAAGACACCCCTACTGGTCACCTCAAACTTAATATGTTCAAAACAGAACTCCTTATCTTTCCACCCAAACCCTGTTCTCCCCCTGACTTTCCCATCACTGTAGACAGCATCGCCATCCTTCCTGTCTCACATGCCCTCTCTCATTCAACCCACATATTCAATCCATCACTAAATTCTGTCAGCCACACCTTCACAGCATTGCTAGAATTCTCCCTTTCCTCTCCATCCAAATTGCTACCACGTTAATACAATCACTCATCCTAACCCAACTGGTTCTGCATCAGCCTCTTGCTGACCTCCTACCCTCCTCTCTCTCTCCCCACTGCAGCTCATATTTCACTATGCTATTTTTCTATAATAAAATTCAGGATGTGTCCCCAGCTCCTCAAAAAAACTCCAGTCATTGCCTATCCATCTCCACATCAAAGAAAAACTCCTCACCATTGACTTTAAAGTACTCCTCCTTCTTGTCCCCTTTACCTCACCTCACTACTCTCCTTCTACAACCCTGTATTCACACTTCTCTCCATAATGCTAATCTTCTCATGGTGCCTCAATCTCACCTATCTTGCCATAGACCCCTAACACACATCCTGTCTCTGGCCAGGTATGCCCTCCCTCCTCAAATCCATCAATTACTCTCCCCGACTTCAGAGCCTTATTAGAAGCACATCTCCTCCAAGAAGCCTTCCTAGACTAAGCCCCTCCTTTCCTCTTCTCCCACTCCCTTCTGTCACCCTGACTTGCTCCCTTGGTTCTTCCCTTCTCCCAGCCCCACAGCATTCATGTTCATATCTGTGATTGATTCATTTGTATTAATGTCTGTCTCCCCCTATCTAGACAAAGCTCCTTGTGGGCAGGGAGGGTGTCTGTTTATTAATAATAATAATGACGGTTTTTGTTAAGCTCTTGCTATGTGACAAGCATTCATTCATTCATTCAATAGTATTTATTGAGTGCTTGCTATGTGCAGAGCACTTTACTAAGCGCTTGGAATGAACAAGTCGGCAACAGATAGAGACAGCCCCTGCCATTTGACAGGCTTACAGTCTAATCGGGGGAGACAGGCAGACAAGAACAATGGCAATAAATAGAGTCAAGGGGAAGAACATGTCAAAAAAACAATGGTAACTAAATAGAATCAGGGTGATGTACATTTCATTAAACAAAATAAACAAAATAAATAAGGTGGTAAAGATATATACAGTCGAGCAGACGAGTACAGTGCTGAGGGGGTGGGATGGGAGAGGGGGAGGAGGAGAGGGAAGGGGGGAGAAGAGGGTTTAGCTGCGAAGAGGTGAAGTGGGGGTAGAGGGAGCAGAGGGAAAAAGGGGGGAGCTCAGGCTGGGAAGGCCTCTTGGAGGAGGTGAGTTTTAAGTAGGGATTTGAAGAGGGGAAGATAATTAGATTGTCTGAGGTGAGGAGGGAGGGCATTCCAGGACCGCGGGAGGACGTGGCCCAGGGGTCGATGGCAGGATAGGCGAGACCAAGGGTCGGTGAGTAGGTGGGCGGCAGAGGAGAGGAGCGTGTGGGGTGGGCAGTAGAAAGAGAGAAGGGAGGAGAGGTAGGAAGGGGCAAGGTGATGGAGAGCCTTGAAGCCTAGAGTGAGGAGTTTTTGTTTGGAGCGGAGGTTGATAGGCAACCACTGGAGGTGTTTAAGAAGGGGAGTGATATGCCCAGATCCTTTCTGCAGGAAGATGAGCCGGGAAGTTTGGGAAAGATACAAGGTAATCACGTTGTCCCACGTGGTGCTCACAGTCTTAATCCCCATTTTAAAGATGAGGTAACTGAAGCACAGAGAAGTTAAGTGACTTGCCCAAAGTCACACAGCTGACAAGTGGCAGAGGCGGGATTAGAACCCACAACTTCTGACTCTTGAGCCCGTGCTCTTTCCACTAATCCACTCTGCTCCTCTATCTACATATACTGTTGCACTGCAATCTCCCAAGTGCTCAGAACAGTGGTCTGCACAAAGTAAGGTCTCAGTAAATATGATGGAATGAATGAATGAATAAATGTGAGTTAGTGCTAGGAAATCCACAAAGATTTAGGGAAACAAGAGAGTTGAGTTCATTAGAGAGTGTTTGTGTTGAAGGTGTCAATTTGGTAATGAAGAAAAGGTAGTTTGGGTGTAGAAGCTAAATGGGACATAATTGAGGAAAAGTTGATGGTGTCAAAATCTGGGAACAGGAAAGATCTGTGGGGAGAAGGTGTGTGGGAGAGAAGGGAGGTGAGGATGTTGTGGTCAGAGGAATTTCAGGGTTGGTGAAGATAGAGATGGTGCAGTGACTAGAAATGGTGAGATCAAGTGTGTGTCCAAGTTGGTGAGTGGGTGAGCTAGGATAGAGTCGGAGATCGGTGGAGCTGAGGAGTGATAGAAAGCGGGTAGCAGAAAGGTTGTCAGGAACATCTATGTGGATATTAAAGTCCCTAAGGATCAATTAGACATGAAGAAAGAGAGATGGAATGCGAAAAAGGGGTAAAAATAGTTCAAAAACTTGGAGGTCGGGCCTGGGAGACCGTAGATGACCATGACTATCATCTGAGGTGGGTAGTAAAGTTGTATGATATAGACTTCAAAGGAAGGGAAATAGAGGGAGGGGGGAGAAAGAATGGTATGAAAGCAGCACTGGAGATCAAAAAAGAACACAACTTCTCTTTCCCAGTGAGCCTTGGGAAGTGGGTGAAGATGAGGTTCACTTGGGAGAGTGGGAGAGTACAATAAAACAGAGTACATTTGGGACACTACAATGAAACAGAAGCAGTAGACATTCCCCTCCCATAATAAGCTTACAGTCTAGAGGGGGATACAGATATTAATATAAATGAATTAAGGATTGTACATAAGTGCTGTGAGTCTTAAGGAGGGGTGAAAAAGGGTACAAATCCAAGTGCAAAGATGACCCAGAAGGGAGTGGGAGAAGAGGAAATGACAGTTTAGAAAAAATGTTCAGTAAATATCATTAGACGATGATTGATATAACATCTATACTGGAAAGTTGACTAGAATAACCTTAATGTCCAGACCTTTGACTTCAAAAATCATTACAGTGATACGTTCAGCTATTTGGTCATTCCAATAATATAGAATATGACGGGGCACAGCAAATCTGCACTAGTAAGGGGTATATCTGAATTCATGCATTAATTTTAAACTAATTTGGGAAGGAATACAATCCAAAATGCCTGGTTATCCTAATCTCTAATGAAAATGCTGTAAGACTAGCTTCATGGATTCTTAATCTTTTTAGTGGAAAAAATTCCTCATTTAAAACTGATACAATCTGTTATAACACAAATTAGTAAGTAGACAATTCCTGTCTTGAATCTTATAGGCAGTTGATCTGAATTTTCAGATCACCTTCATTTAGAAGAGATTGAAAGAGACACTCTAATGAGGAGCTCTGTAATGGCTGCTTGCCAGGAAATCAGTCCAGTGATCTACTTCAAAGTCTATCATTCACCTCATTAAGTTAGTGAAAAATGAAACTGTGACTCTTTTAACCTTATACCCTAGAGATTCTAACAACTAAAGGCCTAAAAGGCTCATAGTTGAAATTCTAAAAATTTACAAACTAGAAACTAGTACACTAGAATCTAGACACTAAACTTCTCAAAATTGTATTTTACTAATCTAAAGGTTGACTTAAATACGTCCTGGTATAGCACTATGCTAAGATTTTATCCTAAACCATAAGAATTAGTATTCCCATGGTAAATCAGATCATAGATTGGAAACGTAGGGCCTATAACGATCTTTTTTTATGTTTGATATTTGTTAAGCGCTTACTACCTGTCAGGCACTCTAAGTACTGGGGTAGATACAAGATAATCAGGTTGATTGCCTTAATTATCTTGGACTAGCATAGATATTTCCATGAAATAATAAAGGCCATGGTTGAAGAAAAATATTTGTTTGGAAAAAAGATTACAAATAGTATAGCTATGGTATTTGTTAAGCTTATACTATGTGTCAAACATTGTACTAAGCACTTAGACACAAGGACACAGTCTCTGTCCCACATGGGACTCAGATATGAATGACCATATAAACACTGAAAATAGAAATTTGTCAATATTGAATCATGATTTTATGCCAGATTAATAGTATGGAATACTGATTTAATTTATTCAGTTTAGATAGTTCTCATTAAAGGAAGGATAGGTCACTAAAAAATATTTTAGTTGGTAAGAATCTTTATTGACAAATTACATTGCATCATTGTATATATTGTAGCCTCTGTGTTCCTACTTTTACTTAAAGCTATGAATTGTACTATGTTTCACTTTGTGTACTTCCTAATTGCCTTCTAAGAAAATGATAGTTATGTAAACAATTGTTTTATACTGAATACAATTATCACAGCTATAATTATAATCTTCAATATTTATCAAAATAAATTTTACACCTTAGTCAATGGCAAGAATTTAGCCATTGACCAAGGCTCAAGAAGGAGCATGGCCTAGGGGGAAAAGCACAGGCTTGGGTGACAGAGAACCTGGGATACGGTTCTACACATTTGTTGTGTGACTTCGGGCAAGTCACTTAACTTTTCTCTATCTCAATTTCCTTAACTGTAAAATGGGGATTCAATAACTGTTTTCCCTGCTGTTTAGACTGTGAGTTCCATGTGGGAAAGGGGCTGTGACTGACCTGATTATCTTGTGTCTATCTAACAACTGGAACAGTGCTTGACACATTTAAAGTGCCTAACAGATCCTATAAAAAAGAAAAAATAATACCAATTACCAGTTCTAAGCCTCTACTTACCACCATCACCCACCCTTGCTCGTCCCGAGGCTTCAATCAGATACTGTTTTTTCATCCCAGGATTTAAGAATCTTTGGCAATTGAGGACCTCAATATCTTCCCATTTTTCTGTGGACTGGTTAAGCTAACCAACTCCCAAGTCCGGGCTCTTTCCATTGAGCTACACTGCTTCTCATAAGATAATTAAGTTGGACACAGTCCATGTTCCACATGGGCTCAGAATTTTAACCCCATTTTTTCAGATGAGGGAAGTGAGGCAGAGAGAAGTAAAATGACTTGCCCAAGGGCACATAGCAGAAAAGTGGTGAAGCTAAGGTTAGAATCCAGGTCCTTATGACTCCCAGGTCCACGCTTTATGAACTAGACAATGCTTCTCTTTCCGATAAACATTTCAAGGCCCTTCAACTTCTCTCTGCCCATGGAAGCTAAACATTTTCTGGAAATTAAAGAATTTACTTCACTAATCACTTCAGAGGTGAATATTCACAAATGTCAAGCTGTCATTGTCCCAAAGAATGGAACAGTTGGTCATGGATTCAGGTCCTATCTAAGGTAGCATTTTAAGAAAGCCAAAGGTAACAAGAATAAAATGCCAACCAAAGTCATCAGAAGGAAGCCTTTAAGTTTTACTATTCTAATGAAAGTGTTAATAGCATAGGGTAAGGTCTTTTTTTTCTGTGAGTTAGAACTCATTCAATTCAAGAGGGAAATAAAAAAGTACTTCCAAGCTCATCTATCCTTTAGAATAATGACTTTCAAATACTCCTTTTTCTACAACAAATACACTCTGAAAGGTGATAAAGAGCATGATATCTCAATGGGAATAAGAAAAGGCAGTTCATACTAAGCCACTACGCTATAAAACTTTGCTTCCAATTACAATTGTTAAAATGAAACTATGCTAAGCATCCCCAGCAATTACCTCTTTTGGGTGACTGAGTGTCTAGTGAGGTGTTTAATTAGTACTTTCAATTTTGTATGGTACTTGGTTTGGTTAGGAAGATGAGATAGAGTCAAGTATCTCATGGATGACTAAAGTGAGACCCAGGGAGCTTAAATAACTTGTAGATTGTAAACTCCTTGAAGGTAAGGCTCATGTCCACCGATCCTATCATTTTTGCCCAATCAATCAAACGGTTACTTGAATTTATTGAGTGCTTATTTTGTGCCAAGCACTGTGCTAAGCATTTCAGAGAGTACAATATAACAGCCTATGTATAAAAGCCAAGTACAGTACAGTATAGCAGTAGCTGTCCAATAAAGTAGCAGTATCCTCTGACTTCAGATATATGCCCTTTCCTACTGCTGCTGCTATTCACCATTGCCACCAGGCACTGTAGGTGAAGGGAGACTTGTATTCATTCATTCAATTGTATTTATTGAGCGCTTAATGTGTGCAGAGCACTGTACTAAGCACTTGGAAAACACAATTTGGCATATGTGGTTTCCACCCCAGGACCCCTGGAAGAGAGGCTGCTCCAGGAGGGACAAATCAGTGGGAGGGAGAGTCCATCTCCCTACTCACCAGCCTGTGCTCCGGAGCAGGGAACTCCTTTTTCCTCCCTTTAAACAGGAAAGCAGTTTGAATCAAAGTGGCACATTTATGTACAATCCAGAATCTAGTCAATATGGTCAAAATGACTTCTCCAGTGGGAGAACTCTAAAACTAGAAATTATTAGAATACAATGCTCTTCTTCACATCCAAGACTAAAACTTTAGGTAACTGAAGCTGGAATTTCAATGATATCTTCCCTTACCATGATGAGCTCATCAATGACTAGATGGATTTATTTACTTAGTTAAAACTAATTAAAATAATTGTACTTGTCCCATTTTGAAATATGATTTGAGAAGGTTAGTACTATTATAGCACTGTTGGTCCAATGGAAAGAGCACAGTTCTTGGAATTAGGAACCTAGAATTGAGTCGCAGTTCTGCTTTCTGCAGTTCTGAATCTACACCATCGGTCAGGTAACTTTCTGACAAAAAACCATATGCACATTTCATAAGATGAACAGCCCCAGTGGGAAACCAGAAAAATAGCCGGCTAATTAATCAATCATTGCACTGTACTAAGTTCTTGAGAGAGTATAGTATGATTGAGTTGATAGATAAAATCCCTGACCACAAGAATCCACAATTTAGTGGGGGAGACAGACATTATAATAATTGTGGTATTTGTGAAGTGTTTACTATGTACCAGGCACTGTACTAAGTTCTGGGGTAGATTCTTGGCACATAGTAAGCGCTTAACAAATACCATTATCATCATCATGCAAGATAATTGGATCAGACAAAGTCCCTGTGCCATATAGGGCTCACAATCTTAATTCCTATTTTACAGATGAGGTAACTAAGACACAGAAAAGTTAAATGATATGCCCAAGGTCATGCAGCAGACAAGCAGCAGAGCTGGAATTAGAACCGAGGTCCTTCTGACTCCCAGGTTCATGTTGTATCTACTAGGCTCTGCTACTTCCCAATAAAAATAAATATATGTATTTCTGTCTCTTCCTTTCTCTGTGTATGTATACACACATATATACAAATGCAGATGAGAGAGAGAGCAGGAGTTACAGTCATGTATATAGAAGCAGAAAGGAGAGAGAGTCACATTTTTCTAAAGGGCAATATACAAAACATATTCCCCTTTCTTATAAAACGTTTGTAAACAAAGGTAACTCTCCTATAATCTCAGCCAGTTTGTGTGTTCTACTGGGGAAGAGCACCAGGAAGACACAGAGGACAAATTGGTCAGGACAGCTGGGATGAGCTCTTAACAGAACCTTCCGACACTCATTCAGACATATTTTCTTTTTCTGCTCTCCAGCTGTTGTATCTCTCACCTCAGAAAGATTTCAATATGACTGATCCTAACCAAAAAGGACTGTCTGGGTAAACAAACGTTTGAGCTTGTCAAGATCCTTTTAACATACATGCTCCTCATGTGGAGACTACCCAGTCTATCATGACCTTGAAATTTTGGAGGTTTTCATTTGGGAGTAAACAGGTCTCTTTCATTATCAGAGGAATGTTGGAAAGATATACTTTTGCCCAAAATACAAAAAGGGTGATCATCTCCTTTTTGTATAGCAATGGTGTTTGCTTAGACAATGGAGCAATAAACTTTCATTGTATAGCCAGCCATTATACATAAACAAAGATGCAATTGCAAAGGGATGTGACCAGGGATAGGTTCTTAATCAGTTAAAGTCAGGCTACCAAGCCACGAGAAAGTTTCATACTAAGTCAGGGTCAGGGTAATTTCAGGGATGGGGAATGAATTTAACATGTCAGTACTTCGGTCATGGTACTAAGGCAGAGAATTGGCCTTATGCTGCCATGATTCCCTAATGGGTTGGCACATTTTGCTGTACAAAGTGTTATTCAGGTAAAATTCTTTAAGATGATATGACAAACTGGTGTGTGCTAATGGTTACTGATAGTAGCATGGCTAAGTGGAAAGAGAATGGGCTTGGGATTCAGATAATGTGGGTTCTAATCCCAGATCCACCACTTGTCTGCTGTATGATTGTAGGTAAGCCACTTAACTTCTCTGTGCCTCAGTTACCTCATCTCTAAAATGGGGATTAAGATTGTGAGCCCTACATGGGGCAACCTGATTACCTTGCATCTACCCCAGAACTTAGTGCATGGCTCATAGTAAACACTTAAATACCATAAGTATCATTTATATTACTAGGTTACCTGATCTTCTGATTGGGATGTAATGCCAGGGAAGAGAAAGATGGGACTTTCAGGAAGCTCAAGAGGAAGGAATCCAGGCCAACCGGGTGCATGGACTGTCCGTGCGGGGCACAGTATGTAATTTCCTCCAAAACCAAAGTGAGTGTGGGAGGAGCTGATGTCCATGGCAGTGGGGAACCCAGTCTGGACTGCCACAGCTGGGACTCTCCTGTCTGGTGACAGCCTCTGCTGCTGCAATCACCACCAGGCACTGTGGGTGAAGGGAGATAAGCATATGTGGTTTCGACCCCCAGATTCGGATAGGCTGCTCCATTAGGGGCATATTGATGGGAGGGAGGGTCTATCTCCCTTACTCACCATCCTGGGCTCTGGAGCAAGGAACTCCTTTTTCCTCCCTTCAAAACAGGAAAGCAGTTTGAATCAAAGCTGTTCTCTTCCAGCTCTGCGGGAGGTCCACCTCTGTCAGCCAAGAGCAGGATATACAGGGAAACACCTGCCAGAAGGACTGTGTTTGTTTTCTAAGTATTTTTAAAAAGAACAACAGGGCTAGCAGCAGTTCAAGGTCTCAGAAGACTCCCAGACCAGTGAGCACTGCTGCTACTTCCTTAGGCTGGCATCAGATGGAGTCATATGACTGGCATAGGGAGGGGTGCCATGTGGGATTGTAGTTCAACCCCTTCACTTCAGAATTGGTAGAATTGATAGGACACCAAGACAAATTGGTAAACAACCAAATACTTCTAATGCAAGTCACACCCTGTAGAAGATTCTCTGCCATCACTTTGGCTGATAAGGGGACCTGCATTCACTCTTTGCAATGTGCTGTCTCCCCCTGCCCTGCCTGCCTATTTATTAAGGCTCTCTGTGCCCCAGAAGGAACAAGACAGAGATGAAAGAGAGTGTGTCACTGATCAATACACTATAAATAATCAATTCCTCCACATAGTTTCTTGATCCTGAAACCTCAGGAATGAGGCTTGTCTCACAGGAGACTATTATACTACCAGCAGTCGATCAGTCAATCAATCAATGGTATTTACTGAGCACTTACTGTGTGCAGAGCACTGTACTAAGTGCTTGGGATAGTGCAATACTACAGAAGGAGCAGACATGTTCCCTGCCCATAACAAGCTTAATAATCATAATAACAATGTTGGTATTTGTTAAATGCTTACTATGTGCAGAGCACTGTTCTAAGCACTGGGGTATACAGGGTAATCAGGTTGTCCCACATGAGGCTCACAGTCTTCATCCTCATTTTACAGATGAGGTAACTGAGGCAGAGAACAGTTAAGTGACTTGCCCACAGTCACAGAGCTGACAAGTGGCAGAGTCGGGATTCAAACCTATGACCTCTGACTCCCAAGCCCGGGCTCTTTCCACTGAGCCACGGAATAATGATGCTATTTGTTAAGCATTTAGTATGTGCCAGACACAGTACTAAGAGCTGGGGTGGATACAGGCAAATTGTGCTGGACACAGTCCCTATCCCATGTGGGACTCATAGTCTCAATCCTCATTTTACAGATGAGATAACAGAGGCACAGAGAAATTAGGTGACTTGCTCAAGGTAGTACAGCAGACAAGTGGTGGAGCTGGGATTAGAACCCACCCATGACTCCCAGGCCCATGCTCTTTAAAGGTGACAGATGTGATTCTTGCCCTCAAGAAGTTTGCAGTCTAGTTGGAGAGATGCCTGGCACATAATAAGTGCTTAATAAAAGTCATTATTATTATTATTATTATTATTATTATTAAACCCCAGTAACAGTGGCATTAGAGGCCTTCCCAGATTGAGCTCTTCTTTTCCTCTGCTCCTCCTCCCCTCCCCATCATCCCTACTCCTTTCCTCTGCTCCACTCCCTTCCCCCACCCGCTTGGCACTTGTGTATGTTTGTACATACCTCCTCACCTCCGCCAAACTGATTCTCTTTCCCTCTTCAAAACCCTACTTAAAACTCACCTCCTCCAAGAGGCCTTCCCAGACTGAGCTCCTCTTCTCCCTCTACTCCCTCTGCCACACCCCTCCTTACCTTTCCGCAGCTAAACCCTCTTTTTCCCCCTTTCCCTCTGCTCTTCCACCTCTCCCTTCCCATCCCCACAGCACTGTACTCATCCGCTCAACTGTATATATTTCCATTACCCTATTTATTTTGTTAATGAATTGTACATTGCCTTGATTCTATTTAGTTGCCATTGTTTTTACGAGATGTTCTTCCCCTTGACTCTATTTATTGCCACTGTTCTTGTCTGTCCGTCTCCCCCGATTAGACTGTAAGCCCGTCAAACGGCAGGGACTGTCTCTATCTGTTGCCGACTTGTTCATTCCAAGCGCTTAGTACAGTGCTCTGCACATAGTAAGTGCTCAATAAATACTATTGAATGAATGAATGAATACATATTTATTTTTCTATTAATTTTATTATGTGTATATATAATTCTATTCATCTATTTTGAAGCTACTGATGTCTATCTACTTGTTTTGTTTTGTTGTCTGTCTCCCCCTTCTAGACTGTAAGCACGTTGTTGAATAGGGATTGTCTCTATCCATTGCCTAATTGTACTTTCCAAGCACTTAGTAAAGTGCTCTGCACACAGTAAGTTTTCAATACATATGATTGAAAGAATGAATCATTGTTACTATTATTTGTTGTCTGGTCTTTGTAATAGACTTATATTCTAATGCTCAAATATTGTGAGCTGAGAATTTAGTCCTATTACCATTTTGTAAATTTCAGGCAGTATAAAATGTCTGTTATATTGCTGTGTAGTACTCTCTCAAGCAAATAATACACAGGACACAGTAAAAGCTCAATAAATATGATTGATTGATTAAATGTCAGGAAAGAAGAGATTAGACAGGCTTTTTTTTCCCCAACTCTTTCAGCTATGAGAGAGCTTAAATTAGGCATATGTAAAGAGAAAAAATATATATAGGGAGCTCTGAACAAAGTGAACCTTGCCAACAACTTAGTCATCAGTAAAAATCTACACATTCTGAAATCTTACCCCCTCAACCTGAACTCCTGCTTCCTATGTTTCCTATTTCCCAGTTGTTTCCAGATAGATTTACTATTTACTCTATAAAATCTTCCCCTCTAGCTGCTTCTCTGACCCGATCGCCCCTCACCTCCTAAAATCATCCACTATTACATTCTTTCCCTTCCTTACTGCCATCTTCAACCCCTCACTCCAACAACTACTTCCCCTCTGCCTTAAAATATGCCCAAGTCTTCCCTCATTTCATAAAAGCCCTCTCTAGACCCCACATGCCCCTCCAGTTAATGTGTCAGCCCCGCCGCCCCCCCAGATTCTATTCCTAAACAAGCTATTACAACAGGTCATATAAGTCTGCTGACAATTCATTCATTCATTCATTCAATAGTATTTATTGAGCGCTTACTATGTGCAGACCACTGTACTAAGCGCTTGGAATGTACAAATCAGTAACCGATAAAGACAGTCCCTGCCCTTTGACGGGCTTACAGTCTAATCAGGGGAGACGGACAGACAAGAACAATAGCAATAAATAGAATAAAGGCTATGTACATTTCATTAACAAAATAAGTAGGGTAATGAAAATATATACAGTTGAGCGGATGAGTGCAGTGCTGAGGGGATGGGAAGGGAGGGGGGAGGAGCAGAGGGAAATTGGGGGAAAAGAGGGTTTAGCTGCAGAGAGGTAAAGGAGGTGGGTAGAGGGAGTAGAGGGAAAAAGGGAGTTCAGTCTGGGAAGGCCTCTTGGAGGAGGTGAGCTTTAAGTAGGGTTTTGAAGAGGGGAAGAGAATTAGTTTGGCAGAGGTGAGGAGGGAGGGCATTCCAGGACTGCGGGAGGACGTGGCCCAGGGGTCGATGGCGGGAAAGGAGAGAACAGAGGAGGTGGGCGGCAGAGGAGCGGAGTGGGCAGTGGAAAGAGATAAGGGAGGAAAGGTAGGAGGGGGCAAGGTGATGGAAAGCCTTGAAGCCTAGAGTGAGCAGTTTTTGTTTTGTGTGGAGGTTGATAGGCAACCACTGGAGGTTTTTCAGAAGAGGAGTGACATGCCCAGAGCGTTTCTGCAGGAGGAAGAGCCAGGCAGCGGAGTGAAGACAACTTCCTCTCCAGAAGATCACTTCTCAAACTCTTCAGTCAGGCTTTCAGTCTCTTCAGTCCACTAAACTAGCCCTCTCCACGGTCAGATATATATAGCCAGATCCAGAAAGCCATTTTCCATCCTGACCCTTCTTGATCTTTCCGCTGCTTTGACCCCATGAACCACTCTCTTATTCTCCAAACTCTGTAAGTATTCTGTTTTGCTGATTGTCCTGTCCTAGTTCTCCCTGCCCCCCAGATTACTACTTTTCAGTTTTTGTCCACTGGACCTCCCTCTCTCACTCATCCTCTTTTTGTGAGCATCCAGAAAAGTTCTGTTTTAGGGTCTCTAATCCTCTACATTTCTACAAATTCTCTCCAGGAGTTCATCTACTCACATCGGTCAATCAGTCATATTTATAGAGTGCTTATTTTGTGCAGAGCACTGTACAAGGCAAATGCGAGAGTACAGTGTAGCAGATTTGGTAGGCACATAGCTTCAGCAGGTGATGCTCAAATCTATTTCTCTAGTCCCAGTCAATCAATCCATGGTATTACTGAGCACTTGCTGCATACAGATTATCAATCACTTCAAGGACAGGCCCTAGCAATCAGTCACTTTTGAGTGCTCAATGTGTGTAGAGCATTGAACTAATGGCTTGGGAGAGTACAAAACCAAGTTGGTAAATATGTTCTCTTCCCAGAAGGAATTTACCCCTCCCCTCCTTAACTTTTATCTTTAACCGCTCACTCTCCAGTGGCTTCTTCCCCTCTGCCTTCAAACATGCCCATGTCTCCCCCATCATAAAAAAACCCTCTCTCAACCCCTCTTCCCCTTCCAGTTATCGCCCTATCTCCCTACTACCCTTCCTATCCAAAATCCTAGAACGAGTCATCTACACTCGCTGCCTAGAATTCCTTAACTCCCATTCTCTCCTGGACCCCCTCCAATCTGCTTCCGTCGCCTCCACTCTACTGAGACTGCTCTCTCTAAGATCACCCATGACCTCCTTCTTGCCAAATCCAATGGCTCCTACTCTATCCTAATCCTCTTCGACCTCTCAGCTGCCTTTGACACTGTTGACCATCCCCTTCTCCTCCACACCTTATCTCACCTTGGCTTCACAGATTCCGTCCTCTCCTGGTTCTCCTCTTCTCTCTCTGGCCGTTCATTCTCAGTCTCCTTCGCAGGGTCCTCCTCCCCCTCCCATCCTGTAACTGTTGGGGCTCCTCAAGGGTCAGTTCTTGGCCCTCTTCTGATCTCCATATACACTCACTCTCTCGGTGAACTCATTCACTCTCACGGCTTCAACTATCATCTCTATGCAGATGACACACAGATCTACAACTCTGCCCCTGTCCTCTCCCCATCCCTTCAGGCTCGTATCTCCTTCTACCTCCAAGACGTCTATACCTGGATGTCTGCCCACCATCTAAAACTCAACATGGCTAAAACTAAGCTCCTCATCTTCCCTCCCAAGCCCTGTCCTCTTCCTGACTTCCCTATCACAGTAGAGGGCATGACTATCCTTCCCATCTCTCAAGCCCGGAACCTCGGTGTCATCTTTGACTCAGCTCTCTCATTCACCCCACACATCCAATCCATCACCAAAACTTTCTGCCTCACCTTTATAATATTGCCAATATTGCCTTTCCTCTCCAATCCACCCTTTCCTCTCCACCCAAACAGCTATCTTACTGTTACAGGCTCTCATAATATCCTGGCTGGATTATTGTGTCAGCCTTCTCTCTGATCTCCCTTCCTCCTGTCTCTCCCCTCTCCAGTCTATTCTTCATTCCACTGTCCGGCTCATCTTCCTGCAGAAACGCTTTGGGCATATCACTCCCCTTCTTAAAAACCTCCAGTGGTTGCCTATAAACCTCCGCACAAAACAAAAACTTCTCATTCTAGGCTTCAAGGCTCTCTATCACCTTGCACACTCCTACCTCTCCTCCCTTCTCTCTTTCTACGGCCCACCCCATAAGCTCTGCTCCTCTGCCACCCACCTCCTCACTGTCCCCCGTTCTCGCCTATCCCACCGTTGACCCCTGGGCCACATCCTCCCACTGTCCTGGAATGCCCTCCCTCCTCACCTCCGCAGAACTAATTCTCTTCCTCTCTTCAAAACCCTACTTAGAGCTCACCTCCTCCAAGAGGCCTTCCCAGACTGAGCTTCCCCTTTTCCTTCTGCTCCCTCTGCTTCCCCTCTACCCACCCCCTTCACCTTCCCTCAGCTAAGCCCTCTTTTCCCCACTTCCCTTCTGCTCTTCCCCCTCTCCCTTCCCCTCCCCTCAGGACTGTGCTCGTTCGCTCAATTGTATATATTTTCATTACCCTACTTATTTTGTTAATGAGATGTACATCTCCTTGATTCTATTTATTGCTATTGTTTTTGTCTGTCACCGTTGATTAGACTGTAAACCCATCAATGGGCAGGGACTGTCTCTATCTGTTGCCGATTTGTACAGCTCTTAGTACAGTGCTCTGCACATAGTAAGCACTCAATAAATACTATTGAATGAATGAATAAATGAGACAGATATTAAAATAAATTATAGATATGTATATGTGCCGATACTAGACTATTTTATCAGCTACTTTGGTTCTCTCCCAGTTTTCACCCTCTCCCCCCTAGAATCAGTGCTACAGGCTAATGCATGGATCGTCTTCTTGAAGTATCTTTAGGCCCACACCTCTTCTCTCCTCCAAAACTTTATTGGTTTCCTGTATCTATCTCCACAACAAACAGAAACTAGTCCCAGTTGACATGAAGGTTCTCTATCATCTGTCCTTCTTTTTACCCATCTGCTCTTTTCTTCCACTAATCCCCAACTCCCTGTCTTATTTTCTCTGAATGCAATTTTCTACTTATGTCTCACTACTTTCCTGTCTTTCTTCCTACAATCACATGTTTCCTCCAGTTTGGAATGTCTTCCCTCATGACATCAAACATACCAGAGTTCTCACCACATTCAAATCCCTCCTAAATTTCCACCTTCTCCAATAACAGTTTCCTGATTACCTTCTATACACCCTCCACCATATCTCTTCAGAAAACTCTCACTAGCGCTTATGAATGTATTTACACTCTCTTTAGCACTTATGCATGTTTACTCAGTGATTTATTTTGAGCATTCTAGTTGTAAATACTTTTGTTTGCCTTCCTCATTACAGTAGAAGCTGTTCATAAGCAGGAATATGTCACTTCACTTTCTTTTCTTCCCAAAGGCCTATAATGATGTACCATACCAAGTGGGTGATCAATAAATGCTGCTACACTCACTAATAATTATAATATTAATAATTCTGCAGAGATAACTGAATATATGGTTTCCTTAAGTAAAGTCAGGTTCTGAACTTGATCCATACCATGAAAGCATATAGTGGCAGGAAGGACACGTGGTCAATGTATTGTTTTGTTTTTCTATATAGTTATTACTGTGCTTCAATTCACTTACACACACACACACACACACACATACACACACACAGATTTTAAAATGGCTCAAATTTGTATTTATAGGAATGATCCAAGAAGATAATCTGTCTAGATGATCTTATGTAGAAACTCGACGTCTCAATTCTATGGTATTTTCTTATTTGGAAGATTCGCATATTTTGAATGTTGTATATGTGGGAGAGACTTCCTCTCTTCTTACAAGCTTTTTCATAAGCTATTTGTAATCTCTCGAGCAACTCTTGAAGCATTTAAATTAGTTTAGTAAAAGGCATATTATGTACCCTCTCAGATTACAGATCACCTAAGAAATCAGAAATCACATAAATATATTTAATTATAATACAGCAATAATATCACATAACTTTAGCAATTTTTATCAGTTGAAATTCTGGAGTTTCAAGGAAAGCATACACTCATCTGTTTACTGACATTAATTGGCTTATTTGTTCAGCTCAAGCGCTTGTAAAGAAAATATTTCCTAAGGTTTGGATTACTATTTCTCATACCTAAGCTTTATTTCTTAAAATAACCAGAGCCTGAGCGACAGGTGCTTAAGAATAGCACATCAGCACCAGTGCAATTACTATAGGTCTGGACTTGCCTTGTGAATGTTCTCAATTGAGTAATCTGCAAAACAGATTCTAATTTAAATTGTAGTGGGAAACTGAGAATTGGAAGTGGTTATCCATTACATGTTGTTGATGCAGACTTCCTCCTTTGGAATTAGACAGTGATCAGGGTTAAATGTCAGCTCACTCAAAATCAAAAGCGGTTTTCCTGGATCCACCTTCCAAATGCCCATGAGACCTTTACAAAACCATCTCTCAACACACCCATTTTCACATATATTTTGCCATTTTAGATATGGAAATATGTAATTTTCAAACAGATTTTTAAAAAAGTGTAGTCTAGGTGCCTCTGGTCTCATGCATTTCATTCTTCTCAAACTCACCTACTCACTTTGCCTCTTTTTCATCTCTTTCACCATCTACCTCTAGCACACATACCCTTCCTCTTGCTGGAACTTCCTTCTTCTTCATAAATGACATCCCAGAGCTCTCTTCATTTCCAAAGTCCTTCTGAAATTAGATCTCCTTTGGTTGGCCCTCTCTGATCCATTTCTAATCTCCTCTGTTTTTTCCCTCTCCCCCCTCCCACCCCTTACCAGTCACCATGTCTGTGCCACTAAATAACAAAACAATAATTGTGGAATTTATTAAGGGCTGGGTTGATCATTAAGCATTCAAGTAGATACAAGGTTATGGATCAGACAGTCCCTGTACCATACAGATCTCAAAACAGTTTAATTCCCATTTTTCAGATGAGTCACTGAAGCCTAGAATGATTAGGTGAATTGCCCAAGGTTATTCAGCAGAGGTAGTACTAGAATCTGGACTTAACAATCCTATGCAAAACCAAGCCACTTCTCTTTCATATATTCATATTTCATATATTTTGTAGTATATCTTTCATCATCTATTCCTTAAACAACTCATTTACATATAATCCATTTTCTTCTACCTCTTCACTGTACTTCATTTTAATATCTATCTTTGCCACTAGATTCATAAGGCCTTGTGCACTAATTTAATGAACCCTCTCAAGTGCTAAGTACAACTGTTACACCCAGAAGGCACTAGATAAATACTATGGATTGACTGATTGATAAGCAGATTCACTCTCTGGTAATAAATAGACTGTAAATCAAAGAAACTGGAGAAGATATAAAGCAGGCCTCTTCTCCTCCCATGCCCAATTCAGTACCATCTTGGCTGGTAGGGGAGGATCAAACTCAGAAGTTCTGCCCATCTCTACCTGATGAGCCTTGAGGCAAAATATGGCAGATGTAGATTTTCAAATCAGAGACAGAATCAATTATTTATCTGTCAATATCAGCTTCCAACAAAATCTGTGAGGCAGTCATTTTCAAATTGCCTTTTTCTCTCTCTTGCTCTAGGCATTCATAAACATGCTTTAAAGCCAGAATAAATGCTAACTCAGAGATTTCTAAATCCTGAAACCAAGGTCACTTGGGAAGTTACATTAAACTTCTAATACACTATTGTCATTTCAGCACATTTTTGATGAGGATGTGGAAGTACCTGCTATGAGTGTCACTGCAGTTTGCTCTCTCATGGCTTTCCTGTCTGCTTATTGCATATCAGATTTCAGAACCTAACAGTCTGAAATAAAATCCTCTTAGTCAAAATAATTTCCCCTGAAAGCAAATTCCCCCTCAGTATTAAAGTTAGGTAATACATGAAAGAAATTATAGAATTAAATGTACTGCATATTTAGTTCATATGTAAATTTTAACATTAACATTAATTGCAGGTTCATATGTAAATTTTAAAATTAACAATTTTACCAATTATTTTCAACCTGTTCAGGGAATAGGCAATAGTGAACATTCTGTATGCCAACGGGGGGAAAAAATCTATAGTCTAGAAGTATGAGATTCACAGAAAAATGAAATTTATGAACAATATATATTCTCTGTTTCTCTTATTTCCCTCTGGTGATCTCACCATTGAGTAATAAAATAGACAAAAGAGAGGCATTGCTCTAATTGGAGGTAGCCAAACAATACAATAAAGTTTGGTACCAGGAGCCCTCTCTTGAAATAATTGAGAGGAAATCATAATATCATTTTATCAAAAGGTAACAAAAAGCCTTTGCATCTTGATTCACCAGCTTTCTGAATTCTAATCTCTATGTGTATTTGTTTGTTTTTTTTAAAAATCTTGATACCTCCCTGAAATGGAGAATGTGGATACAGTGACAGCAGATTATAGTTTCTGTCCCATCTCTTATTTTAAACCCTCAGTTTTATTCCTCTCATCATCGTTCAGTTTGGGTAAGTTAAAGCACATCTTTCTTCACCCACACAGACTGGCAGCAGCAGTAATGACAACAGCAGCTCTTACAGTGACTGCTGGGAGATCCACAGCTGTGCCAGCCCAAACTGGGGACCCCTACACTCCTGCAGGGGCCAACGGGGGTGGGGGGAGGGCAGCTCAAGCTTCAGCCACACAAGCTTTGATTTTGAAGGAAACCACACATTTGCATCCCCAGTGGACATTGTAAGTGCCCACAGATCATTTGGATTCCTTCTTCTTGAGCTTCATGGATAGACCCACCTTCCTATTCCCCAGTACTGCTTCCCATTTAGAAGATGGGGTGACTTAGTAATTCAAACTATGTAGCACTATCATCCATCCCTTTACAAGCCATCTTAATGGATTTCACCTAAATAATGTTTCATAAAGAAAAATGCACCAATGCACTGTAGAACCAGAGAAGAGACAGACAGGGAGATGAGGAGAGAGGGCCTGGGAGAGAGAGAGAAACAGAAAGGCACAGGAAGGGAGGGGGGGAGAGAGAGAGAGATAAATGAAGAATGAAATAGAGATGAAACTAAATAGAGCATCTCCACTTACTAACAGAATGAAGTATGTTAATTTTATCTATGACCAGCTTCTCATCAAGATAGAGTGCAATAAATGGCTTCACTGTCACAGTTTAATCCACTCCCTCCCCATCCTATGTCAGCTGGCCTGCTGCCATTTAGAAAGCATCACAAGTGACCTATGGGTCAAAATTGTTGCTTGTACCTCCATTATTATGCTTATGTGTGTCTGCATGCTGTGTTTTATGGGTGTATGTATGTGTCATTCCTTCCTGTGTCCCTTGGCCTCTTTTCTCTGCTTTTCTCCTAACAACTTTGTTTCACCATCCCTATGGAAGCCATGTCCACTAACAGTCTATCAAGCTAAACTCCAATTTCATTCCCTTTTGTTAAGTTTCATAATAGTGTATTAGGTTGATAATAAATTAAAACATTTATTTGTAGCTCTGGAACCATGATTAACCCACACAAGCAGCTTATCCCCAAGAATGAGTTATAAACCAAATTCCTGATCTAAACCAAAAATTACCCTTGAAAATTAAGGCATGAGAGGGTGAATTATAAAACATCCAAATCACATGCAGTTATAAACTGAAGATTAATCCAGTTTAAATTGGGTAAATCCTCTTAATCATCATAAGCATAAGGTCAGAATAAATAGCTATTTAGATCATTCTAATTGGGAATTTTGTGCTACACAAACAATGCACCTACTGAATGTAGTCTCAGCTGCTTGCCATCATGTCCATCTGTTGGGATGGCAAAGTGCCCATTCACAATTAGGTTGGACCACTGCAACTCTGAGCCAAGAAATGAAAATCACTTGAGCTGCTAAATTGAACCCAATAGAAAAGTTCTAGTTGGAGGATTTCATTGTAATGATAACAACTGCTAAGTCAGGGAAGAAGGTGAAATATTAATGAGAGAGTTTAGCAGAGCAGATACACAATTATGTATTTGTCTACTTTGTAAATTAACCAATAGACTCCAACTGACCGATGGGTTGCCCATCAATGATTAGGACAGACATGTATTCTGCATCTTTGAAGTGTTTTCCAAACACCAATTGGCATAATAGGCCTGCAAATGTTATTATTCTGATTTCATAATAAATGTCTTTACATTTCCTACATTAGACCATAGGGCAGTTTTAATGGAAGAGTTCATATTGATGATTAGTCCAAGATCAAACTGGAAATGCTGATTCTCATTATAGGACATAGCATGAACCTCATCAGGAAAATAATGATTTTTAAACTTAGTTTATGCAATTGCATAGTATTCCTCTTGAAAGAGTTCAAAGATCATTTTCAGGTTGGATATAGTGGCATACTAAAATGAAGAAAAATTGGCTAAGCTACAAAGTGAGAGATTAAACAAATATATTTATGCATGTCCTTATCAATCAAAACAACAACTGTATTTATTGGGCATTTACTGTGCACAGAACACAGTACTAAGTGATTGTGAGAGTACAATATAAACAGAGTGAGTAGACATTTCCTGTTTTACAGAATAAAACACTGTTGGAGAAAGTCACAGATACTAGAGTCTTGTTTTGGACAATTTGGGGGAAACACTGAGAACACAGGGAGAAGCAGAATGGCCTAGTGGCAAGAGCATGGGCTTGGGGGTCAGAAGGTCATCAGTTCTAATCCCCACTCCACCATTTACTGCTGTGTAACCTTAGGCAAGTCACTTTACTTCTCTGTGCCTCAGTTACCTCATCTGTAAAATGGAGATTAAGACTGTGAGCCCCATGTGGTACCATCTGATTATCTTGTGTCTACCCCAGTACTTAGAACAGTGCTTAGCATGTAGTAAGCATTTAACAAATACCATAAATCTTCAGTGTTCTTCAGGTCAGTGTTAAGAATCACAGATACAGTCTCTACTCTGGTTTCTTAAATTTTTTCAAAATATTTGATGCCATCAACAAACGAGTTCTGAAAGATGTTGAGCAAATTTGGCTGGCCTCAGAAGTTTATCAAGATTTTTGGTTTATTCAGGGATGGTGTGGCTGTTGGACCCAATTTGAAGGTGCCTTTTTGGCAAAAAGCAGGGATGACTATTAACTATTAACTATGACTATTTTTTTTCCAACTCTTCTAATCCACCATAAGAAAAACACCTTGGAAACACTTGTGAAAGAACATTTCCAATGCACCAGGAAACTCATCCAACTCAACAGACTAAGAGCACTGTTGAAATAATAGTCATTCAAGAACTGCTGTGCACTTATAATAATAGTAATAATAATTTTGGTATTTAAGTGCTTACTATGTGCCATGTACTCCTTTAAGCTCTGGATAGATACAAGGAAATTAGGTTGTCCCACGTGGGGGTCACAGACTTAAACCCCATTTTCCAGATGAGGTAACTGAGGCACAGAGAAGTTAAGTGACTTTCCCAAAGTCACACAGCTGTTAAGTAGTGGACCTGGGATTAGAACCCATGACCTCTGATTCCCAAACCCACACTCTTTCCACTGAGCCATGCTGCTTCTCAATGACTTGCACTAAAGGTATACACAAGTAAATATACAGATGATTATAAATCACTTTATAAACCTAATAAGCCTGAAGAAATCCACAGTATTAATAATAATAATGGTATTTGTTAAGCAATATGCCAGGCCCTGTACTAAGCAAAGAGATACAAGATAATTGGGTTGGGCAAAGTCCCTTTCCCACAGAGGGCTCACAGTCTTAATCCCAGTTTCCCAGATGAGGTAATTGAGACACAGAGACGTGAAGTGACTTGCTCAAGATCACACAAAGTGGCGGGCCCAAGATTAGAACCCAGATCCTTACTCCCAGGCCCATGCTCTATCCTCTAAGCCATGCTGCTTTTCTTCCTGGCAACTGGTGCTTCTCTTCCAGGTATTGTCTCTGGAAGCCAGGCTAGATCCAGGAAGCCTTATACCCTCTTTTAGAATTCCAGTTCTGTCTGCTGGAGTGAATCTCAAGCTCCAAACCTCTTGCAGAGTTAAGGTCAAGATCTTACTGGCATCCAGAACACAGTTTACTGATGAGATTAGGAGATCCAGGGTGGCCTGTGGTCCAAGGCCCCAATTAGGACTCTCAATGCTAGATAGAGAAATACCCATGGGGAGCGGCTTAACCCAATGGAAAAAATGCATAGGCCTGGGACTCACACAACTTAGGTTCTAATGCTGACTTTGCTACAGGCCTGCTGTGTGACCTTAGGCAAGTCACTTAACTTCACTATACCTCAGTTTCCTCAACTGTAAAAGGGGGATTCAATACTTGTTTTCCTTTCTACTTAGACTGTGAGCTTAATGAGGTAAAGTAACTATATCCAATCTGATTAACTTGTATCTACTCCAGCTCTTAGAACAGTGCTTGACACACTGTAAGTCCTTAATAAATAATTATAATTATTACAGGTCCAATGAAGCATTGGGAGGACTCCATGGATTTTGGAGAACTCCGGGTATGACTCAGCTATACTTTTGTTGGGAAAATGTCTACTCATATATATGCTGAAGAGTATTATAATTATAATAATTATTATTATGATGATATTTGTTAAGCACTTAGTATGTTCAGGACACTGTTCTAAGCGCTGGGGTCGATACGAGTAAATCGGGTTGGACACAGTCCCTGACTCATGTGGGGCTCACATCTCACATTGGTTGCCTATCAACCTCCGCTCCAAACAAAAACTCCTCACTCTAGGCTTCAAGGCTCTCCATCACCTTGCCCCTTCCTACCTCTCCTCCCTTCTCTCTTTCTACCACCCACCCCGCACGCTCCGCTCCTCTGCCGCCCACCTCCTCACCGTCCCTCGGTCTCGCCTATCCCGCCGTCGACCCCTGGCCACGTCCTCCCACGGTCCTGGAACGCCCTCCCTCCTCCCCTCCGCTAAACTGATTCTCTTTCCCTCTTCAAAACCCTACTTAAAACTCACCTCCTCCAAGAGGCGTTCCCAGACTGAGCTCCTCTTCTCCCTCTACTCCCTCTGCCATCCCCCCTTTACCTCTCCGCAGCTAAACCCTCTTTTTCCCCTTTTCCCTCTGCTCCTCCACCTCTCCCTTCCCATCCCCACAGCACTGTACTCGTCCGCTCAACTGTATATATTTTCGTTACCCTATTTATTTTGTTAATGAATTGTACATCGCCTTGATTCTCTTTAGTTGCCATTGTTTTTACGAGATGTTCTTCCCCTTGACTCTATTTATTGCCATTGTTCTTGTCTGTCCGTCTCCCCCGATTAGACTGTAAGCCCGTCAAACGGCAGGGACTGTCTCTATCTGTTGCCGACTTGTTCATCCCAAGTGCTTAGTACAGTGCTCTGCACATAGTAAGCGCTCAATAAATACTATTGAATGAAATACTATTGAATGAATCTCAATCACCATTTTACAGATGAGGTAATCGAGGTACAGAGAAGTGAAGGGACTTGCCCAACAGACAAGTGGCAGAGTCAGGATTAGAACCCATGACCTTATGACTCCCAGTTAGTGCTCTATCCACTATGCCATGCTGCTTCTTTCACTTTTAGCAGTCTAGTTATAATCAATTAAGGAATGGTATTTGAGTGCTTACTGTGTACAGAGCACTGTATTAAGAGCTAGGGAGAGCACAATACAACAGAGTTAGTAGACATCATCCCTGTCCTCAAGGATCTTGCAGTCTAGTTTTCAGGCTTTAGGGGCCTAAGTATTTTTAGCCTCATTGTGACTAGTTAGGGTGTGCTCATTACCTTCTCAGGTGCCAATGTGGGCCACTTTCCACTCAAATTGTGTGCTAACAGTAAGACTGTTGATACCTGCTTTCTGTGCTAGTGAGGTCAGGCTGCCAAACCCCTTAAAATAAACTACGTCACACATACAGAAGCATTAAATTTAAGATGCAAGAAATACCAGGATCTCTGGTGCCAGCATCACAGAAATTTGTTTCCCCTGAAATAAAAAATACTAAGATGAAGTAGCTTTAGTTAATAAACACATTTAATCCATTCCTTAACATTCTATTACTCAGACAAGGATACTCTAGGCTTTTTCCTTTAAAGATTTGATGAAGTTTTTAATCAGTTTAGTTCCTCTGAAAATCTGGATTTCAGTGACATCTCTGTGGGAAATTATTTAGGAATTATCTGAAATTGCCTTAATAGCGCATCACACTGCTGGTTCACTTTTTTTCACTATTTATGACCATATATTTATTTTAAGCTTTAACCAGGGAACCCCAGGAGGACTTTGTCTTATTTCCAAACAAGTCTCTAGGAAGCAATAAAAAACTATAAATTGGACACTGAATTCATTACTAGCCATGCTAAATTAATCTTTCTGATGACTGATCTTCCTCATACTTGGCAAAACTGGTTAAGACAAGTGATTCTTTGAAAGCTGGGCTGTATAACATCTGGTCCTTTAGATAATCATTTTCTCCCCAGGGATGAAATTATTTTGCAGACAGGTCCCACAACTTAAAGCAGACCAGAATGATGAAGTTTGATATCAAAAAAACTCCAGGAGGTCTTAAAGGAGCCAGTAACATTCATCTGTCAATCACAGCAAATGATCCAACAAGGACCAGGCAGTTAAGAAAATGTTCTCTACTCCAAGTGGCTCTGTTTTCTTTGTGTAAAAAGAAGATAATAACAAAGAATTGAAGCTCTTGCCCTCCTAGCCTTGCTTCATTCTTTCTTTCCAATCTGACAGCCTTGATTCATTTTTCAAAGTCAGTTTTTCCATTTTTCATCCCTACAGTGGTCAGACCACTATGATGTTTTTTCTGGTAAAATTGCACTATTATCAAATTCATTTGTTTACCACTTCCATTAACTCAAATACATACTTCAAGCAGTCTAATTTGGCTAAATGAAAATATGTAGTATCTTTTTGGAAGTTCTAAAATTGTTCCTTTTTCCCAAATGTCACTTTTTTCTCTTATGAGACTCACATTTAAGATTTGAGACAGAGAAGTGTGAGAGATTTACTACCATATTCGAAGTAGCTGAATTTTTCAGCAGGCATGATTTCTAGATTTGGAATTACAATTATGCAAAATTAGAAGAAGTGAATTTGAATGGTCAATCAACCTGATTTCTCCTTTATTCTAACCCACACATTTGATTATTTTCCGATCTAAATCCTCATGCTTCCTCCCTGAGCCCTAACAACCAAAAGCAAAGTGGTTAGATTTCGAAAGATGGAGAGGATGTGGACCATAATATGAAAAGGTGGTTTAATAAAAAAAAAAGTTCTGAATTTCCAGAATTCAAGAATTCGAGAATCATGGTTGCTCATTTTACCCAGTGATGTTGCCCACATTCTAGACCCAACACCATAGTAGTTTTCCTTTTCTTATATCATTGTGTTTTATGGTATTTAAGCTCTATGTGCCAGGCACTGTACTAATTGCTGCTGTAGATACAAGGTAGTTGGGCA
This sequence comes from Ornithorhynchus anatinus, assembly GCF_004115215.2. Lineage (NCBI taxonomy): Eukaryota > Metazoa > Chordata > Mammalia > Monotremata > Ornithorhynchidae > Ornithorhynchus > Ornithorhynchus anatinus. Next base: position 86,945,745 of record NC_041731.1, read on the forward strand.
CAGTCCCTGTCCCACCTGGGGCTCTCAGTCTTGATCTCTATTTTATAAATGAGATAACTGAGGCACTGAAAAGTTATGTGACTTGCCCACATTCACAGAGATCACAAGTGGCAAAGCTGGGATTAGAACCCAGTTCAATCAATCAATCGATAGTATTTATTGAGCTCTTACTATGTGCAGAGAACTGTACTAAAGGCTTGGAAGAGTAGAATACAAAAGAATTAGCAGATATGTTCCCCGCGGGTAAGAGGTTTACAGTCTAGAGGGGGACACAGGCATTAACATGTATAAATAATTCATAATATAAAAATTTAAAGGTTTGTACATAAGTGCTTTGTGGTTGGGGGTCGGCCAAGTACCAAATGTCACAGATCCAAGCCCTCTTACTCCCAGGAACATGCTCTTTGACTAGGCACACTGCTTTTCTTTCTCTTCTGTCACCATCCATACTCACCAGTTAACTTTTGCTACACTAATTGGCCTTCTCAGAGTCAGTTCATCATCTGCCTCTCATTGACTAGATATTAGTATTACTAAGGCTCAGGCATGTTACCCACTACCTTTTTGATTGAATCAAGCATGACATTGCTATTAGGGAGTTTTCTCCCACCATGGCCAGAACAAGGGAGATCTCCAGCACACAGCTCAAAAGTAACCCAAATCCATACTGTAGTAGGGTGAATGGGTTTCATTCCTTCATTGTCAGGTGAAGTTGCATTACCACATGTCCAACCTCCCCACTCCAATGTTACTGCTTCTTTGTGCTCTCACCCCAGGCAAACATATTTACTGAGCACTTACTGTATGCAGAGCACTGTATTAATCACTTGGTACAATACAACAATGAACAGATATACTCCTTGCAAACTTCTAAACTGAAAATAATTTATGCCATTATGTGCTATGGGTGGTGTGTCCAGTTTCTGGAAAGAAGTTAGCAGGCTAGTGAGATGAACTTCCCTTTGACATTACTAGGTAAGACAACTACCACAGGGCCATCATTGGAAATCCCGAGCTCCAGAGTGACTTGGCAAGGAATTCCCTCTCCCCATAATGGAGAGTAGAGCAGTCCCTTATGCAGAGCTCAGGAAGAAATGCTATTTTCTCCCATTCAATCATGCAATTGTATTTACTGAGTGTTAAATCTGTGCACACCACTGTATCAAGTACTTGGGAGAGTACAGTATAACAATAAACAGACACATTCTCTGCTCACAGTGAGCTTACTGTCTAGAGTGGGAGACAGACATTGAAGTAAATAAATTACAGATATGTACATAAGTGCTATGGGACTGGGAGAAGGCATGAACAAAGGGATCAAGTCAGGCTAAGGTAGAAGGAAGTGGGAGAAGAAAGAGGGGCTGAGTCAGGGAAGCCTTCTTGGACGAGATGCATCTTCAATAAGGTTGTGAAGCCAGGGAGAGTAACTGTCTGTTGGATTTGAGGAGAGAGGGCCTTCCAGGCCAGAGGGAGGACATGGGCAAGGGGTCAAAGGGAGATAGATGAGATCAAGATGAAGTGAGAAGGTTAGGATTAAAGGAGCAAAGTGTGTGTGCTGCGTTGTAATAGGAGACTAGAGAGGTATGGTAGGAGGGATCAAGGTGACTGAGAGCTTTAAAGCCAATGGCGGGGAGTTTTTGTTTGATTAAGAGTTAAATGGGCAACCACTGGAGTTTCTTGAGGACATGTCCTGAACGTTTTTGTAGAAAAATGGTCCAGGCAACAGAGTGAAATATGCTCCTCCCCTTCCACCCTTCCCCTTCCTTCAGCTGAGCCCCCTTTCCCTCTGCACCTCCTCCCCACCCCTTCCTCCGCTCCTCCCCCTTCCCCTCCCCTCAACACTGTGCTCATTTGTATATATTATTTATTACCCTATTTATCTTGTTAATGAGGTGTATATCCCCTTGATTCTATTTATTGTGATAAAGTTGTCTTGTTTTTGTTTTGTTCTGTTTTGCTCTGCCATCTGTCTCCCCCGATTAGACTGTGAGCCTGTCATTGGGCAGGGATTGTCTCTGTTGCCAAATTGTACATTCCAAGCACTTAGTACAGTGCTCTGCACATAGTAAGCACTCAGGAAATACTACCGAATGAATGAATGAAATACAGACTGGATTGAGGAAGAGTCAAGAGATTGGGAAGTCAGCAAGGAGGTTGATGCATTAATCAAGATAGGAGGGGATAAGTGATTGTGTTTATGTGGTAGCAGTATGGATGGAGAGAAAAGGGAGGATTTGAGCAATGTTATAAAGGTGGAACTGACAAGATTTAGTGATGAATTGAATATGTAGGTTGAGTTAGAGAGAGGAATCAAGGATAATGCCAAGGTTAAGGGCTTGTGAGACAAGAAGGATGGTGATGCCATCTACAGTGATGGGAAAGTCATAGGGAGGACAGGCTTTGGGTGGGAAGATCAAGAGTTCTGTTTTGGACATGTGATGTTTGAGGTGATGAGAGGACATCAAAGTAGAAATGTCTTGAAGGCACGAGGAAATGGGAGATGGAGAGAGATCAAGGCTGGAGATGTAGATTTGGGGGTCATCTGCATTGAGGTGGTAGTTGAAGCATGGGAGCAAATGAGTTCTCCAAGGGAGTGGGTGTAGATGGAGAATAGAAGAGGGTCCAGAACTGACCTAGAGGGACTCCCATAGATAGGGGGCAGGAAACAGAGTAGGAGTCCACATAGGAGTCCAAGCACCAAGCCGACCTCACACACTTCATATTTATCCTTTCCTGCCTTAACTCTGCCCTCTCCTCCCTCATCGACACCCATGCCCGTCACCCCCGCCGATTGTTCCGGACCTTTAACTCTCTCCTTAGGCCCCCTGTTCCTCCCCCTCCCCCATCTCTCACCCCCAATGATCTGGCTACCTATTTCCTCACGAAAATCAACACAATCAGGTCTGAGCTCCCCAAAGTCACCCCTCCGCCTCTCCTCTCCCCCCCACCAACCCCCTCCCCTACTTTCCCATCCTTCCCTGCAGTATCCTCAGAGGAGATCTCCTCCCTCCTCGCAGGTGCCACCCTCTCCACCTGCGCCTCGGACCCCATTACCTCTCACCTTATTAAAACCATCGCCCCTGCCCTCCTACCTTCCTTAACTTCTATTTTTAACCACTCAATCTCCAAGGGCTCCTTCCCCTCTGCCTTCAAACATGCCCACGTCTCCCCCATCCTAAAAAAAAACCCGCTCTTGACCCCACTTCCCCCTCCAGTTATCGCCCTATCTCCCTACTACCCTTCCTTTCCAAAATCCTAGAACGAGTCGTCTACAATCGATGCTTAGAATTCCTTAACTCCCATTCTCTCCTAGACCCCCTCCAATCTGGCTTCCGTCCCCTCCACTCTACCGAGACTGCTCTCTCTAAGGTCACCCATGACCTCCTTCTTGCCAAATCCAATGGCTCCTACTCCATTCTAATCCTCCTTGACCTCTCTGCTGCCTTTGACACTGTCGACCATCCCCTCCTCCTCCATACCTTATCTCATCTTGGCTTCACGGACTCTGTCCTCTCCTGGTTCTCCTCTTACCTCTCTGGCTGGTCATTCTCGGTCTCCTACGCTGGAGCCTCCTCCCCCTCCCATCCTTTAACTGTTGGAGTTCCTCAAGGGTCAGTTCTTGGCCCTCTTCTGTTCTCCATTTACACTCACTCCCTCGGTGAACTCATCCGCTCTCACGGCTTTGACTACCATCTCTACGCAGATGACACGCAGATCTACATCTCCGCCCCTGTCCTCTCCCCCTCCCTTCAGGCTCGCATCTCCTCCTGCCTCCAGGACGTCTCCACCTGGATGTCGGCCCGCCACCTAAAACTCAACATGAGCAAGACTGAGCTCCTCATCTTCCCTCCCAAACCCGGTCCTCTCCCAGACTTCTCTATCACCGTTGATGGCACGACCATCCTTCCCGTCTCTCGGGCCCGCAATCTCGGTGTCATCCTTGACTCGTCTCTCTCATTCACCCCACACATCCTATTCGTTACCAAGACCTGCCGGTTTCACCTCTACAATATCGCCAAGATCCGCCCTTTCCTCTCCACCCAAACGGCTACCTTACTGTTACAGGCTCTCGTTATATCCCGGCTAGACTACTGTGTCAGCCTTCTCTCTGACCTCCCTTCCTCCTCTCTCGCCCCGCTCCGGTCTATTCTTCACTCCGCTGCCCGGCTCATCTTCCTGCAGAAACGATCTGGGCATGTCACTCCCCTTCTTAAACAACTCCAGTGGTTGCCTATCAACCTCCGCTCCAAACAAAAACTCCACACTCTAGGCTTCGAGTCTCTCCATCACCTTGCCCCTTCCTACCTCTCCTCCCTTCTCTCTTTCTACCACCCACCCCGCACGCTCCGCTCCTCTGCTGCCCACCTCCTCACCATCCCTCGGTCTCGCCTATCCCGCCGTCGACCCCTGGGTCACGTCCTCCCGCGGTCCTGGAACGCCCTCCCTCCTCACCTCCGCCAAACTGATTCTCTTTCCCTCTTCAAAACCCTACTTAAAACTCACCTCCTCCAAGAGGCCTTCCCAGACTGAGCTCCTCTTCTCCCTCTACTCCCTCTGCCATCCCCCCTTTACCTCTCCGCAGCTAAACCCTCTTTTTCCCCTTTTCCCTCTGCTCCTCCACCTCTCCCTTCCTATCCCCACAGCACTGTACTCGTCCGCTCAACTGTATATATTTTCGTTACCCTATTTATTTTGTTAATTGTACATCGCCTTGATTCTATTTAGTTGCCATTGTTTTTACGAGATGTTCTTCCCCTTGACTCTGTTTATTGCCATTGTTCTTGTCTGTCCGTCTCCCCCGATTAGACTGTAAGCCCGTCAAACGGCAGGGACTGTCTCTATCTGTTGCCGACTTGTTCATCCCAAGCGCTTAGTACAGTGCTCTGCACATAGTAAGCGCTCAATAAATACTATTGAATGAATAAACTGAGAATTAGCGGCCAGAGAGATAAGAGGAGAACCAGAAGAGGGCATTTCCAGAGTGCATTTGCTAAAAGGCAGATGCAAATAATTAGGAAGGAAATCTTTAGGACTCCTCTATCTCACCTACTCATCTATTTCACCTATGTAATATATATTTTTGATTTTATTTATTTATTTTTATGGTATTTGTGAAGCACCACTATGTGTCAAACACTGTTCTGTAGAGTGGGGTAGATACAGGTTAATTAGGGTCTGACAAATTCCCTGTCCCACATGGGAATCATAAGCTAAATAGCAAGAAGAGTAGGTACTGAATCCCCATTTTATAAGTGAGGAAACTGAGGCCAAGGAAAATTAAGTAACTTGATCCAGGTCACACAGCAGATAGCAGAGCTGGGATTAGAATCCAAGTCCTCTGACTCCCAGGTTAGTGCTCTTTCCACTGTCACACTGTTTCCCTGTATGCCTCCTAAGGGTGAGAGTTGTTGCAAAGACAGACCCAAGACATAAGGATCAGAAGAGACTTAATCACCTTTAGGATCACCTTAGGATTATCCTTAGTCATCCTTAGGTTCATCCTTACTTCTCCTTCCAGTTATCGCCTTATCTCCCTACTACCCTTCCTTTCCAAGCTCCTAGAACTAGTCTTCTACACTCACTGCCTAGAATTCCTTAACTCCTATTCTCTCCTGGACCCCCTCCAATCTAGCTTCTGTCCCCTCCACTCTACCGAGACTGCTCTCTCAAAGGTCACCCATGACCTTCTTGCCAAATCCATTGGCTCCTACTCTCTCCTAATCCTCCTTGACCTCTCAGCTGCCTTTGACACTGTAGACCATCTCCTTCTCCTCCACACCTTATTTCAGCTTGGCTTCACGGACTCCATCCTCTCCTGGTTCTCCTCATCTTTCTGGCCATTCATTCTCAGTCTCATTTGCAGGTTCTTCCTCCCCCTCCCATCCTCTAACTGTTGGGGTTCCTCAAGGGTCAGTTCTTGGCCCTCTTCTGTTCTCCATCTACACTCACTCCCTTGGTGAACTCATTCGCTCTCACGGCTTCAACTATTATCTCTATGTAGATGACACAAAAATTTACATCTCTGCCCCATCCTCTCCCCTCCCTTCAGGCTCGTATCTCCTCCTACCTCCAGGAGGTCTCTACCTGGATGTCTACCAGCTACCTAAAACTCAACATGTCCAAAACCGAGCTCCTTATCTTCCCTCCCAAGCCCTGTCCTCCTCCTGACTTCCCTATCACTGTGGATGGTACGACCATCCTTCCCGTCTCTCAAGCCCGCAACCTTGGTGTCATCTTTGACTCAGCTCTCTCATTCACCCCACACATCCAATCCGTCACCAAGACTTGCCGGTTTCACTTTTATAATATCGCCAAGATCCGCCCTTTCCTCTCCACCCAAACGGCTATCTCACTGGTACAGGCTCTCATAATATCCTGGCTGGATTATCGTGTCAACCTTTTCTCTGATCTCCCTTCCTCCTGTCTCTCCCCACTCCAGTCTATTCTTCGTTCCACTGCCTGGCTCATCTTCCTGCAGAAACACTCTGGGCATGCTACTCCGCTTTTTAATAACCTCCAGTGGTTGCCTATCAACCTCCGCACAAAACAAAAACTCCTCACTCTAGGCTTCAAGGCTCTCCATCACCTTGCCTCTTTGTACCTCTCCTCCTTTCTCTCCTTCTACTGCCCACCCTGCATGCTCTGCTCTTCTGCTGTCCACCTCTCACCATCCCCCATTCTCGCCTATCCCGCCGTCGAACCCTGGGCCACGTCCTCCCGCTGTCCTGGAATGTCCTCCCTCCTTACCTCCGCCAAACTAATTCTCTTCCCCTCTTCAAAGCCCTACATAGAGCTCACCTCCTCCAAGAGGCCTTCCCAGACTGAGTTTTTCCTTTTTTCTCTGCTCCCTCTGCTGCCCCTCTACGCGCCCCCCTTCACCTCCCCTCAGCTAAGCCCCCTTTTTCCCCCCCTTCCCCTCTGCTCCTCCCCCTCTCCCTTCCCCTTCCCTCAGCACTGTGCTCGTCCGCTCATTTGTATATCTTTTTATTACCCTATTTATTTTGTTAATGAGATGTACATCCCCTTGATTCTATTTATTGCAATTGTTTTAATGAGATGTACATCCTCTTGCTTCTATTTATTGCTATTGTTTTTGCTTGTCTGTCTCCCCTGATTAGACTGTGAGCCTGTCATTGGGCAGGGATTGTCTCTATCTGTTGCCGTCTTGTACATTCCAAGTGCTTAGTATAGTGCTCTGCACATAGTAAGTGCTCAATAAATACTACTGAATGAATGATCAGAATGGCCCTGAAAATAAGAAGCCATATGTCTGATTGTTTTATTTCTGTGGGATTCTGAATGTCCCTCATTGCTGGGGACAAGACCCTGGACAGGATTTCTTATCTTGCATGTCTACCGGGCATACTGGAAAGCTCAAGCTATAAGTGACTTATGTTTCATTTCACTGTGAAGCAGCATGGATAGGGAATAGATCATGGGCAGGGGAGTCAGAGGGACATGAATTCTAGTCCCACCCTCACACTCGTCTGCTGTGTGACCTTGGGCAAGTCACTTAACATCTCTGTGTCTCAGATACCTCATTTGTAAAATGGGGATTAAGACTGTGAGCTCCTTGTGGGACACGGACCATGTCCAACCTAATTATCTTGCATTCATTCACTGATTCAATCATATTTATTGAGTGCTTACTATGTGCTGAGCACTGTACTAAGTGCTTGGAACTACCCCCAGTGTTTAGTACAGTGCCTGGCACACAATAAGATTTTAACAAATGCCACTTACAAAAAAAAAAAAAGAGGAACTCTTCAAAGACAAAGGTTTTCCAGAGAATTATTTTAGCTGTACAGTGCTATTTAAGTTCACCATCTTTACAAGGAGGAGTTTGGCAGTTTTTGCGCAACCCTAGTAAGCTTGCTTTTTCAGTTTTCAGAAATAATTCTGGCAGAGAGCTCAATATCTAGAGGCCTTGGCATATTCAACACAAAACTTTTAATCTATAATTTAATTTGCTTCATGATTACTAGCTTGATGATCTTAAAATTATGTGTTCTAAGCCTGAAGGAATATAGTAAGAAAAGACTTAATTCACCTTCAAAAATATACTTTCCAATTTTGAACATAAAGAAGAATAGCATGCAGATCTTGAGTTAGAAGAACCATAAATCAAATTCTGTTGTGGACATGACAATTTTATTACAAAAACAGTAGTCACAGCATTAAACTGGTTTTGTTTCACCGTTTTGCAGTTTTTCATATGGTAATGCTTAAAGTTTGCCCCAAACAAGCTATGCCTTCTGAAGTTTATGTTAAGAAGACATGCTTAGAAGAGCCTGGAAGAAGTCATGAAGTGTGCTGATGAAACAATTACCACAGAAATACAAACTGCCAATTCTATGGCATTTCCAGTGACAATGTATGGATCTGAAAGCTGGACAGTGAAAAAAAAACAGGATAGGAAGAACATTGATTCTTTTCAAATGAGGTGTTGGAGAAAGTTTTTGTGAATATCATGGACTGCCCTAAAATTGAACAAATGGATTTTGGAGCAAATGAAACCAAAGTGGTCTTTGGAAGACCAAATGACTTGACTTAGCATATTTTAGACACAATCAAGAGATTTAGTTCTCTGGAGAAGATACTAGTGCTTGGAAAAGTCCAGGGAAAATGTGGAAGAGGTAGACCAGCAGCTAGATGGATAGAGACCATAACAATGATAATGAAAGAACAATTAGAAAGGTTACAGATTATGGCAGAAGACAGGACCTTCTGAAGAAAATATATCCATAGAGTAGCTATGAATCGGAAACGTCTCTACAGCACTTGAAAATAGTAATAATCTGAAGTTTACCAGAGTTTTCAATATAACAGTAATAAAAAATTTATATTTAGTCAAATGAAGTAATCTTAGTTTTATCTTTAAACTCAAAGTGCAACTATCTCCTAAATAATAATAATCAACAAACATTTAAATTGGCAATGTTAATTCCGACATAAGCCAGAATCTTCATTGCACTCCACAATGGAGGTTTGTTCAATCATATTTATTGAGCACTTACTGTGTGCAGAACACTGTGCTAAGGGCTTGGGTGAGTACAATACAACAATAAACAGACATTTCCTGCTCAAAATGATATTACAGTCTGGAGGAGATATGACTGGGTGTTTGGTTTGTGGGGTTTTTTTTGGCATCTTAGCATCTTTGACCAATCCCAAGATGAAGAGATTGAACTAGGATCCAACATGGCACAACCTCTGTCTCCCAATCATATAACTGTCAGCAATGACAATGACAATCATTGTCAGCAATCTAACACTGGCTTAGTGCCTTTCCTCCCAGACTCAGCCCCACTGAACCAAACAGTGACCACAGAACCTCCGTTCTGGGGATTGCCTATGACTCAGGCCACTGATGGTGATGGGAGATTTATTTTTTGTCATTTTTTTTAAATCAAAGAAATCAAACACAAAGCTTCTTATTTTATCTCCTCTTCCCACCTCAGGCTGCATGAACCTTCTGAAAGAGCTGGGAAAGAGCTGCTTTGGTCTGCACCACTTTTCTGCTTTGAGGGGAGGGAAAAGGGCTCACAGATCCCCACCCTGGTCTCTGCCAGAGTAGCCTGAAGATGGCAGTGGTAACAGCAGCTAGCCAGTCCCTGCCAGGAGATCCAAGTCTGGCTTTCTCCGCTTCCCCAATCCCAAATTCAACAGAGGTAAGAATAGCAGCGGTAGTTCTCCGTGATGAGCTGGAAGAACCTTGGCAGCAGCAGCAGCCCAGACTGGGTTCAACCCTGCCCCTGTCATGGGGTCACCTGCATGGTCACCCTGACATGTTTCATTTTTGAAAGAAAGCATATACGTTCACAGCCTGGGTTCTTTCCCTTCAGTCAACTGTATTTATTGAGCACTTACTGTGTGCAAAGCACTGTACTAAGCTTTTGAGAGAGTATAATATAACAATAAACAGCAATTCCTCCTACAGAGTAGCTTCACAGACTGTCTGGCCTCCCATTTCCCCTGCACCACCCCTCACCTCAAGATTGGATGAGCTGGTGATTCAAACTGAGATGGGTTGATTAGTAGCCATAAAAAACACCATTTGTCATATCTTGAAGTATTTTATCTGAATAACGTTTTGTAGAGCAAAATTCCAAACTATGGTGGAACCTTCCCTTCATTCCCTGGAAGGTGAAAGGTCTTAGTCTGACAAGAAAATGGTAGGCAAAACTCTTGCATTGGCCTGCTGGATTATCTCCTCATAGCTGGCTTCATGCCGCCTGCAGTTAAGAATCAGTCTCCTGGAATGACAGCCACCACTCCAACAGGAGTGGATAGAAGGTTAGAGACAAGACAACCAGTGCAAGCCAAGCAGACTAAATGCTGATGCACAACTTTGCTCTGAGCCGGGCACACACAAGGCCATTATGCATTTCTTTCTCGGATTCAGGTTAATTAGCATTTCACATAGGCTGCAATGCAGAGTTCTATGATTGCTCCCTGGAAGTGTTCTTCTAGCACGTTTGCATAGCATTAAGTAGGTCCTTACTGACTTGGTTTCATGTTCTGCACTTCAGGATACAGAGTCAAGGCTCTCAGATTTTAGCAGTTTAGCAAAACAAAATCAGTCTGATTTAAAAGTGATCCACCCAGTATTAAGTAAATCTGTTGAACTCTTATCAGAACCTCCATCCCTTCTGCCAGCCACTATGAATCATCAAAATCATCATTGTATCAGTGTATCCAAATGGTGATCCTATACCTGGAAGCTGTGGACTAAATGTTTACCACACCTTTTATCTCCTGAGAAAGTTTGCCTCTGGGGAGATGATGGAGCATTGCCAACTCCACACTTTCACATTTTTCTATTGATACTTGATATTTAAGAATAATAATTAGACAACAGCATGAGACTATGAATTACTGAAGGACTGAAGCATCACACAGTCATTACCAACAACTGTGCTAAATTACTTGAAAGAAATACCCAGGAGGTTTTACATAATGATAGGTGGAGGCCATTGAAATAGCCTAAAGCATTCCAAGAACTAGTTCTGGGTACTCCAGTAAAAGGTAAGAAAATGAAACAAGGCTTTATCATCATCATGTCAAGAACATTTTATGATTTGATTCTTAGAAACATATAACATTGGAAACTCTCAAAATGAATACAGATTGCACTTTTTGATTTTGAAAGGTGAAATCTTCAACCACTAAATTTGGTAAAGCTTGAGGTTAGAAGAAAAATGGATAGAAACCAAGACTGCCTTATATTATTAATGTTTTATGGATTGAATTGGTTATAATTGTTTGTAACCTGTTTTACCTGCTGTTTTGGAGTGTAAAATATGAAAATGAAACATGATAATCATTTTTCTGTCAGTTGAGTCCTTAGTTTTAAAAGTAGGTCAACCATCCTTGAGAGACAGGATTGTCAAAGCAAAAAGGAAAGAGGAAATTATATTGAAATAGGAATTATACTTCTATTTGCATGACATAGCTAAATAGTAGTAAAACCTTGGGTTTCTAGGGGACTGTCATTTCTTCAGAACCTATTCACATTATTTCATTTGTTTTGCCTTTAAAAGTTCTCTGGGAGGTAGGAAGAGGTAACAGACAGAGCAACCGAGCTAAGAGATGTTAAGTGACTTGTTGTTCAAGGTCACTCAGGTGCCAGAGAATCTGGTTTCCAGTCCTAGCTCTGCCTTTAACTCCTACTTGGACACTCGTACTGATTAAGAAATTTGCCTAGAACTTGGGGTTCGTGAAAATCCCCTCCTTTGAAGCCACTTCCCAGATCAGAAGCAGTGTGGCCTAGAGCAAGGACATAAATTTAGAATCTCTTAATACAATATATTTTTGATGTTTTCAGATAATATTGGGATTAATGACCTTTTATCTCAACCAATCTTGCATAAGTCCCCTCCCTTCCTTGGCTTTGAACTGAAATGCTTAAATATGGTGACTTTATATACAGCCCATGGTAGGCCTAATGGATTTTTTTCCCCTACTGTAAACAAACCTAACTGCTACTGCTTCTAACTTCCCCATCTCTAAAAACAAAAACTTCAATTTTAAAAACTCATTCCCTCCTAAGTATGACTCTAAAAGGCATCTTAAGGGAACAATGAGATTTACCACCTAACTAGTAAATAAACCTCATTTTAATAGTTTCCCAAGAGCATTTATGAGAAACATATGTCCTCTTAAGAAAGAGCTCATCTTTCAGCAACAGCTAAACGTAGCACAAGCCTCAGTGGCTGTTTCAGTTGGAAGCTCTCTCATTATGTCATCCATCATTCTGGCAGGCTAAGAATAGTTGAACAGCAAAATCAAAGTCAGCCTATCCTAATGCAAGGCAGGATTAAAAATTGAAGGCCAAGTTTTTAAAAGAAAACTCAAGTCAGCTATCGGATCAGAGGGTCACTGTTTATACCCTTTAAAGAACTATATAGCAATTCACATGGGGTTATTTGGATTATTTACGGGTGGGGATACAGGTTTTCTCTAAGTGAGAGGATCTTTCCCTGAAGTAATGACTTTAAGACTGAATTCCATTTTATTCTAGCCCAGCTCACTTTCATGCATAAATGAAACTTAGGTCACCTCTTCCCTTCCAGTGTTCACTTCTTCAACCTGAAGGAATTCAACTGAGAACACCTGCTAAGCACCTACTGTACAACAATATGAGCAGCCATGGCCATAGGTTTCCTAAATCCAGGCCACACAGCTGCTGAGAAGGGTGAAAAACCTAGGCTCAGCACATGGGGAATGTGGCTCAGTGGATAGAACATATGCCCAGGAGTCAGAAGGACCTGGGTTCTAACCTTATCTCCACCGCATAATAATGCTAATAATAATAATGGTATTTGTTGAGCGCTTATTATGTGTCAGGCATGGCACTAAACTCTGGGGTGGATACAAGCAAATCGGGTTGGACAAAGTCCCTGTCCCATATAGCACTCACCACCTCAAACCCCATTTTTCAGATAAGGTAACAGGCACAAGGAAGTGAAGTGACTTGCCCAAGGTTACACAGCAGAGAGGTGGTGGATCTGGGAATAAAATCTATGATCCTCTGCATCCCAGGCCCATTCTCTATCCACTACACATGCTGCTTCTCCACAAGTCTGCTGTGTGACCTTAGGCAATTCACTTCTCTGGGCCTCAGTTACCTCATCTGTAAAAACTGGAAGTTGAGAGTGAGAGTCCAATGTGGGACAGGTACTGTGTCCAACCTGATTAGTTTGTATCTATCCCAATGCTTAGAACAGAGCTTGGCATATAGTAAGTGCTTAACAAGTACCATAATTATTAGTATAATTAACTGTTTTCTGATAGGACCTCCTAATAATGGAGAGGCTGCATTAGAAAATCACTATTTTTGGACTGCTGGTGATCCCAGCCTGACATACCTGAAGAGAGATATCATTACCTCAGTTATTCAATGAACGTAATTTATTGAGCACTTATTATGTGTAGAACACCAATAAACACTTGGAGAGTACATTACAACAGAGCCCGTAGAGCAGCGTGGCTCAGTGGAAAGAGCACGGGCTTTGAAGTCAGAGGTCATGGGTTTGAATCCCGGCTTGGCCACTTGTCAGCTGTGTCACTCTGGGCAAGTCACTTAACTTCTCTGTGCCTCAGTTACCTCATCTGTCAAATGGGGATGAAGACTGTGAGCCCCCCGTGGGACAACCTGAGTCCCCTGTGTCTACCCCAGCGCTTAGAACAGTGCTCTGCACATAGTAAGCGCTTAACAAAAATACCAACACACTCCCTGGCAACAATGAGCTTACAATTCATTCATTCATTCAATAGTATTTATTGAGCACTTACTATGTGCAGAGCACTGTACTAAGCACTTGGAATGTACAATTTCACAGGCGGAGACAGGCATACATATAATTACATTTTGGGCTACACTGGTTTCTTGTGCTTAGGACAAAGTTAGCCTGCATAGAAGCTGGACATTTCATAGGAAATGTGATATCCCTTCCCTGTTCCAGAGACAAGTCAGTCTTTGTACAATTTATAGACCCTGGAAAAGTTTTCAAGTTGAAAGATTTACAAGTAAAGAAAATGAGGCAGTGAAAGACCTCAAAATACATTGCAAAGAGCTAGATGAAAATAGTTTCTTAAAACTTGATTGCTAGTTATTTTCTACAACATTAGCCTAGTTTCCAACCTACAGTGTTATGCATATTCAATCAATCATATTTATTGAGCACTTACTGTGTGCAGAGCACTCTACTAAGTGCTTGGGAAAGTACAATATAACAGACACCTTCCCTGACTGCAACAAGCTTACAAACTAGAGGGGATTTCCAGACCCCAAAATAATGGAAACCAATGAGGAACCAAGATAAAAGATAAAACAAATAATAAAAAACTCCCACCATTCTTGTTCAAGCACCTGTTATACCTTGTTTTGACTCCAACTCCTCACTGACCTTCCAGTCTCTAACTTCTCCCCTTTCCGGTTCACACTTATTTGGGCTCCCTGTACCACTTTTCCAACAAATCTTTCAACTCACTTCTCTCCACTCCTCAACCCTTTCAATGCTTGCCAATCCATCTCTAAAACAAATAAAAACTCTTCATCATTGTCTTTAAGGCACTCAATCAGCTTCCTCTGTCCTACTCATTACTCTCCCACTACAGCCAACCTGCACGTGCTGCTCCGCTAACACCACCCTATTCATTCATTCATTCATTCAATAGTATTTATTGAGTGCTTACTATGTGCAGAGCACCATACTAAGCACTTGGAATGTACAATTCGGCAACAGATAGAGACAATCCCTACCCAGTGACGGGTTTACAGTCTAATTGGGGGAGACAGATGGACAAAAACAAGACAACAATCACAATAAATAGAATCAAGGGGATGTACACCTCATTAACAAAATAAATAGGGTAATAAAAATATATACCAATGAACACAGTGCTGAGGAGAGAAGAAGGAAGGGGAGAGGAGCAGAGAGAGGAGTCTTAGCTGAGGGGAGGTGAAAGGGGAAAGGGGGAGGGAGCAGAGGGAAAAGGGGAAGCTCAGTCTGGCAAGGCCTCTTGCAGAAGGTGAGCTCAGTAAGGCTTTGAAGAGGGAAATAAAGTTAGTTTGGCAGAGGTGAGGAGGGAGGGCATTCCAGGACAGCGGTAGGATGTGGGCCAGGGGTCGACGGTGGGATAGGCGTGAAGAGGGGATGGTGAGGAGATGGGCGGCAGAGGAGCGGAGTGTGTGGGGTGGGCAGTAGAAATAGAGAACGCAAGTGAGGTAGGAGGGGGCAAGGTGATGGAGAGCCTTGAAGCCTAGAATTCCTTAACTCCCATTCTCTCCTAGACCCCCTCCAATCTGGCTTCGGTCCCCTCCACTCTACCGAGACTGCTCTCTCTAAGGTCACCCATGACCTCCTTCTTGCCAAATCCAATGGCTCCTACTCCATTCTGATCCTCCTTGACCTCTCTGCTGCCTTTGACACTGTCGACCATCCCCTCCTCCTCCATACCTTATCTCACCTTGGCTTCACGGACTCTGTCCTCTCCTGGTTCTCCTCTTACCTCTCTGGCCGATCATTCTCGGTCTCCTACGCTGGAGCCTCCTCCCCCTCCCATCCTTTAACTGTTGGAGTTCCTCAAGGGTCAGTTCTTGGCCCTCTTCTGTTCTCCATTTACACTCACTCCCTCGGTGAACTCATCCGCTCTCACGGCTTTGACTACCATCTCTACGCAGATGACACGCAGATCTACATCTCCGCCCCTGTCCTCTCCCCCTCCCTTCAGGCTCGCATCTCCTCCTGCCTCCGGGACGTCTCCACCTGGGTGTCGGCCCGCCACCTAAAACTCAACATGAGCAAGACTGAGCTCCTCATCTTCCCTCCCAAACCCGGTCCTCTCCCAGACTTCTCTATCACCGTGGATGGCACGACCATCCTTCCCGTCCCGCAGGCCCGCAATCTCGGTGTCATCCTTGACTCGTCCCTCTCGTTCACCCCACACATCCTATCTGTTACCAAGACCTGCCGGTTTCACCTCTACAATATCGCCAAGATCCGCCCTTTCCTCTCCACCCAAACAGCTACCTTACTATTACGGGCTCTCGTTATATCCCGGCTAGACTACTGTGTCAGCCTTCTCTCTGACCTCCCTTCCTCCTCTCTCGCCCCGCTCCGGTCTATTCTTCACTCCGCTGCCCGGCTCATCTTCCTGCAGAAACGATCTGGGCATGTCACTCCCCTTCTTAAACAACTCCAGTGGTTGCCTATCGACCTCCACTCCAAACAAAAACTCCTCACTCTAGGCTTCAAGGCTCTCCATCACCTTGCCCCTTCCTACCTCTCCTCCCTTCTCTCTTTCTACCGCCCACCCCGCACGCTCCACTCCTCTGCCGCCCGCCTCCTCACCGTCCCTCGGTCTCACCTATCCCGCCGTCGACCCCTGGGTCACGTCCTCCCACGGTCCTGGAACGCCCTCCCTCCTCACCTCCGCCAAACTGATTCTCTTTCCCTCTTCAAAACCTTACTTAAAAATCACCTCCTCCAAGAGGCGTTCCCAGACTGAGCTCCTCTTCCCCCTCTACTCCCTCTGCCATCCCCCCTTTACCTCTCCGCAGCTAAAGCCTCATTTTCCCCTTTTCCCTCTGCTCCTCCACCTCTCCCTTCCCATCCCCACAGCACTGTACTCGTCCGCTCAACTGTATATATTTTCGTTACCCTATTTATTTTGTTAATTAATTGTACATCGCCTTGATTCTATTTAGTTGCCATTGTTTTTACGAGATGTTCTTCCTCTTGACGCTGTTTAGTGCCATTGTTCTCGTCTGTCCGTCTCCCCCGATTAGACTGTAAGCCCATCAAACGGCAGGGACTGTCTCTATCTGTTGCCAACTTGTTCATCCCAAGCGCTTAGTACAGTGCTCTGCACATAGTAAGCGCTCAATAAATACTATTGAATGAAAGAGTGAGGAGATTTTGTTTCGTATGGATGTAGATAGGCAACCACTGGAGGTTTTTAAGAAGGGGAGTGACATGCCCAGAGCATTTCTGTAGGAAGATGATCAGGGCAGCAGAATGAAGAAGAGACTGGAGTGGGGAGAAATAGAGGAATTGAGATAAGAGAGAAGGCTGACACAATAATCCAGCCAGGATATTATGAGAGCTTGTACCAGTACAATAGCCGTTTGGATGGAGACGAAAGGGCAGATCTTGGCAATATTGTAAAGGTGACACCGGCAGGCGGTGATGGATTGGATGTGTGGGGTGAATGAGAGAGCTGAGTCAAGGATGACACCAAGGTTGCGGGCTTGAGAGATGAGAAGGATGGTCGTACCGTCCACAGTGACAGGGAAGTCAGGAAAAGGATAGGGTTTGGGAGGGAAGATAAGGAGCTCAGTTTTGGACATGTTGAGTTTTAGGTGGTGGGCAGACATCCAGGTGAAGACGCCCTGGAGGCAGGAGGGGATACGAGCCTGAAGGGAGGGGGAGAGGACAGGGGAGGAGATGTAGATTTGGGTGTCATCTGCAAAGAGATGATAGTTGAAGCCAAGGGAGTGAATGAGTTCACCAAGAGAGTGAATATAGATGGAGAACAGAAGAGGGCCAAGAACTGACCCTTGAGGAACCCCTACAGTTAGTGGATGGGAGGGGGAGGAGGAGCCCACGAAGGAGATGGAGAATGAACAGCCAGAAAGATAAGAGGAGAACCAGGAGAGGTCAGAGTCCGTGAAGCCAAGGTGATATAAGGCGTAGAGGAGAAAGGGATAGTCGACAGTGTCAAAGGCAGCTGAGAGGTCGAGGAGGATTAGGATAGAGTAGGAGCCATTAGATATGGCAAGAAGGAGGTCATGGGTGACCTTTGAGAGAGCAGTCTTGGTAGAGTAGAGAGGACGGAAGCCAGATTGGAGGGGGTCCAGGAGAGAGTTGGAGTTGAGGAATTCGAGGCAGCGAGTGTAGATGACTCATTCTAGGAGTTTGGAAAAGAAGGGTAGGAGGGAGATAGGGCAATAACTGGAAGGGGAAGTGAGGTCAAGAGAGGATTTTTTTAGGACGGGGGAGAAATGGGCATGTTTGAAGGCAGAGGGGAAGGAGCATTGGAAAGTGAGTGGTTAAAGACAGAAGTTAAGGACGGGAGGAGGGAAGGGGCGATGGTTTTTGTAAGGTGAGCGGGAATGGGGTCCGAAGCACAGGTGGAGGGGCTGGCACTTGTGAGGAGGGAGGAGATCTCCTCTGAGGATATTGCAGGGAAGAATGGAAAAGTCACTGTGCCTTGATCTCATCTCTTACCAACCACTTGCACACACCTTCCTGGAGTTCCTTCCTTCTTCATGTCTGACAGACCACCACTCTTCCCATCTACAAAGTCCTACTAAAATCCTCCTCCAGGAAGCCTTCTTGCTCCACCTTATTTTCCCTCCTTTCTGTCATCTAGGCACTTGAGTTGGTATCCATAAAACACTTTGCTATTCACCCCACTTCCGTACCCAAAAGCACCTATGAACACATCTTTAACTCAGGTGCTTCCCTTATCTAATACATTTTAACACCTGCGCCACCCCCTCCCCCCCAGCGCCGTTATACTGTACGCCCCTAAAGGGATGTTGTCTACCAACGTTATTGTATTATACTGTCCCAAGCACTTGATCCAATGTTCTGCACAGTAGGTGCTCAATAAATACCACTCATCAATTGACAGCCCACTCCACAAGGGAAATTGGGGACTACTAAATTTCCAGTTTATCCCAAGTAAATGACAAGGTCTGAGAGTTTCCAATCAGCACTGAAAAGACCCCAAATTGGGCTTTGCTGAATTACTAACTCTTTCAAGTCCATCTTTTCCCAGTTCTCAACCACCCTAATATCCCTGAGCCTTTTCCATCCCAGACTCAAAATTAGGATTAGAACCCTTTGCTTCAGAGATATAATTGTGTATATATTTTGTTATTGATGCCATTCTTGCTCCCCCAAGAATACACTGGATAAAATGTTTATTAATATAAAAGATTTGCCCTTTCAATACATTAATCATCTGTTTGGTTAGTTTCTAATCACATACAGGGTTAATAATTTCAGATGACGTGAATCCTTGACCAAGATTTGATCAGCCCTATGGCTGGTTCAAAAAATTTTTCAATTTTCATTGTCCTCAGTTTAAAAGACCAACGATCTGGATTTAACTTAGAACTAACATAAGAACTGATTTAACTAGAATAAAAGGAAATCTGGTTATGTAAGGTCTTAAATGAAATTGCCCTGCAAATTAGAGGGCTTTGTGTGATTCAATCTTTGACTCAAGGCAAGAGGCAATAACAGTTTCTGCACACAGTCTGTTACTTGTCACTTTTTCCTCAGCAGGCTGTGTACAAATACATTTTATATGAAACAGACTAAGTATATGCTCTAATAGGTCTGAGCTGGAAGTTTTGGCAATAAAAAAATTAGAAAAAAGTTTTCAACTGTCAGTTGAAGAGGCAAAATAAAATGATCTGTCACAAAGAATTCAGTCACCCAAAAACACTCTCACACCTTGAAGAATCACTTGCGTTCAAGAGAAAGTAGTTCTGAGATGGCAATTTTCCTAAGGGGAAATACTGTCATCAGTACTTCAGATTTCTGCCATTTTCCAAAAGCAAAAACTCTTCCTGCCTCATGTATCTTGGGATTGAAATGCTGGGCTTTCTTCAAAATACATGGGGACTACTTGCCCTTAGGGGTATTTTGTGCTTGGCTTTGAAATAGGAAATAGTATGATATCATACACGAGAAAACTGTTTTCATCTTATCACTGACAATCCAATCCTCAATTCATGTGACCTAATGCAGTTTAGAAAGCAGGAGAAGAGAGGTTCTTTATGAATTCATTCTTCATATTACAGAGTAACTATTACTGGACAAGCTATTCATTGAAATGTAATGCCAAAAATGAATGGCTCAAGTTCAGAAATGCAACTATGTTTTGAAAGTTTAAATTCATTTTTTAATGAATCTTTAAAAACATGTTTTAAAGAAGGATAAATAGCTTAAAAGGACTATGAGACAGCCCCAGAGTTTTTTTGGACATCAAAAAGTTCATTTAATAATTTAAGTAATGAGTAAATGTGTATTAAAGCACTTGGACTCAGTTTCCTCTAATTAGCCTATGTAGCTTTTAATCATTTTACGATTAGATTCTTTAATTTTCAGAAAGGGGATTCTTGTCCTTTACCTTTGAAATAATATTTGAAAGCATTTTACAGATCCATAGCATAACTGAATTCATTGTATTTATGCTTAGCAGATCTCAAGTGCATTGTTAGCTGAGTTGCCTGAAAAAAAAAGTCATGAGTTTGTGTCCATTTTGTTTTCATTTATGTCCTTTTTCTTATCTCTCCCAATCCCTTTTTTCTACATTCCTCAACCCCTGCCTTTTTCCAAAGTACTAAATGTATTGCCACTCCGTTAGTTAATCAGTTACTGTTCATTATAAAAAATGTGTTTATTCCATGGTGAATTTGGAAATTTACACAAAACAGGATGGCACCTTCATTTCAGTATGGATAGGAGATCAATGACAATTTGATCACCTATAATTTGATCACCTATAATTCTGTCATATCCACATATATATCTGGAAAATACATTTATTTACTCAAACAGGAGTCTTTCAAACAATCTCCAATTATGTATTTGAATGTAGTATTGACTAACTACATTTTCCAAATGGCAAATGATGGAATCCTGAAGAAATGTCTAAATAAGAAAAGTGTTTATTTGCTGTCATTTTACTAATGTCATCTGTTCTAACAAAGGGAAAAACGTTATTTAATGTATTCATCCAGTTCTTCTGGTTCACAGTCTGAACCAGACTTTTCTATCCTGACAAAGGAATCCATCTATTCTGTAGCTGCCTTGTGTTCCTTGCATTTCTAATTTAAGTTTCTTTTTCTACTTCTTTTTTCTTTTGAAGTATTAGGGCATTGACATATTACAAACTGAAATCTGTTTTAGAACCAATTTTACAGTTGGAATGTGATGCCCCTCTGCCTTACAATAACATATCCATCTTCAACTTTTATATTACCCTCTGGGAATTGGAGACAATGTGGCTTAGGGGAAAGAGCTTGGACCTGGGAGTCAGTGGACAAACATTCTAATCTCAGCTCTGCCTGAGTGTTGCATGACCTTGGGCAAGTCATTTAACTTCTGCTATTCAGTTTCTTCATATGTAAAATGGAGATGAAAGACCTCTTTTTTCTTTCTTGAGTTTGTGAGCTTTGAATAATGATAATAATAATGTTGGTATTTGTTAAGCACTTACTATGTGCAGAGCACTGTTCTAAACACTGGGGTAGATACAGGGTAATCAGATTGTCCCACGTGAGGCTCACAGTTAATCCCCATTTTACAGATGAGGTAATAGGCACAGAGAAGTGAAGTGACTTGTCCACAGTCACACAGCTGACAAGTGGCAGAGCCGGGAATTGAACCCATGATCTCTGACTCCGAAGCCCAGGCTCTTTCCACTGAGCCACGCTGCTTCCCAGGGACTATATCCAAAGCAATTACTGTGTATCTACTCAAAGATTTAGCATACCATTTGGTACAGAGTAAGCATTTCATGCCTTTTTTTGAACCACAAGTGCTCAGTGCTCAATATATTTATGATGAGTACATCCACACTCTTCACTTTAGCAGAGATTTTACAAATGTCCTCTTATTTCTAAGTTGTCCAAATGTATTACAGGTACCCTTGAATAGAATACTGAACAATTCCTGTATTACCATTGACCATTAATTTTTGTGCTAAGGTACCAGGTTTTGAACTTTTACAGTACCTATATTTTCAGAGAGTTATAATCAAAGGTGTTTTATTGAGCAACTGCTGCATGCAGAGGATTGTACTGAGTGCTAGGGAGACTACACCATGGCTTAGCAAAATGTCCAGTAACTGCAGACTCACCTCCCTGCATGCTCTCTGTCCTCCCAACCCTCGACCATTACCCACCCCCCTCTAGCCCCAGGCCCTCAACTCGAGCAGAGTGAACTGCTTTCCCTTCCCACCAGTTAAGGTTGGGCCCAGGCCTGTTTTGTGGGCCAAAACCAGCTCCCTTCCACACCATCAAGGAGATTTTGTTCCATCCTACTTTGCACCACTCTGGTGGAAAAATGAATAGCACCTGCAGCATGAGGCTTAATATAACCTTGAAAAGCCAGTGGTTGCATTACCACTGCTGTGCTTCTAGATTGCCATGGGCTCTGAATCATGAAGGGCCTGAAATTCTGCTCCTTGAACTACAGTCCTTTGCTGACTTTTGTTTTTATTTCATGTACTGTGTATTTGTCCTTGTCCCTTATGGTCCTTTGAATATTTTGTTTCACTGCTCCCTATGTGTCTATCTCCAGGCCTCTCCCTACCTATATTCATAGATTGTGAGGAAATGGATCCATACTGAATCCCCACCTGTATATTTTCCCAGTGTTTTGCACCCAGCAACTAGTTAAAAAATACTACTAGAAACAGGTAATTTATATACATACTCATTCCCCTCTAAGAGTTTACTATTTAGTAGGGGAGACATGCCCATGTTTTATATATAAAGTCATGCTGCTTCTCTACATATTAGTTTTATGGGTATAGGGAGGGACAGAGATTATATTGTAGGGCAGGGAAGTGAGGGTACTTTTTATCAAAGGACTCTTGGCCTAGAGCCTTGTCTGGCCAAGTAGAATGAAGATTCCAAGTGGACTAGGGACAATCTCTTTTCTCCCTCTAAGTGGGCAGGGAACATGTCTACCAACTCTGTGGTACTGTACTCTCCCAAGGGCTTTGTATAGAACTCTGCACTCAAATGCTCAAAGATGATAATTCTTTGATTGAACTAGATTTCCATTTAACAATAATAGCAGCATTTAAGAGCTTACTATGTGCCAAGCTCTGGGGTAGTTACAAGATAATTAAGTTGTGCCACATGGGGCTCAGTCTTAATCCCTATTTTACAGATGAGGTAACTGAGGTACAGAGAAGTTGTGACTTGCCCAAAGTCACACAGCTAAGAAGTGGCTGAGCCTAGCCTTCCACTCTCTAGTCCAATTAGACTGTAAGCCCGTCAAAGGGCAGGGACTGTCTATATCTGTTGCCGATTTGTACATTCCAAGTGCTTAGTACAGTACTCTGCACATAGTAAGCACTCAATAAATACTATTGAATGAATGGTCTTTCCCCTCCCTTAGGCTGCGTCACCATAGCATGCATGACCTGTGGTGGGGGTGGGGAACGTGGGGGAGAACAGAGTATGTCAAGTTAGCCTACTCTTTTCCAAAGGCACATTCCAACCTTCTGCTTCACACAGGATGGTGTCCCTACCTGGGGCTCTCCAAATTTAGCCTGGGTCCAGCAGTGGCCCTGAAAGAATTTCTGGTGGCCTTTGTTATCCCCCTGCCACCCCTTGTTATCATAGCTCTAATCTGCTTTGCTCTGAGAAATTTGGATCAGTTATAGAGGGGGGATAAGAAAGAATAAAACTTAAAAACAAAGCAAAAGACTTCCCTATAGACTTATGACATCATACATCTTATTGTACTCTCCCAAGTGTTTAGGATAGTGCTCTGCATGGTAAGCATTCAAATACCATCGATAGATTTATTACACCAGGTTTACAACATAATAATAATAATAAATATTATATTTGTTTAGCTCTTACTCTGTGCTAAGCACTGTTCTAAGCACTGGAGTAGAAACAGGCTAATCCAGTTGGGCAGTGTCCCTGTACCACATAGGGCTCACAATCTTAGTCTCCATTTTACAGATGAGTTAACTGAGGCACAGAGAAGTTAAATGATTTGCCCAAGGTCACACAGCAGACAAGTGGAGGAGCTGGGATTAGAACCCACATCCTTTCACTCCCAAGTCCGTGTTCTTGCCACTAGGCCATGCTGTTTCTTATGATATAACATAACACAACATAATGTAGTGATGTCTCACCTTCACAGCATCGTCAAGGTCCTCCCTTTCCTCTCCATCCAAACCACTACCTTGTTTGTATAATCACTCATCTTATTCCTACTCTATTACTGCATCAGCCTTCATTCTGCTCTCCTAACCTCCTGTCTCTCCCTAATTCAATCTGTACTTCACTCTGCTGCCCAGATTATCTTTCTAAAGAAACGCTCCCGTCATGTCACACCTCTCCTCAGTAATCTCCAGTGGTTGTCTATTAACCTTCTTATCAAGCAAAACTCCTCACTATTGGCTTCCAAGCTCTCCATCACCTTGTCCCTTCTTACCTCACCTCCCTTCTCTCCTTCTCCAGCCAGCTCACACACTCCACTCCTCTGCCTCCACTAACCTCCTCACTGTGCCTCATTCTCACCTTTCCCACTGTCCACCCATGGCCCACATCCTACTTCTGGCCTGGAATACCCTCCCTCTTCATATCTGCCAAACTAGCACACTTCCCCCTTCAAAGCCCAACTGAAAGCTCACCTCTGTGAGCTGGAGGCTTTCCCAGACTGAGCTCCATTTTTCCTCTGCTCCTCCTCTCCTCCCCATCAGCCTCCCTCCCTCTGCTCTTCCACCCTCCCCATCCCACAGCACTTGTCTGTATATGTACATATTTATTATTTTATTGTTCTATTTATTTTATTAATGATATGTAATTCTATTCATTTATACTGACGCTATTGATGCCTGTCTACTTGTTTTGTTTTGTTGTCCGTCCCCCACTTCTAGGCTGTGAGCCCATTGCTGGGTAGGGATTGTCTCTATCTGTTGCTGAACTGTACTTTCCAAGTGCTTACCACAGTGTTCTGCACATAGTAACTGCTCAATATGATTGAATGAATAGGGGCAAGTTTATAAATTAGTTCTTACAAAGTAGTGCTTAATTAATAGGGTATATGTGCTGTTTAAGGTTGTGAGTACTTCAGTACTCACAATTTAGTACTTTAGTATTAGTAAAGTATTTTAGTACTATAGAGAAGCAGCTTGGGCTAGTGGATAGAGCACAGGTCTGGGAGTCAGAAGATCATGGGCTCTAATTCCAGCTCCTCCAATTATCTGCTGCGTGACCTTGGATAAGTCATTTTACTTTTCTGGGCCTCAGTTATCTCATCTGCAAAATGAGGATTGAGACTGTGACCCATGTGGGACAGGGACCCATCCCAATTTGTTTGTATCTACCCCAGTGCTTAGTTCAGTACCTGGCACATAGTAAACTCTTAACAAATGCCACTATTATTATTATTATTAAGTAACCCAACAGGCAGTATAGGAGGAGAAGCAGAGAAAACTATCAATCTATCAGAGAAGGCCTCCTGAAGGAGATTTGATTTCAGAAGGGCTTGGAAAGTGGGGAGACCTGTGGTCACATTTAAAAGGGGAAGGATGTATAGGAAGGGGAAGGGCATGAGCAAGAGTTCAGCAGTGGGACACAAGAAAATAGGATACAACCAGTACAAGGGAGAATGCTGTATGAGTACTTTAAAAACAATTGTCAGGAATTTCTGCTTGATGCAGAAAATAATTTCATGCTTTTGAGGAATGGAGAGGTATATGCAGAACAATGTTTTAGAAAATGGTATGGGCAGTAAAGTGAAACATGAATGTGATCATTCAATTACATTTATTGAGCGCTTACTGTGTGCAGAGAATCCTGCTAAGTGCTTTGGGAGGTTACAATACACAACATTCCCTGTCCATGACAAGTTTACAATCCAGAGGAGCGAGACAGTTATAAATAAGTAAATTACAGATATGCACATAAGTGTAGTGGGGTTATTTGGGGGGAAGAACAAAGGGGGCAAGTCAGGGCAAAGCAGAAAGGAGTGGGAGAAGAAGAAAGGGGGTGCTTTGTCAGGGAAGGCCTCCCGGAGGAGATGTGCCTTCAATGAAGGCTTTGAAGTTGGGGGACAGCAATTATCTGTCAGGTTTGAGGAGGAAGGGCGTTCCAGGCCAGAGGCCGAAAGTGGTTGAGGGGTCAGTGGCAAACTAGGTGAAATCGAGTCACGGTGAGAAGGTTAGCATTAGAGGAGTGAAGTGTACGGTGTAGGTTGTAGTAGGAAAAAAGTGAGGTGAAATGAGGTAGGAATATAACTGCTAGTGTTGGAATATACACTTTCAAGTGAGACAGTGATCCAGAGCCCCAAAGAAATTTAGTAAATACCAGCATGATCAAAGCAAAGGGCAGAACAAGGTGAATGTATTTTACATTTAGATTATTTGCTAAGTAGTTAAATATGCCAAGTGTACTAAGTTCTAAGCTTAGGCAAAAAGATTTTGAATCAGAGACGATACCTGGCTCACAGATGGTTTCTACTTTACAAATACACTCTGTCATTTGTTTCCTACATGACCTTGGGCAACTCATTCAATTTCTATGTGCCTCAGTTTCCTCACCTGTAAAATCAGCATTAAAAAACTTATTTTCCTTCCTCTTAGACTGTGAGCCCCCTTGTGGGGAAGGGATTGTTTTCAATCTGACATTGTCTTGTATCCACTCCATTCTTGATATAGTGCATGGCACAAAGAAAATACTTAAAACATCACAGTCGTTATTACTATCATTATTATTATTTAAAGGGTCGTGGGGATGAGTGGGGATGATAAACACAGGAAAAATAAGTGGTGGGGTTGATTTGTCAATAGTTTAATCTTATAAATGCATCCTTAAACAATAAATACATGGGATACTTCTCAGTAAACATACACAATATTGGGATTCTTAAGTTTTAAAATATTTATTCTGGTTTATACCTTCATATTTTCTTTATTAAAGTTAAACATGAAAAATAATCAAACTTTAAGTTTAAATTTTCTTTAACTGCCAAAATGGTTCGGAAATAAATTTACCCTCAGTTTTTTTGTTTTTTAAAAAAAGAATCATTCATCCCCAAATTACACACTTAAAAAACCAAAATAATAAATACCCTAAATATAGGCAACCAATATGGAAGGGTGACCCTTCTGTTAAGATCTTTCCCTCAGTTCAGAATGAAAATCCCATTTTGCAGGGAAGAACTCCCACACTAGTAGGTAAACAAAGAGAAAGTTCTCTAATTAGGGCAAGAAACTGAATCTGGGAAAGCATTTACCAGTGATGATTTGAAAGTGACCTATTTTGATCTTGTTATTTTTCCAGCTTCTGTTACAGAGGGCAGTGCTGTCAGCATCAAGGATAATGGTCTTAGAAGTGTCTCATCTTGTGATCATTTGTTTTTCTGTTTCAGACCTGTAAATATTTCAAGGCCTAGAGTGGTTGTGGTTAAAGTCTTCTGGGCCAACGAGCCAGCTATGATGGAATCAGACTAATATAGTAGAATATCCTATCTCTTTAAAGGAGAAGTAAAGATGGGAAGTCAATCAAAAAAGTTATTTTTTCAATTGCTAGAAGACTGAAGCAAAAGAGCGATCAACACTAATAAAGAAAATTAATCACACTGAATGTTTCTTCCATACTGTAAGCTCCTGGATGGCAGTCTACATGTCTACCAACTCTGTTCTGTGTACTTTCCCAAGTGCTTAGTGCAGTTTGCCATATATAAGTGCTTAATCAATATCATTGATTGATTCTCATAGGAGGGCTTGAATTCTGAGAAACAAATTAAATGATGAGCTAAATTCTTTAAAATCACTTTCCCATACAAGAGTGAACACTGGTATTGTTTTTCTTGGGAACCTGTAAAAAGATGCAACACCAATTCTTTATCAGTACAACATATACCACCCTAACTCTTTTAAAACAGAAGTTAGCATTCTACTTACTGAGAAAAGCTACTTTCATTATTTCTAATTCCTATTCAATTAGAGTGAACAGCAGGAGAAAAACCCAACTAGATTATTACATTCTACTTCATGGTTCCAAACTATGTAATTTTCTTTGCCTTTTAAAAGACAAAACATAAAAGTTCACAAGGAGCAAAGTGCAGAGACATTTTTGTTAAGCAAAAACTTGCTGAATTATCCCAATGTGGAACAACTGAAAATAGCAAGTACATGAATGAATACTAAATATAGTCCAATATTCACACAATATTCCTATCTCATGAAGCAATTTACTTACCATCTAATATATTGTATCACTTTTTGTTTTATATATAAAACCAGACCAAATCATGCTCAAGTGAATATCTGCTAATAATATTTGGAGGGGGTTGCTTTTTGCTGTTTAACTTCATTTTAAGGAATTAATATTTAATACAGAATTTTTCAAGTGGATCTCATAACACATAAAATTACAGTAAAATCATTATAGACTACAGTGAGCTGCAAATTGGCTTTCTGAATTGACCTCATGTTGCCTTTTCTAAGGCTTCCTTCGTAAAATTGCACTTTCGTTAAATTTGAGATTTTTATAAGAATTTTTGTTCATATTTTTCCAATTAGAGAGTTATCAAATATATGTTATTCTCTAAGGAATTATTTGCTATTATCAAATACGGAATACTGAGCTAGATGGATCTCTGATCTGACCTATTATGGCATTCTTAGAGACTTAGGAAATGAGACATCACTTCAGTGGATTTAATTTAGGTAAATAGTATTGCTACAAAAATCAAGATGAGTGTTTGGGAGGGCTATTTTTAGCCCTACACCATAAAGCTTCATTCTTAAATTGTACTCTAAGCAATTTCAACCATGTAATTTCTGGGAACTATTTGTTGGGAACCGAAAACCTTCACTGCCTCCTTTTCCTTGAGGCTCTGAGCCAGAAGAGGGACAGAGTTGATCACTGGGGTTACTTGAAAGGAAGCCCAAACCCATTTGGGGTAGTTTGTAAGATGTCTCCTTCCCAGTTTCACAGCTGCTAGAAGTGGGGTACCATGCTGACCAGTATATTATTGATTATTAGCCTAACAATAGCATTGCTCCTGATGGTTACCTATTGAGGGCTTTTTTTGCTATCATCTTAATAAATCCACAAGTCAGTGAATCCATTTCTAACCATCTGATCAGTGAGCTCACAAGTTACCTGGCAACTGGTGCCATTCAGTGCAGAAAGGCAACCACAGGAAGCTTTTGAGGAATGAGGAAACATATAAGCTCATTGTGGTCAGGGAAATGTGTCTGTTTCTTGTTGTATTGAACTCTCCCAAGCACTTAGTACAATGCTCTGCACACAGAAAGCAATCAAATGAATGTAGGAAATGCTTTTATAGAAAAATGACCCACACAGCTGAGAAAAGTGTGGACTGGAATGGACTTCCCTAACTAAGCCCTCCTCTCCCCCCACTCCCTTCTGCACTTCATTCATTCTCCCTCCTAACCTCACAGCACATATGCAAATATCTGTATCTGTAATTTATCTATTTCTTTATATTAATGTCTGTTTCCCCCCTCTAGACTGTGACTCTTTGTGTGCAGGAATGTGTGCATTTGTTGTTATATTGTACTCTCCCAAGCACTTGATCCAGTGCTTGGCACACAGTAAGCACTCAATAAATATGATTGAGGCACAGGAGGCAGTGAGGTCACCAAGGAGTCATACAGTATTCAAGGGGCGATAGGATATGTGCTTGGAGTGCTAGTATAGTGCTCTGTATGTAGTAAGTGCTCAATACAATTGAAATACAAAATTATATTGGCAGCACAGTTCAGATGGAGGGGAAAGAGAGCACTTTGATGATAACACCAAAGTTATGGGCTTGTGAGGCAAGAAAGATGGTATGCTTTCTATGGGGATGGAGGATAGTCAGAGGACAGGGTTTGGGTGGGAAGATAAGTTCTCTTTTGGACTTAAGTTTTAGGGGACTATGGGACATCCAAGTAGGGATGCTTACATATGACTCAACTTATACCCCTTAGAGTGTGACCTTCAGGAGCTCCACTGTTATCATCCTCTATCTTTCTGCTGCCTTTGACACTGTGGAACACTCCTTTATCCTGGAAACATTAATGAACCTCGGCTGACACTGTCCTCTTCTGGGTATATTCCTATTTTTCTGGGCACTCATCAGACTCTTTCACCAACTCCCTCTCTGCTTCTAATACTCTAGCTGTAAGGATCCCTCAAAAGTCAGTTCTGGTTTCCATCTACTCCCACTCCCTTGGGAGCTCATTTCCTCCCACAGCTTCAATTAACATCTCTGTTGATGATTCCCCAAGCTACCTCTCTCACTCTGATCTCTCTCCTTCTCTGCAATTTAATATTTCCTCCTGCCTTCAGGACATCTTTAGTTGTTTGTCCCACTGACACCTTTCAATGTACACTTCCAAAGCAAAACTCCATATATTTCCAACTAAACCCTCACTGTAGAAAACACCACCACCCTCCCCATCTTACAAGCCCATAACCTTAATATTATCCACAACTCATTTATCTCATTCAACCCATACATTGGATCATGGAATCCTGTTAGTTGTACCTTCACATCTCTAAGGTCCACCCTCTCCATCCAAACTCCTACTGGCGGATGCAAGCACTTTTCACACCCCATCTTGACTACTGCATCAGCCTACTTGCTGACCTGCCTGCTTCCCATCTCTCCCCTCTCCAGACCATACTTCATTCTGCTGCCCAGATCATTTCTTTTTTTAAAAAAAAAATTAATACCACATCTTCCCCATCTTTACAAGCCTCCAATGGTTACCTCGCCACATCTATGTCAAACAGAAACTAGTTCCCATCAGCTTTAAAGAACATTATCAACTCTTCCCCTTCTAATTTACTTTGCTGTTCTTCTACAACTGTATTCATTCAATCATATTTATTGAGCACCTACTGTGTGTAAAGCACTGTACTAAACGGGAAAGTACAATATGACAACAAACTGACCCATTCCCTGCCCAAAGTGAGCTCACTCTATCTGCACACTTCGATTTTCCAACACCAACTGATTCTCTGTACCTCTATCACATGTATCTCGCTTTTGAACCCTTGCTTACATGCTCCCTCTATTCTGGAATTCTTCCCCAATCTTATCCAGAAGTCCACCATTCTCTCTCCCTTCAAAACCTTAGTAAAGTCACAACTCCTCCAAGAGGCCTTCCCTGACAAAGCACTTAATTATTCTACCCCTTCTTCTCTCTGTGTCACCTGCACTTAACTATGTTCTCCATAAGCATTGATACCCAGCCACACAGCACTTATGTACATATCATTTTACTCTAGTATTTCCTATAGTTGCAATTTATTTTAATGTGTTCCTGAAATTTGGTTTAACTTGAGAACTTCACTGGTATCTTGGTGCTTTCTTTGATATTATCAACTCAAGGGCAGGGATCATGACTACCAACTCTATTTGTCTCTCCAAAAAGTTTAGTACAGTGCTCTGCATGCAAAAAGTGCTCAATTAATGCCATTGATTGATTAAAGCAATGAGGACAAATATACATTATTCATGATTGTTCCACTCATCTGTAGGAATGTAAATTAAAAATAATATCTCGATCATCAACAAGCCCTCTTTGCATAAAAAATGTTTCAAGAAGATTGTAATTCATCATTTCTGATGCTCATTTAAGAATATCTCACTCAAGTCTGTTTATATGTTTAATGTTAATGTTAATAATAAATTATTCTGGAAGAGTTGAATAAAAGCCTTTGCTTTTGTTTCATTTTGTAGTCTTTTGCATCTAAATAATTCAGTTCAGTCCTTGAAATTAGCTTTCTAAAATTATGATATGAATATAGGAATGAAGCAACATGGTCTAGTAAGTTCTAATGAAGGACTTATGTTCTAATCCCAGCTACGCCTCTTGCCTGCTCCAATACTGTGTGCAAGTCATCTCACTTTTCTGTGCCTCAGTTACCTCATTTGTAAATTGAGGATTAAGACTGTGAGCCCCATGTGGGACAAGAGCTGTATCAAATCTATCTTTTATCTACCCAAGTGCTTAGTACAGTACCTGGCACATAGTAAGTACTTAACAAATACCATTAAAAAAAGAGTGAATATAGAGAAAAAAACCAAATCTCTCAAAAGTATCTAGGCAACTCAATATCTTTAGGTTTACAGAGCACAGTAATGTCAAGTGAGAATATTACCTCAGATTATAACAGAAGCCATAAAATTATCTGCCATTGTGATATTGAATTTAGAAACAATATATTGGAAAGATGCAATCAGCTGAATCCATGACTATATCTTCATTTAATTAGGCTATGAATATTGACAAACATTTTTAAAGTCAAATATGAAATGATTATGGGTAATTTATGCAAATTGATATTAAAGCTACAGCAATCAGGCTGGAGTTTATCTTTTAACAAAATGTGTCAGCTAACGTCCTTCACAAGTGATCTGCCTAACTGGGAAAGCAGGTGCACATTAGAATCTTGGTCAATTTTCTGTTTTAGTGTCTCCATTCACAACCCTTTTGTAAATATAAACTACTATTCTTCTCCTTATGTTTCATTCGTTAAAAACTCCTGCAACATCAGTTGAAAAATTTATTTTCATTATTTTTTTTAATCTTTTTATAATTTTCATTTATCAGCACATATGTGCAGACAGTACTAAAAGCTTGGGAAGCTGGAACTGAAATGTGGTGAATATACATAAAAGATACAGATCTAAGTGAGTTGATAATTCAGAAAGGTGAACATAATAAAGGCTTAGTTGGGGATGACCTCTTGGAGGAGATGTAATTTTACTAGGGTTATGAAGGTGGGGAAGAGTGGTCATCTGTTGGACATGAAGGCCAGAGAGGATGTGGGAAAGTGGTCATCAGCGGGGTAAATGAGATCAAGGTGCAGTGAATAGGTAGGTATTAATGAGGAGGAGCTGTCAGAGAAATAGGAGGAGAACTGCTAGAATGCAAGAATCTTGAGGGAAAGAATTGTGTCTACTAATTCTACTGTGCTCTTTGAAATCCTTAAGACTATTATTATTTAAAGGGATGGTGGAGATGAGTACTGATGATAGACAATACTAATAATAATAATGATAATGTTGGTATTTAAGAGCTTACTATGTGCAGAGCACTGTTCTAAGCGCTGGGGTAGTACAGGGTAATCAGGTTGTCCCACGTGGGGCTCACAGTCTTAATCCCCATTTTACAGATGAGGTAACTGAGGCACAGAGAAGTTAAGGGACTTGCCCACAGTCACACAGCTAAGTGGCAGAGCTGGGACTCGAACCCATTACCTTTGACTCCAAAGCCCGGGCTCTTTTCCACTGAGCCACGTAATGGGGTTGGTTTGTGAAAAGTTTAATCCTATAAATAAATGCATTTTGAACCCTATAGAAAAAACTATTGTTTGATTTCATATCGATCTGAAAATGTTTTGCATTTGATATTCTTTATAAGGTGGCTCCACACTGCCAAATTAACCTTATAATAATCATCATCCATTTCAATTATCACTGCTTCCTTCTACCACATTTTAAATCTTTTTGCCAAGTTCAGGAAAAGGTCTAATAGAGGTATTTCCTTAATTCTGTTTAGTTATCATGAGGTGGTGAATGCCAGAATATAGGATTGCCTAATGGCATTTTGAAGCACTTTGACATTATGTTCTGTATGTTCAGGAGCAGAAACTCAAAAGTGAAACCACACAAACTTAGAAGTCTCTGATTTTACTTTAATTCCTCAATAATGTTTACTGCATTATCATTATTATGACCATCAGCCCTTAATTCCCCTACTCCCTCTTCCCTGTGTCACCCTTGCACTCAGATTTGTACATTTGATTGACTCCACCCTCAGCTCCGCAGCATTTATATACATATCCATAGTTTATTTTAATGTCCATCCCTCTCAAGACCATAAGCTCCTTGAAGAGAGATACCTTGTGTCTATTTAGTGCAGTGCTCTTTTTTGCAGCAAACATTCAATATTATTAATAGCATTTGTAATAGTGGATGATAATGATGATGAAGATGATGATAACTGTGGTATTTGTTAAGCACTACTATGTGCCAAGTACTGTACTGGGATAGATAAAAGGTAACAGGGCTCACAGTTCAACTGTGGGTGAGAACAGGTATATAATCCTCGTTTGCAAATTGAGGCACAGAAAAGTTAAGTGACTTGCCAGGTCATACAGTAGACAAGAGGCAGACCTTGAAGTAGAGCATTTGATTCTTCCTACACAAACTTCAGTCACAAACCTTGAAAAAGTTTGAAATTCGTCACCAATTACATACCAATAACCCTATTTCTTCTTGGTGATCAACATTTCTTCATAGACGATTCTTGGTCTGGTGCCAAATATTCCAATTTAACCCCTCTAAAAAATCACAATTTTCAAAATATATCCCAACTCGTGTCAGTAAGAGTTATAGAGAATCATCATGAAATGTTGCCATAAGATGCCATGAAAATAATTAAAACTTTAACTGACCTCAGTGGGCAGACTACGACTGGTTACTCAGAGTTTGCTCAGAATTAACGTTTTGAAGGACAAGGGGACAGGAGGTGACAAAGATAAGAGGTAGAAAGAAAAAGAATATGGTCCCTCTTCTTTTTCAAAGGAGGCATTCTTCCCTACATCAAATCCCTCTGCCCACCATCCAAATCTCTATTCCTCCCACAAACTCCAAATATTCCTCACTAAATCACTTGCCCTTCTATTAATTGTTCCTGTGATTTATTAACTTTCCTCTCCTCACACTAAGTTTCCAAACCTGTGCTAAGTTTTTGCTCTCCCTTTCTGACATCTTACCATAGGGAAGAGTCGTGTCTTCAGTTCTAAGTCCTCATCTCTCTCATACTAGTCTCTTGGACATCCCGAATCCTCCAAGTTCTCCCCAACTCCAAATCACATCTTCCCCAAGAAAGCTTCCCTCATTACTTCCCAACACCCCAAGTTGTATCAACCCAGTAGCCCAAAGGTAAATGCACTAACAGCCAACCTTAAAATCTATATACCTATATATGTATATTAATTTGTGCTTTCAGTTATTCAATCCTTCATATTCACTCCATTTCAACTTGTCATATTCATTCTACTACACACCTGAATCTTTGTCTTCCTAGAGCTTCAATTATTCAGAAGTCATTTTAGATTTCATTCTGCTTATGTGCAGGAAAGTATATCTTTGTTTCTTGTGTTCTTTCCTAAGGGCAGTGTATGCAATAAATAAGTTCAACATGTACTGCTTGTTGCACTATGATTATGCTTTTGTATTCATTCTTTTTTCCTTCTTCTAATTCCATTTTTTTTGGCTTCTTACTCTCTCTGATTTCTCTCGAGTTCCTGTTCTGTCCTCTGCTGGCTGTTTCCATTCACTTTCGGGCACTCTTGCATTTTTTGTTCCTAGGCTTTTAAGTCATGGAACTGGGTTGCTCCCGCCTAACTCCAATGCTTCTGAGCTCTTTTTAAGTCTCCAAGTCATCAGTGACATGCTTCCACTTGCTTCAGGTTGCTTATAGCACTGAAAAACTGAATGGATGCATAAAGTTGTCTTGCCAAAGGAGGAGTTTGGCAAAACAAGAGCTTTCAAATGTGGAAGAAATCCAAATGTCTATTTTATCCCAGACCTTTCCTCTCGGTTGAGGATTTTTGGCAAAGGATTACTAAGCTCATTTGGAAAACCAGATGTACACTGGTTTTTTTGTTTTGTTTTTTGGGGTTGTTTTTTTTCCCCCTTTGGGTCATCTTCTCTTTGCATTTTAGTTTGATTCATGTTGGCAGGATTTTCTAGAGAGAAAACTCTTTCACGTTCCATTCTCTTATCGAAAAAGGCAATATTTTTTTATATACCCCATATACAGTACCAGTTTTTTTTTTTTATTTTTATATTGAGAAGCAGTGTGAGCTAATAGGAAGAGCACAGGCTGGATTCAGAAGACATAGGTTCACATCCTGGCTCTGTCACTTGTTCACTGTGTGATCTTGGGCAAGGCACTTCACTTCTCTGTGCTTCTGTTTCCTTATCTCTTCAGTGGTGATTTAATACTTGCTCTATCTTCTCCTAAAACTGTAAGCCCCATTTGGGACAAATACTTTCTGAACTGATTATCTTTGATCTAGCCCAGCAATTAATAAAGCATTTGGCATAGAGTAATCAAGTACCACTATAATCATTATTTGATAATGTAGCATTATTAGTAGACTCATGGCCTAGTGGCAGCAGCACAGGTTTGGGAGTTAGAGGATGTGGGTTCTAATTCCGGCTCCGCCATGCGTCTGCTGTGCTACCTTGAGCAAGTCACTTTACTTCTCAGTACCTAAATCCCCTCATCTGTAAAATGGGGATTAAGACTGTGAGCCCCACGTGGGACAACCTGATTACCTGTATCTACCCCAGCGCTTAGAACAGTGCTTGGCACATAGTAAGCATTTAAATGCCATAATTATTAGTATTATTGATCCCTTCATTTTAGACGTCTACAAACTAGGGCGAAAGACAGATACCAAAACAAATGATAGCTAGGAGGACTAAATAGAACTAGGGCTTAATTTAAGCCCATTTCTTGTTGCCTAATTCTTTGTGAACACTAAGAAAAGCTGGTCAGCATTGTGGCTTTAAAACTCCCTGTAAATATTTGGAAACAGCAGGGCATCTCAATCTTCTATTCTCTAGACTAAATAACCCCAATTCATTCTTCTTAGTATCTATTTTTCTAAATCTTTCTGGTAGAATATGGGCTCTGCTGTCATTCAGTGGATAGAACACTATCAGAAAGTGAGGAGACTTGGCTTCTAGCCCTGGATCTGCCAGAATTTGGCTGATGTGGAAATGTACAAATATCTTTAAATTATATACTATAAATCATTTATAATGTATTTATATCAATGCCTGTCTCCCCCCAGAGGTAAGCCAATTATGAACAGGGAAAGTGCCTGCTAATTCTATTATATTGGACTCTCCAAAGGACTTGCTATAATTATCTGCATAAAATTGCTTAATAAATGATATTAATACTATTTATTGAGCACTTACTGTATACAGAGCACTGTACTAAGAACTTGGGAGATTACAATAAAGCAGAGTCGGGAGACACTTCCCTGCCAAACAAGGAGCTTACAGTATAGTGCCTGAATTGATTATTAATGCATTCATTCCCAAATCAGAAAAATCTCACACCAAATTTTGCCTCAATCTACATATAATTGAACTACCATATTGTTGCCAATTTAAATGATTTTCTCTACTGATTTCCTGGATTCATAGTTTTAATTTCTGATGCTATCCAACATTCTGATCATTTTCTATATTCTTAATTTCTCTTTGTTAGAGAGAATTGTCATATTTTATCTTAGTTTATAATCAATGTTGAGTACTCGTAGTGTGCAGAGGACCGTGCTAAGCATTGGGAAAGTACAATACAACATATTTGGTGGTCACAATCTCTGCCCATAAGTAGCTGACAGTCAACAAGGGGTGACAGACATTAAAATAAGTTATAGATAGGGGAAGTATTTATATATGTGATGTGGGGCAGGGGTGAGTTTCAAAATATGTCAGTAGTACACAGGAAGTGAATGGTCAACAAAGGGGAGTGTAGGGGACATGAAAATTTAGGCAGAGGAATCCTCTTGGACAAGATGCAATTGGGGGGGGGTTTGAAGGTGAGAAGGATGACCTATGAGCATTTGATGTTAACCCAACCCTCAACCGCATGACACTTATGTACATATCTTTAATTATATACTCTAAATCATTTATAATTCATTTTTATCAATGTCTGTCTTCCCCTCTAGAGGTAAGCTCATTATGAACGGGAAAGTGTCTGCTAATTCTATTTAATTGGACTCTCCCAAGTACTTACTACAGTGATCTGCACATAAGAACTCAATAAATACCATTTATTTATTGACTGTCAAGTGAAGGAGGAGGCAGCTCCAGGCCCAGGGGAAAACACTGTCACTTTCATTATAATATTTTCATTTTTAGATGATGTTTCTGACAATGAAATAGTTCTGAAGTATGTGGGCATGGTATTGGGGCTGGATATTTATACAACTATTCAACCTTAAAACATTTGTATTACTTGTAGCATCCTTGTTCTTCCTCCTACTTGAATTGAAAATATTTACCTGTCTCTCCTCCCCTACTAGATTGAAAACCCCTGAGGGGACAGTGATCTTCAATCAATCACCGGTATATATTGAGTGCTTACTGTGTGCAGACCACTGTTCTAAGCACTTGATAAAGTACAACAACAGAATAGGTAGACACGATCCTTGTCTTCAGTGAGCTTATGAATTAGAAAGGGAGTCAGACATTAAAATGTTACATGTAGGGAAACAGATGATAAGGATATGAGCACAAGTATTGCAGGGGTTTAGACTCAAGTGCATGTCTTGCTTCTGTTGTACTCTCCCAAGTTATTAGTGAATCTCTTAATATTCAGTGGGTAGTCAAAATCCATCAATGATAATGAGTGTAACAACTTAGAAAATATCCCAAGGTTGCACTTGGGATTAGATTTCATAGTCCCAAAGTGCTGCTATTTCAACCTTTATATGGCCCTGATGATTGTATTTTTATCATCATTAACAACAATAATATTTGTTAATATTAACACTTCTTAGTTCAGTGCCAAGTACTGCAGTAAATGCTGGGATAAATTCAAGGTAATTAGTTCAGATGCAGTCTCTGTCCCTCACAGACACAGTCTAAGTAGGAAGGAGAATTAAATCCACATTTTCCAGTTTGAGGGAACTGAGCCACAGAGAAGTTAGGTGACTTGCCCAAGGCCACACAGGAGGCAACAGATTATAATCCAGGTCCTCTAACTCCCAGGCCCATGCTAGTCCACTAGTCCATGCTGATTGTTACTCCTGAACCTCAATAACTCAAGAGGGCTACTGCACTATCCCAAGCGTTTAGTGCAGTGTTACAGCAGGCAGCAGCAGTTCAATTAAACAATAAAAATGAACAAACACTATTGATTTACTTAAGGTCTTTCACTTTATACTTTTTTTAAAACCACAGTTCTCGGTCACTAGCAATAAGAAGGAAAAAGGAACATATAAACCAGACTCAATTATGGAGAGATAAGAAAATCCATTTGTGTGATTGCAATGATGCTGCCTCTCCCCTTATATGCCCTATGCAGTTGGCCAATGAACAACCTGACTGAGCTGTGTACTGAGTTACATCTTTATTCCATATCTGTCTATGGGTGGAAGCACTGTCCAGCTGGCTTGACCACTTCAATATGAGGCAACAGTTGGGAATGCAGGTGGAGTCTAGAGCCTTCCAACAACCAAGAAGGTGACAACTGTTGAGAATGGATAAATAAATCAGAATCATAAAAGTCAAGAATAGCTTTTTTCTTGAAAGGAAAATAAATCTGATGGATGTATGCATTCTTTTGATTTCCAATGAATCTTTCATGAAGTGCTCTGCTACAGCACCTATAACTTTAAAGAAAAAAGCCATATCTGCACAACTTCAACCTAAAAGTTTTTCTGAGCTGAACTGTAAAAAGAACTAATTACCATTACTCTTATAGTTAAGGATGTGCTAATAGAACTATGAGGAAAATTAATCACTAGTATGTTTATTGAGCATTTACTCTGTGCAGAGCACTGTACTCAGCACTGGGGAGAGTCAATACAACAGGCACAGTGCTTGCCTTCAAGGAGCTTACAATCTAGTGGCAGTTAGGACTAGACAACACCATCATTCTCCCTGTCTCACAAGTGCAGTCCCTTGGCATTTTTCTCAATTTATCGGTTTCATTCAAATCACATATTCAGACTGTCACCAAATACTATAGGTTCTACCTTCACAATCTCTCTAAAATGCACCCTTTCTTCTCTATCCAAGCTGTTACCACATTGATTCAAGAGCTTAGCAGATCCTACCCTGAATACTTTATTAACTTCCTCACTGACTTTGCCTCTTATCCTGCCCCACTTAAGTCCATACTTCACTCTCTTGCCTGGACCATTTCCATGAAATAACATTCAGTCCATATCTCCCCCATTCCTCAAGAACTTCCAGCAGTTGCCCATCCATGTCTACATTAAGCAGAAATCCCTTCCTTACCTTGTTAATCTGTCACAACTCAACCCAAACCTCAGTCTCTGCTGGTCCAACACCAATCTGTCACTGTACCTTTTACCTCATGTGTCTCATTGCTGATTCCTTGCCCACAGTCCTCCATCCAGACTGGACTCCTTCCCACTTTACATCCTACATACCATACTCTCTCCACTTTCAAAGTCCCACCAAAAGCACATCTCTTCCCAGACCCCTTCCCTTAGCCATCATTTCCTCTATCAATCCTTCCCCTCTATGTCACCTTCATAATTACAGTATTTCCTTGTCACTTACTATGTGTCAAGCACTGTTCAAAGTGCTAGGGTAGACAGAAGGTGATTAGGTTAAACACAGACCCTGCCCAATATAGGGCTCACAGTCTGAGTGGAACAGAGAACAGTTAATGTATCCCCATTTTACAGTTGGGGAAACTCACTCAGAGGATTTGAGTTACTGGCTCAAAGTCATATAGTAGGCAAGTGAAAGAGGCAGGATGAAAACTGGTTGATTTTCTTCTACAACCCCTGCCAGTACACTTGGGTCCTCCAATGCCTGCATACTTACTGCACCTCAATCTTTTCTACCTCACCACTGATTTGAACCTTACTGTTTGCAGAGCACTGAACACATAGTAATAATAATAATAATAATGGTATTTGTTAAGGTCTTACTATGTGCCAAGCACTGTTCTAAATGCTGAGGTAGATACAGTTTAACCAGGTTATCCCACGTGAGGTTCACAGTCTTAATCCCCATTTTACAGATGAGGTACCTGAGGCATTGAGAAGTTAAGTGACTTGCCCAAAGTCATACAGCTGACAGGTGGCAGAACTGGGATTAGAACCCATGACCTCTTACTCCTAAGCCCGTGCTCTTTCCACTTGGCCACACTGCTTCCCCACTATATTACAGAGTTGGTAGATATGTTCCCTGCCTACAACAAGCTTAAAGTCTAGGCAAAACAGACATTAATATAAATTAATTAATGGATATGTACATAAGTAGCTGAGGGAGAAGTGAATGAAGGATGCAAATTCAAATGCAAGAGTAATGCAGAAGAGAGTGGGAGAAAAGGAAATGAGGGTTTAGTCTAGGAGGGCCTCTGATTTTAATAAGGCTGTGAATGTGGTTATTAGTGTGGTTGTCTGGATTTGAAGAGGAAGGGCATTCTAGAACAGAGGCAGTATGTGGGTAATAGGTCAGTAGTGAGATACACAAAACTGAGGCACTGAGTAGGTTGGAGAAAAGTGTGAAGGCTAAGTTGTAGTCAAAAATCTGGGAGGTAAGGTAGGATCAGTCAAGGTGATTGAATGTTTTAAAACCTATAGTAAAGAGTTTCTGTTTGATGTGGAGTTTTCTTGAGAAGTGGGGAAACATGGACTGAATAGTTTTATAGAAAAATGATCTGGGCAGCAAAGTGAAGTATGGATTGAAGTGGGGAAGAGACAAGAGTCAAGAAAGTCAGCAAGGAAGCTGATGCAGTAATCAAGGTGGGTTAGGATAAGTATTTGGGATTAACATGGTAACAGTTTGGATGGAGAGAAAAAGGTAGATTTTAGCAATGTTGTGAAGGCTGAACTGACAGGATTTGGTGACTATGAGTGGAGAATAACACCAAGGCTACAGGCTTAAGAAACAGGGAGGATGGTAGTGCTGTCTTCAGTGATGACAAAGTCAGGGAGAGAGCAGGAGTTCAGGGAACAGAGAAGATGAGTTCTACTTTGGGCATGTTAAGTTTGGGATGTTGGTAGGCTATCCAAGTAAAGATGTCCTGAAGACAGGAGGAAATACCAGACTGCAGAGAAGGAAAGAGTTCAGGGCAGTATATGCAAATTTGGAAAGTCCTTTCATAAGCTTTGAAGGACTAGGGTCAGAGGTGGAAAGGGAAGATTTTGAGAACAGGTGGGTGACCTCTTGAGATGCTGTTATGAAAGATTGTTGAGTCAAAGAGGGGCTAGCAATAAGTAGGAACTTTGAAGGAGCAGGGAGCAAGTCATGCTTGATGGTTTCAATTTTACATGGAAAGGTCATTAGGGGCAAGAGATGCCAAGTGTAGGGACAGTAGTTCAAGTAGAAAATTAAGTCTGAAACATGCCATGGACAAAGCGAATGGGAGTCAAAAACATGGCAAAATATTATTGCTGGGTGATGAGGAAAGCACCAAGTTAAAGTGGATGAGAATAAGATTTGATGGATGCAGTTGCCAATGAGTCTGGATTTCCCCTAGCCACAATCCACAGTTTGCGTATAAGAGTGGAGGAAGCATAATATGGAAGCAAACCAGGACTGTGGGTTAGTGGTACGAGTTTGGTGGAGGGACATGTGAGAGAAGAAGTTGAGTTCTGTGGAGAGATCCTTTTGCAAAGTGTCAATTATATTTTGTGTTTGAATATCAGTCAATATTTCTAGAGCACCAACTGAATACCTTAGAACAGTGCTTTGCTCATAGTAAGCACTTAATACCATCTTTATTAGTACCTGGAATAAGTAGACCTGATCCCTCAGGAGATTTAGTATCTTGTAAGGGAGACCGACATTAAAATACATTACAGAAAGGCATAGAGTTCAAAGACCAATGAACTAGTGGCATTTAAGAAGGCTTTCTGGAATTGAAAGGCTAAAAGAGGAGAGTGTCTACTGAGGGCTTTTTGCCCTTCTGCCCAAATAAAGGTTGGTCTTCCAAGGGTTTTTTCAAGAACAGAAGGCAGTATGTTCTACTTATCCTTACTCTCTATGTCATATATTCTCTGCACATAGTAAGCGCTCAGTAAATACTAATGAATGAATATATTAACCTGACTCCAGGGTGGGACTATTTCTAAATATTGCTTGAACATAAATGAGTGGAAGATCCTTCCCAGTCTATGTAAATCCGAGACCTTGTTTCTTCACAATTTCCTCTATTTCATGCTTCAAGCTTTTGTGTGTACATTTTACCCATACGATGTATATGTGTTTGATTGGATTCTACTTGGAGATATTAATGTGTTTTTACAGCCAATATGAATATACACCAGCACGTGAAGTGGAGGAATAGCTAAGAGTACACAGAGCTGATTCTGTTCCACAGCCTCATTTTGTCCAGTTAACCCTGGTCACCCATCCTCCAATGTCAACTCAGCTTCTCATTCAGCAGATACAGACACCTCTGGACTGAAGTCCTGCTCGGTCTCTATGGTATTGAGTACAGAGAGACAGGTAAAGCACGGACAGAATAGGGTCAAACCATTACATAAATATGAGTGTGTAACATGCACAGAACACTATAATAAGTGATTGAGAGAAAATATCACAGAGTTGGTCCTCAACATTTGTGCAGTGTTTTGAGGTGAAGATTCAGTCATTTAGCTATCAAGTTCTTGGTAATACGATCCTGGCATCAGTAGTGATGCAGCTTGAAAGGGGAGACACATGTGTCCTTATTTAGGGAAACAAGGTGGCTCAATAGAAAGAGCCCAGGCTTGGGAGTCAGAGGTCATGGGTTCGAATCCCAGCTCTGCCACTTGTCAGCTGGGTGACTGTGGGCAAGTCACTTCACTTCTCTGTGCCTCAGTTACCTCATCTGTAAAATGGGGATTAACTGTGAGCCTCATGTGGGATAACCTGATTACCCTGTATCTACCCCAGCGCTTAAAACAGTGCTCTGCACATAGTAAGCACTTAAATACCAACATTTATAATCTGAAAAGATTATATGAAAGTAGGTTGCGAAGGCAGAAGTGGAGGGGTTTTGTAATTGAAGTGCTCAGGGGGTCAAGAAAGGCCTGACCATAGTAGAGGGGAAGAGATAAAGTGAGCTGGGGTGATCTACAGAGTAATTTTAAGTACCTGTAGGGCTCAGCCATAATGTCAGAATGGTTCTGCAATGTAATCTAATCAACTGCATGTAAATATTTGTTGAAACTGATAAAATAGTTGAACTGTGTGTAGGATTAGAAAGCTATAAAGCCATTTTCTTTTCTAGGCTGTGAGCTCACTGTGGCAGGGAATGTGCCTGTTATATTGTAAAAAAAAAAAAATTGTGGTATTTGTTAAGCGCTTACTATGTGCAAAGCACTGTTCTAAGCGCTGGGGATACAATGTGATCAAGTCCCACGTGGGGCTCACAGTTTTAATCCCCATTTGACAGATGAGGTAACTGAGGCACAGAGAAGTTAAGCGACTTGCCCAAGGTCACACAGTTGAGAAGTGGTGGAGCCGGGATTAGAACCCACGACCTATGACCCCCAAGCTTGTGTTCTTTCCACTAAGCCATGCTGCTTCTCAATGTTGATTTATGCTGTCGAGTCATGTCCGACCCAAAGCGACTCCATGGACACATCTCTCCTAGAACACCCCATCTCCATCCTTAATTATTCTGGTTCTGTATCCATAGAGTTTTCTTGGTAAAAATATGCAAGCAGTTTACCATTACCTCCTTCATGCAGTAAACATAAATCTCCACTCTCGACTCTCTCCTATGCCTCTGCTGCTCAGTACAAATTAGTTTTGACTCATAGCAGATTGCCTTCCTTGCTAGCAACTGCCCAAGCTGGAATGAAAGGGTATGTCTCTGCTTGACTCTCCCTCCTGTAGTAGAGACTGATAAAGCACTGGAAACTCTTGAGGTGCGACCCTGAGAGGTAAGTTCACCATGTAGCAGCTGCTTAAGTATCTTACTGTCATCCATTCTCTATGCTTTACTGACATGTCATTCTATAGGTTTTACAACTGCATAGTATAGCGCTCTGTACACAACAGACATTCAATGAATACTATTGAATGAAGGTAAAGTTTTGGCTTCAAATACCTTATTGAAGCAAAGTATTGAGACATTTTCAAGATTCACACCACCTTCTTCTAGCTTAATCGATCTGTTCCTTAAAACAACATGATTTGTCTCAGGTTTTCTATCTTCTATTGTAAGTGATGAACTAATTAGGAGCAGGAAAATAAATCAGTT
The DNA here is from genome assembly GCF_004115215.2 of Ornithorhynchus anatinus. Lineage (NCBI taxonomy): Eukaryota > Metazoa > Chordata > Mammalia > Monotremata > Ornithorhynchidae > Ornithorhynchus > Ornithorhynchus anatinus. The sequence continues at coordinate 86,990,496 of NC_041731.1, forward strand.
ATTTTATTGCTGTATTCTTAATACCAATCTTAATTAAGATGTTTTATTAGTAAAGCATTTGGCTTGACCTGACAAATTAAATGAATTTCTCCCTTGCCATTCTGATCCTCACAGCAGTGAAACATAATAATCCCATCTTTGTTCCTGTTCATTTTCTTTGATAATTATTCTTGATGGTGTAAGATGAGGTGTGGACCAGGATATTTAGATTTTCCCTGCATATCATGAATTTCGTTTATCCAGGATAGGATGCTTGGAAAATGGGTTGTCCACCTGATCTATTTGGGATTTTTATCACTAGTAGGAAGACCATTCAACTGAGAACATCAATGCTGTACTAACAGAGGATGCTATGCCAGAGGATGCTATGCCAGAGGCCTGCTGAAAGACAATATTTGTATCTTGCTTATTTGAAATCTATAAGAGAAAGATTTTAACATTTCCCCAAGCATGCTGCAAATGTGTACATGGCACATTTCAGAGATGACCAATTCAAAGCTTATGCTATGATGCAAGCCCCACTCAACCCACTCTGTGTTGTATCCATATACACACACACCCACTCTTCGTGTTGCCTGACAAGGCTCATCACTTCTCTCACCCTCTAGACTAAGTTTGTTCTTGAAACTGTAAGCTCATTTTAAGCAGGGAATGTTTCTATATATTATGGTTCCCCAAGGGTTTAGTACAGTGTTCTGCACACAGAAAACGCTCAATTCAATTAACTGTCACTAACTCACTGAAAATCCCTTGCACACAAAACTGTAATGTACTATTCCCTTCTAGACTGTAAACTGCAGCATGACAGAGTGGATAGAGCACAGGCCTGGGAGTTATGGTTTCTAATCCTATTTATGTCACTTGTATGCTATATGACCTTATTTAAATCACTTCTCTGGGCCTCTGTTCCCTCATCTGTAAAATGGGGATTGAGACTGTGAGCCCCACGTGAGACAGGGATTGTGTCCGATCCAATTTGCTTGTGTCCACCCCTTCACTTAATACAGTGCCTGGCATATAGTAAGTGGTTAACAAATATCATCATTGTTTTTGTTATATGATAAGGAATCTTCTCTGCTTACTCTATTTTATTTCCTAACCACTTACTACAGTGCTCTGCACAGTAAACATTCAAATACCAATGATTGATATAAAAGACAAGGTTCCAGTACCTTTTCCATTAGGCATCGATCAATCCCTCAGCAAGTGATCAATTTGGGGCTGCTTAAGTTTCATAGGACCTTGGTTAGAGTTGGGAGGCAAAGAGAGGAAAAATAAAGGCTATAACCAGTGTGCCCAAGCTTAGGGTTTTTTTTTTTGCCTTAATGATAATGTTTTGTTCAGATTCATCCACACTGTTTCAGAACACCCAGCCTGTGAACAGAGGCAAGGAATGAAAGGATCGGGGTGCGGACTGATGCTATGACACTTGGAAAGCGGGAGACACTACTGTGCTCTCACTTCTTTTGTTAGCTGTCTGCTGTGCCCTCCCTTATCTATTATGGATTATGATGTTAGGAGTATTTTAATATGTCTTGAATGCAATTTCCACAACCCAAAGGACAGCAAGAATCACTCTTACTCATCAAGAGGAACACACTCTAAGTGTCTGAATGTAAAGAAATGCTCCAAACCAACTGAATCAAAGTTCATCCTTAATCCCAGACAAAAAGAGAGTCTGAAATGGCTTATGTTAAATAATCAAAAAAGTACAGGGTCCTTTAAGGAATGCAACCAGAGATTTATGCCAGATGCAGACTATTAGCTCTAAAATGTCCTCAGTAAGAAGATTCACTTAGCTTTCCAGCCATGTGACATGCACCAGTTTTATGTTCTGCTTGCCTTGCTGGGAGATGGTTGGAAGCAGAAGTGATTAGCTGATCAATAGTGTCTCACCATATTCTGATTTAGTATTTGAAAACATGAGCAAAGATAAATGTAAAAATATATCTCATTTTGGCTCTCCTTTAAGAGGATAGGCTCAAGGAGACACCCTCCCTAAAGGTTCTTGTAACTATTGCTGTTTTTCCAGGGCCAGTGAAATGAGAAGGACTTAGAAAGTGGTACTGAAGGATTCAGACTTCTAGAAGTCACTGCTCTCACTCTGCATTTCACAGTGAGCTAAGGCTGGATTTTTTTTTAGGCCCCAATATACTGTTGTTAAAGCAATTGGAGCAAGGCTGCAGTTTTAACTTCATATAATTGGAAGAGGCCCAATTAAGTCTTACCGAGTTGCCACCCATGTCAATCAATCAGTGGTATTTATTGAGCACTTACTGTGTGCTGAGCACTGCACTAAATGCTTGGGAGAGTAATATTACAGAATTGGTAGATACATTCCCTGACCACACTGAGATTACAGTCTAGAAGGGGAAACAGATAATATAAAGACATAAATTAAGGATATGTTCATAAATTGTGGGGGGTTGAGGGCAGGATGACCAAAGCATGCAAATCCCAAGTGCAAGGGAGATGCAGAAAGGATTGGGAGAAGAGAGACATAGAAAAGATTGAAGTACAGTGAGTAAATTGGCATTAGATGAGCAAAGTTATGGGCTGGGTTGTAGTAGGAAATATAGGTGGGGTCAAGGTGACTGAATGCTTTAAAGCTAATGGTAAGGAGCTTTGGCTTTAAATCAGCTAATCACCTTACCCCCTCCTTTAATACTTCACTCATTTCTTACTGCAACCCAGCACACTCACTTTGCTCCTGTAGTCAAGCAGTCAAACTACCTAGTGTATCTTGATTTCATCTACCTTGCCACTGACCTGTAGCCCACATCCTGTGTCTGCATTTAACTCACTTTCCCTACCTTCAAAGTCTTATTGAAATCTTATCTTACAAGAGGACTTCCCCAACTAAACCCTCATTTCCCCTCCTCCCTTGTGTCATCCTAGCACTTCCATTTGTACCCTCTATGTACTAGCAGGGTGTCCTAGTTAATAAAGCAATGGGCCTGGAGTAAGAAGGACCTGAGTTCTAATCCCAGCTGGGCCACCTGTGTGCTGTGTGACCTTGAGCAAGTCACTTAACTTCTCCAGGCCTCAGTTCACTCATCTGTAAAATGGGGATTAAAACTGTGAGCCCTATATGGAACAGGGACTTTGTCTAACCTGATTAGCTTGTATCTACCACAGTGTCTAGAACAGTGCCCAGTACATAGTAAGAGCTTAACAAATACCATGATCATTATTATTGTTAGATATTTACCCACCTTAAGCTATATAGCATTTACAAGCACATGCATAATTTGTTAGTGTTGTTTCCCCCTGTAGACTGCAAGCTCCTTTTGACCAAGAAACATGTCTACCAACTCTGTAGTACTGCACTCTTTCAAGTGCTTAAAGTGTTCTGCATTCAGAAAGCTCTCAATAATTACATTTGATTTATCAGTTCAAGAATACAGATGGCCACACTCAGGTGTCCTATAATATGGGTGTTACATTTTTGACAAGCTCTCACTAAGGAAAATCTTATTGTACACATTCTTGACCAACATATTGTGTAAGTGACATCCTCTGTTCTTATGTTGAAATGTAAGCTCTCAATTGTATTGAAACTTTATTGTGTATAGAGCACTATCCTAAAGGGGATCAAATGCCTGTATTCCCTCCATGGGGGATGGGGACTATGTCTAACTTGACAAACTTGTATCAACCCCGGGGTTTAGAATGGTGCTTGACTCATACTAGGTGCCTAAATATCACAATTATCATTATAATTATTATTTATGAAAGCTTGGTATAGTAGACATGATCCCTCGCCATCATTCTAGTGGTGAAAACAGACACTTGTTAGGCCTTAAGATACAGAGAGGTGGTATTATTCCAAGAACATTTCATAAATCCCTAATGGTAGTCCATCCAAAACATTCCTAATGGAAAACTTACTGCACCTTGAAAAGATATTAGAGTTCCATTGGTTCTATTAATTAATTTCTACTTTCTACTTTGAACCTATAGCAATTCAACCTCTTAACAGGACCGGGATCTCAAACAAGAAAAACCAGATTTTTTTCTACTTCTCCTACATTAGATAATTTGAAATAATTTAAGTGACTAGTGTACAAGTCACCAATATAAGAGTTCTACAGTTACTTATTTCTTTCATCTATATTGTTCACTGAACTCCTTTTACAATCTGGAGATAATCTTAAAAAATGCATCCATTTAAGTTGAATCTGGTAAAAAGAATCCTTTGTTTATGAAAGATCATATATAAATTAAAAATTAAATAAAAAATGGTCACATACTAGATACCAAGGAAAACACTTTCATCCATTTGAGTTTAAGCCACAGCAACATAGTTTTTAAGAAAGAAGGAATTACTGCATCTCTGCACCATTTCACAAAGTAAGCTTACCAGAATCATTAAATGTTGTCCTCCTTGACATGGACTATAACTGAGCTTCCTTGAAAAATTTTAATATCTTCCCCCTCCAATGCACAGAAATCTTTTCAGTAATCTCCCTTAACTTCACTTCTTTAGAATCACTCCACCCAATAGGTTTAGTTTCCAGAAGTGGAACAAACATAGAAGTAAAAGATTCCATAAAGGCTTGACACATTTTGTTCCAAGGTATGTCATGTGAAATCCTTCAAGATGATCCAATAAATGAGCAGTTTACATTGTCTCCGGCTCAACTAGCCTGATAGTTTAAAATGGGAAAGTTTCCCGATCTTGTGACCTGGCAGCGGCATCAGGAAAGAAGGAGGTAGTATATTTCATGACCCAGGGTGGTCTCTACCCCCTGCCCTGTTGCAGGGGTCAACTCTGAAGAAAGACCCTGGACTGCATCTCCCAGCTGTCCCTGACACCGGGATCATCTCTGAAGTAAGGGGCCCAGGCTCATGTTGTAGTAGATAGAACATGGACCTGGAAGTTAGAAGGTCATGGGTTCTAATCCCCATTATGCCACTTGTCTGCTGTGTAGCTTTGGGCAAATCACTTCACTTCTCTATGTCTCAGGGACATCACCTATAAAATAAGGATTGAGATTATAAACTCCACATGGGATAGGGACTGTGTCCAAGCCAATTTACTTGTATCCACTCCAGCACTTAAGACAGTGCCTGACACATAGTAAGCGCTTACCAAATTCCACAGTTACTATTATTACTGTGTCAGTTGCAGTAAGTTGAAGTTGGGTTAGATGACGAAGACAGGAGAGGAAGATAATTTACAGCTCTTATCCCATTTTCACTTATTTAGGAATGAATTAGAAGGAAGCTTATCTCTTTTTAATTAAGTTTTTCCAGCTCTTTCTTGGGTCCCTTCTACCACAGCTGAGCCCCCTGCAGTAGAATTTAGGAGAGAGCAGTGCTGGCGTGGCTCAGTGGAAAGAGCACGGACTTGGGAGTCAGAGGTCATGGGTTCCAATCCCAGCTCAGCCACTTAGCTGTGTGACTTTGGCCAAGTCACTTAACTTCTCTGGACCTCAGTTACCCCATCTGTAAAATGGGGATTAAGACTGTGAGCCCCACATGGGACAACCTGATCACCTTGTATCCTCCCCAGTGCATAGACCAGTGTTTTGCACATAGTAAGTGCTTAACAAATGCCATCATTGTTATTATTACCGATTCATGAGACAGAGTGTCTAGCACAGTTTCCTCCACCAGGGCTTTGTGTGCGCTTCTGTGATGGGAAGCGGAGGAGGCAGGCCCCAGACCACCATCAAATTACATCATATGACAAGATGTCAATCATAGGGACTGCAGCTCTATGTTCAGTCATAATTCAATCTCCCTTCTAGGGAATGGTAGGTCTGATAGTTCTCCCAGACATTCATAATCCATATGAATTTTATACAGATTGCACCCATGATATTACCAAATAAAATAGACGATCATAAAACAGTGACCTGAGCAGAGTATGTGTTCAATAAATACCATTGATTAATAAGATTTCTATTTCAATTCATTTGTAAATCAGAATGACTCACTTTTCTAGGGATTCTTTTGTGTGATCAAGACTAAAATACTCCCTGGAAACAACTGGCAACTACTATTCAGTATTCACTCACTGGATATGGATAGCAACAATGGAAGTGTCATAGGATGGTCGGCTAGTCAAAAGAAATATGTTCTGGCACAGTGTGAAAAGTGCATTAAAAATATATGTATAATATAAACTAGGAAAATGCATTTCTAAAGATTCCTCAGGGCATTTTGGGTTGTTCCTTACACTCCCGCAGCAAGCAACTCACAATTCACAAAGTCCTCATTTTTTAAGAATATTGGAATCTCTGAAAAAGGCAGGTGTTCCTTATGAATAGTGCTCTTTATGATTCTTGTTATGTTAATTACAGAAATAAAAACAGCTGCACTTAAACTCTCGGTACATTAAATTTACTGGGTAAAATATGCTTTTCTAAAAGTGAGGCAGTCTCTTAGTTTCAATGGATAAGACGCATGTAGATTTCTCTGAATTTTTTTTAAACACTTAGGTCTTTAACAATTTATAGCCTACAAATTCCCATTGCCAATTATCAGAGATCTTAATGTTTCTCCAATATTAGGCTCTCTTGAAGGGCTAGTGATGATTACCACAGAAATTTTCACAGAAGAAAATCTAGATGTTGAAATTTAGAAAGCCAGGTTTATGAGTCCACAACCTTAGACAAATCTAGAATTTTTAGTAGCTACATTTGTTCAGGTTCCATCCTAATGAATCATCCACAGGTTAATTATAGGAGAAAGATGGGCTTACTCCATCTTCCTGACTCTAAATGGGTCCACTGATGCGTAACTATTTTGAAAAATTGTGCACACACATACACTGTTCAGAATACCCAAGTACATGGACTTTATAACACTATGTTATTTCCCAGGGTAATTCTCTGGAGTACATTCAGGTTCAGAAAAAGGATATAGCCAACTTTCCTTCTCTGCATTCCCAAAATATGGGCTTTACAAAGCATCTTTACTGAGACTAACCATACCACCACTTATTGAAAAAGCACTGACCAAGGAGTTTGGCTACTTAAAAGAAATTACACTCCAAGCAGTGTGTGTGTGCATGCTTGTGTGTGTGTGTATTCACATGCACAAGAGAATGTGTGTGTTTATATTACTATTGGCTGACAACAAGCCTGAAGGGGAAGCAGTGTGATATAGTGTGGAAGAGCACCTATGTCTGTAATTCATTAACGTCTGTTTCCCCCTCTAGACTGTAAGCCCTATCTGAGCAGGGAAAGTTTATGTTTATTGTTATGTTGTACTCCCCCCAATTGCTTAGTACAGTGCTGTGCATACAGTAAGCACTCAATAAATATGATGGACTGACTAGGAGCTAGAGGACTCAGATTTAAGTTCAAACTGCTCCAGTCTGCTCTATGAGTGTAAGTCACTTAACCTTGCTGTACCTCAGTGTCCTTGTCTGAAAGATGCAACTAATACCTGTCTTTCTCACAGGGTTGTTTTGAGGGAAAAAGAGAGAATGCTTTGAAGATGAGGGCTACAAAAAAAAAATCAAGGTATTTCTAAAACATGTACCATCGCCTACACCCAAAGATTTTAATTGATAAAATGGAATGTTTCCCTCATTCCTAAGCTGTATGCTGTTCAGTGGCATACAGAAGCAATAAGCAGAAGGAAAAATAACCAGAAAGGCCTTGGAATGACCTTTAGACAGAATGTAGTGATATAAAAACTTAATTCAATTGCATGTATTGAATGCTTATTGTGTACACTCATAGCACTGTATCAAACACTTTGGAGAATACAACAATGAACAGACATTACCTGCCCACAACAAGCTTACAGTCTGGAGCGGGAGACAGGACATAAATTACAGATATGTACATAAGTGCTGCGGGACTGAGGGGAGATGAATAAAGGGGGAAAGTCAGGGCAACACAGAAGGGACTGGGAGAAGAAAAAGGAAGCCTTAATCAGGGAAGATCTTTAAAGAGATGTTCCTTCGATAAGGTTTTGAAAAGGTGGGGATAGTAATTGCCTGTTGGATATGAGGAGGGAGGGTGTTCCAGGCCAGAGGCAGGGTGTGGACAAAAGGTGGGTGGTGAGATGGACAAATGAAGGTGCAGCGAGAAGGTTAGCATTAGAGGAGCCAAATGTGCAGATTGGGTCGTAGTAGGAGAGTAGCAAGGTGAGATAGGAAGGGGCAAGGTGATTGAGTGCTTTAAAGCCAATGATGAGGAATTTTTGTTTGATGTGGAAGTGAATGGGCAACCACAAGAGTTCTATTGTCAATTCCAAGCACTTAGTACAGTGCTCTGCACATAGGAAGTGCTCAATAAATACTATTGAATGAATGAATAAAAGGTCTTTTTAGATGCCAAACTAATTAGATTGTGAAAATGGACCCATGAAGCTCCTGGAGCAGTTTCATGAGCTTCCTCCACATCAAATAGCAGGACTGGTTTGCCAGGAACTGGAATGCAGTCAAGTCCACAACAGAGGTATGATGTGCATAAGATGTATTTGATCAGCTCACACAGCTGTCTGGGCAGGCTATTGATTCTTCCAATCCCTAAGCCAAGGGATTGGACTACAGTCTAACATGCTTTCACCTTGCCCACCCTTAGTCATATGACCCAATCTGATGCCAGCTTCCACAACCAGGCCCATTGGGTTGGATGCTAGCTACTGCACTCTCCAGTCTGGGGTGTCACTCCTGCTCAGACTGCTACTGGCTCTTGGAGATTTATCTTTTCATAGGTTTATTAAATACAAAGAAAACAAACAGGCTCCTCATTTTATCTCCACTACTCACTTTGTGGGGAGACAGACCTTAGGGCATCAAGGAAATAGGAACCTGCATAGTGATGGTGGCCATGGCAGTTCTCTCACTGCAAGGATCAACTCAGGTAAATGAGCAGGACATTGGTGGGGAAGAAGTAGGGAAACATTTTCCTGCTTTGCCTGTGCAGCCACTGCTCTGAATCCCAGAAAAATGAGCCAGGTTAGCAAGGAGAAATAGGTTTTCCTGCTTCCCCTGCTGCAGTCACTGCTCCAAAGCCTGGGAAAATAAGTCAGGGATAAGTAGAGGAAAATGTGTTTTCCTGCTTCATCAATCCGGACCCCCGATATGAGTGGAGTCCCACTCCAGGGCCCAGGAAAATGAACTGGGACAGTAGAGGAAATCCCCATGGTCAGCCTGGGTTCCTTTTTCCTGAACTTCACAGAAAGTCCCGCTTCCCTCTTTCCTGACACCTCCCCCTCCTCGGAAGGTCTGGCAACTTCATAATTTAAACTTTGAGAGATCTGGCCAGAAAAATGTATTAAGCACTTCTTGATGAGATAAGCTCGAAAGACTTCACTGGATTAATATTTAGAAGAGAAAATCCACACAAATTTTCATGGAATCCTGCAGTTATTTCACCAGCTGTGAAACCATGTTTACAGCAGTGCAGCTTCACTTGTTGGAGCGGAAGGAAAACGGATACCCAAGAAGCTCCTTTCAAGGGGACCTGAAAGAGAGAATCTCTGGAGAGATGGAAAAAAAAATATGAAACTCACTCTTGGCTTCAAAGGTCTCCATCACCTTGCACCCTCCTACCTCACCTCCCTTCTCTCTTTCTACTGCCCACCCCATACACTGTGCTCTTCTGCCGCTCACCTCCTCACTATCCCCCATTCATGCCTATCCCGCCATCGACTCCTGGCCCGTGTTCTACCACTGTCCTGGAACGTCCTCCCTCCTCACATCCGCCAAATTAACTCTCTTCCCCTCTTCAAAGCCCTACTGAGAGCTCACTTCTTTCAGGAGGCCTTCCCATACTGAGGCCCCTCCTTTCCCTCTGCTCCCCTCCCCTCTTCTCACCCCCGTCCTCTGCCTCTCCTCCCTCCCCTCTGCATTGTGCTCATTTGTATATATTATTTATTGCTTTAATTTGGTAGAGGTATACATCCCCTTGATTCTATTTATCTTGATGATGTTTTGTTTTTGTATTGTTCTGATTTGCTTTGCTGTCTGTCTCCACCGTTTAGACTGGGAGCTCATCACTGGGCAGGGATCATCTCTGTCTGTTGCCGAATTGTACATTACATGTGCTTAGTAGAGTGCTCTGCACATAGTAAGCACTCAATAAATACTACTGAATGAATGAACTCTTTTATATTGTACTCTTCCCTTCACTTAATACAGTGGTCCACATACAGTAACTACGATTGATTGATCTGCATGAAACTCGTACCCATGCAACCCAGAAAGGTGTAACCCCAGGTGGCATCCTTCACAAAGATGAGTTTTACATGCATAATAATAATGTTGGTATTTGTTAAGTGCAGAGCACTATGTGCAGAGCACTGTTCTAAGCGCTGGGGTAGATACAGGGTAATCAGGTTGTCCCATGTGAGGCTCACAGTTAATCCTCATTTTACAGATGAGGTAACTGAGGCCCAGAGAAGTGAAGTGACTTGCCCACAGTCACACAGCTGACAGGTGGCAGAGCCAGGAGTTGAACCCATGACCTCTGACTCCCAACTCCAGGCTCTTTCCACTGAACCACACTGCTTCTGCATGTGCGTGCAGACACACACACACACACACACACACACACTGAAAATAACACTGATTCATAAGTTTTATAAAACCATCACTTCAGAAGGGCAGATTTGGAATATTGTAGAAGTTTGTGCCTTCCAAACAATCACTGAATCTCAGTTTAAGAGGTTTCAGAGCACAGCTTTTGTCTTGATAAATTACCAAAAAGGCGTGAGGGATTTGAGCAAATTTCTGGGTTTGGCATTGGAAGTGAGATTCATGATTAATCGATATTTTAATCAGAATCTGCCATAGTACAATGAAGCACTTGTTTCAACATATGTTTAGATCCCTGGGCTGTAAAAACCCTCCATTTTTCTATTTAATCTATAGCGTTGGCATGATCAAAGGTGCAGGTCTCTGACAAAATTACAGATACACAGAGTGTCACTTGTGATATCAAATCCAATTTATCATACCTCTCTATGCATAGAGGGGTCTCTGACCATATTTTAGCTGTACAAGTTTGTTAGAAATACTAAGAGATAATTGAAGTTAGCAGGGATGTATAGTGACATGGAATTTATTTAGGAAAAGAAATAGAGAGAAAAATATATCATTTGTCTATTTGGCACCAAATACCTAACACTGATTTTCTTTTAATGGTATTTGTTAAGTGCTTATTATGTGCCAAGTACCGTAATGAACCCTGGGGTAGAGACAAGATAATCAGGATGAACACAATCTCTGTCCCACTAAGGCTCACAGACTAAGTAATTTATTTTGATATTTCTTCTGGCCTTGTTTTAAAAAGCATAATAAAAATTCTGACGATCCTATTTCTACCTTTTCAGAAATGTAAATCAAATTTAAGACTAAATCATTCATCTGCTCAGTTGAGTTTTCACTCTATCCTTATGAGGATATTAAGCAATAACATCTGTAGTTTTCATTTGGATAAACAAATTTAAATGGGTTGAGGGATTTTCTCAAGACCACCCAAATGGCTGTCTTGGAACTCCAGTGTGGATCAGTGAACTGAATCCAATTGGGGAAAAATGTCATTAATATGTATTGAATTCCCCTTCCACATTCAAATAAATGGCAATCGCTTACACCATTTCTTTCCTTTTCCAATACATAAAAACAATGGCAGGCATGAAATGCTTAGCACAGTCTTGGGCACATGGTAAGCCCTGGAGTAGATACAGGCACACTCCCAATTCCTCACTGGTGTCACAGTAACAGGGAGGATGATGATGATGAAGAAAGAAAAAAATGTGACAGAGAAGTTAACTAACTTGTCCAAGATCACAAAGCAGGCAAGTAGCAGATCTAGGATTGCAACCCAGACTTTCCAATTCCCATTCCCTACCACTTCTTGCTATGATGAACATTGAGTTTCTTAGTAAAACCAGGAGACCATTTATATAATACAACCCTGAAGAGTGCAGACCTTAGATGGAGAGAGAACTAATAACTGTTGAAATAAAAAATGTTGGATAAACTGAGATGTGCCTTTCACATTTATCTGACTCTACATATCCTTCCCAGCAAGGCTTGGATTAATTCTCTATTATCCACCTACTCTTTGAAAAAGAAATGAAAGAGAAAGAAATGCCAAAGTCTTCAGTAATATAATAATAATAATAATATTAGTAATAAGTATTTATGGAGGGCCCACCTGGTACTATCCTTGGGAAGTACAGAGTAAAAAGTGACACATACCCCTGGAGGCAGCAAAGCGAGAAAGATAAAAATATTTACAAGACAGTAAGCTCATTGCAGGCAGAGAACAAGTCTACCAACTCTTTTGGGACTCACCCAAGTCTTAGTACAGTGCTCTGCCCACAGTAAGCACTCAGTAAATACAGTTGATTGGTTTATTGAGGGTGTGGTGTCTCCTCCCATGGGATAAAGTGTGTCGTTCCTTGGGGTGCAATGAGACTACCTACAAGTGTAGTATCTGTCTTTGGTGGTGTGCAGTGTCCATCTCTGGGGTGTAGTATGCCTTTCCGTGTTGTGCGGCATGTTCTTGAGGTGCTCTGTCCCTGCCATTGTGTACAGTGTCTGTCCTCAGGTTGCTGTGAGCCTGTCCATGGTTTGCAGTGTCAGTCTTCTGGTGCAGTTTTTTATGGTATTTCAGCAGTTACTATGTGCCAGACACTGTACTAAGCTAATAGATACAAGCTAATTAGGTTGGACATAGTCCCTTTCCACATGGGGTTCACTGTCTTAATCCCCATTTTACAGATGAGGTCACTGAGGTACAGAGAAGTGAAGTGACTTGTCAGAAGTCACACAGTGGATAAGTGGCAGAGCTGGGATTAGAGCCCAGATCCTTCTGATTCCCAAGCCTGTGCTACTTCCCATTTGGCTATGCATGGTATACAGACAGTGTCCATGGGCACACACCCCCCCACTCCTTGAAGGGATTTCACCTTGTGCCTAGATTCTGTCCTTATTATCATCATCTACAATAATAATGATGATGGTAATCACAATAATAATAGAGGCATCTGTTAAGCACTTACTATGTGCCAGACAGTATTCTGAGCACCGGAATAGAGAGATTAACACATCAGACACACTTCCTGTCCCACTGAGAGAAAGAATATACAGTTGAATATATTATATATATTCACAGACACAAAAACCAGAATGCTCAGTATGGGTACAAATAAATTAATAATTTTGAGTGTTGCCAGATGGGTTCATAACTCTTTAGTTCCTAAATATTGAATAGCAAGGAAGGCTATTAATTTGGGGAGAGCTATGGTCTGCAACATGGGGAGGGAGAGAATTTCCAAATGAGTGAAATAGCATTAGAGAGGAGGTGGTGGTGGAAGAGTTGGGAGTAAGATACAGCTATTGAAGGTGGGTTTGGGAAGATTGCAGCAGAAAAGTGGGGTGAAGGGAGAAGACAGACATGGAGGGCTTTGTCAATTTGGTCTCACAGTGGATGGTACTGGCTAAATGGGGGAATCAGGCGAAAGTGTCTTCATGTCTAGACTTCATGACAAGGCAAGGTAAAACAGGAGGATGTCAGGTGATTCAGCGCTTTCAAGTCAATGGTGCAGAGCTTTTGTTTCATGAGGAGGTGGATGGACAACCACTGGAATTTACTGAGGAGTGGGAAAACATATCCTGAATATTTTTTGTAGAAAAATGATCCGGGCAGCAGAGTAGGAGACATAGAAGTCTGGGAGGCCAGCAAGAAGGCTGATACAATAATCAAGGCAGGATAGGACAACTGACTGATTTCATGTGGTGTTAATTGTATCAATTATTGATTGGATTAATGTGGCATTAACTTCCTCTGCTCAACACTTTGCAATCTGGGTTCCAGTCCTGCTCCACCAATGACCTTCTTGCCAAGCCAGATGGCCTCTATTCCATCCTAATCATCTGCCTCAACACTGTGGACCACACCCTTCTTCTGGAAACATCATCTAACCTTGGTTTAACTGACCTATCTTTCTGACAGGTTCTTCTTAGGCAGAGGAGGAACCTGCAAAAGAGACTGTCACTCCCTAACTGTGAGAATCCCTCAGTTCTGGGTCTCCTATTCTCCTTCTACACCCACTTCATTAGAGAACTCATTTGCTCCCTTAGCTTCAATTTATTAGCTCAACTGGGATGATCCCCAAATTTACTTCTCCCCTTTTCAGCAGTCACAGATTTCTTTCTGCCTTCAGGACATTTCTACTTGGATGTCCTTCCAACACCTCAAATATAACATGTCTCACCCAAACCCTGTCCTCCTTTTGACTTTCCTGTCACTGCAGACAACATCGCCATCCTCCCTGTCTCAAGTTCATAACCTTGATTGGCACTATCCTTGACTCATCTTTCTCACTCAATCTGTCATGAAGTCCCATTGACTCAACACTCACAACCTCACTACAATCTGCCCATTCCTTTCCATCCAAACTGCTACCAGAGATCTTAGTACTTGTACCCCTCCTTGACTACTGCATCAGCTTCCTTGCCAACCTCCCACTCACTCCTCTCCAGTCCAAACTTCACTCTGCTACCCAAATCATTTTTCTGCAAAACCATTTAGTCAAAATTTTAACCAGTCCTCAAGAACCTCCTGTGGTTGCTCAGCTCCTTCCACATCAGGCAGAAATGCATTCTCAATCTACACTGGCATGCCTCATTTTGACAAGAAGATCCTCATGGGTAGTGATTATGTCTATCAACTCTTTTTTATGTACTCTCCAGAGGACTTAGTACACTGCTCTGTGCACAATAAGTATTCAATACCCACTGATTGATGCTATATTTATTAAGCTTTTACTAACTGCCATTAACACACAAGCTAATCAAGTTGGATACAGTCCATGTACCACATGAGGCTTTCTGTTCTAATCCCTAATTTACAGATGAGGTAGGCACAGAGAAGTAAAGTGACTTGCTCAAGGTCAAAGAGACAGGAGGAAGAGTTGGGATTAGAACTCAGATCCTTCTGACTCCAAGACCTGTATTTTACCTGCTAGGCAAAGCTGCTTCTCTTCACAGTGGTGGTTTACAAAAATCATAAAGCAACATGACCTGAGAGGCACTATGGCTAGTAGAAAGAACATGAGGTTCAAAGTCAGGGGACCTGAGTTCTAACCTTAGCTCTGGCAACTACTTGCTGTCTGACCTCAGACAAGTCCCTCAACTTCTCTGTGCTTCAGTTTCCTCAGATTCTGAGTCTCATATTGGACAGGGACTGTGCCCATCCTGATTAACTTATATCTACCCAAGCTCCAAGAACAGTGCTAGACATATAAACATATAACATATATATGTTTCGCATATATACTTAAGCACCCAAAAAAATGAGGAATTTCTGTTCATTAAATTCCACATCAGTAGAATAATAGTAATATAATAATAATGGTATTTAAGCACTTAGTATGTGCCAGACAATGTATTAAGCTCTGGTGTAGATACAAGCAAATTGGGTTGGACACAGTCCCTGTCCCATTTGGGGTTCACAGTCTTAATCACTTAATCAGAGAAGCAGCATGGCTAAGTGGAAAGAGCCCAGGCTTGGTTCTGTTTTACTTTGCTGTTTGTTTCCCCCGTTTAGACTGTGAGCCTGTTGGGCAGGGAATGTCTCTATCTGTTGCCGAATTGTATGTTCCAAGAGTTTGGTACAGTGCTCTGCACATAGTAAGCATTCAATATACACAATTGAATGAATGAAAGAATGAGTCAGAGGTCATTCATTCAATAATATTTATTGAGCGCTTACTATGTGCAGAACACTGTACTAAGAGCTTGGAATGTACATGTCGGCAACAGATAGAGACAGTCCCTGCCCAGTGACGGGCTTACAGTCTAATCGGGGGAGACAGACAAAAACAATAGCAATAAATAGAATCAAGGGGATGTACATCTCATTAAAACAATAGCAAGTAGAATCAAGGTGATGTACATTTCATTAACAAAATAAATAAAGAAAATATATACAAATGAGCAGATGAGCACAGTGCTGAAGGGAGGGGAAGGGAGAGGGGGAGGAGCAGGGGGGTAGGGAGGGGGCTTAGCTGAGGGGAGGTGAAGGGGGGGCAGAGAGGCAGCAGAGGGAGCAGAGGGAAAAGGGGAAGTTCAGCCTGGGAAGGCCTCTTGGAGGAGGTGAGCTCTCAGTAGGGCTTTGAAGAGGGGAAGAGAATTAGTTTGGCAGAGGTGAGGAGGGAGGGCATTCCAGGACAGCAAACTCTAGGTCATGGGTTCTAGACCCGGCTCCACCACTTGTTAGGTGTGTGACTTTGGGCAAATCATTTCACTTCTCTATGCCTCAGTTACCTCATCTGTAAAATGGGGATTAAGACTGAGTTCCACATGGGACAACCTGCTCACCTTGTATCCCGCCAGTGTTTAGAAAAGTGTTTCGCATATAGTAAGCACTTAACAAATGACATTATTATTAATCCACATTTTACAGATGAGGTAGCTGAGGCACAGAAAAGTGAAGTGACTTGCCCAAAGTCACACAGCAGACAAATGGAGGTGGGATTAGAACCCATGACCTTATGATTCCCAGATCCATTCATTGTCCACTATACTATGCTGTTTCTCATAATAGAAGGCACACAACGAAACCTGAAATGACAAATTCAAAACAAAAAGAAAAAAAAACATTTTTCTCCACCTACTGGGTAAGGATATGGATTAATAATGTATTAAGAAACTCTGGAGGCAGAATAAAGAGGTATTTACAAAGTTTTATTCAAAATTCAGGAACACAAAATTCACAGTACACTGTTACTGGGAGAGTTGGGGATATTGGAAGATGAAGAAGGGGCTAAACTAATTGATGAAAGATCAGTAATGAGTTTGAGGGGAAAACTTCAGAAGTCTCTGATGATGCAATAATGAGGATGGCAGGTTAAGATGGGGAGCAATAACATTTTTCCTTCAGGCTCCTGGTTTGCCTCAAGGAGCCAGAAATTGATACTCGATTGATTATTGGACTATTTCATTATGGCATTTCTTACGGCCTTACTTCAAGTATAGAGTAAATTGAAGAGTTTAAACAGTGGTGATTTCTTTTTTGTTACATCTATTACAATTTTAATCTTCGAGATCACTGATTGGTACCTTACCTTCTCTCACACAACTCCCCATCCCTCCAAATCCTTCAGCAAGATCCATTCAAGCAGAAAGTCCTGACCCTTGACTTTAAGGTATTCAGTAAGTTCTTTCATCCTCGTTCCTGTTCCACTCCAGGCCACTATGTTTGCTTTACTCCTCTAAAGCAAATCTACTCACTGTATCTGGTTCTCCTCTCACCCACCCTCTCTCTTACCTGAAGTTCCCTTGTCCTTCACATCTAACTGGCCATTGTGCTGTCCTCCAGAAATCAAATCTCGGGGGATGGGGGGTTAGGGGGATACCTTCCCTGATTAATCTCTCATGACTTCACCCTATAGCCTCACTCTGGCACTTCATGTGCTTTTTTCATTCATTCAGTCATGTTTATTGAGCACTTACTGCATACAGCGCACTGTACTGAGCGTTTGGGAGAATACAATGTAAAAATAAACAGAGACATTCCCTGCCCATAGCGACCTTACAGTCTAGAGGGGGAGAAAGACATTAATATGTTTATATTAATGTCTGCCAAACGCTCTATGTAAAAATCACAAAAGTTGAAAAACCAACAAAGTTTAGTGCTGGCCAATATGTATTACTCTTACATATAATGCTAAAAGCTTAGTCAAGCTAAATAAACACCCCTCTCTCTTTTTCATACCCAATCTTCATTCCTGGACTCATGAATGTGCTTGTTTGGATGGAGTTTCCATGGGATATTGAGTTACTCCCAATTATAAATTTTATGTCAGCATCCCCTGTTAATCCAGTGGAGATGTACCATTATCATTCAGCAAGAGATAAGGTGCAGGTGTTTAAGGCTGTGAAACAATATTGAAGAAGTCATGGT
Source organism: Ornithorhynchus anatinus (assembly GCF_004115215.2). Classification (NCBI taxonomy): domain Eukaryota; kingdom Metazoa; phylum Chordata; class Mammalia; order Monotremata; family Ornithorhynchidae; genus Ornithorhynchus; species Ornithorhynchus anatinus. The sequence continues at coordinate 87,008,387 of NC_041731.1, forward strand.
TATTTGGAAAGTCTGACAGGCAGTCAAGGAGGAAGGCTTTCTTCACGGGTTCCCTAAGGGCATGTCCACTGTGGGCTCCCCAGCAGGCACAAAAGTATCTGCCCTCCTCTGCTTTGGTGAACTTGTTTAAAATCAGGGAAGAGCTGGCATTCTGCCTCTCAGCTTCAACTCAAAGATCAATGAGGGCTGGATCCTGGACAACCTAGACTGCTGTGTAAGATAGAGGATTCTTTTCAGAACCTCACCTGGTCTCTGGTGATACCAGTGAACTATAGTTTTTCTAAAGGAAAGGCCAGATGGTTTGCAGTTTATGAGTACAAATTCATTCAGTAGTATTTATTGAGCATTTACTCTGTGCAGAGCATTGTACTAAGCACTTAGAATGCACAATTCGGCAACAGATAGAGACAATCACTGCCCAATGATGGGCTCACAGTCTAAATAATCTGTTTGGTTCCCCGGTATGGACAGTTGATCTTGAGCTAATGTGATAACGGTTACCACTTTGCTCACAAGTGGAGTCTTTAAAGTCTGTTCCATCTATCTGACCAAGTCTTTGAACCATTCTGGACTGGTAAATCCATTATATCTACCCAATTGCTTGCTCAGTAAAATACTTGGCATGTAGTAAGTACTTAAATGTCAAATTTTTGCAAGATCCTTGAAGTTAAGAGTCGTATCTATTAACTCTTTTGTATTCCCCCAAGGTCTTAGGACAGAATATGCGTATAATAAGGATATTATCTGTGGTACTTGTTATGTGCTTACAAATACTGTGTACTAAGCATTGGGGTAATCAAGATAAATCAGGTGGGACACATTCCCTTTTAAACTTGGGGCTCAGTCTAGTATTTTAGATTGATATATTACCTAAATTTTCTCCAGAACTCATTTTCTAAAAGGAAACACAGAAGTGAGTTGGATTTATCCTGGGATTGCATTAATTAACAATCTGGTTGAGCATTTATAGTCTCTGAATATTCTCAAATAGCATTTACAAGAGCATATATTCAGACTATCATTCCAACAATGCTCTACAGGTTTGAACACAAGGTAAAATTATAACCGAAAGAAAATGAGGAGCTCCTTGAAGATCAATCAATGACATCTATCGATCACTGACTGTGTGCGCAGTACTGTATTAAGGGCTCGGGAAAGTACAATCCTATAGAGTTGCTAGACAATTCCCTGCCACATGGAGTTTAAATGCTAGCCTTAACAATATCCTCCCTTTCCGTTCTATCCAAACTGTTACCATGTTAATATGATCATCCTATCCCACCTGGATTTTTGACTGCATCAGCCTCCTTGCTGATCTCCCAGCTTCCTGTCTCTCCCCACTCCAGTCCATACTTCACTCTGCTGCCTGAATCATTTTTCTACAGAAATATTCAGAACATGTCTCTTCACTCCTCAAAAAACTCTAGTGGTTGTACATCCACCTCCATATCAAAACTCCTCATCATTGGTTTTAAAACACTGCACCACTTTGCCCTCTATCACACCTTGCTTCTCTCCATCTACAACCCAGCCCACACACTTCACTCTAGTGTTAACCTTCTCACTGTGCCTCCATCTTGCCTATCTTGCCGCAGACCCCTAGACCACATCTTGCCTCTGGACCATGCCCTTCCTCTTCAGATCTGACAGATACTCTTCCATGCTTCGAAGCCTTATTGAAGGTGCATCTAATCCCAGAGGCCTTCCCAACTTTCCTCATCTCCCACTTCCTTCTGTATCACCCTGACATGTTCTCTTTGCATTTCCCCCTTTCAGGCCCACAGAACTCATGTACATATGTGTAATTTTATTTAGTTGTATTGTGGCCTGTCTCTCCCATCTAGACTGTAAACTCATGGTGGGCAGGGAATGTGTCTGTTTATTACATTCTCCCAAGCACTTAGTACAGTGCTTTACACAGTAAGCACTCAAATGTGATTGAATGAAGGAATGAGAGGGGACACAGACATTAAAACAATAATGCTAATGACAAAAATAGTACTTTTTATGTACTTATACATGCCCTGCACTGAAGTACTGGTATAGGTACAAAATAATCAGGTTGGCCATAGTAACTGTCCCACAGAGGGCTTAGTGTCTATGTTTGAGGGGGTTGGAATTAATCCCCAATATACAGATAAATTATAAATAGGGAAAATGAGAGAGTTTAGGCATATGTACATTGGTGCTGTGGGTGGGGTGAATTTCAAGTTCCCAGTGTATAGGTAACTCAGAAGGGAGAGTGAATAGAAGAAATGAGGTTTGTCAGGAAAGGGGTCTTGGAGACGTGAATTTAGGAGGGTGGAGAAGGTGGGGAAAGTATCAGTGTGTTACATATGAATGGAAAGAATTCTGGCCCAGAGGTAGGAAGTAGGCATGGAATTATCAATGAAATAGACAAGATCGAGGTACAGAGAGTAGGTTGAGGAGCTCCAGAAGAGATCTTGAAATAGTAATAGTTGTACTTAAAGCATGAAGAATTGGGAAAGCATCTAACCAGGAAGTAAATTTATTCCCCACATGGCCTAGTGAAGAGAGCACAGGTCTGAGAGTCAGAAGGACTTGAGTTCTAATCCCTGATCTTCCACTTGTCTGCTGCATGACTTTGGGCAAGTCACAACTTCTCTGTTCATTCATTCATTCAATAGTATTTATTGAGCGCTTACTATGTGCAGAGCACTGTACTAAGTGCTTGGAATGAACAAGTCGGCAACAGATAGAGACAGTCCCTGCCCTTTGACGGGCTTACAGTCTAATCGGGGGAGACAGACAAGAACAATGGCAATAAATAGAGTCAGGGGGAAGAACATCTCGTAAAAACAATGGCACTGTTCCTCACTTATCTCCATCTGTAAAACCAAGATTTATTCAGAGCCCCATGACGGGACATGGATTGTGTCTAGCCTAATTATTGTATCTACTCCAGCACTCAGTACAGTGCCTGTCACGGAGTAGGCAGTTTACAAATACCACTTATCAGGAAAATAAAATGATGTAGTAACTGACACCGATAATAGCTTAATGAGGGTTTCTAACAAACTGAGTTAAGGGGAAGAAAAATCAAATTCCTTTTCTTTGTTATGTAGTGTTCGAACAACTCATTATTGCCCAGATGAAAGTCAATTATAGTTTAAGCTACTTTTTGATTAGATGTCAATCCCGTCACCCAAGAGATCCTTACCAGTCAACTGAGTGACTTATAGCAAGTTAATAGTAACAGAAATAAAGGAATATACCTTGTCATTGTACCTTCAAGACAAAAAGAGGGTTGAGAAATACATGCAATATGGGTTGATTCTGTCCTCTCATTTAAGTCAGTGAGCATTTTGAACACTATAGCATGAGGATAAGGGGTCAAGCCAAGTAGATGTAATGGCAGACATTCTTTCAGTTAAAAAAAAAAATCAAATAAATCAGAAGCATCTAGTGTCTTAAATGGATATCTGAGACACATCGTTAATGTATAAAACTGGCACTCCTGGATTTATACAGAATTGAAACTTTTGTCTGAATTGTTGGGTCACTTTAAAAATTTTTTCTTCTGTTTTCTTGGCTTCACAAAGTGTCTCCAAAAATATGAAGTACAGTCAATCAGGAAAGAAATGGGAATTGGTAAGTACTTGATAAGGGTTTCTCTCTAGGTGAGAAACACCCACGAAAAAAAGGAAATTCATTCTTTCCTCCCCTGTCTTAATAATGTAAATGAAGAATTAGAATTCATTCAATCATATTTGAGTACTTACTGCGTGCAGAGTACTGTAATGATCTGTAGGGTAAAAATAAGACGTACCAGATTCACATTCTTTACAGTAGGAGAGATGATGTATAAATTGTAAGCTTGTATGAGTACAGTAATGCTAGTTAGACAATGTCAAGAATGTGGAAGGAAAAATTTATCAGGAATATGGATCTTTGATATCTGAGTTAATCTCAAATCAATCAGCTCTCCCCCTTCTAATCTTGATCATCTACTACAATCCAACCCACACATTTCACTCTACTAACACCAACCTATTATATTTAAATCTTGTCTTTGTTATTGACCCCTTTTTCATATCATCCCTCTGGCCTGAAACTCCCTCTCCTTCACATACAACACCTTCGCCACTTCCTCAAAGCCCAACTAAAATCACATGTCCTTCAAGAAACCTTTTCTGACTAATCACTCATTTTTCACCCTATGTTCTGCCCCTTCTTTTATTTCCCTCTAGATCGTAAGGTCCTTGTGGACCAGCATCATGTCTACCAACTCGTTATATTGTAATTTCCCAACTGCTTTGGACAATACTGGGAACAAAGAACTCAAGAAATATATTGATTGGTTGATCTGAATCAGATAGGACAATTTGATCCTCCTTTCAACAACATGATCAAACCAGTTAGAAAATGAAAGACATGGGCATTCACAGTCATTACTTTCCTTAGATTATTTTTTTTTAAATCTTGGCTCAGACTGAAAGCTTCTCCCAGAAAGGAAACCAAGATTGTTGTCCCTCATAATAGATGCACTGGAGTGGAGAAATAGGTTCCCTGCCAACAAGGATCTTTTTTTTTATTTTTTAAAAAAATGGTATTTGGTAAGTGTTTATTATGTGACAGGCACTGTACTGAGCACAGGGGTAGGTATCTACAAATCAGGTTAGATGTAGGGCATGTCCCACATAGGGCAGTCTTCATCCCTATTTTACAGTGAGCTAAAAGTCACAGAGAAATGAAGTGTCTTGCCCAAGGTCACATAGACAAGAGAAGTCAGGATTAGAACACAGGTCCTCTGATTGCCAGTCCTGTGGTCTTTCCACTAGGCCACATTGCTTCAATACTGATGGGTACATATAGTCAGTTTTCCCTTCCCCTTGTTGATATCTGATTCTATCAGGGCGATTGTTCTATCAGGGCAGTTGCTCCATGTTCTGATAATGACAAATCTCTTCTGTTGGGCGGTGACATCTTTTCATTTACCACCTATTAAATTGATTCAACCTGTCTCACAAAAAGAAATCTTCCCCTTTCTGTATAATTCATCTTCGCTCCAACTAAATCAATGGAATTAATTGAGCACTTACTATGTGCAGAGCACTATATTAAGTGCTTGGGACAGTACAATACAACAGAGTTGGTTAATACACCTTTTTCCTAACAAGATCACAAATATCTTCACAAAGCAAGCACCAGAGGGTTTAGCCAAGACCCTAGTTTTCCAGGAAAACCTAAACCATAGGTTTGCCTTAACCTTACAGCCCCTGGACATGAGTGAAACTGCAAGGTACTAAAATAATATTCTGAAACCTTTATGCTTGTGGATCTAGGAAAGCAGTGTACCCTAGTGGTAAGAGCCTGTGCCTGGGAGTCAGAGGACCAGGGTTCTAATCCCAACTTGTCACTTGCCCATTGTGTAGCTTGGGCAAATCACTTAACTTCTCAGTTCCCTCATCTGCAAAATAGAGATTCAATACCTTTTTTCCCCTCCTTCTTAGACTGTGAGCTCCATATGGGACCTGATTATCTTGTATCTACCCAAGTATTTAATACAGTGCTTGGCACATAGTAAGAGATTAATACCAGTATTATCCTACACCCACCTCTCATTCTCTCTTCCCCACTGATTTTCAAATGTGCCCCAAGTCCCTGTGATACTTGAACAGACATCTCTTGATGTGGAGACCTCTCCAGGTATTGCCCCATCTCCTGCCCCCATTCCCATACAGATCCTTGGAAGGGGTCACTTACACATGCTGTCTTCAGTCCCCTCTCCATTAACTCTCATCTTGACACCACAGACTTTCAAACCCTCCACTCTACTGAGACTGCACTCTCCAAGATCATTCATTACCTCCTTATAATCAAATCCAGTGGGCTCTACTCTTCCCTAACCTTTGAAATTTTAGCTACCTTTGGTACTGTGTACTACACTGTCCTTTACAGCACTTGAAACTCCATTTTGCTGACACTGTAATAGACCTAATACTCTTTCCCCCTCTCTGGCTATTCCTTAGTTTCATTAACTGGTTCCTATCCCCTAATTTCAGGGTTTCCACAAAGGTCAGTTCTGATTCCCTTTGTCTTATTCTACCTACTCTTTCTCAGTGTATCTATCTCTTTAGATATGTTCTCAGCACTGGGGTAGATAAAAGTTAATCAGGTTGGACACAGTCCTCATCCCAAGTGCAGCGAGTATAATTTAATTCCCATTTTACAGACAAAAATGGGAATGGCTTCCATCCAGCCTAACAATCCCAAATCTCCTTTTGGATGTCCTGCTGGCACCTCAGACAATGTCTAATACTGAACCTACTCATCTATCTTCTGTTTCCCAACTTTCCTATTTCAGTCAATAACAGTGCCATCCTCCCCATTCTCAGAATTTGACAACTTCGGTGTTATCCTGAACCCCTTAGTCTTTCAGTTTTGAACATTCAACCTACTACAAAACCCTACAAATTCTTTCCTACCTGCTATTTCCCCTACCTGCTCCTTCCCCTCCACTTTGGTACAAGCTCTAATCATGTCATGACTAAAATACTCTTACCATTCTCCTCAATGGTCTTCCTACTCCCTAACCTCTGCCCTCTCATAGCTGATAGACTCCTTTTCCTGAGGCATAGCTCGGCACATATCTCAACACTTCTCAAAACCATCACTGAATCCCCATGTCCTTCAACATCACAGAATCCTGACAACTGGCTTTAAGATTTGGAACAATATACTCTACCTTCATTATGATACCTACCAATACCTACCAATACTTTCCTCATCTTCAAAGCCCCACTAAAATCACATCTCCTCTGAGAAGCCTTCCCCAACTAATCCTTCATTTTCCCTATCCCTCTCTCCCTTCTTTGTCATCTATGGACTTGGATCTGCACACTTTAAGCAGATACCCCACCCTTAGCTCCATAGCACTTATAGAAGTATCAATATTTTAATATCTTTCTTGGCCTCTAGACCTTAAGCTACCTGTGGGCAGGAATCATGTCTACCAAGCCTATTGTTTTCTCCCAATCACTTAGTATTCTGCATACAGTGTTAGTAAATATTACTGATGATTTGAACACTCTGCAACTACTCACCCCACCCTCCATATTTGCTCTTTTCAGCCAGTACTTCCTAATCTTTTCTCTTTGTTTCATCCAAGCTAACTTTGTAATTCTATATCAACCTCAACTCTCCCATCATATTCAATGCCTTGTTCACACAGTTTTCCCTGCTTGGAACACTCACCTTCCAAATCTAGCAGACCACAGCCCTTACCACACTCAAATCTTTCCTGAAAGCCAACCACCTCCAACATGCCCTCCTCAATTAAATCCCAGCATCCCAAGTCACATAAAGTCATTAGTCCACTCTAGCATTTATGTTCCTACTTAGCTTTTATCCTCAACATTCATGTACATTTAACTGTAAACTGTTATTTATTTCTATCTCTCTGCTTGTAATTATTTTTATGTCTATTTCCCTCATTAGAGTTCCCTTCTAGTGACCAGGGCAGATGTCACTTGCTTGTTTTATATTTCCCAAGTGCTTAGTGTGGTGTATTCTACCCTTTAGGTGCTCAATAAGTACTAGTAGTATTACCACAGCCACCAAAATTTCAGGAACTCTTGTTTTTCTCTGATCTCAAAATAAGCTTGATGTCTGGGATAGATGAGCAATTAATGAGGTTGGTTCTCCTGAAAGATGAGAGAAGTGCAGCCTGCTGTGCCTACCCCTAAAAAATCTCAGCAGCAACTTAAAGAAAGAACTGTTTAAGTATTTACAATTGTCACCCCCTACCTTAAGTTCTGAAAGAAGTGAAACATAAGTTATAAATATCCTTCAAAGGAACCAGTAGCCTTCTGGAGTCATTAATAGTCATTTTCTAAAATTTAAGTGACACCAACAGATCAAAAAAAAACAAAACTACATTTCTTTTCCAGAACGACTGTGCTTAGGATTAATTTGGGTGGAGGAATCAATAAACAGTCTTGCACCCACTGAAATTTGAGCAAGCTTTATATGAAGGGATGAATGTTTTCTTTCACATTTCCCAGTTCATCTTTAACTTTATTTTTCATTTTATGTGGCCAGACAAAGATAACAGCAGGTCCTGAAATGGTCCTTAGATATGCTCTCTGCTCAATTTTTTAATAAGAATTACACTAGCAAATGATGAAATATGACTTATTTACCTGCTTGATATACAGTGAGATTTGATTTTTCCTCCTCTTAGCTGTAGCCAGGTGCATCCAAACGCAAGGACTTATGGGGCTGAAGAAGTTCAAGGGCCCTGTGCCAAGGCAAGCCCTGGACGACGCACAGTCTGGTTCAGATGACCCCAACTCAGCTTCAGTAAAGGGGGAGATAACTCCAACCTATAGGGGAAGCAGAAGCAGAGCAACTCCTCATGTACCCCCCAAAATCTTGGCTATGATAAGCACTTAGTACAGTACTTTTCACACAATAAATGTTCAATAAATACAATTGAATTGTGCTATTAATGGTGTTATCCCCAGCTGTAACCCCAGTAAAGTACTGGTCCCAGGTGCCACCAGGCCTAATAATCCATCCAATAGCTAGCTTATTTATATTAATGTCTGTTATCTAGACTGTAAGCTCGTTGTGGGCAGGGAATATGTCTGTTGTAGTGTACTCTCCGAAGCAGTTAGTACAGTGGTCTGCAAACGGTAGGCACTCAAATATGATTTACTGACTAGCTAAACCCAATCAATTGGCATATGTCAATCACCTCATTCAAGAAACTTTCATTAGATAATATTCAAGAGATTTGTGCATATCCCACTAGTTGGAGTAATGCAGTCTGTAGCACCCAGCAGTCAGGCCCCCTGGGCTGGGGGTGTGGTACAAGGATGCCAGCTCTGAGACTGCCACTGATGGGGACTCTCCATTGGACTCCATTCCGTGCAGTGGGGGCCAGTGCTAATCCCACTGAGAGCTCACCTCCTTCAAGAAGCCTTCCAGACTGAGCTTCCCCTTTTCCCTCTGCTGCCTCTCTGCCCCCCGCTTTGCCTCCAACAATTAGAAATCTAATTGTTTAAATGAATGACAATACTGTAAACAAGGTTGGCTATTTATTTTTCTTTTTTTTCTAGGAGAAAAAACTGATGAGGGTCAAATAAAGGATAGGTAGAGGAAAAGTATATAAGAAGTTGAGATGCAGTGTGGCTTAACGAATAGAGCACAGACCTGGGAGTCAGAATGACCTAGTTTCTAATCCTGACTTTGCCACCTGTCTACTGTATACTCTTGGTTGAGTCACTGTATCTCTGTACCTGAGTTTCCTCATCTGTAAAATGGGGATTAAGACTAGCCCCATGTGGGACATGGACTGTATTCAACCTGATTAGCTTGTATCTACCCACGGGTGTAGTACAGTGCTTGACACAGTCAATACTTACTGAGCACTTAAGGTGTGCAGTGCATTGTGCTAGGAGCTTTGGAGAGTAAAATATAACAATTCCTGCCTACCAGTGACACATTCCCTGCCTACAGTGAGCTACCAGTCTAGAGGGGGAAAAGTGCTTAAATATAAAAAAGACTGATGTTCCTGATCCTTATATAGAGGACATGTCAAATAAGAATATTTCAAAAGGATGTTAAGATTTTTGCTTTTTAAATGTTTGGCTATCTCTAGATAACCTGTATTAGCCCACTAATAATAATAATAATAATAATGTCATTTATTAAGCACTTACTATGTGCAAAGCACTGTTTTAAGTGCTGGGGGACGGGGGGTAGAGATACAAGGTGATCAGGTTGTCCCACTTGGGGCTCACAGTCTTAATCCTCATTTTACAGATGAGGTAACTGAGGTACAGAAAAGTTGTGACTTGCCCAAAGTCACACATCTGACAAGCAGCAGAGTGGGGATTAGAATCCATGACCTCTGACTCCCATGCCCATGCTCTTTCCACTGAGCCACGTGTTAATCCCCGCCTAGATCTCACAAACCCATAATCTAGGCTTTAGCCTCAAATCATCTCTCAGTCAACCCACACATTCATTCTGTCTTGAAATCCAGTCAGTTTTTCCTTCATAGCATCTCTAAATGCAACCCTTCCTTTCAATCCAGTTGTTACCACAGTGATCCAAGCATTTACCATATCCTACCTCGACTACTGAATCAGCCTCTTTGCCCAGCTCCCTCCCTCTGATGTGAGACCATTCTAGTCCATACTTTATTCTGCTGCCCACATGAATTTACTAAAAAAAATGTTCAGTCCACCTACCCCTATTCTTCAAAAAAAAACCTTCAAATTCCCATCTGCCTCCATATCAAAGAGAAACGCCCTACCACTGGATTTTAGGCAATGACCTCTCCCTTTCCTACTTTCATTCATATTTGAGTGTTTACTGTGTGCAGAACACTTTATTGTACTCTCTCAAGCACTTAGTAAACAAATATTCCCCACCTACGAATTTACAATCTAGAGAAAGACATTAACATAAATAAATAATTCCTACCTAATCTTGTTAATGATCCCACTATGATCCAGCCCTTGCAATTTGCTCCTCCAATGCTCACCTATACTGTTCAGTCCACATAACTCTATTCTTCAAAAACCTTCAATTATTTCCCATCTGCCTCCACATCAAAGAGAAACTTTCTACCATTGGATTTAAGGCACTCAGTGAACTCTCCCTTTTCTACTTTCATTCAACCATATTTGAGTGGTTACTGTGTGCAGAACACTTTATTCAGTGCTTGAGAAAGTACAATATAACAGTAAAGAGACTCATTCCCTGCCCTTGAGTTTACAATCTAGAGGGAGAAACCGACATTAACATAAATAAATTCCTACCTAGTCTTGTTAATCTCCTACTATGACCTAGCCCACACGATTTGCTCCTCCAATGCCCACCCACTCACTTTACTTCGAGCTCCTTTGTGCTGCTGATGATCCCTTGCTCAAGTCCTCCCTCTTTACTAGAATTCCCTCCCTTTCATAGCTGTCATCTTCAAAGACTTATTAACTTTCATTTGTCTCACATCTGGCTGGCCTCCTCCCAACCTGGTTGTTCTGTTTTGGTCTCTTTCACCAGCTTTTCTTCTGCCCCCTCCTTGTAATTGTAAAGGTCACTGCCCATTATTAAACTGGAGGAACTACCAGCGGGAAAAGGCCAGCCTGCTCATCCTCACTGGTTGGGGTGACCAGCCTGACACATGAGGAGGTTAGATGGTGAACCAGCTTTACCTCATAAACTACCTCAGCACTTACTGCAGTACCTGGCACATAGTAAGTGCTTAACAAGAGTAGCATGGCCTATTGGAAAAAAATACAGGCAACTATGCATTAGTATTTCCAATATTAATATATTACTTTCACTACAATACCATTCACTATAATTTTACTGTTTAGTGACAGGGTAAGTTAATTCAATTAAGGCATTTACCAATCATTTACATTACTAATATTTATACAAAACATATATATTTAACTAGTGGATTTGCCTTGTATCTGAGGATTTTACAAATGTACATATTCATTTCAAACCAGCAATAAAGTAAATATTGCTTACATTGTTGATATTCATTATGCATGATAAGTGAATGGGTTTTAAAATGATTTGTCCCCCTCTAAGACAAATTATTTCATGTAATGCTAAAGTGATGGTTGGCAGGTGGGGCAAGGGGATGGGAAATGTATGCATTTCACTATTACCAAATCTTTTGTATGGAGAAAGCAGCCAACCTTCAGAGCCCAGCATAAGGCACAATCAGTGCTATTTATTGTGCCCTTTCTATGTGCAGGACACTGTACTAAACACAGTCTGCAGTACAAAAGAGTTGGTAGATACATTCCCTGCCCACAAGCAGTTACAGTCTAGAGACATGTTTCTTTACTAGGTTAAATGAACAGTATGTGGCAAGATGGTACTCCCAAAACAGAACCTGGAGTCCCATCAATTGGAATGAAGTTTACTGCCAAACAGCTCTGCCAGGCTGACCGTGAGAAGAGAGGAGATGACAGAGGATGTAATAATAATAATGTTGGTATTTGTTAATCACTATGTGCCAAGCACTGTTTTAAGCACTGGGGTAGATACAAGGTAATCAGGTTGTCCCACTTAGGGCTCACAGTCTTCATCCCCATTTTGCAGATGAGGTAACCGAGGCACAGAGAAGTTAAGTGACTTGCCCAAGGTCACAGAGCTAACAAGCAGCAGAGCTAGGATTAGAACCATGACCTCTGACTCCTAAACCCGTGCTCTTTCCACTAAGCCACTCTAACATATGATAAAACTTTAAGCAGTAATGGAAATAGAAATGTTAAAAGAACCCACTTAAGCACCCACTCAAGACCTGCAACCTAGAAATGGAGTCTGAGAAATAATCTGATGACTATTGAGCCCCCATATATAAAGCCTGTCACTTAAAGGAGAAGGCTGGAAAGAGACAACGTAGGCTGCCTGTCAGGTAAAAGTTTGATTACAGAGATGCACACTACTCTCAAAGTAAATTTTATTGCTGAATTGTACTTGCCAAGCAATTAGTACAGTGCTCTGCACAGTAAGCACTCAAATACCACTGAATGAATTTCCATGTACATCTACCATATGGCTAGCCCTGCCAGTCCAGTCTCAGCTCTATCCACGTCACAATGAAGTTTTTTTTTTCTTTCATTAGGCCACTTTTTAAAAGAGCAGAAGCCTGGTAATCAGATAACCTGGGTTCCAATTCCAAGGTCTGCTGGGTGACCTTGAGCAAATCGCTTAACTTCTCTGTATCCCAGTATCCTAATCTGTAAAATGGGGATGCAATACCTGTTAGCCCTTTTAGACTATGAGCTTCATTTGGGCCCTGATTTTCTTGTATCTACTTCAGCACTTAGTACAATGTTTGGCACATGGTAAGTACTTAAATACCACAATTATTATAATTATAATATATACACTGTGGCCTAGTGGAAAGAACTCGGGCCTGAGGGTCAGAGGACCTGGTTCTAATCCCAGCTCTGTCATTTGCTTGGTGTGTGATCTTGGGCAAGTCACTTAACTTCTCTGTGCCTCAGTTAAGGAAACAGATTTTCTTGTATAATGGAGATTAAATCCTCCTCTCTCCTACTTAGACTGTGAACTCCATGTGGCATGGGGACTGTGTCCAACTCAAAGTTGGACAAATCAAAGTTGGATAAATCAAAGTCCCCCCTCCAGTCTATTCTTCATTCCGCTGCCCGGCTCATCTTCCTGCAGAAATACCCTGGGCATGTCACTTCCCTTCTTAAAAAACCTCCAGTGGTTGCCTATAAACCTCCGCACAAAACAAAAACTTCTCACTCGGGGCTTCAAGGCTCTCCATCACTTTGTCCCTCTCCTACCTGACCTCCCTTCTCTCTTTCTACTGCCCACTCCACACGCTCCACTCCTCTGCCACCCACCTCCTCACCCTCTCCCATTCTCGCTTATCCTGCCGTCGACCCCTGGGCCACGTCCTCCTGCTGTCCTGGAATGCCCTCCCTCCTCACTTCTGCCATACTAATTCTCTTCCTCTCTTCAAAACCTTACTTAAAGCTCACCTTCTCCAACAGGCCTTCCCAGACTGAGCTCCCCCTTTTCCCTCTGCTCCCTCTGCTCCCCCTCTGCCCCCCCCTTCCCCTCCCCTCAGCTAAGCCCTCTTTCCCCCCCTTTCCCTCTGCTCCTCCCCCTCTCCCTTCCCCTCCCCTCAGCACTGTGCTCGTCCGCTCAATTGCATATATTTTCATTACCCTATTCATTTTGTTAATGAAATGTTCATCCCCTTGATTCTATTTATTGTTATTGCTTTTGTGTCTCCCCCGATTAGACTGTAAGCCCATCAATGGGCAGGGACTGTACCTGTTGCTGATTTGTACATTCCAAGTGCTTAGTACAGTGCTCTGCAAATAGTAAGCGCTCAATAAATACTATTGAATGAATGAAAGTTGTATCTACTCTAGTTCTTAGAACTGTGCTTAATGCACAGTGCTTAAATACCATAAAACAAATAAATAAATAAAATCTGTAACTTCGTGGCAGTGGGAGTATCATTGCATGAGTTGAGGGGAGCCAGAGAAGACAGAGTGAGCCTCTGGCCAAGGGAAGGTTCCAGAGTATTCCCATATGTTCAACCTCCAACCCAATGGTCACCCAGTCTGTGGCTTCCAGGGCATACTAGTTACCTAACACAGGGCCTCAGGATAGAGTGAAAACTGCTTAACCCAGGTTCGTACATTTTGACAGCTGCCTGCATTCACACCTACTCAACCCCTGCTTTATCCTAAATTCACACCAATCCAATCTGTTTACCCCTAATCACTGGCCTCTTCACTTCCAAGGACCCAAGGAAAATTCGACCATCTCCTCAGTGTTCTCCTAAACACTGACCTCTTTGCTCTCATGGACACAAGGAAAATTCACCATCTCCTCAGGGTATCACTATTTATTTCTGTTTTCCTCACTATGATTCCTCAATCTCCTCCCCTCCCTACCCCGGTCAGCCCATCCCAGTCCTCTCCTCCCACCATACACCATACCTTCTCGGCTTCCTCCACCACCCCACCCCCTCCACACCTGTTGTATAGTCCCCATCCCTCCTCTCCGCCCCATCCCTGTAATCCCATCCCAGTGCCACCTTTCTTCCCCCTCCACTGACCCTGCACCCATATATTCACTCCCATCTAAACTCTCCTCACCTCTTCCCCTGTCCCCTCCCCCGTCACCCTCTCCACAGTGGCTGCCAAGTGTGGCCTGTGAAACCCCCACTCCATCATGGGGAAGCTCCCTTTCATGTTTGACCTGTTCCTGACTAACTCCTCACCATCACTGAAACCTGTCTCTCCCCAGGCGGTACAATCTTCCCTGCTGCTCTCTCCAGAAGGGACTTCTTCTCCCACTCCTCCAGACTCCCACTTCCTTCTCATGCCCCAAAACCACTTTTGCACCATTCCACCTTCCCCATCCCTTTCTATACTTTCATTTGAATTCCATATCCTCCCTCTTCCACCCACTCCAGATTCTAGTAACTGTCATCTACTGCCCCCCAGGTCCTACCTCCAACTTCTTTAACCATTTTGATACCTTTCACATTTCTTCTCTCTTTCTCCATGGTTGATCCTGGGGACTTTGATATCCACATAGATGTTTCCTATGACCCATCATGTCATGGGTTCTAATCCCAGTTCTGTCACTTATCTGCTGTGTGATCTTGGGCAAGACACTTCACTTATTGCCTTGATTACCTCATCTGCAAAATGGGGATTAAGACTGTGAGCCTCATGAGGGACTGGGACTGCGCCCAACCCGATTTACTTATATCAGCCCCTGCACTTAGTACAGTGCCTAGCACACACTAAGCTCTTAAATGCCATAAATATTATTATTATTCTCACTGCCTTCTATCACTCAACTCCACCAACCTCCTGCTACACCCACCTCACCCACTCACCAATTTAGACCCACACTCATTCTGATCTCTAGCAACTGCACAATCTCTACCCTCACCAACTCTGAAATCTCTCTGACTACAACTTCCTCACTTGTCTCCTCTTCCACATATCTCCTCCCTGTAAATCTGCACTATTCCACATAGAGACCTCCAATTTTGACCCCATCTAATTTTCTCAACTCATCATGCTCCACTTAGCCTGCATAGCGAAACTTCCTTTCATTGATGGCCAAATTAATGCTCTCACCACTATCTCTACTGAACTCAAGTCACTCTTCCCCTAGCCCTTCATCAATCTCATACTTCTAACCCACAGCCCTAGATTATCTGCACATTCCACTTCCTCTCTTTTGCATGAGCCACACAATGTTGCTGGTGGAAATCAAAGTACCAGGCCAACCTTGTCCACTTCAAGTTTATGCTTGCATGCTTTAGCTCTGCCCTCTGCCTGGCAAAACCTTTCACCCTTATTGAACCCATGCCCATTGCCCTCGCCAGTTGTTGCAGACATTTAACTCCCTCTTCAGGCCCCTGTCCCCCAGGGTCCCTCATCCCTTGCCCCCAGTGACCTGGTCACCTACTTTATTAAGAAAATTGACACTATCAGGAGGTACCACCTAAAATCACCCCTGGCCCTCCTCAACTCTCCCATCTTTCCCAGCAGTATCTCTAGAGATCTTCTGTCTCCTCTCAAAATCCACCCTCTCCACCTGTGCATAGAACCCATTCTTTTGCATCTTATCACAACACTTGCCCCCTTCCTTCCCTAACAGCCATCTTAAACTGCTTGCTCTCCAAAGGCTTCTTCCCCAGTCCTTTCAAACATGCCCATGTCTACCCTAACCTAAACAAAAAAAAAATTTGACCTCACGGCTCCCTCCAGTTACCATTCCCCTCAAACATCTTGAGCAAGTTTTATATACCAGCTTTCTCCAATTCCTTTTCTCCAATTCTATCCTTGACCACCCTCCAATCTGATTTTCCGTACCCTTCATTCCACATAAACCAACTTCTCAAAGGTTATCAATGATCTCCTTCTTGCCAAACCCAATGGTCTCTTCTCCATCCTAATCCTCTGTGACCTCTCATGTAGCTTCATCTCTGTTGACCACCCCCTTCTCCTGGAAACATTACCCAAACCTGGCTTCATTGACACTGTCATCTCTGGCCATTCATTCTCAGTCTCCTTCACAGGTTCATCCTCTATCTCCCACCCGCTAATTGTGGGGGTCCCTCAAGGTTCAGTTATGAGTTTCCTTCTATTCTCCATCTACACCCACTCTCTTGTAGAACTCATTCACTCCCATGCCTTCAACCACCACCTCTATGCGGATGATATCCAAGTCTACACCTCCAGCCCTGATTTCTCTCCTCTGCAGACTCCTGCCTTCAAGACATCACTATTTGGATGTCCTCCCAACACCGCAAGCTTAGCATGTTAAAAACAGATTTCCTTATCTTCCCACCCAAACCCTGTCCTCCCCCTGACTTTTCCATCACTGTAGACAGTAACACCATCCCTCCTGTCTCACAAGCCCATAACCTTGGCATCATCCTTGATTCTTCTCTCTCATTCAACCTACATATTCAATTCATCACTAAATCCAGTTGACTCCACCTTCACAAGATCAATAAAATCCACCCTTCCCTCTCCATCCATACTACCACCACATGAATACAATCACTCATCCTATCCCATCTAGATTACTGCATCAGACTCCTTGCTCACCTCCCAGCCTCCTGTCTCTCCCCACTCCAGTCCAAACTTCACTCTGCTTCCTGTATCATTTTACTACAAAAACGTTCAGAACATGTTTCTCCACTCAAAAAAAAAAAACCCCAAAAAACCTCCAGTTGTTGTCCATCCACCTCCACATAAAAAAAACAAAAAAAAACAAACCACTTCATCACCAATGGCTTCAAAGCACTCTACCTTGCATTCAACCCCTTGTCCACCTACTGCCTCTGTCCTGGAACACCTTCCTCCTCAAATCTGACAATCAATCTCCCTCCCCACTGAAAGCCTTCTTGAAGTCACATCTCCAAGAGGCAGTCCCTGATTAAGACCTTCTTTCCTCTTCTTCCACTCCCTTCTTCACTCTGACTTGCTCCCTTCATCATCCGCCCTCCACCCTAGTCCCACAGCACTGTGTATATATATCTAATTTATTTACATTAAATGTATGTCTCTCTCCCTTTAGACAGTAAGCTCATTATGGGCAAGGATTGTCTCTTTGTTGTATTGTACTCTCCCAAGTGCTCAGTTCAGTAATCACTCAATAAATAAGATTGAACAAAGTGGGATGCTGAAGCTGCTGGTGAACCCTCCACCTGGGTTTATGTGGTGGGGTCACTGTCACTGCCCGGACATTTTTCTTCTAATAAAGTGAGATCACATCCCACTGATAATTATTTTCAGCACTGACTCACACTTAGGATAATATCTGGGATGTCAACTCAGATTTTAGAAAAAATAAAGAGTTGATGATTATGCCAATAATCACACAACCCAGTAATTCTTTCATCTCCTATCAAGTTAGTAAACACCCTACCCCCAGCATGAAGAAAAAAAACAGGAAAAAAATCAATTTATCCCAGCTACCAGTCAAAGTGATGAAAGAGTAAGGGGTAACCAACTAATTACGCCCAGGGACAGATTTCTTCCCTATGATTTACATCACTCTTACCAAATAGTGCTTTTGGGTCTACACCTGTGTAGGATTTATGCATTTGAAAATCCCTATTAAACCCTCGCTTGATACAAGGGAGTGAATCTGTCTCATTATTTCCCCTTAACACCATCTTCCATCTGCAATCTCAAGTAGCAATTAGCATTCTTCAATTCTTCTCCTATTTCATTTAGTTTGCCTTTAACAGCACACAGAAACTGATTTTTTTTTTTTTCCGTGGACCACAGTTATCATCGAGATTAATGGGAACAATGGTAACAGCTAGAGAAGAACTGCATTCCTTCCCACCTTTTTCAACCCATACCACTAAACAAGTGTTTGGGTGAGTGCAACACATTGGACTTGGTAGACATCATTCCTGTCCTCAAGGTACTTAGAGAGTAGAAGGAGTGACAGACATTACAAATAAATAACAGGTAAGAAAATGGCAGAGTAGAGGGATATAAATGTAAGTGTTTTAGAGCTGGGGGTGGCATTAATATCGAAATATTTAAGGGGTACAGATTCAAGTGCACAGATGACACAGAAGGGAGGATGAACAGGGGAAGTGTGGGATAAACCAGAGAAGGCCTCTTGGATGTGATGGAGAGCTTTAAAGATGGACAGAGTGGTGGTCTGTCATATGAAGGAGGGAGTAGGCCATGGGCAGGGCATGAACCAGATATGGCAGTGGTATAGATGAGACAGATACAGAGAGTGGCCTGACAGAAGAATGAAAATAGTGGGTTGGGCTGTACTGGATCAGTGAAGTAGAGTAGTGGGAGATCCTCCCTCTGAGACAAGGTCAGTTTAGGAGGAACCAAGATTAGGAAGGATATAAATGTTTTGGTAGTAGCCTAATGTGTTAAAGGAAATGCCAAGAAGAACTAATCAGGAAGGTTTAGAGTGAACATAATGAAAATCTTGTCGAGTTCAGTTAAAAAAACATTAATGCATTTTTGAATAACATTGTTCAGTTTGAGCACCACAACTCCGTACTCACACATATCCACAGAAATCAATTTGCTTAAAATTACAGGGGGAGGTGGGATGTCTATAATATTTCTATCAGATTTCAGTTCACATTCAATGACAGCATTTAAATAACTAAGTCAATCTAAATAAAGCAGTGTTTAAAGAACATTTTAACAAGCTGTCTTGAAATGAATGGAATAAATACGTTAACTGCTAATATTTTGAATCACCTTTTGGGAAAATGAGGAGTTGTGTTTTTAAATAAAAATGCATTATTTTCTGAGATCAAGTATATACTCTTGTGAAGCATCTTGGTGTAGTGGATAAAGCACAGGCCTGGGAATCAGAAAGACATGAGTTCTAATGCCAACTCTACCACCTGTCAGCTGTGTGACCTTGGCAAGTCACTTCCATTCTCTGGGCCTCAGTTACCTCATCTGTAAAATGAGAATCAGAACTGAGCCCTACATGGGACAAGGACTGTATCCAACCTGATTGGCTTGTACCTACCCCAGTGCTTAGTACAGTGCCTCGCATATAGTAAGCGTTTAATACCATAATTATTATGATTACTCTTCAAATAGGAGAAATTTTATAACATGCTGTGAGTTAATGAGATCAGATATACAAAGTACACAAGGGAACCATAGACAATATTTATAATACTTATGGTATTTGTTGTTTGATTACTATATGCCAGCAGCAGGGTATATACAAGATAATCAAAGACAGTCCTCTAAGAGGCTCACAAACTAAGTAGAATGAAAGCAAGAATCAAATCCCTGTTTTATAGATGAAGTACCTGAGACACAGAGGGGTTGAGTGACTTGCCCAAGGTCACCCAGCAGACAAGTGCCATACAGGATTAGAACTCAGTTCTCTGACTCCCAGACCCTTGCTGTTCACAAATAGACCATGCAAATTCCAGAATTGTCAGATCTTTGAATACAGGCACCATATCTTTTACTTTTATTGTATGGTTCCTCCCTTTCATCACTTCTCTCCACAGTACAGTAAACTCTAGTGTTTGGGGACAAACTTTGGTTATAAAGCTGCTGATTTATAGCATGTGTTCATTAGTTCGTTTGGTCAGCAGATGACGACATCCAAGCTACTTGATTTGTTCCTGTCTCTTGGGGCTAGGGAAAGGCTGTTTTGGGGCACATAATACAGCAGGCTTGCCTTGTATGAATGCAGCCATACAGAAATATAGATGATTAAGTGATTTCTATTTCCTTCTCCTTGCAATAGGGGGATTCTGGTGATAGTTTTGATTTAGAACGTGCCTCAGAAGGGTGACTAGTTGTACACAGGGAGACGATGCCCATTTGCAAACTATCCATTTTAGAAATATTTTCTTTATTTCTCATTTTTCTCCTATTGTGCAAATAAGAGCCATCAATTACGGTGCTATTTGATTTATTATTTTTGTTCCTGCCATAAACTCAGAACCCAATCTTTCTATTTAATTTATTGTGAGCATTCATGCCTTACAATGAAACAAAATGCCTTCAGCAGCTTCCCCAGCTCCCCCCGTTTTTTTCCCCTGTAACCATTAGGATAGGCAGAAAAAGAAAGAATGAGACAGGAGATGTTACCAGATCGAGTTTTATCTTCCTATACCGAGCTTTACTTGTCAGATGCTGGTTTCAGTGTATAAAATAACCCACAATCTACATACTCCTTCCACCTCTGCAAACCCTGCATTCCACTGCACTCCTCTTTGGTCATTGATCTCCTTCTTATCAAATCTAAAGATCACTACTCTATCCTAATCCTGCTCAAACTTTGCATTGCCTTCGATACTGCAGACCACCCCCTTTTTGCAACATTATCTAACTTTGGCTTCTCCAGTCAGTTGTATTAATTGAGCACTTACTGTGTACAGGATACTTTATTATTAAGTACTTAGGAGAATAATACAGTTGGTAGCAATAGTAATGATGGCATTTGTTAAACACTTACTATGTGCAAAGCACTGTTCTAAGCACTGGGGAGGATACAAGGTGATTAGTTTGTTCTACGTGGGGCTCACAGTCTTAATAACCATGTTACAGATGAGGTAACAGGCACAGAGAAGTTAAGTGACTTGCCCAAAGTCATATCTGACAAGAAGCTGAGCCAGGATTTGAGCCCATGATGACTGACTTGCAAATCTGTGCTCTTTCCACTGAGCCACACTGCTTCTACAATGGTAGACACATTGCCTGCCCCCAAGGAGCTTACACTCTAGAAGAGGACCAATTACTGTCCTCCCTGATTCTCTTCCAATTTCTCTGGCTGCTCCTAGTCAACAAGAAGAAGCATGGTCTAGTGGATAGAGCACAGGCCTAGGAGTCAGAAGGTCAAGGGTTCTAATCCCCGTTCTGTCATTTGTCTGCAGTGTAACCTTGGGTGACTCAGTTTCTCTGGGCCTCAGTTCTCTCATATTTAAAATGGGGATTAAAACTGAGTACTAAGTGGGGCAGGGACTGTGTCCAACCCGACTCCTGTGTTTAGAACAGTGACTGGCACATAGTAAGCACTTAAATATTCCCTTCCCTTAATGAATTTACAGTCTAGAGGAGCTCACAGTTTGTCCTCCCTTTAGAACATCTCTAGATGAATGTTCCTACCCAGTATCTTAAACTAAAAATGTCCAAAAGAAAACTCATCTTTCCACCTTCCTTCTTGTCTCAAGCTCATTAACGTTGAGCATTGTCTTCCACTCATGATTTCCAAATCTATATCTCCAGCCCTGACCTCTCTCCTGTACCATCTTGCATTTGCTCCTGATTTCAAGGACATATTTACTTGTGGATGCCTTAACACCTCAAATTAAACATGTCTGAAACTGAACTCCCTATCTTCCCACCCAAACCCTGCCCTGATTATTCCCATCACTCTAGACAAAAACATTATTATTCTTAGACCACAAACCCATAACCTTGGTGTTGTCCTTAACCTCTTTCTCATTCCACCCACCTATTCAATCTGTCACCAAGTCCTGCTGGTTCTACCAACACAACATTGCTAAAATCTGCCCTTTCCTCTCCATCCAAACTGCTGCCACAAGTATAAGCACTTATCCTATTTCACCTTGATTACTGCCTCTATCTCTTTGCTGACCACCCAGCCTCCTGTCTCTCTCCACTCCATACTTCACTCTGCTGCATGGATCACCCCTTATACACCTTTGTGCATGTTTTAATCTCCAATTTCCCAGATCTGTAATTTATTTTAATGCCTGCCACTCCCTCTAGACTGTAACCTCTTTGTGAACAGGAGTTCATTCAATAGTATTTACTGAGCGCTTACTATCTGCAGAGCACTGTACTAAGCACTTGGAATGTACAATTTGACAACAGATAGAGACAATCCCTACCCAATGACGGGCTTCTACCAACTTTATTGTATTCTCTCCCAAATGCTTAGGACTGTATTCAGTGCACAGTGAGCTCCTCTTCTCCCTCTACTCCCTCTGCCATCCCCCCATTACCTCTCCGCAGCTTAACCCTCTTTTTCCCCTTTTCCCTCTGCTCCTCCACCTCTCCCTTCCCATCCCCACAGCACTTACTCGTCCGCTCAACTGTATATATTTTCGTTACCCTATTTATTTTGTTAATGAATTGTACATCGCCTCGATTCTATTTAGTTGCCATTGTTTTTACGAGATGTTCTTCCCCTTGACTCTATTTATTGCCATTGTTCTTGTCTGTCCATCTCCCCCGATTAGACTGTAAGCCCATCAAACGGCAGGGACTGTCTCTATCTGTTGCCGACTTGTTCATCCCAAGCGCTTAGTACAGTGCTCTGCACATAGTAAGCGCTCAATAAATACTATTGAATGGATGAATAATAATCATTTAAAATGGTTTATAATTAATTGATAGGACCATCTATTCCTGAGTGCCTTAATAGCCACGGCTGTGTCACTCTGGGAGCTGTCTTGGTTCTTCGAGTATACAGGTCTCCCTCTAGTACAAAGAAGACACTTGTAAAGGCACAAGTACAAGCTCATTGAGTTTGGGAATGGCCGAACTTTTGTGTGTGGCTTAATGGAAAGAGCACAGGCCTGGGAGTCAGAGGACATGGGTTCTAATCTCCACTCTGCTACTTGTCTGCTATATGACCTTGGGCAACCACTTTACCTCTCTATGCTTCGGTTACCTCATATGTAAAATGGGGATTAAAACTATGAGCCCCAGGTGGGACAACCTGATTACCTTTTTTCTACCCCAGCACTTAGAACAGTACTCAGCACATAGTAAACACTTGATACCATAATTATTATTGTTGTGCTTTGCAACGCCTCATGAGGATATGTTCAAAAATGAATGCTCCACGTAGAACACCCAGTGATTAATGAGTTCATATTTTGACAAGGTTTAAAAATCACTCTTGAGAAAATGGAAGGAGCTGATGCACTTCATTTTTCATTTGCCAAGGTTTGTTTTTTTTCATTAATTTAAATATTTTGCATGCTTGCCAGCTGCTTACCAGTTGATTTCAAAGACTGAAGGAGAGCTGATAGAAATAACCTTTCATTTTCACAGTGGAAATAGGCAGAAAATAAAGGTTGATATTTATAGACGTATGAGGTGGGAAATGAAAATTTTAAATTGAAATAACACCTTTGCTGATTTCCTATATATAAAAAATATATATATATTTACATTTTGCAAATTAAAACATCTTTAAAAAAACTAAATTTAATCACTTCTGGTTCAGCTATTTAACATTTTATGGAGAATTTAGTGTTTATGAGAGTGAGGAATTAAAAACATTAACTAATCAGAGATGATTTACAGATGAAACCATGTAGTGTTTCCATGATTATAAGTTCCTTTTGGGCAAGGAAATGATCTAATAACTCTGTTGTATCATACTCTTCCAAGTGCTTAGTACAGTGCTGTGCACACAGTGTTTAGACTATAAGCCCCATACAGGACAAGGACTTTGTCCAACTAAGTAACTTATACCTACCCAGGCACTTACAACAATGTTTAAAAAGTACAAAGGGCTTAAATACCTTAAAAATAAAAATACCTCTACTTGATTGATAATTTTGGCTTACACTGATTAAAATCAACAACAATCCTGTAATTTCAGTTTCATGTCCTTCAAGCTTAACTTCAAAAGTGCCTCTGGAGATAAAATAGGACCAAAAAAAAAAAAATCTATGTTGTGACTATTTTATAGGTTAGGCAGAGAGATTGGCAGAATTAGTGGACCTTTTGGCTCAGAGGATTTCTGATGAAAAGAATAAAGCTTACAATGGCCACTGATAGCATAGTTGGAATCTGAAATACCCTTCACCAACCAGAAAGTAACAGGCATATATGACATTATTGCACTATACAGGTTATAAAGAGTAACACTGTTATACAGAACTGTCAATGGAAATTGGCAGAAGCCAGAGCACATCTCCAGAGAGACCCATGACACTTTCGTTTGTTCCAGAGCCATTGTGATCCCACCTAGATTTCCAGCAACCTGGGCATAACCTTCAAACTGAGGACATGGCTGCAGAAGCCAGACAAGATAGACGGGGGCTTGGGATTTAAAATTTAAATACTGGGTGTGAGAGTGTATGATACTGTCCTTCCTGCAGTGGAAAACGAGGGAAAGGAACAAGACTGGGGCAGACCTGCATGAGCAGCCCCCCACACTGAGGTTCCAGCTCAAAATGCCACTCCTGAAGGTTACACGCAGTTCATGGCAGAAAGTTTTTGCCATGGTATCGCTATCCCCTGACTTTGCACAAAGGCATGATCACTTTTCCTGGCTTGGCCTTTCAGCCTTGCAGATTGCAGGTCTGTTCTGTCAAACTAGGCCACTGTGTCCTGAGAACAGCATTTTCTACCAGCTGGTGTCCTTCCCAAGCTGCCTCTGGCGATGCCCTATTGTTTCTGGCTGACCTTCAGCATATCTGACCCTCATGGTCAACATTGCCCCTGTTTTGCCTGGTACAGCTTTCTTATTTGGATCCTGGTTTCCACACTCAGGGAAAGAGTAGTTCAGAATCTTAACAATAATGCCTTGAATATATAAACCTTCAGAGTACTACCAAAAGCAAATCTCCTAGAGGCTTTCCCTGACTAAACTCTGACTTCATTGTCAAAGTCCACCCTTCTGCATCATTTTTGCACTTCCTTAGGCACACACCTGGACGTTTGCCCCTTAATTTTCCATCCCCTCCCCCAGACCCATAGCATATGTACACACCCATCTGAAATTCATTTCAAAGAATGTCTCCCCCTCTAGTCTGTAAGCTCCTTGTGGACAGAGATCCCACTTACCTACTCTATTGCGTTCTCATCCAAGTGCTTAGTAGTGTATGTTCAGTGAATACCATTGATTGACTTCATCTTATAATAATAATAATGACGGTATTTGTTAAGCACTTACTATGTGCCAAGCACTGTTCTAAGCACTGGGGTAGCTAGAAGGTAATCAGGTTTTACCATGTGGGACTAACAGTCAATTCCCATTTTACAGATGAGGCAACTGAGGCACAGGGAATTTAAGTAACTTGCCCAAACTCACAGCTGGCAAGTGGCGGAGACTGCATTAGAACAACAACCTCTGACTCCTAAGCCTGTGCTGCTGCTTATCAGCATCTTCTCAGCATCCACCCCCGTCCATGTCCTTCTCTGGCCTAGGACTCCCTGTTCCTCCATATCTGATAGACCACAACTCTTCTCACCCTCAAAACCCTGCTAAAAAATCAAGTCTCCAAGAGGCCTTCTGTAAAGCCCTAATTTCCTCTACTCATCCTCCCTTCAGCACCACCTATGCACTTGGGTCTGTACCCTTGAAACACTTTCAAATTCACCCCCCAGACCTTTTGTATGTATCTTTAAACTCTTCCATTTTTCCCAATCTGTAATACATCTTACTGCCTCACTCTCTAAGCCATATAATCCTTGTAGGAAGGGTGAGGTAATTTGTCTGGGTCACACAGAAGTTCAGTGGAAGAGCTGGGAACAGAACCTAGATCTTCTTGCTCCAGATCCATGATCTTTCCACTAGACACCCTCAAGTTTCTGGAGATGTTGTCCTGAAATCTAAAGTTCATTAGTCACCCATTTGCATTTTTTCTAGTAACTGAATAATACAATTACTAGTACAGATTACCCTAGGTATCAGTCTTAGGGATGGCTGAATAAGACTAATGCCTTGTTCAAGATCTTGATGGCACATAATTCATTTCATGCCAGAGTCAGTAAAAAAAATTTTTCAAAAAAAAAGAACACCCTGATTTTCCAAGACCTCTCTCACTGGGGGCTCAGTCACCATGCTGAAATTATCATTTTTTTTTAGATAATATATCTCCTAAATAGTTCCCAGAACATAATTGTCTGTGAAAAATGCTTTCTAGATGACTTCTGTGAATGCCTACAATATGTTTATGGTAAACAGTTTTCCAGAGGGGCAAAGTATATCTCCACTCAGTCACTGAAATGGGAAAGCATGATGCCATATAGAGGCAGAGTTGAAAACATCCAGATAAATTGGCTTTTCAGTTTCTAAGTTAGAATGACAGTGTCCATCAATAATGGCTCATTCCATCAGGCAATACTTTCAGCAATGTAAGAAATTGCTTCAGTGGCCAAAATTGGTAGTGTCAGAGATCCAGAATGAAAATGTACAGGTTATGTTCACCCATGGGTAAAAGCCACAACTTTCCCAGGTCCACTCTGCCCAGATAGGCCGTTCCTGGCCATAGAAGAGGATCCATGTTGCAATCCTATTCTTTGCTTGCATCCTTAAGTACTAGACTGAAAATACTGGTGGTGCCAGGAAGGCCTTAGGGGACATCCTTCAGAGAGCATATGAGGGGGCATTTGGAGCTGGGGATGGGAAGAGGTGGGAAAATTGGGCTTCCTCTGTCCTGAGCCCACCAGAGCACTGAAGGAGTCCCAATATTCTTTGGGTTTTATTATATATAGCTGAGTATGTTGAGATTTTCCCATACTATAGACAGCACCACCATCCTTCCTGTCTCGCAAACCCATGACCTTGGTGTTATTCTTGACATCTCTTCATTCATTAAATCATAATTATTGAAAGCTTGCACTATGCAAAGCACTGTACTAAGCATTTGGGAGAGTACAATATAAAAGCAGATACATTCTCTGACCACAAAGAGCTTACGGTCTAGAGGGAGAAGGCATACATTAATATGAATAAATAACAAACAGCAGTGGTGCTGTGGGGAGGGAAAGAATAAAAGGAACAAGTCAGTTTGATGCAGGAAGGAGTGGGAAAAGAGGAAAGGAGGGCTTAGCGAAGGCCTCTTGGAGGAGATATGCCTTCAGTAAGGCTTTGAAGGTGGGGAGGGTAATTGTTGTATTTGAAGAGAGAGGATGTGGGCGAGAGGTCAGCAAAGTTAGATGAGATCAAAGTACATCGAATAGGTAGGCATTAGAGGAGGGAAGTGTGTGGTCTGGATTACAGCAAGAGAGGAGCTAGGTTAAGTAGGAGGCAAGCTGATGTGAGTGCTTTAAAGCTGATGGTAAAAGAGTTTGATTCAGAGATGGGTGGGCAACTTCTGGAGGTTCTTGAGGAGTGGGGAAACATGGACTGAACATTTATGTAAAAAATGATCCGGGCAGCAGAGTGAAGTATGACAGGAGTGGGAAGACACAGAAGGCAGGGAGGTCAGCAAAGGGGATGATAGTGTAATCAAGGTGGGCTAGCATAAGTGCTTGGGTTAATGTGGTAGCAGTTTGGCTAGGAAAGGGTGGATTTTATTAATGTTGTGAAGGTTGAACTGACAGGATTCAGTGATAGATTGAATCTTGCTGTTCTCCTACTACAACTTGGTCATGAGCTCTGGGACTCTCTCGGCCTCTGGTCACTTGACATTGAGTCTGATCGGGTAGGGTCGGCTCGTCCCCTGACCCTGGTCATCGCCTGCTTATTAACACTATTGTATTGTGTCTTACTGTACCATGTTGCTATATTAGCGATTTCACTTGTTATTGTTTATTGTCATCAGTGCTGCCACCCACCTCTCTGGCCTCACCAGCCGCCTGACTGAGTTTGATCAGGTCGCCCCTTAATCGAGCCTACCCCCGACCCTGGTCATCGCCTGCTTATTAACACTACTATATTGTAACATACTGTATCATGTTGCTATATTAGCACTACTGTATTGTATCATACTGTATCATGTTGCTATATTACCGATTTCGTTTGTTACTGTTTATTGTTGTCAGTGCTGCCACCCACCTCTCTGGCCTCGCCATGTCCCTCCTCCCGCCCATCCTCCCCTTCCCCTTCCCCTCTCTCGCTCAGCTCTTTCCCGCTCTCTCCTCTGTCTCCTCCCTCCCCCCCCACCCTAGAACCCCACTTTACCAGCGTTACCCCTCTTCCCCCTCCCCCTACTCTTCCCCCCACCAAACCCCCTCCTCACCCCCTCCCCCCTTCTCTCTTCCCCACCCACGCCCCATCCCAGTCCTCCTGTCCCACCGCTACCCCTCATCCCCCTCTCCCCGTCCAGGGTCCTGCCACCTCCTTCCCATCCAAACCCTCCCCTCCCCCTGGCCCTTCCCCTCCTCCCCGCCTTGCACCCACAGCTACTTTCAAGTGTGGCCTCTGGAACCCCCGCTCTATTACAGGCAAGCTACCTTTCGTCCATGACCTTTTCCTCTCCCGCTCTCTCCTCCTCCTCGCTCTTTCGGAAACGTGGCTCTCTCCCGAAGGCACGATCTCCGCCGCCGCTCTCTCCAGCGGAGGCCTCTCCTCCTCCCACTCCCCCAGACTCACCGGTAAGGGAGGAGGCATCGGCTTCCTCCTCTCGCCCCGATGCCGCTTCCGCACTATCCCTCCTCCCCCCTCCCTCTCCTTCACCTCCTTCGAAGCCCATATTCGCCTCTACCACCCCCTCCAGATACTTGTCGCTGTCATCTACCGCCCTCCCGGTCCCACCTCCGACTTCTTCAACCACCTTGGCCCCTTTCTCACCTTCCCTCTCTCCTTCTCTCTGCCCACTCTGATCCTCGGAGACTTCCAAATCCATATGGATGTACTCGATGACTCCTCTGCCGCCCGCCTGCTATCCCTCCTCGACTCTGCCGAGCTCCTGCTCCACCATACCGCGCCCACTCACCGACTCGGTCACACCCTCGATCTCGTCATCTCCTACCGCTGCACTATCTCCTCCCTCACCAACTCTGAAATCCCTCTTTCTGACCATAACCTTCTCACCTGCCTCATCTCTCACACTCCCTCCCCCTGCAAATCTTCGCTACTGCCCCACAGAGACCTCCGCTCTCTTGATCCCATCTGTCTTTCCAAAAGCATCTCTCCTCACCTTGCCGCCCTGTCCTCACTTCCCACTCTCGATGATCAGGTCTCTGCTCTCAACTCCACCCTCTCTACTCATCTCGACTCTCTCGCCCCCCTTTCCCTCCGCCACTCTCGATACACTAACCCACAGCCCTGGATCACCTCCTCTGTTGGCCTCCTACGCACCTATGCTCGAGCTGCTGAGCGCTGCTGGCGCAAGTCCAAGTACCAAGCCAACTTCACACACTTCAAATTTATCCTTTCCTGCCTTAACTCTGCCCTCTCCTTCGCCAGGCAAAACTTCTTCTCCTCCCTCATCGACACCCATGCCCGTCACCCCCGCCGATTGTTCCAGACCTTTAACTCTCTCCTTAGGCCCCCTGTTCCTCCCCCTCCCCCATCTCTCACCCCCAGTGATCTGGCCAACTATTTCCTCACGAAAATCAACACAATCAGGTCTGAGCTCCCCAAAGTCACCCCTCTGCCTCTCCCCTCCCCCCGACCAACCCTCTCCCCTACTTTCGCATCCTTCCCTGCAGTATCCTCAGAGGAGATCTCCTCCCTCCTCGCAAGTGCCACCCCCTCCACTTGCGCCTCGGACCCCATTCCCTCTCACCTTCTTAAAACCATAGCCCCTGCCCTCCTCCCTTCCTTAACTTCTATTTTTAACCACTCAATCTCCAATGGCTCCTTCCTCACTGCCTTCAAACATGCCCACATCTCCCCCATCCTAAAAAAACCCGCTCTTGAACCCACTTCCCCCTCCAGTTATCGCCTTATCTCCCTACTACCCTTCCTTTCCAAAATCCTAGAACGAGTCGTCTACAATCGATGCTTAGAATTCCTTAACTCCCATTCTCTCCTAGATCCCCTCCAATCTGGCTTCCGTCCCCTCCACTCTACCGAGACTGCTCTCTCTAAGGTCACCCATGACCTCCTTCTTGCCAAATCCAATGGCTCCTACTCCATTCTGATCGTCCTTGACCTCTCTGCTGCCTTTGACACTGTCAACCATCCCCTCCTCCTCCATACCTTATCTCACCTTGGCTTCACAGACTCCATCCTCTCCTGGTTCTCCTCTTACCTCTCTGGCAGGTCACTCTCGGTCTCCTTCGCTGGCGCCTCCTCCCCCTCCCATCCTTTAACTGTTGGAGCTCCTCAAGGGTCAGTTCTTGGCCCTCTTCTGTTCTCCATTTACACTCACTCCCTCAGTGAACTCATTCGCTCTCACGGCTTTGACTACCATCTCTACGCGGATGACACGCAGATCTACATCTCCACCCCTGTCCTCTCCCCCTCCCTTCAGGCTCGCATCTCCTCCTGCCTCCGGGACGTCTCCACCTGGATGTCGGCCCGCCACCTAAAACTCAACATCAGCAAGACTGAGCTCCTC
The DNA here is from genome assembly GCF_004115215.2 of Ornithorhynchus anatinus. Lineage (NCBI taxonomy): Eukaryota > Metazoa > Chordata > Mammalia > Monotremata > Ornithorhynchidae > Ornithorhynchus > Ornithorhynchus anatinus. The sequence continues at coordinate 87,039,099 of NC_041731.1, forward strand.
ATCTTCCGTCCCAAACCCGGTCCTCTCCCAGACTTCTCCATCACCGTGGATGGCACGACCATCCTTCCCGTCTCTCAGGCCCGCAATCTCAGTGTCATCCTTGACTCGTCTCTCTCGTTCACCCCACACATCCTATCCGTTACCAAGACCTGCCGGTTTTACCTTTACAATATCGCCAAGATCCACCCTTTCCTCTCCACCCAAACGGCTACCTTAGTGCTTTGTGAGAAGCAGCGTGGCTCACTGGAAAGAGCACGGGCTTTGGAGTCAGAGGTCATGGGTTCAAACCCCGGCTCTGCCACTTGCCAGCTGTGTGACTTTGGGCAAGTCACTTAACTTCTCGGTGCCTCAGTTCCCTCATCTGTAAAATGGGGATTAAGACTGTGAGCCCCACGTGGGACAACCTGATTCCCCTGTGTCTACCCCAGCGCTTAGAACAGTGCTCGGCACATAGTAAGCGCTTAACAAATACCAACATTATTATTATTATTATTGCTACGGGCTCTTGTTATATCCCGGCTAGACTACTGTGTCAGCCTTCTCTCTGACCTCCCTTCCTCTTCTCTCGCCCCACTCCAGTCTATTCTTCACTCCGCTGCCCAGCTCATCTTCCTGCAGAAACGATAGAGCACAGGCTTTGGGGTCAGGGCTCATGAGTTCGAATCCCAGCTCTGCCACTTGTCAGCTGTGTGACTGTGGGCAAGTCACTTCACTTCTCCGTGCCTCAGTTCCCTCATCTGTAAAATAGGGATTAAGACTGTGAGCCTCACGTGGGACAACCTGATTCCCCTGTGTTTACCCCAGCACTTAGAACAGTGTTCTGCACATAGTAAGCGCTTAACAAATACCAACATTATTATTATTATTATTCTTAAACAACTCCAGTGGTTGCCTATCAACCTCCGCTCCAAACAAAAACTCCTCACTCTAGGCTTCAAGGCTCTCCATCACCTTGCCCCTTCCTACTTCTCCTCCCTTCTCTCTCTCTACCACCCACACCGCACGCTCTGCTCCTCTGCCGCCCAACTCCTCACCATCCCTTGGTCTCGCCTATCCTGCCGTCGACCCCTGGGCCACGTCCTCCCGCGGTCCTGGAACGCCCCTCCCTCCTCACCTCCGCCAAACTGATTCTCTTCCCCTCTTCAAAACCCTACTTAAAACTCACCTCCTCCAAGAGGCCTTCCCAGACTGAGCTCCTCTTCTCCCTCTATCCCTCTACCACCGCCCCCCCTTCACCTCTCGGCAGCTTAATCCTCTTTTCCCCCCATTTCCCTCTGCTCCTCCCCCTCTCCCTTCTCATCCCCTCAGCACTGTACTCGTCCGCTCAACTGTATATATTTCATTACCCTATTTATTTTGCTAATGAAATGTACATCGCCTTGATTCTATTTAGTTGCCATTGTTTTTCGAGATGTTCTTCCCCTTGACTCTATTTATTGCCATTGTTCTTGGCTGTCCATCTCCCCCGATTAGACTGTAAGCCCGTCAAACGGCAGGGACTGTCTCTATCTGTTGCCGACTTGTTCATTCCAAGCGCTTAGTACAGTGCTCTGCACATAGTAAGTGCTCAATAAATACTATTGAATGAATGAATAAGCCCTTGATACATTTCCACCTGGACACCTCACCGATTTTATAGTGTGGATCAACCCTTCACCTGACACAAAACGTTTTCTACTTGGAGCCCAGACCTCAAGTCTCATTTCTGACCTCTATCTCAAGGAATCTGATCACTAAAAAAAAAAAAAAAAAAAAAAAAAAAAACCCACATGAGCTTCTCTCACAGTGGCCAATTTTATTTGGAATTGCACCAAAGCTTTTGACTGCCAAACCTCTATTTCATAGCTACCTACTCATGATCAACATTGAGGCCCAGAGTGTTATGACTGTCATGGATGATGCCCAAGTAGGCATAGGGTGATAAGGAAACAGGGACAGGGTGAGCAGGAGCTGGATATTAAGGAACTGCTCAAAAGGTATTAATTTCCACTGCTGGCCCTAAGGCTTGAGAGATATATTGAAGAGCAGGAAGGTCCCTATAACAACAACAACTATGGTATTTGGTAAGCGCTTACTATGGTCCAAGCACTGTTCTAAACACTGGGGGAGATACAAGTTAATCAGGTTGTTCCACGTGGGGCTCACAGTCAATCTTCATTTTACAGATTTAGGTAACTGAGGTACAGAGTAGTGAAGTGGCTTGTCCAAGGTCACACAGCAGATGACTGGCAGAGCCGGGATCAGATTTGGCCAGGAAGCCAGAGTGGAATAAAAAAAAAATAAAATAAAATCAACCATCACTGCCCATGAAACCCAAAGGTCTGAATTACCATAGCCTTTGAGACGGAGCCTGGCTTCATGCCCCAGCAGCCAACTCTCTACATACCAAAAATTGTGTATGGAGTTCTGATCTGGCACCTTTCATTCTGAGCCTTAATGTTTACCTCATTTGTTTAATCAGCTTTCCTAATGTCCATTTATGTCATTCACTTTCAGTATTTTCATCCAGATTTTAAAGTTCCCTTTGCTCAGTGAGTAGGCAAATTGGCTGCCATGAACTACCACCCTCTGTTGGTCACCAAAATGTCATAGCAAATGTCAGATGCTTCTCGCTTTTTTAAAACAAAGCCTTATACTTAACCACATTCTGAGCAATGATGTGGTTATGTGGCTAAGCACAATTACCCCCTGCCTGAACAAATCTTCCAAATTCCCACAACAATTTACATTTAGGACAGGAGTTAAAGGAAGAATCTTAGTCAATATATGGGGCAGGTGGAAGAGGGGAAAAAAAAAAATCAGTATTTTACCTCCTTAGTAGGAATTATAACATATTGCAGAATTTTATATTGCATTGATGTAACAAATAAGGAAAAGTCCAAATCATGAAAATTAGTTACACATGCAGTTACCTTCATGTGCATTCTGTTTAGTATGGCCTGAATCACTATCCTTATCACCACCATTTGAGTGCCAACTGGGGGCAAAGTATTGGGTAAAAAGTACAGTAGGAGACTGAGACCATGCTCTTTAGGAGTGTATTGTGGGAACATGAGTAGAAGAAAAAATCCCTGCCTTCAAGAAGTTTTCAGTCTAATGGAGGAATTTACAAAACAGTGGCAAATCTTGGAAGAAAGCACTGCTATAGAAAATAATCAGTATGTCTAACTCTGCACATACAGACATTATGGGCGTAAGATGTATTTGCTTCCTCCATTCTTAATGAAAGGCATTTCATAACAGCCGATCCTGATATGTTCTACCTTTTATTTACTTAAAGTACATGTCATCATAGGGGTTTCTAAAATAAGTATGGATTTTTTTTTTCCACTGAATAATGAACAAGTCAATAAGGAACTCATAAATTTCTGAATACAAATTGCCATTGCCTGGAGCTACAGTCGCTAAATCTCTTCTTTAAAGAAGATTTAATTCCATTTATTGAGCATGTGTACTTCATGGACTAGAGTTTGAAATCCTCTTTTCCCCAGATCTATTTAGAATTGGAGTGCTACTCATTTAAATATCCTCTTTCTGTAGAGGAAAGATTAGCAAAATTACAATTATTTTATGGTACGTATTAGATTGAAGGTCAAAAATGTCCCTGAACCCATGAGATAATCAAAATAACCTAGAATTAAAATAGAATATATTTCTATGAATGTTTGCCTTAAAGCTCTAAAAAAAAGTCATGGAAAAAAAAAAGACATCCAAATGTTTGGACTACTCCTTGTGCAATGACGGTTCTTCAATTGACTTAGAAACAGTCTGGAAGGAATAATAAACAAAGGAATGCTTATTACCAACCCTCACTATTTGCTATTGGCAATATAGTTAAAGAGTGAAGACTTTTGCCCACAAAAATTAGCCAAATTGAGGTGCCTTTTAAAATACAATTACCACAAACATACAAGGACATTCGTATGCCAAACCTTTTAATATAGAGATCTAACTAATTACATAATAACCAATCTTATTCTAAAATTCACATTTGGGGTTTTGGTAGCTAAAACATTAACTTTTTTACCCTTTCACCCAATTTCTCAGCAAGGTGGCTCTAACCAATTCCCTGTCACCACTAGTCCCTTCAATAAATCAGCATGCATATGTGTGTCTTACTTTTTCATTCAATTCAATCGCATTTATTGAGCACTTACTATGTACAAAGCACTGTACTAAGCACTTGGGAGAGTACAATATAAAAGATGCATTCCTGCCCTCAATGAGCTCTCTAGAGGGGGAGATAAACATTAATATAAACAGATAGATGAATATATATATATGTACTGTTGTGGAAATGGAAGGGAGGATGAATGAAGGAGCTAATAAGAGCATCACAGAAGGGAGTGAGAGAAGAAGAGAGGAGGGCTTAGGGAAAACTTCTTGAAGATTTGCCTTCAATAGGCTTTGAACTGGGGGAGAGCAATTCTCTGTCTGATATGAGGATGGAGGGCGTTTCAGGCCAGAGGTACAATGTGGGTCAGAAGGCGGTGTGAGAAAGATGAAATCGAGGTACAGTGAGAAGGTTAGCATTATAGAAACTAAGTGTGTGGGCTGTTTTGTAGTAGGAGAGTGATAGGTGAGGTAGGAAGGGGCTAGATGATTAAGTATTTTAAAACCAATAGTGACAAGTTTTTGTTTGATGGGGAGGTGGATGGGCAACCACTGGAGTTTGAGGAGTGAGGAAACATGGTCTGAACATTTTTAAAGGAAAATGATTTGGGCATCAGGATGGAGTATGGACTGGATTGGAGAGAGACAGGAGGCAGGGAGGTCAGCAAGGAGACTGATAAAATAATCAAGGTAGGATAGGATAAATGTTTGCATTAATGTGGTAACAGTTTGGATGGAGAGGAAGGGGCAGATTTGGCAATGTTGTGAAGGTAGAACTGACAGGATTTTGTGATGGCTTGAATATGTGAGTGGAATGAGAGAGAGGAGTCAAGGATAATGCTAAGGTTATGGCCTTGTGAGACAGGAAGGATGGTGTTGCCATCAGTTGTGATGGAGAAGTGAGTGGCAGGACTGAGTTTGAATGGGAAAATAAGTAGTTCACTTTTAGCCATATTAAGTTTGAGCTGATAGGACATCCCAGTAGAGAAGTCTTGAAGGAAGGAGGAAATGCAAGACTGCAGAGAGGTAGAAAGATCAGGGATGGAGATGTAGATTTGGGTGTCATCAGCATGGAGGTGGTAGTTGAAGCTGTATGAGTGAATTAGTTTTCCAAGGGAGTGGGTGTAGATGGAAAAAGAAAGGGATCCAGAACTGAACCTTGAGGGACAGCCACAGTTAGGGGATGGGAGGAAAAGGATGAGCCCGTGAAACAATGAGAATGAGTGGATAGAGAGATAGAAGTAATTCACTTGTATCTAGGCTCTTACTGCTACCTATCAAATGCTTTGCAATATAAATACACTTTTTTCCACATAAAAAGTACTCAAATCATGTCGCATATGCCAAGCCATTTTTATGACACTGTAATAACAGTAGTGGTATTGTAAGTGCTTACCATGTGCCAAGCACTGTACTGTAGAGAAGTAGCGTGGCCTAATGGATAGAGCTCAGGACTCGGAGTCAGAAGGACCTGTGTTCTAATCCTCATTCTGCCACTTGTCTCCTATGTGACCTTGGGGAAGTCAGTCACTTCACTGTGCCTCAGTTACATCAGCTTTAAAAAAAATAATAAAGTTTTCAAAAATGTGGATTGAAGTTGAAGAGAGGGATGGGGAAGATGATAAGGTGTGGATTCCAAGGGAATGTAGCAGCCCTGCTTTACTTCCAGAGCAATTTAAGAACAATTAGTAATAGAATCAATTAGTAGTAGCCTCTCTAAACTGTAAGCTTGTTGAGGACAAGAAATGTCTGCTATATTTTACTCTTTCAAGCACTTAACTCTGAACAGTAAACAATAATATGATTGGTAGTATCCACTGAGTGCCTACTCTTGTGCAGAGAATAAAAAAGCACTTGGGGAGTTCAACATAAAAGAATTAGTAGGTAACACTGTTGTGTTCAAGTATAGCTTTTTAGACACTAAGAGGCTCTTGTTTTGCTTTGTGTCCCCCTTCTAGACTGTGATCCAGTTGTTGGGTAGAGATTGTCAATCTGTTGCCAAATTATAGTTTTCAAGTGCTTAGTACAGTGCTCTGCACACCATAAGTGCTCAGTAAATACGATTGAATGAATTTCCTTCTTGCTAAATCCAACAGTTCCTACTTCATCCTAATCTTCCTTGACCTCTCAGCTGCCTTTGACACTGTGGACTATCCCCTTCTCCTCTATATGTTACCCAACCATGGCTTCACTGTTCTCTCCTGATTCCCCTTTTATCCCTCTGACTTTTCATTTTCAGTCTCCTTCACGGGCTCCTCTTCCCCCTCCCATCCCCTAACTATAGGGGTCCCACAAGGTTCAGTTCTTGGTCCCCATCTATACTCACTCCCTTGGAGAACTCATTCCTCCCACGGCTCCATCTCTATGTGGATGACACCCAAATCTACATTTCCTCCCCTGTTCTTTCTTCCTCCCTCCAGGCTCGTATCTCCTCCTGCCTTCAGGACATCTCTACTTGGGTGTCTTCCTGCCACCTCAAACTCAACATGTTCAAGACAGAGCTCCTTATCTTCCCTCCCAAACCCTGTCCTCTCCCTAACTTTCCCATCATTTTAGATGACATCCATTCTTCCCATCTCACAAGCCTGTAACCTTGGTGCTATCCTGGACTCCGCTTTCTCATTCAACTCACATATACAATCAGTCACCAAATTCTGTCGGTCTCACCTTCACAACATCACCAAGATCCATACTTTCTTCTCCATCCAAACTGCTACCACTTTAGTACAATCACTCGTCCTATCCCAACTGGACTACTGCATCTGCCTCCTTTCTGACCTCTCAACCTCCTGCTTCTCCCCACTTCAGTCCATACTTCACTCCTCTGCTCAAATTATCTTTCTACAGAAACATTCGGGGCATGTGACCTCTCCCTTCCCCCAAAAAAATCTCCAGTGGTTGCCTATCCACCTCCATATCAAACAAAAACTCCTCACTACTGACTTTAAAGCTCTCAGTCACTTTGCCCCCTCCTCACACCTCTCTTCTCCCCTTCTATTTCCCAGCCTACACACTCCACTCCCCTGGTTCTGACCTTCTCACTGTGCCTTGATCTCGCCTGTCTCACCACCGACCTCTGTCCTGGAACATCCTCCCTCCTCAAATCCACCACTCTTCCCCATTCAAAGTCCTACTGAAGCCACACCTCTTCCAAGAGGCCTTCCCAGACTAAGCCCCACTTCTCCTCAGTTCCCCCCCATGTCACCACGACTCACACTCTTTGCTCTTCCCCTGTCTCCTTGCCACACAGCACTTGTGTATATATGTATATATCTATAATTCTATTTATACTGATGCTTGTTTCCTTGTATTGATGTTTGTCTCTCCCCTCTAAACTGTGAGCCTGTTATGGGCAATATAACAATGTAACAGTTGGTAGGCAGCGAGAAGCAGCGTGGCTCAGTGGAAAGAGCACAGGCTTTGGAGTCAGAGGTCATGGGTTCGAATCCCGGCTCGGCCACTTGCCAGCTGTGTGACTGTGGGCAAGTCACTTCACTTCTCGGTGCCTCAGTTACCTCATCTGTAAAATGGGGATGAAGACTGTGAGCCCCACGTGGGACAACCTGATTCCCCTGTGTCTACCCCAGCGCTTAGAACAGTGCTCGGCACATAGTAAGCGCTTAACAAATACCAACATTATTATTATGGGCAAGGATTATCTCTCTTTATTGCTATATTGTATTTTCCAAGCACTTAGTATAATGCTCTGCACACAGTAAGCGCTCAATAAGTGTGATTGAGCAAATGAGAATTAAAAAAAGTATAGTGAGTACATGAGCTTTAGAGGAACAACAGGTGCAAATCTAGGATGTAGTGACAGAACGGAGGGGGTCAGTAGGAGGGAGAGAATTAATAATAATAAATGGTATGTTAAGCACTTACCATTTGCCAAGCACTGTACTTAGTCCTGGGGTACATACAAGAAAATCAGATCCCACATAAGGGTCACAGTCTCAGTAGGAATGAGAACAGGTATTGGCTTAATGAATAGAGCAGGGGCCTGGGAGTCAGATAGGATAAGTGCTTGGATCAACATTGCAGCAGTTTGGATGTAGGAAAGAGTAGGTTTTAGTGATGTTATGATGTTATGAAGATAGAACAGTCAGGATTTGGTAACAGATTGAATGAGAGAGGATAATGCTAAGGTTATGACTAGTGAGACAGGGAGGATGGAGTTGCCGTCTAAAGTAACAGGAAATTCAGGGTCATGACAGGGTTTGGGTGGGTCATAGAGAAACTAAGAGCCTGGACTTTTCTGTCTGGAGAAGGGAGGTTGAGTAGGGAGTCAAAATAGATCATGATGGCCTTAGGTAAGTGGAGGGGGTTAAAGAACCAGGGGCTCATTTTGGATGGGTTAGGGGCAGGGAAGCAGGAGGATTAGGGTAGGGGTGTTTTAGTCAGAGAATGAGATTTTGGAGTTAGTGAGATGAGAAATGGTACAATGACTAGTGATGATACTGATGATATCTATTAGGTGTCCAAAATGGTGAATAGGTGAAGTTGGGTGGAACAAGAGGCAAGGTGTGGAAAGATGAAGAGAAAGGTGAATTGTTTTTCCTATCAAGCATTGAAATTTGGAAATAATTTCGTAAATCTAGGGTCATGTACATTTCAGATCTACATTTGTTTTACTTAAATAGGGAAGTGAGTTAAAAAGTTGGAAAACAATGACAATGATTTCTCTATTTAAGCCTTTGGTGTGCAGGAATAAAAGAGTGGCAAAAATCTTTAGCCTTTTATTCTAATAAAATATATAAAACACTTCTAATTTTACCCAATGTATGTCTTCTATTAATGTAGTTTATATTATCTCCTAAAACTCAAGAGAATTGAACTTTCTATGATGATTAATGCCACATTCTCTTCACTGCACATTAATGTAGAAGATATTATTACTTTGAGGTCCAGGAATTCCCTGTGGCAGTAGGCATTAAATCATAATATCCATGCATTGTCTTTCCAGCTATCTCAACATGTAGCCACTGAACTTCTGTACATTCAACAGTAACATTACACCCTGAATTTGTGCAGGATTTAGAAACGAATATGCAGGAGATTTTTACTAGAAGGTGATGATATTGAAACTACATCATACTGTTCTTTTCCATTTCATTACAAGGTTTCTATGGGAAGTGAGGAAATCACTAAGCCAAGTCACAAAGAAACATAGAGCCCTTTATTTCCTTATTTTTCATGAACTGTTAATATTCTGCAATATCAATGGTATTTACTGAGCTCTGCGTGCAAAGCACTGTACTAAGCACTTGGGATAATGCAATACAGAGTTGGTAGACATGTCTTCTGGCCTTCAGGAGCTTACAATCTAGAGGGAGAGACACTAAAATTCATTTCAGATATAAACATAAGTGCTCTGAGGCTGAAGGTGGAGTGGGGTGAATATCAAGTGCTTATATGGTACAGATCTAAATGCAGGGAAACAGAAGGGAGAGGGAGTAGGGGAAAAGAGAGCTTAATCAGGAAAGGCTTCTTGGAAGAGATGAGATTGGTTGGGAGAGTGATGGTGTGTTGTAAATAAAGGGGGAGGAAATTCCAGGAAGGGAGGGAGCAGAAGTGGGGGAAATTGTATCCATCTTTACCTTATTCAGGATTCATTAATATCATCACATTGCAAGGCTTCTTCCCCAGGTACAGAAATTTTAAAATAGTAAAACCAAATACCAGTTAGTTCACTAGTAGTAATTTGCGAAGGTAACAACTGTATTGATTATATATTCCCCATATCCTTAGCAAAAGTGGATGCCAATACATGAAAAAATATTACCTTTGGTAGCTTTCCAATTGACTCAGATCATTATTCAGCAAACTAAGTCAATTTTGTCTGTCTGGAGTTCCCAGAGAGCTTATCCTATTGACAATATTTTAAAGTTCTGTTTTATGATCTCTCAGTAGCATAACCTGATTGTGTAAGCCTTTTCTTACAAAGTCCTACCACCTTCATATTATGTGATATATTTGGTATGACAAGAATTAAGGCCCACTCCAGTTGTAAATATTTTTATGCTTGTTTCCCCAAGCACCTAGTATAGTAACCAGCACAAATGGGAGCTCAATAAATACTATGACCTTCTATGGCTTATAACAGGTTCATACAATATCCCTGCCACCACATAACTACTCACTCACTGATCAATTGTACAGCAAGTTTTTAAAGGTAAAATTTGAGCACTTGCATACCCACCCAAAGATGGTATTACTGAGCACAAGTTCCTATTACGGGGAAGCAGCGTGGCTCAGTGGAAAGAGCCTGGGCTTCGGAGTCAGAGGTTATGGGTTTGACTCCCAGCTCTGCCACTTGTCAGTAGTGTGACTGTGGGCAAGTCACTTAACTTCTCTGTGCCTCAGTTACCTCATCTGTAAAATGGGGATTAACTGTGAGCCTCATGTGGGACAACCTGATTACCCTGTATCTACCCCAGCGCTTATAACATTGTATTTAAGCACTTACTATGTGCAGAACAAATACCAACATTATTATTAAGAAACAGCATTGCCTAGTGGAAAAGACATTGGCCTGGGAATCAGAGGACATGGGTTCTAATCCCAGCTCTATGACCTTGGACAAATCACTATTCTCTGTGCCTCAGTTCCCTTATCTGCAAAATGGGGATTGAATACCTGCTCTCCCTTCTATTTAGAAAGTGTTGTATTGTACTCTCCCAAACATTTACTACAGAGCTCTGCATACAGTAAGTGCTCAATAAATACTATTGATGATGATGGTGATTAGAGGTGAGCTGTGTGTTCCTAAATACTAGCATCCAACACCAGGATGTATATATAGTACTAATGATATTTGTTAATCACTTACTATGTGCCAAGCACTGTTCTAAGCACTGGGGTAGATACAAGGTATCAGGTTGTCCCACACGGGGTTCGCAGTCTCAATCCCCATTTTACAGTTGAGGTAACTGAGGCATACAGAAATGAAGTGACTTGACCAAAGTCACACAGCTGACAAGTAATGGAGCAGAATTAGAACCCATGACCTCTGACTCCCAAGCCTGTGCCCTTTCCATTAAGCCATGCTGCTCCTCAGAGCTCCCAAGCAGTTACCACTGTGCTTCTGCCAATCGACCAATCAATCAAGAAATGATATTTGAGCCCTTACTGTGTGCAGAGCACTGGACTAAGCAGTTGGGAGCATGCAGTATGAAAGAGTTGGTAGATACTATATCTGCCCCAAAGGAACCTACAATCAACATGGGTGACAGACGTTTAAATAAATGACAGACAGGGAGAATAAGTAAAATACATAAGTGCTGTAGGGTTGGGGGTGGGGGTTGAGGGTGGGATGAATAGCAAGTATTAAAGTACTCAATAGATAGTACTGCTCGACTGCATCCTCCATGTATATGGGATCCTTGAAGCCATGTGTTATGGCTTATTGCCTAGAGAGCAGAACATGTGCTCATTTTCCAAGATAATATAGCTAACAATGGGAACCTACCTTTTGTTCAAGTATAGCTGGAAATATCAACGTATAACCCAATAAGGATATTTATTAATTTTATTATTTAATGTAAGCTTAAGGACCGATGGCTTAGCCATTTGCATGGTCCATGCTGCTTCCATGATGCCTCTTGGCTATCTTGATTTTCCAAAACAGTCAGCTCTAAGAAACCTCTTTCTTAAACTTCACTCTCTAGGTTAGTCAGTCAGTCTCCTAGCTACATTCCCTTAGCAGTCCAAAACTACATTACACTGTTTAATTCTGGGATTCACTGTGTCTAAAATGATTTTGCTTAAATATTCCCTTTTAGTTTAGTGGCTTATTGAGAAGAGCTCAGGCCTGGGAGTTGGAGGACCTGGATTCATGCAATCATATTTTGAGTGCTTATTTTGTGCAGAGCACTGTATTAAGCATTTGGGAGAATATAATACAACAATAAACAGACATAGTCCCTGCCCACAATGAGCTTAGAGTTTAGAGAGGGAAACAAACATTAATACAAATAAATTACAGATGTGTACATAAGTGTTGTGTGGATGGGAGCTGGGGTGTTTAATAAACAATTCAATCCTGGCTCTGCTCTTGTCTGCTGTGTTACCTTGGGCAAGTCACTCAACTTCTCTTTGCCTCAATAGCCCCATCTGTAAGCTTGAGAGTAAATATGAGCCCCACGAGGGACAGTCTGATTACCCTGTATCTACCCCAATGCTTAGAACAGTGCTCTGCACATAGTAAGTGCTTAACAAATACCATAATTATTAAAGCCGTGAACCCATTTGGGTCATGGACTGTGTCCAACTGATTATCTTGTATCTATTCCAGCATTTAGTACAGTGAGCACTTAAATACTACTATTATTATTGCTAGCAATAATAATAATGTAATCATAATGGTGCATGTTTAGTGCTTCTCATGTGTCAAGCACTGTGATAGCTGCAAGATAATCAGGTCCCACATGGGGCTCACAGTCTACTTGAGAGATAGAGAGAACAGTCCCCATTTTGCAGATGAGAAAAACTGAGATGACTTTATTCAGCCTGACTACATTGCATCTGCCCCAGCCCTTAGTAGATCACTTGGCACATTGTAAGCACTTAAATACCATAATCATAATTAGACTGCTATAACCCTCAATTTTTTAGCCTGATGTATTCCATCTCTCCTAATCAGGCTCTGTCCCAACGAAGATATCATGCCCCATCAATGGTACCTGGATTAAAAAACCCATGTAAATACCATCCATAGTTTGGCACCTTAAAATGATGAGACAGTATGTTGCTATTTCTTCTTACAGAGACAGAAACTGAAAAGTTAAAAAACAAAAGATGCCAGATTAAAGAGAAGGGTCAAGGTTCAAGTATTTTTAGTGTTTTAGAAAAAAACCCATCATCCCTACACTTTTCTCAAGAATTAAAGTTGCCCTGGGTGCTATCCATAATACAAAGAAGGCATTTCCTTTAAAATTTTCCCTTAAAAGTGAAACAAGATAATAAAATACATTTTACAATATACTAGTATTTTTATTTTCATGTTCAAACTTCTTACCCTCCATCTTTACCTTTTGTTCAAATGAGACCAAAAAAAAAATCCCAAAGTGACAATACTAGCAAAGAGTGAATGAGTAGCAAGATGGGGATAGTAAGACTAACATAATGGCAAGAGCAGAAGTGGGGAGTGGAAGTCAATAGCAAGTTGATAATCTTTTCCATAAGAAGCTATCTGCCCAGAAGAATAGAGGTCCTGCAGGCTGAGTCCTTTAAGATGTCTGACTATAATGTCAAACCACAGGATTACAGTTAATATCCATGTGGCATTTAGTGAAAGCAAGGGAAGGAATCAGAGAAATCACAGTTCTTCTAGATATTCCCAAACATTCATAAATTAGACAAATATTTTTCCTTATGTAGTAAGATAAAAGGGTGAAAACTAAAATGAATATAAACACCTCCATTCCCCTTCCATATTCAGGTTTCAACAAGTTATTATCATTTAACAACCAAGTGTCCTTATATTCACAAAGTTACAAATAAATGACTTCCAACTCACCAGAGACTATCTCAACTTGCAGGAAAAAGAAAGAGTGGCCCTTCTCCTACATTTAAAGGCTCCACCCATCGGCTGTCATTTCCACACGTGCTTGGGTAATATAACCCTTTGATTGCTTTCACAAGTGGCAGGTGCAAGGAGTTTGAATTTCCTACACTGTCCCAGCTTAGCTCACAGTTGCTACTCAGTGGTTGGAGTTTGACTTCTTTGTCAGTTGTGCTGAAGCAGTCTCTCAAGATTGACTTTTCATGTTTGCTATGATTGAAGTCAGTGAGTAAACACAATGACTGTGTTTACAAAGACCAGCCCAGGCCCCATATTTCATATTTGAACACATTTACTTTCCCAGTCTTTATGTTCTAAATTATAAAAATAAAATTTTAGCCTATGCTATATCTAGGTTCACTCCACGTGGAAATACAGTAAGAAGCATTTAGCTTTTTTTTTCAGTATCTAATACTTAGGATACTTTCTACTGTGTTTTTTGGTAATACTGTGTAATTGCTAACTAGGTTTTCTTTCTTTCATGAACAATTCAAAAGATGACCTATTTCATAATGGTGATTTTTTTTTCATTTTTGAGAAATCTTTAATTCACTCTATCCTGAATATCTTTTGGAGAAGAGGGAATTCCTTTAATATTCCATTCACAAGCTAGAATATTTTAAATTGGTTTTATGGTATATGAGTTATGTCAAGGTTCTTCAGTTTGATACAGGAGATGCATATATTTTCCCCTTTTGTAGTGCATTAATCTTTCAAATATTATTGTAAGTACTGAGGCAACTATAGATATGAAGGGCTGCATAATACATTGTGTCTTTTTCTGCAACAATAAGTGAATTTATTTCGTGAGAAAATTCAATGCCCAGAGATATTTTTGTTAGAGTCACCTGCCAGTGTTAAAACAGTTACTCTTTAGAATTTATCCATAATAGACAAAAAAATGTATTTACATTAACTTAGAATGTTTCAAACCATTTGCATAATAGTTTAGTTGATATGAATTCAAGAGTCCTCATTGATCTCTTGATTCAGGAAAATATTAATCTGGAGCTCTGCAGCTGAAAAGGTCAGTGGGACTGTCAAAAAAAAAAAGCAATAATTCAGCTACATCCCTAGACCTGAAGCTAAACAGATTTAGTCCACTTTTCCAAGAAACATATCCAGGAGGTAAAACAGTAATCTCTTGGGAGCCAAGGATAACAACATTTTTTCCCTACAGCCCCTACTTTATTGTAAAGTAAGCTTGTATCATTTTAGTTTGAAGATCGGTACATTAGCCTCCCTGTCGGCAGAGAAAATAGAGGACTTCACAGGTCTTAGACCTGAGCCCCTTCCTGATCCACAATGGCCAATTATCCATCCCATCTCATATCCATAGAGAAACTGTTTCACCTGTTCAAACTGCATCTTTGCTGCTAGTAGCCATGGATTGAATTGGATAAATTGCAGGTAAATTGCAGAAACAGCATGGCTTAGTGGATAGAGTGTCGGCCTGGGAATCAGAAGGTCATGAGTTTTAATCCTGGCTCTGCCACTTGTCTGCTGTGTGACCTTGGAGAAGTCACTTCACTTCTCTGTGCCTTAGTTACCTCATCTGTAAAATGGGGATTGAGACTGTGAGCCCCACGTGGGACAGGGACTGTGTCCAAACTGATTTGCTTGTGACTACCCAAGTGCTTAGTACAGTACCTGGCACATAGTAATCACTTAACAGATACCACATTTAATAGAATTATTATTATTATCATTATTATTAATTACTGGTCTCTGTGTACCTTTTCAGCTGGTTCGTCTCTTAGTGTATAGGCAGCTTTCTTACCCACTCTACTGCCTTTCCTCCAGACAAGCTTGACGAGCCTGAAGAAGAAGGGAATGGACCAGGAGGGTGGAGAAAAAAAGGCAGAAGAGAATACAACTAGATCAATCAGTCAATCAGTGGTATTTTTGAGTGCTTATTATGTGCAGAGCACTATATTAAATGCTTGGGACTGTGCAATAAAACAGAGTTGGTGGTCATGTTCCCTGACCTCAGTGAGCTTACAGTCCAGCTTTCAATGTTTTCTTTCCATCCAAACATCTGCCATCTTGATACAGACTCTGGTCCTATCACACCTGCCATCCTGATACACTTTCTGGTCCTATCATAACTAACCTATTTAATAAATTTCCACTCTGTTCTTTCTGCTGCCATCCTATTCCTATACCAAAACATGCTACAGGCTGCTGCCCGAATCATCTTCTTGAAGTGTCCCTCGGCCAACATCTCTCCACTCCTCAAAATCCTTCCAATTCTCTCCCTTCCTATATCTGAGAAATCACAACTCTCCACATGTTTAAAGCCCTCCCCAAATCCCAGCCCTTCTTACAAGCTTTCCTTTGATGTCCAGTATCAAGGAGAGCTGTTCCACATGCAAGATTTCTCTTCTTGCTGGACAGGGTAGATGTTTGATAACAAATACTCTAATACATACATATAGACATAATTAGCCTCTCAAATCTGCAACTCTAAGCAACAGCTTCATCATAGAATCGTTGCCCCGGACAGAGATAATCTGTGCCTGACTCTTTTGCCACTTATCACCTAGTTAACACAGTACCAGGTTATCATTACTGGGAATACACTGGACCGCCAGAGACTTGGATTCAGCTTGCTGAGAGGCTGCTCTGGACTTTTAAGGAGATCCACAAAATTGGGAACCATTTGTTGTACTCTCCCAAGTGCTTAGTACAGAGCTTTGCACACAGTAAGCTCTTAATAGATATGATTGAATGAATACTGACTAGCCCAAAACTTCCAGGGGGAACCTGAAAATAAGAGGAAGCCCCTCAAATGATAAATAGACCAGGGTTTCAGAGATGTTTTTATGTAGCCTATTTGGTCTCTTTTAGGAGTAAGTGATGTCCTTGGTCACTGCCCTCAGTAACTCACAATCTAGCACTCTGAAAATAAACAAAAGCAGCAACAATTTGGGTTTGGATTCCTGAGGAGCATGGGCCCAGAGGAGGCATTCCCCTCTGCTGTAAGGCTTAGAGGAGTCTCAAGTATATTTTTGCATCTACTGGGAAGACCAAAGGGGTTCTAAATGATTAGAAGCCAGGCTTGAATCTAAAGAATTCAAGGATCTGGAAATAATGCTAATAATAATTGTGGTGTTTGTTAAGTTCACAAATCAATTCACAATTCAATCTAATTTATTGAGCACTTAGTGTGTGCAAAGCACTGTACTAAGCACTTAGGGCATACAGTATAACAACAGACACATTCCTGCCCAATGAGAAGGTTAACAATAGGGGAATGAAGTGTGTGGGCTAGGTTGTAGTAGGAGAGTAGCCAGGTGAGGTAGGAGGGGACAAAGTGATTGAGAGCTTTAAAGACAATGGTGAGGAGTTTCTGTTTAATGTGGAGGTGGATGGGCAACCACTGGATTTTCTTGAGGAGAGGGGAAACAAGGTCTGAATGTTTTTGAGGGAAAATGATTCAGGCAACAGAATGGAGTATGGACTGGAGTGGGGAGAAACAGGAGGCAGGGAGATCAGCAAAGAAACTGATACAGTAATCAAGGCGGGATAAGTGTTTTCATTATTGTGATACCAGTTTGGACAGAGAGGAAGGGGTGGATTTTGGTGATGATACTACTACTAGAAGTCCTTACTATGTGCCAAAAATGAACTAAACACTGATTTAGATGCAAGATAATCATGTCCCACATGGGACTTACAATCTAAGTAAGAGGGAGGACAGGTATTGAATCCCTGTTTTGCAAAGGAGGGAACAGAGGCACAGAGAAGTTAAGTAATTTGCCCTAGGTAACACAGCCGGTAAGTGGTGGAGTAGGGATTAGAACCCAGATCCTCTGATTTCTGGGAATTGGAGACAATAATAATTACAATTATTACTATCATTATTTATTATTACAATCATCATTATCATCATCATATTTGTTAACTGCTTACTATGTACCAAGCACCATTTGGTAACCACTGGGATAGGAATCATGTAATCAGAACTGACTCAGCTCTTGTCTCATAATCTAAGTAGGAGGTAGAACAGAATCCCCATTTTACAGTTTCAGAAACTGAGGCACAAGTTTAGTGATTTACTCAAGATCAGACAACAGATAAGTAGCAGAGTTAGGATTAGAACTCAGAGCCCCACACTTCCAAGCTCATGCTCTTTCCATTAAGCCATACTACTCCTTGAAATTCCAAGAGTAGAACGTGACTTCTACCTTCCTTTGCCCCTTCATATGGGAAGTAGCGTGGCTTAGTAGAAAGAGCCCGAACTTGGGAGTCAGAGGTCATGGGTTCGAATCCCGGATCCGCCACTTGTCAGCTGTGTGACTGTGGGCAAGTCACTTAACTTCTCTGGGCCTAAATTCTCTCATCTGTAAAATGGGGATTAACTGTGAGACTCATGTGGGACAACTTGATTACCCTGTATCTAACCCAGCGCTTAGAACAGTGCTCTGCACATAGTAAGTGCTTAACAAATAACATTATTATATCTAATGCAACAGAGCTCATCCCTTCTCTGAAGCCCTGCTGAAAGCATATATCATCCTAAAAGCTTTCCCTGGGTCATTTTTACTCTCCTCTCTTAACATCCCACCATCTTCCACTTCAGTAGTCCCATGTCACCTAAATATGCAAGCACCAAAAGTCTCCTGTAGCACTTATGTATATATCCTTATTACTGTTATCTGTATAGCATGGCTCAGTCAGAAGAGCATGGGCTTGGGAGTCAGAGGTCATAGGTTCGAAACCCTGCTCTGCCACTTGCCAGCTGTGTGACTGTGGGAAAGTCACTTAACTTCTCTGTGCCTCAGTTACCTCATCTGTAAAAATGGGGATTAACTGTGAGCCTCACGTGGGACAACCTGATTACCCTGTATCTACCCCAGCACTTAGAACAGTGCTCTGTACATAGTAAGAGCTTAACAAATACCAACATTATTATTATTTTATATCAGTATCTGTCTTGACTGTAAATTCCTCAAGGGAGAGTTTATATATATATTAATTCTACTGTAATTTCCCAAGTGCATACAATAAGTGCCCAGTAAATGCAACTGATAGGTTGGTAGATTGTTTCTTCCTCTTGCTTTTAATGACAATCATTTTACCCCCGTTTAGAAATTGTGTGCTTAGAAAAGGAACTATAACTAGCAAGATGACACTCCAAGTGCTCTGAAAATCCCTTTTCCCTAAGTCACAGAGCAATTCCAAATTTCCTGACCAACTAATTCACAAAGCTTAGGGAGAACTAGGTTTTTCTTCGAAACTGCCACAAAGCACCAGGATATGCAGGATTTGTTCAGTATCCATCCTGATACGTTTGACTAAGACACAAATCATCCACATGACCTATTTCTGTTTCAACTTTTTTTAAAACAGTTGAATAGTAAGTGATGCTTTTCAGGAGGTATAATTGTTGAGATATGAACCTTATTCCCTATATACAGCTAGAAAGAGAAAGACAGTGTCTTATACATTCCCAAAGTGTGGTCATTGCATTATGTTGATCAATCTTCACCATTCATGAAACTAGGAGTCAAGAGACCTGGGTTCTAATCCCTTCACTGCCACTTGCCTGCCATATGACCTTAGACCAGCACTTAAATTCTCTAGGCCTCATTTTCTTCATCTGTAAAATGGGGATAGATGTGCCCAGGCTAGATCCAGCCCATGGTACAGAAACTCTCGACCACTGACTTTTTTTTTAATGATACGTACTAAATGCTTACTATGTGTGCCAAGCACTGCACTAAACACTAGGTAGAGTCAAGCTAATCAAATTGGAAACAGTCCAGGTCCCATATGGGGCTCACAGTCTTAATCCTCATCTACAGATGAGGTAACTGAGGAACAGCGAAGTTAAGTGACTTTCTCAAGGTTACAAAGCAGATGAGTGGTGGAGTCAGGATTAGAACCTAGTTCCTTTTGACTCCTAGGCCCATGCTCTCTCTACTAGTTCATGCTGCTTCTTTACTTTAAGGCACTCAATAACCTTTCCATTATCCTAGACTATGAGCTCCATAAATGACTGGGACTGTGTTTGACCTGACAGTCTTGTCTTGAATCTACTCCACCATTTAGTGCAGTGCTTATCACATAGTAAGAGTTTAACAAATACCACAATTATAATTAATAACAATACTTTACTTTTGGTATATAATTTAATTTTTCCAAAGCCCTTAGCCATCAGTTATCTCATTTTCCTCACAACTTTCCTGTAAGGTAGGGACAGGTAAGTATTGTTATACCTCTTTCATAGCTGTGAAAACTGTGGCTCAAAGAGGTTAAGTCATTCAGTCAGTCAGTCAATCTTATGTACTGAGTGCTTACTGTGTGCAGAGCACTATACTAGGCCCTTGGGAAAGTAGAATATAACAATAAACATATATATTCCCTACCCAAGGCGAGCTTACAGTCGGGGGGAGACAGGCAAATAAATTACAGATTTGTACATAAGTAATATGGGGCTGGGAAGGGAGATGAATAAAGGGGGCAAGTCAGGGTGACACAGAAAAGAGTGGGAGAAGAGGAAAGGAAGGCCAAACCAGGAAAGGCCTCTTGGAGGGGGAAGAGTAATTGTCTGTCCCATAGGAGAGGAGGGGTGATCAAGGCCAGAGGCAAGAAGTGCACAAGATGTCGGTAGTGAGATAGATGAACTAGAGGTACAGTGAGAATGTTAGCACTAGAGGAGTGAAGTATGTGGATTGGTTTGTAGTAGGAGAGTAGTGAGGTGAAGTAGGAGGGGGTAAGGTGATTGAGTGCTTAAAGCCAATGATAAGGAGTTTCTGTTTCATGCAGAGGTGAGTAGACAACACTGGCATTTCTTGAGGAGTGGGGAAACATATCTTGAACTTTTTCATAGAAAAATGACCCAGAGAGCAGAGTGAAGAATTGCCTGGAGTTACGTTCTTTGACCAAGATCATTCATTCAGCTGTATTTATTGAGCACTTACTGGGTACGGAGCACTATACTAAGTGCTAGGCAAAGTATAACACAACAATAAACAGTGACATTCCCTGCCCATGATAAGCTTACATCCTAGAGGGGGATCGCAAAGCAAGTCAGCAGCAGAGCTAGGAAGGAAACCCGTGTCTCCTATATCCCAGCCTCATGTTCTTTCCACTGAATCATAAACTGGAAGAATACTGAAGCCTGCTTCTTAGTAAATGCCACAAGTTACATCAACAAAATTGAAAAAAAAATGTAAGGACAGATTCAAATTTCTCAAATTCAGTTAAAGTCATGAACAGCTCTAATAACCTGCTGGAGAGTGAGTCCTTAAATGCCTCTTGGAACTAACTCATTAATTTTCTCAGCATTGTTGGGAGACTGAAGTAGTTTGTTCTTCCTTTTTCTTTCTTCACAGAAATATTTGCTTGAAGGAAATTTTCAGTGGAAGATTTTATTTTGGTTCCATGTTCCAAAAAAATTTGAGTGACAACCAGCCAGAAGTGCTGATTGTGCTCTCAGAGAAGTGATACATGTGTACTTGTGTTTCATATTCAAAAATGAGGAAGCTGATAGTGATATTCCATCCACTAGGGGAAGTGCTGCTCAATTCATACATTCATTCATTCAATTGTATTTACTGAGCACTTACTGTGTGCAAAGCACTGTACTAAGTACTTGGGAGAGTACAATATAACAGTAAAAAGAAACATTGCCTGCCTACAGTGAGTTCACGGTCTAGATGGAATATAGATAATAATATAAAGAAAGAAATTACAGATACATACATAGGCTGAAAAATGGATATGGATATGCTTCTTCCCACATTATGTCATGCAAACTTATTTACTGTTTGTAACAGATCAGTAGGCCTTTTTTATCAGTTTGTGGGACTGTTTCCTCTGAAACTGAAGCATGCTTTGGTGAACTTAGGAATCCTAGACTTCAAACAAACCATGATGAATGAATCAATCAGTGGTATTTATTGAGAGCACTCAATAAATGCAGAACAGTGTACTAAGCTCTTGGGAGAGTACAGTACAACAGAGTTGTTAGACATATTCCCTGCCTACAAGAAGCTTACAGTCTAGAAGAAGAGACTGATTAGTAAAATTTAAAAAAAATGATGAATGTGTACACAAGTGCTGTGGGGCTGAGAACAGGGTGAATATTAACGGGTTAAAGGGTATAGATACCAGTGTATAATCAAATGAGCAAAATTATTAAATTATTTAAACCCATTGATAAACAGTTTCTGTTTAATGCAGAGGTGGATGGGCAACAACTGGAGGTTCTCTATGAGTGGGAAGATGTGGATGGAGTATTTTTTTAGAAAAATGATCCAGCAGCACAGTGAAGTGTGAACTAGAGTGGGGAGGGGCAGGAGGAGGTTGATGCAGTAGTCAAGGAGGGATAGGGTGCTTGGATCAACAAAACAGCAGTTTCGATGTAGAGGAAAGGGAGGATCTTAGTGATGTTGTGTAGGTAGAACCAACATGACTTGATGACATATTGTATATACATACAGGTTCAGTGAGAGAGATGAGTCAAGGATAATGTCGAGGTTATGGGCTAGTGAGACAGGGAGGATAATGTTATTGTCAACGGTGATGGGAAAGATGAATAATAATAATGTTGGTATTTGTTAAGCACTTACTATGTGCTGAGCACTGTTCTAAGTGCTGGGGTAGACACAAGGGAATCAGGTTGTCCCACGTGGGGCTCACAGTCTTAATCCCCATTTTACAGATGAGGTAACTGAGGCACCGAGAAGTTAAGTGACTTGCCCAAAGCCACACAGCTGACAAACGGCTGAGCCGGGATTTGAACCCATGACCTCTGACTCCAAAGCCCGTTCTCTTTCCACTGAGCCACGGTGCTTCTCTAAGGAGGACAGGAGGGCAGGGTTTGGTTGGGAAGGTGAGTTCTGGTTTACACATGTTAAGCTTTAAGTATCAGTGGGACATCTAGATAGAGATGTCCTGAAGGAGGAGGAAATGAGAGATTGAAGAGAAGGAGAGAAGTCAGGACTGGAGAGGTAGATTTGAGAATCATCTGCACAGAGACTGTAGATGAAGATGTGGGAGTGAATGAGTTTCCGTCTCAGGAGCCCCAAGAGTGGAGAGGAGACTCTGACTCCTTTAAGGTCTAGGAGATGGTGATTTTGATTTTGCCACCTGGTAAACTCAGGTAGCCCTGCCAAAGGTCTGACACCCAAATAGTTATGCTCTCCCCTCACCCAAGATTTGACCCACGGCAACCACAAACCTGGTTCCAGTGCCCCATTACCCTTCTTCCCCCACCCAATATTATTATTGTTGTTGTTGTTATTATTATTGTTATTATCATTATATTTGTTAAGCATTTACTATGTGTCAAGCCCTCTTCTAAGCACTGATGTGGTTACAAGTTATTCAGACCAGATACAGATACCGCATGTCCACAAGAGGTACATAGTTAAAGTAGGAGGAAGAACAGGTATTTAATTCTCATTTTACAGTTGAGGAAACTGAAGCACAGAGAAGTTAAGTGACTTGCCCAGGGCCAGATAGCAAGCAAGTGGCAGAGCCGGGATTAGAATCCAGGTCCTCTAACTCCCAGGATCATACTCTTACCACTAGCCCATGGTGTTGTTTTGGGAAAGAGACTATGAACCCCATGTGGGATATAGACTGTGTCCAACCTGATAAGCTTGTATCTACCCCAGGGCTTACTGCAGTGCCTGATACATAGTAAACGCTTAACAAGTACCATAAAAAAAGTAAACTTGGTAAATCCACAGTACACTCTTGTAAAGTACGTGGTTTTTATGGAGTGTCAGTGAACGTGTCTGACAAATCCTTCACAAACTGCCTCTGATTTTTGTTGAAGGCATAAATACATCTGGTAAAAAATAACAGTTATTATAGTCTAATCCTGAAGGATAACTCTAACGATAACAGTCAATTCATTAAGTGAACCCTTCGCAATATACTGATTTAATAAGAGCTTCATACGTTCTAAGCAGAACCTCATAAAAGGTATCTGGAGAACATCTTATTCAGTTCAGTTTTGAGAGTTTGGAATCCAATTCAATTCTAAACCAAAAATCAATTTTAACCCTCTAGCTCATCCTGTCCTTCAGTACAGATTTGTCTGTGACTAGCAGAGATGTTGAGCTTATTACTTTCACCAGATGTAGGAGCTCAGAATGAGCTATTGGACTCATTAAGACGCATGAAGAAATGGATATCTTTCACAAGCCACCCTAGTGAATTACTGAGACTCAAGAAAACTGACTGCCTGCAAATTTCAGGGGAACACATAGAATGATCATAAGGCATGAAGTAATCACTGCAAAGCCAGAGGCCCACTGAACACTGAGACACCTTGAAAATCACAGATTGTCATGAAGAAGCAAGTTAAAGGGCTTATTTTTATTCCATAATGAAGAGAACCAAGAAACAGAAATGGAACAGACAAGATTTTTAAAAGAGACTTGAAAACAGTAAAGAAATCTTTTGCCCAGAAAAAGTGAACTTCCAAGAACAAGAAACTATATTTTTTATTTTTAATATTCGTTTTGTTTTGTTCTCTTTGTGAAAAGGATCTAAGTTTGATAGAGGACTCACATATTTGGAGGTAATTTCAATTTGCTCTTTGGATCCTCTCTGCAATGAATGATAAATGTTTTTTTTATGTGGCACCAAGGAAATTTCCTTTTTGAAAATTCTTCATAATAATAGAAGGGAAAATTACATGGTTGTTAGATGTGTCAGTGTATTAGTAATAGTAAACATTTTTCATAATTTTTCATTAGGAAAATGAAAACTGATTTTGAATGACTCAGTGGAGGAGAATTAATTTTCAGACAAATATGTCAGTTTACACATTGAATTACTTCAAGAGATACTCAACAATGATTTACATTTTAGTGATAATAATAAAATAACTTGTTTTCATAGTGTCTTTTTATTTAATAAAAGTGGAAACTTTTGCCAAAGAGGTTGACTATTCCTGAGGTCACACACCAAGCAGGGGGCAGTGCTTGAATGACAATTTGGGTCTACTAATCCTACACTCTCGCAAATAAAATAAGCAATGTATGATACAATTTCTCCAAAGAAGAGTGCTTACATGCCCATAAACAATATAAATATCCCAAATGCACATGAAAGATGATATAAAAAAGTCCAGTACCTCTGTTTCAAGCCAAAGAAAGGTTTTTGGAAAAACTAAAAGTAAGCTTTAGCTTGAGTTAAAAAATAAGATAAAATAACTAACCTAGCACATGATAGAACAGGATAGATTGATGTACTGACTTGAAACTCAACTTAGTATATGAGTACTCTGGGTTAAGTCCACCCCACAATACGTATAATTCTAATATATTCCTACCTATTTGCTGAATTACCTTGTGTCTCCAAATGTGGGGCTAGATAGTGCTCTTCAAAAAACAATTGCTCAATCACTTTTGACTTTCTGGATTGACCAAAAAAACAGCCTTTTGCATCTCATTTTTTTTACAAAGTGTTTACTTGAAAAGAATCACTCCTTTCTTGATAGCAGTATACCATGTTGACCTATGCACTGCACACAGTAAGGACTCAATAAATACAATTTAATTGAATTAATATTCTTGGCAATTTACTCCAGTTTTATCTGACATAAGCATTGTCAAGGCTCTGTCTTCTCTCCCTGCTCTTGGTTTCCAGATTTCAGCTTTCCAAACAGAAGTCATTTGGGTATCCTGGCATTCCTTTTACATGTTCTACTAAATGAAGCTGTGGTAAAATGAGCATAGGTTCAATGTTATATTCCAGGATCTCACTGTTGATGATATTTTCATATCATTTGATGTTGAATATACTGATAAAACTGCTCAAGGATCCAGATGTAATCAAAGTCTTATAGTAGTATAGAAGGTTGTATAGTAATATAGCTCTCTCATTCTTTTGTTTTGTTTGGATCTTGTTGCCACAATGCTGCCCCACTCTGAGTCTCCCAAAGGATATACTGGCTTTCTTAATTCCTTTCCTATCAATGTCTATTTCCTTGTCTACCACAGTGTCAGTAATGGACACTGGTAGGTGTGCTGGCTTGGTAACAAAGTTCTGTCACAGCATATAGCTCTGCATCACCATATATTTTGTTATATTGTCCATATGACTTTCCTCTTTCAGCCTATATCTGTTTTCTTTGGCCTTCATAAATCCAAGTAATAATAACAATAATAATAATAATGTTGGTATTTTTTAAGCACTTACTATGTGCAGAGAACTGTTCTAAGTGCTGGGGTAGTTACAGGGTAATCAGGTTGTCCCATGTGAGGCTCACAATCTTAATCCCCATTTTACAGATGAGGTAACTGAGGCACAGAGAAGTTAAGTGGCTTGCCCAAAGTCACCCAGCTGATAAGTGGCAGATCCGGGATTTGAACCCATGACTTCTGACTCCCAAGCACGTGTTCTTTCCACTGAGCCATGCTGCTGGATCTGTGACCTTTGGTCATTTGATACTTGCCCCAAACCCAGAGGGTTTGGGTACATAGCTTTAAATTACATATTCATATTAATGTCTGCCTCCTCCTCTCACCTGGCTGATTCAGTGAAGCATTTTATAGTATTTTCATAAAAAGAAGGTTGTGGTCATTGGAGATTGCTATCATCATCATCACCATCACCATCAATTATATTTATTGTTCACTTACTGTAATCAGTGCACTGTACTAAGCAGTTGGGAGAGTTACAGTAAAACACTGTTGGTAGACACATTCCCTGCCCACAGAAAATTTACAGCCTAAACCACCAAGCTACGGGAAAATCAACCATTTGGATAGAGATGGCCATTGAATGTGGTCACCTGATATTTACTAAAAATCAAGGTATAGAAGATTCAGAATATTAGAAAGATGTCTTTGTTTTTTTGTTTATTTAAGTGGCAATCCTCCTCCCAAGATCTTCTAGGAAAAGATTCCAGGATATATAAAGGAACAATTTTTTTAAAAAAATCTCTACACCTAGCCTTAACGTCATAAATCTAAACGTTTAAAACTTTAAACAAAAAAGGAAACCCTGGAAGCATTCTTCAGAGAGAGATTTATTTGGAGGAAAATTACAACAATCTGGAAAAGATCAGGAAAAGGTCAGGCTACATATACAGGTTTTCATGCAAGTGTCATGGGCATCAAGCAGTGAAGAAGGTCTTTATGGATCAGCTCCCTTCAAAAATGATTCAAAAAAGACCAGCCTGCAAATTGCCTAAATAGAGATGTTGGATTTTAAAAAATGTCTTTACAGGGTCATAATCACTGTCAATGCATGAAGTATTAACTTGTCCTAGTTTACGAACTCTTAAGACTGATACTTTATCATCCACTCCAGGATATGTAATTAGCTTTTTTTAAAGAGTCTGATATACAGTTTTTTTAATTATTGCTTTATTCCAAAACTAAGGTTGAATTTTGAAAGGCTGAATGAATGTTCTATAAAAGTATACAGTCATGAATTTATGAGCACTTCCATTTTGACTGGCTATCATGGTTTTTAGATTGCCCAGGAGACCTTCTGTTGGCCTTTTCCCCCCATAACAGCCAAATCCTTTTGGAATTCTAAGAGCTTGACAGCTATAAAATTGAAATAATAGGGCTTCGTGTCACAGAGTTCCTTAATCCTCTTCCATCAATAGTGCAATAATAATTGAAAATGTCAAGCTCAAATGATTGCAAGCTACAGACATCTGTCACTTACAATCATAAATATGTGAATGTGATTACTGTGTAGACAGCCATATTGTACTGGGATACAGTTATTTTAAAACTTACAGATGTTCAAAGAAGTTCATTTTGAGAAGCAACATGGCCTACATGAAAGAGTATGAGCTGGAAGAGAGAGAACTTAGTTTCTAATTCTGATTCTTACAGCTGCTTGCTGTGTGACCTTGGGCAAGTTACTTAACTTCTCTGAGCCTCACTTTCCTCAATTGTGAAATGGGAAATCCATACCTCTTTTCCTTCCTATTTGGACTGTGAGCCCCATGTGGGACAGGGACTGTGTCCAACCTGATTAACTAATATCTACCCCTGCACTTAGAAGAGTGCTTGGTACTCTTAAGTAAGCACTTAACAAATACCATTTTATCCCCCTTGGGACAGCAAGCAAGCATTTCCCCTCACATTTCAGCATAATTCACTTCACATGTTAGAATGATCCAACTAATCATTTATGGTGAAGGCATATTATGCTGATAACTAACAGAACACTTCTGTTTGAGAGGTCTACCAAGGATCGTACATTAGGTACAGATGCTTCTAAACAAGTCTGGAAAGCTCTAAGTGATTATCCAGATTATAAAGTGTAGATGCATAAGTATTCACAGAAAGGAGGGAAGATATCTCCAGAAAAAGTGTGGTACTTCTTTCCAAGATCTGACTTTTACATACTTGACTCTGAGCCTAGATTATCTACAACCAACATGTGCTATTCTACCCTTCTGGAAGAAAAACTGTTCACAACATCAGGTACAATACTTGATATAATTTTAATTGTCTTGATAATTTGTGACTTCTTTGTGTTTTCAGTTTTAAGTTTGTAGAACCTTCAGTTCTTTTGTAAAACAAGGTTTTTGTTTTTGAAGACCCTTGTGCTAAAGGAAACTCATACTACAGTTAGCTTGCTTCAACTCGATTTTTCTGTGCAACTCTGTTTCTTCATCCAATGCATCAAGTTATACTCAGACACATGAGCACTGCTGAAATGGCATGGCCTAATTTCTTAATAACATTTATACTTCATAAAAATATCATCATTATCAATCATATTTATGAAGCACTTTACTATGTAGTAAGCACTGTATTAAACACTTGAGAGCACTCAGTAGAGTTAGTGGACAAGATCCCTGACATATAAATTCATTTACTGCATAAAATTAAGACTCCAGTCTTTTGCTTCTGGGTAAATTAGGTCTGGTGAAATAGGAGATCTTTAGGAACAGCTTTTGTAGTTCTCTTTCTTACCTGTAGTGAGTAGTGCTGCTATTTCCCCTATCTGTGATTTATTTTACAGTCTGTCTCCCTCTGTAGATTGTAAGCTCACTGTGGACTGGGACCACATCAACTCTATTTTATTTTACTTTCCCAACTGTTTTCTACAGTGTTCAGCACACAATAAGTGCTTAATGAATACCACTGATTGATGGATGGATTGAATAAATACCACTGAGTACTTGTAAGACAGCGCATAAGCTGTGTTACCAGAAAGTGATACTTGTCTCTTTAACAATAATAATAATAATAATAATGGTATTTGTTAAGCATTTGTTTTGTTCCAGGCACTATACAAACCTCAGGGGTAGATACAAACAAAATGGGTTGGATACAGAACCTTTCCCACATGTGTTTCCTAGTCTCAATCCCCATTTTACAGATGAGGTAACTGAGGCACAGAGAAGTGAAGTGATTTACCCACGATCACACTGCAGGAGACAGGATTAGAACCCCTGACCTTCTGACTCCCGGGCTTGTGCTCTATCCACTATGCCATGCTGTTTCTATTTCGAGGACTGGATGTCAGAATCCTGGACCACTTTCTTAAGAGGACGTTTTAATTTTTCCCACCCCGATATGTGTGCTTGATTTATTTTTTCCAGAAGTATTAATGGTTTGTCCTGAGCCTTCAGAATCTCTCATCTGGTTGTCTAGTAACCAGTGGCATATGTTGTTAAATGGTTGATGAGAGTTAGGGAGAATTTGGCCATAGAAGAGGATATTTTTGTGCTTCCTGCTGTGACCTTATCTGCTCCATATACCATCTCAGAAATTATTATTATTTTCATCAGTAAAATGCATTGGCGTTTTCACTACTTATATTTAATGTAACTGTGGTATGGTATTTGTTAAAAGTTAACTATGTGCTACGCATTGTATTCACTGCTGGAATAATTCAGGGTCACATCATTCATCATGAGAACTTCATGCAATGGCTTGTGAAATTGGTGAACTAAGAAAATTGTGAAATTGTACAAAAATGCAAGATTCTTTGCACATTAACATATCTTCTTTATTTGTTAACCCTTTTCTGTCTGGTGATCTAAATATCGGCAACTAAGAAGGATGTAGTTGCCAACTGGAAAGAGCCTGGGAGTCAGAGGTCCTGGGTTCTAACCACAGCTCTGCCATTTGCCTGCAGAATGACCTTGGGCAAGTTACTTATTTTCTCTTCATCTTGGTTTACCATCTGTAAAAGGGGGATTAAAGACCTGCTGCCCCTTGCCTGAAGAAATTAGCCTCATGTAGGA
Source organism: Ornithorhynchus anatinus (assembly GCF_004115215.2). Classification (NCBI taxonomy): domain Eukaryota; kingdom Metazoa; phylum Chordata; class Mammalia; order Monotremata; family Ornithorhynchidae; genus Ornithorhynchus; species Ornithorhynchus anatinus. The sequence continues at coordinate 87,068,972 of NC_041731.1, forward strand.
AAGGTTCTTTTCCTTTTCCACATTATTTTCCATTTTTTTACTGGGTGACATGTTCTTCATAATCAGCCTGTCACTTTTCAGAAACTACTGCAGGCTAATGGAAAAAAAATAGATCAAGAAAAGAGGCATTCCATGCTCCCACATTTCAAAATGCACCCTACAAATATGGTTTCTCCCTTGGCTGTGGGAAAAAATTGAGAGATGTTTTGGGAATCAAAAGGAAGTATTGGTTGCTTCCTGGGTTTTTGAACTTGGGTAACGGCTGTAACTTTCTGACTTGCCTGGTGCTGATGGATCCAGAACAAGTTATTGTCTGATGAGTGCAGTTTGCACATTGGGAAACAACTTGTTAAACTTAATGCTTTTTGGCATATAGCTTCCTCTGATGGCAGCCAGATAATAATGATGGTATTTGTTAAGCATTTACTATGTGCAAAGCACTGTTCTAAGCGCTGGGGAGATACAAGGTGATCAGGTTATCCCACGTGGGGCTCACAGTCTTAATCCCCATTTTCCAGATGAGGTAACTGAGGCACAGAGAAGTTTAGTGACTTGCCTAAAGTCACACAGCTGACAAGTGGCAGAGCCAGGATTAGAACCCCTGACCTCTGACTCCCAAGCCCCTGCTCTTACCACTGAGCCACGCTGCTTCTCCAGATGGACATATTGGCTCCAAGCAAAGACTAAATGATAATACATATTATTTTATTCATTAGGATTTGCCTAATTCTCTGTCATTTGCCTGAAAGTGAGCCAGGGCCACGTTCTTTCTGTGTTTGGGATGGAGTTCTGAAGGAAAATGGGCTAAGCTAAAGACTCTGGCATTAACTAGACCCTAGACTCACTTCTTGAGTCTAACTCTTGGTAACAAAGCATGACTCCTGGACCAATTTCTTGAAACTAATTCTTTTTAACATTAACTCGACCTCAATCTACTTTCTAAACTAACTCTCTCAATAAACACAACCCCCAGCCTTCTTATTGCATCCTGCCATAAGGAGGGACTCCTGGCTTAATGACCAGAGAAGAAATAGACCTGGAGAAGAAAAGAAACTACATTGTCAACCCAAAATGCCAAAAACCTGCAAACTATTCTGTAGTAATAGATTAGGTCATATCTGGAAGAAGCTCTATTTTATTGTCAACAAGAATAGAAGAGGGGAAAATGAGACCCGAGCTGCTGCTCACCGCAGAGGAAGCAGAGACAGCTCGGGTCTGAGGGACCTCAGGCTGGGAATGACTATGCTGGTCCGCCTTGTTAAGGATCTGAACACCGCATGAGATTAACCACCTCGCGGTAGGAAAACTCTATGCCTGGGTTGGGCGGGGTACAGTTGTGTTGGTTGTTGTAGCTGAATCTTTGATTTTCTATTGATTGTATGCTGTATATTAAAATCTAGTTTCTGACTAAATTTTGGTGATCATTCCCTCAGTGGCCCCAAGACACGAACTCTCTAATATAATCTCAGGTAGCAAGTTGGCCACTCAGGGCTCTACACTGTCACAAGCCAAAGCAAGCTTGACAAAGGGTTAGTCTGGCTAACTGATCATAAATCCAACTTTCATAGCATTCTAGGGTGATGGTGGCATATTTGAAAGAGAAATCCTGGGGTTTAGCCTGCTGTATGCACTCAGCTGCAGCCTCTCTCTAACGGGAACAATGGGGCCCAGCTGAATTGGAGGACCTAGGCTCTAAGAAAGCCAACCAGGTGTTAAACTTTCCATGCTCCCACAGCTGCCCTTGTATCTCCCTAGAGAGGATACCCTGGGGAGACTGCTCAAGGAGTATGGCTTGGCCCTACAGGTTTGCCTTACAAAATCTCAGCCCAGGGCCTACTGGGGGAGGAAAGTCTGAGGTAAGAGGAGCAGGACTGGGGGGAAAGGAAGCTGGCCAGAGGCTTAACATTGGGCCTAGAATTTTAAAAAATCCTGTATTTGAACCCAGGCCTGGAACTGATGTGAAGGATTTCAACTCAAACCAGACTGCCCTCACCTGTTTGACCTTAAGGTAGAGGCAGAGGTAGGCACTAGGCAGATCATGGCTTGCTGCCCAGGAGGATGGAAATTGGATTTGGAGGGAGCAGAAGCCGCAGACCTCTCCCCGGCCCCACCCCCGTCTGGATACAAGACAGCAACACACAGCAAGAGCTCCAGCTCCTCATTAAGTGACTCTATTGTGCTGTGAACTACAGAAAAGGACAAAGAAAGCTGGATCATGGATGCAAGGTGGAGTAACCCTTATGCAATGCTTAAAATTATTCTTAAAATATTGTGGTTGTGCTATGGTAGGACCCTGCAATATAGGAAATGTGATCTTGAGGAAAAAGCATTTTGGAGTTAGTAAGTCAATTGTACTTATTGAGTACTTAACCATGCACAGAGCACTTACTAAGCACTTGGGAGTGTCCAATATAACACTAACAGACACATTCCTTGCCCACAACAAGCTTATGATCTAGAGGAATGCACTACAGCAAAGACACTTCAAGAGTAAATGAAATGAAACTCTTTTTCACACAGTATTTTGATGAACTTGTCACATTTACCCTAGGAATGTGGGTAAGCTGAAAAAAGCAGTAGGTAAAGAAGATTTGGGTAGACTCAGTGATAGGAGATCCAGGAGGGATTGGTTCAGGATGGTGGAACATCCGTAGCCTTTAGCATGAATGTGAAGAAGTTTGCAGGGCAATTATTATACACTTCTGTTAAGCATCTTGGGGCTACTACCAGAGCCCAAATGCTGACCAAGAGTAAGCCCATCAGTGGGCAAGGATTGTCTCTATCTGTTGCCAAATTGTACATTCCAAGCACTTAGTACAGTGTTCTGCACATAGTAAGCGCTCAATAAATACTATACTGAATGAATCAATGCTGAGAGAGTCCTCCTCCAAAACAACTTCCCTGATAAAGCTCTCTTTTCCCCAGCTAGGCCTCCCTTCTGTGTTTATTCATTCTATCATATTTGTTAGATATGTTGAGCGCTTACTATGTGCAGAGCACTGTACTTAGCACTTAGGAGAGTATAACATAGACACATTCCCTGTCCACAACAGGCTTATAGTCTAGAGGGGGAGACATACATTAATATAAATTAAATCTGTGTCACCTATACACTTCAATCTGTGATCTGTAAACACTTGATATTCACCCCATTATATATTATAGATTACTTATTTATTCACATTAATGTCTGTGAATCATATTTCAATCATTTGAGTGCTTACTGTATGAAAAGCACTGTTCTAAGCATGTTTCCCACTCTAGATTTTAAGTTCATTATGAGTAGGGATCATGTCCACTAATTCTATTGTTTTGTACTCTCCCAAGCACTTAATACAGTGCTCTGAACATAATAAGTGCTCAATAAATACGATTAATTGGCAGGGACAGTGTCTGACCTAATAATAATATTTGTCAAGTGCTTACTATATGTTAAATATTATTTTAAGTTCTGGGCTAAATCAGGTTGAACACAGTCCCTGTCCCCCATAAGGCTCATAGTCTTAATCCCCATTTTACAGATGAAGTAACTGAGGCATAGAGCAATTTCATTCATTCAAATGTATATTTTGAGCACTTACTGTGTGCAGAGCACTGTACTAAGCACTTGCAAAGTACTATTCAGAAACATGGAAACAGGGACAATCCCTACCCAACAATGAACTCACAGTCTAGAGTTGGGGAGACAGACAACAAAACAAGTAGACAGGCATCAATAGCATCAATATAAATAGAATTTTAGATATATACACATCATTAAATAGTACAATATGTGTATATATATATATATATATATATATATACACACACTAGTGCTGTAGGGTGGGAAGGGGGGTAGAGCAGAGAAAATGGGGTGCTCAGTCTGGGAAGGCCTCCTGGAGGTGAGCTTTCAATAGGGATCTGAATTTTAAGTGACTTGCCCAAGGTCACACAACAGACAAGTGGTGGAGAAGAGATTAGTACCTAGGGCCTTCTGACTCCCAGGTCCATTCTCTTTCCACTAGGCCCTGCTGCTTTCCTGATAATATTTTATTTACACTAATACTTAATATAGTTCTTGGCACATATTAATAATTGTGGGGTTTGTTAAAAGTTTAACAATCAAATTAGTCAATCAGTGGCATTTCCTGAGTGCTTATCAAGTTGTTTCATCAAATAAGGTGAGATTGCACCTATGGACTTTGTAACAGAGAAATGGATATATTTTTGAAAATAATTTATGTCTACTCTTATGGGTTATCGTCATTGGCTGATCAAAAAGAAAGCATCATTATTTGTATAGAAATTGAATAATAATAGCCTATAAAGAAAGGCATATTCCTTTAATTTGGCTACTGTTCATCAGTTTCAGGATTAACAGTATTTACTGAAACATGCAAAAGAAAATAAAAAAAGAAATAAAAGCCATTGACTCTTCACCTTGATGTGTTTACCATCTAACATAGACATTAGACTGGCTAATGTTGAGCATAAGTAGACAGAATGAATGAATGACAAAGTTAAGTGAGTGAATGAATGAGCCAGTATCATATTTATAGAGTGCCAACTATGTGCAGAGCACTGTAATAAGTGTTTGGGAGAGTACAATATAACAGTTGGTAGGCAGCGAGAAGCAGCGTGGCTCAGTGGAAAGAGCACGGGCTTTGGAGTCGGAGTTCATGGGTTCGAATCCCGGCTCGGCCACTTGTCTGCTGTGTGACTTTGGGCAAGTCACTTAACTTCTCTGTGCCTCAGTTCCCTCATCTGTAAAATGGGGATTAAGACTGTGAGCCCCACGTGGGACAACCTGATTCCCCTGTGTCTACCCCAGCGCTTAGAACAGTGCTCAGCACATAGTAAGCGCTTAACAAATACCAACATTATTATTATTATTAGGCACATTCCCTGCCCTAAATGATCTTACCGTCTAGAGGAGCTTAGATACAAATAAAAACTGAAGTGATGGATCCATTTATGAATGCTGAGAAGGCTGATGGGCTCTCAAGATTAGGAAGGAAGTTTGGCTATTATCCTCCTGAAGGTAGCATTTTTTTAGGAGGATGTTCGAGGAAAGAAATGTGGCTGGCAAAGCTGAGTGAGAGGGCATTCCAAGCAGGTGGAATGATACGATGAGCTCACTCATCCTTACTCACTGGTCAATCACTTTTGACCAGTACATTCTCCATGCTTTCAAATATGTCCATGTGTCCCCTAACAGTAAAAACCCATCCTTTGATCCCATGGCACTCTCAAGTTATTACCCCATCTCTCTCCTCCCATTCCTCTTCAAACTCCTCCAGCTAATCAACAACACCCACTGCCTCCATTTCCTCTCCTTTAATTCTCTCCTTGATCCCCTGCATTCTGGCTTCTTCCCCCTCTACTCCACAAAAATGACCCTCTTTTAGGCCACCAATGACCTGATTCCTGACAAATCCAACGGCTTCTAATCCCTCCTATTCCTTCTCTACCACTCAGCTACCTTCAAATGTGGACCGCCTCCGTCTCCTGGAAATGTTATCCTACCTTGGGCTTATTGACATTATCCTCTCCTGGATCCCTGCCTACCTCCTAGTCCGCTCCTTTTCCATCTTTCACAGGCTCCTCCTCTCCTTTCCACCCTTAAACTGTGGGGTGCCCCTACTCCCTTGAAGATCTCATTTGCTTCCATGGTTTCACTACCATCTCTATGCACATCTACCAAATCTACCTCCCCAACCCTGACCTTTACTTCCTGCAGTCCTGCATTTCCTCCTGCCTTCAGAACATCTCTAGGTGGATGTTCCTCCCGTGAAACCTCAAACTTAACAAATCCAGCACTGAACTCCTCATCTTCCCACCGGAACCCTGTTCTCCCACTGTCTTGTCCCTCACTGCAGGGAGCACCACCATCCTCCCTGTCTCCCAAGCCCATAATCATGGCACTACCCTAGACTCATCTCTCTCATTCAACCAACATATTCAATATGTCATGAAATCCTGTTGGTTTTTCCTTTGCAACATCTTTAGAATCTGCCCTATTTTCTCCTTTCAAACTGCTATCACAATGATACGAACACTTATGTTATACTACCTTGACTACTTAAAGCCTTCTCACTGACCTTCCTGCCTCCTATCTCACCCCACTCCGGTCCATACTTTATTCTGCTGCCTGGGTATTTCTTCTAAAACAAATTTAGTCATCAAACATCCAATAATTGTCCATCTACCTCCATGGAAACTCCTTTATCATCAGCCTTAAGGCATTCAATCAGCACTCTCCCTCCTACCTTTCCTCACTAATCTTGTACTACACCCCATCCTGCACACCCTTTTCCTTTAACACAACTGGCTCACAATACCCTGACTTTCTCCAATTTGCCTAAAACTGTCCTTTTGGCCTGAAACTCCCTTCCCCTTCATATAAAAGACCACCACTTTCCCCACCTACAGACCTCCTAAAATCACATCTAGTCCAAGAGGGATTCGCCAACAAAATCCTCATTTCTCTTACTCCCCTCCCTCCTGCATCATCTGTGTATTTGAACCAGTACCCCATAAGAATTTGATATTCACTCCATCTCCCTCCCTGCAGCACTTTGTTCATACCTTTACACTTTCCCATTTCCCCATGTGTAATTTATGGATCAATTGTACTTATTGAGTGCTTACTGTGTCCAGAGCACTGTACTACCTGCTTGAGAGAGTTCAATATAAGAGTTTGTAGGCAAGTTCCCTGCTTACAGAGTGCTTCAGTTTATTATAATGTCTGTCTCTCTGGTTAGATTTAAGCTCCTTGTGGGCAGCGATTGTGTCTACCAACTCTAATATATTGTACACTCTCAAGTACTTAGTACAGTGCTCTGCATGTGGTGTGCACGTGAAAAATCTATTGAAAAAGCGATTATTATTTTCTTCAGGTATTTCTGTACTCTATCCTTCCCACTCTCCCCACAGATATTGGAATTCATCTTGTTTTAGTGCCCCTTGAGCCTGATTACAGCTCAGTGACCTGCAGATAACCTTCCTTTTATCTTCCTGAAAGCAGGTTGAAGTGTTGATTTTTGATTATTCTGTTGAGCACAGTCTTTAAGAAAAAAATTCATTCCAGTGTTTTTAAACAAGGGTAATTTTCCTACTACAGCCTTAAATCATTTCTTGCAGCAGGCACTGTATACTGCTGCTAAAGCCACATACCAGTAATATTCCATATGTTTGCTTCATTGTGGATGCATGGCACAAACTTTGTCTACAAGAGCCTTCATTTCTTTCCTGGCTAATGAATCCTTAAGAGCCATTCTATCTAAGACAGATTGCCTGATTTCAATCTATTTGTCAAACTATGATTTACCATCCTTACTTTTCTGAGAAAGGCAGCGGGTGTGCCTAACCCTTCATCGTCTACTATTGAGAATGTTCTTTTTTTATATCTAGGTTGGCATCCCATGCTGAGTCCTGACCTATCCATGCATCAGTTTGAATCCTCTGCTTTCAGTGCTAAATTAGAACAATATCATCATGGAGGGAGGGAGGATTGTTGGGTCCAGGGAACATAGAAATCAAAGCAAGAGTGTATGTCCTTCTTTAAGTTTTTAGCCATGTTCCTGATGGAGCTAAGTATTCATTTCACAGAGGAGGTGGAAATGGCAAGAGCAAACAGAGGAGCAGAGGATTTGAAGAACTGGCAGATCCAGAAGTATTCAATTGTTGAGCTTTTCCAATTTAAGTGAAATTACAAGTGCAGTTCAGTGTATTGAAGCAGAAATCAGGGTAGAATAGTAACATAGAGTATTCCCTGGTCCCAGGTCACCTAGGATGCCAGTTTTCTACCTCCTCAGATTGCTCCAGCCTAGGCAATTTATAACCCAGAACAATCCAGATTGGGGTTTGTGGTGGTCACTCCAACTAGCCCCCCATGCTCAGGAGTGGGGAGATTCACTCCTAAGTTATACTTACTGAGGGAAGTCAAACTAATGATTCATATACCAATATTTGTAATTGTGTCAATCAGAGGGAAGACTTGATTGAGTACTTACTGTGTGCAAATTAGTGTACTAGGCACTTGGGAGAATATACTACAGAAGACCTGGCAGCCACAATCCCTGCCCACATGGAACTTAGAACAGGGACAACTAGTTGGAGAAGAAAATCCTCAAATAGTTTGGAGGCAAGAGATTGGGAGCCACATTCCTGAGGGAGCAGGACATAGGGAAGGCTCTGAGCTGTGAATATGGACAGAAACAGGACACAAGGAGAGGTCATAGATAATAATTATAATGATGGTATTTAAGTGCTTACTATGTGCCAAGCACTGTTCTAAGCACAGTAGTAGATACAAGATAATCAGGTTGTCCCACGTAGGGCTCACAGTCTTAATCCCCATTTTATAGATGAGAAGTTAGGTGACTTGCCCAAAGTGACACAGCTGACAAGTGGAGGATCTAGAATTAGAATCCATGACCTCTGACTCTCAAGTCTGGGCCCTTTCCACTAAGCCACACTTTTTCTCTTTAAAAAATGGTATTTGTTGAGTGCTATGTGCCAAACCCTGTTCTAAGCACTGGGGTAGATACAAGATAATCAGGCTGTCCCACGTGGGGCTCACAGTCTTAAACCCCATTTTACAGAGGAGTTTTCTGAGGCACAGTAAAGTGACTGGCCCAAAATCACACAGCTGACAAGTGATGGAGCCAGGATTAGAACACACAACCTCTGACTCTCAAGCCCATGCTATTTCCATGAAGCCACAATCCTGGATGAGGGTTTGGATACCTTGAAGGTTTGGATTACCACAGCTAGGATCTAGAGAAGGAGAAGGAAAAGGGAGAAAAAGGACACTGAGAGATCCTGGCATCCAAAGTACTTGGAGAGGGTGAGTCTGGAATCTGAGATGCCTCAAGAGAAGAGGGGAAAAGACTATAGGAACTTGAGCTCCAGGCACCTATAGGAAGGTAAAAGTCCTGGGGATGAAAGTATTAGGTCTGTGCAAAGGCAGTTTGAACCAGAATTCTGATGATTTCTCCATGAGCATCATGTAGCCCGATCTGGGGGAAGTGGGGTAGGGAGGAAGGGAGGTGTGATAAACTAGTCCCTGATGACCCCCTCCCCTAAACCACACTGTAAAAGCAGTGTGGCTTAGTGTAAAGAGCATGGGTTTGGGAGTCAGAAGATGTGGGTTCTAATCCTGACTCTGCCACTTGTCTGCTGTGTGACCTTGGACAAGCCACTTAACTTCTCTGTGCCTCAGTTCCCTCATCTGTAAAATGGGATTAAGACTGTGCACCCCATGTGGACAACCTGATTATCTTGAATATATCCTGGTGCTTGGAACAGTGTTTGGCACATAGTAAGTGCTTAACAAAATACCATTGTTATTATCATTATTATTACAAGGATATTCCTGGGCTTCAGAAGAGTGGTGATGGCAGGAATAGGGTGCAAAGCCTTGGGGCTCAGTGGGTAGAATTCCACAACCTGCCAGCATGGAAAAGGGAAGCACCAGAGGGTTTTAGGATGTAACAGAGGGCTGGGTGCTCCTAAAGTGAGCCCATTTGGTTGGAATTTAGTGCTAAGAACGCCTAGTAATCTGACAGTGTAACCCTCAACCTACTCCTACCACAGCCCAATAGGTAAATGCCAGGAGGAAATGGCAGGCAGGGATGACAGAATATGGCTCTGAAGGACCAAATGCACCCAGTTCAGGAGAGTTGTGATATAATTTCACCATGTTAGATTAGGTATAAATAAACGAGTGAATACATAAAACAGGAGAGTAATAGCATCTTTCAGATGAAGATTTTCAAGTGCTGTAGGTACAAATAAGCTACATTTATATTGTTCTGCAAGATCAAGTGGGAAGAGTGAGTAGAGATTGAAAGTCAGAAGACCCATTTTAAGCTCTAACTCTGCCACCGGCCTGCTGTGTGACCTTGAAAAAAAATCACTTAACCTCTTTAAGCCTCAGTTTTCTCCTTTGTTAGAAGGGAATGAGATCAATTATGTGTGGGACAAAGGAATGTGTCCTTGTATTAGTTAATCCAAGTTAATCAGTGGTATTGATTACTTAATGTGTGCAAATCAGTATACTAGGCACTTGGGAGAGTATACCACAGTAGAACTGGCAGACACAGTCCCTACATAGAGTTTAGAGTCTAGATGGGGAGACAAATGTTAAAATAAATTATGGGTATGCATATAAGTGCTGTGGAGCTGAAAAGGGGGTGACTATCAAGTGCCCGAAGTGTACAGATCCAAATGCATAGGTCGTGAAGAAGAGAGAGGGAGTAGGGGAAATGAGGGCTTAGTTGGCGAAGGCCTCTTGGAGAAGATATGATTTTATTAAGACTTTGAAAGTGGGAATAGTGTGGTTTGCCATATATGAAGCGGGCAGGAGTCCCAGATCAGAGGGAATTACATGGGTGAGGGGTCCGTATCAAGATATGAGATCAAGGTTTAGCAAGTAGGTAGGCATTAGAGGAGTGAAGTGCGCGGACCTGATGGAAAAGCAACAAGGTAAAATAGTAGGGGAAGAGCTGACCAAATCCTGTAAAGCTTGACGGTAAGGAGTTTCTGTTTGATGCCAATGTAGATGGGCAACTACTGGATGTTCCTTAGAAGAGAAACATGGACTAAACTTATGAAAAAAAAAGATCAGGGCGGAAGAGTGAAATATGGAGAGCTCCCTTTATGCATCCATCCCCCCTCCCAGCCCCATAGCACTATGCACATATCTGTAATTTATATTTATATTAATGTCTGTCTCACCCTCTAGACTGTGAGGTCATTGTGGGCAGGGAATGTATCTGTTATATTGTTATATGGTACTCCTCTAAGTGCTTAGAACAGTGTTCTGTTCACAATACGTGCTCAAAATATTTGATTGATTGAGACAGACAGGGCCAGGGAAGTCAGAAGACTAATGAAATAGTCAAGGTAGGATATAAGTGCTTGGATCAGCACAGTAATGGTTTAGATGGAAAAGAAAAGGCAACTCTAGTGATGTTGTCAAGTAGTTCACAGGAATTGGCAACACACTGAATATGTATGTTTTAGTTGAATGAGAAAGATGAGTCAAGAATAATGCCAAGGTTACAGGTTTGTGAGAGAAGAAGAATACTGGTATTGTCTACAATGATGGAAAAGACATCAGGGTGGACAGAATTTGATTGGGAAGGTCAGTATTTCTCTGCTTCAGACATGTTAAGCTTTTTAGTGTCAGTGAAATATTAAACTAGAGGTGTCCTCAAGTTAAGACTAAATTGCTAGACTTCAAAGAAATAAAGAAGTCAGGGCTGGAAAGGTAGATTTGGGAATCATCTGAATAGAGATGGTAATTGAAGCTGCGGAAATGAGTTCTCCAAAGGAATGGTTGTAGATAGAAGATAGAAGGGGACCCAGAACTGAGCCTACAGGGACTTGGTTTTTGGTGCAATGCTGGGCAAGAAGCAGAGGCGGAGCCTGTGAAAGAGACTGAGAAGGAGCCCTTATGCTTAACGCATGGTAAACACTTAATAAATGCCATAGTTATTATTTTAGGTTTGTGAAGCTGATGGAATATAGAAATCAATGTTTCCTCATTGGCATCCTGTCCCCTCAATGCAGAGCCAAAATTAGGAATTTAGATTTTAGTCACTAGGCCAATATTTCCTCATATTAAAATATTTTGTCTTGGATGCACTCCTGTGATAAATATAGTAGAATGTGAGATTTTGAAATGTTATTTTAATTAGCCAAGCATTTTTTAAGTAGAGAAAAAGCCCAACATAATCCTGTCTTAATCACATAATTAACTTTTTCCTCAATGAAAAAGTTCTGCTAATGGCCATTTAGTGTAATTGTGTATAGCTACCTTTCAGTCCAATGAGCTGAACAAAGAATGTTAAAAGTTCCTAATATTTACACATAAGGTAGTGCTTGGTCAAATGCTTTCTGAAAACTGAAGAGACTACTGACTTGGAATATACCTGGAAAAATACCAGCTTCATACTATTTTCAACAGGAAGCCTGAGTGAATAAGAATGTTACAAGACAGATGCAGAGCTTACTGTTCAGAGATATTGCATCACCACACACTAAAAATGATTACAATTAGAGACGTCAATCAATGAGTCATTCAATCAATAACATTTACTGAGCTACCAGTGGGTTCAGAACACAGTACTAAGTGCTTAGGAGAGTAGGCTAGAATTAGTAGACATGATCCTTGCCCTTAAAAAGCTGATAAAGCTTATAATCTAACGTGGAGTGCCTATTAGTTATAAGAGTGATTGAAGTGAAGAAGGATGGAAATGGGGAATATTGGTTCACAGTATTAGTGTTATGAAGCAATCATTTGCAGTATTACAAGCACCATGCTATTTTGAACAGTGAAACATTCCAGAAGGTGGAAGCATGTTTTGCTTCTTCTCTACCTATTGTAAAAACATTTTCCAGATAAATCTTTGTGAAAGGTATTCCTGAAACACACTATTTTTAGATGAAATGGAAGACAGGAGTAACAGCATTATAATAATCATAATGATGGTATTTCTTAAGCACTTACTATGTGCCAAACACTGTTATGCCTCAAACCAAACTGAAAGTCAGTGAAGCTGTGTTGGGATTCAACCTTCTATATGACTGTAAGACCAGGATTGCCATGGAAGACACATTCAGCTTCTCAAACTCCTTCACTAACATCACCTATAAGTAACACTCATCGTCGAATGGAAAGATAATGGGCTGCTTGAGCAGAGTCAACATCAGAGCTCTTAGTAGTGCCTGGCACATAGTAAGCACTTAAATGTTATTATTATTATTATATCAATACTGATAGAGTGTTTGTAGGAACACACCATCACTCAGAAGGATGAGAAGCATGAGAAGGATGCATTAGAGCAGAATCCCATAGTAACTGTCTGAGACATTTCTGGGTTCTAATCCCAGTTCTGCCACTTGTCTGCTGTGTGACCTTGGGCAAGTCACTTAACTTCTCTGTGCCTTCATTTACTTTATCTGTAAAATGAGGATTCAGACTGTGATCCCCATCTGGGACATGGACTGTGTCAAACTTAATTAACCCTTAGAACAGTGCTTGACACAAAGTGAATAAAATACCCTTTTATTATAATAGTTATTATTATTCCTAGGTAGAGAATCTTAGTTCAGGCCATACACAGCCATCATAGAATAATCATTTCTAAAACATAGAAGTGTTATTAGCAGAGTCCCAATAGTAAATTGTCAAAGTGCAGAGGCATCATCTATTCCTAATAACATATTAGGCCATTAGCAATTGTCAGGGTCCATAAGCATCACCCAGAGAGGTGAGGGCTAGGCCATTCCAGACCAGTGGATAGGATTCTCACTCTGTCATGTTATTTTCAAAAATCAAAGCTGTGGTTTGTGTAATTCTTCCAAAAAAATGAGATTGGAATGCTAGAAAATTGTGGTTTTAAACTTTCCTATCTAAAATGAAATTGCTTACCCATACTTTCTATTTTTTATGTAGGTTTTTCTGAACTTTTTCTAAGCTTTAATAACTTTAGGAGTAAGAAGAAAATTGAAAGAAAAAAAATTTGAAATCTCCCATCCTTGTTTTTGATTTTGACCACAGACTCTTTGATCTATTGAATGCCTAGTATCCTCCAGCGTTCAGCACATAGTCAATTGAAAGTATTTACTTAGTGCTTACTGCGGAGAGCACTGTACTAAATTTTGGGGAGAATATAATTTAGCAGAGTTAGTAGATGGGCTCTCTGCCTCACAGTCTTATTTAAAGTGAACATGCATAGCAGCCCTTAAATTGTAGAGTTAACATCTACAAAATGTATCTTCTTATCCTTAAAATCCTTTGTGAAATTTAGAATGGCCAAATCTTGGCCTTACCAGAATTTGAGTAGAAATCAGGCAGAGTGTGAATGAAAGACTAAAGCATTTACTACCTAAACAGGCCAAAGCACGGTGTTACAATGTGCCCTAGAAGAGATCCATTGTTTCTTCTGGAAGAAAATTTGTGGACATAATGGCCATAGTAGTTTTGCTGAGAAGCAGCTTGGCCTAGTGGATAGAGCACAAGCCTGGGAATCTGAAGGACCTGGGTTATAGTCACTGCTCAGTCACTTGTCTGCTCTGTGACCTTGGGCAAGTTAGTTCACTTTTCTGTGCCTCAGTTCCTTAAGCAGTAAAATGGAGATTAAGATATGAGCTCCAAGTGAGACATGGATTTCATTCATTCATTCAATAGTATTTATTGAGCACTTACTATGTGCAGAGTACTGTACTAAGCACTTGCAATGTACAAATCGGCAACAGATAGACAGTCCCTGCCCACTGATGGGTTTACAGTCTAATCAGGGGAGACAGACAAAAACAAAAGCAATAAGTAGAATCAAGGGGAAGAACATCTCATTAAAACAATAGCAATAAATAGAATCAAGGTGATGTACATCTCATTAACAAAATAAATAGGGTAATAAAAATATATACAAATGAGCAGACGAGCACAGTGCTTAGGGGAGGGGAAGGTGGGGGAGGAGCAGAGGGAAAGGCGGGGAAAAGGAGTCTTAGCTGAGGGGAGGTGAAGAGGGGGGTAGAGAAGCAGCAGAGGGAAAAGGGGAAGCTCAATCTGGGAAGGCCTCTTGGAGGAGGTGAGCTTTAAGTAGGACTTTGACGAGGGGAAGAGAGTTTGGCGGAGATGAGGAGGGAGGGCATTCCAGGACTGCGGGAGGATGTGGCCCAGGGGTCGACGGTGGGATAGGCGAGAACAGGGGACGGTGAGGAGGTGGGCAGCAGAGGAGCAGAGTGCGCAGGGTGGGCAGTAGAAAGAGAGAAGGGAGGAGAGGTAGAAGGGAGCAAGGTGATGGAGAGCCTTGAAGCCTAGAGTGAGAAGTTTATGTTTCGTGTGGATTGTGTCCATGTGTGCTGATTGTGCGGATTGTGTGCAATTTCGTGTGGATTGTATCATGGATTGTGTCCAACCGATTACCTTGTATCTACCCCAGCGCTTAGAACAGTGCCTGGCACATAGTAAGCACTTAACAAATAGCATAAAAAATGGGACTAGAGCCTCCCTTTAGGACATTTTTCTTATTTTCATTTTTGATTACTGAAAAGGTAAACAATTTAATCTGGGTAGTTGGCTGTTTTATCTCTACCTTTTCTCATCATAGGGTTACTCAAGGGGTAGGTGGTTTTGTTAAAGGTAAATTTCTGATTTACAAGCCAGAGCATTGATTGTCAAATCCAACTGGTATGTGTTGTCACAAGGTGTATTCATCTATACCTGCTGAGAATTCTTCAAGTGGGATTTGAAGATACTGTCTGCATGAAGAGGCAAAATTTCCTCTGAGAAATGTATTCATCCAATTTGGAACCCCTATGTGGAAAATTATTTTGAATGTAGCTCTGTTTCCTGAAGCTGCACTAACAAAACAAAGTTGAGATTTTTCTTCATATCTTCTGAGTTTGCATACTGAAAAGTAGCAATTTTATTTTTCCCTCAAAGTGGTTGCAGAATGAATGTGTACAGTGAACACTGGTGGAATAGAGATGATGGGAGCTTTCTGATGTAAGGTCGTTGTGGGCAGTGAACATGTCTGTTTATTGTTGTACTCTCCCAAGCACTTAGTCCAGTGTTCTACACACAGTACTAGAGTTCAAACATCATAATAAGCATCCACTGAACACTGTGATATAGGCTGCTTCCTGATATTTCTAAGTAATAAAGAATTTACGACTATACAACATCACTCTGTCAGCTCATGGAACAAGTTAGTCTAGAATTAAGAAATACATTATAAACAAAATAAAAGTGGCCAACTGTGAAATGAACCAGGAATTCTGGCTAGAAAAAGCTAATAGTAGATTAAGTGTGTGTGTTTGTGTGTGCATAAAAGACCAAGGCAGTGTTTAGGAATAAACAAAGTATTTGAGCAATTACTGCAAGATATCATGCAGAGATTATGAAGTGTATAAAAGATGAGATTGAAGCATTTGATAAATTTTTTTGGTGCTCCCCTGCTCCTCAATTCTAGGTGGGGCATGATTACATAGCACTTTGCTTATAAGAGGAACACCTTAAATACTCACAGATAGACACAGAAAGGGAGGATCCACATAAACTGATCCAAGGACCTAGGTTGAGGCTGTTGGGAGGAGTTGGAAGGCAGGAACAGCTCAAGGGGAGGGGAAGGGTTAGATGGGAGTCAGTTGATGGGTGCTGGCCCAGTGGGAGGAGGATGAGGGGCAGGACTGGGAAAGAAGGACAGAAATGGGGCTGGGGAGGTGATCATGTAAGAAGTGGAAAGGGATTGGATGGAGGATTCAATGCCTGTTCTCTATACTTCAACTGTGAGCCCCCTATGGGAGATGGACTGTTTCTAAACTTATTGACTTGTATCTAATCCAAAGCTTAGAACAGTGCTTGACACATAGTAAACACTTCACAAATATGATGACAATAAGAATGAAATCTTCTCTTCCTCCCATTCCCTAACTCTAGGAGTCTCTTAAGGCTCAGTTCTAGGGCCCCTTTTGTTCTCCATCTTCACCCAATCCTTTGGAGAACTCATTCACTCCCATTACTTCAACTATCTCTTCGCGGAAGATTCCCAGATTTACATCTCCAGCCTGATCATTCTCTTTTTCTGCAGTCTTGTACTTCTTCCTGCCTTCAGAACATCTCTACTGGGTTGTCCTGTCAGCACCTCAAACCTAACATGTACAAAATAGATCTTCTCATTTTCCCACCCAAACCCTTCTCTCCTGTGACTTTCCCATCACTGTAGACAGCACCACCACCCTCCCTCTATGGCAAGCCCATAATCTTGATGTTAGCCTCGATTTATCTCTCTCATTCAACCCACATATTTGATCTCCCACCAAATTATAGTGGCTTATAATAATAATGATAATGATGGTATTTGTTGAGCGCTTACTATGTGCCAAGCACTATTCTGAGTACTGCTAAACATCCACCTTTTCCACTCCACCAAAACTGCTACATCAGCCTTCTTGCTGATGTCCCTGCCTCCTGTCTCTCCCCTCCTCAGTCCATACTTGACACTACATCTTCCCAGATCTTTTTTCTACAAAGCTGTTCATTCCTTATTTCCCCACTCCTCAAGAACTTGCAGTAGCTGACTATCCACCTCTGTATCAAATAGAAACTCTTTTTCATATGCTTTAAAGCACCTTGCCCCCTCCTACCCTACTTTCCTGATTTCCTTCTACAACTCAGTCTGCACACTCCATTTCTCTAATGTCAACTTACTCACTGTACCTTGATCTTGCCTATCCCTCTGCCTACTCCACACCCACATCCTGCCTCTGTACTGGAACACCCTCTCTCTTCATATCTGATAGACCATCACTCTCCCCACCTTAAAAGTCTTATTAAAAGCATATCTCCTCCAAGAGGTCTTCCCCAAATGAGCCTTCATTTCCTCTTTTTCATGGCATTTGTTAAGTGCTTATTATGTGTAATCAGTAGTATTTATTGAGCACTTACTATGTGCAGAGCACTGTACTAAGCGCTTGGAATGTACAATTCGGGAACAGACAGAGGCAATCCCTGCCGAATGCTGGGCTCACAGTCTAACAGCCATTGTACTATGCTTTGGGGTAGATACCAGCTAATAAGGTTGTACGCTGCCCCTGTCCCACATGGGGCTCACAGTATTAATCAGCGTGGCTCAGTGGAAAGAGCACGGGCTTTGGAGTCAGAGGTCATGGGTTCGAATCCTGGCTCGGCCACTTAGCTGTGTGACTGTGGGCAAGTCACTTAACTTCTCTGTGCCTCAGTTACCTCATCTGTAAAATGGGGATTAAGACTGTGAGCCCCACGTGGGACAACCTGATTCCCCTGTGTCTACCCCAGCGCTTAGAACAGTGCTCGGCACATAGTAAGCGCTTAACAAATACCAACATTATTAATCCTCATTACACAGTTGAGGCAGAAATTAGTTAAATGGCTCGCCCAAGTTCACACAGCAGACAAGTGGCAGAGACAGAATTAGAACCCGGGTCCTTCTGACTAGAACCCGGGTCCTTCTGACTCCCAGTCCTGTGCTCTATCCATTAGGCCACGCTCATCTCCCACTCCCTTCTGCCTCACCCTTGTATTTGGATTTGCACCCTTTATTCATTCTTCCCTCAGCTCTATAGCACTTATATCTTGTCTTATGCCATCAAGTCTTCCCCTACCCATAGCGACTCCATGGACACATCTCTTCCAGAATGTCTCATCTCCATCTGCAATTGTTCTGGTAGGGTATCCTTAGTGTGAACCTTTGACTCTACCCCATGCCACTGCTGCCCAGCGCAGGTGATTGACTAGTAGCAGATAGCTTTCCATTTGCTAGCCACTGTCCAATCTAGGAATGGAATGGTTTGCCTCTGTGGACTCTCCCTCCCTTACTTGAGACTGGTAGAGTACTGGAAACTTTCCAGGACTTACATATGTATCCATAATTCATTTATTCATTTCAATGTTTATTTCCCCCTCTAGACTTTAAGTCCATTGTGGGCAGGAAATTTGTCTACCAACTCTGTTATACTGTCCTCTCCCAAGTGATTAGTACAGTGCTCTGGACACTAAGTGCTCAATGAATATGATTGGTTGATTTAAGAATAAGAAATGAAGAATAAGACAGACTAAAAATAAGAATAAGAATGAAAGGCAGTGTAAGGGCTCAGAAAGGAGGTGGGTCCTTTGAAGATTGCTCTCACAGCTGTTCTGGATTGGTCTTAGTCTTTCTCCTTGAAGCAGGGCTCAGAAGCACCAATTCCAGCTAGGGTGCTGACTTCTTGCCCTTTTTTTATCAGCAGCCTTTTCTGAGCATTTTCCTTCTTGCTTCCATCAGTTAGACATCACAAAGGTTGTAACCTCCATTAAGAAACTACTTAGTTTGAGGGAAAAAAACTTTCATTAATCGCTTTGCTATCCTTTCTGTGTAGCTGGATTTCAAGATTGGAGCTCTGGCACTTTACCAAACTGATGCAAGGATAAGTCCCCCTAGATTATAAACTACAGCTTTTTATTTTGCTGTATATGCTTCCTTTGTTTTTCTCTTTATTATGTACCAGTGAAGGGTCACTCCTTACATTTTGTTAAAGATACCATTTCTCCATTTCTGAGCATTTGGTTTCAGATGGTAGGCAAGTTACTTTGGGAGTGAAAACAACTCTTTCAGACTATTATGGAATTCTTTGATAGAAGCATCATTGTATAGATGGTGCATGGTTGACCTCTGTCATGCACTAAAATGATGCTCTTTTGTCTGAAAGAGTTAATGCTCCTTCCAAAGTGTGTAGCCCACCAATGGTGAGTAATTGCAGACACCAAGAGAACTGGGTTCATAAAGTAAGAGAAGAATACTGTAAACTTATCTGCTGATAATATAATTTTCCAAGTAAAATCCCTGAAACCTCCCATACAATCAATCAGTGGTAATTTCCCATTAAACTGTCTGTGATTCACTGTAGTTTGGTAAAATATTCCTCATGATTGCTCTAGCCATATGCAGTTAGTTGTCCTTCATTTATAAGAGGCAGCATGACTAGTGGAAAAAGCACACAGGCCTGGGAGTCAGAGGATCTAGGTTCTAAAACCCAGCTCTGCTGCTTGTCTGCTTTGTGACCTTGGACAAATCGCTCAACTTCTCTGTGCCTCAATTATCTCATCTATAAAGTGAGGATTAAGACTGTGAGCCCCATGTGACACAGGGATTGTGACCAACCTGATTAGTTTGTATCTTTTCCAGCATTTTTAGCTTGTATCTACCCCAGTGCTTAGAACAGTGCTTGACACATATTAAGCTCTTAACAAATATCATCATTATTATCATTATTATTTAAAAGGTACCACTAATGATTAGCTTAATCTCTGAGAGTGTGTGACTAAACCGCAGTGGGGCTCAATGGAATAGGGATTGACTACTTATTCTCCCTCCCACTTAGGCTGTGAGTTCCACTGGGGACAGGAGTGTGTCCAGCATTTGTGTGTCTCTATACCAGCATTTAGGAGAGTGCTTAAAACTCAGTAAATGCTTAAAATTATTATTATTATTATTATTATTATATGGGACCAATTATCCTGACTACATTGAGTGCACAAAAATGCTGTCTGACCCTTGTGTTGTCATATTAGATAGATGTTTGCAGCATCTGGAGATGTGTTTGCTTTTACTTCCTTATCTCTTAAAAAGGGCCTTTTCTTTCTTGATTTCAATAAGCCATCCTGGTCTATCCCCTGAGAATGACTCACATTTTTCCTCCCGAGTGCAGTGTAGTCTCGGCTTTATTTTACCATATATCATTAAAATGTTTCCTCTGCCTTCCTAGCTTTTGCTTTCCCGTTTCAGTTCAATATTCACCAATTGTTTGGGTATCCTGTTGTCACTCATTTTTCTCTTGTGCCCCGCTCAGCATAGCTATGCTTAGGTGTTGGGAGACTGACCTCATTACAAAACTTTTTTGTTTGTTTGTGATTCTGCCCTGACATTTGATGTCAAATGATTGGTCTCTAAGATGTGCTGATACTAGTTAGCTCTGTTAAACAACTGAGAAAACAGAGGAACAAATCGCTGAATGAAAACACAAGTTACTCAAGATAGCTAAAAAAAGTGCTGCGTTGGAATTCAATGCTGATTGTCCATTCAAACCAAAAATACATGTATTTCAGCTTTCAAGAGTCAGTTTTAATTGAGTTTACCACCATTATTTAGCCTCCTTAGCAACTTTGCTCTACAGAAATTATGTCCATCTGGCAGATGGGAAATTGAGGCAATGGAGGTCAAGTTGCTAGATGACTTGCTAAAGGATTCTGTCTCCCACATAGTTTAGAATATAACACATTTTTAGCATATCCCAACTGGGCCTTCCACCTTATGGCAAGACTCTCAGGACTGGAAAAAGTACATTTCACATAAGTACAGAAATACTTTACATTTTGATAGCCTACAGAAAGTTTAAAAAAGGATTTTGGTATAATGAAAAACTTCCAGGCAAGTCTTTTCAAGCTTTCAATTTTTATATATATTTTCCCCAGGCTTTATAGGTATGGTAATATAATTTTTATTCTGTATATAGGTCAGTGTCCAATTAAAATCACTTTATACTTCCTACAGAGCAATTAATGAGTATTCAGTTAATTTTCTATGTATAGTACTAAGCTTTTGCAATGATAAAAAAAAATCCAGATTTCCATTTCAGTTATTTTCTTTTTCTTACTGAAGCAGTTTTTCTGTTCTTATGTAATAGGATAAATCTATTTTAAAGAGATTTATTACATAGGACACTCCAAGTTTTATTTCAGAGAAGGTGACTGCAATCAGGGAAAAATTGAAAGGAAAGAGAGAAAAAAGAACAATAATGATACCAGTGTCATTGTTTTTATTCTCTCAACTGATTTCTGATAAATTTTAAAATTGATCATTTTAGACAAATTGATGTAACTCTTTGAAATTTGTGGCTGTGCAAATGATAAAACATTAATGTATTGTAATGTGCTTTCTAAGGAAGGTTGGCATTGTCTTGGTCTCCAGAAGCCCTTAACATTAGTTTTATTGAACAATTAAGCACTGTCTCTAAAGGTAAAATGAGGTAGAGAATCCAGGGATATTTTTCAGGCCATTCAAGCATTGAGTTTAGCAGTTTGGATTATTCTTAGTCACTTCCTATATTGGTCACTGGTTCAACTCAGCGCACATCTTTACTCATCTAGACCCACTCTTTAAATGTTCCATGAAATGATTAAAATTTTGACTTACCAGGTGTTTTCTGAAATAATGATGGTGAATGGCTAAATTGCCATTGGGCAGTAAGCAGTGAAGCACAGGTTATTTTATAAACTGAAATCAACAAGAAGAGAATTTATTCTCATGACCCTCTGCACTTATTCATGGCACTTAATCATCCCTCAGTGTGGATTTCACAATTCTTGCACGTAGATGTATGGCCAATAAGAGACCAAAGTCGTTTGGCTATGAGATCGCTACCACCAGCCATTATGTACCATTAATGTCAATGGATATTTTAAGTGCATTGTTGTTAAAATCAATGGGCCAGTCATTTTCCAAATGAAAAGTTCCCAGGTACATTTTCTTCTGTGATATTAAATAGTGAGTACAAGAGTTGCACTTTGAATTTCTACCTTTTAAAAATGGGTTACACTAGATTAAATATATTCATACTACTTAAGACATGGATTTATTCTATTATGAAGAAGTAAAGTAGTCACAGCTTTCCTTTATATTATTGCTTCCTCAGATCTGTAATGTATCCCAGTTCTGGTCAACTCCACTAGATTTTAAGTTTCTGGAGGGCAAGGACTATGATTACTAATTTCTACTGTACTCTCACAAGCACTTAGTACAGTCTGCTGCGTGCAGGAATTATAATAGCACTGTGCGATTCCATAAGCACTGGGGTAGATACAAGATAATCAGATCAGATACAGACCCTGACCCATATGGAGCTCATATTGTAGGAGAAAGGGAGAACAGGCATTTAATCCCATTATACAGATGGGGAAACTGAGACCATGAGAAGTTAAGTGACTTGCCCAAGGTCATTCATTCATTCAATCATATTTATTGAGCACTTACTCTGTGTAGAACACTGTACTAAGCACTTGGAATGTACTATTAGGCAACAGAGACAATCCCTGCCCAACAACGGGCTCACAGTCTAAAAGAGCAGACAAGTGGCAGAGCTGGGATGAAAACTCAGGCACTCTGACTCCTAGGCCCATCCTCTTGCCACTGGGCCATGCTTTCAATAACACATTGTATTAGTTCTGTCCAGATTCACATTCTCTAATTTCCAAGCAACAGTCGATCCAGAACAGGCAGTAAGAACATACGTCATAAGAGAAATAACTGCATCACATATCTAGATCTGTCGTCTCTTAGGTAAAATGCTTACATTTGAGTACTTACCTACCTACTGACCATAATCGCAGCAATCAGAGACTCTTCAAATAGTCCCCAAAAGTTGTGAAAACATTGTCCAGAAGGCCATGTTGAAGTGAATATTATAGGAGATTTTGATGCATAAATAGATTATGTTTAGGTAATGAGGGAGGTGGGTAAGGGAAGGAGAGAAAACAGGTAGGCTAGCACAAGGTGATCACGTGAATGGCAAATTTTATTTGTGTTTACCACTCACTGCACAATCTATTCAGGATCTTTAGGCAAAGATCCAACATGCAACATCCATATATCTATCTTCCACAATCTCAGCCTTAACCCTTATGTTCTCCAGTCCATTTTCCAATTTATACTCATTCCAGACCAACCCTGCATACGTTCCCCAAAAAACTAAGTGAGGAGAGTAGTGCGCACCAAAGGAATCAGAATGCCTGGAAACTAATTCTGTCTCTACTACTTCCCTACTGTGTCACTTTGAGGAAATCCCCTAAAGTCCCTTGTTCCTCAGTTTCCTCATTGGTAAAATGGGGATTCAATACCTGTTTCCCCTTCCCTTCAGACAGTGAGACAGGGAATGTGTCAGACCGAATTATCTTGTATTTACTCCAGTGGTTAGTACAGCGGTTGGCACATAGTAATAATAATGTTGGTATTTGTTAAGCGCTTACTATGTGCCGAGCACTGTTCTAAGCGCTGGGGTAAACACAGGGGAATCAGGTTGTCCCACGTGGGGCTCACATCTTCATCCCCATTTTACAGATGAGGGAACTGAGGCACAGAGAAGTTAAGTGACTCACCCACAGTCACACAGCTGACAAGTGGCAGAGCTGGGATTTGAACTCATGAGCCCTGACTCCAAAGCCCGTGCTCTTTTCCACTGCACCACGCTGCTTCTCAAAGTAAGTGCTTAACAAAACATCGCAATTATTATTAGAAGCATGAACGATAAGAGAAGCCCCAGGGAAGCCCGCCAGACTGGAAACATGTCTAGTAGGGGGTGCTGGGCAAAAGTCTAACAATGTATCCTAGAACATTGAAATATTAAGCAAAACAGAAAGATTGGGAGTAGCCTGACAGAGGCTAAATAGGTATTTGGAAGTTGGTAACATGGAGTTTAGATCTTAAATTTCAACCAGGATGAGATGAGTGTCTCTGGAGTAGTGCAGCCTCTAATGGTTCACATTTCTGATGTGTTACATTCCCTAGTTTCAGGTGTGCAATTACCTGAAAATGGATACATCTCTAAGTAGGGAAGATAGGACAAACATTTTAAAGATAGAGAGAAGTCTGTAGCAGTGTGCTATTGGAGGGGATAGTTGGATTATTAGCACAACAGAAACCCCAATGTGTGAATGGAATGTGACTATGAGGAGAGGAGTTGTTTTCCCTAAATAGCGACTTCAGGAACATTAGGAAACCAAGAAGTCTCAAAAGCCTTGACAGTAACAGCAAGTGGCCAACATGTCAGTCCAGCCAGGAAAGAGCTTTGCCTGAACACAATTTAAAAAAAGTTACAAGAGCTCTATTAGGGTGGTCAGTTTTCCATAAAATAGATCCTGCTTGAATGTGATGAGGGATAAAATCATATGTATAAGCATGTTCCTAATTGTAAAGAAGTAAATGCTGGCATAGACCCATTAGTTTTATCTACTCATTCATAACCAAAATGTTACTTATTCTAGTGATTGCTAGTGTCATTTTATTTCATTAGAGCAGAAGCTTAAGAAAGATCATAATGCCAGGAGGGGAAAACAAAAGCAGCACTAGATATTGTGGATGGCAAATAATAATGATAATAATTCTGGTGTTTGTTAAGCATTATACAAAGCACTTGGGATAGTACAATATAACAATAAACAGAAACATTCCCTGTCCACAGTGAGCTTGCATTCTTGAGGGGGAGACAAACATTAATATAAATTAATAAATTAAAGATATGTACATAATGATAATGTTGGTGTTAAGTGCTTACTATGTGTAGAGCACTGTTCTAAGTGCTGGGGGAGATACAGGGTAATCAGGTTGTCCCACGTGAGGCTCACAGTCTTAATCCCCATTTTACAGATGAGGGAACTGAGGCACAGAGAAGTTAAGTGACTTGCCCACAGTCACCCAGCTGACAAGTGGCATAACCGAGATTCAAACCCATGACCTCTGACTCCCAAGCCCAGGCTCTTTCAACTGAGCTATGCTCCTGGGAGGGGGAATAAATAAAGGGAGCAAGTTAGGGAGATGCAGAAGGGAGTTGGAAAAGAGGAAATAGGGTTTAGTCAGGGAAGGCCTCTTGGAGTAGATGTGCCTTCAGTAAGACTTTAAAGGTGGGGGAGAGTAATAGTCTGTTGGATTTGAGGAGGAAGAGCATTCCAGGCCAGAGTCAGGACATCAGTGAGGGGTCAGTGGTGAGATAGATGAGATCATGGTACAGTGGTAATATTGGCATTAGAGGGGCAAAGTATATGGGCTGGGTGGTAGTAGGAGAGTAGCGAGGTGAGGTAGGCGAGGGCAAAGTGATTGAGTGCTTTAAAGTCAATGATTAGGAGTATTTTTTGATGCAGAGATGTTTGGGCAACCACTGGAGTTTCTTGAGGAATAGGGAAACAAGTCCTGAATGATTCTGTAGAAAAATTATCCAGATAGCAAAGTGAAGTATGGATTGAAGTAGGGAAAGACAGAAGGCTGGGAGGTCAGCAAGGAAGCGTGGCTCAGTGGAAAGAGCCTGGGCTTCGGAGTCAGAGGTCATGGGTTCGACTCCCAGCACTGCCACTTGTCAGCTGTGTGACTGTGGGCAAGTCACTTAACTTCTCTGTGCCTCAGTTACCTCATCTATAAAATGGGGATTAACTGTGAGCCTCATATGGGACAACCTGATTACCCTGTATCTACCCCAGCGCTTAGAATAGTGCTCTGCACTTAGTAAGCACTTAACAAATACCAACATTATTACAGTAATCAAGGCAGAGTAGGGTAAGTGGTTGGGTTAACATGGTAGCTGCTCGGATGGAGAAGAAAGGGCAGATTTTAGTGATGTTGGGAAGGTGGAAGTGACAAGATTTAGTGATAGATTGAATATATGGGTTGAATCTGAGTGAGGAGCCAAGGATCGCAACAAGAGTATGGGCTTTTTGAAACAGGAAGGATGGTGATGCTGTCTACAGTGATGGGAAGTTAAGGGAAGGACAGGGTTTGGGTGGAAAGATAAAAAGTTCTGTCTTGCACATATTAAGCTTGAGGTGATGGGAAGACATCCAAATAGAGATGTCTTGAAGGCAGGAGGAAATGCGAGACTGCAGAGAGGAAGAGAAATCAGAGCTAGAGAGGTATATTTGGGTATCAACAGCATAGAGGTGGTAGTTGAAGCCATGTGAGTGAATGAGTTCTCCAAGGGAATGGTTGTAGATGGAGAATAGAAGGGGACCCAGAACTGAACCTCGAGTGACCCCCACAGTTAAGGGGTGGGAGGCAGTTGAGCCCATGAAAGAGACTGAGAATGAGTGGTCACAGAGATAAGAGGAGAACGAGGAGAGGACAGTGTCAATGAAGCCAAGATTGGATAATGTTTCCAGGAGAAATGGGTGATGGACAACATCAAAGGCAGCTGAGAGGTAAAGGAGTATTAGGATGGAACAGAGGCTGTTGGATTTGTCAAGAAGATCACTGATGACCTTTGAGAGGGTGTTTTCTGTGGAGTGAAGGGGACTGAAGCCAAATTGGATGGCATCAAGGAGAAAATTGGAGAAGAGGAATTTAAGATAGTGCATTTAGACAACTCGGTCAAGTAGTTTAAAGAGGAATGGTAGGAGGGAGACGGGGTGATAACTAAAGAGAGCCATAGGGTCAAGGGAGGATTTTTTTTTTTTTTTAGGGTAGGGGAGACATGGGCATGTTTGAAAGCGGGGGGAAGAAGCCATTGGAGAGCGAACAGTTGAAGATGGTTGTTGAGGGAGGAAAAAAGGGAGGGGGCAAGAGTTTTGATAAGGTTCAAAGGAATGGAGTCGGATGTGCAGGTGGAGCGGGTGGGTTTTGAGAGAAGGCAGAAGATCTCTTCTAGAGAGACTGCTGGGAAAGATGGGAGAGGGACTGGGAGGGGCATGGGAGATTTTAGAGAGATACCATCTGGTAGTGGGATGCAGCATGGTGCAGTGGATGGACCACAGGCCTGGAAGTCAGAAGATCATAGGCTTTAATCCTATCTTTCCCACTGATCTGCTGGGTGACCTTGGGCACGTAACTTCACTTCTCTGTGCTTCAGTTACCTCATTCGTAAAATGGGATTAAGACTGTGAGCCCCATGTGGGACAGGGACTGTGTCCAACCTAATTTTCTTGCATCCACCCCAGTACTTAGTATAATGCCTGACTCATCATAAGAATTTAACAAATACCACAATTATTATTATTAATTTTTTAGTAAATTAGGTGGCCAGGTGACTGGGGGGAAGGGATGGGGGAGGTAGGGAGACTGGGGATTTAAGGAGGGAGTTAGGTGTCCCTGGGATGAAATTATAGGGATGGGTCAGGAGGAGGAATGGGGATGGAGAAGGGGAGGGGAGGGGTTAGATGGAGAAGGGAAGGGATGGGATGACAAGAGGGGAGGTACCAAAGGGTCAAGGTCAGTTCGGTAAAGTTTAAGCATTGTAACTGAGGTAAAAGACAGCAATAACTCCCCATTCCAGTAATAATAATGTTGGTAAATGATGATGTTGGTAGATGATAATCCCAAGGAGATGGTTGAATTGTCCTTGACCTCTTGATAGTGAAGGAGCCGGTGCTTAGGAGAAAACAGGAGCTGGATTGTCATGACTGGAGGAGAAAACGGGGGCTGGGCCTGGGTTTTTGAGAAAGCAGGGAGGTGTTGATATGTATAAATATGTAAGTCTGGGCCTTTGTCACCAGGGGGTTAGGCAGCCACATCCTGATCTGTTTTCTCCCTGAAGAATCAGGCCAGACTGTGTGGAAGGTGGGAAGATGAGGAAATGAAGAAATGGCCACTTCTCAGATGCATTAGATCAGTGTGTTCCCAATGCCGATGATCTGGTCAGACAGAGGAAACTCGGCAGAAAGATCTCAGTGTCCTTGGACAGATCTCTGTCCTGGGCAATGATCAATGGTCCGTGTCAGTTTGTGGTTCCTCGGCGGAGAGATCTCAGTGTCCTCGGGCAGATTTCTGTCCCAGGTAAAGGTCAGTGGCCCACCCTGGCTTGTGGCCTCTTGGCAGAAAGTAGAAATGATAGTCTCATATGTTGGTCATTTCAACTCACACACTTATAAAATCTCTCATCAGTTTCATTATTTAAAAAATTTAAGAACAAAATCTCCAAATATAAATGGTATGTATCCAGGCAGTGCATGATCCCTAAATGCACTTGGGTTTGAAATTTATGTGTCATCAGGAATATGTCAAATAAAATACGCAACCATGATGTATAAGGATAAACTAGTTATATAAGGAAGAATTGTGATGAGCAGAATAAATTTTATCTCTATTTTGCTATTCCTTGTTCTCAAGTTACAAGAGATGACACGGATTTGAGGTGGGGTTGTTTAATTTGGAATTTTGATTCAGTGTGCGAGACTGTCACTGAAAAAGTACTTTGGAATTTTTTTAATGCTATCATTGTTATTTGAGATTTTATAATGGCATATTTCAAATTTCCCGTGGGTTTTGTTTGACTACTATTCATTAATTAATCTTAAAGATTAACATCACCCTATTTATCAGCAATGTATATTATTATAATTCAATTTTATTCCTAATTAACAAAGCTATTTGTATTTCAGCAAGGCTTCCTGTCTCACAAATAATCTCCTATTTCAACCATGGAGAGGTCAATTAAATTTTAATAACTTCATTCACATGACAGTGTTGGCAAAATTAAAAATTAAGTTTTTTTGTATGAAGCATAAGGTTTAATAGGGATAATGCGATTTTTTATGCTTTCTTTGGAATTAGTGACCACAAATTAATTTCCATAGCAACAGCTTGTGTTATCATTAATGTAATAGCAGAAGTTCATTGAGAGATCAAAAAGAGAAGAAAGGATGGACTGAAATGGAGAAAGATCTTATTAAAATGTGAATATCATTGATAATGCAAATTGATCTTAGTATTAAGATCTTTATGTCCTATATCTGAAAACACTGCCTCTAATATTCTGGGTATTTTATATTTTATTTGAAAAAATCTATGAAAATGTGATACTCTACTTAAAATAAGATGGTGCATATTAAAATGATTCTAGCCATATCTCTCTATCTACTAACAATAGACATGTTCAGACTATTGTTCAATGTCAATATATCTTTAAATTTTTTAATGCTTCTCAATGAGGTCACATTTGCTTGTGACCAGGCCAGTGAACTAAGCCCATGTATTAACCCAGATATGTTTGGAAAATAACACACATTCCGTCTCTTGAAGAGTCATCATTTTGTTTATCTGAAAGGTTTTTCTAAGATATAGAATACTACCATTTTGATTTTACTGAGACTCATCTTCATTTAAAAAAATACAAAACTCATCTCTTGCTTCACAGTACCAACCTAACCTTTTTGACCTTTCCTTCTTGGTTACAGTTACTGGCTTGTCTTCTGCATTTCATTCCTTTTAAATGATGGTGTTCCACAAGACTGTTTTGGTCCTTCTACTCTTTGCTTTAGGTCCACTCTTTCAAAAAACTCATGTACTCACATGATTTCAGCTATCACCTCTATGTAGTGATTCCCAAATCTGCCACTCTAACCATGACATCTCCTGTAGGCTCCTGGATATTTCACTTGTATGTCCTGATAAAAACCTTAAGATTAACATGTCTACAGCTGAACTAGGAGGAGGAGCAGGAGGAATAACATCTGTTGTGCTCCTGTTTGCCTGCAGTGCAACTTTATCAGATGCTTGAGAAATACAGAATAACAGTGACATGTTCCCTGCCCACAAAAACCTTATACTCTAATGGCAAAGATAAACAAAAATATTTACATCTAGAGAGT
Organism: Ornithorhynchus anatinus; assembly: GCF_004115215.2. Classification (NCBI taxonomy): domain Eukaryota; kingdom Metazoa; phylum Chordata; class Mammalia; order Monotremata; family Ornithorhynchidae; genus Ornithorhynchus; species Ornithorhynchus anatinus. Next base: position 87,098,826 of record NC_041731.1, read on the forward strand.
TTAAAAGTATATAAGTTGTAGATACATCTATGAGTGCCAAGGAGAGTTTAAATAAGTTATTAACTCAATAGTGGCTGAAGACTTCATCATCAGTGGTATTTATTGAACTCTTCCTATGTGTAAAGCATTGTACTAAGCACTTTGGAGAGTGCAGTATAAAGTTGGCAGACATATTACCTGCCCACAGTGAGCTTACAGAATAGAGGGAAAAATTGTATTTAAGTGCTTACTGTATGCCAAGCACTGTACTAAACACTGGGGTAGATATAAGGTAATCAGGTCCCACGTAGGGCTTGGCCCCATCAGGGTCATACCTGGAGAGTTTTCAGTATTCTACCAGTCTCGGCTATGGGAGGGAGAGTCAAGCAGAGGCATAGAGAAGCAACGTGGCGCAGTGGAAAGAGCACGGGCTTTGGAGTCAGGGCTCATGAGTTCGAATCCCAGCTCTGCCACTTGTCAGCTGTGTGACTGTGGGCAAGTCACTTAACTTCTCTGTGCCTCAGTTCCCTCATCTGTAAAATGGGGATTAAGACTGTGAGCCCCACGTGGGACAACCTGATTCCCGTGTCTACCCCAGCTCTTAGAACAGTGCTCTGCACATAGTAAGCGCTTAACAAATACCAACATTATTATTATATCCATTCCATTCCTAGCTTGGCCAGTGTCTAGCGAGTGGAAGGCAATCTGCTACAAGTCAAAACTAAGCTGTGCTGGGCAGCAGCAGCATGGGAGAAAGTTGAGGGCAGAGACTTGAGTTTACTGCACAGAAGAAGGCAATGGTAAACCACTTCCATATTTTTACCAAAAAACTACTATCAATACACTTCCAGAATGATTGCGAATGGAGAACAGGGCATTCTGGGAGAGATGTATCCATGGAGTCTTTATGGATCAAAAATGACTTGAGAGCATATGACAAGACAATCCCAACACACAGTACAGTGCTTGACACATAGTAAGTGCTTTGCTTTTCTAATCAATAAGCTACAAGCCTCCCTGTTCCAGCAGTCCATAACCTCAGTGTCATCTTTGACTCCTTGTCTCTATCAATTTTCCGACAAATTTTTTAATATTTAAAAATATTAGTATTTTTATATTCAATATTTCTGCCAAATTCTTCCAGTCTGTTTTAAGATATTTGTTTAGTGCTCTCTTGCCTTATACCGTCGACTTGTCTCTGACCATAGTGACGCCTTGGATACGTCTCTCCCAGAACACCCCACTTCCATATACAATCATTCTGCTAGTGTATTGATAGTGGGGTTTTTTGCTAAAAATATGGAAGTGGTTTACCACTGCTCCTGTGCAGTCAACTTAAGTCTCCGCCCTAGATTCATCTGGCCAGCACAGATGAGTTTTGACTTGAGCAGACTGCCTTCCCCTCACTAGCCACTGCCCAAGCTAGGAATGGAATGAGTATGCCTCTTCTTGACTGTCCCTTCTTTAGTCAAGACTGGTAAAGTACTGGAGACTCTTCTGATGTGTCGCTGAGAGGGGTTTTCAGTGCTCTATGTGCCAAACACTGTTCTAAGCCCTGGGGTGGATACAAGTGAATTAGGTTGGACATAGTCCTTGTCCTGCATGGGACTCACAGTCTAAGTAGGAGGAAAAACAAGATAACTGAAGCAAAGAGAAGTTTGGTAATTTGCCCAAGGTCTCGTGGCAAGCATTTGGGAGAACTAGAATTAGAATTCAGGTCTTCTGACTCTCAGGATCATGCTCTTTTCACTGTCATGCTATGAAATTCTTCCTTCCATTCATTCATTCAATCATATTTATTAAGCACTTACTGTGTGCCGAGCTGTATACTAAGTGCTTGGAAAGTACAATACAGTAATAAAAAGAGACAATCCCTGCCCACAAGGGGCTTACAGTCTAGGGAGAGAGAGACTTCAAAACAAGTAAACAGGCATCAATATAAATAAATAGAATTATTGATATATACATATCTACATAAGTGCTGTGGGGCAGGGAGAGGGGAGGAAGAGCAAAGGGAGTAAGTCAAGGTGATGTAGAAGGGAGCTGAGGAAAAGGGGGTTTAGTCTGGGAAAGCCTCTTGGAGGTGCACCTTCAGTAGGACTTTGAAGGGGAGAAGAGTTCTTCTTGTGGGCAGGGAATGTGTCTTTCATACTGTTATATTGTACTGGTCCAATAATACAATTAAACAGTATAGTCCTGTGCACACAGTAAATGCTCAATTATTGTTGTCTTGTTTTTGTTTTGTTCTGTTTTGCTGTCTGTCTCCCCGGTTTAGACTGTGAGCCCATCATTAGGCAGGGATTGGCTTTTCTATTGCCAAAATGTACATTCCAAGTGCTTAGTACAGTGCTCTGCACATAGTAAGCGCTCAATAAATACTACTGAATGAATGAATAACTATGATTGACTAACTGACATCTCCCATATCCAACCCATTTCTCAATCCAAACAACTACCACTCTGGTACAAGGTCAGGTCATATCACAGCTAGGCTATTATATCATCCTTCTTTCTGGGCCTCTTACCTCTAACTTCCCTCCTGTCCACCCTCTACCACATCTACTGTACATTTAAGCTCTCTGTAGGTAGGTATCATGTTTATCCACTCTATTATACTGTCCTTTACCAAGTGTTCAACACTGTGCTCTGCACACAGTAAATACCACTGATTGAATGATTGATTGATTGATTGCACTGATTATGTTTTGAAGCATCACATGGCACTCATCTCTTCACTCATCTAAATCAACTACTGGCTTCCTGGATTCCTTTGCAACAAACAAAAACTCCTCACAGTTGACTTCACAGCTCACCAATGAATTTTGTCAATTTAAAGATGACAAAATAGCAGACATATCAGAATTTTTCTCAGTTTGATGTTAAAGTTTTCCTTGTGTAGGTATGTGTCGGAAGAGAAGCTCCATAAGGCAATGAGAGGTCATCAGTAGATAGGACGTATAAGTAGAAATTCAAGGGACACAGAGGTTATTAAAGAACCAGCTCTCAATTTTATAACCAGAAAATCCAACAAAGTATGATTGGTTCCTAAATATTCAGAAGAAATGTTGGCAACGGCCTAAGTGTATTATAGCTGGGTAGCCAGGGAATAAAAATGATACACTTTCTCTGGGTCATTGCCAATTTTCCACTCAACAATAGTTGATGAGATTTCTGGCTTCAATTTTTTTTATATCTGAGCCTGTGTTTCCTGTGTCTATATATGGAAAATGAAGTAGAAAGATATGAATCTGGTGAATTTGAAAAGTTTAGATGGCCATGGTGTCAAGGTAGGGGAGAAGCAAGAGATGAGCATTGGAAAAACTCTTTTCCCTCCCCTGCAGAGATTTTTGTGAATTTTCCAGCTTATTCTTCCTTTCTTCATAATGTTTTTTTCTAACAGAATCAAGTTTGTTGGTAAACAAGATATCCACCATTTGGAGAGGACTGTATTTGTGTTTGGGAGAGTATGATCTAGCAATCAACTCAATAGTATTTATCGAGTGCTTGTATTGTTCAGAGCATGGTATTGTATATTTGGTAGAGATAATTGACGTTGAAGGCCTGACCTGCAAGGAAGTGGGATTTAAGAAGGGCTTTGAAGATAGTGGATAACTGTAGTATAGTAGATTTGAAAGAGACAGTGTCCCAGGCAGGACAAGGGGTGTGAGCCAGGGGTCAGAGGCAGGAGAACTGGCAAGGATATACAGTAAGAAAATGCATTTGGGAGAAATTGAGAGTGAACTGAAGTACAGTGGGAGAAAAGAAGCCCTCTGATGGATTACCTTAAAACCAGTGCTCAGCTTTTTCTACAATAGATGCTAAAACATAGTATCTGTTCTTGAAGACATAAGTATTTTCTGCTCATGTATTCAACTGAGAGCCTGGATTGATTAACACAACAAAAATTAGGATAGAATGAATCGTAGAACATGTTCTCTATTATCACCTGGTCATGGGCAGGACATTTGTCCGTTAATTCCTTCAATACTTTTTATTGAGCACTTACTGGATGCAAAGCACTGTATTAAGACTTGGATAAGAATTAAGAATTATGAATTATTAAGAATTATGACATATTGTCATACAATATGACACTGAACAATGACATTCCCTGCCTACAATAAAGCTTAAGTCTTTTGTATTGTTCTCTCACAAGTGCATAGTATAGTGCTCTGCACATAGTAAGTGTTCAATAAATACTACTGATTGAGTAACTGAAATAAAATAGAAACTTTTTCTGTCATGAAATTCTGAACTGAAATTAGAAAGAAAAAATTCTGAAACAACAACCTGCAATTAAGTGAACAGTTGCTTCTCTTTTCTGACACTTTAGAATCACCAAAGCTCTACCACACAAGTCCATGTTTCCCTACTGCTCAGGTACCTCCAGTAATTGTCCATACACTTCTGCATCAAACAGAAACTCCTTACCACAGACATTAAAGCACTCGATGACCTTGGTGCCTCCTAGCTTACCTCGCTGATTCTCTACTACAACCCAACCCACATAATTTACTCCTCTAATAACTAATCTACTCACTGTATGGCAATCTCATCTATCTTGCTTGCTGACCCCTCGCAGGAGCCTTTGGCCAGAAATGTCCTCCCTCTTCGTAACCAACAGATGATGATTCTCCCCACCTGCAAAGTCTTGTTAAAAACACATCTCCTCCAAGAGGTTTTCCTTGGATTTGCACCCTTTATTCACCCCTCCCTCAGTCCCACAGCACTTATGTACTTATATGTAATTCATTTATATATATGCTTATGTCTGAAGCCCCCTCTCTCTCTTATGAATCCACACTTTATCATGGCAGGAGTATTTGTGTACAATAATCAAACTTAGATCTATGCCACTGATAAATATTCTCTCAACAGGGTTACCTATATGGAAAGGTCCTACCCGAAACATCAGATAAAGTTGATTTGCTTGGGCTGGGCAGCAGCGGCATGGGAAAGAGTCAAAGATGGATGAACAAGTGATCAAAAGGTTGATCAAATACAATGGCAGAGTCTTAAGTTTTTAATGTGTGGAAGAAGGTAGTGGTAAACCACTTTTGGATATTCTACCAAGAATACTCTATGGTTATGCATACCAGAATAATTACACATATGACAGGAGATAAGATATTCTAGGGAAAATACATCCATAGAGTCACCATGGATCAGAAACGACTCGACATTTCATAATGATGATCCCCCTCTGGACTGTAAGTTTACTGTGGGAAGAGAATGTGTCTACAAGCTCGAATGTGTCTACAAGCTCTGTTATATTGTTCTCTACCAAGCTTTTAGTACAATGATCTGCACACAGTAAGGACTCATTAAGTATGAGTGATTTATTGATTACATTTAGGCTAACCTAAGAACTCCAATATCCTCCACATAGCAATTCAAGCCTGTTCAAGGCCTACATTGGTCCAAATGTTTTACTTATCCAGAACAAATCAGATCGTTGTTTACTGAGTTGCTACTTTTTTTTTCATCCAACATACATTATTTTAACTGAATGCAGAAGATAAAACTAAGGTTGGTTTTCTTCCAGTGTCTCTAAGACTGCACTGTTATCTGCCCCTGTTTTATCAATAGAATTTCCTTCAGAAACATAAACTTATTGTTAAAGGGGAGCATGAATTGGAAGTCCTAGCAGGGAGGTCTAGTGGAAAGAGCATGGGCCTGGGAGTCAGAGGACCTGAGTTCTAATCCTGATTCTTCCATATTTCAGCTGTGTGACCTGGATGTTCTCTGTACCTCAGTTGCCTCATCAGTAAAATGATTAAATCCTACATCTTCCTACTTAAAGTGTGAACCCCTGTGGCACAGGGACTGTGTCCAACCTGATTAACTTGTATTTCCCACAGTGCTTAGACCAGTGTTTGACATTGTAAGCACTTAAGTATCATAAATAAAATTAGTCAAACCTTGACAACTGAATTCCTGTCTACCTCAGAATTTGAAAAGCTTCTCGAGGAAAGGTTTCCTTATACAATTGTCTCTGGGCAAAAGGTGCAATGTGAGACTCAAAAAATCTTTAGGAAAGAATAAATTAAATGTTGCCTAACTAAATCAGTAATGATGATCTGAGCAGAGGATATTAACCTGAAGTGAGTCAGTATTAAAAACTTAAATGCACTGTATTGGGGATTGGCAAAATACTGTTCTGATCCCTCCACCTGGGTGTTTCCTTAGCTCCAAATGACAACTGAGGAATATAGGGAATTGTTTTTAGTATCATTCACCTGTCCTGCCTTCCAAGTTGCCAAGACAAGTCCTCTTGGTGTTGGTTCTGCCATTGAGCTGCTCAGTTTTTTGAGGACAAATGTATTGTTTCACAGGAGAAATGTGCCAGCTGAAAAGAGATTTTAGGCACTTCACAACCAGTGCTAATTTTCATGAGTACAGTCTCTGATTAGCCTTTGGCCTCATGTCTTGGCCATAGGTAGGTAGGTACAAGCTAATCAGGTTGGACACAATCCATGTCCCCTTAGGATTCACAGTTTATGTAGGAGGGAAAACTCCCTTTAGCAAAAGTAGTGGAAATTACTATATTTGACCAAGAGTTTTTGAAATCATTACTGGCAGACTGACTACTAATTGCCATCCTAATGAATTAATATTGACTTCACAAATGTTCCTACAGAATATAAAGAACACTGTAGATTATTTTACTCAGGATGTTTGGTTTCTATAATTATGAAACTTATGAATTTGCATTAATTATTTTATATTTTGGGCCAGTGTGAAGTGTACTATGTAAAATGGTCTCTCCATTTTAATTTCAGTCTATTTTAAAAGAAAATGAGATTAACATTTTTGATGAAATCTGAAGCTCTAAAGATACTCAGTGGAAACAAGTTAAGGATCTTGATGTGCAATGCCTAAAAGTCATTATATAGTAATCTCTGTTTTCAATGACAGGAAACCAGAGGAAATTTCAAAAAGCATTGCCAGTCAATTTTCAGCTGATTAAAAAAGAAGAAAATAACTCATCAATCTCAATTCAATTGGAACTATCTCTTTCAAATCCAGTAATAATAACTCATGGTAAAAAAGAGACCCTTTGTGTCAAAGCAATAAGATTCAGGAAGTTTATCCTGGTTGGTTTGCACCTCAACTTAGTTTTTTTTCTGATCTAAATAATTAGATTTTCCAGTGTCCTTTGGACATTTGATATTCACCCCACCCCCAACTCCACATGATTTATGTACATATCTTTAAATCATTTATTATAATAAATAATATAATATTATAATAAGTCCATTTCCCCCTCTAGGCTGTAACCTCATTATAGGCAGGGAATGTGTCTACTAATTTTGTTGTACTCTCCCAGGTGCTCAGAACAGTGCTCTGCAGATTGTAAAAGCTCAATAAATACAATTGATTTATTGACTGACCTAATCCTAAACATTAATCTTCATGATTCAGGAAATGATCAAATAATCCATAGAATCCAGTCTATTTTGTGTGAAGGAATTTACTCACTGAATGAATGAGGAGCTGCTTAAACAAGCAAGACTCACTAATCTTGTAAACTCAAACTGATTATCTAAATAAAACATTTGAACATGAACACTGAAATGGTATATGGGGAAAAATATGATATTTAATCTTAAATGGCAAAGAAGTAGGTGTTTCAGAACTGATTCCAGAATACTCTAGTGTCTACTATTTATGCAGTACTAGAATCTTGGCATAGAAGTAGCATGGCCTAGGGGAAAGAACATGGGACTTGAGTCCTAAACCCAGCTCCATCACTTGTCTGCCATGTGACTTTGGAAAAGTTACAACTTCACTGTTCCTCAGTTACCTCATTTGTAAAATGGAGATTGGGACTGTGAAAACTATGTGGGGCAAGGACTCTGTCCAACCCAATTATCTTGAATCTGCACCAACACTTAGTATAATGCCTGGAACATAGTAAGTCCTTAAAAGAAAAAAAAGCCTTCCTTGATATGTCTTCTGAGGAATAAACTCTTATCTGATCTCACTGTGGTCAGCCTCCAAATCCATCTGCCCTGCCTTTTTCATGTGGAAGCTTTGCCTTTACCAAAATGTATCTCTGTCCACTTTAAATTGACTAATTACATCAGAAATCAAATCAAATTCCAAAACAGCTTCTCCATCCTTAGCATGACAAGGAAATGCACAGGGAGCCTCAAAAATATATTGGGGTGGGGGTAGAAGGGCATTTGTTAACAAAATATTTCATGAAGTCTTCTCCATCAGCATAATATTAAATTTGGTGAAAATGATATTTTAACAATTACCAAATAGTTCTATGCATTCCCCACAGAGGCCATTATTTTTCCTATATTACCTGACACTGGTTTGATATATTCAAAGATATGATAATTTCTTTCAAGGCCACAAAGCAATTCCCCAGTTTAGCCTTTCTGTGGTTACCAATGTTACATTCTATTACAAATTAGCTCAGGGAACATTATCAAGAAACTGTTAGTGGGCTTTCCAAGAGGTAATACTTCACAAATATAGTTCATCATAAATGATCAAAATGAAGCTAAACATAAAAAAAAATCCTTGAAATTTTGTAAGGAGAATTGCACTGTAATGTAAGTCATTTTAATGTAAAATACAATTATGCCAGTATAATTATTTTATGGCATAGAGCATAATGCATATATAACCATTATAAAAAACAGGTATATTTTGAAAGTTTTTCATGCCAACAATCACAACTAGAGACTTAAATGCAAAAAAAGTGATATAAATGCAACAAACGGTGCCATAAGCCAAAGTAAAGATGGACTTGTTTTAGATATGTTTATTTTTTTAAAGGTTTTAATGGGGTATAGAAAAAGAAAAAAAAAAGAGAAAAAAAATTAGGGAAGCATCCAGGCCTAGTGGAAAGAGCACAGGCCTGGGAATCAGAGGACCTATGTTCTAAACCCAGCTCAGCCATTTGTGTGTTGGATGATCTTGGGCCAGTCATTTAACTTCTCTGTACCTCAGTTACCTCATCTATAAAATGGGGAATAAATCCTCCTCCCTCTGCTCTGCACATAGTAAGCGCTCAATAAATACTATTGAATGAATGACTTAGATTGTGAGCCCCAAGTGGGATAGGGCCTCTGTCCAACCTGATTATTTGTTGCTGTCCTATCTTTTAGTGCACATGGAGAGCACTTAAAAGTGGAAAGCACTTAAGTAGCAATTGAAAAATAAAATAATGAATGATGGTTGGGTAAGGTAAATTTTATTGTAGATGAAGAGGAAAGTCTTTCATTTGTATATGGAATGCCTCCCTTCTTCCTGTCTCTGTCTGCCTCTCACTCTCTCTGCCTCTCATTCTCTCTGCCTCTCACTCTCTGCCTGTCCCATTTTGACTCCATTACTTTTCCCAATTCGGTCATCTGTAGGTAGCCTAAACTTCTCCAACCATAAAGTACTCTACCTTTCTGACTGCTCCTCTTTAGTTTCATTTACTAATTCCTCCTCTGCCTCTCATCCTCTTACTGTGGGATTCCCTGAAGTCTTTGTTCTGGATTCCCTTTTCTTTTTGTTTCACATTGACTTAGGGTGTTAAGCTAAACATCCACATCAGTTACCACCTATATGAGTAGAAATTTCCAATCTATCTCTCTAGCCTTGTCCTCTCTAGCCTTGTCCTCTAATCTGATCTAGAATTATATAACATCTTGTCTCCAGGATGTCTGACTAACACTTTAAACTCATCATATCTGTAACAGAACTCCTCATTCCTCCCCCACCCCCAAATTTTATCATTTCAGTCAATATCACCAATGCTATTCCTGTTTCAGAATCCTAAACCCTTGCTTTTATTCTCAAATTCTCGCTACCTTTCAAGTCTCACATTAAGTCTCCTGCCAAATGGTGTCATTTTTTTCTACATAACGTCCCCTGCATCTGCCCCTTCATCTCTACTGAAAGAGCTACAACTTGCGGTGACTAGAATATATCAGACCCTTGCTAGTCTCTGATTCTCCAGTCTCTCCACCATCTATTCTACCATACACATTGCTTCCCCTCTAGACTGTAAGCTCTTTGTGGGCAGGAAATGTATGTACGAACTCTGTTGAACTGTACTCCCCAAGTGCTTAGTTGAAGGTTCTCCACATGGTAAGTACTTAATAAATTTTATTGATTAATTGATTGTTTTCCAGTTATTTACCCACCCAGTCCCAAGGACTCTCTGTTATGCTGAGTTTCCACAGACCATCTTCCTTCAACCCCAAACATCTGTAACTTCTCATCCTTCCTGCTGAGAGTGGTACCAAACTCTTCTGCTTTGGTCAGCTCTGATGTCTTTTAGGCATGGCCTTCATATTTGTACCTGCGCATGCATAACCCTTCAGGAGATGATCCAAGGATATTAATAATAATAATGTTGGTATTTGTTAAGCACTTATTATGTGCAGAGCACTGTTCTAAGTGCTGGGATAGATACAGGGTAATCAGGTTGTCCCACATGAGGCTCACAGTCTTAAACCCCATTTTACAGATGAGGGAACTGAGGCACAGAGAAGTTAAGTGACCTGCCCACAGTCACACAGCTGACAAGTGGCAGAGCTGGGATTTGAACCCATGTCTTCTGACTCCCTTGCCCGTGCTCTTTCCACTGAGCCACGCTGCCTCTCTAGAAGGGTGCCAGATAGTTCTAGAAAAACAAGAAAAAGTGTACTCCAAAAGAAAGAAGGATTTGGATAAATGAAGTACGATGTTTTAAACGTATGTATGATTGAACTGCTTTTTATGGGAGGAAGCTAAATAATGAAATGATGACAGTAGAGAAGCAATTGGAAAGTCATGGAGGCTAAGAGGAAGTGTTAATATATGGTCTGGGCTAAAATAGAGAAACACACTTTTGCCTCAATTTTCTGGAAAATTAAAGTGAAAGTTGGATCTTGAGCCTGGAATATTGCTTTAATTATCTCCTTTTCTCTGCTAATGGGAAGAAGCAAGGAAATTTTGAGGAAGCAAATGAAATATTGATGAAATAATAATCTATCAGTTAGGTAGGTCTGAATTTTGAATCCATAATTGAGGGAGCCAAGAACAGCTGAGATAAATATTTGAACAGGTAACATATCATCGCTACAAACATTAAGTAGTAATATCCAAAGTTGATTTTTAAAAGGAGAGTAGAAATAAGGATGAACTATAGATTGATAAAATGGTGCAATGCCCCAGCCATATTCTTAAAATAAAATGACCAGCGTTTTCTATTGGATCTTGTCTTCTTCACCCAAAAGATTAGAAAATGTGTCCAAAATGCTTTTCCTTTCAAGATTGTCAATTAACTTTATTTATAAGTATACATAGGCATATATATGCATATACATATATATAATTTTACATACCTTACATATTTAAGTAGCATGGCCTAGGGATAAAGTACGGGTCTGGGAGACAGAAGGACCTGGGTTCAAATCCTGGCTCCACCACTAGTCTGCTGCGTGATTATGGGCAAATCACTTAACTTCTCTGTGCCTCAGATACCTCTTCTGTAAAATGGCGATTAAAACTCTGAGCCCCATGTGGGACATGGACTGTGTCCAACTTGATCTCTTTATATCTACTCTATTGCTCAGAACAGTGCCTGGCACATAGTAAGCAATTAAATACCATTAAAAAAATACTTGCAAAGTAGCTCACCTTCGTTTTCCAAGATAATATTGCTAAGGACACTACCTTATCCAAGCATGCAAGGATCATTGTTAAAGACTGATGTAAAATTAAGATGCCTTATTTCATCATGGACCTGCAAAGCTACTCAGTAATAATGTTTATGGTATTTGCTTAGCACTTACTATGTGCCAGGCACTATACTAAGTACTGGGGTGGAGATGAGCAAATCAGGATGGACACAGTCCCTATCCCACATAGGGCTCACAGTCTTGATTCCCATTTTACAGATGAGGGAACTGAGGCCTAGAAAAATAAAATGGTTTACCCAAGGTCACACAGCAGACAAGTGGCAGATCCAGGATTAGATTCCACAACCTTCTGACTCTGCTATGCTACAGCCTTTGCTCCACATACTACAGGCCATCCCTGTTTTCGAGTCCCGAATCTCAATCTTTATTAAACCACTGCTCGAGGAGAGCAAACCATCTCTTGACCATTGTCTGCTAAGCTTGCCTCTCTGCTGAAGTTCTGTGCTGCAATATCTCATTAGATTACATGTTTTAAGAATTTATTCTGTTCTCCTGATGTGCTTATACCCTCTTTCATGCAGCTGCTTGAGTTACCTCCTAACATTCAAAGCTTTATTGCTTTTTAACATGGATTCAATGCTGGTTAGCTGTGTTCTTCAACGATGGTAATGTCTTTTCATTAAAGTGGAGCAGGGTGCTGGATGACCTTGATGAAACCACTCAATCAATTGATCTATCAATGGTATTTACTGAGCACTTACTATGAGCGGAGAAAAATACAAAGAACTTGTGATAGTACAAGACAATCAATCAATCAGTGGAATTAAGTCCTTACTGTGTGCAGGGCATTGTAACTAAGCACTTACAATACAATAGAGTTGGTAGGTGCCTTCCATGTCCTCAAGGATCTTGCACTCTAGAGGGGGATAGAGACATTAAAATAAATTACAGATATAATAATTATGGTTTTTGTTAAGTGCTTACTATGTGCTGAGCACGTTCTAAGCACTGGATGTACAAAAGTGCTGTGAGGCTTAGTGTGGGGTGAATATCAAATGCAAGTAGAATAGTAGACTCATCCCTGTCTTTAAGGTGTTTACCACCTAAACCGCCCTTGAAGCTAGGACGAGCCTCCTGTAGTAGATCCAGATTTCACAGACAAAGAAGCAGCATGACATAGTGGATAGAGCATGGGCCTGGAAGTCAGAAGATGATGGGTTCAAATCCTGGCTGAGCCACTGGTCTGCTGTGTGACCTTGGGCAAATCGATTCACTTCTCTGTACCTCAGTCACGTCGTCTGTTAAATGGAAATTGAGATTGTGAGCCCCATGTGGTACAAGGGACTGTGTCTAACCCAATTTGCTTGTGTCCACTACAGCAATTAGTACAGGGTCTAACACATAGTAAGCACTTACAAATGCCATTATTATTATTATTATTATTATATAGAAGGTTGAACACTATACAAAAGTCTATTAGCTTTTCTACATGGCATGGAACTTGATGCTCTATTGTCATTACACTGCCATCTGCTGAAAGTCATGCTTATTTGTTTCCTACATTTATGTCTATGTCATAATGGCATAGATAGTAGAATATAGCCACAACAGATGACTGTACTGTTGTTACATATATAAGAAGACATGCAAATGACTGTGAATCATTTGACAAATTCAACACAGAGCTACCAGCCGACACTCAGTCTGCAGAAAATCAAATAAGGTAGCAGTCTAGAGAAGGGAACCTTAACCACAGATTTCAATTAAGATTATAAACCTTTAACATCCAAGGCCCATGTTATTTTGGATTAAATTTTGAGAATTTGTCTAGTCTATGCTATAGCTCTCAAGCAGAAGTGAAGTAATATTATCCTGGAAGAAGAGAAAATTATACTTTTATTCAAATTGCTATTGGATTATTTTTTAAGACATTAAAACTCAAGTACTTATGATGTTCAGTCTAATTTCCAGTATCTCATGTACTTCACTTAAACTCTTAATTTTCTGTTGTGTCTTTAGCAACAGTGGAGAATTGAGAAAAGAGTATCAAAATCAAATTAATCAAAAATTAAGCTTTTGATCTGTAAAGCAAACAATGTTTTAGAATTGTACTATATTATGGACCTGGAAAATAATGAAACAGCAAAACCAAACCAAAGATACATTTTACAAAATCATTTGTTTTGAAGCAGTCTGCATTATCACGTGAAGTCTGATTTCCAGACAAAAGGGTGAATCAGTACCCATTCAAGACAACTGAATGAGTTTCTTCATACAAGCTATGAAAGTGCCTTTAATTTATAAATGATCTGAGCTAATTCTTTTTCCTTGTTATGGTTGTCAAGTCTTCCTGAGCCATATTGTAACACAATACAATATATTGCATTAATATAATACATCATATTTTAATGTCTTTCGGGCCATATTGTAATAAAATAAATATATTAATATAATACATGTCATAAAATGTTTCATTGAGTGTATCAAATCTTCAGCCCAGTATCAGTGAATTAAAACAGAGTGGATAGAGCATGGGCCTGCTCTATCAGAAGGACCTGAGTTCTAATATTAATCTGCCACATGTCCATTCTGTTGTGTGACTTTGGACAAGTCACTTAACTTCTCTGTGCCTCAGTTCCCTCATCTGTAAAATGGGGATTAAGACTGTGAGACCCCTATGGGACAAGGATTGTATCCAACCTGATTATCTTGTATCTATCCCAGTGCTTAGAAAATTCATTCATTCAGTCATATTTATTGAGCGCTTACTGTGAGCAGAGCACTGAACTAGCACGTGACACATAGTAAGAGTTTAACAAGTACCATAATTATCATCATCATCATTATTATTATTATTACTAAATAGGGGTTTGTCTTCTGTGCTGAGAGGACCATCACGCTTCCCCTTTCTATGATTCTCCACCATTTTCACAAATCCACCCGGAGTCTATGTCTAGAAGCCAGATGGATTGACTTTGACCCTGACCCAAGGAGAATGACACAAAATCGATGAATGGATGTTAATCAGTTGTGTGGTTTTTTCCCCCTAATGTTTTCCCCTCTTAGGAGTTCATTCATTCAATTGTATTTATTGAGCGCTTATTGTGTGCAGAGCTCTTGGAATGTACAGTTCAGCAACAAAAACAATCACTGCCCAACAAAGGTCTCTCAGTCTAAAATGGGGAGACAGACAGCAAAACAAAACAAGTAGTCAGTCATCAATACCACCAAAATAGATAAATAGAATCATAGATATATATACATCATCAATAAAATAGATTAATAAATAATATATACAAATGTACACAAGTGCTGTGGGGAAGGGAGTAGATCAGAGGGAGAGAGTAGGGGCAATGGGGAGTGGAGGAGGGGCAGAGGGAAAGGGAGGGCTCAGTCTGAGAAGGCCTCCTGGAGGAGATGAGCTCTCAGTAGGGCTTTGAAGAGGGGAAGAGAGTTTGGCGGATGTGAGGAGGGAGGGCATTCCAGGTTAGTGGTAGGACATGGGCCAGGGATCGATGGTGGGACAGGTGAGAATGAGACACACTGAAGAGGTTGATGTCAGAGGAGCAGAGTGTATGGGGTGGGCTGTAGAAGGAGAGAAGGGAGGTGAGGTAGGAGGAGTCAAGGTGATGGAGAGCTTTGAAGCCAAGAGTAAGGAGTTCTTGTTTTAGGTGAAGGTTGATAGGCAACCACTAGAGGTTTTTGAGAAGGGGAGTGACATGCCCAGAGCATTTCTGTAAAAAGATAATCTGGGCAGCGGAGTGAAGTATAGACAGAAACGGGTAGAGGCAGAAGGATGGGAGATCAGAGAGGAGGCTGATGCAATAATCCAGGCAGGATATTATGAGAGATTGTACCAGCAAGGTAGTTTGGATAGAGAGGAAAGGATGGATCTTGGTGATGGTAAGACCGGCAGGTTTTGGTGATGGATTGGATGTGTGGGGTGAAAGAGACAGCAAAGTCAAGGATGACACAAAGGTTGTGGGCTTGTGAGATGGGAAGGATGGAAGTGTTGTCCACAGTGATGGGAAATTCAGGGAAAGCACAGGGTTTGGGAGGGAAGATAAGGAGCTCAGTCTTGGACATGTTGAGTTTTAAGTGGCTGGCAGACATCCAGGTGGAGATGTCCTGAAGGCAGGAAGCGATATGAGCCTGGAGCGAGGGAGAGAGAGCAGGAGTGGAGATGTAGATTTGGGTGTCATCCGCGTAGAGGTGATAGTTGAAGCCATGGGAGCAAATGAGTTCACCAAGGGAGTAAGTATAGATGGAGAACAGAAGGGGACCAAGAACTGACCCTTGAGGAACCCCTACAGTTAGGGGATGGGAGGGGGAGGAGGAGCCCACGAAGGAAACCAAAAATGAACGGCCAGAGAGATAAGAGGAGAACCAGGAGAGGATGGAGTCAGTGAAGCCGAAGTTGGGTAATGTGTTGAGGAGAAGGGGATGGTTGACAGTGTCAAAGGTAGCTGAGAGGTCGAGGAGGATTAAGATAAAATAGGAAGTAGCCGTTGGATTTGGTGAGAAAGAGGTCATTGGAAACCTTTGAGAGGGCAGTTTCAGTGGAGTGGAGGGGATCGAAGGAATAACATGCTTATGTAGTTTTACTTCTTATTTGAAAGAGGCTGTAAAGGCACATACTTTCGTGTGGGCTTCTCTTGGCTATCTCCCTGCTCTGATTCATGTCTAAACTCCTAGGAAGAGATACATGGATCAATCAACCAATCATATTTACTAAGTGCTTACTGTGTGCACTCAGTTGGAAGAATACAATATAACAGATATATTCCCTGTCCAGAATGAGCTTACATTCTAGAGGGGGAGACAGATATTAATATAAATAAATTAAGGTTATATACATAAGTGCTGTGTGGCTTGATGGGGGAGAGGCGGTGAATAAAATGAGCAAGTGAGGGCAATGCAAAAAGGCAGAAGGGAGTGGTAGAAAAAGAAAAGAGGTCTTAGGCAGGGAAGGTCTCATGGAGGAGATATGCCTTCAATAATGCTTTGATGGGTGGGGAGGGTAATTGTCAGATATAAAGAGAGAGGGGACTCCAGGCTAGAGGCAGAATGTAGGCTAGAGGTCGGCGGTGAGATAGATGAGGTCAAGGTATAGTGAGTAGGTTGGCATTAGAGGAGCAAAGTGTGTGGGCTGGGTTGTAGTAGGAGAGTAGCGAGGTGAAGTAGAAGGGAGCAAGGTGATTGCCTTAAAGTTGATGGTAAGGAGTTTCTCTTTAATATGGAGGTGGATGGGTAACCGCTTTAGGCTCTTAAGGAGTGGAGAAGCATGGACTAAACTGTATCATTCTTGACCCAGTCTTACTCCTCTATCAAGATGTTTTCAATTTTCTTTTCCATTCATGGCTAAGTTTTTATATGCTGTCAAAATCCTGTTAATAAACTATTTCACAATTTTCTCTTGTGAGAATACTTTTTCTAAGGACTCTCTTGAATTTATATCAAATGGGAACAGCTCAGATAATTACCTGCATTCTGTTTGTTCCTGTGCCTCAATGTGATAATTAGTCATATCTTTTTTAGTACTTTCCATTAATATGTGTTGCATTTGATTCATTTATAGCATCTTGGGAATCACAAAAGCCACCCTTTCTATTATCATGAGTAATGTTATGCTGTTTTTGAGACTATACACTCATTGGAGTTTTAGCAATTGCTAGAAAAAAGCAGGTGAAATAGAGGACCACTATATATGGAATGCTGACACAAATGGACAATCATGTTTTATTTTTATCTCTCAGGCAGTTGCATTTTTGTCTGCTTGGAAGTCTACCCCACCTCTGATTATTTCAATTTTCCATGAACCAAAGTGCAAATAGAGTTTTCAAAAGCTTTCCTATCACTTCCTCACCTCTTTCCCATCATGATTAATGACACAATCATCCTTCCAGTTACCCCACCTCTTAAACTGGGAGCCATTTTTGACTATTTCTCTCTCTAACTCAAACAGGCTCAGTTCAAATATTTGGAATCTACTTTACTCCCCTGTCATTCCCCTTATAACTATATGCTGAAGAACAGTCCAATATCAATACTTCATCCTAACTCTACTTAGGATATTTCACAGCTCAGAGCATGGCTCACATTTCTCAGGTACTGATTTTAAGGTAAACTCTAGATTTAAGTGAGTTACAGCTTGTAAGCTATAACACTTTGAATCTATTGCTTTTACTGCTTAAAAAAAAGATGCTACCTGTATTTAGGCACCTAAATGCATCTGTCTTGGCATTATTTCCTGGGACCCACTAAAACTGAAGTATCAGCTCTAAGATCTCACTTATATAGAAGCACAATTATTATTGAGATCACAGCTCTCATACAAGGTTGGCAAAGGAACCACAATTCCTCCTCAGCTTTCCATAGATTAAATCAACTTTAATGTCATTATTATTTCATTTATTAAGCATTTCCCATGTGCCAAGTACTGTACTAAGCACTGGGATAGATAGAATAATAATGTTGGTATTTGATAAGTGCTTACTATGTGCCGAGCACTGTTCTAAGTACTGGGGTAGATACAGGGTAATCAGGTTGTCCCACGTGAGGCTCACAGTTAATCCCCATTTTACAGATGAGGTAACTGAGGCACAGAGAAGTTAAGTGACTTGCCCAGAGTCACACAGCTGACAAGTGGCAGAGCCGGGATTCAAACTCATGACCTCTGACTCCCAAGCCCATGCTCTTTCCAATGAGCCACGCTGCTTCTCTAGAAGATGAGAAGATGATCAGGTTAGATGCAGACCATGTCCCATATGGTACGCATAATCTAAATAAGAGCAAGTGTAATCATTTTAAAAATGAGGAAACTGAGACACAGAGAAGTTTAGTGACTTGCCAAGGTCACACAATGGGCCAATGGCAAAGCTGGAATTAGAACCCAAGTCCTCTGACTCCCAGTCCCGTGCTCTTTCCATTAGATCACACTGCTTCTACTTCTTAGTACAATGCTAGGTGCACAGGAAATGCTCAATAAATGTCACTGGTAAATAGATTTAATGTCCACCCATTGTACTCCTCCTAACTGAACTCCCTAGTACTGCCTAGAAGATACCACTTGGCAGCGGAGTGAAAGTGGACAGTAGATGCTGCCTCACTTACCAGCTTGTCCTGTTCCAGGCCTACCTCCAGTTCTGTCCCCAAATAATGGCATGGTGTGGGAGGATCAGGCTCAACAAGTCACTTTTCAAAGCATGTTGTTCATTGGATATGGACATTCTCGGGTTTGAATATGACATTAATTTCAATTAAGTACTAGCTTGCACCACAGAAGACTCACAATCTTGGCAGGGTGGTAATGGAGGCAGATAAAGAAACAATACTTAAACATCAGAATATTTAAACATCTGCAGCCCATGAAGATTGTTCTATGTGGCATTGTGGTCTCCTTTTCTCTACCCAGTAAACTGAAATTTTCCCATTTCTAAGATGATGAGCCACATCTTCCCATGCCTGTATTTTTGGGCTGGCTGCTCGGGCATCATGATGGAGAGGAGATGGGAACTGGAGCAGAAGCTCTTGGCTTTATCCATCCTCCACTTCTATGGGGGCCAGGGTGTGGGCTCCACAGTGGTTAGCAGCACTGGGAAGGAAAAGGGAAAGACTTCTAGCCTCTAACCAGCTAGATGATCAGGCTAGAAAACTCCAAACTTCCCATAAAATAGCATAATAATCATAAATAATTGTGGTAGTTGTTAACTGTATTCTATGTCCCAAGCACTGGGCTAAGCATTAAGTTAATCACGTAAACAAGATGATCAGGCCAACAAATACCACAATGTACTACAATTATGTTTCCCAAGTTATTTAATATTTTAATTGCCATGTTTACTGGTTTTTAATTTTTTTTTTATTAAATTACAAGTTACAAGGAAACACAGGCTAGTATGCTAGTTTACATTATGAGAAGAAACACTTGTGGCCCTTCAGAAATGAAAACAAATCCACTGGATAATTGATCAAATAATGACTATTATCTATTGGATGCTTATGATGTGCAGGGGGCTACCTAGATTCCTGGTAGAATACAATACACAATGTAAATGATACCTTCCCTCAAAGCTATTAGTCTTGCAAAGGGAACACCCACTGAAATAAATTACCATATATCATGTGAAATCTTTATATAAATGCATTTGCAAGTACTTGAGTGCTTAGATAGTGTAAAAGTGCTAATGTTGGATTTGAGGGCTATAAAGTGGGGAGATGAGAGATTAATCAGGGAAGACTTCCTGGAGGAGCTGTGATTTCAGAAAAGCTTTGATGATTGAGAGATCAGTGATCTGCTGGATAAGCAGAGGGAGGAAGTTCCAGACTGGGCAATTCATACCTGAAATCCAGTTCAGACCAAGGAAGTAACTTTTTTGCCAGAATTTTGTGAAGTTGCCTCAACTTTCCACTCTGCTTGTGTAGACATAGTCTTATGGATAACCATGGATTCAGTACAACCTCAACCTTATCCATGGAATCTATTTCAAATTATGGATGTAATGAAACTTTCAGGAGAGCAGAACAGAAACAATGAACTTCATTTTCTTTTCTGCTCCTAAATTATAAAAGAAAACAAAGCATAGCACTTCGAGCTGAATGGGAATAGGAAAAGATTTCTGCTATGAAATTTTAAAATGGCATTTGCAGTAAAATTAGCACACTGTTCTGGTGATTTAGAGCAGCTGCTGTAAGCAGTACTCAGAAATCAAAGGCACTCTAATATTTCCACAGGGTTCCCCTTAGGGTAGTTTTCATACAAATGTATGTATAGATTAGAAATGTGTACAGAAAACCCATTACTTGTTGGTAGAGGACATTCTACAATCAGTTATAAATGCCTTTGTCTTCTGGAAACCCAATTATGTATTCATAATACAGCTGTGAATCAGATGATGAACAACGATGGATGCTATATATGTAGGTGACAAAACGTGAGGAAATATTTTCAGTTTGGATCAATGTTAGAGTCATGAACAGACTAGTGAGAACCCTATTAAACCAGACAAAGCAAATGAATATTTGTGCCTTTTTCAAACATGCCCAAAGAAACATATGTTGGATATTCTGAAACAGTGTGGAAGGAGACAAAAATGATCTGAAATCAATACAAGTGAGGGATTGTTTGCCATGGCAGGCAACTAGCCAGAAGAACTAAGTTGGGTTTCTCATTTTGAACAGCTGAAAATGTTGGAATGCTGTAAAGAAAGAAGAGACTAATAGTTCTTTAATTGGACAAAAATGATTTCAGATGAATTCTTAGACTTTCATGGTTGGTTGTTGGTTTGAGAAGAAAAGCTTCCTACTGCCACAGTAGGGGAAATTCTTTTTAGGGAATGTTTGTTTCTATTCCTTTTTATTTTTCTTCTTAAATGTGAGAAACTTCAGGCAGCATGCCAATTACCACAGACTCTGATTCTAGGATTAGGTGTCATATGTCACATGGTCCATGATTCCAAGGTTCCAAGTGCATGTAATTTTGCTTAACCTCATGCTGCATTGTTTCTTCTACCACCCTGGGCCTCTTACCACTCTTTCCTGCCTGGCTCTACTTTTGCCACAAGTGAGGGAACCCAGAGTAGAGACATCCTTGGAAAACCTCACTCCTGGTTCCCCTCTACCTCTTTCTGAAACCTATCCCCCACCTAGAACTCCCTCCTCCTTCAAATCCACCAGTCCAGAGCCTTCTCCATTTTAAAATACATTTTCAATGTCAACTCATCCAGGAAACCTTCCTAAATAATTCCCATCATCCCAAGTGGTGTCATCCCAACTGTTATCTTCCCCACTTAGATATACATTAATCTATGAGCACTACTTATTTCAAATTCTTTCTTTTAGCAACCGTATCCTTTTTTTTCTTCCAGAGGCACCCACTATTTGTAATGAATTTATGTTGGCCTGTATCTCTTAGTGGACTGAGAACTCCTTAACAACAGGTTGATCACTTTGATTTTTGCTGTTGGATCCTAAAGATCCAGTTGCACGTGCTCCATAAAGTGATCACTCAATAAGTACCACTAATTGATTGGTTAAAACTATGGAAGAAGTGATGGTAGCTTTCATAACAATATCAGAAGGTGTAACTCCAGGGCCATAACTCCAACAACTTCTTCATAGCTCCTTCCAAACCAATACAAAAAAGATCTGCCCGTGCCTCTTCTTACTTTGTCAGTCAGTCAATCATACTTATTGAGCACTTACTGTGTGCAGAGCACCATACTAAGTGCTTGGCAGAGTACAAAATAATATAACAGACATTCCCTGCCCACAACAAGCTTACAGTCTAGAGGAGGGTGGGAGTCAAGCATACAGTCTAGAGAAGCATACATAAGAGCTGTGGGGCTAGGTGGGGGATGAATAAAGAGAGCAAGTCAGGATGATCTAGAAGGGAATAGAAGAAGAGGAAAGAAGAGCTTAATAGGGAAGGCCTCTTGTAGGAGATATGCATTCAATAAGGCTTTGAAGTAGGGTGGCATAATTGTCTGTTGGATAAGATGAAGGAGGGCTTTCCAGGACAGAGGCAGGAGTGGGCAAGAGGTCAGTGGCAGGAGAGATGAGATAGCTCTCTTTGCAAAGAAAGCTAGTGGCCTTTCTAGTCTAGTCTACAGAAAGAGTCAGATTATTAGGAATTTGGAATCTGGATTTGAATGTCTGCCTGAAACCATGCATTGCTGTGTGAGAAATCTTTGGAGCACATTTAAAACTGTACCATCAGAAACCACTTTTAAGCTGAAATGGCAAAAAAATACATAATATAGAGGTCATATATGGCTGCATATTAAACTTCCTTAGAAAAAAAAAAGAAAATCATGAACAGAAATTGTTGAGTTCCTAATGAGCTTCAGTGAAAATGTGATTCATGCTACCAAATCAATATTGATACTATCATTTGGATGAGTTTGGATGGAAAGGCCTATGAATAACTAACACTCTCTGAAGCAATTTTCTGAATTTACAAAACATTTTTAGTGCACTAATGGATTTGTCCTATACAACACCTTTCTCTGGTATTGAGTGTTCCACTGAATCCTGAACTTCACAAAGCCTTTGTTCAAGAAACCAACCCTCTTCTGATTGCTACATGCCATGCTGATCTACTGTTGCAGTTAAAATCCATGTTATTTTATATTGTTTCAGACCATACTTTGCTTTGATGCTAGGAGTCAGAGGACTTAGGTTGAGTAAAGATTGAGATGAGCTGAGTAAATAGGTCATCTAGACTGAGTTGATTCTCTAGATTTGTAAACTCTTTGTGGGTAGGGAATGTGTCTGTTTATTGTTGCACTGTACTCTTCCAAGTGCTTAGGACAATGTTCTGCACAAAATAAGTGTTCAATAAATACAGTTGAATTAAATAGGTCACTGTTAGAGCAGAGAAATGTGTGGGATGAGTTGTAATGGAAGAGGATCAAGGATAGGTAGAAGGAAGAGTGCTGAGTGCCTTAAAGCTGGTAGGAGAAGTTCTGTTTGAGATGAAGTGGAGTGAATATCTTTTGGAGGTTTGTGAGGAGTAGAGAGGTATGCCTAGATTGATTTTTAGGAAAAATGATCTGGATGGCAGATCATGGACTTGAAAGGTACAGTTTAGAGGCAGGGCAAACAGCAAGGAGGCTGAGGCAGTAGTTGTAATGGGCTATCACAAGTGCTTGGACATTTGTGGTAGCAGTGAGGAAGGACTGGATTATAGAGATGTTATGAAGATAGAACAAGTAGGGCTTAGTGACTGACTGAATATATGAGTTGAAGGAGAGGATAAGTTGAGGACAATGCCAAGGTATGGGCTAGTAAGGGAGGATGGTGATGTTGCCTGTCAACAGTGATATAAGTTGGTGAAAGGGAGGGAAGGTGTGGGAAGATGAGGTTGTCTTCAGACATGTTAAGTTTGAGGTGTCAGCCGGGCATCCAGGAAAAGATGAACTGAAAGAGGGAAGAAATGCAGTACTGCAGAGAAGAACTGCAGGACTGGAGAGGTAGGTTTGGGAATCATCTGAATAGTGATTGCAGCTGAAGGCTTCGAATGAGTGAGTTCTACAAAGGTGTTTGTCTAGATAGAAAAGAGGAGAGGACCCAGAATTGAGCCTTATAGGATCCTCACAATTAAGAAATGGGATCCAGAAGAGTAACTGAGAAATAGAGAAATGACTTTCTCTGCCCACAGGGAGCTTACCATCCAATTGGGAAACATACATAAAAATCTTTACAAATAGAATAGTAGATGTAAGTAGATTGTACAATTGAATAACCTAGAAAAAAGTAACGGTGTAAATATGAACATAAGTGTTGGAGGTGGTTGGTGGTTTGCAGGACTTGGGATGCTGGGAACTAACTGGAAAGCTTGTTGGAGGAGGAGGTACTGAAAGTGTCACCACTTTCCATAGTCTGTCATATTTGTGGAGAGAGAGATTTCCCTGTCAGGGAAACTGTGGGTAAGGGATGAGGGTGGGTGAGGCTAGAGCAGGGTACAGATGGATGATCTGCTCCCCTGGCCTGCCTGGCACAGCTGTCTGAACATTGCAGACACTATGAACATACAATAACGCCCTTTCTTCAATTTTCCCAAGAGATCTTAATGTGTCTACTCTCATTTTTCAAATCCCCAAAACAATGTTTAGAAATAAAAATGATGCCAATGAGTTTTGGCAAATAATTTCACACATATTTATCTTAGCAAAATGAACTGCAAATGACTGGACAAAATATTTATGCCCATAATCACTTTTGTATTGCCTAAAGCATAAAAAAAATTGAGCTGTGTTGTTTAGGACATTCACTGGGAAATCTACAGTCCTCCTAGTAATGAGATTTTATGGAAGCTGGCAAATAAATGGACATTTAAAAAAAAATTTTCCATTGTTATCTGTTTAAAGGTATGTGAGCTGAATTTTCCCTTTCAGTACAGCCTCTCCCTGTGACCGTATGTAGTCTCATCTGAAACAAGCATTTAGAGAAGCAACGTGGCTCAGTGGAAAGAGCCCGGGCTTCGGAGTCAGAGGTCATGGGTTCGAATCTAGGCTCCACCACTTGTCAGCTGTGTGACTGTGGGCAAGTCACAACTTCTCTGTGCCTCAGTTACCTCATCTTTAAAATGGGGATTAATTGTGAGCTTCACGTGGGACAACCTGATGACCCTGTATCTACCCCAGCTCTTAGAACAGTGCTCTGCACATAGTAAGTGCTTAACAAATACCAACATTATTATTATTATTATTTCCCTGGATGGAGTGGAGAATAACCTAAAAGCACAACAGCCATTTTAGCACAGCAGCTATCATTGCTTCCTGAAGAAAACCATCTTTGTATCTATGTCACCATGACCAAAGAAGGGGGGAGACAAATATGTTGGTTATGTAGAAAATGGCAGCCCTACCCTATCTGTCCCTACCCCAAGCAGTAGAGTGCAGTGATCTGCACACAGCATGTGCTTGATAAATAGGATTAAATCTATGCCCTGCCCCTCTCCTTCCAAAATCTATGTCCAATGCTGCACAAGGGTGAAGAAGTTAAGTCTTCGTAACAGTGAAAAAGCCT
The DNA here is from genome assembly GCF_004115215.2 of Ornithorhynchus anatinus. Taxonomy (NCBI): domain Eukaryota; kingdom Metazoa; phylum Chordata; class Mammalia; order Monotremata; family Ornithorhynchidae; genus Ornithorhynchus; species Ornithorhynchus anatinus. The sequence continues at coordinate 87,123,971 of NC_041731.1, forward strand.
TGCCCAAATTCAAATATGCTATACAAATTTCAGAAGTTCATTTAAATGTATTTTTTCTCTAGACTTCAAGCTCCATGTGGCCAGGGAACATATCTACCAACTCTTTTGTATTTTCCCAAGGATTTAGAATAATGCTCTGCACATGGTAACTGCTCAGTAATCATCACTGATTTATTGATTCCTTAATTCTTTCTTTCATTTCTGATCAGTCATGATTGCACAGAGTTTGTATTAAATCTATATAATCTAGGATTTTATTTCATTTATCAACTTGGTCATCTGTGAACCTGCAATTTTTAGGCCCAGAAAAAGTGATAGATTTTTTAAAAATCAAAAAATAGCCATCAGTAGGCAAAGATGAAAAATCTGCTTCATTAAGCAAATGGATTTACTTAGACATGTCAAGATACAGGTTTTCCACAGAAGAATTTGTCCTTTGGAGTCAGATGAAAATGGCTTCTGTTTATGTATTAAAGGCGTAGAAGTATAGTGCCCACTGGCATTCATCCATTCATTTAATTGTGTGCAGAGCACTGTACTAACCACTTGGGAAAGTATAATATAACAGTAAACAGACACATTCCCTGCCCTCAAGGAGTTTACGGTCTAGAAAAGCAGTGTGGCTTAGTGGAAAGAGCCCGGGCTTTGGAGTCAGAGGTCATGGGTTCGAATCCCAGCTCTGCCACTTGTCAGCTGTGTGACTGTGGGCAAGTCCCTTAACTTCTCTGGGCCTCAGTAGCCTCATCTGTAAAATGGGATTAACTGTAAGCCTCATGTGAGACAACCTGATAACCCTATATCTACCCCAGCGCTTAGAACAGTGCTCTGCACATAGTAAGTACTTAACAAATACCAACATTATTATTATTAGATGGGGAGACATATTAATATAAATAAATTATGGATATATACATAAGTGCAGTGGGGCTAGGGAGTGGGAATGAATAAAGGGAACAAGTCAGAATGACACAGAAGCGAGTGGGAGAAGAAGAAAGGAGGGATTAGTTAGAGAAGGCCTCTCGGAGGAGTTGTACTTTCAGTTACAATTACCTGTCACATTTGAGGAGGGAGGGAAGTCCAGGCCAGAGGCAGGACATGGGCAAGGGATCAGTGGGGAGCCAAATTTGAGATCAAGATACAGTGAGAAGGTTAGCTTTAGAGCAGTGAAGTGGGTGGGATAGGTTGTAGTAGGAGAGTAGTGAGGTGAGGTAGGAGGGGGCAAGGTAATTGAGTGATTTAAAACCTATGGCAGGATCTGAGTTCTTTGTCCAATTCATTTTTAATGGCTCTAATGATGGTGCTTTGAACCACTTCACTTAATAGACTTTCACAATCTGACTGATTCAATCATTAGGGTATTTATTACATTTCAGATATTATACAACATCACCAAGATCCACCCTTTCTTCTCTATTCAAACTGCTACCTTGATGGTACAAGCTCTCTAATATCCCGACTGGATTATTGCATCAGCCTCCTCTCTGATGTCCCATCCTCCTGTCTTTCTCCACTCCAGTCTATACTTCACTGCCTGGATTATCTTTATACAGAAGGCTCTAGGCATTTCACTCCTCTCCTCAAAAACCTCCAGTGGTTGCCTATCAACCTTCGTATGAAGCAAAAACTCCTCACTCTTGGATTCAAAGCTCTCCATCACCTTGTCCCATCCTACCTCACCTCCCTTCTCTCCTTCTACAGCCCACCCCACACATTTTGCTCCTCTACTGCTAACCTCCTCAGGGTGCCTTGTTCTCACCTGTCCCACCATCAACCCCCTGGCCCATGTCCTACCACTAACCTGGAATGCCCTCCCTCCTTACATCCCCTCTCTTCCCCTCTTGAAAGCCCCACTGAGAGGAGGCCTACTCCAGGAGGCCTTCCCAGGCTGAGCCCTCCCTTCCCCTCTGCCCCTCCTCCCCTCCCCATTGCCTCTACTCCCTCCCTACTCTGCCCCCCCTTCCCCTCCACACAACACTTGTGTATATTTGTATGTATTACATATTACTCTATTTTATTAATGATGGATCTGAGTTCTTTGTCCAATTCATTTTTAATGGCTCTAATGATGGTGCTTTGAACCACTTCACTTAATAGACTTTCACAATCTGACTGATTCAATCATTAGGGTATTTATTACATTTCAGATATTATACAACATCGCCAAGATCCACCCTTTCTTCTCCATTCAATCAGTTTTATATCTATGATTTTATTTACCTTGATGGTATTGATGGCTACTTATTATGTTTTGCTGTCTCCCCCTTTTAGAGCTCATTGTTGGGCAGGGATTGCCTCTATCTTTTGCCGAATTGAACATTTCAATCACTTAGAAAAGCAGCGTGGCTCAGTGGAAAGAGCCCTGGTTTCAGAGTCAGAGGTGATGGGTTTGAATCCCAGCTCTGCCACTTGTCAGCTGTGTGACTGTGGGCAAGTCACTTAACTTCTTTGTGCCTCAGTTACCTCATCTGTAAAATGGGGATTAACTGTGAGCCTCACATGGGACATCCTGATTATCCTATATTATTATGTTGGTATTTGTTAAGCGCTTACTATGTGCAGAGCACTGTTCTAAGCGCTGGGGTAGACACAGGGGAATCAGGTTGTCCCACGTGGGGCTCACAGTCTCAATCCCCATTTTACAGATGAGGGAACTGAGGCACAGAGAAGTTAAGTGACTTGCCCACAGTCACACAGCTGACAAATGGCGGAGCTGGGATTCGAACTCATGAGCCCTGACTCCAAAGCCCGTGCTCTTTCCACTGTGCCACGCTGCTTCTCTATATCTACCCCAGTGCTTAGAACAGTGCTCTGCACATAGTAAGCACTTAACAAATACCAACATTATTATTAGTAGAGTGCTCTGTACACAGTAAGCACTCAATATGATTGAATGAATAAATGAATGAATGAATTTGCCTAACCATGCGGGTTTCTACTGTGATTTAACTCTTTATTCCCAAAAAGGTTGCCTGACAAAGTGTAGGGAATTGGTTTTTGAAGTCCTATATTCAGTGTAAAGCACTTTATATGCCTTATAATTTTAAAATGGATTATAAAATTGAAACAACCAAAACATTTCTGATCTATCTCTTCATTTGTCCCTTTGCCCAGGCCAACCACCCTATATCTACCATCTCTGCTATGGAGGCCCTATTCTCTGTATTGTGTTGTGTTCATTGTGTTCTGTTCAAGTCATGTACATATCTGTAATTTATTTATATGAATGCCTGTTTCCCCATGTAGACTATAAGCTCATTGTGGGCAAGGTATGTGTTTGTTTACTGTAATATTGTACTCTCACAAGGGTTTAGTACAGTGCTTTGCACACAATAAGCGCTCCAAAAATATGAATGTATGAATGAACTCTGTAGGAGAGCAGTTATAGGAAGATATTACAGAAAATTCACCTTTAGAATAGCAAAGGTTGCTGCTGCTCTAAACAAATTCTACAGCCTGGAGCAGTAAGGAAACTGAAGATCAACTTCCCCTGCAAGTATCACTTATAATTATTATTATCAAGGGCTGTCGAATGGTTTCCGATTCATATAGATCCTATGGATATATTTTTTCTAGGCCATCCTCTCTTCTTCCATAGTCCATAACCTTTCTTAAGGTTCTTCAGTTAGCATTGTTATGGTCTCTATCCATCTAGCTGCTAGTCTGTCTCTTACACGTTTTCCTTGGACTTTTCCTAGCATCGGTGTCTTCTGAAAATTAGTCCTCTTGATTATGTGTCCAAAATATGTTAATCTATGTCGAGTCATTTAATCTTCCAAAGACCACTTTGGCTTAATATGCTCCAAAATTCATTCGTTTGCTTTTCGGGCAGTCCATGGTATTCACAAAAAGCCACTCTCCAAAACCACATTTCAAAAGAATCGATGCTTTTTTAATCCTGTTTCTTCACTGATCAGCTTTCAAGTCCATACATCGTCACTGGAAACACTATAGAAATTGTTATTTGTAGTAACATTGAGTCTCTGGAATGTTTAACCTGTAATTTACGAGACCACACCTCCCGAAGCCCACCTCCTAACATGCTATACATAATTAATTCCTCTACTGTACTTCACTTGTTTCTCTAACATTTCTCTAGCATTTATCTAACACTTATCTATTGCTTATCAGTGAACATGAGCACCTCAGAGAGAACCAGTTTGCATTACTTTGAAAATGAACCTTAAGTACTTGAAAGTGCTTCCCTTTTTAAATGCTAATAGGCTGAAAACAGGACATCCAAATGACTATCAGCCTCTGAAACAGCATTCTTGGTTGAACTCTAATAGGTACAGACTAATTGGAGCTGGTAACTATATTCCCTTATTCCATTGTGTTCTGGTCAAATCATATAAAAAGAAATATAATAAAGCATAAATAACTTGAAAATCATGTTGATTTCTGATTATATAGCAATGAAAGCTACGTGGCGTTTCTGTTTATGTAGTAACATAAAAAAATGTGGTAAATTATTAAAAACCAAATATTTGGGTAAGGATTGTCTCTATTTGTTGCTGAACTGTACTTTCCAAGTGCTTAGAATGGTAGTCTGCATACAGTAAACGCTCAATAAATATGATTGAATGAATGAATCAATCAATAGTACATTGGCAAACTATGAGGTTTCTTGCTCTCTATCAATACAACGTGTGATTGTGAGATTTCCCATCTTTAATACCGACTTCCTGCAAAGATTATATTTGATGAGGTTATGTCATGGATTATTGTCAAACTGAATACTTACATTACATACCCTAAGTATCACCACTCCTCAAGAAATAAATTCTCCTCTAAATAGGAGGTGGGCCACAAACGAGTAGTAAAAACTGAGCTAATATCACATTAAGAGTTTTTTATATGTGGAGACCTTACAACCATAGAATGACAGAGTAATATCTGTGCCTGCTTGGGTCAAATATAAAAAGATTAAATCATTTCATCAAAAGCATCTGTGTGGATTTGCTGTTGAACAGTCTGTAGTCTCTGACCTTCTAGGCCTCCCCAGAGGCATAAGTGACTCACTTATAGCCCTATCTTGATACAAAAGGGAAAATATTTTGCTACCATTATTAGAGCATATATTACAGCAATTATAATAACACTAATAATGACAAAGAATTCCTAGAAAAAATAAAAATGATATAAGGATCTGGATAAGCTTATCATATCAGCTCCAAAATCTGGCACTCTGATCATCATGGGAGGTCTCAATACCAAATGTGGTTAGAGATAGCTAAAGCTAGAAAAAAGTAATTCAATTATACTGGATCAGAAATCCAGTAGCAATAGTCTACCTACAATGAAGTGTCAAATATTGGAAAAAAATTTTCTTCTTTTCAAACATGCTTTTATATCCCCTATCCTAAAAATACCCTCCCTTGACCCTAGGCTCTCTCCAGTTACCACCCTATTTTCCTCCTACCATTCTTCTCCAAACTCATGGAAAATGCTGTCTACATCTTCAGACTCCACTTCCTCTCCTCCAAATTTCTCCTTGACCTATTATAATCTGGCTCTGTCCCCTTCACTCCAAGGAAGGTGCCTTCCCAAAGCTTACTAATGATGTCCTTCTTGCCAAATTCAATATCAACTACTCCATCCTAACCCTCAACAACTTTGCAGCTGCCTTCAACAGTGTGGACCAGACCTTTTGCCTGAACACATTATCTAACCTTGACTTCACTGACACTGTCCTCCCCTGGTTCTCCTCCTATGTCTCTGGACACTCATTATCAGTCTCTTTTGCAGGCCACTCCTCTACCTCCCACCCCCTAACTTTGGGAATATCTCATAGCTCAGTTCTGGATCCCCTTCTATTCTCCATCTATACCCACTCCCTTGAAGATCTCATTCACTCCCATGGGTTCAACTACACAGGAGTTCTTACCTTCACAACATTGCTAAAAATCAATCATTTCTTCTCCTTCCAAAATGCTACTAAGCTGATCCAACCCCCTATCATATCCTGCCTTGACTACTGCATTTGCCTTCTTACTGAATTTTGCCTCTTGTATCTTCCCCCACTCTCAATCCGTACTTCATGCTGGTGACCATATTTTTTATTCTTAAAAAAATTAAATCCATGCTTTCCAAACATGTTTGCCCAAACAAAAGAAAGACCTGTGTGTGTATGTGGATGTCACTGATAATGAAAGACTTATGTACGTATGTATGAAAAAACCAACAGAAGCCAAATGCCCTTATTATATTGTTTGCCGTTGGGGACACACTCTTTCTGAACAACTGGATTTGTCTCCAGGGTAATTTAGTGGAAAGGGCACAGGGCTGGAAGTCAAGAGATATGGGATCTGGTCCAGGCTTTGCCACTTTCCTGCTGGGTGATTCTGAGCAATGAATGTCCCTGTACCTTAGTGACCTCAGTGTGCAAAATGGGGATTAAATGCCTGGTCTCCCTCCCTCTTAGACTATGAGCCCTCTGTGGGACAACTGACTTTTTCTGATCTGATTGGCCTGTACCATTCTCAGCCTTTAGCACCATGCTTGGTGATTTGACTGTAAGCCCGTCAATGGGACAACTGACTTTTTCTGATCTGATTGGCCTGTACCATTCTCAGCCTTTAGTACCATGCTTGGTAATTTGACTGTAAACCCTTCAGTGGGCAGGGATTGTCTCTATCTATTGCCGAATTGTACATTCCAAGTGCTTAGTACAGTGCTCTGCACATAGTAAGCGTTCAATAAATACTATTGAATGAATGAACATAATTAGCCCCTAGGAAATATTATTTTAATTACTAGTATCCTCATCACTGTCATTCTTGTTGTTACTATTGAAAGACCTGTTTCTATTTTCAAGCCTGCCTTCTAGCATCCTGATCTTCTTGAAGTTTTTACTCTAGGAGAATAACTCACTCCCACCCCTCCCCCGTCTCTCCCTCTCTCTCCATAAAGATATAAAAATATGTTGTGTCATTCAGAGAGACCAGGAGGGCAGTGATATATCTCCCTCTCTCTCGCCCTACATGTTATTTATATGTATTTATAGATAGATATAGAGAGATCAATAATAATGTTGGTATTTGTTAAGCGCTTACTATGTGCAGAGCACTGTTCTAAGCCCTGGGGTAGATACAGGGTAATCAGGTTGTCCCACGTGAGGTTCACAGTTTTAATCCCCATTTTACAGATGAGGTAACTGAGGCACAGAGAAGTGAAGTGACTTGCCCACAGTCACACAGCTAAGTGGCAGAGCTGGGATTCAAACCCATGACCTCTGACCCCCAAGTCTGTGCTTGTTCTACTGAGCCACGCTGCTTCTCTTTGTTTATGTGTAGATACATTACAGACTTAAGTATACCTATATAGATATCTATTTGTAGAGAGAGAGAGATCACAGCCCCCAAGATTAGTCTGTATGCCCCAAGGAACTCCTTACAGTCAATCCCTTAAGTAAACAGTCAGTCAATCAGTAGTACTTATTGGGTGCTTACTGTAGGCAGAGTGAGTACAATGAGTTGGTAAACACAATCCCTGCCCACTAGGCCCTTCCTGTAATTATCCACCTGCTGTGCTGCTATAAACCTTCCTTTAATGCTGGTGTATTGCCTGAGTTTCAAGATCTTGTGGTTGGTAATCTTTTCATGCCATTAACACTGAGTATGGTTTGTATATAGAATAATGATAATAATGATGGTATTTGTTAAGCACTTACTATGTGCCTAGCACTGTTCTAAGCCCTGAAGTAGATTCAAGGTAATCAGGTTGTTCCACGTGGAGCTCACAGTCTTAATCCCCATTTTACAGATAAGCTAACTGAGGGGCAGAGAAGTTAACTGGCTTGCTCAAAGTCACACATCCTGAGGGAATTTAAATAATATATTATGAATTATTCATTTATAGTAATGTCTATCTTCCCTTCTGATTGTAAGCTTATTGTGGACAGGGAACGTGCCTACCAATTTTGTAGCTTAGTTCAGTGCTCTGCACACAGTAGTGAGCACTTGTTCAGTAAATACCATTCACTGAATGACTCATTGATAATGGATACTTACTGAGTGCTTACTGTATGTGGTGTACTGTATTAAGCACTTGGAAAAGTACAATACAATAGAGTTGGTAGATAGGATTCCTACACTCAAGAAGCGAACAAATGGTATTAATTGAGCAATTTCTCTGTGTGTTTAGAGCAGTGTAGTAGTAGCCTTGGAAGACATGACCCCAGCCTTTAAGGAGCCTATATTTTGGTGGGGGACATAGTAAAATTAATTTTCTTTATAATAATGTTGGTATTTGTTAAGCACTTACTATGTGCAGAGCCCTGTTCTAAGCGCTGGGGTAGATACAGGGTAATCAGGTTGTCCCACGTGAGGCTCACAGTCTTAATCCCCATTTTACAGATGAGGGAACTGAGGCACAGAGAAGTTAAGTGACTTGCCCACAGTCACACAGCTGACAAGTGGCAGAGCCGGAATTCGAACCTGTGATCTCTGACTCCAAAGCCCGGGCTCATTCCACTGAGCCACGGATGGTATAGTTGGCAGGTGGGGATTCTGAAAGAGGATCAGACCTTAGCCCTTCTGCCAGAAATTCTGGGAGCCTGTGTGGTCTGTCATCATACCCCTGTTCTCCTCTATCAGCACTTTGGTCCAGATCAGACAGGGAGAGGGCACTGTGGCCTGTTCTGAGGTTTTTAACCTGCCAATGGCAAAACACCATTTTTGCTAAAGATGACTGACTCGATTAGCCAGGTAATAACTGAGAATTTCCAACTGATTTCTGGCTTGATAACATCATGGTAAATACAAACTGGCATTGCAATCATCAGAACATTAGACCGTTCTCATCATTTATAAGGAGGATCCACTATATTAGGTCCATTTCGTTCTTGGTAATCATACCATGTTAATTTCCACCATGTCTCCATGAACATTTAACCTAAAGAACCTCTGTGGAGAGTAATGAGTTCTGCCCATTCAAACCATAAATCATGTCATGTGATTGCAACCACTGGTGAATTTGGTCCCTTCTGATAGGAAAATTGGGTTTGTCTGTTTGTTTATGGTAATTGCTAAGCACTTACTATGTGATAGGCACTGTACTAAGTGTTGGGGTAGAAAACACTTCAAAGCTCTCCTCCACCTTGCCTCCTCCTACCTCACCTCCTTGCTTTCCTTCTACAGCCCACCCCGCACACTCCACTCCTCTGCCGCTAATCTCCTCACTGTGCCTCATTCTTGCTGTTGACCCCTGGCCCACATCCTACCTCTGGCCTGGAATGCCCTCCCTCCTCACATCTGCCAAACTAGCTCTCTTCCCCCATTCACAGTCCTACTGAGAGTTCACCTCTTCCAGTAGGCCTTCCCAGACCGAGTCCCCCTTTTCCTCTGTCCTCCTCGGATCCCTGTTGCCCCTACTCCCTCCCTCTGCTCTACCCCTTCCCCTCCCCACTGTACTGGTGTATACTGGTACATATTTATTATTCTATTTATTTTATTAATGATGTGTATATACTTATAATTCTATTTATTTTGATGCTATTGATGCCTGTCTACCTGTTTTGTTGTCTGTCTCCCCCTACTAGACTGTGAACCCATTGTTGAGTAGGGATTGTCTCTATCTGTTGCCAAAATGTACTTTCCAAGCTCTTGGTACAGTGCTCTGCACATAGTAAGTGCTCAATAAATATGATTGAATGAATGAATGAATAAGAGCCACTTAGGTTGGACATAGTCCATGTCCTACATGGAGCTCACAACTTTAACCTCCATTTTACAGAAGAGGTAAATTAGGCACAGAAAAGTTGAGTGACTTGCCCAAGGTCACACAGCAGACATGTGGCAGAGCCAGAATTAGAATCAAGGTCCTCTGACTCTCAGGCCCGTGCCCTATCCCCTAGACCACTCTGGTCTCACAGGATGATTTTTATCCCTGTAATTCTGCCTAGGGCAGTAGATTAGTGAAGCCTTTTGAAAATCAATATTCCTGCAGAGGGTTCTAAGAAAGGATCAACTCTCCCATTGTATCATCGGTATGAAAATAAACTGTATGTCAGAAGACGCCAGAAGATTTCATCTTGTTGCTGAAAATGTATATTTGCTTGAATTATCATTTTTTCTTTCAAGCTTCGTCCTTGAAACTATGCCACTTGTGTCATCATAAGTTATACAAGAAGAATTTTTCATATCAGTAAAGATTGGTCTGAATAATCAGAATAGTTAGTATGTAGCATTCTCTATCAGACTGTGATTGATATTTAGCCTGATCAAGAAGAGATTACATTCGGTGCACTGATAATTTGCCACAGGTATTCTGCAAAGGAAAACTCTAATACTTTCATGTTTTAGAAGCGTAAATATAGGAATATTTGATCTTTGGTCTAAAATTTGTTTCACGAAGGAATATAAAAGTCTATCAAAATAATTTAGTGTATGCTGTGTGCAGAGCACTGTACTAATCAATAATATTTATTGAGCACTTACTCTGGGCTGAGCATAACGCTAAGCACTTGGGAAACTAAAATATAAGAATATAACAGACTTGGTAGACACATTCCCTCTCCACAAGGAGCTTACACTCTAGAGGACTAAGGCTGCACTAATCACACGGGAGTGTACAATAGAATTAATAGACATGATCCCTGCCCTCAAGGAGCATTTCTACTTTAGTAGAAATAGACAAAAGACCATTTTCTGAATTCTAAAATAATCCTTTCACAGGTAAAAACTACACTTGGAAATAATCATATTCCCCAAATCAAAAATATGGACACATCGTTTCCCTCTAGAAATAGTAATAGATTGTATCCCTGAGAGAAATTGCAGTAGCCACCCCACAAATCAGAGTCATGCTATTTCAGTCAAAAATCAGCGCACTGTGAAGAGAGGATTATGGGAGAACACAGGAGCCATATATCATATACCCCTAGAACATGAGCCACTGAGACATTTGAAACCTATTCTGAGTAGTGGCCTTATTTTTATAGCCAGCTTCAGGGGCCATTAACTGGACAGTGATTTGCTTCAGCCAAAAAGCCATAAATCAATGTCAGAGTCTATCATTAATCTCCCCATTTTAAAAGTGAGCTGACAATTGGTCCTGAGAGGAGCTCTATCCTCTAAAGAACTGGAATAGGAAAAGTGACATAAGAAATGACCAAACGCAGGTTACCAGTCATGCAGGGAAAGGTCACCTAGGGCTCTTAAAAACAAAATGACTGATTCTGAAAAAAATGTTGATCTCATTTGTCTGGGACTGAAATATACAGTCAGTCAGTCAATCAATGGTATTTACTGAGTGCTTGCTGTTTGCAGAACATGCACGTCTTTTTGTATAGACAGTGTTTCAATGCATTAATACTCACATTATCTGCACTTTGTAGCAAGAGGTGAAGTTTACATAATGTGTGGCTACAGTTGCCCTAGGACACAGAGCATTTCAGAAGGTTCAGTGCTGCAGAATTAAGGGCCTTAGGCCAGTTATTTCTCTTCTCTGTGCCACAGTTACCTCATCTGTAAAATGGGGATTTAGACTATGAGCCCTATGTGGGGCAGGGACTGTTTCCAACCTGATTTGCTTGCATTCACCCTATTAACTAGTATAGTGACTGGCACATAGTAAGCACTTAAAAATACCACAGTTATTATTATTAGTTTAAGTGTGTCTTTGTCTCAGTGAACATTGCATTTCAAAGTATGGGGAGGGCATTTGGGAACCAGAAAATATAATCCCCTAAAAAGGCTATATAATGCAGTACATCTAATTGCCATCTCTCATTGAAATCACTGGATATAGGCTCTCATGTTGTCAGGAATTCTTCACTGCGCCCTGATAAGTTGTGAGTATGGGTTTATATGTTTATGTAAATGTATTACTGCATTTCCTTTTTGTTTACAAGTGCTAATTTGATACCTTTGACTACTTCTCACATGAAAATCATTATGTAGAATATAGAGGTCATGATTCAGCATTCTTTTCAGTATGAATAAAATCTGAGATGGAGTTAACCAAAATTCACTATGGAAATTATTGCCTTTGTAATGCTATTCTGAATGCTTATCTGGGGTATTTTACATTCTAAAACAATTCTAGCAATTCTACTTTATCTGGTGGTGAATGCCGGACTGTACAGAAAAAGATCAATTACAGTTTTCCTTACGGATGGACATTATCCTTCAGAAGAGTCTCATAACCTAAGGTAATCCCGGGCCTACCTGACTAGTCTGGACATGAAATAGAATCCCCATGTGATTACACCTCAGACTAGGTACCAGCCATGTCCACCTCTCCTGGTACCTAATTGATTTTGAAGCAACAGCTCCCCTGTGACAACTGTGACTACTGACATATACAAGACCATCCAAACAGGGAAGTATTTTGAATTATTGGAGCTTTGTTATTCAGCTATGAATATTAATTTAGAAGTATGAAAATGTATTAAGAATATACTGTCACAATATATTTGATGATATTGAAGATATCTTTCTGTATTTACTGTGCTCCTGCCCCTGTAGCATGGGAAAATTCCTTCCCATACCTATGTGTCTGTGAGCATACACATGTGAACGAGCACACACACACATGAACACACACACACAAACCTACACACGGACACACATATGCTTGACAGCTCAGGGCAGTTGTCTGACATTTGTCTGATGAGCATCTTCTAAATCCACCACCTAACAGCATACCCAATCATCATGGACTATTCACTGTTTAATTGCTAAATTTGGTTTAGTTTCTGCATCCTAAGGATTAGGGCTTCTGTGTATCCCTATTGCCTGGAGGCTACTCTGGGCAGGGGCGGGACTCCAGCAGCTGTGGCAGATCAAGCATCTGGGGATTCTATTGGGGTTATGCAGCAAGGCCCCCTTTGCTTCAGACACATGAGCCTCTGAATTAACCCAGTCTGTCTGGGTCCTCTATATTCCCTAAATTCCCACCTGCACTTTGGGCAATTTTGAGGGTACCTGAAGCTCCTGAACCAGTTCAGGATTCCAGGAGATTTTTCGGTGTCCCCCGGATTTCAGCAGGGCCCACCAAGCCCTGAAATGGCTCCAGCCTTTCTGCATTCTAGAGTGGCACCAGAATACCATTTGACCTTTTTTACATTGGATGGGCGGGATGGCCTAGTTGCATCATCATGGGACTGAGAGTCAGGAGGCCTGAGTCCTAACTCCAGCTCTGATACTAGCTTGCTGTGTGACCTCAAGCAAATCACTTGGCCTCTCTGGGTCATCTGTAAAATCTACCTCTTCGATGATGAACACTGTGTGAGACAGGGGCTATATCGCTTGGTGGAAAGAGCACGGGTTTAGGAGTCAGGGGTCAGGGGTTCTAATTTCAGCTCCACCACCTGTCAGCTGTGTGACTTTGGGCAAGTCACTTAACTTCTCGGTGCCTCAGTTCCCTCATCTGTAAGATGGGGATTAAGACTGTAAGCCTCACGTGGGACAACCTGATTACCCTGTATCTACACCAGTGCTTAGAACAGTGCTCAGGACATAGTAAGTGCTTAACAAATACCAACATTATTATTATTCTATCTGATCTGACTATCTTTTATTTACCCCAGGTTTAGCATTTATTCAATCACATTTGAGAAGCAGCGTGGCTCAGTGGATAGAACATGAGTTGGGAGCCAGAGTTCAGGAGTTCTAATCCTGCCTCTGCCACTTGTCAGCTGTGTGACTTTGGGCAAGTCACTCAGCTTCTCGGTGCCTCAGTTCCCTCATCTGTAAATGGGGATTAGGGCTGTGAGCCCCACGTGGGACAACCTGATCACCTTGTATCCCCCCAGCACTTAAAACAGTACTTTGCACATAGTAAGCGTTTAACAAATACCATTATTATTATTATTATTATTATTATTATTGTTATTTATTGAGTGCTTACTCTGTGTGGAACACTATACTTGGCAGTTAGTGAGCACTTATTAAATACCATTATCAACTAACTACTGACACTCATAAAATCATCCAAACAGGAAGTATTTTGAATTATTCTAGCCTTGTTGTTTAACTATGAATATTAATTTAGAAGCATGAAAATGTATTAAGGATATACTGGCAAAAAGGGGTGGTGGAAGTCTTCTTTCTTAAGATAAATTAGAAAGGACTGAAAACATTTCTGGCAAGTGTTCTTTGACCAATTAATGTGCACTGACAAATTAGCTAGTTGGCTTAAAAGGACTTCTCCAAATTTAATTTCTGTCAACCAGATTCTTCTTAATGCATCATCCGTACCTATACAAAATGCTTATTAAGTACAGTAGGACTCCATTAAAAATGCAATTGGTATTGGAGGCGATGCATTCAGAGAATATGACTTAGAAATCACCATGTGCATTCAAAATTGGTAATTTCTAAAGCTTAATATATTAGAATGCCTTCAGATTAATGGAGGCTATACAAGAGGCTTTTTAGATAGAGAAGTAAAATATTGTAAGAATGTTTCAGGGAAAAATCTCACTAGACTTTTAGAGATAGAAATATTTTGAAAATGTCATATTTTCATGTAGAATGCTTTACACATTTCTACCAGATTGTCTTCCATGATAGCCCTTGTGCAAGTGACATCACACAAGTTATTCTAGGCACACAGTGTAATGTGAAGTTGTCACATACACAGTTTTGTATAAGTGGGCCAATTTCATAAAATCCTGAAAGCATTTCTCTGGTGGGAGGGGGGAATCCTGAACTGCACACTTGTTCCAATGACTCTGCAGTCCATCCCTGCGAGACCAAATAAACTCTGGTATGAGTCTGAGCCACTGAGCTTGGCAACAAGAGCCATTCTAGCAAGGGAGACTCAGCCCTGAAAATTTCAAAAAAACCATAATGGAGACCACTTCCTTCATAGTAATGGGCAGGGATAGGACCAGTTAGAAACTGGACTGTTTGGAGTGACGCCAGATGGGTGGCTACACTAGTTAAGAATGAGGGGTAGATGGGGTTGTTATGTGAAAATTGGTTACCCCATCACTGCCAAATCAGAGTAATCAAAATCCTCATTTTCATTTTAAGATATTTGCTGCCTGATTGATTCACTTAATTCAGATATAAAATCTTGGAGGATCATTTTGCACAAGTAACTATAATTCATGATTGAAATATTAAGCAAACATTCAAGGGAGATATTTCAAATATAAAACATGTTCACTGTGAAGAAGAATGTATTACTTGGTAGAGACACAGTTCTTGCTTCTCAAAATAACAAGGTTCCTTTAAAATGCTATTACAAGTAATATTAAGATGTGTCAGGAGCAACAATATTTACTGGGTGTTTCTGTTGTACTTTTCCAAGTGCTGAGTCCAGTGCATTGTACTCATGGGAGATGAAAAAATATTATTAATGCTACTACTATTACTAAGTATCCACTTTGGGCTTATCACTATAAGAAACATTGGGGACATGAAATTAAAAACAAAACAGCAATCTCTCTGTTTTTACAATCAGTAAGAGAGAGGGGAAGACAAAATGGCACACATTTGATTATCTTGTATCTATCTCAGTGCCACTAACCACTATTATTATATGTAAGTCAACAGCAAGAATCTAATAAATAACAAATAAAAGTGGATAAAAAAACAAATGAAGAGAACTTGAGTGCTGAGGTAGATTGTATGCAGTTACTCCTGGCAAATGAATTGAAAAATGCCTCATGGAAGAAATGACTCGTGCATTCATGTATATACCCTGGCCTTGAACATTGATTTCTCCCAGTATTACCTTTATTTTAATCAACTTTTACTCATATAAAAAATAATAATGATGTTTATCAAGGACTTACTATGAACCAAGCACTGTGCAGAGCCCTAGAATAGGTACAAAATGATTAGAACAAATTCATACCTGTTTCATCTGAGCTCAAAATTTAAGAAAGGGTGAGGGAAGGTCACATGCCCATTTTAAAATTAAGAAAACTAAAGTTCTGAGAAGTTAAGTGGCTTTTGTGATTGCCCATTATTTGTACATTGCCTCAGTAATTGTTTGGTTTTCAGTTATTAACACAAGTTTAATACAAATATCTGGAGAGTGGAGACCAGAGGGTTGTTTTGACATGAATTAAAAGATAAAAAATGTTATTAAATTGTAGGCTGTGTGGCCTTGTGAAATCAGCAGGGTCCGGGAATCAGGAAACTGTATTAACCTCAGCCCTTCAACCCATCTGCTGTGTATCAGTAAATCAACGCTTATTTATTCCAAGCCCCTAGAATGAGTCGTCTACACTCCCTGCCTTGAATTCCTCAATTCCAACTCTCTCCTGGACCCCCTCCAATCTGGCTTCCGTCCCTTTAACTCTACCAAAACTGCCCTCTCAAAGGTCATCAGTGACCTCCTTCTCGCCAAATCCAATGACTCCTACTCTATCCTAATCCTCCTTAACCTCTCAGCTGCATTTGACACTGTCGACTCTCCCCTTCTCCTCAACACTTTTTCCGATCTTGGCTTCACGGACTCTATCCTCTCCTGGTTCTCCTCTTATCTCTCTGGCCATTCATTCTCTGTCTTCTTCGTGGGCTCCTCCTCACCCTCCTATCCACTAACTGTAGGGTCAGTTTTTTGTCCCCTTCTGTTCTCCATCTGTACTCACTCCCTTGGTGAACTCATTTGCTCCCGTGGCTTCAGCTATCATCTCTACGCAGATGACACCCAAGTCTACATCTCCTCCCCTGTTCTCTCCCCCTCTCTCCAGGCTCATATCTCCTCCTGCCTTCAGGACATCTCCACCTGGATGTCCGCCCGCCACCTAAAACTCAACATGTCCAAGACTGACCTCCTTATCTTCCCTCCCAAAACCTGTCCTCTCCCTTACTTCCCTGTCACTGTGGATGGTACTACTACCCTTCACGTCTCACAAGCCCACAACCTCAGTGGAAAGAGCCCGGGCTTGGGAGTCAGAGGTCATGGGTTCGAATCCCGGCTCTGCCACTTGTCAGATGTGTGACTGTGGGCAAGTCACTTTACTTCTCTGTGCCTCAATTACCTCATCTGTAAAATGGGGATTAACTGTGAACCTCACGTGGGACAACCTGATTACCCTGTATCTCCCCCAGCGCTAAGAACAGTGCTCTGCACATAGTAAGTGCTTAACAAATGCCAACATTTTTTCTGGTACAAGCTCTCATAATATTCTGGATGGATTATTGTGTCAGCCTTCTCTCTGATCTCCCTTCCTCTTCTCTCTCCCCGCTCCAGTCTATTCTTCACTCCGCTGCCTGGCTCATCTTCCTGCAGAAATGCTCTGGGCATGTCAGTCCCCTTCTTAAAAACCTCCAGTGGTTGCCTATCAACCTCCGCACAAAACAGAAACTTCTCATTCTGGGCTTCAAAGCTCTCCATCACCTTGCCCCCTCCTACCTCTCCTCCCTTCTCTCTTTTTACTGCCCACTCCGCATGCTCCGCTCCTCTGATGCTCACCTCCTCACCGTCCCCCGTTCATTCCTATCCTGCGGTCGACCTCTGGCCCACGTCCTACCGCTGTCTTGGAATGCCCCTTCAAAGCCCCACTGAAAGCTCACCTCCTCCAAGATGCCTTCCCAGACTGAGCTTTCCCTTTTCCCTCTGCTCCCTTTGCTCCTTCTCTCTCCCTCTCCACCCTCTGCTCCCTCCCCCTTCCACCCTTCACCACCCCTCAGCTAAGGCCCCTTTCCCCCCTTTCCCTCTCTCTGCTCCTTCCACTCTCCCTTCTCCTCCCCTCAGCACTGTGCTCATTTGTATATATATTTTTATTACCCTATTTATTTTGTTAATGACGTGTACCTCCCCTTGATTCTATTTATCAAGATTAAGTTGTATTGTTTTTGTCCATCTCTCTCTCTTGATTAGACTGTAAGCCTGTTAGTGGGCAGGGATTGTCTCTATCTGTTGCCGAATTGTACATTCCAAGCGCTTAGTACAGTGCTCTGCACATAGTAAGTGCTCAATAAATACGAATGAATGAATGAATGAATGAATGAATGAATCCTTGATTCAGCTCTTTCATTCACTCCACACGTCCAATCCGTCACCAAAATTGGCCAGTCCCACTTTCACGACATCAACAAGATCCGCCCTTTCCTCTCCATATAAACTGATATCTTGTTGGTACAATCTCTCATAGTATCCCAACTGGATTATTGCATCAGCCTCCTCTCTGACCTCCCATCCTCCTGTCTCTCCCAGCTCCAGTCTATTCTTCATTCTGCTTCCTGGATTATCTTTCTACAGAAATACTCTGGGCATGTCACTCTCCCCCTCAAAAACCTCCAGTGGTTGCTTACCAACCTTCGCATGAAGCAAAAACTCCTCACTCTTGGCTTCAGAGCTCTCCATCATCTTGCTCCCTCCTACCTCACCTCCCTTCTCTCTTTCTACAGCCCACCCCAAACACTCCACTCCTCTGCTGCTAACCTCCTCACAGTCCCTAGTTCTCGCCTGTCCTGACATCGACCCCAACATCGACCCCTGGCCCACATCTTAATGCTGACCTGGATTGCCCTCCTTCCTCATGTCCACCAAACTAACTCTCTTCCCCTCTTCAAAGCCCTATTGAGAACTCTATTGAGAGCCTGATTGGAACTGTACATTCCAAGCACTCAATACAGTGCTCTGCACATAGTAAGTGCTCAATAAATACTAATGAATGAATGAATGAATTTATGGAGCCCTGACTGTTTGCAATCAATGAATTAAACCAATGAAATTTATTGAGCACTTAATGTGTGCAGAACACTTTTCTAAGTGCTTGGGAGAGTACAATACAACAGAGATGGTACACTTGTTCCCTGCCCACGAGGAGCTTTCAGTCCAGAGGGGAACATATATTAAAATAAATTAAAGATATATAAATACTGTGGGAATGAGGATGAGGTGAATATCAAGTACTTAAAGGTATAAATCTCAATTCAAGATTTCTAGGTGGGAGAGTGGTGGTGTCTTGGAAATGAACAGGGAGGGAGTTCCAGGCCAGAGAGAGGGAAGATGTGAGCAAGTGGTCATCAGTGAAATAGATGAGCTCGAGGTATAATGAGTAGTTTAGCATTAGAGGAGTAAAGTAAGTAGGCTATGGTGCAGTAGGAAATCAGCAAGGTAAGATAGGAAGTGAGCTGATTAAGTGCTTTAAAGCCCGTAACCTTGGAATTACCTTCAACTCATCTCTCTCATTCAACCCACATATTCAATCTGTCACCAAATCCTGTCAGTTCAGCCTTCATAACATAGCTAAAATCCACCCTTCCTTTTCCTTCTAAACTGCTATCACATGAATTCATTCAATCATTCAATTCATTCATTCATTCAATCAGATTTATTGAGCACTTACTGTGTGCAGAACACTGTACTAAGTGCTTGGAAAGTACAATTCAGCAGTAAAGAGAGATAATCCCCACCCACACTGGGTTTACAGTCTAGAAGTGGGGAGACAGACATCCAAACAAATAATCCAAGCACTTAGCCTCTCCCACTTTGACTACTGCATATGCTTCTTGCTGACCCTGCCTCCTGTTTTTCCCCATTTCAGTCCATACTTCACTCCGCTGCCTCAGTCATTTTTCTATAAAACCATTCAGTTCATGTATCTCCACTCCTCAAAAACCTCCAGTGGTTGCCCATCCACCTCCACAGCAAATAGAAACTACTTACCATTAGCTTTAAAGCATTCAATCACCTTGCACCTTCCTACCTTACCTTTCTGATTTCCTTCTACAACCCAGACCACACACTTTGCTCCTCTAATGCCAAGCTACTAACTGCACCTCGATCTCATCTGTATCTTTGCCAACTCTGGCCCATGTCCTGCCTCTGACCTGGAACTCCCTTCCCCTTCATGTCTGACAGATGATCATTCTCTCCATCTTCAAAGTTTTATTAAAAACACATTTCTTCCAAGAGGCCTTCCCTAAGTATTTCCTCATTTCCTCTTTGATTTCTTTTTTATAGCATTCCTTAAGTACTTATTATGTGTCAGACATAATACTAGTCGCTGGTAGTTACAAAGTAATCAGGTTGGACATAATCCATGTCCTACATTGGGCTCACAGTCCTAATCCCCATTTTACAGATGAGGTAAATGAGGCACAGAGATGTGAAGTGGCTTGCCCAAGGTCACACAGCCAAGTGGTGGAGCCAGAAGGATTAGAACTCCTGGGTCCATGCTTTATCCACTAGGCAACTCTGTTGCTTCAACTTCCTTCTGTATCACCCTTGCACTTAGATTTGTATTTTTAATTAACCCCACCCTCAGCCCCACAGAACTTATATACATATCCATAATTATTTTATTTCTATTAATGTCTGTACCGCTCTGCACTTTAAGCTACTTGTGGGCAGGGAATGTGCTGACTAACTCTGTTATACTGTACTCTCCATGTGCTTAATACACTGCTCTGCACAGCTCTGCTCAATAAATAAGAATGATTACAAGGCTCTCCATCACTTTGCCCCCTCCTACCTCTCCTCCCTTCTCTCTTTCTACTGCCCACCAAGCACGCTCTGCTCCTCTGCCTCCCACCTCCTCACCGTCCCCCGTTCTCATCTATCCTGCCGTCGACCCCTGGCCCACATTCTCCCCCTGTCCTGGAATGCCCTCCTTCCTCACCTCTGCCAAACTAAGTCTGGGCATGTCACTCCCCTTCTTAAAAACCTCCAGTGGTTGCCTATCAACCTCCTCATGAAACAAAAACTTCTCACTCTAGACTTCAAGGCTCTCCATCACCTTGCCCCCTCCTACCTCTCCTCCCTTCTCTCTTTCTACTGCCCACCCCATAGGCTCTGCTCCTCTGCCGCCCACCTCCTCACTGTCCCCTGTTCTCATCTATCCTGCCATCGACCCCTGGCCCAAATCCTCCCTCTGTCCTGGAATGTCCTCCCTCCTCACTTCTGCCAAACCAACTCTCTTCCCCTCTTCAAAGCCCTACGGAGAGCTCACCTCCTCCAAGATGCCTTCCCAGACTGAGCTTCCCCTTTTCCCTCTGCTTCCTCTGCTGTCTCTCTGCCCCCCCTTCACCTCCCCTCAGCTAAGCCCGCTTTCCCTCCCTTTCCCTCTGCTCCTCCCCCCTCCTTTCCCCTCCCCTCAGCACTGTGTTCATCTGCTCATTTATATATATTTTTATTACCCTATTTATTTTGTTAATGAGATGTACATCCCCTTGATTCTATTTATTGCTACCGTTTTTTTCTGTCTCCCCTGATTAGACTGTAACCCCGTCAGTGGGCAGCGATTGTCTCTATCTGTTGCCAAATTGTACATTCCAAGTGCTTAGTACAGTGATCTGCACATAGTAAGCGCTCAATAAGTACTATTGAATGAATGAATGACTGTGATCCCTATGTGGGACATGGGCTGTGTCCAACCTGATTAATTTGTATTTACCCCAGCACTTATACAGTGTGTGACACAAAGGAAGCACTTAAATACCATAAAAAAGGGCCACTAGACTTTGCAAGAATGAGGATCTTAGAGAGGACGATGTCCATGGAGTTAAGGGTATGGGAGCCACATTTTAGATAGTTAAAGAGAGAGTTGAGAGAGAGGAAATGGAGGCCACAGGTATATATTATTCGCTTGAGGAGTTTGTAGAGAAATGGTAGGAAGTTCATTCAATCATATTCATTGAGCGCTTACTGTATGCAGAGCACTACTGAAGGGTGACATGGACATGTCTGAAAATAGTGGGGAAGGAGCCACTGGAAAGTCAACAGTTGAGGATGGCAGTCAGGGAAGGAGCAAGGAGAAAGGAAGCAGTCAATTGTTTTGGCAAGGTGGGAAGGGATGGTGTCGGAAGCATGGGTGGAAAAGATACAATTTAAGAGGAGGAGGGAGAACTTCCTATTAGATATTCCTGGGGAGGATGAGAGTGTTGAAGCAGCTGAGGAGGGTGACATGAACTGGAGAGGAGCAAGGGAGATTTTAGAAAGACCACAAGTAATGATTTTGATTTAATCGAACAAGTATGTGGCAAGGTAACCTTGCTTATCACTATTCACATACTTCTGAAGTTCCAGCCTTCCCTTGATAAATAAGTACAGTGAATAAACTTGAAAATAAAGCTTATTTTGCTCTCCAAGTTACCAAATCTTTCATTGCTGAAGCCTCTTATTTAAAGAATACAAGTGTATTACTATATGGATGGGGTTAAATCTTAACTGTCACCCCAGATCTTGGTAGCTCACTCTGCTATAGATATGGCAAATTCCAGAGGAAGGATTAATCAGTCAATAAATGATATTTATTGAGTATTTACAGTGTGCAAAGCATTATACTAAGTGCTGGGAAGAGTTAATAGGCTGACATTCCCCAAAAGGAGCTTAAAATCCAATGAGAAGTGCAGATCAAATTCTGTATAAGCTATGCATTTAATTTTATGTCAATTTATTGATTCGTCAATTTATATCTACTGCACTCCCCACACCTACAACTTGACTGTAAGCTTTTGGAGGAAAGAGATCAACTCTAACTTCTTTTGCATGATCCTCAAATACTTATTCCAGTGCTCTGTTCTCAGAAGGCACTCAATACTTTTGATCCTGATACTAATATTGATAGCCTTTGCTTTCAAATAATCTCAACCACTACAGACTCTGATGTTTGCATTTGGAGAGGTATTTCCTAAATAAAAACTCATATTTGTTATCATTAAGTGAGCATTCTAGATCACCCTAATCATCGTAAATGACTTGATTTAATACAATACATATCTGCTGCAGTATGGCCTAATGGAAAGAGCACGGCCCCAAGAGTCAGAGGACTTGGGTTCTAATCTTGGTTCCACCATTTGCCTGATCTGTGACTTTAGGCAAGTCACTTAACTTCTCAGTTTCCTCACCTGTAAAGTGGGCTCTAGCACTGTTCTATCTCCTAATCTCCCAACTACTTTGTAAAGTGCCCTGCTCACAATAAGCACTCGATAAATACCATTCATTCATTCATTCAGTAGAATTTAATGTTGGTATTTGTTAAGCGCTTACTATGTGCAGAGCACTGTTCTAAGTGCTGGAGTAGATACAGAGTAATCAGGTTATCCCACATGAGGCTCACAATCTTCATCTCCATTTTACAGATGAGGTAACTGAGGCACAGAGAAGCTAAGTGACGCCCACAGTCACACAGCTGGCAAGTGGCAGAGCTGGGATTTGAACCCATGACCTCTGACTCCCAAGCCCGTGCTTTTTTCCACTGAGCCACACTGCTTCATTTATGGAGCACTTACTATGTGCAGAGCACTATACTAAGTGCTTGGAATGTACAAATTGGCAACAGATAGACACAGCCCTGCCCACTGATGGGGGAGACAGACAAAAACAATAGCAATAAATAGAATCAAGGGGCTATACATCTCATTAAAACAATAGCAATAAATAGAATCAAGGTGATGTACATCTCATTAACAAAATAAATAGCGTAATGAAAATATATATAAATGAGCAGATGAACACAGTGCTGAGGGGAGGGGAAGGGAGAGGGGGAGGAACAGAGGGAAAGGGGGGGAAAGGGGGCTTAGCTGAGGAGAGGTAAAGGGGGGGCAGAGAGACAGCAGAGGAAGCAGAGGGAAAAGGGGAAGCTCAGTCTGGGAAGGCCTCTTGGAGGAGGTGAGCTCTCAATAGGGCTTTGAAGAGGGGAAGAGAGTTGGTTTGGCAGAGGTGAGGAGGGAGGACATTCCAGGACAGAGGGAGGACTTGGGCCAGGGGTCGACGGCGGATAGATGAGAACGGGGGACGGTGAGGAGGTGGGCGGCAGAGGAGCAGAGCGTGCTTGGTGGGCAGTAGAAAGAGAGAAGGGAGGAGAGGTAGGAGGGGGCAAGGTGATGGAGAGCCTTGAAGCCTAGAGTGAGAAGTTTTTGTTTCATGAGGAGGTTGATAGGCAACCACTGGAGGTTTTTAAGAAGGGGAGTGACATGCCCAGACTTAGTTTGGCAGAGGTGAGGAGGGAGGACATTCCAGGACAGGGGGAGAACGTGGGTCAGGGGTCGACGGCGGGATAGACGAGAATAGGGGACAGTGAGGAGGTGGGCAGCAGAGGAGCAGAGCGTGCTTGGTGGGCAGTAGAAAGAGAGAAGGGAGGAGAGGTAGGAGGGGGCAAAGTGATGGAGAGCCTTGTAGCCTAAAGTGAGAAGTTTTTGTTTCGTGCGGAGGTTGATAGGCAACCACTGGAGGTTTTTAAGAAGGGGAGTGACATGCCCAGAGCGTTTCTGCAGGAAGATGATCCGGGCAGCTCAATGAAGAATAAACTGGAGTGGTGAGAGACAGGAGGAAGGGAGATCAGAGAGAAAGCTGACACAATAATCCAGTCGGGATATTTTGAGAGCCTGTACCAGTAAGAGAGCCATTTGGGTGGAGAGGAAAGGGTGGATCTTGGCAATTTATTTACCATTGGTTGATTTATAGATTGTCACATAGTGTTTGACAAATAAATTATTAGACAAATAAAAAAGGATTACTGAGGAAATAATCTATGAGTTTAAACCTATACCTTGTGTTTACAAGAGGAATGTATCAACTATAGGGATATCTGTGCATATTAAAATCGGTATATTTGGAAATCATTTTCCTTCAAAAAACAAATGATGTCAGTCCCCATTGTGGATTTTTAAATATTGTCTCTATACAGCTGGCCTTTGTATCAAGGAAAACCCCAACTCTATCAATGAAATTTCCCAGTGGGTGCATGTGTATCTAACTTCACTGTGTCCTCATCAAAGACCATTCTTTGATGTACTGTTAATGAGCATTTTTTTTCACTGCCTCGTATCATTTTCCTTTTTTGTTCATAAATTAAATAGGTATTTAATTCTGAAAAATAGAATATACATATTATTCAAACCGATATTGTTCAAGTAAAAACCTAACTAGAATCAGGTATTAAGGTTATTCTTGCTCCTGCAAACAGTACTGGAAATTGAGAAACTCCATTTTTCAACTCCTGTGGGAGATGTTCTTTCCAATGGCAAAGTGTGTCTGACCCCATGGTGGGTTTCTGATTTAGTTCCTGCACAGAAATTATAAATACTAAGCCTTTTCTCTCTCTATTCTTGTTTGAAAATCCTTCTCTTCGATAATGATTCATGATTTAACTCCAGTGAAGGAAGTTTGGAGAAATTCCTGGGTTTTTTTAGCTAATATGATGAGACTTTTTTATATAATTCAAGAAAAATGCACAATTGGGCTAAGAAAAATACCTGGTATTCACTAGGTATAAGAGTTGTCAAATTGCCCTGGCTGGGACTAGAGGGAGAGTCAAATCTGCAGTTTGTCAGAAATTGCAACAGTTACAAAACGTTTCAGATTTTTAGGCTTTTCAAACTATCCTCAAAGCAACTGAACAGAACACAGTTTTAAGTCTGTGCTAAGGCTCTCAGCAGTATCCCCTTACATTGAAGATGGATTTTATAAAGAGCCATAAATAAAAACATATCATAGAGCACACTTTCAATTCTATAAGGTGACTAACATATTTGCTATGGATTGGTTTTCCTCAAAAGACTCATGCCCAGGATTTATATAAAACATCTATCCATAATTTGTGTTAGATAATTAGGCTTCATATATGCAGCAATGATTACATTCATTTTTTCTGTACTGTGGATCAGTTTGCCATATTTCTAGGAGACTCCAGTTGAATAGTTGGATCAAGAAACCCTTCCCAATTTTCTCATATTCATGATCTTTTATATTCAAAGGACGATTTGAGTGAACAGGAATTCAGCTACATTGTATTCCCTTAGCCCTTCCTTAAAAATTACCTTTGGTGTAGAAAGCCAGAAGTTTCCCAAATGGAAACAGGTAGGAATCTTAAAATCTGATCTCCTCTGGCATTTATTATCCTTGACAGGAAGACTGAGATCAGTCATTGGTGATAAAAACAGAACAGAAGAATGACTAGAGCGGTAATGGTGAGACATGAGTTCTAAGGAAATATTTTCCTTGGAAGTCATGGGAATGTGCTCAGAGTAGAGAAACTGTACCAAGGAATTCCTGGGTAGTCCATATTGCATCAGAGAAGGAAATCCAATCCTTCCAATCCAATCCTTAGTCTCAAATCTACAGATATAAATTCCAATGGGGCAAATTCTGGAAGTATGAACCAGTATTGTTATTCCCCATCTGTGGGATTAACCTGTGAACAAGGGAAGTTCCAATACCAACAGAGTCTAAGTGAGGCTTGGGTAGATGGTTTTAGTATAATACAGGCCTGAACTAGCCTGAATTTGACTGTTGAGGCCAAGACATAAAACTTCAGTCCTTGGATCAAAATCTCTGGCACCACCTCAACCTAGGGATTTTCTGGATAAGGAATGGAACCATAGACAACCTATGGTTGCTTGGTTGAGGAAGCAAAGCCCCAGGCTGACCCTGAGTATTGGCCTGCATCTTTCTTCAGATCCAGAGTCAGACAGGCTTTTTGCTAATTTAGTGAGAGAGGAGAGGAGACAAACTACTACAGGGCAACCATTGCCCGCAGGGTCATGTTTACCTCTAATTTGTAGGAATTTAGCTATATGATTAACTCCCTCCTCAAACTTCCTGTCCTTTAGCTTCTCCCATCTTTTGCCCTTTATGTCTCTGCTACCTATTCCTTTGATAAAATCGAACCTATCATGCCTGTTCTACCTAAAATCTCCCTTGTTCCTTGTGTGGCTTCGTGGCAAGAGCCCAGGCTTGAGAATCAGAGGTTGCCGTTCTAATCCCGGCTCTGCCTCTTATCAGCTGGTGACTTTGGACAAATCACTTAACTCTTCTGTGCCTCAGTTACCTCATCTATAAAATGGGGATTAAGACTGTGAGCCCCACGTAGTACAACCTAATGTTGGTATCATGGCTCAGTGGAAAGAGCACGGGCTTTGGAGTCAGGGTTCATGAGTTCGAATCCCAGCTCTGCCACTTGTTGGGCAAGTCACTTAACTTCTCTGTGCCTCAGTTCCCTCATCTGTAAAATGGGGATTAAGACTGTGAGCCCCACGTGGGACAACCTGATTCCCCTATGTCTACCCCAGCGCTTAGAACAGTGCTCGGCACATAGTAAGCACTTAACAAATACCAACATTATTATTATTTGTTAAACACTTACTATGTGCAGAGCACTGTTCTAAGCGCTGGGGTATAAAGGGTAATCAGATTGTCCCACATGAGGCTCACAGTCTTAATCCCCATTTTACAGATGAGGTAACTGAGGCACAGAGAGGTTAAGTGACTTGCCCACAGTCACACAGCTGACAAGTGGCAGAGGCGGGATTCAAACCCATGACCTCTGACTCCCAAGCCAGTGCTCTTTCCACTGAGCCACGACCTTATATCTACCCCAGCACTTAGAACAGGTTCTAAGGTTACCAGTTATCTCCTTATTGACAAATCAAATTTTTTCTACTCCAATCTAATCCTGCCTATCCTTTCAGATGACTTGGACACCGTGGATCAGCAACTTCTCTTTGAATCATTATGTATTTTAACGTCACTGACACTGCCCTCTCCTGATTCTCCTCCTATCTCTCTGGCCTCTTCTCATTCTTTTCCAAAGGCCCTCTCTCTCTCACTTTCTAAATGTGGGTGTTTTTCAAGGCTCAATTCTAGGTCTCTTTTTATTTTCTATTTTCACCCACTCCCTAGGGGAACCCATTCACTCCAAAGGCTTAAGATATCACCTGTGTAAGAATGATTCCCAAGTCTACCTCTCCAGCCCTGACCGCTTTCCTTCTCCACAGTATAGCATTTCTTCCTGCCTTCAATACATCTTTACTCAGATGTTTTGCCCGCACCTTAAATATAACAACACTCCTTATCTTCCCAACCAAACCTTGCCCTCCTCCTGAATTTTCCATCACCGTAGACAGCACCACCATCTTCCCCATCTCACAAGCCTGAAACCATGTCATTATCTTCAACTTATTTCTCTCATTCAACCTGTCACTAAATCCTTCAGTTCTAACAATCCTTCAGTTCTACCTTCACAGCATCTCTAGATGCCCCTCTTTCTCTCCAACCAAATGGTAACCATACTGGTCTGAGTTCTTGTCAAATCCCACCTTTGCTATTGTATTCATTCATTCATTCAATAGTACTTACTGAATGCTTGCTGTGTGCAGAGCACTGTACTAAGTGCTTGGGAGAGTACAATACCACAATAAACAAACACATTCCCTTCCCACTACAAGGTTCCAGTCTAGAGGAGGGGAGACAGACATTAATATAAAAAGTTACAGCTATGTACATAAGTGTACATAAATGTACATATATTGATGCTATTGATGCCTGTTTACTTGTTTTGTTGTCTGTCTCCCCTCTTCTAGACTGTGAGCCAGTTGTAGGCAGGGTTTGTCTCTCTTTGTTGTTGAACTGAACGTTACAATCACTCATTAAATTGTATAAATGTTTAGTACAGTGCTCTGCACTGTAAGTGCTCAATAAATGCAATTGAATGAATGAATAAGTGCTGTGGGGCTGACAGCAGGGAAGAATAGAGGGAGCAAGTCAGTGCAATGCAGAAGGGAGTGGGAGAAGAGGAAAGGGGAGGTGTAGTCAGGGAAGGCCATTTTCCTTGAATGTTCAATCCATGTTTTCCCACTCCTCAAGAACTTCCAGTGGTTGCCCATCCATTTACTGTCAAACAGAAACTCCTTATCCTTGGCTGTAAGGCCCTTAACCAGCTCTTTCCTTCCTAAACTACCTCCTTGATGTCCAGCTGCAGTCCAACTAGAAAAAGGCTTTCCCCACCTGCAAAGCCTTACGAAAATCACAACTAATCCAAGAGATCATTCCTGAGTAGGTTCTCATTTCTTGTCTTCACCCTCTCTTCTGCTTCACCTTTTCATATGGATCTGTACCTTTTAAGAACTGGACAGTTTCTCCATTCTCAGCCTCACAGCACTATGCACATACCATTTACTGTCCCATTTCTCTAACAGTAATTTATTTTTATGTTTGTCATCCTTGGTAAGCATAGAATATGCTTAGGGAAGCAGTGTAGCTCAGTGGAAAGAGCCTGGGCTTGGGAGTCAGAGGTCATGGGTTCAAATCCCAGCTCTGCCACTGGTCAGCTGTGTGACTGTGGGCAAGTCACTTAACTTCTCTGTGCCTCATTTGCCTCATCTGTAAAATGGGGATTAACTATGAGCCTCACGTGGGACAACCTGATTACCCTGTATCCACCCCAGCGCTTAGAACAGTGCTCTGCAACTAGTAAGCGCTTAACAAATACCAACGTTATTATTATTATTATTAGAATATGTCAGTCAACTCTACTGTTCTCTCCCATAAATGGTCAATATATATCGCTGATTGTTTGGTAGGCCATGCTTATCTTCTCCTTTTCTAGCAGTTTTTATGGATGCTATCATATACTCCTCCAGGTGGCTTGGCCTATGGATGTGAGGGCAAACAGGAGCTTTCAAGACTTTTAAGGTCTTTTAAAGAGAAGCAGACTTTCATGTCCGCTGAAAATCTCAGTTCTAGAAAGGGAATTCAAGAGTTAGTAAAATAGTTTTCTGGAAAGCCATTGGGGTAAAAAGATCCCTTCTTTTATTTTACAAAATGATTTCTATAACTGGCGATGCCTCTCTTTTCCTCTTGATCAGTTCTACTCTAGCTCTCTGCCTCTCATACTTCTTCATAACCATATCCAATTCCAGACATGCAACATCATGACATCGGTAATAAAGTAGCAGCAGCATTCTCTAGACTATAAGCTTGTTGTGGACAGGGAATTTGTTTGTTTATTGTTGTATTATACTCTCCCAGAAGCTTAGTACTGTACTCTGCACATGATATGCACTCAATAAATATGAATGAAAGAATGAGTGAATTAATTTACTGAGGTACTACCTATTAAAAGACCCTATGGCACGTGCTTACATGGGCTATGAACCCCTTATATGGCAGGATCTTATTATCATATTATTAAACTAACCTACTCACTATACCTCATCCCCTTTTTCCCTCAGTTACCTTTGAGCTTCAGGTTAAATTCCGAGGAATCTGGCCTGCCCACCTCAGCTTCAGAATTCCCCTGGGCCACTGTCGACACCCAGGTAGTAGCAGTATTCCTTCTGAAGGGCAGAGTTCAGAATATTCTGGTAGGTTGACAGAATTATCAAGCATGAACCCGAGAACTCACAACAGAAACACTTGACCTACTATGCCCTGTGACAGCTAACAACAATAATAATAATAATGTTGGCATTTGTTAAGTGTTTACTATGTGCAGAGCCCTGTTCTAAGCACTGGGATAGCTACAGGGTAATCAGGTTGTCCCACATGAGGCTCACAGTCTTAATCCCCATTTGACAGATGAGGTAACTGAGGCACAGAGAAGTTAAGTGACTCGCCCACAGTCACACTGCTGACAAGTGGTAGAGCCGGGATTTGAACTCATGACCTCTGACGCCCAAGCCCATGTTCTTTCCACTAAGCCATGCTGCTTCTCAAATAATGGTGGTATTTATTAAGTGCTTACTATGTGCAAAGCACTGTTCTAAGTGCTGGGGGGGATAGAAGGTGATCAGGTTGTCCCATGTGGGGCTCACAATTTTAATCCCCATTTTACAGATGAGGTAACTGAGGCACAGAGAAGTGAAGTGACTTGCCCAAAGTCACACAGCTGTAAAGCGGCGGAGCCGGGATTAGGACCCATGACCTCTGACTCCCAAGCCCAGGCTCTTTCCATTGAGCCACGCTGGAAATGGCACTTTTCCCTTGGCTCACTCCAAATGCCCTACCCCCACCCTGCCTCTTGCAGCCCTTTCTCAAATCCCATTCCTATCCATACTCCTCAAATGACTGGATGTAACTGCTGCCTTCAATTCCTCTTCTATAACCCCTTCTTGATCTACTAAAATTTGGCCTCATTCCCTTCACATCCCCGAGATGACCTTTCCTTGCCAATCCAATTATCTGAATCCTAAATCTCTTTAACCCCCCAACCACCTTTGATGCCCTCAGCCACTCCAATCCTTTGAAAATGCTATCTAAATGTGATTTTGCCCACACAGTTCTTTCCTGATTTCCCTCCTGTCTCTTTGACCGTGCCTTTCAGTGGCACTTCCTCTGCCTCCCTTCCCTAACTCTGGGAGTCCCTCAATCCTCCGGTGTAAGTCTCCTTTTCTCTCACATTATGCTGTCTCTCTTAGAGAGCTCTTCCATTACCTTAACTTCAGATGTCTAAAATTTGCGTTGCAGAAAGATTTTGGGATTAGGAGTCAGAGAAATTGGGATCTAATCCTGGCTCTGCCACTTGTGGGTTGTGTGACTTTGGGCAACTCACTTACCTTCTTTGTGCTCTGTTTCCTCTCTGTAAAATGGGGAGTTAATGTCTTTTCTTCCTCCTCCTCAGAATGTGAGCCCAACGTGGAACAAGGACTGTATATGATCTGATTATTTTGTATCTACCCCAGCAATTAGTATAGTGCTTGCCACATGGTAAACCTTTAACACATACCACAGTTATCATTATTATTAGTAGTAATAGTATTTATTAAGCACTTATGCAGAGCACTGTATACTAAGCA
Organism: Ornithorhynchus anatinus; assembly: GCF_004115215.2. Classification (NCBI taxonomy): domain Eukaryota; kingdom Metazoa; phylum Chordata; class Mammalia; order Monotremata; family Ornithorhynchidae; genus Ornithorhynchus; species Ornithorhynchus anatinus. Next base: position 87,155,401 of record NC_041731.1, read on the forward strand.
CTAGAAGAAAATGCACAGGTGAGAATTAATCATGGTCTCCCTGTTAATCTCCCTGATGGTGATGATGATGTTGTTTCGATACATGTCAATTGTTAAATTTTCTTTTTGTGTCTGTACCCAACCTCTATTTTTACTTCATGAGGCTAGGTCAGATATGTCCCTTTAACAGCCAATGGATATATTTTGAAACAATGTTGAAAAAAGAATTACTGATAGTAAGTACAACTATTCCACCTTAAGAAACTGGTGAGTTCCCATAAGAACTATTTCCCCAATTCCCTGACCTTTATTTGTTGTCCAATATACATGGTCAGTGGATTGACATTGTTTCTTAAGGGAGGGATCAGGATTAGAAGAGTAATATCTTGAGCTTTAACTGTCTCAGTATTGAAAAGTCCCCAACTGCTCTGGTTAGCTGCTCAGCCATTAATTCAGACGATTTATGTCAGTAAACAGAGTAAAAGATGGATCAGACCGCTAATAATTTCTTATTATTATTCTTACCAGCATTCGGGACTTTTATAGGTACATTCCTACAAAACTGTCTAGTTTGCAAATGAAAACTGCACCTGACCTGGCTGTTTGCAGACTTTTTCATCTGGGCAGCTGCTGGGTGCTTCATAAAATGGATCAGAATTTCCAGCCATGGGAGAAGTGAGGCAGGATTATCTTCCCCTACTCGTTCCCTTTTTATCTCTGCCATATATTGCCCATTTCGCTAAAATCCACAGCCCAAGCTGGATCTCATACACCGGGTTCATAACTAGCAATTCATGGAGATGAAAGTCTAGAGAGAAAATGGCTGAATTCTGCGATAACCATATTTTAGGAAGTGAGAGCTTAGGGGAAGAAACCTATATTAGGGAGTAAATGCCTGTTCTTTGGGAAAATTTGATGAGAGGAATAATACATTGGAAAGAATAGCCTGATACAGAGTGAAGTGATTCAAAAGATGGGAAGTGATTTCTAGAGAAGAAATTTGAAGTGAAGAAATAAAAAGTCATAAACAACTCCTCTGCCATCATGACTCTAGTCATCTGGGCAGCAATAAATTCACAATATCACTCCAATGCTCAAAATGAAGATGGAATGTCATCATCAGAACCTTCTGGCATAAACACAAGTTCTGTGCCTATTTAGAGAATGAGGGCCAAATTGTGAGAACACAATGATAACCTTAATCCGTAAATCAATGGTATTTATTCACCACTCACTGTGTACGAAACACTGTACTAAGCACTTAGGAGAGATTATTACAATAGAGTTGGTACATGTGATCCATGCCCATAAAGAGCTTTCACGAGAAGACAGAAACCAAAATGAACTATAGTTAGGGGAAACACTAGAATATAAGGATGTGTACATAAATGTTGTGGAGGTGGAATAAATAATAATTATGGCATTTTTATGTGCTTACTATGTGCTGAGCACAGTTCTAAGCACTGAGGTACATACAGGGTAATCAGATTGTCCCATGTGAGGCTCACATTTTTTAATCCCCATTTTTAGAGATGAGGTAACTGAGGCACAGAGAAGTTAAGTGACTTGCCCAATGTCACACAGTAGACAAGTGGCAGAGCCAGGATTAGAACCCATGACCTCCGACTCCCAAGCCCGGGCTCTTTCCACTAAGCCACACTGTATATGAAAGCTCTTAAGTGATACACCCCAAAATGCATAGATGCAGTGAAAAAGGCAGGAAGGGGAAATGAGGGTTTAGTCAGGGAAGGCCTCATGGAGGAGATGTGATTTTAGGAAGGTTTTGAAGGTAGGGAGAAAATATGAAGGGGAAGGGAGTTTCAGGCCAGAGGGAGGATGTGGTCAAGAAATGAGTGGTGGGGTAGATGAGATCAAGGAAGATAGACTGGCATTATAGGAGTAGAGTGTGCTGACTGGGTTGTAGTGGGAGATCAGCAAGGTTAAGTAGGAGGGAGAGAGCTGAGTGAGCACCTTAAAGCTTATGGTAAGGAGTTTCTGTTTGATGCAGAGGTGGATGGGCAAACACTGGAGGTTTTTGAGGAATGGGGCTCCATGAAACGAATGCTTTTTTTTTTTCCCAGAAAAATGATCCAAGCAGCAAAGTAGAAGTTGGAGTGGAGATGGGAGAGATAGAAAGCAGGGAGGTCAGCTCTACAACCTAGAATCTGTTGGAGGTATTACCTGACTGAACTCAGTGTCCTAGAGAATAAGTACAGTTTGAGTGTACTTTCTGACAGTTAACTAGCACTATTATACTATCTAGTCATGACAGGAGGCTTTTTCCCTAAAAGAGACCTACCAGAAACCAACAGTAAGTGTCCCGGGTCATTATTAAAGATAGTTCTACGAGCTCTGCTCTATCAAATCAATCTCTGAATGGTATTTATTTATAGAGCTCTTCCTGGGTCAAAACCCAGTAATGAACAATTGGGAGAATACGACAAAGTAAATTTGATGGAGTCACTGTCCTCCATAGAAGAGTTTACTATCTTTAGGGCGATAAATGTAAGGTTGATGAAAAGCCCTGATCCTGTTGCTTAGTAAAATGGACAAAATGCACCAGATCATCATTTTCAAGTCCTGGGAGCCCCACTGGAGCATGGCACCCAGAAGCAGAATGGCTTAGTGAAGAGAGCCCTGGAAATCAGAAGGACTTGGGTTTTAATCCTTGCTCTGCCTCTTGTTTGCTGGGTGACCTTGGGAAAATCACTTCTTTTCTCTGGGCCTCAGTTCCCTCATCTGTAAAATAGGGATTAATATTGTGAGCCCTTTGTAGGACAGGGACTGTATCCAACCTGATTATCTTGTATCTACTCCAGCACTTAGAACAGTGCCTGGCACAATAGTAATAATTATGGTATTTTAGTAAGCACTTTATAAATGCCATTATCATTATTATTGTTATTATTATTACTAAATCCTGACTGGATTTCTTGCCTCTCTACCAGGCTGGACAGGAAATCACATAGGAAGTAGTGCCCCGAAAGATGCACAACTTCCTATCAATCAATCAATCACATTTATTGAAGGCTTACTCTGAGCAGAACAGTATACTAAACACTTGGCAGTGTATTATGTAACAGAGTTGGTAGACACTTTCCCTGCCCACAAGAGATTTACAGTACAGAGGAGGAAGATTAGAGTCCAGCAGCGATTAATTATGGGTGAAAGGGTAAAATGGTGGTGATGTTAGCAGGACTGTGAGATGCAGTAGAGGCTGCACTAGAGGTCTGAGTTGGGGCAACCTCTCCAGAACCACGCCCAAAAGAGAAAGGGCCTGACCTTCCCCATGCCTCCTTCGCCCCCTGCCTTTGGGGGTCTAGGACTGCACCAGAAAGAAGACATCTGACCCCTCTGGTCCCTCACCCAACACCTCTGACAGAGCCAGAGAAGGGCTTCGACCACCGCAGGACCATTGTAGGTAGGGAATGTGTTTGTTTATTTGTTATATTGTACTCTCCCAAGATCTTAGTACAGTGCTGTGTATATAGTAAGTGCTCAATAAATACGAATAACTGACTGATCCACTGGGCAAGCTAGCTCAAACTTAACATGTCAAACTGGACTCCTTATCTTCCCTCCCAAATCCTGTTTTCCTCCATGTCTTTCCCACTACTGTAAACAATATTACTATCCTCCCTATCTCACAAGCCTAAAATCTTGGTGCTGTCCTCGACTCATCTTTCTTGTTCAACCCATGTATTCAATCTGTCACAAATTCGGTCAATTCTATCTTCACAAGATTGTTAAAATCTGCCCTTTCTTCTCAATCCAAACTGCTACAATACTGATCCAATAACTTAATAATAATGATGATGATGCTATTTGTTAAGTGCTTACTATGTGCCAAGCACTGTTCTTAGCGCTGAGGGAGATAGAAGGTAATCACATTGTCCCACATGGGGCTCATCTTAATCCCCATTTTCCAGTTGAGGTAACTGAGGCACAGAGAAGTTAAGTGACTTGCCCAAGGTCACACAGTAGACTAGTGGTGGACTGGAATTAGAACCCACAACCTCTGACTCCCAAGGCCGGGATCTTTCCACTGAGGCACACTGACTTATCCTACCCCACCTTGATTACTGTATCAGCCTCCGTGCTGACCTCCCTTCTTGCTGTCATGCACATCATGCATGCATTTGGATATGTGACCTTTTAGCATTTGAGTAGCAGTGGGTCCTAATGGGTGGAACACAGGCCTGGGAGTCAGAAGGACCTGGGTTAGAACCAGAAGGTCAGGATTAGAACCTATGGCTCTGCCATGTGTCTGCTGTATCGCCAAGATCCGCCCTTTCCTCTCCATCCAAACAGTTATCTTACTGGTACAGGCTCTCATAATATCCCGGCTGGATTATTGTGTCAGCTTTCTCTCTGATCTCCCTCCTCCTGTCTCTCCCCACTCCAGTCTATTCTTCATTCCGCTGCCCAGATCATCTTCCTGCAGAAACGCTCTGGTCATGTCACTCCCCTCCTTAAAATCTTCCAGTGGTTGCCTATCAACCTCCACACAAAACAAACACTTCTCACTCTGGGCTTCAAGGCTCTCCATCACTTTGCCCCCTCCTACCTCTCCTCCCTTCTCTCTTTCTACCGCCCACCCACACATGCTCCGCTCATCTGCCACTCACCTCCTCACCGTCCCCCGTTCACACCTATCCCGCCTTCGACCCCTGGCCCACATCCTCCCTCTGTCCTGGAATTGCCCCCTCTCCTCACCTCTGCCAAAGTAACTCTCTTCCCCTCTTTAAAGCCCTACTGAGAGCTCACCTCCTCCAAGAGGCCTTCCCAGACTGAGCTTCCCCTTTTCCCTCTGGTCCCTCTGCTGCCTCTCTGCCCCACCCCTTCACCTCCCCTCAGCTAAGCCCCCTATCCCCCCTTTCCCTCTGCTCCTCCCCCTCTCCCTTCGCCTCCCCTCAGCACTGTGCTCATTTGTATATATTTTTATTACCCTATTTATTTTGTTAATGAGGTGTACATCCCCTTGAATCTATTTATTGCGATTAACTTGTCTTGTTTTTATCGCTCTGTCTCCTCTGATTAGACTGTAAGCCCATCAGTGGGCAGGGATTGTCTCTGTTGCCTAATTGTACATTCCAAGTGCTTAGTGCAGTGCTCTGCACATAGTAAGCACTCAATAAATACTATTGAATGAATGAATGCTGTATGTCCTTAGGCAAATCACTTAACTTCTCTGGGCTTCACTTTCCTTATGTATGAAATAGGGATAAATACTATAAGCACCATTTGGGATGTAGACTGTGTACAACTTGATTAGCTTGTACATAGTCCAGCAGGTAATACAGTTCCTGGCACATAGTAAGTGCTTAACAAATACCAAAAAAATGAAAAAAAAATTATCCCACACTCAACCCCATAGCACTTGTGTATATATCTTTAAATTACATATTTTAAACTATTTATACTAATGTCTGTCTCCCCCTCTGCAATGTAAACTCCTTGTGGGCAGGGAATATGTCTAACAACTCTGTTGTACTGCACTCTCCTAATTGCTCAGTACAAAACTCTGTATATAGAAAGCACTTAATAAATACCACTGATGATGTTGATGTGGGAAGAGTGGAAGATCACAACACAGAGAGGAAATAATCAGTCAATCATATGATTGAATGTTTAGTGTGTGTAGAGCACTGTGTTATACGTTTGGGAGAGTACATTATAATCAATAAAAAAAATCAATGGTATTTATTGAGCTCTTACCATGTACAGACCACTACTTGACAAAGAACAATGCCACAGAGCCGGTAAACTTGTTCCCTGCTCACAATGAGCTCGCAGACTAGAGAGGGAAACAGACATTAACATAAATAAATAAATTACCCATGTGTATATAGGGGCTGTATGGCTGAAGGTGGGGTGAATAGCAAGTGCCCAAAGGGTTCAGATCCAAGTGCATAAGAGATGCAGAAGGGAGTGGGATTCCAGGTAAAAGGGTTAATTGGGAAAGACAACTGGAAGAAATGTTACCTTAAGAAGTCTTTCAAGGTCGAGAGAGTGATGGTCTGGTGTATCGGGAGGAGGAGAGAGTTCCAGGCCAAAAGGAGGACTTGGGAACTGGGTTGGCAGGGAAAATGCTGGGACTGGTGCAAGTGAGCAAGCTGGAGCTAAAGGAACAAATTTTGCAGGCTGATCTGTAGAGGAGATCAGTGAGGTAAGGTAGGACGGGCAAGCTGATTGAGTGCTATAAAACCAGTGGTAAGGAGTTCCTGATTAATGCCAAGATCAATGGACAGCCACTCCAGATTCTTGAAGGTTGAGGAGACATATACTGGATGATTTTTTAAGAAAAATAATCCAGGCAGCAGGGTGAAGTAATAATAATAATAATAATGGTATTTGTTAAGTGCTTACTATGTGCCAAGCACTGTTCTAAGTGCTGAGGTAGGTACAAGGTAATCAGGTTGTCCCACGTGGGGCTAACTATCTTAAACCCCATTTTACAGATGAGGTAACTGAGGCACAGAGAAGTTAAGTGACTTGCCCATAGTCACACAGCAGACAAGTGGCAGAGCTGGGATTAGAACCCACAACCTTTGACTCCCAAGCCCATGTTCTTTCTCCTAAACCACACTGCTTCTCAAGTATGGCCTGGTCTGGGGAGAGACAGGAGGCAGGGAAGTCAGTGAAGAAGCATACCCTGAAATCAAGATGGCTAGAATAAGTGCTTGGATTAATATAATAGCAGTTTCGATGGAGAGAAAAAGGTGAATTTTAGAGATGTTGTGAAGGTTTAACTGACGGGATTTGCTGACAGATTGAATATGTGGGTTGTTTGACAGAGATGAGCTGAGGATAATGCCAAGGCTATGGGCTCCTGAGACAAGTATTGTCTAAGTCGAAGAGAAAGGCAGGAGAGTGGTATTGTGTACATTAATGAGAAAGGCAGGGAAAGGGCCTTGTTTGGGCAGGATGATAAGGAGTTCTGTTTTGGACATGAACAGTTCTGTTCTGTTCAAGTATCAGAAGGACTTTCACTTAGAGATGTCCTGAAGGCAGGAAGACATACAAGACTGCAGAGAAGGAGAGAGGTCTGGGCTGGAGAGGTAAATTTGGGAATTATCCACATAAAGATGGTAATTAAAAGCCATGGGAGCAAGTGAATTATCCAAGGGAGGGGATGGAGATGGAGAATAGAAGGGGATCCAGACAGAGACTTGAGGGGACCCCACCCCCCCACCCCACTGTCAGAGCATGGGAGGCAGAGGAGGAGGAGCTGTCAGAGAGATAGGAAGAGAACCAGGAGAGGACACTGTCAGTAAAGCTCAGGTTGAAAAATGTTTCAAGGAGAAGGGGCTAGTTCAGTTATGAAGACAGCTGAGATGTCTAGGAGATTAGGATGGAATAGAAGCTTTTGGATTTGGCAAGAAGAAGGTTGGTAGAAATGTTCATTGCTCACAGGGAGCATACAGCCTAGAGGGCTATAAAGTAAAATTAGGAGAAAGTTAGGGAAAAGAACAGGATAGACTTGGCAAGATAGTACTTACAAAGTACTAGGTAAAAAAAAAAAAGTTCAGAAAAGAGATTTGTCTGAGGGCCTAAAGTTGTTGTATCGTAATAGCAAATAGAAGAGGGAAAGAAGAAAAAAGAAAGGCAAAAATAAAACAGGAAATAGTACCAGTGGAAAATGAAATGTATAGGCGAGTAGGACAAAGAGAGGGCTGAAAACATAAAGAAAAAAACAGAAGAAAAAGAGGGATATAGAAATGAGGCCTAAGAAAAGTAAGAAATGGGAGAAACAGAAAGAGACAGTGTGCTTTAACAATGAAAGAATAATAATAATAATGTTGGTATTTCTTAAGCACTAAACTATGGGCAGAGCACTGCTCTAAGCACTGGCGTTGATACAGGGGAATGAGGTTGTCCCACTTGAGGTTCACAGTCTTCATCTCCATTTTACAGATGAGGGAACTGAGGCACAGAGAAGTGAAGTGACTTGCCCACAGTCGCATAGCTGACAAGTGGCAGATCTGGGATTTGAACCCATGACCTCTGACTCCAAAGCCCGGGCTCTTTCCACTGAAGAGGATGATGTGATGTGAAAAGGTGGGAGAGACTGGGGTTAGATAGGAAGCAAAGCCAATGGAATAATTATAATAGTAATTATGGTATTTGTTAAGCACTTACTATGTGCCAGGCACTGTACTAAGTGCTGGGATGCATACAAGCAAATCAGGTTGGACACAGTCCCTGTCCCCACGAGGCTCACAGTCTTCATCCCCATTTTACAAATGAGGTAACTGAGGCACAGAAAAGTGAATAGGCTTGTCCAAAGCCACACAGCAGACTTTGGGAGTCTGCTTGCATAGAGGCTTGCATAGTCAGTCATCAATCATATTTCTTGAGTGCTTACTGTGTGCTGAGCAGTTTAGTGAAAAGAGCACAGGCTTGGAGTCAGATGTAGGACGTGGGTTCTAATCCTGGATCAGCCACTTGTCTGCTTTGTGTCCCCTTCGGCAAACCACTTAACTTCTCTGTGCCTCAGTTACCTCATCTTTAAAATGGTGATTTAAGACTGTGAGCCCCATGTGGGATAACCTGATTAGCTTATATCTACCTCAGGGCTTAGAACAGTGCTTGACACATAGTAAGTGCTTAACAAATACCATAATTATTATTATTATTATTACTGCACAAAGCACTTGGAAAAATACAATATAACAAAATAAAAGACACATTTCCTTCCCACAATGAACTGATAGTCTAGAGGAGGAGATAGACATTAGTATAAATAAATAAAATAATAGATAATGATAATAATCGTCATTATTATGGTACTTGTTCAGCATTTACTATGTGCCAAGTACTGTTCCAAGCACTGGGGTAGATACAAGTTAACTAGAATGGACAAGGTCCTTGTCTCTCATGGGGCTAACACTCATCCACATTTCACAAATGAATTAACTGGGTCACAGAGAAGTTAAGTGACTTGCCCTAGGGCACATAGCAGAAAGTGATGGAGTCAGGATTAGAAACCAGGACCTTCTGATTCATTCATTCATTCAATCATTCATTCAATCATATTTATTGAGCCCTTACGTGTGCAGAGCACTGTACTAAGCGCTTGGAAACTACAATTCGGCAACAGAGACAATCCCTACAACCCAACAGTGGGCTCACAGTCTACCAGGGGGAGACAGACAATAAAACAAAACAGGTAGACAGACATCAATACCATCAAAATGGATAATTAGAATTATAGATATATACACATCATTAATAAACTAGAGTAATAAATATGGACAAATATACACAAGTGCTGTGGCGAGGGGAAGGGGGAAGAGCAGAGGGAGAGAGTAGGTGGAGATGGGGAGGGGAGGAGGAGCAGAGGAAAAGGGGGGCTCAGTCTGGGAAGGCCTCTGGACGTGGTGAACTCTCAGGAGGGTTTTGAAGGGGGAGAAGAGAGCTAGTTTGGTGGATGTGAGGAGGGAGGGCATTCCAGGCTAGAGGTAGGATATGGGCCAGGGATTGACGGCAGGACAAGTGAGATCGAGGCACAGTGAGGAGGTTAGACTGTAAGCCCGTTAGACTGTTAGACCCCGATTAGACTGTAAGCCCGTCAAACGGCAGGGACTGTCTCTATCTGTTGCCTACTTGTTCATCCCAAGCGCTTAGTACAGTGCTCTGCACATAGTAAGCGCTCAATAAATACTATTGAATGAATGAATGAATGAAAGGTTAGTGGCGGCAGAGGAGAGGAGTGTGTGGGCTGGGCTGTAGAAGAAGCGAAGGGAGGTGATGTAGGAGGGGTCAAGGGGATGGAGAACTTTGAAGCCAATAGTGAGCAGTTTTTGCTTCATGCGAAGGTTGATAGGCAGTCACTGGAGATTTTTGATTCCCAAGCCTGTGTTCTATACATTAAGCCACACTGCTACTCAAACCGTTACACCCACAATAAACCAAGGAAAATTTGGGCTGCTCTTGCTCCTTCCCACACCAGCTACCCCCTCCCCCACCCACCCACACACCCTATTAAAAATCTAGAGACGTCTCATCCTGGGCCCTAGCTGGAATTCGGGCTAAGGGGTAAAGATAAGGACATCCTGGTTTTGGGAGAGGGTCATTTCTCCAACATATTGATATGTACTTAAGTGCTGTCTGGCTGGGAGGGGAGATGTCTGAGAACTAATAACAGAATGTCAATGTTTATTCTGCTAGAGACATTTTAACTGTGTGGAAGTTCTCCGTCCTGAAAGTTCAATCGGTATTGTGGTAGTACGGTGCCTCAACTGCACCAAGAAGACAGACTCTGGTATAAGGGCTTACATTTTGTTTAGTATTCATTTAGCAATCAAAGTCTGTGGGGAATGACTTGGAGAATCAAGTTTCATTACATTCATTCCAGCAGCAAAATGTTAAGTGGATATGAAGGTGATAACCTTTGTGATTTATCACTGCATTTTTTATTTTGTTGAAGGTTTATTTATTTATTTTTTAAGTATTAAATTAAGGGAGAAGATAAGAGCAAGGGATAAAGGTACAAGAGGAAAGTGTAGAGGAAAGAGAGAAATAGAAAGGCAGCATTTTGCTTCTGTTTCTTTGGATTTCATGTTTTGGATTTGGATTTCATGATTTTCATGTTTCATGATTTCATGTTTCATGTTGCTTTGGATTTCATGATTTGGATGTTTTCCTGATCTAGAATTAAGTGTGGTATTCTTCTTGACTTATCTGGCTAGTAAAAAGGGTTGTGAGGAAGCACTACCGTGATTCTGTCTCCTCCTTTTAGACTGTGAGCCCGTTGTTAGGCAGGGATTGTCCCTATCTGTTGCTGAATTGTACATTCTAAGCACTTAGTAAGTGCTCTGCACACAGAAAGTGCTCAATAAATATGATTGAATGAATGAATGAATTCTTAGTAACCTCCTGACTGCTACTATTTTATTCTTCTTTCCAGGTGGGTGCTATATTGATTGACTCTTCCTGGTTTTCAGGGGCCTAATGGGGGAAGAGGTGAAAGGGTGATCAGAGACATTTGAGACATTAGGGATTTTGCTGTGGGTTTTGCGTTAGTTGTATAAATTTAGTATCTAAAGTTGATATATGCCTTATTGCGATCCTGGTGTGAGGGAGAGGGTTCTTAGTCACACAACAAAACCACTGCTGCTGTGTTTGATATGGAGGAATTTGTAGATTTAGTTTCACACCCTTTTTCTCTGTAGGAATTTAGAATATATTTCTACCTGTGGATGCTGGCATTAAATACAAAATGTTTGGGAAAGGTATGAGTCTCTCCATGACTTCTCCACGATTACCAATTACTTTTCACAAAATGCTTCACTGATCATAGTAATTGTTATGATAGTTGTGGCATATTAAGTACTTACTATTTGCTAAATGCTGAGATAGAGACAAGATCAGGAGATCAGGCACAGGTCCCATGTCTGAGGTGTCCTTAGAGGAACTCTGTGGCTATTAAAAGGGCCTACTATAGCCATCCCATCCACATGCCCACACTGCCTGCCCTCCCCTGCTTTCCACACCATCTACCACCCCTGCTAGGCTAAACATAGCCAGGCAACATAGAGAAGAGGAGAAAATCTATGGAGCTTGGAAAGCACCCACACAAACATAAGTATATGTATCAGCACCTGCAGGATCAGGGATATATTTGCATATTCTATGGAGTAGCAGCAATACTTTTAGTATCACCTGTGTTTTTGAGTACCTCTGGATGCAGAGCACAATTCAAGGAAGTCAAGATGATTAAAGAAGTAGGTCCATACCCTAGCCCCTAGCCCCACTTCTTCTATGTATAAAATGTACAAATGTATTTTTTGTACATTGCATATATCTTTAGATGTTACTGCTTACCTTACCCGTAACTTACTGTAGGGTCTTTTCCCTCTGCCGGAATGTAAGCTTCTTGAGAGCAGAGATAACATCTACTTAGTCTACTGAACTCCCAAGCTCTGAGTAGGGTGCTCATCAGAGAGTAAGTGATGGATGGATTGTATGGTATCATTAGGAAAATAAACGTGCATCAAGAACTCATTTTTCTTCATCAAAATAACTTCTCACTTCCTCTCTCATGTGGAAATATTAAAATGGATGCTCAAGCAAGAAATGGTGATTCACCTTATTCCAAAGGACAAATTCTTCAATTTTTTTTTCTAATCATCGTGCTCAATTTTGACACCTATCAACTACAAAGATGAATGTAACTCTAGTATCATCAGACTTCAGTTAGCGAAGAAGGAGGTTCCAAGTGATTGCAAGTGAAAAAATCTGTGGCAAGAGATTGTAAAGTAAGACTGATAGCAAGTTCAATTTATAAAGACTAGATAGGTCAGACATACCAGGACTTTTCAGGTACCCTATTCAGTGCCTACAAAAGGAATGCATTTTGAATGGAAACTCCCTCGAGGAAAGATTCCTTTCTATGGAAGGTTCAGCAACTGCTGTGATTTGAAAATGCCATACCAAGCCCATGAATGTAGAATTAGATGCATTCTTTTCATGGGAACTGTGCCTTGATCTCAGAACAACAAGAATAATATATGGTACTTTGTAAATCTCATTGCTAAATAAATAAATTATGATTACTTTTTGATTTTTTCTTTTGTTTTCAAAAAATACGTTGGTAAATGTATAGTTTTTCATCACCAGAAAAATTCAATCTAATATTCAGAAACCTTAGTAACAAATCCTTCCATTGGACTTTCTGCATTTGTGATAGTGGACTAAGAATCATATTGAAGTTGTCACATAATTCACTCATACTAATTTCTGCTTCAGGAAATCATATTTCTCCTTGAAAGTAATCTGGACCTAAGAAGATTCTAGAAAGTTTATACTACAGTGATATCAATTCTCAGCCATGTGACTGAGAGGTTCCAACAATTCGCCAGCCAACATATGTTTTTCTCCATAAAAAGTTATTAATAAATCAATCAGTTGTATTTATTGAGCACTTACTATGTGCAGAGCACTGTATTAAGGGCATGGGAGAGTACTAAACAACAGAATTAGAAGAGAGCTTGCCTGCCCACTACAAGTTTACAGTCTAAACAGGGAGACAGACATTAATATATTTATAATATATAATTTAAAGATATGTACATAAGTGCTGCATGGTTGGGGGTGGGGCAAATATCAAAGGTCCAAAGGTCATGGTTTGAAGTGCATAGATGATGCAAAAGGGAGAGAAAGCTGGGGAAAAGAGGGTTTAATTAGGGAAGTTACTGTCTGAAATGGAATTTACATGCTTTCAGTTGTGATCTCAGGCAAGTCACTTAAATACTCTGTGCCTCAGTTTCCTCCTCTGTAAAATAAGAATTGACTGTGAGCCACATGTGGGACATGGACTGTGTCCAGCGTGTTTAACCTGTATCTACCTCAGCTCTTAGTACAGTGCCTGGCACATAGTAAGTACTTAACAAATACCATTTTAAAAAAAAAGAACTCCCCTCCCTAGCAAAAGATTTATCTATTCAAAGGTACAGGCTCCTCTTTGAGCCCAGAAAGATTGGAGATTGTAAACTCCTGTAAACTCCTTTAGTCCTGAAGCTCCCTGTGGGCAGGGAAAGAGAAGCAGCATGGCTCAGTGGAAAAAGCACCAGTCTTGGGAGTCAGAGGTCACGGGCTCTAATCCTGGACCTGCAAATTGTCTGCTGTATGACCTTGGGCAAGTCTCTCTATTTCTCTGTGCTTCAGTTACCTAATCTGTAAAATGTGGATTAAGACTGTGAGCCACACGTTGGACAACCTGTTTACCTTGTATCTCCCTGCTGTTTAGAACAGTGCTTGGCACACAGTGCTTAACAAATACCAACATTATTATTACTATTATTAAGTAAAAAATAATGCTTAACAAATGTGTTAATATAAATAATAATAATATATTATTTAATTATAATTTATTTAATTATAATATTTAATTTAATAATTTAAATTATTTATTAATAATTTATTTAATAATAATAATAATAATGTTGGTATTTGTTAAGTGCTTACTATGTGCCAAGCACTGTTCTAAGCACTGGGATAGATACAAGGTAATTAAGTTGTCCCATGTAAGGCTCACAGTCTTCATCCCCATTTTACAGATAAGGTAACTGAGACACAGGGAAGTTGTGACTTGCCCAAGGTCACACAGCTGACAGGCAGTGGATCCAGTATTAGAACCCATGACCTCTGACTCCCAAGCCCTTGCTCTTTCCATTAAGCCTCACTGCTCTCTGTTATAGTGTTCCTTCCCAAGGGCTTAGTGTAATGCCCTGCACACAGTAAGCACTCAATGAATATGATAGATTGGTTGATGGGAAAAAGGGCCCCACAGGTTCTCAGTTCCTTCTGCAATCCTACCTTCTTTAACTAAACCAACTTTCAAGACTCCATAGCCTCTGAGTATCTGGATGTGAATTCATATCCAAGAATATACATCAAACGGTTCTACGATTAGAAGAGGCAGATGGTACAAGAAGCCAGAATTCTCTTCAATAGAAGAATCCTGTGAGCTACAACCGATTCTCATTTTTTATTCTACCTCAAAGGACCTTAGATTCCCTTTTTTGCTGATTCTTTCAATTCTTCCATGTACCAACATGTCTTCTACCGCCTGTCAGCTCTGTCCTTTTCTATTCCTTATGGATCTTCTGCCTTGTCAGATCAGCTAACTTTTCCCTTTAGCTCCCTCTTTGAAACCTCTTTCTTCCACAAAATACATGGTAGATTTGCCTCTTGCTAATTTCTGACTCTCTTAACTCCATGCAGCTAAGCCTCCCTCAGATCAAAATCTTTGTGGATGGAATTCCAATACACATTTCACTGAATGAGCGTTGAACAAAAATGATAAATAAGCAAGAATTTAGGACTCTGATATATATGAAATCACCATTAACATGTATGTAAAGATCAATTTATGCACTATTTATTTGTATATTTATACATTTACTGATTTTTCTTGCTATTATTGGTTGCATTTGTGTTTTTACCGTCACCTCTACACTAGGTATGCAGTTCATGTTGGTCTGTCTCCCCCAGTAGACTGTAAAATTCCTTCCAGTAGGGATGAAGAACTTAGACCAGTGCAACTTAGACCAGTGCTCTGCACACAGCAGACACTTAATAAATGTTATTAAATATAGTTTGAAAGAATGCATGAACAGGTCTCCATCTTTTGTCATGAGTGGATGTCCTTTGGTCCCATTTTTTATTCTACATTTGGGCTAAGTAAAAATGCACACTATTGGTAAATGTTACAACCAGCACTTGGCCCATTTTTCACAATGTATTTCTAGCTGATAAACCAGTATCATTCTGATCTGGGGAATTAAGAATATTTTGACTAATTCTGGGTTGTGAAAAAATGCCTTTGTATCTTGCTCTATATTGGGAAACAAGGACAGGAATGTTCACATAATTTATTGAGCCAAGATTGAAAATCCACATTTAATCAGCAAAGGGGTTAGGGGTCAAATTTTCACATACAATTTATTCTTTATCCAGCAATTTTTCTCCTTATAAAGTATTTATGCCCTCAAGTCTAGCAACAGTACTTCACTCTAATACACATGTATCTGCAAAGGAACTAAACTTTGGTGCAAGATCAGCTCTAAATCAATGGCATAAAAATAGTAAAATCTGTGGGAATTCTGCAGGAATGGAGATTTGAATTGTGGCCTATGGTGTTTAGGTTCTAAAATGGTTACAATCCTCCCTGCATCTGAGCCCCAAACAGATCCTTTAGCAGAGAGAAAAATCACTTTGGTGAGAAACTTCCTTCACATTCAAATGTTGCAGGAGTGAAAATAAGACAGCCCCATATCAGTACACTTCAGAACAGAGGCTTTCTCCCAATCAATCAATTGATGGTATTTATTGAATCCTTACTATGTGCCAAACACTGTACTAATTATTTGGGAGAGTATGATACTACAGAATTAGCAGACACATTCCCTGCCCATAACAAGTTTACCCCTTCCTCTGCTTGGTGAGGCAGAAAAAAATCTAAGTGACTTTAGAATCTATGCTTCTATATCAACTGACTGAAAATTCTTCCCTCTTTCTCATCCCTTTTTTAAAAACTATATTTGTTAAGCACTTACTATGTGCCACGTACTGTACTAAGCAATGGGGTAGGTATATGAAAATCAAGTTGGACACAGTTCATGTTTCACAGAGGCTCACAGTCTTAATCCCTGTTTTACAGATGAGGCAACTGAGTCACTGAGTTACATGACTTATCCAAAGTCTCACAGCAGACAAGAAATGGAGTCAGGATTAAAATCCAGGTCTCCTGACTCCCAGGCCCATGCTCTTTTCACTAGACCCCATTGCTGCTCTTTTGAAAGAATAAACCCAAATATCATAATCTCAGAAACAGTCTGTTGGGAAATCTGATGGGAATTCTAAACTTCTGAATGATGCTCATTTATAGTATGTATGTAGTATGTAGTTATGCTCATTAACGTCCTTTCTTAAATCAAGGTCAACTCAAGGTCTGCCAGTCTGGGAATAGGATTCTTGGCAGAAAGTCCTGGTACTTTCTCCTTTTTTGTCTTCTTACCATTTTTTTAATGATATTTGTTAAGCACTTACTATGTGTCAGGCACTGTACAGTGAGCTAGGGTAGATATAAGATAATCAGTTTGTATACAGTCCATGACAGTCTTAATACCCATTTTACAGATAAATTTAACTGAGGTACAGAAATTTAGTGACTTGCCTTGTGTCGTGGTTATTATTGCTCACTGAAAATATTGTTCTTCTCTTTCTTTCCTTACATATCTTCTATGTTGTTCTGACAATATATTTCCAATAATATATTGTTCATTCATTCATTCATTCAATAGTATTTATTGAGCGCTTACTATGTGCAGAGCACTGTACTAAGCGCTTGGGATGAACAAGTCGACAACAGATAGAGACAGTCCCTGCCGTTTGACGGGCTTACAGTCTAATCGGGGGACATGGACAGACAAGAACAATGGCAATAAATAGAGTCAAGGGGAAGAACATCTCGTAAAAACAGTGGCAACTAAATAGAATCAAGGCGATGTACAATTCATTAACAAAATATTGCCAATATTGGGAAAATATACTGTTAGTATTAGTAGTAATAGGAGTGATGCTATTTATTAATTGCTTACTGGGTGCGAAACACTGTATTAAATGCTGGGAAAAATAGACACAGAGATTTCAACAAGAACTGACCACAGAGAAACCACAGCTTTGCCAGCTCTTCGAACTCTTGGAAAAGAGGAGAACAACCCCCAGGTGATTGTTGTTGACTCTGTGATTTTCTTGATGTCATACCATACTCTCCCTGGGTGTGAGACTGTGGTGAATTCTTGCTCCACACCGGCATGGAAACCCAGCCCTCTAAGACTATCAATGGGACAGCCTCTCCATCCCCTCCTCTTCCTGGAACATGGTGCAAGCTGCATCCTGGCACCATGCCATCGAATCAAGCAGCTTTCTGCTACCTTGGGAGGCAGAGCCAACATCCCTGGTGATTCTAGGTCTCCCTTGAATCACACTGTTACCAGTTTCCCCATTTTCCCCAATTAGCAACATATAAATAAATAACAGTACCTTTTAAAAATCATCAAATCTTCATAGAAAATTCCTTTTATTCAGGCTATTATAGGAGAATAGGAAAGTGGAGAATCCATGTATTGAAGAAAAAATAAAGATGGCTGCTGTAGAGGAAGAGAGGGAGAGATGGTGGCAGAGTCTATGCTCATGTGTGGTGGCCATCTAGATGAGGTCTCCAGGGTTCCCACCATCTTGAATATCCCAAGGGCCTCCCTTTAAAAATGATAATGATGCTAGTTACTAAGCACTTACTGTGTGCCAACACAGGAGTAGATAAAAGACAATCAGAGTTGACATAGGCCCTCTCCTACACAGAGCTCTCAGTCTAAGAGGAGAGAACAGAGAAATGATGTAAAACCTCATTTTACAGATGGAAACGGAGCACAGAGACGTTATTGCTCAAGGCCACTGAGCAGGCAAGTGGCAGAGCAGGGATTAGAATGCTGGTCTCCTGTCTCACATGCCTTTGCTCTTTCCACTAGGCCAGCTGGGAAGATCAGGAAGCACACTGCTGTTCCAGCACTGTATCATTCCGAGAGGACTGCTCGCCTCCCGGACTGAACCCGACTCTGGTTAAAGGTTGATGGAGAATCACTAAAATATGCATTTAACTTGCATTAAAGTTTTACAGAACCAATTCTAATTTTGCAATCCTAAAAAAAGGGGAATGATTTACGGAGTCCTTAATGCTGTATCTTACTCTTTGGGCCGCTACTTCACAGTCATTAAACTTGTAGAGAGTTCTATATGCAGCGGAATTGAATTTCTCTGTGCTTTTTTATACATGGCGTAAATAGGGTAGTATAAACTATACATGGCCTTAAAAACTCTCAGAGTTAGGTGATTCCTTAGATGCTTGTGGGGACCAAAGGTTATTGCTCAATGCTACTTTGCTGCACCAGAAGGAAAGACCAAAGTAGTTGGAAATTGCAGGATGCCAGAAACATGAACAGGAAAAATATAAAGAAAGCTTCCTTCTGTTTTTGTAAATGTAGAATTAAAATTACAAATGAAAGCTGAATTGGCTAGAGATAACAATATAGGCTTAAATTAACATTTACTATCAGAGTAGGGATAACCTGCAGTCACTAGCAATTTCCAAAGACAGTGCTACATTTGGGAGAAAGAAAAAAAGAGAGTGAAATACCCTGAATAAAAAGTAAAGAGCTTCTATTTCTCACTTATCAAACTCAATTGTCCTCCAGACAGTAGTCCTACACATTCAATGAAGAAAACTGAGATTCTTCTGGAGGGAGAAATCTAAGAGAAAAAATTAAAGTATGTATTTAATCAATCAATATGTATTTATTAATTACACTGTGAGCACAGCAATGCATTAAATACTTGGGGAAAATACACTATTTAGAGTTGATAGAAGCATTCCCTATCCACAAGAAGCTTACAGTCCTCAAAGTCTTAAAGACCTGTGTTGTTTGTGTATTTGTTTTTATTGAGAAATGCAGGATATTGTGGGGACTTTTATTTTGAAAGTATTCTTCAAGTGAAAAGTGAAAAGTTTTTGGGTTTTTTTTAAGATGCTTTTGTTAAACGCTTACTTTGTGCCAAGCACTCTGTTAATGCTGGAATAAGATACAAGATAATGAGGTTGGACACAGTCCATGTCCCACATGGGGTTCACACAGTCTTAATCACCATTTTACAAGTGAGGTAACTGAGTCACAGAGATTTGAAATGACTTGCCAAATGGTCACACAGCAGACAAGTGGCAGAACTGGGATTAGAGCCGAGTTCAGGATCTGGGCTCCAGCTCACAAAGTTTAATCACTTTGTATAAATTTAGTAACTTTAAAAAAGATTCTACTGAAAATATAGGTCATTTTGGAAAAATACTTTCTTTTACAACACTACTTTCAGTGGCATAAAACTGCTAGTCATAGATATTGTTTCCTTTGAAATAGTTCTACAATATTGATGTGCTGTGGGACTAATCATGTTTGTTGTGCCCTTGGAGTCCCTATTTTAGAAGCTTTCTTTGGCTATTCTGAATGCTATATTCTGTTCATAATGGTGAAATAGATCCAGAATGTACAACTGCAGTTTAAAACTTTTCCATAGTTTGAAAAAGATAAATAGAAGGTATGAACAGTAATCGAATATGGCCTTAAAATATGACCAACATGAGTGAAATTAGAGAATGCTATACTGTCTTCAAGAATATAAAATCAAATTATATCATTCAAAAATTATGTTTGTGTATTTTATAAGGCAGTAGCCCTAGGAAGCAATGTGACATAATGGAAAAAGCATGGATTTTAGAGTTACAAAACTTGGGTTCTAATCCCAGCTCTGCTATTGGCTTGTTGTGTGACCTCAGGCAAATCATTTAACCACTCAACTTTAGGACCATAGAACCCCCAGTGTGCACTCTATTAATTGTCAAAATTTTTTTTTAACATGATAGGTGAGAACCGTGGAGCTATTCAGCTAGATTATTTTTTAGGATTAACGTTGTTTCATTCATTCATTCATTCATTCAATAGTATTTATTGAGCACTTACTATGTGCAGAGCACTGTACTAAGCGCTTGGAATGAACAAGTCGGCAACAGATAGGGACAGTCCCTGCCGTTTGACCGGCTTATAGTCTAATCGGGGGAGACAGACAGACAAGAACAATGGCAATAAATAGAGTCAAGGGGAAGAACATCTCATTAAAAAAATGGCAACTAAATAGAATCAAGGCAATGTACATTTCATTAACAAAATAAATAAGGTAATGAAAATATATACAGTTGAGCAGACAAGTACAGTGCTGAGGAGATGGGAAGGGAGAGGGGGAGAAGCAGAGGGAAATGGGGAGAAAAGAGGGTTAAGCTGCGGAGAGGTGAAGGGGGGCGGTGGAGGGAGTAGAGGGAGAAGGGGAGCTCAGTCTGGGAAGGCCTCTTGGAGGAGGTGAGTTTTAAGTAGGGTTTTGAAGAGGGGAAGAGAATCAGTTTGGTGGAGGTGATGAGGGAGGGCATTCCAGGACCGTGGGAGGACGTGGCCCAGGGGTCGACAGCGGGATAGGCGAGACCGAGGGACGGTGAGGAGGTGGGCAGCAGAGGAGTGGACCGTGCGGGGTGGGCAGTAGAAAGAAGGGAGGAGAGATAGGAAGGGGCAAGGTGATGTAGAGCCTTGAAGCCTAGAGTGAGGAGTTTTTGTTTGGAGCGGAGGTTGATAGGCAACCACTGGAGGTGTTTAAGAAGGGGAGTGACATGCCCAGATCGTTTCTGCAGGAAGATGAGCTGGGCAGTGGAGTGAGAATAGACTGGAGTGGGGCGAGAGAGGCGGAGGGGAGATCAGAGAGAAGCCTGACACAGTAGTCTAGCCGGGATATAACGAGAGCCTGTAACAGTAAGGTAGCCGTTTGGATGGAGAGGAAAGTGCGGATCTTGGCGATATTGTAAAGGTGAAACCGGCAGGTCTTGGTAACAGATAGGATGTGTGGGGTGAACGAGAGAGACGAGTCAAGGATGACACCGAGACTGCGGGCCTGAGAGATGGGAAGGATGGTCGTGCCATCCACGGTGATAGGGAAGTCTGGGAGAGGACCGGGCTTGGGAGGGAAGATGAGGAGCTCAGTCTTGCTCATGTTGAGTTTTAGGTGGCGGGCCGACATCCAGGTGGAGACATCCTGGAGGCAGGAGGAGATGTGAGCCTGAAGGGAGGGGGAGAGGACAGGGGAAGAGATGTAGATCTGTGTGTCATCTGCGTAAAGATGGTAGTCAAAGCCGTGAGAGCGAATGAGTTCACCAAGGGAGTGAGTGTAAATGGAGAACAGAAGAGGGCCAAGAACTGACCCTTGAGGAACTCCAACAGTTAAAGGATGGGAGGGGGAGGAGGCTCCAGCGTAGGAGACCGAGAATGATCGGCCAGAGAGGTAAGAGGAGAACCAGGAGAGGACGGAGTCCGTGAAGCCAAGCTGAGATAAGGTATGGAGGAGGAGGGGATGGTCGACATTGTCAAAGGCAGCAGAGAGGTCAAGGAGGATTAGAATGGAGTAGGAGCCATTGGATTTGGCAAGAAGGAGGTCATGGGTGACCTTAGAGAGAGCAGTCTCTGTAGAGTGGAGGGGAAGGAAGCCAGATTGGAGGGGGTCCAGGAGAGAATGGGAGTTAAGGAATTCTAAGCAGCAATTGTAGACGACTCGTTCTAGGATTTTGGAAAGGAATTCATTCATTCATTCAATAGTATTTATTGAGTGCTTACTATGTGCAGAGCACTGTACTAAGCGCTTGGAATGAACAAGTCGGCAACAGATAGAGACAGTAGTAGGGAGATAGGGCGATAACTGGAAGGGGAAGTGGGGTCGAGAGCGGGTTTTTTTAGGATAGGGGAGACGTGGGCATGTTTGAAGGCAGAGGGGAAGGAGTCATTGGAGATTGAGTGGTCAAAAATAGAAGTTAAGGAAGGGAGGAGGGCAGGGGCGATGTTTTTAATAAGGTGGGAGGGAAATTAGGTCCGAGGTGCAGGTGGAGGGGGTAGCACTTGCAAGGAGGGAGGAGATCTCCTCTGAGGATACTGCAGGGAAGGATGGAAAAGTAGGGGGGAGGGTTGGTGAGGTGAGGGGGAGGGGAGAGGCGGAGGGGTGACTTTGGGGAGCTCAGACCTGATTGGGTTGATTTTTGTGATGAAGTAGGTGGCCAGATCATTGGGGGTGAGAAATGGGGGAGCGGGAGGAATGGGGGCCTAAAGAGAGAGTTAAAGGTCCGGAACAATTGGCGGGGGTGACGGGCATGGGTGTCGATGAGGGAGAGAAGAAGTTTTGCCTGGTAGAGGAGAGGGCAGAGTTAAGGCAGGAAAGGATAAATTTAAAGTGTGTGAAGTTGGCTTGGTGCTTGGACTTTCGCCAGCAGCGCTCAGCAGCTCAAGCATAGGAGTGTAGGAGGTGGACAGAGGAGGTGATCCAGGGCTGTGGGTTAGTGGAGCGAGAGCGGTGGAGGGAAAGGGGGGCGAGAGAGTCGAGATGAGTAGAGAGGGTGGAGTTGAGAGCGGAGACCTGATCATCGAGAGTGGGAAGTGAGGACAGGGCGGCAAGGTGAGGAGAGATGCTTTTGGAAAGACAGATGGGATCAAGAGAGCGGAGGTCTCTGTGGGGCAGTAGCAAAGATTTGCGGGGGGGGGGGGAGTGTGAGAGATGAGGCAGGTGAGAAGGTTATGGTCAGAAAGAGGGATTTCAGAGTTGGTGAGGGAGGAGATAGTGCAGTGGTAGGAGATGACGAGATCGAGGGTGTGACCGAGTCGGTGAGTGGGCGCGGTATGGTGGAGCAGGAGGTCGGCAGAGTCGAGGAGGGATAGCAGGCGGGCGGCAGAGGAGTCATTGAGTACATCCATATGGATTTGGAAGTCTCCGAGGATCAGAGTGGGCAGAGGGAAGGAGAGAGGGAAGGTGAGAAAGGGGCCAAGGTGGTTGAAGAAGTCGGAGGTGGGACCAGGAGGGCGGTAGATGACAGCGACAAGTATCTGGAGGGGGTGGTAGAGGCGAATGATATGGGCTTCGAAGGAGGGGAAGGGGCGGGGGGGAGGAGGGATAGTGCGGAAGTGGCAATGGGGTGAGAGGAGGAAGCTGATGCCTCCTCCCTTACCGGTGAGTCTGGGGGAGTGGGAGAAGGAGAGGCCTCCGCTGGAGAGAGCAGTGGCGGAGACCGTGTTTTCAGGAGTGAGCCACATTTCTGAAAGGGCGAGGAGGAGGAGAGAGCGGGAAAGGAAAAGGTCATGGACTTTTCCCAAGGGACTACTATTTCTCTCTGACTCTGACTTGTAAGATACCATGATGAGGGCTCAGTTGCATAGTTGTTAGTAGGCAGAAGGACCTCAGAGAAGCAGCGTGGCTCAGTGGAAAGAGCATGGGCTATGGAGTCAGGGCTCATGAGTTCGAATCCCAGCTCTGCCACTTGTCGGCTGTGTGACTGTGGGCAAGTCACTTAACTTCTCTGTGCCTCAGTTCCCTCATCTGTAAAATGGGGATTAAGACTGTGAGCCCCACGTGGGACAACCTGATTCCCCTATGTCTACCCCAGCGCTTAGAACAGTGCTCGGCACATAGTAAGCGCTTAACAAATACCAACATTATTATGGTCTCCAGAGGATGCATAGCTCTGAGCACTGTCCTCCAGGGAAAGCTAACAGAGTCTGTGGTCACTGATGCTGATGAATCATGTCTAGGGATTGAGAGATATAAGAAAAGGTGGGGAATATTTTTTAAACTGTAATGAAACATCAGCCAAAGATGCTCTTAGAGATATGCATAATGGGCTGTGTAAAATTAAAAGAAAAATGAATATATTTTGTTGACACTATTTCTTTGGTACAGTGCATGAACTATAACATAAACTTTTTCTTAACACAGAGTTCATCAAGACTGTAATCTCCGTGTTGTAGGAGAATATAGATAATTTGAAGTTTGACAAAAACTTCAATTTGATAAGATGATTGTTGATAACAGAATTTGAAACCAATACCAGTATACTTTCAATCTGCTGGTATAGGCTGAAGAGCTTGAAACAACATAGAATAAAATTGTTTTCTCTAAAAGATTTGTGCAGTAGGCACCATATGATGTTAGACTTAACTACACCAAATTAAAGCTGCGGTAGTAGCTTCTCCAGTGAAGAAAAGCCTGATACAGTACTCTAGTTGCATTCTCTGAATTGGAATGTCAAGACAGTATTTGTTGCTCAATGCAAAGAGCATGAATGGGACTAGGAATCAAAAAGGTTCCACAACATGGCACATTATTTGCTAAGGCAGGTACTTCAGGAGAAATCCTTCAACATGATATATGAAGTGGCATTTTTAAATGTCTTCAGGTCAGTCTTTCTCTAGGTTTGAATTACTAAGTAGTCTGATCTGGTGAGCATGAGGAGGAGCCGGGGAAGAAGGAGGGAAATTCCATGAATCTAGGGAGGAAGGAACCCAGTTTGACCATAGGATTTATTCCAAAACTGAAGCGTATGTGGTTGAACTTGGAGATGACCCTCATGACAGAGGAGACCCAAGTTTGGGCGTCACAGTCATGGTTCTCTCAGCCTGTTACAGGCAACTGCTGCTTCTGCTGGCACTATTGGGGCTGCGGGAGGGGAGTGGAGGGAGCTGGAGAGCTACAGTTACTATCCCCTTCCACGGTTCTGTACCCTGTAGAGGTGGAGCAGCTGTGGGTGTCATCCAGCTCTGGTGGGCACCAACTCTAATGGGATGTTTCGTGAACCTGACTTCTACCCAGCCTGTGCCAGCTATCCACCGCCCCCTCACACATACACACATACACCACACACACACCTCCCCTCGGCCCCCTCCACGATTCCCCAAAGATCAGGAGTAGCTAAGGAATACCCCAGCTCTGGTGAGGCATTTGATGAGCCAGGTATCATCTACCCCTCCCAGCACCCCTCTTCTGGCTCCTCTGTGACCCCTCTGCCCCCCAAAGAACCAGGATGACTGCAGGAATAGAGAAGTGACAGCCCCAACTCCAAACCCATCCTAAATCAGGGGCAGTGGACTGGATTTGGGGAATGATTTTGGTTTTGATTTGTCAGAAGCACTCTTTCTGTCGCTAATAAAATTTTAATAAAGTTTTAGATCCTGTTGGCAGGAAGGCAAGGACAGTGCAGCTGGGGACCTGGGGAGGTAGTGGGGGTGGGGGGGACAATAAAAAAGGTGGTACATAGCAGCAATAACCAAACAAACAAGATGTCTCATAATTGTGGCATAAAATTAATAACTTCAACTGAGTGATTGTAGATCAGCTGGGGGAGCCCAGGATAGCTGTAATCCAATCAGAAATAGTATAGAGTATCTGCATCCCTCTGGTTTACAAATCAGTAAACCTGAGTTCTAATTCCAGTTGTGCCACTGGCATGCTTGGTGATCTTGGGCAAGTCACTACCCTCAGCCTCCTCAGAAGTGGCTTTCCCCACCTCTTAGATAGTAAGCTCTGTAAGTAATGAGAACTATGTCTGATCTGATTGTATGTATAATAATAATAATACAATGATAATGGTACTTGTTAAGTGCTTACTATGTGCCAAGCACTGTTCTAAGCTCTGGGGTAGATACAAATTAATTTGGTTGGACACAGTCTGTGTCCCTTATAGGTTCTGCACTCATTATCCCCATTTTACGGATGAGGTAAATGAGGCCCAGAGAAGATAAATGGCTTGCCAGAGTCACACAGCAGACAAGTGGCAGAAGCAGGATTAAAACTGAGAGCTTTTTGACTCCCAAGCCCTTGCTCTAGCCAATAAGCCGCACTGTTTCTACACCAGCATTTAATACATGCTTTGATGAATAGGAAGTGCTTAATATATTGTTTTAATCAGTTAACCATAAAAGGTTTAGACTCTTAGGGTCTTCATTGCTTCATTATTTTAAGATTTAAAAAAACCTGCAAAAGCAAAATGAAATTAATATTATATAGACAAATTGCTTACGTGAAACAGAAGCAGTGGCTGTTGTTTTGTGGACTTTGGTATGTTTCTCTGACACAATTTTCCTCTCTGAGTATAAATCCATGTGTGAAATCCATGTGCAAATCTTAATGTCAATATGTGTGCAAATGTGTATGTGAAAGTGATAGCAACTGAGGGGGATGTGCTGAATTTAGTGGGACTCTATTCCTGGTTATTCTATTTCCTTGCCTTTTTCTATGACTTTTAACTATGTATAGTATTTCACAGGAGAGACAGTAAGTCCCTGTGAAGATCCAGGTCTCTACGTACTTTGCCATAATTATCTGCGGCCTCTCATGGCAGTGCAGATTAAAGGCTTCCTACTATAAATTGAAACCAGCATCCCCTAGACAGCAGTATAAGAGAAAGGAGGCCATGGATATATAGAAACAAATTTTATAAAGAGAAGCCCTGTATCCAGAGAAGTACAAGGGAGAACTGGAGGAACTTGGGACAAGGAAGTATGGACCAGGTTCAATCTAATCAGTCAATCAATCAATAATATTTATTGAATACCTACTGTATGCAGAGCACTGTAATATGTGCTTGGGAGGGTACAGTATAACAGAGTTGGTAGACATGTTCTCTGTCCTCAAGGAGCTTACAAGTCCAGAGGGAT
This sequence comes from Ornithorhynchus anatinus, assembly GCF_004115215.2. Taxonomy (NCBI): domain Eukaryota; kingdom Metazoa; phylum Chordata; class Mammalia; order Monotremata; family Ornithorhynchidae; genus Ornithorhynchus; species Ornithorhynchus anatinus. The sequence goes on from NC_041731.1 coordinate 87,182,001, forward strand.
AGACAGCTATTAATATGAACTACAGATATGTTCAGAAGTTCTGTGGGGCTGAAGGAGGGCTAGATAAGGATACAAATCCAAAGACAAGGATAATGTGGAAGGGAGAGGGAATAGAGGAAATGAGGGCTAGAAGAGAAGACCTCTTGGAGAAAATGTGATTTTAATAAGGCTTTGAAGTTGGTAAGAGCAATAGTATAACTGATGTGAATGGAGAGGGAGTTCCAGGCCAGAGATAGGATGAAGGTGAGGGGTTGGCAGTAGCATTGATGAGATAGAGATACAGTGAGTAGATTGGCATTAGAGGAGAGAAGTGAGCTTTCCCTATTGTAGTAGCATATCAGTGAGAAAAAGAGAGAAGGGGACAAGGTGATTAAGTGCTTTAAGGCTAACAGTAAGGTGTTTCTATTTGATGTGGAGGTGAATGGACAAGCACTGGAGGTTCCTAGGGAGTGGGTACATATGAAGTGAAGGGTTTTGTAGAAAAGTGATCTGTACAGCAGAATGAAATATGGACTGGAGTGGGGTAAGACAGGAGTCAGGAAGGTCAGCAAGGAGGCTGATGAAGTAGTCCAGGAGGAGTAAGATAAGTGAATTGAACGATGTGGTAGCAGTTTGTATGGAGAACGCTCAGATTTTAGAGATATTGTGAAGGTAGAACCTACAGGATCTGGTGACAGATTGAATATGTGGGTTGAATAAGCGCGATGAGTCGAGGATAACACCAAGATTACAGGTTTGCGAGACAGAGAGTAGGTGGTGCTGTTTGGAGTGATGAGAAAGTCAACTGGGGGGAAAGGGTTTGGGTGAGAAGATAAGGAATTCTGGTTTGGATGTTAACTTTGAAGTTCTACTGAAACTGTACTTTGTAACTTCAGTCAATCAATGCTTTATTGAGCATTTCTTGTATGGAGAACACTGATCTTGGTGCTTGAGAAGGTTACAGTACTGTAGAACTGGTAGACATGATCCCTGCCCATAGAGATTACAGTATAGAAGGAATTCGCTGAAGTTGTTTAACACACACTAAAATGTGACTATGAGTCTTATTGTGTGCAGAGTATTGTATTAAGAGCTTGGAAGAGTACAATATAAGAATATAACAGGGATATTCCCTGCTCACAATGAATTTACAATCTAGAGGGGGGTCTGAGTATCTTTGTATCTGTTTTTGTGGAATGTATGAATGTGTGTGTTTGTGTGTGTTTGTGTGTGTGTGATTTACTTTGCTCCAACATTTCAAAGTCAGGTAGGAGGGACCAAGCCACTAATATAAATAAATTTAGAGATCAGGAATGCTGCAGGAAAAGAAATGTATGTCAGGGGCTCTGGAATGATGGGTAAAAAATGTCTGATTTTAGAGAGTTGAAGATGTCTAACAAAGGTGGGAGGACATATTGTTGGAAATTGCCAAGCTATTCCAGTATCACAGGATGGAGAAGGATATACCCTCCTTGGGGTTCCTGGGCTTTAAGCCCTACCCTCTGCTTGGATTTTCTCAAAGTTACTAGAGAGCCAGCTCCTGAAAGGCTACTGAAAGAAATGTTCTGTCACTGACTACTAAAACCTAGTGGTAAGATAACTGCTTCAAAAAAACATCAGTTAAGCAGAGGGAACTAAGAAACATTCTACATATTTTTGCTGTATTATTAATGAAAACAGACACAACATCTTAATAAGTAAGTGATGGATTGTAGTCTCTAGTCCCATTCCCCAGCAGAAGTTCTCCAGGACAGAAGACCTGAATCTTACACACCAGATCTTTCATTTTGTCTTCATAATAGCCTTTCAAGTTAGGGAGGAGCAGGTTTAATAACTCCTGTTTACAGAGAGGAAACTGAGGAAGAGAGAAGTAAAGCAACTTGTATAAGGGTCACAAATAAGGAGGCTTGGGTCAGAGATGGGACTCAGATATTTCAAGGTAATTAGTTCTCACATATATAAAAGGGGAGCAACAGTGGAATAAGAGAAGCACAGGTTCTAAATGTAGATAGGTGCTCATCATATTTGAAAAAGACCCAGTTATAGCAAAATTCACCTATGAAAGTGTGGGAGGATGATAATGCCAAAGCAGGATCCACAGCCCAGCCATATTATGCACTCAGAAATGTTGTTCCCTGTTATGTAATTTTCGATGCTTGCAGCACCTGGAGTAGTTTTCTCTTTTCCTTCCTTGTTTCTCATTCCTTATGAAGCTATTGCTTGAAGGGGTCACTCCTTTCCAGCAACATACTGGCCTATCCTCAGCACCTGACTTTTAGTTCTCAGCTGGAAAGCAACATCGTCTGAGTCTCTGTCCTAAAAATGCTTTCTCTGCTCACCTTACTTTCGGTGGTCAAACTTCACGTCCCCAAAGAGGACTTGTTTGAGTATCCTGCTGATGCTCATTCTCCTCACATGTCCCACCCAGTCAGTATACCCATTTTAAAATGAGCAGAGACTTAATTCTGAGGGACTGACTACATTCCAAAACTTCACTGTATGTGATCTTGTCATTTGATATGCCCAATAGATGATGCTGACGAAACAGCTCAATGAGCCAGAGATAACATCTGTGGGTGTTTCAGGTCAAAACACTGTAGAGAGGGCAGAGCAACATTATATCTCCACAGACTTTTAGTTTGGTCTGGAGCCACATAAAATACAGCTGCCACAGTCTGTTTGACAGCCTCTCAAAGGATATGATGGTTTCTTGATTTGGTTTCCTTTTTTCTTGTCTGTCATTGTGTTGTTGACAATGTGCTGCCTAAGCAACAGATATCTGTGACAATATTCAACTTTGTGCTACCAAAATAAATGTTTGTTTCATGGTATTTGTTAAGCACTTACTATGTGTCAAACATTGTTCTGTGCTGGGGTAGATAGAAGGTAATCAGGTAGTCCCACGTGGGGCTCACAGTCTTAATCCCCATCTTAAAGATGAGGTAACTGAGGCACAGAGAAGTTAAGTGACTTGCCCAAGGTCACACAGCAGACAGGTGGCAGAGCCAGGATTAGAACCCACATCCTCTGACTTCCAAGCCTTTGCTCTTTCCACTAAACCACACTGATATTAATCTTTGAATGACAGTTTCTAGGATTTTGGATGATGCACAAAGTCTATTGAGTTGAAAGAGTTTTCCAGAGGTACAGAAGCATCTCCTATCACCTAACTCCAGACAGTGACTTCCTTGTGGGTAGAGAATGTTTCTACCAACCTTATTGTATCACACTCTCCCAAGTGTTTAGTACAGTACCCTGAACACAATAGGTTCTCAGTAAATACCATTGACGGAGATACCCAGGTCACTTGCTGCAGCTTGCAGGTTGGTTGCACAGACTACGTTGAATGGACCAGGCCCTCTACACACCCCTGTTTTACTCCACTGTCAATGGGGAATGATCAGACAGGCCACTCATGGCTCTGATCTGGCCAGCCTTGCTGTGGTGTAGTCTTAGAACCTTTAAGAAGCCTTCAGGGCAGCCAAAATTGCTAAGTAAATTCCAGAGCCCAGATCTACAGAGAAGCAGTGTGGCTCAGTAGAACAAGCACAGACTTGGGGGTCAGAGGTCATGGGTTTGAATCCCAGCTCTGCCACTTGTCAGCTGTGTGACTGTGGGCAAGTCACTTCACTTCTCTGTGCCTCAGTTACCTCATCTGTAAAATGGGGATTAAAACTGTGAGCCTCACGTGGGACAACCTGATTACCCTGTATCTACCCCAGGGCTTAGAACAGTGCTCTGCACATAGTAAGCATTTAACAAATACCAACATTATTTTATTATTAAATGTTTTTGTAAATCTGTGAAACTGTGCAGAGGTCTTGGTTCTGTTCCTTTAGCTTGTCCTGCACCTGACACACATCAAAGATCATGTGCACTGTACCACATTATGGTCTGAAGCCTCAGAATGATTCCCAGAACTTTCAGTCAATGATTTTGCTTAGTAGTCTATTCAGAATTATTCCAGCACGATCTTGTCAGCAAAGAAGAGGAATAAGATGTCTGAATAATAGCTGCAATCTGATCATTCACCTTTTTTCTTCAAGATGATACACTGATGATAGCATCTCAGATCTTTTGCCATTTCCTCAGGGGCCCATTCATTGAAAGAGCAAGTATAAGTCACCTCTATATTCTTAGACCTTGGCATATGTACCATCTTATTCAGGTACTTTTCCATTTTTTGTGGCTCTAACTGCTGCCATGATTTCTCCAATAGTTAGCACAAGGACCATATCTTCATATATTGGAAGGTTTTGAATGTCTTATGGAGCCTCATCTTCATTTGTAGGCTCGAAGGGTAGCTTTTAAGATACAAATCACTCTGTTACACTGAATGATACTTTCAGTGCTTCTTCTGTTAAATTAAAACTGAGAGCTTCTTTGTGTACAAACAAATTAGATGAGGAAGGGTGACTGAGAAGAATATTTGCCAGTCATTCTGACTTCTGGTGTCTGAGGAGAAGAATGTTCTGCCAAAGTATGATTGCTCTGAAATGATTTTCAGAGCCTAGAGGTGCCTCCACCAACTGCAGTTTACTATTGGCTTCCAATACTTCTAATATATTTATACAGAAGATCTGTTAAAACAAATCTTCATTTGCCAGCAGACCTAAATAACTATTGCCATTCAACCTTCCTAAGAATTGCTTCTGGGCAAATGCAAACCAAAAAGAACAGACTGATCAATTTAGCTGAATATTTGATTTTTATTTTAAAGCAGAAGGGAAGTTTGGAGTTTGGCCACTCAGTTGAAGATTTGTAACAAAAACTGTAGAGCAATGGGAAATAATGATGGGAGTGGAGCTGTACATAATAGGTACAGTTTTTTCTGTTTCTGTCATGATAACCACTGTTCTACACTTTGGTCTGAAGTCACTTTGGAATTCAGGAAGTGTGTAATTGACTTTTCTAAATGGTAGCCTGGTAAGGAGGATTCTGGCTAGAACCTCCGGCAAGACCCCCTCCAATCTGGCTTCCGTCCCCTCCACTCTACCGAGACTGCTCTCTCTAAGGTCACCCATGACCTCCTTCTTGCCAAATCCAATGGATCCTACTCCATTCTAATCCTCCTTGACCTCTCTGCTGCCTTTGACACTGTCGACCATCCCCTCCTCCTCCATACCTTATCTCACCTTGGCTTCACGGACTCTGTCCTCTCCTGGTTCTCCTCTTACCTCTCTGGCCGATCATTCTCGGTCTCCTTCGCTGGAGCTTCCTCCCCCTCCCATCCTTTAACTGTTGGAGTTCCTCAAGGGTCAGTTCTTGGCCCTCTTCTGTTCTCCATTTACACTCACTCCCTCGGTGAACTCATTCGCTCTCACGGCTTTGACTACCATATCTACGCAGATGACACGCAGATCTACATCTCCGCCCCTGTCCTCTCCCCCTCCCTTCAGGCTCGCATCTCCTCCTGCCTCCAGGACGTCTCCACCTGGATGTCGGCCCGCCACCTAAAACTCAACATGAGCAAGACTGAGCTCCTCATCTTCCCTCCCAAACCCGGTCCTCTCCCAGACTTCTCTATCACCGTTGATGGCACGACCATCCTTCCCGTCTCTCCGCAATCTCGGTGTCATCCTTGACTCGTCCCTCTCGTTCACCCCACACATCCTATCCGTTACCGAGACCTGCCGGTTTCACCTCTACAATATCGCCAAGATCCGCCCTTTCCTCTCCACCCAAACGGCTACCTTACTATTACGGGCTCTCGTTATATCCCGGCTAGACTACTGTGTCAGCCTTCTCTCTGACCTCCCTTCCTCCTCTCTTGCCCCGCTCCGGTCTATTCTTCACTCCGCTGCCCGGCTCATCTTCCTGCAGAAACGATCTGGGCCTGTCACTCCCCTTCTTAAACAACTCCAGTGGTTGCCTATCGACCTCCGCTCCAAACAAAAACTCCTCACTCTAGGCTTCGAGGCTCTCCATCACCTTGCCCCTTCCTACCTCTCCTCCCTTCTCTCTTTCTACCGCCCACCCCGCACGCTCCGCTCCTCCGCCGCCCACCTCCTCACCGTCCCTCGGTCTCGCCTATCCCGCCGTCGACCCCTGGGTCACGTCCTCCCGCGGTCCTGGAACGCCCTCCCTCCTCACCTCCGCCAAACTGATTCTCTTTCCCTCTTCAAAACCCTACTTAAAACTCACATCCTCCAAGAGGCGTTCCCAGACTGAGCTCCTCTTCCCCCTCTACTCCCTCTGCCATCCCCCCTTTACCTCTCCGCAGCTAAAGCCTCATTTTCCCCTTTTCCCTCTGCTCCTCCACCTCTCCCTTCCCATCCCCACAGCACTGTACTCGTCCGCCCAACTGTATATATTTTCGTTACCCTATTTATTTTGTTAATGAATTGTACATCGCCTTGATTCTATTTAGTTGCCATTGTTTTTACGAGATGTTCTTCCCCTTGACGCTGTTTATTGCCATTGTTCTTGTCTGTCCGTCTCCCCCAATTAGACTGTAAGCCCGTCAAACGGCAGGGACTGTCTCTATCTGTTGCCGACTTGTTCATCCCAAGCACTTAGTACAGTGCTCTGCACATAGTAAGCGCTCAATAAATACTATTGAATGAATGACAAACCAAAGAGACATCTTGTAGTTCCCCCTTCAATTTTGATAATGATATTTTACAAGATACTTAAATTCCTAGAACTTCTTTAAATGCAATACTCAGGACACTCTCACAGGCATCTGTGGATTTAACCCTCACCACATTTGCTGATTTCTGCTGGAATGTCAAGTCCAAATGTTGTTTTATTGTTTTCCATGACTTTAACTGCAGCAGTTATTTCCTCAAAAGTTGAGGCTAAGACTTTGACTTCACATTTGGGGCAATTTTCGGTAGTGCCTCCTCCTAAAAGATGCAATTTGACTCTTCAAATATACGGTGAATGGTTGGGGAGTAGAATTCAGTCAATATAGTTTACTGAACAGTTACAGTTTGCAGAGCACTGTATTAAAGACTTGGGAGTCAAGGAGGCCTACAGGAGGGCTGATGCAGATGTTGAACCTAGGAATTGACAAGTGCTTAGGTCAGTGTGGTGTATGGATGGAGAAGAAGGAACAAATTATGTAGATGTTGTAAAGGAAGAAGTGATGGGGATTGAAAAAATGAGAGGAGTAAAGGACAATGCCAAGTTTGTGGGCTTGAGAGATGGAAAGGATCTGTCACCAGAGATGAGAAATTTAAGTGGAGGAAAGGATTTGGGAGGAAAGATAGAACATAAACCTCAGCATTGCTGTATGTTTGATAATTGGGCAGAGCACTGAGGACCTAGCTGGAGTAGGGGCATAGCTGGGCTAGTAAATTCATCTAATTCTAATGACATCAGGTTCCTAAATTGGACTTACAAGGACATATTTATTTATACACCCAATTACATGAGTCATTGCTCCTTATTATACAGCAAGAATCATAAAACCTTTTGCTCTTCAGCAGAGGTCCTGCTATTGACTCTAAGAGAAGAATAGTGGGTAGTGGACTGTCTAGTACATGTCTGTATGTACACTTATATGGAAATATATACATCCCCCCTCCCAACCTCAGAACACTTATGTACATATCTGTAATTTTATTTGTGTTGATGTCTGCCTCCCCCACTCTAGACTAAAGGCCTGTTATGGGTGGGGAATGTGACTATTTATTGCTGTATTGTACTCTTCCAAGTGTTTAATACAGTGCTCTGCACACAATAAGTGCTCAATAAATATGAATGAATGAACATGTACATATACTAGGCAGTCCACTATCCATTATATCTTCTGGTGTCAAATTACAAATACCTTTTTCCTTATGTTTGTTAAAAAAATGACATTTACTTTTAATTAAACAAAGTAATTGAAAGCTGTTGTTACTACTGACTGGAAAAGCCACGAGGCTCAGTGGAAAGACCCAGGCTTGGGAGTCAGAGATCATGGGTTCAAATCCCAGCTCTACCACTTGTCAGCTGTGTGACTGTGGGCAAGTCACTTCACTTCTCTGTGCCTCAGTTACCTCATCTGGAAAATGGGGATGAAGACTGTGAGCCTCACGTGGGACAACCTGATTACCCTGTATCTACCCCAGTGCTTAGAACAGTGCTCTGCACATAGTAAGTACTTAACAAATGCCAATATAATTATTAAATATTTAACAGAACTACAATCATTCAGTAATGATCTAAAATCTATTCATCACTGTAGAAATTAGCATCCTTCCTGTAATATACATATAAATATGCATCCTTTTTGCTTGAAGACAGTCACTTATTAATCTGTCATATTTGAGTTTATTTCTTAAACAGAATAATCTAAGTTTATGTTTTGATTCTCTAATAATGTTCTTTTAGGGTAGCTGATTATATTACATTCCCAAGGCATAACACATTCACAGATCTTTGAAAAAAAAAGTAATTTTCTGTGGTTATAATTGAATCAATCTTTAGCTGGGCTAAAGTAGTGGTGCACTGGTAAGAGACACATGAACTTTCAGTTCTAAAAGCCTGAATTCACCTATTTTGTTTTTAAGTGAAATGAGTGAGAACAGTTTAATTTAGTGCCTAGGGCTCTAATGAATATTGCTAACAAAGTCTTCATGGAATAAGGGCCCATTTGAGAATAAGGGCTATGCTGATGAAGAGACAGTAAGGTGATCATGCTAGACTCCATCATGTCCAGATACCATCAATATCAATCAATCCTTTTATCGAGTGCTTACTGTGTGCAGAGCACTTTACTAAGCTCTTGAAAGAGTACATTCCCTGCCCACAAAGAGCTCACAGTCTAGAAGGGGAGACAGACATTCATGAAATAAAATAATAATAATAATGATGATGGCATTTGTTAAGCGCTTACTATGTGCAAAGCACTGTTCTAAACCCTGGGGAGGATACAAGGTGATCAGGTTGTCCCAAGTGGGGCTCACAGTCTTAAACCCCATTTTACAAATGGGGTAACTGAGGCCCAGAGAAGTTAAGTGACTTGCCCAAAGTCACACAGCTGACAAGTGGCTGAGCTGGGATTTGAACCCATGACCTCTGATTCCCAAGCCCGGGCTCTTTCCACTGAGCCAAGCTTCTTCTCAATTATGGAAATGGATATAAGTGCTTTGGGGCTGAGAGTGGTATAATAACAATAATGAATAAGAATAATAATTAATAAGAATAATAACAATAAGGGTACTTGTTAAGTGTTTACAATGTGCCAAGCACTGTTCTAAGCACTGGGGAATATACAAGTTAATCAGGTGGGACACAGTCTCTTTCCCACATGGGGCTCACACTCTTAATCCCCATTTGATATTTGAGATGAATATCATATTCTGAAAGTGTATAGATCCAAGTGTACAGATGATCCTGAAGGGAGTGAATGTCGAGGAAATGAGGGCTTAATCAGGGAAGGACTCTTGGAAGAAGTATGATTTGAATATGGCTTTAAAGGGGGGAGCTAGGTCTATCATATATAAAGGGGGAAGGAGTTCCTAAGGAAAATTTTACCTCCAACTTCTTCCCAGATCCACTTATATAGTTGCTACTAAGGTCAAGCAAATAGTATTAATTACCTTGCACTTTAAAGCATTATTGGTATATTCTAAAACAATTTTGAGATTCTTACCAATCCATGGTGTGCACTTGCAGAGATTGAGTATGAATTTTTTCCAAACAAAGTGACTGTATTGTTCTCTAGACTGTAAGCTCTTTGCTGGACTGTAAACATACCTACCAACTCTGATGTATTGTACTTTCCCAGGTATTTAGTCTGGGGCTCTGCTCATCATAAGTGGTCAAACAAATACCACTGATTGACTCAAAAATGTATGCTTACTGAGCAGTTTAAAATTAATAAAGTGAGTAGGAAAAATAAAAACAAATAGACCCCAACCTTGATTTTAAGAATTCTCACTATGCATTCAGTGAATCATACAATCACGGGCAAATACCTATGTGACGACCAAGAAGGTGTTATGTCAGTGTCAAGACTTGATTTTCTGGTAATACTTTTTGTGGGTGTGGTATTTCACTGGTTGTACTGCAGAATAGCAGAATCCTCAAGCACTAGACCAGCTTAGCAGAGAGTTTCTTGAAACGCAAATATGGTGATGTTTGTCCAAAAATTTTGTTACCGTTCATTCCAAGTGAAGGCAGTAAGCAATTGAATCTTGTCAATGCTGTTTATATTAAAAGAATAAATCTCAAAATGTAAGTAGTGGATTCACAGATAACTGTTAGTTACTCTTTCTACATTAAAATATGTTTTAATTTTAAAATATTGTGGACATCCAGTTGTCTTAGTAACTTATATTCTCTGGGATAAATGATAAAGCACTGAAAGAAATCCCCCAAAGAAACATTGTGCATATATGACCCACATGAATGAACCAGTCCTGGGAGTCTATGCCTACAAATACTTTTCAAGATCATTAAACCTCTTTTCTCATTAATTCAATTTTCCTTTGTGAAGGAACATTCCCACTCCACTTACAGTAATCAGCCTTTCAGATGTGAGCTATTTTTATGCAAGTATTGTCTCATAAGATAAAGCTTCTTGAACAATCACGAGGCAACTCTGTCGGTCTTCTTTCAAGTCACTGCTAATCCAGAACATTAAAGTGTTTTTACTTAAGTAGCTCCATTATCCAGAAAATCATTTTTTCTGGGAGGAATTCAGAAATATTACTGAATAACTCTCAAAGACACTAGGTGATACTAGATGAGGAAAAGTCAGCACTCAAGTCCTATTCTCTCAACTGAGAGGGTTCAGTAGGTGTGGCTTCCCCCATCACCACAGGAGAGATGGGACAGAGCAGTGTGCAAGTCTGAGTACCTGTGGGAAACAGTGTGGTCTAGTGTAAAGAGTCTGGGTCTGAGTTGGATGACCTGGTTTCTAATACCAGCTATTTGTCTGCCATTTGTCTGCTATATGACTTTGGAAAAGTCACTTAACTTCTCTGTACCTCATTTTCCTCAACTGTAAAATGAGAATTCAGTGTCTGTTCTACCTCCTACTTAGCCAGTGAACCCCATGTGGAACAGAGATTTTGACCTGATTAACTTTTATCTACCCCAGTGCTAACTTTATGTATAATATGTGCTTAATACTATTGTAATTATTTTTATTATTATTACCTCAACTACTGTTCTGACCCCTGGATTTGAAGTTTGACCTCTAAGTGCAGCTGGGAATCATAGGAAAATATGAATAAGTTGTAGCCATAGTATTAAGTACCTACTCTGTGTAAAGCACTGTGAAGAAAATGCATAGGTAAGAATTAGCCACTATCACTGGCTCCCCAGGGATTCTCAATCTAAGAATAAACAGAGAAAGTTTGGTGATGGATGTTTAAGGAAATATGAAATGATAGAAACACAACAATAACAGGAGACAAGAAAAATATTAAATAGAACCAGAGCATTTGGACAACAAGAGCAATAGGCTACTCTGCTTAAAAGAGCAGAGTTTCACGCTCCTCCTGGATCAGAGTCCATCAGCCACAACATCAGTCACACAGTTTGGGGGAGGCTCTTGGTTGCTACTGCTTGGGGACTTGCTGCCATGTTGGCAGAGTACTAGTCCAGAGTGATCCTAAGGAGTGCCCTAGGATGGTATGGAGGGAGAGGGGTGGGGATTCCCAAGGATGCTTTTTGTTGGTCTAGACAGGCAGGAGGAAAAAAGCATGGGCTGCTCTCCTTAAGTCCTTCCTGTCTCATGGTTAGGTTCCAGTCAGAGAAGCATCAGAGAAAAAGACCGAAGAAGTAGGGGAAGCTGTGAAATGTACTTGGGATCCAGAAAGAAGTTGACTTGGAAATAAGCTGGGCATTCATTTCCAAACTCACCACAGTTTTTCACCTGAGTTGACTTTTCCTTGGCTCCTGGATTGTAGGAAGCTGAGCCACAGAGCTCCACCTCTCTCTTCCTGATGCACTCTCCTCTCCCACCCCATCCCCAATCCCTTCCAACCTCTCTCTCTCATATGATGAGGACAACCTGTGGGCCCCAAGTCCACCACCACAGTCAAGGGGGGATACCAAGGATTAGGTAAGCAAAACCTATATTAGGGAAGTAAGTGTAGTCATAATTTTAACAAGTCTAGGCACACATTCCCTGCCCACAAAGAGCTTACAGTCTTGAGGGAGGGACAGACATTAATATAAATAAAAAATTTCAGATCTGGGCATAATTGTTGTGGGGCTTAGGGAAGTGTGAATAAAGGGAGCAAATCAGAGCAGTGCAGAAGGGAGTGGGAAAAGAGGAAATGAGGGTTTAGTCACGGAAGGCCTCTTGATGGAGATGTGCTCTCAATAAAAGATTGAAGTCGGGGGGAGGGCAGATTAATTTTCTATCGGATATGAAGAGGGAGGAGGTTTCAGGCCAGAGGCAGGAGGAGGGTGAGAGATCAGGGCTAAATTGATGACACTGAGAACAGTAAATAGGTTTGAATTAGAGAAGCAAAGTGTGCCGGCTAGGTTGTCATAGGAGAGAGGCTAGATGAGGTAGGAGAGGGCAAAGTGATTAAGTGCTTTAAAATCAATGGAAAGAAATTTCTGTTTGATGCAAAGGTGGATAAGCAACCACAGGAGGTTCTTGATGAATGGAGAAACATGGACTAAATGTTTTTGTAGAAAAATGATCCAGGCAACAAAGTGAAGTTTGAACTGGACTGGGGAGACACCAGAGGTAGGGTGGTCAGGAAATTAATTTATTCATTCCATCGTATTAATTGAGCACTTACTGTGTGCAAAGAACTGTATTAAGAGACTGGAAGGGTACAATACAACAACAAACGGACATATTCCCTGCCCACAGTGAGCTCACAGTCTAGAGGGGGAGACAGCAATTAATATTAATAAATAAATAAATATTAATAGATGTGCTGTGGGAATGGGAGAGAGTATTAATGAAGGGAGCAATTAATAGTGACAAAGACGAGAGTGGGAGAAGAGGAGAGGAGGGCTTAAACAGAGAAGGCTTTTTGGAGGAGATGTGCCTTCTATAAGGCTTTGAAGTGGGGGAGAGCAATTATCTGTCTGATATGAGGGTGGAGGGCATTCCAGGTCAGAGGTAGGATGTGGGTGAGAGGTCGGCGGCAAGATAGACAAGATCGAGGTACAGTGAGAAGGCTAATATTAGAGAAACTAAGTGTGTGGGCTGGATTGTAGTAGGAGTGTAGTGAGGTGAGGTAGGAGTGTGCAAAGTGATTGGGTGCGTTAAAGGCAGTGGTGAGGAGTTTTTGTTTTATGTTGAGATGGACGGGCAACCACTGGAATTTCTTGAGGAGTGAGGAAATATGGTCTGAACGTTTCTGAAGGAAAATGTTTCAGGCAGCAGAGTATTGTATGGACTGTAGTGGGGAGAGACAGGAAGCAGGGAAGTCAGCAAGAACACTGATACAATAATAGGATAAATGCTTGCATTAGTGTGGTAGCTGTTTGGACTAAGACAAAGGGGTGGATCTTAGCCATAAAAAAGGGGCTGATACAGTAAACAAAGTGAAATAGGATTAGTATTCGGATTAATGTGGTAGCCACTTGAATGGAGAGGAAAGGATGGATTTTATTAATGCTTAACCAACAGGATTTAGTGATAGATTGAATGTGTGGGTTGAATGAGAGAGATGAGGCAAGGACAATGCCAAGGTAATGGGCTTGCGAGACAGGTAGGATGATGGTGCTGCCTATATTGATGGGAAAATCAAGGGTAGGGTACTGTTTAGGTGGGAGATTAGGAGTTCTGTTTTGGACATGTTTAGTTTGAGGTGTTAGTGAGACATCCAGATAGTGATGTTTTGAAGGCAGAAGGAAATTCAAGACTGTAGAAAAGGAGAGAGAACATGACTGGAGAGCTAGATATGAGAATTATACCCAAAGAGGTGGTTGTTGAAGCAATGGAGGCAAATGAGTTCCCCAAGGGAGTATGTGTAGGTGGAGAATAGAAGTGGAACCAGAACTGAGCCTTGAGAGACTTCTTCAGTTAGAGGATGAAAGGCAGGGGAGGAGCCCAGGAAAGAGACTAAGAATGAGCAGCCAAAGAGATAGGAGGAGAACCAGGAGAGGACTGTGTCAGTGAAGCTGAGGTTGGATAATGTTTCCAGGAGAAGGGGATGGTTGACAATGTTGAAAGCAGCTGAGAGGTTGAGGAGGATGAGGATGGAGTAGAAGCCATTGAATTTGGCAAGAAGAAGATTATTTTTGACCTTTGAGAGGGCGGTTTCTGTGGAGTGAAGGAGACAGAAGCCAGATTGGAAGGGGTCAAGGGGAGAATTGGAGGAAAGGGACTTGAGACAGAGAGCTTGCTCAGGTGTAGATAATTTGCTCAAGGAGTTTGGAGAGGAATGGAGGAGGAAGATGGGGCTATAACTGGAGGAAGCAAGCACTTACTATGATCGAGGTGCTATACTAAACAGTGGGGTAGATATAAGATACTCAGGTTGATCACATGTGGGACAGGGAGTTTACAGTCTTAATCCCCATTTTACAAATGAGGTAACTGAGACTCAGAGAAGTTAAGTTACTTAACCAAAGTCACATATAAAAGTGGTGAATCTGGGATTAGAACACAACTCCTCTGTCCTCTAGGCCTGTGCTCTATTCACTAGCCATGCTGCTTCTAAATTGTTGCCTAAGATATGAGTGATTGGTATCTGGGGTCAGCTAGTGGTTGAGCGGTGGATCCATGGACCAATTAAGCTGTTATGCTTCCTCTAGACTCTAAGCTCTCTGTGGGCAGGGGATGTATCTACCAACTCTGTTATATTGTACTCTCCCAAGTGGTTAGTATGATGTTCTACACAGTAAGTGCTCAATAAATATGTACTGATTGACTGACTCTATCACATCTCCTTACTCAACTCAAAGCAGGGTACTGGGACATTCTATTTATTTTGTAAATATTGTAAATATTTTTATGTTTTTCTTCCCATTAACATGGAAGCACCCTGTCGTAGGAAACAACTCACTTTGCTGTCCGGTACTTCCCAAGCAACTAGTAAAGGACATTGCACGAAATAAGTCATCAAAAAATACTACTACTACTGCTCAGGTTTCAATCCAAGCTGCTGTCAATCAGGGAGAATAATGGATATGGCAGTGGGAAGTTGCTTTTCTCTCTGCTAGTCCTGTTGCACAGAGAAAAACTGTGTGATCTGGTGGAAAGAAAATGGTTCTGGCAATTAAAAATCCAGGTTCTAGATCCAGTTCATTCATTCATTCATTCAGTAGTATTTATTGAGTGCTTACTATGCGCAGAACACTGTGCTAAGCACTTGGAATGTACAATTCAGCAACAGATAGAGACAATCCCTGCCCAATTACGAGCTCACAGTCTAAATGGGGGAGACAGCTGAGCAAAAGAGACAAAACCAAAAGACAACATTATCAAGATAAGTAAAATCAAGGGGATGTACCCCTCATTAACAAAATAAATAGGGTAATAAATAATTAAAGGAGCACAGTGCTGAGGGAAGGGGAAGGGGGAGGAGCAGAGGTTGGGAGGAGGGGAAGGGGAGCAGATAGAAAGGGGGGGCTCAGTTTAGGAAGACTTCTTGGAGGAGGTGAGCTCTCAGTACTGTCGCTGACCTGCTGCATGACCTCAGAAAAGTAACAGTCAGATTTGGCTTCAGTTTCTTAATGTGCAAAATGGGGATAATGTGGTACAGAGTTATTCAGAGGATAGAATGAGATAACAGTTTTAAAAATGCTTTGGATAAATACTTTTTTTACACATTATAAGTTCTATTAATATTGCTATATGAGCCTAAGGCTTAGAGGGAGTTGAAGTACATTGGATAGCAGGATAGACCTAAAAGCCAAGGAAGGAAAGTAAGTATGAATGCTCTCTATTTAAGCTGCAGTATATTAGGTGGATAAATAAAATGTGCAATTGTCTAAACCCTTAAGTGGTTAGGACACATGGCAGCATATTTGCTTGAGGTGGGCAAATTTGAGTACCTAGCTTTAGAAAGAGAAGAGTGGAAGACAAGAGCCATAGGAAGTCAGAAAAATGTTTTGTTTTTTTTTCTTTGCTGGGATTGGCCTGTGTCAGGATGTTGAAGAATTTGATGAAAAAAATTTTTTTTACCTAAACTGTAGTGACTATGAGGCTTTCAGTGGAGAATGGGAAAGATTAATATTGAAGAGCTCCTTTGCCTTTTAACTAGAAAACACTACACCTTTTATTATGTGTTTACTCAAGTATGCTATTCTATGTTGAGGCTCTCTTGTTTTTTCCAAGAAGCTTCAATTTATTTCCAGAGTTTAAAAAAATTATTTAGAGAAGTGCCAGGCCTAGATACTGAACTATTAATAGGCAGAAATGTGTTGCCCTGGGGTGTGTTGAATATGAACTAGATGATTATATATAAATTTGACTTTCCCTAGAATGATGCATTTTCAATCAGTAATTGATGCAGAAAACCTTAAGAATGCATTTTTCAACATATGATGGTGGCCAATTATTTAACTGGGTGATCCAAGAACTGTTCAATTAACCAAATGACAGTTCTGACAAATGCTGCCCAATCCCAATTCTTCAAAAACACTAATGGCATCTGCAATCTTTTGTAATGGATATCTCTCAGACAACAGGAAACCACAAGAAATTTTAAAAAAACTTTACTAGGGGGTAAATTGCTCTATTCAAATGAAGACTATTTCAATAGAGTGAAAATGATTTTTATTTGCAACAGAAAAATCAAAGGTCTCTCCACCTACCATATTCCCTTGGCTTCCTGAAGTGGCCACCTCTGTCATAAACCAGCCTTTACTAATCAGCTTTCAGCCAAAACCAAAAATGACAGAAGCTCAGTTAATAGCCACTGGAGACTCATTCTTTCTGGTGTATTTTTTTTTTCAATTCCTTTAGACAGTACAAAACCATTATCCCACAAAGTGTTTTCTAATCCTATTAGAAGGTGGTCTGGAAGGGATGATGGTCTGTTTACTGCTGCCCTGAAACCTCAATAAACTTCAATATACCAGAAGTTGAAAAATATTGCTTATGGGCCAGTGGTAAATGAGGGGGGAGGGAAGGGGGTTGTGTATGTGGGGTGGTGGGGGGTATTTTTCTTTTGGGCTGAAAAACTTTGAGTAGAAATCCACTCAAATGCAAGAAATTAATTATTTCATTGGAAGAGTCTCTGATATCATTATTAAAGTGTCATTACAAATCAGGCTAAATCAGGCTTTTATTTAAGCTTGATTTTTTTTAAAGAAATGAATTACATTGAGCTCTCCTTATTTCTAATTTTATTTGCAACTCATTCTATTTGTGAACCTATCATATATCAGGGACCATGCAGAGATATTCAGGGCCAAACCTGTTAGTTGAAAATAGAAAATGCTCTTATCTGGAACCAATTCAGAGATTATACTTTTCATAGTGAGAAATTTGGATATCCAATTATTTCTCGTTCTTGCAAATTTAGGCCTTATAACACTGGGAATATATCACCATAGGCTTTCTAGTACATAGGGTAAATATGTGTTTGAGTGGGCTGAAAATATTAAAATAAAATAATTTTATGCATAGTTTTTCCAATAGATTATTTCCAAGGAATAGAAATAAGAAGTTCACATCATATACCAATAACGAAAGGGAAAAGGCAAATGTAGCCTGTAGAGTAAATAGCTGCTTATAGAATCATAGGTTTGGAAGATCCTTTTTTTAATAATAATAATGATGATATTTGTTAAGGGCTTTCTATGTGCCAAGCACTGTTCTAAGCACTGGCGGAGATGCAGGTAATCAGCTTGTGCCACGTACTGCTCACAGTCTTAATCCCCATTGTACAGATGAGGTAAATGAGGCATAGAGAAGTTAAATAACTTGCCCAAAGTCACAGAGCAGACAAGTGGTGGAGCAGGAATTAGAACCCACAACCTCTGACTTCCAAGCCCGTGCTCTCTCCACTGAGCCATACTGCTTCACTTGGACTTTCTAAGTCCCTTACCTCCCAAAAGAACTATAACCTAGTTTAGGTAGATTTTTTTTAATCTGTTAAAATAATATAATCAGGAAACAATATTACATGACATCTGTTAGTGGCCCATTTCAATGTTCCTTAGCCTTCCCAGTCTAAATCCTACAAGTGCAATGTAATCTAATCCATCTAAGCAGACTTTTATAAGTATCCTTTATGTTAGGATCAAGAAGAGCTGCAGGATACTAAAGATGCATGGCTTACTTTCTCCAAATAGTTTCCTAATTACTGAGTCATTTTCATTGAACTAGGCTAGATGGTATCTGCAAACAAAGTAATCAGTCATAATGACTACTGGGCAGACAGTATATCACCGGGACAGGCATTTGTAGTTCATGTTGCTGAAGTTCTAGATGGTTTAAATGTCACTTTCAGATATATTGTGTGGGGAATTTGGGGTTATATCAACCAGTATTCAACCCAGCACCATATATGAGGGTAATTGCTTGAACTCTCTTCAAGTTTTGCTTTTAAACAAAGATAAAGCTAATCACTGTTACTATTTAGTTCCAGGTGCTTTTGTAAGTATCAAAATATGGCATTTATTAAGCACTTACTATGTGTGTATCACTCTGTAAAGGCCTGGGGTAGACATACAATCTTCCTTTCAGCAGGCTTGAGGTTGCAGTGAAAGGAACTGGAATCTGGACTTTGAATACACTGGGGAAGTCTTCAAACTAAATGGTCTGTGAGTACCATAAAAATCCTTTGAGGCAGTCATATGGAAACTGTTGTGTATTCATGACACTACTCTTGAGGCACCAACACCAAGACATGAAAATGATTAGAAGTTTTCAAAAATATCAGTTTAACACTCTAGAATGGCAAAATTCTGAAGAAAACCCGTTATACATCTGTCTGCATTTCAGAAACCTTACACAGAAACAAAGATTTTTGGCAACCCAAAAATCTAGTTTTAGCAGCTAGATAGTACACTACTCACCAAAAAGGCTAAAACAAAACAAAACAAAAATAACCTAGGAAAACAGACTCAGTAAGGTCATCTTGACTTTGGGGGAGATTGACAGAGAAATGGGGAACAAAAATGTTGTCCAAGTTGGTCTCCAGGTATCTATATGGGTCTAAGACCCAAACCTCTCATAGAAATGTAATTCAGGTTTCTTGAGCAGTCTCTTAATTTCTTTATAAATCATACCTGACATCAAATGCCAAGACCATTTTTCCAACAATGAGTTCTTGGAATGCATTCTCTTGCTCACTTTGAAGTACTAACCAGAGAAACACACCTTCATTGTTGGGACATATGCGGGGAATGGGCAATAGCAAGATGACCAAGCGCTTTTGTGTGGTTAACTGAAAAGGAATGCTTGCAAATAGAGACAGAGTAAACGTTTCAAAGCCACACTGAATCCCAGCCACAAATAACACAACATATTAATGACTGTCCTGGCGGACTTCCACAACAGACAGGAAACAAACAGCTTACGTCAAACCTGATTATCTTGCATCAACCCCAGCACTTAGTATAGTGCTTGGCATGCAGCAAGAATTTAACAAATACTCCAATTACTGTTATTGAGAAAGTCAGGTGGGCAGCAATTGTCAGTGGGATTGCTCTCCTTGTATAGAAGCCTCATGAAAATCAGGCGTGCTTAAAAACAGTTTCTGGATGAGTTTAATGGATCTGTCTTAAATGCATGCCACAGAAAGAAGAGCTTTCTATGCTGGGTTTTTTTTTTTTCATTCTTACCTACATGCCTCATAGGACCTCAATATCAGTAGCATCATTTCCAAAAGTGAAGGCCAGCTGAATTATATATATGAAAGAAAAATAATTTCAAAATGCAGTTACCAATTTTTAAAGAATCTCCCTCTACTAAACAGGAAATAAAGACAGGGCTTTGGATATTTTCATTTAACATCAAATGATGTTTTAAGTATCAGCTTCAGAATTATATTTATCCTGCAACTTTTAGATAGTGCATTCTCACTCAAGATTGTTCCTTTCTCTTTTACCCTACCTGAAAGCCCTGAAACATGAAGCTCTTTTCATCCTCTGGTTGAGTAAGAGCAAAGGCCAATTCCTATCTCTGCTAAGAGTGGAAAGAAGAGAAGGGCCCAGGCAGGCTATTTAGGGACCAAAAACAACCTTGTGAGCTGTTGAAGAGAATGAGAATGGGTTTAAAGCAATGTAGTCAGTATTCCTATCACTGCCTAGAATATGTTTGGCCAAGACCCTTCAACCTGCGACAAGGCCTGATCCTGTAACCCTTCAATTATTGCTGTAACTGGTATCTTTTAGATCAAGTATGCAAACTACAAAATTTGTTTTCCTTTAAAGAGTTTTCTGTTAAATGGATATCCTTCCTTGCGGTTGGTTTGCATTTGCCCAAGAGTAACTCAGCTATAGTTTTTTGGATTTGCTGGCAAACACTGATTTATTTAAAGCTACCATCTACAAACATCAATCAATTAATCAATCAGTGGTATTTCATTAAGCTCTTACTGTGTGCAGAGCACTGTATTAAGCACAACAGAATTGATAGACACATTTCCAGCCCACAACGAGCTTACCATCCAAAAGACTTCATTGGAAGGACTGGGGGACCAACAGTGAACCTCAGCTGGTGAAGAAAACTGGTGCTTTTAGACTTGGATGGTCTCCAGAAGAAAAATACTTAGCAGTATAGTCATCTTTTCAGAAACTAGAGAATGAATTGCAAATTTTCTTTTCACTGTCATTCTTCCTGCCTCATCTAATTAGTTCATACATATGGCAGGTCTCAACATTAATTGAATTTATCAGGGGGAACGCTGAGAGCATCATTCAGGTAAAACATGGAGCATATGTGTCATTAAACATTAAAGCTACATTTAAAAACTGTAATTCTTTATCTGTTTTTGCTCATTGTTTCATATCCAAGTCAGACCTAATTGCTCTAAAATAGATGTTACCAGTTTGCTATAGGCTCTGCTCAGTTAAAACATGAAGCATATGTGTCATTAAAGCTATATTTAGAATCTGTAATTCTTTATCTTTTTGCTCATTGTTTCATATCCAAAGCAGACCTAATTGCTTAAAATAGATGTTGCCACTTTGCTACAGGCTCTGCTCAGTTGTCACCTCAGTCAAGTCAGTTAATTACTCCCTGCCTCAGTTTCCTCTTTATAAAATGGTGACAATAAAAATGACTTTTCTCTACCTCATAGAGCTACTGCAAATACTATGATTGTACCGGTGTAAAACATAAATATAAGAACTGTCTACATTATCACATTTGTCAGCCCTGGAGATCTCCACAGAGTGTTCTTTCTGTCCAGATGACCAGTCAGAACAAATATGTAGAATGCTCCTCAGTGCCATGTGCTAAGTGATGGTTTTGCTGAAGCAGTTATCACACCACTTTAACTGGACTAAAAGACATGTTTCCCAGCTTTTCTCAGTAACTCAGGGATACACTCAATAAGTGTGCCAATTAGTTGCATTTATTGAGTGACTTACTGTGTACAGAGCACTAAGTGTTCGAGAGAGTATAATATAGCAAGGTTGGTAGGCACGTTTCCTGTCTATAATGAGCTTGCATCTAGAGAGCTGTAAAGTGACTTTTCAAAGGCCCACCAGCAGAAAAGTGGAAGAGCTGGGATTAGAACCCAATGCCTCTGACTCACAGGCCCATAATCTTTCCACAAGGCTATAGTAGTTCTCCCACTATTTCTTGGTTATAGGTAGGAAGCAAATCCAAGAAGTGAAAAAACATTCTCCAATTTCGCCCTTGCAAGTTGGTGGCAGAGTGAGCACTGGAAATTGAATTCTTTGCTTTCTAATCCAACCAGGAACATCCTCCCTAAATCATTATCTATAGTAAATTTTACGGTCATAGTACCTGAATGGAAGACTTCTTAAATTCTGAGTCCCATATGGTATATAACTCTCTGATATGACCTTGAATAGCACATAGTGTATTCTTGGCACTAAGTAAATAGGTCATACGATAATCACTATTTTAAATATTTGGCTCCTTACCTCTTGAAATGTAATCTTGAGGAAAAATTTCCTTTCTATTCCCCTCCTGTTATCTCTTTTCTTTGTAATCTGAAGAATAATTTATGTGTGATCTGGGACACTATCGCCAAGATCCGCCCTTTCCTCTCCATCCAAATGGCTACCTTACTGTTACAGGCTCTTGTTATATCCCGGCTAGACTACTGTGTCAGCCTTCTCTCTGATCTCCCCTCCGCCTCTCTCGCCCCACTCCAGTCTATTCTCACTCCACTGCCCAGCTCATCTTCCTGCAGAAACGATCTGGGCATGTCACTCCCCTTCTTAAACAACTCCAGTGGTTGCCTATCAACCTCCGCTCCAAACAAAAACTCCTCACTGTAGGCTTCAAGGCTCTACATCACCTTGCCCCTTCCTACCTCTCCTCCCTTCTCTCTTTCTACTGCCCACCCCGCACGGTTCGCTCCTCTGCCGCCCACCTCCTCACCGTCCCTCGGTCTCGCCGTCGACCCCTGGGCCACATCCTCCCGCGGTCCTGGAACGCCCTCCCTCCTCACCTCCGCCAAACTGATTCTCTTCCCCTCTTCAAAACCCTACTTAAAACTCACCTCCTCCAAGAGGCCTTCCCAGACTGAGCTCCTCTTCTCCCTCTACTCCCTCTACCACCCCCCGCTTTTACCTCTCCGCAGCTAAACCCTCTTTTCCCCCTTTCCCTCTGCTCCTCCACCTCTCCCTTCCCATCCCCACAGCACTGTACTCGTCCGCTCAACTGTATATATTTCCATTACCCTATTTATTTTGTTAATGAATTGTACATCGCCTTGATTCTATTTAGTTGCCATTGTTTTTACGAGATGTTCTTCCCCTTGACTCTATTTATTGCCATTGTTCTCGTCTGTCCGTCTCCCCCGATTAGACTGTAAGCCCGTCAAACGGCAGGGACTGTCTCTATCTGTTGCCGACTTGTTCATTCCAAGCGCTTAGTACAGTGCTCTGCACATAGTAAGCGCTCAATAAATACTATTGAATGAATGTAGTCTTTTTTTAAGAGTATCTGTTAAATTCTCACTACATGCATCCTTATAGAAAATCTGCAGAATCTAATCATCCTACTCGGCTGCTTTTCACATTTAAACCCCCTCCCTTTTCCTAAGAACTCCATCATCTAACCTTAATTTTGTGTCGTAATTCTCTCGAGGGAGTCCTCTTACCTTTTTTAATGAGCATTCTGAGTCTTTTTCACTTGATTATCCTGCCTGATTCCCATTTTCTAACAGTGGGTGTCTCTCAAACATCCCTTCTTACTCTACCTAGCATCAGCAGAGGCTATGCTGTGTAGAAAAGGTTAAACTAGTAGTCCAGACCCCAAACCAAACCTAAAAATCCTAGCAGCATCTGTCAATAAGGAGAACTCAGTGACAATTAAGGGGCAAGCCCAAGGATGAAAACTCACTTCACAAATACTCTAGCCACACACATAAGGTCAATCAATTAATGGTATCTGCTTACTGTGTGCCAAACACTGTACTAAGCACCCAGTCTTAATGTCACCCATATCTATAGTGCTAAACTGTGATAAAATAAATCTCTCCAGTGTTGAGTCAGAGTGTTGGACTGGTTAAGAAACAGAACCCGTGTACCTCAGATATATGTCCCCCATGTTGTATTTCATATACCTGCCTACTTATTCCTTTCAATATACCAGAGAGTGAATCAGTGTTATTGTCCCTTTACTGGAAAGAAGAAAGTGAGACCCTTAATGATTATGTTTCTTCGACCGTTTCTCAGAATAGTCTTCAGCAAAACAGAATGGAAGGACACAATCACAGACTTCTCAGGAAAATTATGATCTTCAGATGTGCTAACTGGTACTCAAATCATTGAACACTTGCCTCTGTACCTCAGAGACTGTAGGATCTGAGAGAGACGGGTCAGATCAATTTCTCAGAATAGCAATAAATTGCCCCCTGCTTCCTACCCCTACTCAAGATTGCCTTTTAACAATGGGTGACATGGAGGTGAGGATTTATCTTTGTTCAATAAAGACCTGAACTAGAAGTCTTCACCAGCAGTGTATTGGCTGGGCTGAAGAGAAAGAGAGAAGTAGCCAGCTGTGTAAAAAATGGAGCTGTTAAGGGACAGCATGCCTTTCCTCATGAAACTCATCTTGTTATCGTGCTTGCATTGACCTCCCTGGGAATCCTAGACCTGGATAAACCAACTGGGCATTAACAGCAACATTATAAAACTGTCTGCGCATTTGGGATGCTGTCCCTGGGTGTTCCTATGACTTTCAGTGTATTCACTATGATTCACAATTCTCCACTCTATTTTAATATTTTTGAACTAGAGGACCACATATTAAAATCTAATTTTAATTAATTTGTGTTAAATTTGGAAATGTGTATTTTTTTCCAAGGCACAAAACACCTTTTAAGGGACTCCTTTAATTCAAGACATTTTAAGAGGACAGAACTTTCTGGTCATTGGTTTATAATTTGAAAAAATATAAGTGATTAAAAATATCAGGAAACATATCGATTCATTAAAATGAGTCTTGTGGCATTAGATGTTTGTAAAGATCTTAAAAAGTTATTTTGGAGCTTAAATACTTACCTTCGACTAATTCCACACCAGTTGTGTAACATTCTCAGGCGGCCTTTCGAAAAAGGAGACAGTATTAATTTAGGCACTTATATAAAGCCTCATCTCTCTCAGGGTTGTACCTGGAGAGTTTCCAGTACTCTACCAGTCTCACCTATGAGAGGGAGAGTCAAGCAGAGGCATACTCATTATATTTCTAGCTGGGCCAGTGGCTAGTGAGTGGAAGGCAACCTGCTATAAGTGAAGACTCCCCTGAGCTGGGCAGCTGTAGCATGGGAGAAAGTTGAGGGCAGAGACTAAAGTTTACTGTGTGGAAGGAGTCACTAGTTAACCATTTCCATATTTTTACCAAGAAAACTCTGTGGATACACCACCAAAACATTTGCAGATGGAATGGGGGCATTCTGGGAGAAACATGTCCATGATGTTGCTATGGGTCGGAGATGACTTGACAGCCTAAGACAAGATAAAGCTTCATAAAATATAATAATAATGTTGGTAATTGTTAAGCACTTTCTATGTGCAGAGCACTGTTCTAAGTGCTGAAGTATATACAGGGTAATCAGGTTGTCCCATGTGAGGCTCACAGAGGCATAGAGAAGTTAAGTGACTTGCCCACAGTCACACATCTGACAAGTGGCAGAGCTGGGATTCGAACTCATGACCTCTGACTCCCAAGTCCGGGCTCTTTCCACTGAGCCACGCTGCTTCTCTATGGTCTTTAATGGTCAGGTTATAGAAAATTTAAACTTTTCAAGAGAATATATGAACTAGTCCTCCTGAATTAAAGGCAGAAGTACAGCATATCTAGTCATTACTGGATTATTCTTTCAGATGAACCTTTAGAACTTTCAGAGGTCAAAGTATTCAGTTCACACATAAATCCAGATACCCCTCCAACTATTTAAAAAATGAAGGAAATTACTATATTTCTCAGTTGGTGCATTTTCTCACTTTATCGTAGATCATTTTCTTGTGTGATAGTACACTCCTTCTATGTAGGGACAAGGATCAAACTGAATATTTCTTTGAGCCTCTCCACACAACAAATTATAATTCTCAGTGTCCCCATGAATTAGCCATCTACTTCATGAGCCCAGGAAGCAAAGAAAGATAATGAAAGGATGAAAGATTATTTTCCGGCTAGGTTATTGAATAGCACTTTGTCTCAGAGTCAGGACTTTAATGTAAAGCTTTGTAGAAAGAAAACTTTGGAGTCTGGCCCATGTCTGACAGATATACTGACTTCGGTATCTCTGAGATAGATACATACTCAATAGTCCTTTGTGCTTCCTTACTCTCAGCATCTTATCCAAGGGTATAGCCCATATCCCAGAAATTCAAGCTTCTCCAGGGATTAATCATCTTCCCCGACTAATTTTTCTTGTCTCCAGATGACATCTTCCTAAATACTACCTCAGCACCCATGCATTCACAAACTTTTGCAAAACTTTTGTGCATATTGATTTAGGCACTTAACTATATTATTTCTCCTATTTGTAAATTATTTCCCTATCTCCTTCTAGATTAAAATTTCCCTGAGGGCAGGGATCCTATTGCCTAAACAATTATAATAACAATACTGATATTAGTTAAGGGTTTACTATGTGCCAAGCAATGTAGTAGATGCAAGATAATCAAGGTTGGTGTTTTTTTGGCATTTTTTTTATTATATTTATTAAGCATTTTCTGTATCAGGCACTGTACTAAATGCTGGGGTAGGTAGAAGATAATTAGATTGGACATAATTCATGCCCCATATGAGTCTCACAGTCTTAATCCCCATTTTACAGAGGAACTGTGGACCAAGTATGCTTCACACAGCAATTGGACACAGTCCCTCTCCCACATAGGGTTAACAGACTAAGTAGGAAGGAGAACAGGTATTTAGTCACATTTTTACAGATTAGAAAGCTGAGGGCCTGAGAGGTGAAATAACTTGCCCAAGGGCACACATCAGGTAAGTGGCAGAATTGGAATTAGAGTTTAAGTCCTCTGACTACCAGGCCCATGATCTTTCCACTAAGCATCTGTTGTGAGCCCTTCGAGACTGTGAGCTCATTGTGGCAGGAATTGTCTCTGTTTGTTGCTGAACTGTGCTTTCCAAGCACTTAGTACAGTGGTCTGCACACAGTAAGTGCTCAATAAATTGGATTGAATGAATGAATCTATTATAGCTAGCTATTTAACTTTCATTAGCATTTAATGGGGAAGCCTGAATGGACTTCACACGCGATATTGGGACTGTAGTTTCTTCTCATTCTTGCCTCACAGAAGAGGCTCAGGAGAAATTTTAGCATGCAGAGGAATAAAGGGTTACCTTATCTAAACCAGCTGCACTTTAGCCCTAGTCGTTATGTTGTTATCATCCAGCTAAGCTAAGCAGATCTCAGCTGCTCGAAATAAGGATGAAGATGATAATGATAATAATAATAATAACAGTGATGTTTGAGATAAAGAAATTCTAAGGGGTAGACCCCACCCCCTGCTAACAGGCCCAGACTGTTCGGGATTGCCCAAATTGTGTTAAAGAACATTATTCTTCCTGCACACAATCTGTTTCATTTAGGCTCCCTGAAAAATGACTAGTTCTTTTCCTCAAAACTTTTATTACCACAGCACAAAATAACATATCCCAAACTGTAAAACTGCTCAGTAGGTGTTATCTGTAGTTTAACCCTCAGGATGAGACAGATCAAAACTAAAAGAAATGGTCTTCTCCACTGTCTTCTACCATACTCTGCTCCTAGCCAGTGGGGTTGTAGAACTCTAAACACTCCTCCATTTGCAAAAATTCTTCCATTTTGAGGTAGTTAGAGGTTCTTCTAACAATACGTGTTTATACTGAAAGAAAGGCAATAGAGAATGGATTACGGACTCCCCAGGAAACAGCAGCTCTGGACAGTCAAAATCGATGGCAGCACAGTGGTGCTCATCATTCCATAACTAGACCATGCTTTTACTCCCAGAGTGGGACTTTTTTTGTAGGATTTAGGGAGAGGAAAATAAAAACGAGGCTTTCTATGATTCCGATAGAAACCAACAGGCACAGAAGCAAGGAGTGGCTCCTTTCACACATGAATGGGTACTGTGACATTGCTCCACTTAGTGCTAAGGTTAGAATTTTAATTTGAATGCATAATTTAGATTTTAAATTTCATTTTAAAATTTAAATTACACTTTCAACCTTTTACACTATCATCCTCTGTATAAGAAAATAATTGCCACTATCAGAGAAAAATGAACAGAACTTTGTGTTCTCTTTCAAATGCAACATTTTCGATAAACAATTTTTGTCACCTGCCAAGCAACATTTTTATGTAGAATGCACACCCACAATCACAATCAAGCGCTCAAGCCAAAGAAAGAATACTGCTGCACATCCCTCATTCAATTGTTGCATGCTTTATTCAATGACAAATAAATTGTTTTATATGATTTATGAGATTTAGAAGCAGTGATACATATTGGAAAGAGCACAGGACTGGAAGTCAGAGGATCTAGGTTTTAATCCCATATCTGTCACTTTCATTTTGATGACTTTGGTCACGTCATTTAACTTTTCTATTCTGTAGTTTATCTGTAAATCTGAGATTAAATTCTTAATCTCCTTCATTCATTATTCTTACTACTACTACTAATAATAATGGTATTTATTATTCACTTACCATGTTCCAGGCACTCTACTAAGTGCTGGGATGGATACAAGCAAATTGGGTTACAGTGCTTGTCCCACATAGGGTTCACAGTCTTAATCCCCATTTTGCAGATGAGGTAACTGAGGCACAGAAAAGTGAAGAGGCTTGCCCAAGGCCAAACAGCAGGCTACTGGTATTTGTCAATGCTTATTATGTACCAAGCCTTGTAATAAGCACAAGGGTGGGAAGCAGCATGGCTCAGTGGAAAGAGCCTGGACTTCGGAGTCAGAGGTCATGAGTTCGACTCCCAGCTCTGCCACTTGTCAGCTGTGTGACTGTGGGCAAGTCACAACTTCTCTGTGCCTCAGTTACCTCATCTGTAAAATGGGGATTAACTGTGAGCCTTATGTGGGACAACCTGATTACCCTGTATCTACCTCAGCACTTAGAACACTGCTCTGCACATAGTAAGCGCTTAACAAATACCAACATTATTATACACAAGGTAATCAGGTCAAGCAGAGTCCCTGTCTTACATGGGTCTCATAGTCTAAGTAGTTGGAACAAACAAGTGAATATGTCCAGAAGGCAGGTGAAATATGGACTAAAGAGAAGAAGAGAGGTCAAGTCTGGAGCAGTTGATTTAGGTATTTTCCATATAGAGATGGTAGCTGAAGCCATTGGGCTGAATGACTTCTTTGAGTGAGTGAGTGTAGATGGAGAATAGACGAGGACCCAGAACTAAGTTTTGAAGTCTTTTCTCTCCCCTACCTCCCCACCCAGTTAGAGAGAGGGAGCAGAGGAGAAGCCAGAGAAAGAGACTGAGAAGAAGCAATCAGAGAGATAGGAGTAGACCTTCGGGAGAGGTTAGTGTCAGTGAAGCCAAGGTTGGATAATATTTCCACAAGAAGTGGGTGATCCACAGTGTCGAAGGCAGAAGAAAGGTCAAGGAAGATTAAGATAGAGTAGAAGTCATTGAGAGGTCAAAAAGAGATCATTGGTATATGTATTCTTTTTATTTATTTTGATGCCTGTTTACTTATATTAATGTCCATCCCCAACCCCCACCACTACACTGAGATCCCATTGTGGGAAGGGATTGTCTCTCTTTACTGCTATATTGAACTTTACAAGTGCTTAGTACAGTGCTTTGCACACAGTAATTGCTCAATAAATATGACTGAATGAATGAATGAATGGTGACCTCAGAGAGAGGGTCGTTTCCTTGGAGTGAAGGGAAGTTTCAGGGGGTTGAGGACAGAATTGGAGGAGAGGAAGTGGAGGCAGCAAGTGTAGAAACTAAAAACTGGAGGGTGTTGTGGTGTCAAGGGAGGGACTGGAGAGAAAGAGGGAAAAATTTTGAGAGACCATGCCTAATGGTTTTAATTTTATAAATAAAATATGTGGCAAGTTCATTTGGGAAAGAAATAGTGGGTGTGGGGACATAGGGTGTTTGAGGAAAGTTAAATGTCTGAAAGAGCTGTCACATGCAGTGGAGATAAAATCAACAGGGATGAAGAAATATTGTTACCAGGTGGATTAGAGGTAATAATTAAATTAGGTGAGGATGAATTTTAATTGGATGAGGTCAGCCTGGTTTCTGGATTTCTGCCATCAGCACTCTGCAGCTCATGTACAGAAGGAGAGAAAGCATTCTGTGGTGGTGATTGGTAATATGGATTAATGGTATGATAGCAGAGAAACAGGGGGATAGATAGAATTCAGTTGAATGAAGAGGTTAGTTTTGGAGGTGTAAATGTGTGTGCCAAGGAGTACTGAGACCAAATGGGAATTATGACTTTAGATAATTGAATGAGGTCAAAATAACAGATGTATTTATGGAAGAAAAGTACAGGTTTGCAGAAAGGGGATATATGGGAGAGAACACAGATCAAGAAATTGTGATTGAAGAGGGGATTTTTAGAGTTTGTGAAGTTAGAGATGAGAATTTTAGCTTGATGTGAAAAGCATTGGATAACCTCTGGAGGTTTTTGAGGACTATGGACAGAATGATCTGGGGCCTCACAGATACCAGAAGCCCAGTTTTTCAAAATCTTTTCCAAAATATGTTCATAAGAAAGTTTTGCAAATGAAAGTGATGAGATCTGAAGATTGGGTGATGTGCTCAAGGAACAACAAGAACATTTATTCAACTGGAGCCGGGATTAGAGCCCACGCCTTCTGACTCCCAAGCCTGTGCTCTTTCATGTGCTTTCCTCTTTCCACTGAGCCACTGTGCTTCACTTCTCTAGGCCTCAGTTACCCTATCTGTAAAATGGGGATTTAGACTGTGAGCCCCATATGGCACAGGGACTCTGTCCAACCTGATTTGCCTTAATCCACCCCAGCGCTTAGTACAGTGCCTGGCACATAGTAAGCACTGAACAACTATCATGATTATTATTAAATCATTAATATTTCATCTTATGAAATTGTAATAATGGCCAAATATATTTTATTGGCATGATACCTAGCAAAATATCTAGTTTCCGTAGGAATAAACTGAGTGTAACTTGCCATCTTTACATGTCACTGAACCTTAGTCATTATGAATATTCTAATGGTAGAAGCTCAGATAAAAAGGTGCACTATGTATTTTTGCATAATATATAATCATTTCTACAATATATGTCCTTATTGCTCCTGCCATTTTATTCAACAATTATTTTTTCATCTCTGTCATTCCACAGATATCATTTATATTATTGTAGATAGTTTCTACTGAACTATAACCAATTTTTGTAAATGTTATCAGTTAAGGTTTATTATCTGCCAGGCCCTGCACTAAGCAATGGAGTTGATTCAAGCTAATCAGTTTGGACATAGCCCCTGTCCAATATAGAGCTCACAGTCTTAATCCTTATTTTATAGAAAAAGTAACTAAAGTAGGGGAATTGACTTGCCCAAGGTCAAACAGCAGACAAATGGCAGAGCTGGGATTATAACCAATCGTCATTGGTATTTACTGAACACTTACTATGTACAGAGCACTGTTTAAGTGCATGGGAGAGTACAATACAAAAAAATTAGCAGATACTTCCCTGCCCATAGTAGTTTGCAGTCTAGGGATGAGCATATACTTTCAGGCCCGTGCTCTATCCATTAGGCCACGCTGCTTCTGAAGTGGCCCACAGTAAGACTGCTAGTTAGAAAGCTGCAGAAAACAGGCAGTTATCTTATGCACTTTCTTTCCTCTGGAATCTGATCAGCTAATTCCATATTAGTGAGGGTCCGATGAGTAGTTTGACTAGCAGCAATTTGGGAGAGGAAATACAACTCTGAAAAAGCAAGTCCTATCTTAATATTCTTGCAGTATCCCAAAAGATACAGGCTTCCCTCTCCTCCTCTTCTATCCTCTGAGGAAAAACTATTGTGAATTGATGACAATGAATGATCTGTGTAGGAAACATGTCACTTCTTTGTTTTGTACTTTTCAAATACAGAGTAAAAGTGCACTGTGTTCAATAAACTACTGCTATTTCTAAATAGTTAGATTTTTGGAGGTGCAGCTCTTTCTATCCATGTTTAATTGCCTCTTCTAGGCCACAGAACAACACATTGAATGGCTTGAAAAGTTGATATACTTTCAAAAAGCTCAAGGGAAGTCAACATTAAACTTCTTTAGGGGAGTGGCTGTGTAGTGCTGACTCTGAATCATCCCAGAGGACCCAGGAGTGTATGCTCCACAAGGCTGACTGATGGTTTTTCATCCATCTAGAAGGCATGCTTAATTCAATGTGACTTTTTAAAAAAAGTCTACTGATAGTTGTACTTTTCCTCATACTCTGTTCTCTTCTGTAAGTAGGTTTTCAATGAAGCTCAAAGCTCAGAGATAATCTAAGATATTAGAACATTTGAGCATTTCCCCTTATGCCCTAAAACAGGTACCTAGTTTGTGTATTTATAAAAATTATTAATTTTCTCCTATGCTAAAAAAAACCCCTGGATTTTATGAGGAAGGATTGTTCATCACAAAATTACTTTTTCCTTGATAATAATAACTGTAGTATTTGTTAAGCACTTATACTCTTCTAAATTCTGGAGTAGATACAAGGTAATCAGATTGTATTGTCCCTATCAAAAAGGGGCTCAGAGTCATAATCCTCACTTTACAGATGAGATGACTGAGACACCAAGAGTTAAGTGACTTGCCCAAGGTCACAGAGCAGACATGTGGGGGACTTGTGATTAGAACCCAGGTCCTCTGACTACCAGGCCCATGCTCTATCTACTAACTATGCCATGCTGCTTCCAGATACCAATTAAATAAATATAAAAATATTAAAATTTTAAAAATGATATTGAATTCATAAGAACAAAGTCATATGGAGATTAGGTTACTGCAAAGAATAGCCTAAGGGAGCTGCAAACACGATCGAGTGCATGATACTCATAGTCCCTATATACTGCTATATGAGTGTATACTCACCTTTTCTCTCAGTGATCACCCCTGACCCAGTATGACCAATTGGATGGGATGGAGACCATTACTAGAAAATCCTGTGACCCAGTGGAAAACAAGAGTGAAGGAGGCAAGAGAACCATCTTGAAAAAAACCAAAGAGAGTTTAATGTCATGAGGCAGAAGTGATGAATGATGGAGAAGCAGAGTGTCTTAGTAGATAGAACATGGACCTGGTAGTCAGAAGGACCTGGGTCCTAATCCTGATTTTGCCACCTGCCTGCTGTGACCTTGGGCAAGTTATTTAACTTCTCTGCACCTCAGTTACCTCATCTGAAAAAATGGGGATTAAGAGTGTGAGCCCAATGTGGGGGGAACAGTGTCCAACCTGATTAACTTGTATCTACCTCAGTGCTTAGAACAGTGCTTGATGATGACGTTGATGATGATGATAATGATGGTAATTAAGTGCTTACTATGTTTAAAGCACTGTTCTAAGCGCTGGGATAGATACGAGGTAATCAGGTTGTCCCATGTGGGGCTCACAGTCTTAATCCCCATTTTACAGGTGAGGTGACTGAGGCCCAGAGAAGTAAAACGACTTGCCCAAAATCACACAGCTAATAAGTGGTGGAGCTGGGATTAGAACCCCCAACCTCTGACTCCCAAGCCTGTGCTCTTTCCTCCAAACCACACTGCAGTGCTAAACAAGTGACATTATGATGGATGATGATGAAAATATGCATGTAAAAAATATTCTTGGGTCAAGCATGAAATCTTGGTTAATATGTAATCTTTCACCTTGCAATCAGCAGTGTTGAATACAGATCTATTGACTTGACCATATTATATATCAAGTGAAGAACATAACAGGGGTCCATTTAATTCAATGACAAATAGCCCAGAAGCATGCAGATGTAAAATGTTTAAATGCAGTTGTGGCATACCATCTTGTAAATTATCATAGAAAATATAGTATTGTATGCCCATCAGGGAAATATACAATGAAAAGATAATCACATAGGAACAGCTACCTTAGAAAAGTTGAGAGTTAAGCAATTAAATGGATAATCTGAGGGCAACATTGCTTTGGGAGTAAAATATAAAGCCTAATTGTACAATTTGTCGAGATTAGCTGCACACGTAGCCCAAATTCACTGGATAACCGCCCAAATCCAATTTAATTGCCTTTGCAAACAGAGTTATGTTGCCCTTGGAAAACTTACTTAAAGTGATAAATGTAGAATAAATTAAAAGATAATATATAGAGAGACTGTAAATTCATCTCTAGACTGTAAACTCATTGTGGGCAGAGAATGTCAGTTTATTGTTGCACTGTGCTTTTCCAAGTGCTTAGTACAGCGCTCTGCACACAGTAAGCACTTGCCCGTTGTTGGGCAGAGATTGTCTCTATCTGTTGCCAAATTGTACATTCCAAATGCTTAGTACAGTGCTCTGTGCAAAATAAGTGCTCAATAAATACGATTGAATAAATATGATTGAATGAAAAAATAAGATTGAATCAATAAACAAGTAAATGCACATTTTATCAAAGGAAGTTTTCCCAGAATAAGAGATACATAAAATTGGTGTGAATTGTCCAAGATACCTTTGATTAGATTACTGGGGTTCCTGGTGAAATTTATCTGATCTCCATAAAGCCAGGTAAAAGGCTTGATTTATGATTTGCTAATGAACCAGACCCTCTGCTTCCTGCCAGCAGAATCTGATGGTTTGGACCATCTGCCACTCAGATAAAATTTCTCTCTCCCTAAAGAAGCAGCATGGCTCAGTGGAAAGAGCCCGGGCTTGGGAGTCAGAGGTCATGGGTTTGAATTCTGGCTCGGCCACTTGTCAGCTGTGTGACTGTGGGCAAGTCACTTCACTTCTCTGTGCCTCAGTTACCTCATCTGTAAAATGGGAATTAACTGTGAGCCTCATGTGGGACAACCTGATTACCCTGTATCTACCCCAGTGCTTAGAACAGTGCTCTGCACATAGTAAGCACTTAACAAATACTAACATTATTATTATTATTATTATTTGCTACTTGTTATTACCTATTGGTGGGAAGTTATGTGGCCAGTATTTTTTTTTCCTATAGAACTTATAGTACCCAGGCTCCATATGAGGTTGTCCCTGATTCTCATATGTATTCTCAAAACACTGTTACTTGGCTCCTTGGGGGTGGGTAGGTGGGTTGGTCTTGTCTGCCATTGTTACCCCCTGCCCCGCCCTTTCCAGAGGGCAGAAAAGCGGCACAGAGCAGGCTCCGGCATCATGGTCCTGCCACCATCCTTCTGGAGGACAAAGAAAAGTAGAAGAAGATACCGAGTCACTGTGGAAGTGAATCAAAAAATTTCCTACTCTTCTTCTTGTCACTAGTTCAGTTACTATTTGTTTAAACATTTAGACAGTGTATAAGGTGGTGAGATAAGGAGCTTGATTAACTGGTCCACCTGAAATGCTTCCCCGATAAAAGGCTCATAATTCAAAACAACGGTAATACTTTGCAGAATCCTTTTAAGCAGTGCAGGAATAGAGAAGCATAATGGCCTAGTGGAAAGATCCAGGGCCTGGTAGTCAGAGGTCCTCGGTTCCAGTCCTGGTTCTGCCATGTACCTGTTGTGAGACCTAGGTTGAGTCATTTAGGTTCTCTGTGCCTCTGTTCCTACATCTGCAAAATGGTGTTCTCCCTGTTCTCCCTCCTACTTAGATGTAAGCCCAATGTGGGACCTGCTTGACATACATTTCCCAGTGCTTAGTACAGTGCTTGGCACTTATTGCGATCAAATAATTGTGGTATTTATCAGAGAAAGTAGTATATGTTTTATATATTTATGGAATTCAAAGTTACTATTGTTTGCATTCTGTCAAAAGCAATTCTACAGTCAAAAACTCAGTTCCTGTGCACCATTTAACTTATCAAGAAGCTTTTGTTATATTTAGAAAGAGACTATATCTATAGTATATCCTTATTTTCCATCTGTCTGAATCAATTCTGGAGCTTCTAGCTTTGAGAGTGCTTCTACCACACTGAAATTAAGTAATTAAGAGTAAGAATAGCATCTGAGACAAGTTTGAACTTAAACACTTGGAGAATCAAGTTGTGAATAAAAACCTGCTAGTCTGAGACTTGACAGTGCTAGAAAAAGGTAAGCAGGCAATTTTAAAGTGGTTCTTGGCCAGATTTCAGTTATATCAGCAAGCTCTTGTAGTGCAGACACTAGCATTTGATATGTCACACTGCTACCAGGTTAATTCCCATCCACTCACAGTTGTCTACAGTTGAGTTTTTCACTGCGTTGTAAATCTCCCTCTGGAACTGATGAGATGAGAAAGTCTGGTAATAACCCCGTTGGAGGCCCACCTTTGGGATACGAACAGGTTCCATTTTGCTGAGTGCAGGTATTTGAGGCCCAAGGGCTTAGTAGTATTTTTAGATTGGAAACAAATACAATTTAATCATTTTTGCTTATTCAGCTTATTCCTTAACAACATAAGATCTTCTGGGACCTTAGATGATGGTCCAGTCTAGATAGAATTAAAGACAGTTTGGGAAATGTGACCTAAATTCTTCATGGCATCAAACCAAAGCCTCTGGGCAAGAATACTATGAAATGAAGTGATAATTTAGACATCTATAACTCATGTCTTACCCAAAAATCTACCTATATACCCTCACAAGAAACACCATGGCCTAGTGGATAGATTGAGAGTAAAAAGGTCCTGGGTTCCAATTCTGACTCCACCACTTGTCCCCTGTGTGACTGGGCAGGTCACTTCACTTTACTGTGCTTCAGTTTCTTCATCGGCAAAGTGGGGATTTAGACTCTGGACCCCATGGAGGACATGGAGAGTGTCCAACCTTACTAGCTTATATCTACTCCAGTGCTTAGTACAATGTCTGGAACATAGAAAGAACTTAACAAATACATTAAAAAAATATTCCAGCACCCAACATGGTGGAATGAGAGATGTACCCATGGCACTGTGCCTTGGGCACAACCCTCAGTTAGATAATGTTCCTTGACATTGTGATCTCTTTGAGGGCCAGGAACATGAGTCTTGTTCTATCATACTCTTTCAGCAGCATTGTCTAGGAAAGCAGCGTGACCTAGTGGAAAAAGCATAGGTCTGAGAGTTCGGTACCTGGGTTAGAATCCATACTCCACCACTTGCCAGATTTGAGACCTTAGGCAAGTCAATTTTCTTTTCTGTGCCTCAGTTTCTTCACCTATAAAAAAGGGATTAAATGACTATTCTCCCTCCTATTTGGACTGTAAGCTTCATGCAGGACAGGGACTGTTTTCATGCTGATTATCTTGTATCTAATCGAAGGATTAGCATGGTGCTTGGGACCTAGTAAGCATTTAAAACACCACAAAATTCTACTTCATCTTCTCCTTCTCTTGAATGTTTCACACTCAGTAAACAATTAATACAACTTATATTGATTGACAGTCAACTGGGAGGGGGCATAGAAGAGTCAAATGATACAGGAAGAAATACATTTTGGGCATGAGATTAATTTCTAATGCAGTGTAAGCACACAGTACATTTTATTGTTCACCTCAAAACCTCTTAATTACCTTCTGTCCTTAATGACTTGGAATTATTTCAGTTGAATGTAAATTAGGTAGAATTCAATCAGAAGTAAAAATGTCTGCAACCATTTTTTTTACTTCCTTAGAAATATCTGTTCTTACAAAAAGAAAAATAAATAAATTGTGCTTCATAGTAACTTTAATTATTGGTTAATTACTTTCAGATCATAGTAAACTAGTTCCATACGACTGGAACAATTAGTTAAAATCCAGTCCAAAGTAGTGAATGGATTGTGGCATTTGTAAATGATCTTTTATAAGACTCCAAGTAATGTTCTTGTTTTTAAGTTTATATTTTTAAAAGTTTGTCTTAAATCAATGAAAAGTGATTTTTTTTCAGGCTGAAAAAAGAAACAGATAAAAGAATTAGTTTTATTTTTCCCTAGTGAAATCTCTTCATTGACAAATAGGATACCTACCATCACAGTACAGTATCAGTGATGTACCTATAGTTTTCTTTTAAAAGAAATGGAAGTATTAATATTTATTGACTGCCTGGTTGGTGTAGTGAACTGTACTACATGCTTTATAAGTAAAAAATAAAGAAGACGTGCCATATTCCCTCTGCAAAAGGAGCTTACATTCTCTCAGGGAGACAAGAATATTACAAGAGCAGTTGAAACAAGTAATTGAATGTATAGTTGAAAAATGCTGAGGATGGGTATAAATGCATTCATAAATGCTAGAATTAGCTGACGGGTTTAAACAACGCAGTGTCCTAGGCAATTAATCAGAGAAAGCTTGTTAACTAATTATAAGTAGGGTATTTGTTAAGCATTTACTCTATTGTCCAACCTCTTGAATATTCCTGAATTAGTGACCTACCACACATTATCCTCAATGTTCACCTAAAGGCAAACATATCACCTTCCTTTCAGACAAATTATAAAGATACCGTGAGTAGTATAGGTAAGTTGTTGAGGGAAAAAGTACAATACAGAGTATTAGATCAGAACTGAGCTTATTTGCAAGAGCAGTGAAAGCTGAGAGGTAACTTCATGATAGCTTTCAAGTGTAAAAAAGGAAGATAGTGGCCAAATGTTATCCATTTTCACTGAGAACAGAACATTAGACAATTGGAACAGTTGTGAATGAGGTTATTATGGTTAGATTCTGAAAATGTAATTGACAATACACTGGATCAGTTTTTAATAATGTTGGTATTTGTTAAGCGCTTACTATGTGCAGAGCAATGTTCTGAGCGCTGGAGTATACAGGGTAATCAGATTGTCCCACATGAGGCTCACAGTCTTAATCCCCATTTTACAGATGAGGTAACTGAGGCACAGAGAAGTTAAGTGACTTGCCCACAGTCATACAGCTGACAAAGCGGCAGAGCTGGATACTATATTAGGATACAAACTCATGACCTCTGACTCCCAAGCCTGTGCTCTTTCCACTGAGCCACGCTGCCTCTCTGCTGAAGTTGATATATCTTTGCTGGATATCATTAAAATAGTACCTGTATCTTATTTATCAAGTGGTTCTTAAAAGACTATGCAGGCTAGGGAAAGATGACCTTTTGCACACACTTTCAGTTCCAAGGTTTTATAGTATATATATTTTAGTAAGAACTACCTGATTAACTGATTTTAATGAAAATAGGGGATGAATTTTCCTTTGTAAATTTGGGGTTCCTGACTTTTTAAATCATCCAGTCTTTCATTGAGAAACAAAGAAAAAGCATGTCATGACATTAATAACCATTGTGAAAGCTCTTCTTTTTGTTCCATGACAGGAATATTAAATTTTAACGTTCAGAACTATAACTATCATAAATTGAAAGAAGCCATTTTGGATTCTACTGACTAGACTAAAATTAAAAAAAAATGTACAAGTGGATTTTCAATATTATATAAAGCTTATCAAAATTACAAACTTTAAACAAGCAAAAAGACATAAGACTGATGTTGGTTATTGGCATTTTTCATTAAGATATGTTTTGTTTGCTGTAAACACCCACTGCCTCCACTTCCACTCCTCCAATTTTCTCCTTCACATTCTTCATTTCCCGGAAACTGCCCTAGAGTTGCCATGACTTTCTTCTTGTCAAATCCAATGGCCTCTACTCCATCCTAATCCTTCAATACCTCTCATCTACTTTCAATACAGTGGTCCACTTCCTTCTCCTAGAAAGAAGAACTTCATCGACCATCTCCACATGGATGAGAGCCAAATTTACTTCTACAGGCCTGACCTCTTTTCTTCTCTTTAATCTCACATTTCCCTTTGCTTTCGTTACACCTCTCCATGTACATTTCAGACTATGTCCCCAAACCCCTCATCTTCCCACACAAACCCTGTCCTCCCCATGTCTTTTCCAACACCACAAACACCAATATTCTTCCTGTCTCACAAGCCTGTAACCTTAGCATTATCCTTGACTCATGCTCATTCTCAATTCTACCCCACAATTCTCAATTCTACCCACAACGTTAATCTGTCACCAAATTTGTTGGTTCTACCTTCACAGGATTACTAAATTCCTCTCCATCCAAACTTCTACTATGCTGAGCCAAGCACTTATTCTATCCTGCTTCACTGACCTTCCTACCTCTCTCTCTCTCGCTCCAGTCCATAATTCACTGTACTGTCTGTGGTGAGCCTGCAGAGGTCTTTTTGTTGGCAAAGAAGCCCTTTCACAAGTGACTGCTTTTTTGAGCCCTAGAACCACAACATGGAGGAAGTAGCTGGGCTGCTCTGC
This sequence comes from Ornithorhynchus anatinus, assembly GCF_004115215.2. Taxonomy (NCBI): domain Eukaryota; kingdom Metazoa; phylum Chordata; class Mammalia; order Monotremata; family Ornithorhynchidae; genus Ornithorhynchus; species Ornithorhynchus anatinus. The sequence goes on from NC_041731.1 coordinate 87,221,840, forward strand.
TCCAGTTGCAGGGCTGGCCCATGGAGTAGGCACAGGGGAGAGAAGTGGCCTTTCCTCCCTGCTTTACCCAGTAATGGGTCTGAACGAGTCAAAAACCATCAAGTAGGAGCTGCTGCAATACCCAAAACTGCGAAAAGTTGTGACGCCTGAGGCAGATAAAAGATGGTCACCTTGAGTTACGAGGAGCCAGCCAGAAATGAAATGACACAATAGAAATGAGGTCCTCATGCCCTAGAACCAGAATGTAGAGCATACCATGGCAAAGAGGCACAGCCCCTGCAAACCTTAAACCAGCTAAGACTTGCACCAGGTGTCTGTGCCACCTCTCGCAGACATCTCAAGTGATCATGCTCCCCCGAACCAGTCAGACTCGCCAGACTTCTCTGACATGACACCATCTCCACGAACTTGGGGCAAAACAGTCAGATGGGTAGTTATGTTTGTAGTGTGTGTGTCAGTGTGCTTGTGCATTTCCCCCTTCAATCAGAATTGGAATTAAATAAACTTTTTCATTTTTGAACTTGTCGCAGAGTGCCCTATATTAGGAAATTCCTGGTCATTACATTTAATTAGGATCCATCTCAAACTTACTGGACCACTTAGGAGACTCCCAGACATAGAGGTTGGTTAGAATAGTGGACTTTCCCAGCTCAGGAGGAAGGGCTGGTTTGGAACTTATAAAGCAAGTTCTTGGCCTGGGAGGAGGGGCTGGTTTGGAACCCACAGAGCAGGACCCGGAGCTCATGACACTGTCCAGATCATTTTTCTAAAAAAAATTCATTCCATGTCTCCCCACTCCAAGAACCTCCAGTGGTTGCCCATCTACTTCTGTATACAAAAGAAACTCCTTATCCCAGCCTTTAAAGGACTCAATCACCTCACTCTCTCCTACCTTACTTCACTGATTTCCTACAACCTAGTCTGCATATTTTGCTTTTCTAATGGAAACAGTATGGTCTAGTGAAAGAGCATGGGCCTAGGAGTCAGGGGCCATCAGTTCTAATCCCAGGTCTGTCACTTACCTATTGTGTGATCTTGGGCAAATCACCTAACTTATCCATGTCTCAGTTCTCTTATCTGCAAAATGGGGATTCAATACCTATTCTCCCTCCTACTTTATGAGCCCCATGTGGAATCTGATTATCCTGTATCTAACCCCAGCACTAGTTCAGTGCTTCTCATATAGAAAGTGCTATAACAAATACCACAATTAATATCATAATTATTATTTCCTCAATCTCATCTAGCCATCGATGCCTTGCCTACATCCTTTCGCTGGCCTGGAACTCCATCTTCCTTCATATACTGACCAACACTCTCCCCATCTTCAAAGTATTATTAAAATCACACATCTTCTTCAAGATGCCTTTCCCAATAAAGCCATTTTTTCCCTACTCATTCTCCCTTCTCAGTCAATCAATCGATTGTACTTATTGAGTGCTTACTGTGTAAGGCACTGTACTAAATGCTTGGGAGAGTACAACACAACAATATAACAGACACTTTCCCTTCCCACAACAAGTTTCAGTCTAGATGGAGAGACAGACATTAAATAAATAAATTACAGATATGTACATAAGTGCTGTGGGGCTGAGGGTGAGGGGTTGGGGGAGCATGCAGAGAGGCTGGTGTATCAAGGAAACAAGTCAGGGTGATGCAGAAGGAAGTGGGAAAAGAGGAAATTAGGCTCTAGTCAGAGAAAACCTCTTGGACGAGATGTTATTCAGTAAGGCTTTGAAGGTAATAATAATAATAATAATGTTGGTATTTGTTAAGCGCATACTATGTGCAGAGCACTGTTCTAAGCGCTGGGGTAGACACAGGGGAATCAGATTGTCCCACGTGGGGCTCACAGTCTTAATCCCCATTTTACAGATGAGGGAACTGAGGCCCAGAGAAATGAAGTGACTTGCCCACAGTCACACAGCTGACAAGTGGCAGATCCGGGATTTGAACCCATGGCCTCTGAGTCCAAAGCCCGCACTCTTTCCACTGAGCCACGCTGCTTCTCTAGGTGGGGAGAGTGATTGTCCGATATTGCCATTGTTCTTGTCTGTCTGTCTCCCCCGATTAGACTGTAAGCCTGTCAAACGGCAGGGACTGTCTCTATCTGTTGCCGACTTGTTCATTCCAAGCGCTTAGTACAGTGCTCTGCACATAGTAAGCGCTCAATAAATACTATTGAATGAATGAATGAAAAGATATGAAAAAGAAGGATGTTGCAGGCCAGAGGCGGGATGAGGGCAAGAGATCAGAAGCAAGATATATGAGATCAAGGGACAGTGAGTAGGCTGGGATTAGAGGAGTGAAATGTGCAGGATATTCACCCCACCCTCCGTTCCACAACACTTATGTACATATATTTAATATTTTAATATCTATATCCCACTCAAGACAGTAGTCAACTTGAGGGCAGGGAATGTATTTACCAACTCTGTGGTACTTTACTCTCCCACGTGCTTATGACAGTACTCTGCACATGTTAAGTACTCAATAAGTATCACTGATTCAAATAAATAGCAAGTATTTCTTGAGATTATAAATTTACAGTCATTAAACACTAAACCCGAAGGAAGCTGCAGCGCATATGAGAAAGTCAGGAACTGTACTATTCTGCAACTGCTGACCAACTATCTTTATGGAATTCTAGTGCAATATCAATCCAATATCTAGCCAAGCATTTCCCTATTCTCCCTCATGCTCTTTGAAGGTGCCTAAGTAAGAATGGTCTCTTCTATGGTCAATCTAAAAACTCAGTTAAATGGTTTTGCTTTGGTGGATGTAAGATAATTTATAAAGACATATGAAGCAGCTTATGAGACCATGGGTAAGAAAGAGTGGTATGAGATGCAGGGGAAATTATATGACTACCTGGACTAACTACTCTTTAGCTTATTTCCTAAGTTATATTTGACAAGTGTTCATTCACTTGAGATGAAAATGATGGCAGTGACCATACTATTAGCTACCAAACTTCCTCACTGGGCTGTTGTGAATATTCACTGAGCAATGCCTCAAAAAGGATTTTAGCTCTCCAAGACAGTTGTGCTCTATAAGTTTAAAAAAATACCACCTTCACCAAATTAAAACAGATTCTTTGAGAGATGTGAGCTAATTTGGAGGAAAAAGTAATTGGCTGCTTTAGTAAACTAATTGTACCAATTAGTATTTAAAACAGCATCCCAAAATACTTTGTCTATGCATATAGAGGAAAAGTCTTACTTAAGTATGCACCCATATCTGTGATAGCCACTCTTCCAAATCAAATGTAACATACTCCTTTCCTTCTAGGAGTTGGTTATCTACAATGAAAGTGGCATAGATCTACATAAAAAATATATATCATTGTACAGCAATTACCAAATATTAAGAAGACATGATAGCAAAAGCAGGTTAATCAATAAATAAGTATTGATCTGAGATACCAGGTTATATTAGGTGCTGAAGAATTCACATCATGATATTTATATCAGGGTTGTTTAGCTGTAGAAAACTGAACTAGGACTAAAGCTACTAACCACCTGATGTTTCTAGTTCAGTCCAGAAAACTGGATTCAAGGAAGATGTATGATTAGAAATTCCAGCCAAGATGATAAACTATGTGAAGGCCCCAGTAATCATGGATGAAGCAAGTTCCTAAAGAGGGTAGACAGTGACCAAAACCAAGATTCCATCAATATTACAAATCGAAAAGAATAGCAAGAGAAAAATACAAAACCCAAAGTCTATAAGATGATTTTTAAACCTATGGAGTGCCAAGATTGATTGTCTGATGACCAGTCGCCTTCACTAGGTAAAGTATTTGGTAAGGGATTTGGCTAAAGAAGAGAGTCTAAGCCAAATGAAGCCCAAAGTAACTCATCCAATCAACCAATCAGTCAGTCACTTGTATTTACTAAGCATTTGCAGCACTTGTTCTAAATGCTTGGGAAAGAACCTAATCACTATACCTCAATCTCATCTATCTTGTTGCTGATTTGTATCCCATGTCCTGCATTTGGCCTAAAATGCCCTCTCTCTTTATACTGACAAATACTCTTCCCCATTCCAAAGCCTACTGAAGGCACATCTCCTCCAAGAGGCCGTCTCTGACTGAGCCTCCATTTCCTCTTTTCAGTCTCCCTTCTGAATCTTTCTTGAACTTGGATTTGCTTCCTTAATCCCACAGCACTTAAGACCATATCCATAATAAATTTATTCATATTAATGTCTGACTCCCTCTCTTGTCTGTGAGCTCACTGTGGGCAGGGAAAGTGTCTACCAACTCTGTTATATTGTACTCTCCCAAGCACTTAGTACAGCAAATATGCTTGATTAAATACACTTTATTGAACAACAGAATATGGATGCCACTTCATGTTCTGAAACAGGTAAGTTCCCTGGAGTTAGGAGGGGAGGAGAAGGGAAAGTAGAAGAATGAAAATTCTTCAAAAACCTACTTTTTTTCAAAATACCCTACAAATTAAAATTTACAATCTTTAGACTGTGAATTCTAATGTGTAACTCTCTTTAGAAAATGTATATGTTTCTGTCATTATGTTGCATTAATGTTGTATTATATGTTTTAAGCTGCATTTTGTATGGATCCTATTTCTGCTTTTATATTCATGATTGTGGTCTTCACTACACTAAAGAACTAGTGAAGTGGGCACAAATTTGAGAGTACGTAGTCCAGTGTTTTAAGCCCAGTTCAGCCATTGTTCTTCTATGAGACCTTGAACAAGTCACTTAAGTTTCTTATGATGTGATTTATTTATCTATAAAATGGAGATTAAGTACTTGTCATTGTTCCTCTTTAGACTGCGAGATCCATGTGGACAAGGGTTGAGTCAAATCTGAGTAACTCACCTCTTACCTAGTACTTAGCAAAGTGCTTGTTTTTTTTGTCTATTCATTTTTAATTGTACTTGTTATATCATTAACATATGATAAGCAAGTTGGACACAGTCCCTTTACCCCCTGAACCTCACAGTCTAAGTAGGAGGGAGTAGGAATTAATTCCCATTTTACAGATGAGAAAATTGATCAGTTAAATTACTTGCTCAAGTTCATAGCAGGCAAGTGGCAGAACAGGGATTAGAGCCCATGCCCTCTGACTCCTAGACCTATGCTCTTTCCAGTAGGCAACATTGCTTTCCAAAGTGCTTAACAAGTATCACTTCTTAAGGATGGGGAGTATGTATTATTATTATAATTCCCCAAAGGATCCACTACAGTAAGCTACGAACAGTGAAAATTCACTGAATGCTGGTGACCGGTAACAGCTTAATAGCTCTACTTCTACCTTTAATGCTTCCTAAAATCCTTTCTGGAGCCATTCTTTACAAGTGGAGCTTTGTGCATAGCTGTGTCCTTCAGCTAATTTGGGCCCCCATTCTCTTTAAATACAAAGATAGCACATCTTTTGGATTGAATACTTAATTATACATCAAAATTTGGGTACATTCTTTCAATACAGTTGCTCTTGGAAACTTCTTTCAAATAATCTTAACGGTGAACAGCCCTGCTTAAAAGTATCTTAATAGGGCAATAGTATCCAATATCATTTGTCAAGCTGTGTGCTTCACAGACCTGTTTCTGAGTCACAGTGATGTGGAGATTTTTAATGTAATGTTTAATGCATTTAATTTGACTGCGAGAGAGTACCAGTTATATAACAGTCCTCTGGTGTTTGTTTTTTAATTTGCATACTAAAATCCTACTATGAGTAATCCTTCCTAATGTGAGTAGTAGAAAATTGCTGGCTGAATTGCATTCTTGGGGAAATTCCTTACTAGGCTGAATTAGTTTCAAAATCTTACTGTTTCTTTTTCCAATGTTCATACATTTGTTGCACAAATAATTGGGCATGTTACACATTTGACAAGTTTACCTGAATGCAGGTCTGTGAGAGGAGAGAAAAGGACATTCTCCCTAAAAAGACATTTCACTTGTTTCAGCATTGTGTACTACCTAAGATTCTTATCTAAATGTAATTCTATTTTTATCAGATTATACAACAGCTTTGCTCATTTAACAATTGGCTCTTCTGACATAATTTTGAACAAGAAATAGTTTATGTTATTATCAGAACTTCACTTGCTTTATTTAAAAAAAACAGATTTTTTAAAAGTACATCAAGATTATATCACCTTTCTTCATTATCACTCATAGAGCTACCCAGAAAGGAGTTCCTATTGCTTTTACTAAAGATGTAATTCAGGTTCCCAATTTCTTTTTTGATCTGTGAAGGGTTTTGAAATATTATCAACTATGCTTGCTAGTAAATAAAGAAATGTGACATTTTGAATAAATTTAACACAAATTTCCAAGATATAAATATTTTACCATGGTTTTGTAGGCCTCATGTTTACAGAGTCCCATACTGTGCAATCTTTGAGTATAAGAAATACAGAAGTTTTCAATAAAATATGCCTTTTGGACAAATACTCCTGGATTTCATCCCTTGTTTTCATTTCTCTTAATATTTAATTTGAAAAAAAAACTATTGTGTGAAACCGTTATGAAATATTTCCTGCCCCCAAATCAATAGTGAATATTTTAAATATAAATGTTGAATCAAAGCGTATAGTGCCACATAGTTGTATCTATCCAGTTTTCTTTTTAATTGGTAGTACCTTTTTATAAATGAAGGCACAATAATGTAGGAATTGTTCATTCATTCAATTGTATTTATTCATTCATTTGATCCTATTTATTGAGCACTTACTGTGTGCAGAGCATTGTACTAAGTGCTTGGAATGTACAATTTGAGACAAACCTGCCCAACAAAGTGCTCACAGTCTAAAAGGGGGATACAGACAGCAAAAGAGGTTAATACGCTGCTGTTTAGAAAACTTGCAATATGCCTAAATGACAACATATGGGACATTTAAAAATGTCTTTTAGAAAGATGGGGGACCAGCAGGAAAGGCAAAAGTATACAAAGGAGTAAACAAGTCAATGAACTCAATTACATCACTAGTTATAGCTGATGCTGTGATTTGCTTCAGCTGGAAAATCATTCACTCACACTTGATGCTGTTCCCAGTGCATGATTCCAGAGTCCTGACTCCACACACCCAAGAGGAGTATACAAGAAGGCTGTTGGGTGGATCCAATATGTGGATATAATGATGGACTATGATTACCAACCTCATAATGGAGGGAGCACAGAAATGTGCCCAACTCTCTTCCTAAAGTTGCAGAATGAAACTTAGGCATCATTCCACTATCTTGAATTAGTCTGATCTCCCCTTCTGCAGGAGAATAACCAGGAAGCCTAAGCATAGAGGTATATGCTCTGTTTGGCCAGGAGTCTGTCTCACAACAAATGCCCCTCAGGATTGCTGGTGGTTTGGCACCGATTCGCTCAACAGCTGTCAATACAATATTGTTGTATTGTACTCTCCCAAGTGCTCAGTACAATGTTCTGCACACAGTAAGCACTCAATATGATTGACTGACTGAATGACTGGCCCCTAGGATGGCTTGTGAGTGGGTGGAAAGGAGTGGGGCATGGTAAAGTCCACAATGTCAATCAGATTTACTGATGACAGAGTTTCTGAAATAGACTTTGGGGTAGACTATTTAGTTTTGCCCCTGAAACCATATCATTTTTCTTCTTGAGACATTCCTTTAGCAGAGCAAGAGTAAAACAGAATTGCAAAGTGAAAAAATGTTTAAAGAACAACAAAATAGCTTGTCGAGCACAGACTATGTGACAAAATATATTGGCAAGAAGAATAGCAATTTGGTCAGAAATTGAATCCATCATTCAGGCACTATATGGAATGTGGAAAATGACCAGGGCAGAGTAGTATGTATATAATATCACAAAGTAGGACATTACCTCTATTTAAGGTTCTTTTACAATAGCTCAACAAACTATGCTGCATGGCAAAGGATGACGATAATATTATTGAAGGAGCATCTGGAGACTTTTAGGTTTTCCTTCCCTAAATACCCAGTTAATCATATTTATTGTGTGCAGCACATTGTACTAAGCACTCAGGAGAGTGCATTGTAACAGAGTTGGCATAAATGTTTCCTGCCCCCAAGGACCTCAGAGTATAGAAGAGTAGCTCAGTTTCCACTAGATTTTTATGTTAAACTAAATCAAGAATGACCTTGAATGGCAGACTAGATGAAGCAAGCACAGAATGCCATCATTTTCCTCTCAGTTAACAAAAACAGAGTGCTTGCTACTAACAAAAGGATGGCAGGGATTTTCTATATGCTATGCACTAGGGTGTATTCAAGATAATCAGATCAGACACAATATCTGTCCTTCACAGAACTCCCAGTCAAAGAATACCAACGCCAATTTGCTTGGTGCTTAATAATTATGCAAAGCATTTAACTCACTGGAAATAGCACACAGCAAAATTGAAATCGACCCTACACATATAGACCTCCTGAAAGAAGTGAACTAGAATTGCATAAATGACCTTTAAAACATTTAGCAGCTCATATCATATAAATCTATGTAGAAGAATCAAGCAGGTGACCCATTTCAGCTTGTTTACAGCTATTCCATCGCTGCTATTCAACAGTTTCACCTGGGAAAAGGAAATCAGTATTGATGAATAGCAGCTGACACACCTCCCCTTCCATGAAGACTATGCTAAATGATGAAGAAACTGCAAAGGAAAATGCAAGAATTGTAGATACGGTTGCACAACATTCCACTAAAGATTAATCTCTTGAAGATTAAATGAATGTTAAATTATTATTTCCTGAAAGGTTCCGTTCATATAAATGGCAAAGACATAGATGAAATGGAAAGCTATTCTTAGCTTGGCTAGGAACTAAATGAGAGCAACACATTTGATAGGAAAACGAGCAAGAGTAAGAGTAAGATCAGCTTCAATAAGTCTGAATTTCACCATTAGACAAGAAGTAGCAGTGAAGAAAAGAGGCCGTATTAACTCAATGTTTTGGCCTTCAGCTTTAGTTGTCAATAGCCATCAAACAAGAGAAGACTGTTGTAGCCAAAGAGCAACTGAATTATGATTTCTCCTCTTGGCTTTCCTCCTATCTCTCTCATCACTCACTCTCAATCTCTTTTGGAGGCTCTTCCTCTGCCTTCCACCCTATAACGGTGGGAGTTCCTCAAGGTTCAGTTCTAGGTCCCCTTCTATTCTCCATCTACACCCACTGTCTTAGAGAACTCATTTTCTCCCATTGCATCAATTACCACCTCCATGTAGATTGTTTCCAAATCTACATCTCCAGCTCCAATCTCTCTCCCTTTCTGCAGTCTTGCAGTTTTGCATTTCCTCCTGCTTTTAAGATATCTCTACTTGGATGTCCTGCCGACACCTTAAACTTAAAATGTACAAAACAGAATCCTTTATCTCCCTCCTAAACCCTGTTCTCCCGCTGATTTTCCCATCACTGTAGATAGCACCACCATCCTTCATGTCTCACAAGCCTTAAAAGGTAGTGTTGTCTTCAACTCATCTCTCAAATGAAGCTAAAATCCCCTCCTTTCCTCTCCATCCAAACTGCTAACATGCTATTTCAAGCAATTATCCTATCCTGCCTCAATTACTGTATCAGCCTTCTTACTGTCCTCCTTGCCTCCTCTCACTCCCCACTCCCGTCCTTACTTCACTTAGCTGCCCAGATCATTTTTCTACAAAAACATTCAATACACATTTCGCCAACTCCTCAAGAACTCCAGTGCTTGCCCATTCACCTCCACATCAAGCAGAAACTCTTTGCCTTTGACTTAAAAGCACTCAATCACCTTGCCTCCTCTTAACTCACCTCTCTGCTCTTCTATTATATCCCAGCCTGCACACTTCACTCCTCTAATGCCAACCTACTCATTGTACCCTTTTGCCATCTAACTTGCCACCAATCTTTCACCCACATCCTGCCTCTAGCCTGGAAGGCTCTCCCTCTTTATTTCTGACACAATTACCCTTCCCACCTTCAAAATCTTACTGAAGGTGCTTCTCCTTCAAGAGGCTTTCCTAATTAAGCCATCATTTCTTTTTCTCCCACATCCTTCCATGTCCTCCTTATGCTTGGATTTGCTCTCTGTATTCACCCATCCTTTAGTCCCAAAGAACTTATGTACATATCCATAATTTATTTATTAATATCACTGTATGTCTCTCTATATAGACTGTAAGGTAACTGTGAGCAAGGTATGTGTCTACAAACTATTACACTATACTCTCCTAAGTATTTAATGTATATTGCTCCACACACAGTAAGCCCTTACTGCGATTGATTGACTGATTGAATATGGCATCTCCCTTCATGAAAACTTTTAAATGGAACAAATTAGCAAGATCACACCAGTCAAAGATAGGTCCAACTACATAAAATGATGAGTAGGTCTTGTAATTTCTAGACAGCTGAAAAAATGGACCTCCACATAAAATTCTGATCTCAGGAAGCAAAAAACAAAAATGGTAAGACAGAAGATGGAGAACTCTCTGAGTGGGTTGAGTAGAATAGGATACAGGTTATTTGAAGTAAAATGTCATGTTATCAACTTAGAGGAATGAATGAGGATTAGTCAAACAGGGAAATGAGAATAATGAGTTTGATGATGACTCAGCTTCTGACTTCCTCAACTCTTGCTACAAGATGACAAAAATTAGTCTTTGTACATCATGAATGAGAGCTGGTCTGTCAAGACTTTTCAATATTGGCCTGAGAAAAATGCATCATGATTCCGGATATATGTTAGATATTAAATACACACCCAAAATTTAATATAAATATTTAGGGCCAGAAAAAGTGAACTTTTGGTTTGGCAATTGTTCGAGCCAGCCTGCCTCTGATGATCTTAAAACATTTCTATTTGGGTGAGGATCAGATTTTGAGAATCAATTAAAATGTGTAGGATAAAACTAAAGAAATCTTATGCCAGATAATGTCAGGTTTGTAAACTCCTTGTGGGAAGGGAGTGTGTCTTGTGCTTCAATGTCTTTTACCAATGTTATTTTGTCTCGTCTTATGCTGCCAAGACATCATTAGAGAAGCAGCATGGCTTAGTGGAATGAGCACGGGCTTGGGAATCAGAGGACGTGGCTTCTAATCCCAGCTCTTCCACTTGTCTGCTGTGTGACCTTGCACAAGTCACTTAACTTCTCTGTCCCTCAATTACCTCATCTGTAAAAATGAGGGTTAAAAAATTTGAGCCCCATGTGGGACAATCTGATTACTCTGTATATACCCCAGGGCTTAGAATAATGTTCAGCACATAGTAAGTGCTTAAAACATACCATAATTATTATTGTTATTATCTCCTACCCATAGCGACGCCATGGACACATCTCTCCCAGAACGCCCCATCTCCATTTGCAATCATGCTGGTAGTGTATCCATAGAGCTTTCTTGGTAAAAATACAGAAGTGGCTTACCATTGCCTCCTTCTGCACAGTAAACTTGAGTCTCTGCCTTCAACTCTCTGCTTCCCAGCACAGGTGAGTTTTGACTTGTAACATATTGCCTTCCCCTCACTAGCCACTGGCCAAGTTAAGAATGGAATGGATATGTCTCTGGTTGACTCTCCTTCCTATAGTCAAGACTGGTTGAGTACTGGAAACTCTGCATGTGAGACCCTGAGAGGAGTTCAGTGTTTACTACAGTTTATTGCACTTAGTAGGCACTCATTAAATACAATTTCTACTACTATTGTTTTCAGACTTAGTCCTCTAATATTAGTAATCTAATAACTACTTTTAGGCAACAGCCTTGAAAACAGAAGAAAAGAATTGAGCTTCACCAAATCAGTCTAGTACATAAAATGAAATTGCCAAAGAATATCACCATTTAAAGAAGTTGATGAAAGTTCACATTATGCTATCTGTTCTCACAGATGCGGTTACTGGGATTGTGTCTGACCTAATTATCCTGTGGCTTAGTACTGTGCTTAACAATTTGTTAAACACTTAATATTATTGTTATCATTACTACTATTATCTTTATCAGTCAATGATTGAACACTCCCTGCATTCAGAACACTATACAGTGAAACAAAAACTCAGATAATGCTGCATCACATCTGAAAACTGCATCATTTGCTGAGTATAGAACTGAATGGTACACTGTTTTCAAGAAGGGAGTAGATCCTTGTCTCTGAGCAAAAGATTTGTAGGAAAGGAAATACAAGGAGGAAAAGAGAAAACAGCATCAGGCACTCCAAACATTAAATATGACATCACAGCAAGGAACAATCTTTAACATTCGTAACATGGCTGGAACTATAGATCCAGCATTGACCTTTTCAGCCACACATGCACTGATAGGTGAATTTCACCATCAGTGATGTCTTCTTTGAATATAAAGGACAAAAATACAAAGGAGTACAATAATATACATGCATATGCACATATGTAATAATCATATCCATTCCTTCAATTGTATTTATTAAGCACTTACTCTGTGCAGAGCACTGTATTAAACAGTTGGAAAAGTATGATACAAAAATAAAGAGTGACAATCCCAGCCCACAGTGAGTTCAGAGTCTAGAGGGGGGAATCATATATAATTATTATAGGGGATAGAACTGACCCAATACAAATATTCAATCCATCACCAAATCCTATGGGTTCAACTTTCACAACACTGCCAAAATCTACCCTTTCCTTCCAAATTGCAACCACATTAATCCAATCACTCATCCTATCCCACCTTGATTACTGCATCAGCCTCCTTGCTGGTCTACCTGCCTCCTATCTCTCACCACTCCAGTCCCTACTTCACTCTGATGTGCAGATCATTTTCTGATTGATGTTCAGGGCATGTTTCCCCACTCAAGAACCTCCAGTAGATGCCTATCCATCTTTGTGTCAAACAGAAACGCCTTAACAAAAGCTTTAAAGTATTCAGTTCACTTGCCCCCTCCTACCTCACCTTGCTGCTCTCTGCACTCTTTGCTCCTCTAATGACAACCTACTCTCTGTACCTAGATCCCTTCTATCTTGCCGCCGACCTCCCACCCACATCCTGCCTCTGTCCTGGACCAACCTCCCTCATTGTATCTTACAATTACTCTCCCCTCTTCATAGACTTATTGAAGGCACATCTCCTCTTAGAAGCCTTCCCTTGACTAAGTTCTCTTTTCCTTTTCTTTGACTCCTTTTTTGGTCTACCTCACTTGCTCCCTTTATTATTCCTCACTTCCCAGCCCCACATAATTTATATTTGCATATTAAGTCTCTCCCTCTAGGCTGTAAAATCACTGTGGGCAGGGCCTGTGTCTGTTACCTTGTACTCTCCCAAGTGTTTAGTACAGTTCTCTGCACACAGTAAGTGCTCAATAAATATGATTGATGGATCCTTTGATTGATTGAATTTGTAAATATTCTCCTTTGGATTGTGGCTTCAACTGCCATTAGTGGTGGCTATTGTTAATAATTTGTTTTATCAATTAAGCATCATCATTCCCACCCCGACCCCTATATAATATCAACCATAGTTCGCAACATGTCTTTTTTATCCCAAGGTTTAACTACACTTCCATTTTTAATGAACAATTCCCATCCAAAGCTATTTCAACCTTGATTAGCCCAGAGATCATCTAAGTTCTGAAAATTTGCCATGGACCTTACAGCCTGGGTACAAGTGGTCCAGCTTTCTCTGACAGAAATCAGTTGTATGACAAAGACCTATTTTAGCCCTTCTCTTCACCACGATGCCACCTACTGATTGATCTTCAGCAGAGTCAGGGCTTACCCCTAATGGCTTCTGTGGGATCAATCATATAAGATACTAGCTAAAGAGTTTGGAAGTTGTAGAAGAGGAAAATACTTTTAGGGAAATCTTGGAAGCAACAAGTGGTCCCTATATTTGAGAGCAATCTACCCATCTGTAGGGTCTGCTTCTCTTCTCTCCCTATTTTCCCCACCATCCCTAAACATGTGGACCTAGTCAAATATTTTTTGTAGCTAGATGAATCATTCTGATTGGCAAAGATCATCTGAAGGATTTCACTTGATTTCAATCTTCAACGTATCTTCCACTTCTCATCAATCATTAAACGCCACTGGTTGATTGATTGATCCTTCAATATAGAATAATAGAGAGGTCATAAGCAGGGGACTAGTCTCAGGATTTTATACTATTTTTTTAAGTTGTAAAACAGTTTTGGCTTTGAAAATACATTTAATCAAAAAATGGGAACAGCCATAAACCTTTCAGAAAATTCAACATGAAAAATCCACTCTACAGTCAATTCGCCAAGCAGAGAAATTCAAATTGAAGGCTGTTTCATACAATTTGCTTCATGCTTTAAAGAGAACATTGGTAGTCTGATCGCTTATGCTGAAGACTATGATCGAGCATATAAAAGACTGTTTTCATTAAAACCCACAAAATGTGTTCAATATATTTCTTAGCCACTGTAGTTTTAAATATTTTTATGGTTGTCTCCCTCAGGCAAGTGTAAGCTCCTTGTGGGAAGCAAATATGTCACATTATTAATTTGTTCTTCCTAAACATCTAAGGCAGGAGCAGCATGGGAGAGAGTTGAGGGCATGACAGTGGTAAACCACTTCCATATTTTTACCAAGAAACCTCTATGGATACAGTACCAGAATGATTGCAGATGGAGAGCAGGGCGTTCTTGGAGAGATGTGTCTGTGGTGTCGCTATGGGTTAGAAATGAATAGACGGCATAAAACAAGACAAGAATATAGTGCACCACACCAAATGAGTGTTCAACAGTGCTACTAATATTATTATACTGTTCACCGCAAATTCATCAATTTGCATAGTTTGCAAATGCCATGGTGAAATTATAGTAAGAGGAAAAGAAAAGCTGAAAATGGTGTTCAGAAGGATAAAAGATAAGTACCAATAGGAGCTGTATTTTCTGAAAGGATTGTGAAGTCTATGGTGAGCCTGGATCTATTATTTCCTTAGTCACTTAGTGGCAGTTAAGTATCACTTACCTTCCCAGGCCCACTCCAAGGGCTGAGATTTTATTTGTTTGGCAAGAAGATAAAGATCATCTGTTTTCCTTTAGCACACTTTTTTTGTAAATTATCTGCTTTTTATACTAAGGTTATTATCTTTCCTATTTAGATTATTTAGCTATATTTGTGGGGTTTGTATAGGATTATTAGTCTGTCAAATCGTTTTGCAATTCCACTATAAATGAGCATAGGAAGAATGGAAAAGAACACTTTATATGTTTTCATGCTCATGTTCTTGGTAAAGACCCATTATTCAGATGTTAATGTGTTTGAGGAAGATGTGAGACCAGTCAAATGTTTTTTATACATAGACGAATCATTTTGATTGGAAAATAACATCTGCAGGATTCAAAGTGATGTAAACTTATGTAACTATGTTTCCAGATCTCTTCACTTTGGGTATATAAAAAATAACCCATCACACAAATGTCTTTCTGAAGTGTAACCTTCTGCCTGTCATTTAAGATAACATTCACTGTTGCAATCATCTAGATTCTGGCTCCCTGCAAATACATTTGTAGTATAGTCACTTATCAGTTATAGTAAGCAACAGATGCGAGTGGAGAAGCAGCATGGTCCAGTGATAAGAGCATGAGCCTTGGAATTAGAAGTCTTTGTAATAACAATGATAATAATAATAATGGTATTTGGTAAGTGCTCACTATGTACCAGGCACTGTACTAAGTGCTGGGGTGGATACAAGAAAATTGGGTTAGACAAAGGCCTTGTTCCATGAGGGGTTCACAGTCTCAAGCCCCACTTTACAGATGAGGCACAGAAAAGTAAAGTGAGTTGCCCAAGGCCACACAGCAGATAAGTGGCAGAGCGAGGATTAGCACCCCTGATCCCCAGGCCTGTGCTCTATCCATTACACCATGACCCTAGGCAAGCCACTTCACTTCTCTGCACTTCTATTTCATCGTTTAAAAAATGCAATAATAAAATGCCTGTTAGTCTCCCCATTAGACTGTGAGCACCATGTGTGACAGCGACTGCCTGATGTGCTTATATTGCATCAATCCAACCCTAAGTACAGAGCTTGGCACATATCGAGTTTAACAACGACTACAGTTATTGCTATTATCATATTTCCCTTAAGTCATTGGTTTTCTGTGCTTGAGACAAAAAGAATGAGAGACAGAAAGGAGATAGAATAACAATGTGTACATATTTTCTGGATGCTTGTGCAGGGCCAAAATCTCAATTTTGAGACATATATTGTCAGAAAAAATACATTACCAGTGCAGAACACTTCTCAGCAAGATATATTGCAACAGGTTGTTATCTAAGAATAACTTCAATCTTATTATTAGAAGAGCAGACTGATAAACAAAATAAATCACAGAGGCCAAGAAGGTTAAGTCTTTAATTGCTCCAGAAAGGAATCTGATGCGTATCAGGTTTACACCTGCAATTTTAGTACCTCAAAATTAATTTCTTCAATAGTTACAATTTGTTTTGAAGATGCTATTCATCCTCTTCCTTCTGGAGAAATCTGAGGTTTCCAAGCTGATACATTACTGTCTGGGTTGTCATTACACCAATCACAATCTAAGTGATTCCCTCTCTCTTTTAAAATTCTACCATCTGTTTTCTGTACATGATCTCCCTTTCTACAAGAAACTTTTATTTTTTTTTCAATCATTTATGTTTGTGTGGACAGTAGTCCAATGTGGAAACCATACTCTATAAGCCATCAAGATAGTAATGAAAGCTACCAAAAGAACTGTAATCAATGGCATCTGCACTTTTGATAAATAATAACTGAGTAATCTGAATTAACAGAGCAACGAACACTTAAGGCTAACAGCGAATTATTATTTGGGACAAGTTAAATGGTTCGATTCTGATCTCTTGAATGCTTCATTTTATTCTGGTTTTGATGCTACGGACACATATATTATTCTAACCCAGATCATTTTTTTCTATACCCAAGAAAATTTCAAATCAAGAAAATTAGTAGGATGACTAAATATCCTGTTCTACATTGTTACATAAGGTTGTCTGAATCACTTCTCTTAGGCACATTTGGAATTGAGGTTTGAGAAATATCCCATGTTCTCTGTTATCTCCACCCCTCTTCAGCTGCACTAAACTTGGCTTTCCACTTCCACTAGACTGTGGCTGTGGCTGAGTCTTTGGTATGTCACTCACCCTTCCTCTGCCCCAGGGATCTGGCTGTGCTTCTTTGGCTTTTGTCCCCAAGGGAGAGAAGCTTGCAAAGGCTTGGAAATGATCACTTTCCTGCCTCACTGCCCATCCATCATTGAAACCTTCCCCGGGCGTAAACAGTGCAGGCTGACATTGAAGCTATACTCTTATTTCCCCTGTATTGCATATAGGGAATAGAGAGGCAAGAAATGCATTTTTTTTGTTTGTTTCCAAAAGATAAAACGTCTATGTTTCTAATGATCTGTATGCATTGGGTCATGATAAATAATGGCATATATTTCATATAAGTAACTGTTTGAGTTCAAAAAAGTGTTTGTATACACCGAGAGGATAGAATGAGCAAGAGATGGAGAACATGCCCATCGATTCGACCTCTCCATGACCCAAAGCAGTCTCATTCATTCCCTCAATCATATTTATTGAGCACTTACTATGTGCAGAGCACTGTACTAAGTGTTTGGAATGAACAGTTCAGCAACAGATAGAGACCATACCTGCCCCACAATGGGCTCACAATCTAATCGAGTCCCAACTTTAACCACGGGGAAAGTGAGTTCACCAACGGCAGGGGCTGGTCCCAGTCACTTAGATTTGCTTCCCGATCTCTGGCTCTTTCCCTATTCCTCTCCCGCAGCTCAAGATGCCAGCAAAAACGGAGATGAAGCTGAAGAGTCGAGGCTTGTTTGGTTAAGAAATGTTTTTTTTCCCTGCAAAACAGCTCCCCAAGCTGTGTTGGTGATGTCACATCCGTTGCCCAGGTCGCCACACCGATTCCATCAGTTGCTCGCCTTCCCCCTCTCTGCCTCCCCTCCTTTGCTGGTGTCCTTTTCCTTGGGTCCAAACTTTTGGGGGCAGCCGGCTGGGAGGGGAGGGGACCAGGGAGGGAGGAGGGAGGAGGCCCGTCAGCACCACGGACAGCTCCTGCAGCAGCCTGGCTGGCCGGCGGGCTCCCTGACACTTCGAGGCAAGGATGCTTGCGGAATGATCGCCCCCCAGGGCGGGTGCTGCTGCTCCAGCTCCTCCTGCTCCAGCTCTCCCAGCTCCAGCTCCTCCTGCTCCAGCTCTCCCTGCTCCAGCTCCTCCTGCTCCAGCTCTTCCTTGCATTCGAGCTCCGTTGCAAGAGCTCCCGACGAGAGACGGTCCCTGCAGTGAGCGTGGACGGGCTGGATGAAAGAGAGTGAAGAAGACCTGGAACCAGGGTCAGAATGCAGGTGCCATCCAACCTCCTCAACCTTCTGGTGCTGGCTCTGCTGGCTGCATTGGATCCCTCGAAGGTAGGGGACAGTCTTTGGTCTCTTTTTATGCTCTCTCTTCTTCTCTTTCTTTTATTTTTCCTCCCAAATACAGGGATCTGACAAACTGCTTTCCTTCCGTCCCTTCTTGTTCCCTCTCTTTGGTAGATGGTCCATTTACCTACCCAGGAAATGGCACCGCAAGGTAGAGTGGGGTGGGGGTGGTGAGAGGGTGTGATAAGAGGCAGAGAGGGAAAGGGGGTGAACGTGAATGTCTGGAGTGGGCAATGCAGCTCTCAGGGGGATTTGGTTTACGATGCGCCCTTCCTCCGACCGAACAACTGGCAGCCCTGGAGTTTGCAGTAGGAATAATGCCTGTTGTCAACATGCATTAGAGGGTGCTTTGTTTAAAAGAGAGAACCGTTTTCCAGCTGAACCTCATCAATCAGGCTCCTCTCACAGACGTGCTGCAGTTCGGGTCTCCCCACAAATTCGGTATGTTCTTAATGAAGTGGGGCAGACAGGTTATGCTCTGCCATTTGTACTAGGTGGTTTCATGGTGTTTTACTTTATCTCTTCCCTGTTTGCTGCAGAAAGCTGAGAGGAGCTGGGGAAGTTCTGATTATCAGCTCAAAAGAGACAGGGAGTTGAAAGCTACCAAACTGAGGCTGGGTAGAGAAATGAGGACTTGGGTTAGAGCCATTAAATCTGGAAAATTGCCAGTTCTAACTAAACTGAACATGAGATGATCCCTATTAAAAGGCAGGAAGCTTGGAGACAGATCCCCAGAGGTGAATATAGTGGGTCAGTGATGACAGTCAGATATTCCAAGCGACTCAGCATTCTATGAAATGGAAATCATTATTTTCCAGAGGGAAGGGTGAGATGTCAGGAAAGCAAGAGCAGAAGAAACATGTATTAGTGCCTGAAAGCAGTTGTGAAGCAGTTACCCTGCTAGTGACTACATTACTTTAGAGGGTATGAGAGAAAACAAAGTATCTTGAGCTCTGGGATTGTATTTAAACTGCTTCAGGAGTACACTCTATCTCCTATTATATAAACTGAATGGCTAGCAAAACTGAGATTTCCGCCATAAAGGCAAGGAAAAAAGATGAACAAATAAATAGGTGATTGAATATTCCTAACATGACGAGCAGTATTAACTTGGAAGTAGCCTCATCCCTCTAGTTGTCAACTGCTACAAACTCCTAATTTTAAAAATAGTAGAATTTCAATTAGTGACTGCTATCACCACTAATAGTTTACACATGGTATTTGGGAATGACATATTAGTGGCTTTAATGACCCATTTTGTGAGCCTATAAAACAATTTCAATGCTGTTGAAAAGTAATTTCCTTTTAATGCATCTCAAAAATAGTCATAAAGTTAAGAATGCAAGTTTTCTTCAAATATAGCTTCAGAGAGTCCCACTCTGACAAGATCATTTTTGTTACAATCTGGGGAGTGTTTCACTTGAAATTAGATTGCAAATGTTCAAAATAAAACTTAAAAGTATGTTTTATTTTGTTACACCAAGATAATGAATATGACTAATCAAAAAGAATGTCAGTAGACAGTATATATTTATTATATATTTATATACCTGTTCTATATACTGTGTAATATACATATATGAAAATTAGGCTTTTTATAATATTGGCTATTTCTCTTTTTTCATAAAGCACATTAATGTTTACATGAAGACATCAAAACACATGAGGGTTTTGTTTGAACTATTTTGAATGTGTGTGTGTGCACTTGATCTAATAATGTCCATAAGGGCAATTCATTCTCAAATCTACAATGCAATTATAATATTCCATCCTTTACTCACATTAATCAGGTCTTCTGAGTGTCAAGTGACTGAAAATTTTCATTCTACAAGTCTACGGCCATTTGGTAATGTATAATTGAGGGATCCATGGGAGGAAAGGATGAACCTTAGATTTCCACACTTCTGTTCTAAACTTCTGGTGACTCTGCTACTCTGTAGAGTGCAGGAAAATGTGGCATTTTGTCGTACATCTATAGTGACATTTATTTGGCTACTAAAATACTCATAGCAGGATATTTTAATGTTGAGACAGAATTGTGGCTCCTTAATGGCCTCTTGATCTAGTTTTGTCTAGTGAAATTTTGCCCCTTAGAAATACTACGGTGGGTACTGAGAGCCAAAAAATAGGCTTCATGGAAGGCATTTTCAACATAGTTGATTTAGTGTCTTAATTCTACTCTAGGTGTTGATGCAGAGAGAAATAAGACTGAGAAGGCAGAAAGATTATGTATGGTATGAAATTCTAGTTAATTTGGAAAATTTAATACAAAGTATTTTGGAGTATTTTTATAGCCTGAATTAGCCAGGGAATTGTTTCAACTCTCCACTTGATTCTCTACTTCTGTTTGGTGGGCTCAACCTTAGATTGAAGGATTTCAGAAAAGTTCAATTTTTTTCCTTATTGATTTACCACCCCCATACATACTTGACAGTTCATTTTGGAAATCAATCTAAATGTTGACAGAGAAAATAACAGAAAAGAGGCTTTTATTTGGAACTAAGTAACAGTGGAGCCAAAAATCATTACTCTTGATAGATCTATAATGTTTCCACACAAATTTACTTTTTTTTAGTAGATACAGTTTCAATGGGACCAGCTGAATACAAGATCATCTCTTATCCTCACATGATGCCAGTTTGGAAGTTATATTCCATAACAGTTTCTCTTCCTATAGCCACCATTGCACACACCTAGCTATACATCCATGCTCTTGCTGAGTTTCTAAATTTGGAGTGCTGAATGGATAAAAAGACATGTCAATATATCAGTCATTACCACCAGGGAATGGGTAGATTGCTTATGGTATTAATCTAGCCACAAGTAAGATGGATTTCTAACAAACTGTTCTGTATTGATTTATAAAGAAATGCATAGTATTTGCATTCGTGGTATTGCTACTGGGGTTGGGAACTCACCAGCAATAGAACACATTTTCTAAAGTGTTTAAGTATCGCCATCTCATGGTAAGATAGGTTACTAGAAAATCAGAGTTTGATTTTCTCAATTCAAAGACCTACTAAAGATTTTATCTCCCCTGGAGGAATTCATTATTCAGCAAATCAACATTTTTTTCTCTGACTGCATAAGAACAGTGGGTTTGTCATATTTAAGGAAAAGAAGCATACTAGTCCTAGTTCAGCACAGACTTTTATGTTGACAGGTCATCAATTGTAATTCTGGATAAATTATTATAATATGCAATCTAAATGAAAATATAATTCATTAGGTTTTAAATTCCATTTAGACAAACTCATGTGCTTATTGCTTTCCCCACCATAAGAGACTTCCATTAAGTGCCATTATTAGTGGAGTGTCTGGTTAATGTTGGGATAGCCAATGTTATTCAAATAATTTCACACACAAAAAAAAAAATCCCCAAAACTCTTAGGAATTTGATTCTGTGCTCCAATGATATAGGGAAACAGTTATGGAAAACTTGGGCATTCCTAGCAGTTGCTGCTAGATGGCATGTCTGTGCTACTTTTGGAAAAGCATGGTGTTCTGAAATGACCTTGGCAGGGCAGACAGTGACTTTTCTTACGGGATCATTGTAGGCAGGCCATCATTTGATCACTACAGAAAAATAATCACGATAGTGAATCAGAACTGCTGCTCTGCTCTGCAGTGCTGACCTATGAAGAAAATAAGAAACAAACACTGCAGTGCAGGTTTAAAAGGGAAATTCTACACTGAGGGCAGATATTTTTAAACAGTTATAAATGGTTGATGTTCAAATGCTCATATATTACAGAATTTCTTGAACTTTCCACTAGTTGTGTTTGAATAGTAACTCTAATAATGTGTAGCCCAGTAGCAATGTAAAGATTGAACAAATAATTATTATCTCATCACCTGGTCCTTTTAACAAAAAAGGGACCTGAAGCACAATGATAATTTAATTAGAGATTACATCTGTATGAAGCCGATTTGCCAGCAAAAAAAAAAAGAAAAATTTTCTGATTTTTTCTGATGTAATCCCCAAATAATGAATAATGTAAAATTTAGGGAAAGGTTTACTAACCAAGATTGACATCATTACAAAGTTTCGATGTTCCATAGCAATATGCAGGAAGAATGCATAACAATTTTCCAGTGTCTTAAAAATTGCCCAAAAGTAATAATTGATGTTAAGTAGCATAGTTCATTAGCTCCAGCTTCTGATTATGAACATCATGCAAATTTAATTCATTAGCTTTGAAATTCAAGTTAAAAATAAAAACACAGTCCTTGAAAGCAGTATTAGTTTTTCATGAACACCACCTTAAATATGAGGCTATTGGGTTCCCGTGAAGTGTCGAAACTCGTATTTTATAGTGCCAGAGGATCTCTTCGACCCTGAGTTAATTCAGAAAAGGTGCTGTATTTAAATAACCTGGCATTTTGGTGAGTCATGTATTATGGAATCAGTGTGCTATAGTCTTGGTATTGAGCAGGAGGGTCCCCTGTTTCATGTTGGCTGTTTTTTTGTTGTTGTTGTTCTTGTAGGGTTACACATTTTTTTGCTCATTCTTGATTTTCCTTCATCTCTCACACCTGGTGGGAATTTCAGAATTCCTTTTCCCCTATCCCCTTGCTCAATGAAGGGATAAGAAAAGGTTTTATCTTCTCCCTTTTGGTATTTCCAGCTTGACTCCTTATGATCTACCCATCTCTTTCTTTGAGGAATTAAAAACCTTCCATGGTGTCTCTCTTGGATTTATGTTCATGTTTTTTTTTTCATACACATAGTTGCCAGAGTAGTTTGTGTGGAAATCTGAAAGCTAGGAGTTGAATAAGAATTAAATAAAATACATCTCTACACCTTGTCTTGAAAATCTCATGTTCCTAATTAAAACCAACATTGAAGAAATCTGAAAAGAAATGATTAAGACAATAGATGGCAGAGAAAATATTGGGTTTGATTCTGTCCCTACCTATGGGGAAAATAGGCCAAAGCAAGTTACATAGATTTACTGGGAGAAGAACATGTTCCCTGCCTTGTGCATACAGTAGAACACTATGTGCATCCTAAAAGGAAGTATTAAAAGATGTGCATAGTTCTGTTTGAAACGGAGGCTACAGATGATTGTAAAGGTCGTACGCCTATAAGGCCTTGTTTCTCCATTTCCCTGGTGAAACTCCCTTGAGGCATCTTAAAGAGATTCATTGGGGGAATGAAAGGGCATGAGGACAGTGGTCAATACCACTGCCAAGTGACTCCTCCCTAGGAGCAGGTATTTCTACATTTCAGGTGGAGAAAAAGAAGGGAAAGACTAGAGAGTAAGTTGGGGGCAGGAATCAATCAATTAGTGGATTTATTGAGTTTTTACTTATTGAGTTTATTGAGTACTTACTGTTTGCAGAGCACTGTTCTAAGAGCTTGAGAAAATACAATTCAGCAGAGTTGATAGAGGAGATCCCTGCCCACAGGAGTTTACAGTCAACGGGTGGAAATAGACATTAAAATGGATTAGCGATAGGGGAAATCATAGAGTATAAAAATATTTACATCAGTACTGTAGTGCTGGAGTGAGGATTCATGTGCTTAATGAGTACAGAGCCATGTTCTTAGTCAGTGCAAAGGGTACAGTGGATAGGGGAATCAATCAATAGTATTTATTAAGGACTTGCCATGTGCAGAGCACTGTACTGACTTCTTGGGAGAGTACAGTATAACAAGGTTGGTAGACACATGCCCCGCCCAAAGCGAGCTACAGTCTATAAAAAGCTTCATCTGAGAAGGCTTCTTGGAAGAGGTGTGATCTTAGAAGAGTTTTGTACATGGGGTGAGTAGTAGACTGTTGGATATGAAGGAGAGAATTTGAGGCCCAAGGGAGAATGTGTGTAAGGGTTGGTGGTGGGATAGATGAGATCTAGGTGCAAAGCATATGTTGGCATTAGAAGAGCAGAGTATGCAGGACGAGATGTAATAAGAGATCAGCGAGGTTAAAAGTTAGGGCAACTAATAAAAAGAGCTAGAACTAGCCATCCTAGCTTATCTTCCCTTGAAAGTGCTAAATGAGTTATCGAACCAACTTTTCACATCCACTTCCGTCAGCAAGTCCACAACTGAAAAATATTTACAACTGAAACCCTGGATTTAAAACTATTAAATAATAAATCATGTAGAATTCTGCCTGCTAGATTAATTTAAATGGATGCAACTTACCTCCACCACCAACTTCCCAGAAAAAGTTGGGAACAGTTAGCTTACCATTTTTTAAAATGTCATTCCTGGAAGGAAAAATAAGAATTTATAGCCCAGTAACTTGGAGTATAGACTCCCCATAACCTTTCTAGAGAAACTTCCATGTCCAAAATATTGCATTCAGAGGGGTTCCCACCTCATTGGCCAAACCTAAATATATATGAAAAGCACTTAGATCACACATCAATTGAGCAGTTTTACTCCCTGCAGTCACCACCGCATGTTGGTTTACCTAGTCTAGAGGCAGAGTAGAAACAATCTCTCCCTTCTCCCCAGATCACCTGAAAGTGCATGGTGTGCATGAGTCCAGAAGCTTTAGGTTGTTACTGGTTTCTACTCTCTCCTGAAAGGTTGCACTGAGTCAGGCATGTTGTGATACAAGATCAGCAAGGTTAGGCAGGAGAGAGAGTAGATCGAGCTAAGCTAAGCTAAGTTTCTGTTAGATGTAGGTTTTTTTAGGAGTTGAGATATGTAAACTAAATTTTTTTTAGTTTTTGTTTTGTTTTTGTTTTCAGAAAAATGAACCGATTCTATTTATTGAGTGCTTATTGTGTGTGGAGCACTGTACTAATCACTTAGAAGCATAAAATACAACAACAGTCAGACACAGTCCCTGCCCACACAGTCTAGACAGACATTAACATAAATAAATAAATTACAAATATGTTCATAAATGCTGTGGGATGAATAAAAGCTAGTCAAGGGGATGAATAAAAGCTAGTCAAGGGGATGAATAAAAGCTAGTCAAGGGGATGCAGAAGAGCATGGGTGAAGAAGTAAGGAGGATTTAGTCAGGGAGGGCTTCATGGAGTAAATGTGCTTTCAATAAGGCTTTGAATGGTGGGGGGGAGTAATTGCCTATTGGATATGAGAAGCAGCATGGTGTAATGGATAGAGCACAGGTTTGGGAGTCAGAAGGTCATGGCTTCTAATCCTGGTTCCACCATTTGTCTGCTGTGTGGCCTTGGACAAGTCACTTCACTTCTCTCTTCTTCAGTTATGTCATCTATAAAATGGGAATTGAGACTGCGCCTCAAAGGATTTTGTCCATCACAATTTGCTTGTTTCGACCTCAGCACTTACTACAGTGCCTGGTACATAGTAAGAGTTTAACAAATGCCACAGTTATTATTATTGTTGCTATATGAAGAGGGAGGGCAATCCAGGCCAGAAGCAAGAAGTGGGTGAGAGATCAGCAGTGAGAAAGACAAGATCGAGGTACAGTGAGAAGGTTAGCATTAGAGGAGCAAAGTGTACAGTCTGGGATGTAGTAGGAGAGTAGTAAGGTGAGGTAGGAGGAAGGGGCAAGAAGATTGAGTGCTTTAAAGCCAATGGTGAAGAGTTTTTGTTTGGTTCAGATGTGGATGGGCAACCACTGGAGGTTCTTGAGGAATGGAGTAACATGGATGGAACATTTTTGTAGAAAAATGATCCAGTCATCAGAGTGAAGTATGAACTGGAGTGGGGAGAGACAGGAGGCTGGGACGTCAGGAAGGAGGCTGATACAGTAATCAAGGTGGGATAAGATAAATGATTGGATTAATGAGGTAGCACTTTGGATGGAGAGAAAGGGAAGATTTTGGTAACGTTGTGAAGATGGAACCTGCAGGATTTAGTGATTGATTGAATATGTAGGTTGAATGAAAGAGAGGAGTCAAGGATAAAGCCAAGGTTATAGGCTTGTGAAAGTGGAAGGATGTGGTGCCAGCAGAGGGATTACAGGAGAGAGGAGTTAGACAGAGATACATTTAGAAGGCAAGCCTGGGAGAAGGGAAGCTTGTAAGTTTGGCAAACTGGGTGAAAACCGATATGAAAGATGGTGAAACATAGTGAGAACCTTGAAGCCAGTAGTAAGAAATTTCTCCTTAATTCCGAGGGAGATGGTTGGTAATGGGAATATCTGAGGAGTGGTGAGTGTATTCATTCATTCATTCATTCATTCATTCATTCATTCACTCACTCACTCACTCATTCATTCATTCAATCATATTTATTGAGCACCTACTGTGTGCAGACCACTGTACTAAGCACTTGGAAAGTACAATACAACAATAAAGAGAGAATCCCTGCCCACAACGGGCTGACAGTCTAGAGAGGGGGAAACAGACATCAAAATAAGTAAACAAGCATCAGTATAAAAAATATATACATATATACATAAGTGCTGAGGGTTGGGAAGGTGAAGGAGAGCAAAGGGAGCAGGTCAAGGTGAAGTGGAAAGAAGAGGGAGCTGAGGAAAAGGGAGTTTAGTCTGGGAAGGCCTCTTGGAGTGTTGTGCCTTCAGTAGGGCTTTGAAGTGGGGAAGAGTGATTGGCGGATTTGGGTGGGCGAGGGAGCATTGTAGGGCAGCGATAGGATGTGGGCCAAGGGTCAGTGGAGATACAGGCAAGACTAAGACTAAGGTTAGTACCAGAGGAGCAGAGTCTGCAGGCTGGGATTTGGAAGGAGAGAAGGGAGATGAGGTAGGAAGGCACAAGATGATGGAGAGCTTGTGCATGGAGAGACGTACTGAGCCACACTTCAAGAATGTGATTCATTTAGCAATATATAGTGTAGCCTCCAGAGGGGAAGGTTCAGAGGCTGGGAGACCAGTGAAGAGGCTGATACAATAGTCTAGTCATGATTCAACTTTTATTTCACTGGCAATAAATTCAGCAGACATATTAAAATAGGAGACCAAGAAGAGCATTGAGTCTGGTCAACCAAGCAATCTAATAATCAATTATATGTTTTTTTCCTGGGTTTCCCCTTGCTTAAGTGAGGGACAGTTGGGTAACGTATACTTGAACATAGCACAAAATGCTATACTTACCTGGCCATTACCTAAGATACTGGATGGGGGATACGTGCTTCTGGAAATTATGATAAAATTGCAGACACTATTAAAAAGTAAGCTTTCTGTGGGCAGGGCATGTATCGACAACTGTTATAATGTACTCTCCCAAGTTTGTTGTACAGTGCTCTGCTCACAGCAAGTACTGAATAAGTATGATTGATTGATTGATTGAAACCTCCCAATTTTCCCACAATGCAGGGATTTTTCCTGTGCAAACTCTTTGTTCAGAAAAACCTGTGTGATAGTGCTCAGAAAGTCCAAAACCAAATGCAAACACAGAGGATTGAGACCAGCTCTTGTTGTTGAAACAGTGTTCTCCAATTGTGCCTTCACTTCCCCTCAAAATGCATCAAGGAGGAATTGAGAGCCCTTCCACCATCATCCTCATCAGTACATATTAAGTACCTAACAATGTTCTGAGGGCTTACTGGACATTTGGGAAAGCTGGACTGTCAGTCCCATGTGGAATAGGGACTATGTCTGGCCTGATTATCTTGTATCAACCTCAGTGCTTAGGATAATGACTGACACATAGGAAGTGCTTCACAATCATTGTTATGATTATTATTATAGCCAGCAAGGTCTAGTGGAAAGAACACAGACCTGGGAATCAGAGGAGCTGAATTCTAATCCCAGCTCTACTACTTGCTTGATGTGTGACCTTGGGCAAGTCACTTAATTTCTCTGTGTCTCTGTACCTGTTTCCTCCTGCTTAGACTGTGAGCCCCATGTGGGACAAAGACTTTGTCCTACCTGATTATCGTGTATTCACTCCAGCACTTAGAATGGTGCTTGACACATAGTAAGCACTTAATAAATATCATTGTTATTATTGTTACTATTATAATTGTATTTTTTAGTATTGGTAGTAGGAGTATGAGATGCAGTTCCTACCTCTGAAAAAATTAAAGTATATAGGAATAAACACATAAATAGGTACACAATAGGAATAAGAGCAAGGATATAGATGCAAATATTAACACTCAAATTAAGAAAAAAACATTTAATATATAAGTGGAACAAATAAGTGGAATAAATGGATACCCACCAACATTCTAAAGATGATGGATAGAATGATATTATGTGGGTGGGGGAGTGGAATAGGATTTGTCAGGATATGCCACCTAGGGGCTTTTTCCCTAACACATCTCCTCTGTGGGCTTAGAGAAGTAGTGTGACCTAGTGGATAGAGCATGGGTCTGGGAGTCAGGAGGACCTGGGTTCTAATCCTGGTTCCACCACTTGTCTGCTGTGTGCCTTTGGGCAAGTCATTTCACTTCTCTGTGCCTCAGTTACCTCATCTGTGAGCCCCATGTGAATGGGACATAGACTGTGTCCTATCTGATTAGCTTCTATCTACCCCATCACTTAGTAAAGTGCTTCATAAATATCATTTAAAAAATCCCTGAGAAATAGAATTAAGCATAAGAAAGACAGCACCAACAATTTGCCTCCAGACAGTAATTCTCTGCCTGAGGCAGACAAACACTTTCTCCAGACAGAGCCTAAGGGATGCAGTGGAAGGATATTGCTTTTCTCATTGTGAAGCCCTGAGATGTGTTGTCAAGCCCTTGGGAGCCCTGGGCCGGAGCATGAATCCATAATGAGTCAGACTCTCCTGGTCCCTAAACCCTCCCTGAGGATACACCAAGTCCCTTTGGGAGTTGTATTCAGTCTCTCAAGCTGCCAGAGGGCTGTGTGGAACGTTAATGACTATTTCTGTGAAATAAACAGCCAGGGCACAGAGGGGAGCAGTGAGCAGAGAAGTTGCAGGTATTGGTGAGAGCATTAAACTCACTTCAGACCTTTCACTCTTTTCCTTTTCAATCATTTGGGTGTCTACCATTTCCTCTTGCTTGCCCCATCTCCACATTCTACTCTCCTACACAAGAAGGCTGTACAATGATTTTGAAGTACGTGGCCTAAAGCTAACATCAGCTGCTGCTGGTACTGCATTCAGGCCAAAAGACCCCATCCAAACTACTTGAGCAGCAAGACAAGTTCATCTTCTATCTCTCTCCCTCTCTCTCTCTGTTTCATTATGGGCAGTGGAGGTAATAATACAAATACAGTGGAAAGAGATAGCTTTGGATGAACTTACTTTTCCCATTAAAGATCATTCGGCCACTGAAACACTACACTGTGGGAAAAGATGAAATTGTTCTTGTTTTTAACACCCCGTGAAGCATGATGTAATTACCTAATTTGTATCTATAATACAGGCTTCACCAAGTAACAGTTTTCTCTCTAGAAAAGGAGTCTTTCAAGGTATTTTTTGGAGATTTAAATGTCCCCCAGCTTTATTCTGAGGAATGAACTGGGAAGCACCATTGTCAGCCCTTCACCTTTAACTCCCTAAAGAAGTTTGAAACATGGATAGATGATTATTTGGAAGGAGTAGCTGATCAAACAATTAATCAATCATATTTATTGAATGCTTACTGTGTGCAGAGCACTGTACTAAGTGCTTAGCAAAGTACAATAAAACAGAGTTGGTAGATGCAATCCCCGCCCACAAGAATATACAAGCTGATCTGTGAATCTCAATGCTGAAGCAAAAGGAGTCAAATTAGACAGCTTGATAAAGGATTCAAGAGTTTCATATTCCTAAATTATCCTTTGACATGCAAGAACAGTGCTTGGCACATAGTAAATGCTTAACAAATATCATATCATCATTATTATTCTTATTATTATTATCAGATCATTTTTCTTTATGCAGAGTGGCCTAGTGGAAAGAGTATGGGTCTGGGGGTAGAGTACCTGGCTTCTAATCCTAGTTCTGCCACTGACCTTTTGTGTGACCTTGGGCAAGTCACTTAACTTCTTTGTGCCTGAGTTCCCAGCTGCGAAATGGGGATTCAATATCTGCTCTTCCTCTGCCTTAGGCTGTGAACTCCATATGGGATCTGATGATCTTGTACCTACCTCAGCACTTAGTACAGTGCTTGGCACATAGTAAATGTTTTACAAAAACTACAATTATTATTAACACTAATATTGTTACTGATATTATTATTGCTGTTATCATTATATAGCTGTTTTCATTTCCCAGTGCACTCATACTTGGTCTCCTTCACTGGCGCCTCCTCCCCCTCCCATCCTTTAACTGTTGGAATTCCTCAAGGGTCAGTTCTTGGCCCTCTTCTGTTCTCCATTTACACTCACTCCCTTGGTGAACTCATTCGCTCTCACGACTTTGACTACCATCTCTATGCGGATGACACGCAGATCCTCCCCCTCCCTTCAGGCTCGCATCTCCTCCTGTCTCCAGGATGTCTCCACCTGGATGTCGGCCCGCCACCTAAAACTCAACATGAGCAAGACTGAGCTCCTCGTCTTCCCTCCCAAACCCGGTCCTCTCCCAGACTTCCCTATCACCGTGGATGGCACGACCATCCTTCCCGTCTCTCGGGCCCGCAATCTCGGTGTCATCCTTGACTCGTCTCTCTTGTTCACCCCACACATCCTATCCATTACCAAGACCTGCCGGTTTCACCTTTACAATATCGCCAAGATCCGCCCTTTCCTCTCCACCCAAACGGCTACCTTACTGCTACGGGCTCTCATTATTTCCCGGCTAGACTACTGTGTCAGCCTTCTCTCTGATCTCCCTTCCTCCTCTCTCGCCCCGCTCCAGTCTATTCTTCACTCCGCTGCCCGGCTCATCTTCCTGAAGAAAAGATCTGGGCATGTCACTCCCCTTCTTAAACAACTCCAGTGGTTGCCTATCAACCTCCGCTCCAAACAAAAACTCCTCACTCTAGGCTTCAAGGCTCCATCACCTTGCCCCTTCCTACCTCTCCTCCCTTCTCTCTTTCTAATGCCCACCCCGCACGCTCCACTCCTCTGCCGCCCACCTCCTCACCGTCCCTCCGTCTCACCTATCCCTCCGTTGACCCCTGGCCACGTCCTCCCGCGGTCCTGGAACGCCCTCCCTCCTCACCTCCGCCAAACTAATTCTCTTCCCCTCTTCAAAACCCTACTTAAAGCTCACCTCCTCCTAGAGGCCTTCCCAGACTGAGCTCCCCTTTTCCCTCTACTCCCTCTACCACCCCCCCTTCACCTCTCTGCAGCTTAACCCTCTTTTCTCCCCATTTCCCTCTGCTCCTCCCCCTCTCCCTTCCCATCCCCTTAGCACTGTACTCGTCTGCTCAACTGTATATATTTTCATTACCCTATTTATTTTGTTAATGAATTGTACATCGCCTTGATTCTATTTAGTTGCCATTCTTTTTGATAGATCTTCTTCCCCTTGACTCTATTTATTGCCATTGTTCTTGTCTGTCTGTCTCCCCCAATTAGACTGTAAGCCCGTCAAACGGCAGGGACTGTCTCTATCTGTTGCCGACTTGTTCATTCCAAGTGCTTAGTACAGTGCTCTGCACATAGTAAGCACTCAATAAATACTATTGAATGAATGAATGTCCCCAGAAATTTCCAGACCACCAGAGGTAATCATTTGAAAATTGCTAAACTCTCTGGTAAGAAATAGTAAAGGTCAGGTTCAAATTTTGCATTAGTGCTACAGTCTCAGTAGTGGTTTATATTTCCCATAGTCTTTGTATTTTACCACTAACTCTCATCTTCAGTCAGCATTTGCATTTAGGTTTGTCCATATTTTGAAGCAGTGTGGCCGAGAAGCAATGTGGCCTAGTGGATAGAGCATGGGCCTGGGAGTCAGAAGGACCTTGTTTCTAATCCTGACACTGCCACTTGTCAGCACTGTGACCTTGGATAAGTCACTGGACTTCTCTGTGCCTCAGTTACCTGATCTGTAAAACCGGAATTAAGACTGTGAGCCTCACGCAGGACATGTGCTGAATCCAACTTGATTGGCTTGTAATAATAATTAATGATAATACTAATTATGGTCGTTGTTAAGCATTTACTATGTGCCAACCACCTTTCTAAGCACTGGGATAGATACAAGTCAAACACATTGGATACAGTCCTTGTCCCACATGGGGCTCACACTTTTAATACCCATTTTATAGATGAGGTAGCTGAGACCCAGAGAAGTTAAGTGACTTGCCTGTAGTCACACAGCATACATGTGGAGCTGGAATTAGAACCCAGGTCCTTCTCCTTCCTGGATTTAGAGTTAGAATGATTCATTTTTAATAAAGTTCTAAATTAGCTGCTAATAGCATAAGTAAAATACATTATTGTAATTTAGGATGTTAACCAACCATTATAATACCAAAATATTTGTTAATTACATACCTAGACTCAATGCATTTCAAAGAGGTTCAATAAAAAGGGAAATACCTACTTGAATTTATGTCCTTCCTCACACTTCCATATGAATGTAATCAATAATCCATCCTTCAGTGCCACTACAAAAACATACACAGAAATAAAATTGGCCTTTGATCAAATGAAACCAGTGTGAAAAGCTATCCTTTGTAACCAGACGCTTCCAAAGGCAGAATTTCAGCTTGTTTCATTTTTACGTTCAAAAGGAAAACGATTAAGAATCTTCATCCCTTAAGGATTTGGGTATCATCACTAAACAGATAAATTCCAGGTGTCTAGATTTCTACCTAACCAGCATGAGCTTTAGAAATGTTTCCCTAGCAGCAAATTGTCATCTGCTGAAATAATCTTACAAAAGTCACCATTATCTCTGGCAATGATTCACAGTACTGGGGATGCTTAATTTGGTTCTCTTTGCATAGGCTCAACTGTGGATATTTTAATTATCTACATTCTGTTTGTGAGATAATTGACTGATTTTAAGTGTGTATAGTTGTAGTATAAAACCTGCAGAAATACGGTTTGACTCCACAGTCCTGCAGGTTGTTTTATTAGACTTTTATTTGTTATTTATATAGTGATGGAGTTATAGCCGAAAGGTTGATTCCCAGACAAAAGATGGAATAAAATGACTCTGCTCTGATCAGTTTACACTACAAAAGTGCCCCAGGGAGGAACAGAATGAATTTTGTAGGCAGTAAGGGAGCTGATGCAGAGCAGGTAATATTGCAGGGCCTCAAAAACACAGGGTCTGAGGATTATTCCAGTAAAGAATAAAAATGGAATCATTGGAAAATTCCATTGGAGTTATTTTTAGATGATATAAACTTTATAATGCATTCAAGAGCTACATTCATCTATAAATACTTTATAGAGTGGCCAACTGAAACAATTTATGAACCTGAACACATGGACTTGCAGTTCAGGCCTAAAAAATTGGAGACAGATTATTATTATGTTACTGAGTGTTGCTTTTAAGTGAATTCAGTATCTGTGCTGTTTTTTTAAAAAAAGACAAAGGCAGAGATTCCTTTCCGAGGTACTTACAGTAGAAGTTGGCCAAATACTAAATTATAAAATAAAAGAGCTGAGAAAGTGTTTGCTCTCTTGAGTCAGAGGGCAGTCTGACATTTAAGCAATTTTTTTAAAAATTTTCTTCAGCCCTAGATCCTTGAAGACCTGCATGAAGCAAATGTTCATTTTCAGGAAGAATTTTAAAGGCTGAGAGAGAGAATTGCAGCAGAGAGAATGATAAAAAAGCAAATAGAAGAAGTTTGGAGATAGGAGTGGGAGAATAATAATAATATTGGTGTTTCTTAAGCTCTTACTATGTGCCAAACACTGTTCTAAGTGCTGGGATAGATACTAGGTAATGAGATTGTCCCACATGGGGCTCATTGTCTTTATCCCCATTTTACAGATGAGGTAACTTAGGCACAGAGAAGTGAAGTGACTTGTCCAAAGACACACAACTGACAAGTGGCAGAGGCAGGATTAGAACCCATGACCTCTGACTCCCAGGCCCATGCTCTTTCCACTAAGCCACGCTGCTTCTCAGTTATCTAAATGAAATTAGCCTGGACAAAACAATTTAGCTTGCTAGGAAAAAAAGGGTAAAAAAGGTAGGCATAGAGTCAATCAGTCAACCAGTGGAATTACTCGAGCACTTACAGTGTACAGAGAACTGTGCTGAGCACTCAACATTTGT
This sequence comes from Ornithorhynchus anatinus, assembly GCF_004115215.2. Classification (NCBI taxonomy): domain Eukaryota; kingdom Metazoa; phylum Chordata; class Mammalia; order Monotremata; family Ornithorhynchidae; genus Ornithorhynchus; species Ornithorhynchus anatinus. Next base: position 87,256,215 of record NC_041731.1, read on the forward strand.
AACAAAGTAGTGAAGATATGGCTGGTTGAACAAAAATTAACAATTGTCATATTTGTTAAGTGTTTACTTCGTGCCAAGCACATGCTAAGTGCTGGGGTAGATTCAAGATAATCAGGCCGGGCACAGTCCCTGTTCCATACGGGGCCCACTGTTAATTTAAAGATGAGGAAAGATAATTTAAAAAGAAATATCAAAAAATGTAACTGAAAATTAAAAAGATAATTAAAAAGATGAGGAAGATAATTTAAAGATGAGGAAATTGAGGCCCAGAGAAATTGTATCTAAGAAATAAATTTAGATGAGGATGATGATGTTGATGATGAAGACGGAGTATATATAAGCCTCCGGTAGGTGTTCCTAACCACTGACAGTTTCAGTAAAAAAAGGTACTTTTGAGCACCTATTGGGTACAGGGCACTCACTGCATTAGAGGCGCATGAATTACTGAGTTCTTGGCATTAGGAATCAGGATGGTCCCATGAGAGCAGATCAGTACGAGACTAGGACTGACAATTAGATCAAGTAGGGCATGGAATTCAAAAGAAGAAGCAGAAATTAGCTCAGTAGTACCATGGAGTAAGGGAAATTCTAGAATTGTCAGTAGAGAAGAGACACCTTGCTGCATGCTGAAGCAGCGTGGCTCAGTGGCAAGAGCCTGGGCTTGAGAGTCAGAGGTCATGGTTCGAATCCCAGCTCTACCACTTGTCAGCTCTGTGACTGTGGGCAAGTCACTTAACTTCTCTGTGCCTCACAGTTACCTCATCTGTAAAATGGGGATTATTGATCCTCATGTGGGACAGACAACCTGATTACCCTGTATCTACCCCGACACTTAGAACAGTGCTCGGCACATAGTATGCGCTTTACAAATATCAACATTATTATTAATAATAATAATAATAATGTTGGTATTTGTTAAGTGCTTACTATGTGCCGAGCACTGTTCTAAGCACTGGGGTAGACATAGGGGAATCAGGCTGTCCCACGTGGGGCTCACAGTCTTAATCCCCATTTTACAGATGAGGGAACTGAGGCACAGAGAAGTTAAGTGACTTGCCCACAGTCACACAGCCGACAAGTGGCAGAGCTGGGATTCGAACTCATGAGCCCTGACTCCAAAGCCCATGCTCTTTCCACTGAGCCACGCTGCTTCTCATTATGCTAGTAAGACCATGAGCCTCATGTGAGGCAGGGACTGCGACCAACCCGATGAACTTGCATCTATTCCAGCTCTTAAGAACAGTGTTTGGCACATAGTAAGCACTTAGCAAGTACCCTAATTATTATCATTATTATATCCAAAATCCCAAGTAAGGAAAATGATGGGATTTGTATGCTTCAAAGACCTGTGCGTATGTCCCTAGTTCTATTCCTGTAACTAGCAGACCACAGATTACAGGCACATTCATGTATCTGTGGGGGCCGAGTGACAAGCAAAATAATAAAAAGGTGAACAAGCAAAATAATAAATGCTTATATATTTGTGCTGCAAAGAAAACAAAAGTGTGAAGCTTCCCTGGTCTAGGACTGGAGAGGTTGAGGAGTCTTTGAGTAGAATCTCAGATCTGCTATCTCAGTGTGGACTGGACGGGATATTGCATATAGGACCAAAGTAAGACCGCATAGACTTTAAACTTGCTGTGGGCAGGGAATGTGTCTGTTATATTGTTGTATTGTACTCTCCCAAGTGCTTCAGAACAGTAAGTGCACAATAAGTGCTCAATAATACCTCATCTGTAAGATGGGGATGAAGATTATGAGCCTCATGTGGGTCAACCTAATTACCCTGTATCTACCCCAGTGCTTAGAACAGTGCTCTGCACATAGTAAGTGCTTAACAAATACCAACATTATTTTTATTATTATTATTAAAGATGATTGAATGATTGATTGATTGATCCATTTCAGTTAAGCCAGACTATACCTGGGTTTTTGTATCTACTCCAGGGAATTGTAGTGGCTGGCATATAGTAAATGCTTAACAAATACCACAGTTATTATTGGTAGTAATGGGGAGCTGGACATATATACTCCAATATTTATGTTTGTAGTGCTTTTGGTCTAATGCGAGGCAACTAAACAATCATAAGCAAAGGGCTTGATAACCCAAACCTAAGAATTTCTAGTAAATCCTTGACAAAAAAAAATCACTGCTTAATCTTCCTAAGCCTACAAAGGAGGTTAATTAATATAAATTAAATAGTCCTTTATGAATTTCAAAATGACACTTTACATCATCATAAAGGAACTATGAGAATCCACGAAGAGAGGAGGAAAGGTCAGGACAGTGAGATTTAGTTTGTACATGAGATGTTGGTTTGGGAAGTTCCTTAGTTTGCAGTCTAAAGGTCATCCTGTTGAAGCAATAGCCTCCCCAGAAAGTCCTGCATTTTAGAATTGGGTATTGAAGATATTAAACAAGATGATTAACTCCAGAAGGCTCAAGAACTTTGATTTTTTATATTGGAGATTTCATTTCTTTGATTTCTTTAAATAGAGAATGAGAAGAAATGTATGTGCAAACTATATTTTCAGTTAGAGGAAATTGCATCAAATGTCTATAGTAATTATGAAAACTGAAACCGGTGTGGTTTCCCAAAGCCATAGTTAATCATTGATTACATTATCCTCTTTGTATGTGCACCTTGGCTTTTCATCTCATTTTAATGGATGCTCAATTAGATTATTTTGCCATTTCTGTCACAAAAAAATAATAATTGTCATTTGGAGAATATGTACAGATGTCTGAAGGGTACTTTTAAAGTAGGTGATTATCTGAAAGCCCCATGCAATATTACATTTGTGCTTTTCCTTTTACCTTTAATTTTTTTCTTACATTAGTTTTAAATCTCTAATTGAAACATTCAGACAATGATGGACTTGTTTTCAACACATTAATATTGGACCACCTCTTTTTTCCAGAAATAAGAGGAAAAAGAGTCAGATGGACTAAATTACATCAGCTGCAAACCTTAGGTTGAATATTCAAGGCAAAGACAACTGTGTCGTCTGGAGCCTGCTATTAAAATTCAAGACTCATGCCATATATGAGCGGGAAGGCAGACCATGATAATCGAAACTTGTTTATATGAAAGTGAAAAACTGCTCATTGGAGCAGATCCTGATAGATTTCACTTAGCCAGGACATAATTATATGATATTTCTTTGCTGCCCTAGGTTTTCATTTGTAGGCTGAAGCAATAAGAACTGGGGAAAAATTCTGCATTTGTAGTGGATTACAACCTATAATATTAAAATGGAAAGTAAAGAGTATGCTATTGTGATTTGCATTTAAAGTTCACCATTCCAAAATCCTTCATTCTGTTAGTATGAAGCTAGTTAGATAGTTAGTAGAAAGTAACTCAGTGGCAACATTATACATCCACAGCCTCAACCTGTCTCTCTCTTCATATATATTCATTATACATGTATATATATATATATATATATATACATATATGAAGACATATGTGTATGTGTACATACATATATGAAGACATGTATGTGCATATATATATATATATATATATATATGCATCGTACTCAAGTATGATGCCACTAATCAATAAATGTATTTATGGGTGAGATTATGGCAGGAAAGGATTTTGCTATAACAACCTATCAATCAATCAATAAATCAATAGTATTTATTGAGCACTTACTGTGTGCAGAGCACTGAACTAAGTGTTTGGGAGAGTGCAATACAACAAAATTGGTAGGTTTTTCCCTCTGTATCTCATGGTTGTCGTTTCCTGAAAAGTATCCTTCCTCAGCTCCAGGACATCAAGGAGTATTGTTTACCAGTTCTCATCCAGGTTTCGGTTGTAATGGTGCAGTGGCTGAATCTGTGTTTTCAAGTATTTTTATAGCATTTCCTCTGTCCTTAATAACGATAATAAGATGTTTTAAACACTGTGTGTCAAGATGTGGTTGATAGAAGAAAATCAGGTCAGACATAAGAAGTGCACAGTCTAAGGTTGAGAGAAATCTTGTATTTAAGTATTTTACTGATAAGGAAACTGAGGCAAAGAGAAGTTAAAGTGACTTGTCCAAGGTCATTCATCAGACAAATGGAAGAGCCGGGACTAGAACCCAGTTCTTGACTCAGGCCTGTGCTCTTTCCAATAGGCCATAATATTTCTTGTTCCTTACAATTGCTCATTTTTAGCTCTGCCTTTCACAGCCAGCTGGACATTCCTCAGTCAATCATTCTATACTATGTTCAGCACAATAGAGCTGTGTGACTGTGGGCGTAACTTCAGTGATTCTTGATGGACTTTGTTTCCAGACTTTGCTATTAACAACCCCATTTAAGCATCTTTTTTAACAATAATTATAATAATAATGTATTTGTTAAGTGCTTACTATGTGCAGAGCACTGTTCTAAGCCCTGGGGTAGATACAGGGTCATCAGGTTCCTCCCACGTGAGGCTCACAAGTCTTCATCCCCATTTTCCAGATTAGGTAACTGAGTCACAGAGAAATGAAGTGACTTGCCCACAGTCACACAGCTGACAAGTGGCAGAGCTGGGATTCAAACCCATGACCTCTGACTCCCAAGCCCGGGCTCTTTCCACTGAGCCACGCTGCTTCTCTTTTTTCCATGTTTGTATGCTGCCAGGAGCCCACATATTTAAAAGGTACCTCAATCAGTCAATCAGTGGTATTTTCTGAATGCTTACTGGGTGCAAAGCACAATATTAATTGCTTCAGACAGTACAATAAAACGGAGCCTTTGTATCATTTAGGCCAAAGAGTGTCCACTACAAAACATTTCTATTAAAATCATTCTAACAGATCTCTCTATGCTGTAAGCTCCTTGTTGTCAGGGAATGTGTATAACAACGTTGTTGTAGTCTGCTGCCCAAGCAGCATTAAATTAATTAATTATTAAATTAATACAGTGTTCTGTACACAGTAAGTGCTCGGTAAATAATGTTGATTGAAAAATGGATTATTAGTCCCAGAGGTATCAGAGACAATTAACATAGCGTAGTGGATTCAGCATGAGCCTGAGGGTCAGAAAGTAATGGGTTCTAATTCCATCTGTTTGCTGGGTGACCTTGGGCAAATCACTTCACTTCTCTGAGCCTCAGTTACCTTATCTGTAAATTGAGGATTGAGACTGGGAGCCCCTCGTGGGACAGGGCCTGTGTATGATCCCATTTCCTTGTATCCATCCCAGCAATTTGTACAGTGCCTGGCACACAGTAGGTGCTTAAAAATACCACAATTATTATTAATAGTATCATTATTATTATTATTGTTGAATGGTAGAGACAAGGATTGTAGGGGACAGGTGACGAATTGGATCAGTTGCTCCAGTGATCTGAAGTTGGCTGCAGTTCTGATATTAGATTTAAAGATGGGTTGATTTGATCAAAATCCCCACCCCTGAGGAAAATATGGAGTTGGGAGGGGAGTGGTCATAGTTTTTTATCCAAGAGGGAGACAGAGGTTTCATCAGCAACTGTAGAATGTCTGCAGAAGGTTTCGAAACAGAGAAGTCTCTAACAGGCCAAGGTCAACCCAAGATCATGGGATGAGTCTACCTTCCAAAGTAATGCCCCGTCAGTCTAGGATGCAGACCATCCGCTGGATGTGGGGAACCATTCAGAGTCACTAGCACCCAGGAATCAGTACAGGAGGGTCAGGAGTCAGAAGGGCAAGGTCAGGATGTAGGAAGAGGAGCCAAAGAAACCCCTGGAAATGGAGGTATCTGAGCACAGAAGGCAGGACTTTGTGGGCCGATTCTGCTCTCATTTTAAGGAGTGATTTAGTGATTTCTTTGTATTTCATAAACTCATTGCAATCAGAGAATATGTCTTGTACTCTCCCAAGAGCTTAGTACAGTGTGCTGCACACAGTAAGTGCTCAATAAATACAATAGAATAGCCTTTTTGTCACATTTGTGTTCAATTAACTGTAATCAGAAAATTGGTGCCCTCAAGTGAATAAAGCTCCAGCCTGGGAGTCAGGACCTGGGTTCTAACTCCAGTTCTGCCACTTGTTGCTGTGTGACCTTAGGCAAGTCTGTCAGTTATCTCCTCTGCAAAATGGGGATTAAAACTGTGAGGGTGGGACAGGGATTGTGTCCAACCTGATTATAATAATTATGGTATTTGTTAAGCACTTACTATGTGCCAGGTACTATATTAAATAGAAATGGCAACAGTCAGACATTGGGCAAACTCTTGGGCGAATCAGGATGCACAAAGGAGAATTCAGTCACTAGGATATCGATTCTTCAGCAGGAACTGAAACACATGACTTTCAACCAATTTTGCAAAATAATGACAAAAAAGCCTACATGTGAATTCCTCTTCATATGATCTAAAATAATTTTTCTTCCATTTACTCTATCAGAAAACATTAATTTAGAATTTTTTTGTTTGTTTTCTTAATGATCCTTGGTTTGGCTTCAGGCTGACTCACCAATGGTATTAGAAAAGTAAAGGTTTTCATTAGAACGTGATAATGGACTCAATGATTCCATGACTGCATGATTTTCAGGGCACTTATAGGATAGGTCCAACCAACCATTCAGTAGTTAGCTAATGATTGCAATAACTGGGATTGTCTTCTATAAAACAGGCACCAATAGATTCTAATGTCTCTACAGGCATCTTAAGACTATTAAAATCATGGAAGCACATTACAGCAGCTCTAAGGAAAGAGTGCAAATAATTCTAAATACAAAAGGAGATGTGAGAACCCCACAGTGCTGTGAAATTTATTGTCACATTTGTGTTCAGTTAACTGTAATCAGAAAATTGGTGCCCTCTAGTCGATAAAGCACCAGTCTAGGAGTCAGGACCTGGGTTCTAATTCCAGTTCTGCCACTTGTCTGCTGCGTGACCTTGGGCAAGTCTGTCAGTTATCTCCTCTGCAAAATGGGGATTAAAACTTTGAGGGTGGGAGAGGGATTGTGTCCAACCTGATTATAATAATTATGGTATTTGTTAAGCGCTTACTACGTGCCAGGCACTATACTAAGCTCTGGGGTGGATACAAGTAAATCGGGTTGGACACAACCCCTGTCCTACATGGGGCTCACAGTCTCAATCCCCATTTTACAGATGAGGGAACTGAGGCACAAAGAAGTTAGGTGGCTTGCCCAAGGTCATATAGCAAACAAGTGACAAAGCTGGGATTAGAAGCCATGACTTTTTGACTCCTAGATCCAGTCTCTAGTACAGTGCTTGGTATATAGAAGCACTTAACACTTACCATTTAAAATTTTTAAAAAAGGCTGAAAGTCTGCAGAACAATTGTAATAGTAATAAATAATAATAATGTTGGTATTTGTTAAGCGCTTACTATGTGCCGAGCACTGTTCTAAGCGCTGGGGTAAACATAGGGGAATCAGGTTGTCCCACGTGGGGCTCACAGTCTTAATTCCCATTTTACAGATGAGGGAATTGAGGCACAGAGAAGTTAAGTGACTTGCCCACAGTCACACAGCCGACAGTGGCAGAGCTGGGATTCGAACTCATGAGCCCTGACTCCAAAGCCCATGCTCTTTCCACTGAGCCACGCTGCTTCTCCACGTACCAGTTTTCCAGAGTAGGGACTGGCAATATGATATTGTTTATTGTTTACCTATTATTTATTCATTTATTTATCAATTTATTTATATTATTGTCTGTCTCCCCCTCTAGACCGTGAGCTCACTGTGGGCAGGAATGTTTTTGTTTGTTGTTATATTGTACTCTCCCAATCTCTTAGTAGAGCTTTGCACACAGTAAGTGCTCAATAAATACGACTGAATGACTGAATGAATGAATGAACTCGTGGAAGAACCAAACACAGCTCAGGTCACATAGCAAAGACATATCGGAGCCAGGGTTAGAACTCAGGTACTCTGCCTCCTAGGCCTGTGCTCTTTCCACTAGGCCACACTGCTTCTCTGTTCTCTGTTGAGTTGTCTGTTACTGAGAAGTACTCTGGGGAGTAGCCTGTTGCTGCATCCTATCCCACCCTCCTTCTTCCCTTCAAACTTTTTCATCACTCTTACCCATCTTTTCCCCATCTCGCCTTCTCTTCCCTTTCCCAGCCCCTTCTTGTTTCCATATCCACAGGCAACAACCCCTGTTTTTATGAGCACCTGTGGAAATCTGGCCGCTAGATAGTAAGTACAAAGGCAACATCTCATTTAAGCATGTTCACTGTGATGTAATGTAATTACAAGACACAATGGAGGAGCCATAGATGGCTCTTTGGCTCTTTGAGCACCAACTCCACTTGCTCTATTCTACACAATATTCCAAGCACTTTCCAGTGCCTTGTACACAATAGAGACTCAATAAATGCTACTGGCCAGTTGACTGACTGGAGCTGCAGGTGGAGATGTCCAGAGGGTGGATCATGGGATGAGAGGAGAAGGAGGGGAGGACGGAGTTTCAGAGCTGCCCATTCAGTCCGCAGGGAAGCTGACTGGAGCTACCACGGGACACGTATTCCATCCAGCGGCCAAGTTGCTGCTTGGCTGGTCAGTCATTTGCTCAAGGCTATTGTGGAAGTATCCACACTCTTCAGTTTTGGGTCCTTAACCAGGGGCACTGAATTTTCCCTAGACTCCTCCAGCTGCCTGCACAACAAAGCCACTCAACATTAAAGGTTTCAGTGGCAGGTGGGTGAAGGAATCTTTCACCCTGAGAATTGCTGAGTTTTCCATGGGCACTGGGTCTACATAAGTGTGGGATCAAGAAACATAAAGAATGAACAGACACTTCTGCAATTGAAAATTAGTCAGTAAAGGTGACTCAATCAGTTTTCCAGTGATGAGGGCAATGAACACTGAAAACCTTTCTAATTGTGAAGAATTCTAAAAAGTTGAAAGAGATACAATAGCAACATCTACTGTAGTGGGAGGACAGAAATTATTTAAAGGCCACTGGTGGAGCGTAAGAAAATATAGGGGCAGTGATTAGAATTTCTCTAGTGATTTATATCTAGCAGACTTCTGAGTATTTTGAAATCTTTCAACTAAATGTGTAGTAAATAGAATCTTGCACATATATATGGCCTATAGAGAAATTCATTCTTCAGGGAAAAGAAGCATCGGTAAAGGGATGAGGATGGTAAGATTGGAATTCAAACTGCCTAGGTAGGATGATTTGGTAGGAAAACAAATGACTTTTGTTAGGATTAGCTACTTAATGCAAGTTGATTCTAGGAGGTCTTAAGCATTGCTGTTATCAATAAAACATGTCAAGAGTTTCATTATGAAATTCCTATTAGAAGTGGTGGTGTAAATTTAGCTAAACAAATCATTAAGCATAGAAAGCCCTGGCAGGCACTCAGGGATTCAAATCAGCTGTGTGGTGCCACACTGATGACTGATGTGGAATTCAGAATTGTGTGGCACCCAGTTTGCCTTTATTCTTTCAGTAGTACAAGGCATTTGGAGATTAAATTTATTTTGACTTGATAATTACCATCAGTCTTCATTCACTATTTTTCGTCCAGAACTCTGATTAGAATTCAGAAAGAGCACATTGGCTTAGTAATAGTTCTTCTTCCTTCTAAAACAAGCAGGAATACATTGGGAGTTTGAAATGTAGGATGAGTCATTATCCCATTCTGCCCCTAGAAGAGACTTTCAGATAAGACCCCAGTCCTTGTAGAAACTTTTCTCATAAAATAGGGTCCATGATGGGAACTGGATGATGCTTCTGATTCAGATGTGAAGTAGTCTGTTAGGATTATCTCTGTGGTGTGTTTTCAGACAGTCACTAATTCCTTCAGGCAGGCTTATCGATCTTTAGTGTCTAAAAGTTTATCCTGTGGAAGCCACTGTACTAAGTGGTTGGGAAAATATGCAAGCATTAATGGATATGATCCCTGCCCTAATAGTGTATAATCTAGTGGAGGGAAGAGATAGTGAAATAAATTACAGGTGGGGGAAGAAATCAAATTTAAAAATTTGATTTAAAAATTCAAAAGTACCATGTCGGGTGGAGGTGAACATCCAGGCGTTTAGGAGACATGAAAGTGCTGAAGTGTCAGTATAGGTTGGGGAAATAGGGGAGGGGAAAGATGAGAGGTGGGATAATTGTTTATTACAAGGTCCAAGTGGTATCAGGCTAAGAAGACCAATCTACAGAAAGCGTAGCTGAAACTTTCTCTGCATAAGCATTTAGGCCCATGGAAGAAGCAGTGTAGCCTCATGGAAAAAGCACTGGTCTGGAAGTCTGAACACCTGAGTTGGGTCTGTGAAAGGGAGCGAGTTGCATAAAAGGTGTTTGGTTAGATCATGAATTTTTCTGGACATCCTTTTGATCTACTTATCCCAAGGTGAAAGGGCTGAATTACAACCTAACAGCGCGTCCCCGCCCCGTAGCCGGTCATGTGACCCAACTGAACCATGGCTGGAGCCTGCTCCTTGCATATGGCCCTGGCGGCCCAGGCCCATCTCCCTGGGCCGAGCAGTGGCTGCAATACTCCCTGATTCAGGGGTTACCCCAGCTCAGACCTCCCCTGGGTACCATGGTATTACTGTTTGTTGTTTAATATAAAAAGAAAAGCAACAGATTCTCGTTTTGTCTCTTCCACCTGCCCTGGGGCTAAGGCCAAAGGGTTTGAGGCCTGATGAGAAGCCACAGGTGCTCTCCTGTTTCCCCACTCTGGCCGTGTCTCCAGAGCCTGGGCTGACAAATGGGGAGATGATGGCTCTCGTAATATCCCAGCTGGCTCTCGTAATATCCTGGCTAGGCTACTGTCAGCCTTCTCTCTGATCTCCCTTCCTCCTCTCTTACCCCGCTTCAGTCCTTCTTCACTGCGCTGCCCAGCTCATCTTCCTGCAGAAACGATCTGGGCATGTACTCCCCTTCTTAAACACCTCCAGTGGTTGCCTATCAACCTCCGCTCCAAACAAAAACTCCTCACTCTAGGCTTCAAGGCTCTCCATCACCTTGCCCCTTCCTACCTCTCCTCCCTTCGCTCTTTCTACTGCCCACCCTGCACACTCTGCTCCTCTGCCACCCACCTCCTCACCATCTCTTGGTCTCGCCTATCCCGCTGTCGACCCCTGGGCCCTGTTCTTCCGCGATCCTGGAATGCCCTCCCTCCTCACCTCCGACAATCTAATTCTCTTCCCCAATTCAAAACCCTACTTAGAGCTCACCTCCTCCAAGAGGCCTTCCCAGACTGAGCTCCCTTTTTCCCTCTGCTCCCTCTACCCCCCCTTCAGCTCTCCGCAGCTAAACCCTCTTCTCCCCCCTTTTCCTCTCCTCCTCCCCCTCTCCCGTCCCAACCCCTCAGCACTGTACTTGTCCGCTCAACTATATATATCTTCATCACCCTATTTATTTTGTTTAATGAGATGTACATCACCCTGATTCTATTTATTTGCCATTGTTTTTATGAGATGTTCTTCCCCTTGACTCTATTTATTGCCACTGTTCTTGTCTGTCTCCCCCGATTAGACTGTAAGCCCATCAAAGGGCAGGGACTGTCTCTATCTGTTGCCGATTTGTACAATCCAAGCGCTTAGTACAGTTCTCTGCACATAGTAAGCGCTCAATAAATACTATTGAATGAATGAATGATGATGATGGACCTTGGGCAGCACAAACACTCCAGAGGAAGCAGTCATTCATCTTTTTGAGTGCCTTTTGTGTGCAGAGCACTGTACTGAGTACTTGGGAGAGTATAGTATAAAAATAAACAGACACATTTCCTGCCTTACAGTGGTCTTACAGTTTAGAGAGGAGACAGACATAAATATAAATAAATGAATTATAGATATGTATATAAGTGCTGTGGTGCTGGGGGGTGGGGAATGAATGAAGGGAGCAAGTCACGAAAGAGCTGCTTCAGTTTGTCCTGCTTTCCTCCTCTGAGGGGAGGGAGGAAAAGGAACTTCCCTGCTCTACCCACTGCTCCAGAAGTGATGTCAAGACACAGACCCCAGTCCCCTTCCAAGGAGGTGGCCCCAAACACATCGGATGAGTCGGGATAGTGGAGGAATATGCACATGTGCATCCTCAGTGGACAATCTGCGTTCTCTGACTCGCACATCAGAGGTTGGCCTGGGTTCCGTCCTCCTGAGGGTCACGGAAAGTCTCGCCTCCTTCTTTCCAGACACTACAAAGACTGTTGATCAGGTGGCAATATAAGCCATTCATTCATTGGAATGCCTTGAATGATTTCTCCTGATGAGTATGTCGTAATGCAATATGTCCCAATTCATTGTGGAACCCCTGGGTTTTAATCTTGGCTCTGCCACATGCCTGCTGTGTGACGTTGGGCAAGTCACTTAACTTCTCTGAGCCTCAGTTACCTCATCTGTAAAATGGGGATTAAGAGTGTGAGCCCCATATAGGACAATCTGATTACCTCATATCTACAGAATAGTGTTTGGCACATAATAAGCACTTAACAAATACCATAGTTATTGTTACTATTATTATTATTACTCGATGCCTCAGTATTCTCACCTGTAAAATGAGGAATCAATATTTATTCTCCCTCCTACTCATATTGTGAGGTATCTACCCCAGAGCTTAGCACATAGTAAGTACTTAACAAATACTGGACAGTGGCATGGCACACACAGATAATGACCAGGGGTGGGCTAACTACTAGGGAGGATAGGGCTGTGGCAGAGACCAAGTCCAGATGCTGGGATGGGTGCTCATTACCCTTGTGGTAGGACTCCACAAACTGAGTTTAGTGATGATAATGGAGGAGGAGGAAGAAAACAACTAGATGCAAGTCATTTCTGTATCTCTCTCCCCATCTGTCTCTCTCTCCCCCTTTCCACTGTCTCCCTCATCACTAGGGTAGAGCATATGCCCATCTTACCAGAGTCAGAATTACCATCTAATGGGAGTTTAAAACTTAATGGGCACTTTTCTGGAAATGGTAAATGTCCTGGGGGAACACACCGTATGCTGGAGTGCTGTACATGTCCTTGTGCTACATGCAGAGGATGAAAGAATATTTCAGTTATCCAACTTGTGCCCCTGAAAGCATCTCATAATGAATTTACAACATCTTACTCTGAGGAAGCGAGTGAATTGGCTTCAACAATAACACCTGGATGGGCTTTTTATCTGAAGAACCCAGACCACCTTCATGCATGCTTCCTTGATGTTCTCCAGGATGCAGTCTGTAAGGTGAAGTATGAGGAACAAGAAGAAGAGGAGATATGTATGTGGTGAAACAAAGGCTCAGAAGGGTTTAGGGATTTTTTTTCTTTTCTTATGGTATTTGTTAAGCACTTACTATGTGCCAAGCATTATACTAAGGGCTGGGGTAGAGACAAGCTAATCTGGTTGGATGCAGTCCTACCTCGGGGGGGGTCACAGTCTCATTTGATGTGAGCACAGAGAAGTTAAGTGACTTTGTCCAAGGTCACACAGCAGACAGGTGGAGGAGCGGGGAAAAGTATTCAGGTCCTTCTGACTGGCAGGTCTGTGCTCTATCCACTAGGCCATGCTGCTTCTCTCAGTAAGTAACAGAATTAGTATTAGAATGATTTAGTATTATAACAGGTTGGCACATTATTCAGGTGAAATTCTTCATGATGGTATGATAAATGGACATTTTTTAATGTCCACTCAAGGATTTGTCTCATAGTTTGAATTACTCAGTCTCCTGGTCTGGCAAGGAGCGGAAGGTGCTGGGGAAGAGGAAGGTGGGCCTTTCTGTGAAGCTCAGGAGGAAGGACCGCAGGTTGACCACAGGCTGATTGCAGGCGCTCATGCTTTCCTTTGAAACGGAAACTTGTGTGGGTGAACCTGGAGCTGATTCCCACAGTTGGGGCAGGGAGGAACCCATTCTGGGCCAGTCAGTCTGTCAATCGTATTTATTGAGTGTTTACTGTGTGCAGAACACTGTAATAATAATAATAATCATATTAGTTAAGCACTTACTATGTGCCAAGCACTGCCCTCAGTGCTGGGGTAGATACAAAATAATCAATTTGTCCCATATGGGGCTCACAGTCTTAATCCTCATTTTACAGATAAGGTAACTGAGGCACAGAGAAGTTCAGTGGCTTTCCCAAGGTCACACAGCAGACAAGTGGCAGAGCTGGGATTAGAACTCGTGGCCTCTGAATCCCAAGCCTGTGCTCTTGCTATTAAGCCATGCTTCTTCCCTACTAAATGCTTGGATGAGTACACTATAGCAATAACTCTATACACACCTTCCCTGCCAACAGTGAGCTTACAGTCTTGAGAGGGAGACAGTAAATTAACATAAATAAATTACAGATATGTACATAAGTGATTTGGGGCTGGGAAGGGAGATGAATACAAGACAGGGTGATACAGAAGGGAGAGGAATAAGAGGAAAGGAGGGCTTGGTCAAGAAAGGCCTCTTGGAGATGTGCCTTCAGTAAGACTTTGAAGGAGAGGAGAGTAATTTTCTGTCAGATATGAGGAGGGGGGGCATTCCATGCAAGAGGCAGGATGTGGACAAGAAGTCAACAATGAGATAAAAGAGATCGAGGTACAAATGAGAAAGGAGCACAGTATAAAGGCTGGGTTGCAGTAGGAGAGTAGCCAGGTGAGGTAGGAGGGGAAATGTAGCTGAGTGTTTTAAAAGCAACAGTTAGGAGTTTCTGTTTGCTGCAAGTATTACATAGTCTCTTTCTTCTGCTGTGCCAGGCAAACATCAAGTTTCACAGTTCTAGGGAAACTAATTTGGGCTATTAAAGATGCTTAGAGATTAGCGGGAGAAAAGATTATTAATCCACATCTGCCAGTGTAGGCTTCCTGAATCCAGTGAGGACCATTAATGTGCATTTGTTTGGACTCATAAATCATGTCCTAGACATTATTGTTGTTGAGCAGCTTCCTGACATGCACTTATATAGCTCCCAGTTTGTCAGATAAATGTAAATATAATGTTACTCTCTTTTCTACACTCTGAATTTTTCCTGAATTAAGTACACTTAAGAAGATAAGCCTTTTATTTCCTTTAATTTTCATTCTCCAGATTTCATTGGTATATGTTGTTTGGAATTGGTGACTTGTCAATTTTAGTAGCCTTAAAGTGTTTAAGAACTGCAAGTGCAATTAGTTCACATCCCGTTTACTCAGTTTCTTCCCCCAGAGAATCTTAAATTATGCAAAATTTAACTTATATTTTTAAGGACGAATATGAAAGAAAGCTTGCTTTTATCATATCTGCCATGTTTCTTGGAATGGCTAATCTCAATCTTTTCTGTTCCAATAATTTATTTGCATTAAAAGTCTTGACTTTTAGATTTGTAGGTCAGCCCTTGGAAGAATTGGAGATTAGACCTTTACTTTTTTATCTACTCTTTCCTCAAAGTTTTTCAGTGTGTAGATTGATTTAGGTGGTTGACCAATTTTTTCCATTTACTTTGGTTAGTTTAGTTAACTTTCTCCAGAATCATTACCGTTGCATTTGGATTTGTACCATTTAAACAAGTGATATTTACCCCTCCCTCAGCCCTACAGACTTTATGTATATTTCCATAATTTATTTTAATGACTGTCCTGCACTCTAGACTGTAAGCTCCTGGTGGACAAGGGAAGTGTCTACCAACTCTGATGTACTATACTATCCCAAGTGCTTAGTACAGTGCTCTGCATAGAGTAAGCACTCAATAAATACCATTGATTGAGTGACTGGGCAGATTAATATACATACACAGTGATTCTTTAGACAATGTTCATTTTTGGATTATCCCCAACATCTCAATTAACCAATACTTGCTTCAGAGACCCAAGGAAGACTCTCCAATAATAATAATAATGATAATGATTACAGTACTTATTAAGTGTTTACTATGTACCAGGCACTGTTCTAAATGCTGAGGTAGATACAAGATAATTGGGTTGGACACTGTCCCTGTCTCCCATAGGGCTCACAGTCTTAATCCCTATTTTATGGATGATGAAACTGAGGCATAGAGAAGTGAAGTCCAGAGTCACACAACAGACAAGTGACTGAGTCAGGATTGGAACCCATGACCTTCTGCCTCTCCGGTCCATGTTCTATCCACTAATCCATGCTGTTTCCGTTTGTTCAAGCTCTCTAACCTGTCCTTCTGAAGCATTGCTGTGGAGCAGATAAAGATTCTATAATGTGGAGCAGAAAAAGATTCCTTTCGGGGATTCAGCGCTATGGTAGATGGATTCTAAAAATGCTTAAAACAAATCTTAAGCACATTTGGCAGCCAAACTAAATGAAACCATAACTTTAGTCCTATTTACAAAGGCTTAATTCCATCAAAGAGTAACACAGTCATGTGCAATTGAATACAAACATCTGTGAACCTATGTGTTTTATAAATGAGAATATGAGTTTTACATTGAAAATTAGATGATCAGAAAGTATCGATTTTGAGTTCTCTAAACCCTTTCTGTGTCGGCAATTTCGACAGGACCTCAGGTCTCTTTGGAACAGAAAGACCTCACACGTATTCATATCAGTGAATAAATCAGTGATATTTACTGAGCACTTACTGTGTGCAGAATATTGGAAGTGCTTGGAAGAGCACAGTACAACACAATGGGTAGACATATTCCTTGCCCTCAAGGAACTTACATTATGCAGATTGCAATCAGGGTGGATTTATGTTTCTAGTACTATGCATAGCAAATTATTTTTGCCATTGTGCCATCAGCAATTCAATATAATTTACTTTCCTACTAGGAAATATCTAAGACCAAATGGTTAAAATTAATAGATTAGTCCTTCCCCCCCCTACTTTTACCTTGCAGCATCATTGGGTAGTCTAATGTCCATGCTTGAATGTTTGAAAATAAATATTAACATGGCTTGATTGGTCCAGGGCACTATTTGGTAGATTTTAGCACATCTCTATTTGATTCATTTGGAATTTATAGCAGAACTGATGAAATTATCCAAATAGTTCAAGTTGGTTTTACCACATGCACTGGTTCCCTTGACTCTGAAGGGAAGACTCCTGTTGGGCAACATAAAATGTTCAAAAAGATCTCTTAAAAAAGAGTTTCCCAGATTAAGCCCTCATTTTCCCTATTCCATCTCCTTTCTGTGTCACCCTTACACTTTTCGCCCCAGCTTCAGCCCCACAGCACTTTTGTATATAGCCATAATTTATTTTAATGTCTGTCTCCCCATCTAGACTGTAAGCACCTTGTGATCTGGGAATGTGTCCACCAACTCTGTTATATTGTTCTCGCCCAAAAGCAAAATACAATGCTCCACACATTAAATATGATTGACTGACTGAATGATAATGAATTAGTGTTATTTAGTATCAGAGAATGAGAAGCAGCATGGCTCAGTGGAAAGAGCAAGGGCTTTGGAGTCAGAGGTCATGAGTTTGAATCCCAGCTCTGCCACTTGACAGCTGTGTGACTGTGGGCAAGTCATTTAACTTCTCTGGGCCTCAGTTACCTCATCTGTAAAATGGGGATTAAGACTGTGAGCCCCATGTGGGACAACCTGATTCCCGTATATCTACCCTAGCGCTTAGAACAGTGCTCTGAACATAGTAAGCTCTTAACAAATACCAACATTATTATTAGGAGTCAGAGGTCATGAGTTCTAATCCCAGCTCTGCCACCTGTCAGCTGTGTGACTTTGGGCAAGTCACTTAACTTCTCGATGCCTCAGTTCCTCTCCAGTCTACCGAGACTGCTCTCTCTAAGGTCACCCATGACCTCCTTCTTGCCAAATCCAATGGATCCTACTCCATTCTAATCCTCCTTGACCTCTCTGCTGCCTTTGACACTGTCGACCATCCCCTCCTCCTCCATACCTTATCTCACCTTGGCTTCACGGACTCCGTCCTCTCCTGGTTCTCCTCTTACCTCTCTGGCCGGTCATTCTCGGTCTCCTTCGCTGGCGCCTCCTCCCCCTCCCATCTTTAACTGTTGGAGTTCCTCAAGGGCCAGTTCTTGGCCCTCTTCTGTTCTCCATTTACAGTCACTCCCTTGGTGAACTCATTCGCTCTCACGGCTTTGACTACCATCTCTACGCAGATGACACGCAGATCTACATCTCCACCCCTGAACTCTCCCCCTTCCTTCAGGCTCGCATCTCCTCCTGCCTCCAGGATGTCTCCACCTGGATGTCGGCCCGCTACCTAAAACTCAACATGAGCAAGACTGAGCTCCTCATCTTCCCTCCCAAGCCCGGTCCTCTCCCAGACTTCCCTATCACCGTGGATGGCACGACCATCCTTCCTGTCTCTCAGGCCCATAATCTCGGTGTCATCTTTGACTTGTCTCTCTTGTTCACCCCACACATCCTATCCGTTACCAAGACCTGCCGGTTTCACCTTTACAATATCGCCAAGATCCGCCCTTTCCTCTCCACCCAAACGGCTACCTTACTGCTACGGGCTCTCATTATTTCCTGGCTAGACTACTGTGTCAGCCTTCTCTCTGACCTCCCTTCCTCCTCTCTCACCCTGCTCTAGTCTATTCTTCACTCTGCTGCCCGGCTCATCGTCCTGCAGAAATGATCTGGGCATGTCACTCCCCTTCTTAAACAACTCCAGTGGTTGCCTATCAACCTCCGCTCCAAACAAAAACTCCTCACTCTAGGCTTCAAGGCTCTACATCACCTTGCCCCTTCCTACCTCTCCGCCCTTCTCTCTTTCTACCGCCCACCCCGCACGCTCCACTCCTCTGCCGCCCACCTCCTCACCGTCCCTCGGTCTCGCCTATCCCGCCGTCGACCCCTGGCCACGTCCTCCCACGGTCCTGGAACGCCCTCCCTCCTCCCCTCCGCTAAACTGATTCTCTTCCCCTCTTCAAAACCCTACTTAAAACTCACCTCCTCCAAGAGGCCTTCCCAGACTGAGCTCCTCTTCTCCCTCTACTCCCTCTACCGCCCCCCCTTCACCTCTCCGCAGCTTAACCCTCTTTTCCCCCCATTTCTCTCTGCTCCTCCCCCTCTCCCTTCCCATCCCCTCAGCACTGTACTCGTCCGCTCAACTGTATATATTTTCATTACCCTATTCATTTTTTTAATGAAATGTACATTGCCTTGATTCTATTTAGTTGCCATTGTTTTTACGAGATGTTCTTCCCCTTGACTCTATTTATTGCCATTGTGCTTGTCTGTCCGTCTCTCCCGATTAGACTGTAAGCCTGTCAAATGGCAGGGACTGTCTCTATCTGTTGCCGACTTGTTCATTCCAAGCGCTTAGTACAGTGGTCTGCACATAGTAAGCGCTCAATAAATACTATTGAATGAATGAATGAATGAGTGAATCATCTGTAAAATGGGGATTAAGACTGTGAGCCTCATGTGGGACAACCTGATTATCCTGAATCTACCCCAGCGCTTAGAACAGTGCTTGGCACATAGTAAGCGCTTAACAAATACCATCATCATTATTATCAGAGGAAAAGAGCAACTATTTCCTTAACATTCAGTGTCTTGGGAAAGCCAGATCATGATCTTTGCTTCTCCCTCAACTCGGGGCTGATCTACCCATTTGGTCAAGCATTCAAATGCTCTGAAACTTTTGACGTAAGGGGAATCTTTCATGGTAATAAGAAGGTGCTCACATCATTCACCGGCATTCTGAAAGTGGCTGATGCCCTTTCATGCCCTTCTGCCTTCCTTCATTTACCTCTTTGCAAGGGTTTTTATGGGCTGTAAATGAATCTGCAGTGGCAAGAGAGGGGAACCTGTAAATAAAACACAGGGCACATATATGTTCTGGAGAGATCAAGAGATGGAATTTTGGACTTCAGAACTCCCTAAGTTTCCATTGGCACTGGCCCACCTGCTCCCAGTTTGGTCCTATCCCCCCACCCAAGTATTAACTACTTTTTTGAACTTTAGGAATCCAGTGAACAATTCCATGTTTTAGTCCATTTAACCTTTCAGGGCTTCACAAGGTTCATCCCAAAGCAGATTGAGACGTTTCATTGGGAAAGTTTGGAGATTTGACAATGAAAATTATTCTAGAAACTGAAAAGAGTTTCGTAATTCTGCACTGAACTCAGTGTTAGAAATCTGACAAAATATGTTTTTTAAAGTTCAATTTAACTCATCAAAGAGTACAAAATGTAAAATGGTGTTTATTCAATCATATTTATTAAGTGCTTATCATTTGCTGTACTATGCACTTGGGAAAGAACAATACAACAATAAAGAGTGACGATCCCTGCCCACAACGGGCTCACAGTCTAGAGGGGGAATATAGCAAAATGCACTGTGCTACAACTCGTGACATTTGATGAAGCATTAGCATTACTTTATTCCATACTATAGGAAATATAGGATTCAGGCAGTATTTGAGTAAATTCACCCCACATATGAGGGATAATGAAAATATTGTATTACTTATAGTAATATAGTATATATTTTGGACATGTTTTAAAATGCATAAAGTATGTTCCAAGCACATAATGAGCAACATGACTAAGCCCATTAAGAGCAAGAGCTGTCTGACCTGATTATCTTATATCTATCTATCCCAGTGCTTGATGCATAGTAAGTACCTAACAAATAAAATGATAATAGCAATCATAATAATGATACACAAATAATAATAATAATTGTGGTACTTGTTAAGCTCTTACTATGTGCCACGTACTGTTCTAAGCACTGGGTTAGAGACAAAGTAATCAGGCCAAACACAGTCCCTGTCCCACTTGGGGCTCACACTCTTAATTCCCATTTTACAGATGAGGTAACTGAGGCAAAGAGAAGTTAAGTGACTTGTCCAAGGTCACACAGGACACATGTGATGTGGCAGAACTGGGATTAGAACTCACATCCTCTTACTCTCAGGCCCGTGCTTTTTCCACTAGGCCCTGCTGCTTCTGATAAATACACATATGAAATATGAAATAAACCTATTCATATTAGTCAAACATTATTAAAAATTAGAAACCTAGTACATCTACCATTTAGTACAGTGAAAAGGAGACTTGCTAAGGCTACTAATTATAATAGCTTGAATGAAGAAAATTGCTTTGTAATTTTGCTCCATTATAGTTGAATTGGGTATGTTTTTCTTTCTCATTTATGCTTTCAGAGTACTTTTAGATTGCCTTTAGGAAATACGACTATTCTGGAATGTACTACTTAAACTGAAGGTTTGGTGCATGAAAAATGTTTAAAACTGAAGTGAAAATGAATTGTGTTTGCTGAGGGTGCCACATTTGAAGCTTTAAGCCAGGTTGACCTTTTCTTTTCATTCTTTTTCCATCCTTCAAAATGAGTGGCCGGAGAGGATGACTGAAGTTCCTGAAATTCTAAACTCTGTATGTCAAATAGATCATTTCCTTTAATCACTTCAACTCCTTCCAACATCTGATAATTTAGATCATTATTGCAAACTAATCATGAATGATTCATTAAGTTTATTAGGACTGTCTAATAACCCTAACTCTAACCTCTCTTGCTTTCTACTTGGTGGAGAGTTAGATTTTTCATATCCCAAGGAGTAATTTTAGAGCACCAAATAGAAACAACCCTTTTTTCCCATCTCCCATGCTCTCTAGATCCACTACTTCAAATGGAAAGTGGATCTGGTGGCCACAATCATTAGGTTAAATGATCACTCTCTTTGTGAATCAGAGTACTTCCTTTCTTCAGCGGTGAACCAAAGCTACAGGCTTAACATGCCAGAGGGGAAAGAATGAAAAAAATAAATAAAACTAAATGTCAGCTATTCCAGATTTTTTCTGTGAAATATGAATCACAAATATATTTCTAATTTTTGTATTTCTTACCTGAATCAAACATCTGCAGTAATAATTGTGGTATTTATTAAACACTATATGCTAATTAGCACATTGTACTAATCACTGGGGTCAATACAAGATAATCAGGTCAGAAACAGTACCTGTCCCATATAGGCCATGCAGGCTAAATAGGACAAAGTAGGATTTACTCCCCATTTTACAGGTGAGGAAGCTGAGGCACAGATAAGTTAAGTGACTGACCCAAGACCACATAGCAGGCAAATGGCATAGCTGGGATTCGAACCCTGGCTCTCTGACTCCCTGGCCCATGGTCTTTTCATTAAGCCATGCTGTTTCCCTTGCAATGAAATAAAGAACACTACACCTCAAAAGTGTATCAAAATTTAGTCTTTGAATTATCATCTATCAGGTGCAAGCAGTATGGCTAAGATAAGGAGAGATCCAGCTCTTGAATTTTCCTTCTGGTATTCCTAGAAAAATCTTGGGACATTCAGGATGGATGGATAGGGACCTTGCTTGTAATGGATTCTTTTTCTACGAGTGTGTGTGTGTGTGTGTATTTTTTCTGAAATTGGCACCCCCACCCAATTTGGTACCTCTACATGTGTGTACATATATGTGCATTGTGCATGTGTATTTTTAAAAGTGTCTGTGCACTTGATTTATGACTTTTAATATCTCACACCACAAAAAGAAAATAAGACTGATTTTCCGGACCTTTAACTCTCTCCTTAGGCCCCCTATTCCTCCCCCTCCCGCATCTCTCACCCCCAATGATCTGGCCACCTACTTCATCACAAAAATTAACACGATCAGGTCTGAGCTCCAAAGTCACCCCTCCCCCTCTCCCCTCCCCCCCACCAACCCCCTCCCCTACTTTCCCATCCTTCCCTGCAGTATCCTCAGAGGAGATCTCCTCCCTCCTCACAAGTGCCACCCCCTCCACCTGCACCTCGGACCCCATTCCCTCTCACCTTCTTAAAACCATCGCCCCTGCCCTCCTACCTTCCTTAACTTCTATTTTTAACCACTCAATCTCCAAGGGCTCCTTCCCCTCTGCCTTCAAACATGCCCACATCTCCCCCATCCTAAAAAAACCCGCTCTTGACCCCACTTCCCCCTCCAGTTATCGCCCTATCTCCCTACTACCCTTCCTTTCCAAAATCCTAGAACGAGTCGTCTACAATCGATGCTTAGAATTCCTTAACTCCCATTCTCTCCTATACCCCCTCCAATCTGGCTTCCGTCCCCTCCACTCTACCAAGACTGCTCTCTCTAAGGTCACCCATGACCTCCTTCTTGCCAAATCCAATGGCTCCTACTCCATTCTAATCCTCCTTGACCTCTCTGCTGCCTTTGACACTGTCGACCATCCCCTCCTCCTCCATACCTTATCTCACCTTGGCTTCACGGACTCCGTCCTCTCCTGGTTCTCCTCTTACCTCTCTGGCCGGTCATTCTTGGTCTCCTTCGCAGGCGCCTCCTCCCCCTCCCATCCTTTAACTGTTGGAGTTCCTCAAGGGTCAGTTCTTGGCCCTCTTCTGTTCTCCATTTACACTCACTCCCTCGGTGAACTCATTTGCTCTCACGGCTTTGACTACCATCTCTACGCAGATGACACGCAGATCTACATCTCCGCCCCGTCCTCTCCCCCTCCCTTCAGGCTCGCATCTCCTCCTGTCTCCAGGACGTCTCCACCTGGATGTCGGCCCGCCACCTAAAACTCAACATGAGCAAGACTGAGCTCCTCATCTTCCCTCCCAAGCCCGGTCCTCTCCCAGACTTCTCTATCACCGCTGATGGCACGACCATCCTTCCCGTCTCTCAGGCCCACAATCTCGGTGTCATCCTTGACTCGTCTCTCTCGTTCACCCCACACATCCTATCCGTTACCAAGACCTGCCGGTTTCACCTCTACAATATCGCCAAGATCCGCCCTTTCCTCTCCGCCCAAACGGCTACCTTACTGTTACAGGCTCTCGTTATATCCCGGCTAGACTACTGTGTCAGCCTTCTCTTTGACCTCCCTTCCTCCTCTCTCGCCCCGCTCCAGTCTATTCTTCACTCCGCTGCCCGGCTCATCTTCCTGCAGAAACGATCTGGGCATGTCACTCCCCTTCTTAAACAACTCCAGTGGTTGCCTATCAACCTCCACTCCAAACAAAATCTTCTCACTCTAGGCTTCAAGGCTCTCCATCTCCTTGCCCCTTCCTACCTCTCCTCCCTTCTCTCTTTCTACCGCCCACCCCGCATGCTCCGCTCCTCTGCCGCCCACCTCCTCACCGTCCCTCGGTCTCGCCTATCCCGCCGTCGACCCCTGGGTCACGTCCTCCCGCGGTCCTGGCACGCCCTCCCTCCTCACCTCCGCCAAACTGATTCTCTTTCCCTCTTCAAAACCCTACTTAAAACTCACCTCCTCCAAGAGGCGTTCCCAGACTGAGCTCCTCTTCTCCCTCTACTCCCTCTGCTATCCCCCCTTTACCTCTCCGCAGCTAAACCCTCATTTTCCCCTTTACCCTCTGCTCCTCCACCTCTCCCTTCCCATCCCCACAGCACTGTACTCGTCCGCTCAACTGTATATATTTTCATTACCCTATTTATTTTGTTAATGAATTGTACATCGCCTTGATTCTATTTAGTTGCCATTGTCTTTACGAGATGTTCTTCCCCTTGACTCTGTTTATTGCCATTGTTCTCGTCTGTCCGTCTCCCCCGATTAGACTGTAAGCCCGTCAAACGGCAGGGACTGTCTCTATCTGTTGCCAACTTGTTCATCCCAAGCTCTTAGTACAGTGCTCTGCACATAGTAAGCGCTCAATAAATACTATTGAATGAATGAATGACTGCAGAGAAGCTTTCCTTGCAGACGCATGATGTAGCCAGGACTGCCAGTGACACATCATTTTCGTCTTTTTGCTGCTTAGCACATTGTGCCACACTGCTGGTCTAGAGGGTAGGTAATGTTAATTGCATCATAACTGAATTAAATTTAACTGAGTGACAAAATAGATTGCAGGATAGAAAAGATGAATAGAACATTTGAAAGACAATATAACCTCAATAAATTATTCCTATCCACTTGAGAAATGTATTTTCAGGATTTATAATACTCTGCGGTGTTCTGGTAATAGATGGAAATTTGATGAGCTGGTTAAAGATAACTATGAAAATATCTGGACCTAAAATATAAGGTAAAACTACTTGAATCATGGGATAATAAAGACAGAAGAGACTTAAGAATGTCATCTGATCTTACCTTCTGTCTGTTGGCAGGAGAATAACTAACTCAGCAAAGAAAAGTTCCTTTATCTTTTCAGATATCTCCAGCAATGGACATTCTCCATACTTCCTTAGTGGCTGATTTGCTGTCAACATTCTCTTAATTGTCAGGGCATTCTCCGTTAATATCTAGCCAATGTTTCTTCTACTTCATTTCAAGTCCATTTACACTTTTGACCTCTGTGAAAATGAATAATATCTGATCAACATCATTCAATGGTATTTATTGAGCACCTATTGTGTGCAGAGAATTACACTAATAGCTTGGTAGAACATAATACAATGGAATGAGTAGAGACATTCTCTGCACCCAAGGAATTTTTAATATAGAGGGGAAGATATTCATTGAAATAAATAAATGTTACAGATTTGTAAGTACTGTGAGGTGGTGGGTGGGGTTAATATCAGGTGTTTATTCATTCAGTCAGTCATATTTATTGAGTGCTTACTGTATGCAGAGCTCTGTACTAAGCATTTGGAAAGTACAATTCGGCAACAGATAGAGACAATCCCTACTCAACAACAGGCTCACAGTCTAGAAGGGGGAGACAACAACAAAGCAAAACAAGTAGACAGGCATCAATAGCATCAAAGTAGATAAATAGAATTATAGATATATATAAATCATAGTAAAATAAATAGAATAATAAATATGTACAAATAAACACGTGTTGTGGAGCGGGGAAGGGGGTAGAGCAGAGGGAAAGAGGAGGGGAGATGGGAAGAGGAGGAGGAGCAGAGGAAAGGGGGTGATCAGTCTAGGAAGGCCTCCTGGAGGAGGTGAGCTCTCAGGAGGGCTTTGAAAGGGGGAAGAGAGATAGTTTGGCAGATGTGAGGAGGGAAGGCATCCCAGGCCAGAGGTAGGACGTGGGCCAGGGGTCTAAGGTGGGACAGGTGAGAATGAGGCACTGTGAGGAGGTCAGCAGCAGAGGAGCGGAGTGTGTGGGATGAACTGTAGAAGGAGAAAAGGGAGGCAAGGTAGGCGGGGACAAGGTGATGGAGCGCTTTGAAGCCAATAATGAGGAGGTTTTGCTTCATATAAAGGTTGATGGGCAACCACTGGAGATTATGATGGGGGGGGGGGGATGACATGCCCAGAGAGTTTCTGTAGAAAGATAAACTGGGCCATAGAGTGAAGTATAGACTGAAGTGGGGAGAGACAGAAGGTTGGGAGGTCAGAAAGCAGGCTGATGCAGTAATCCAGTCAGGATAAGATAAGAGATTGTACCAACAAGGTAGTGATTTGGATGGAGAGGAAAGGGCGGATCTTGGCAATGTTGTGAAGGTGAGACTGGCAGGTTTTGGTGACAGATTGGATGTGTGGGGTGAATGAGAGAGCGGAGTCAAGGATGACATCAAGGTTGAAGGCTTACCATGGGGAAGGATGGTAGTGCTGTCCACAGTGACGGGAAAGTCAGGAAGAGGACAGAGTTAGGGTTAAAAAGTACAGAACTAAATACATAGGTGATGCAGAAGGAAGAGGCAAAAGGGGACTTAACCTGAGTAGGCTTAATAATAATAATAACAATGTTGGTATTTGTTAAGCGCTTACTATGTGCCGAGCACTGTTCTAAGCGCTGGGGTAGACATAGGGGAATCAGGTTGTCCCACATGGGGCTCACAGTCTTAATCCCCATTTTACAGATGAGGTAACTGAGGCCCAGAGAAGTTAAGTGACTTGCCCACAGTCACACAGCTGACAAGTGGCAGAGCCGGGATTCAAACTCATGACCTCTGACTCCAAAGCCCGTGCTCTTTCCACTGAGCCACGCTGCTTCTCTAGGCTTCTCTAGACTTCTTATAGGAGATGTGATATTAATAATGTTTTAGAAGTGAGGAGAGTGATGGCTTGTCATATATAAAAGGGGATGGAGTTCCAGGTCAGAAGGTGGATGTGTTCATGTGGATGTGTACCTCAGTAGCTTAATAGACAAGACTGAGGTACAGTGAGTAATTTGGCTTAGTGGGGTCAAGTATGCAGACTGAGTTGTCGGAAGAAATCAGTGAAGTAGGGCAGGGAAAGCTGATTGAGTGTTTTAAAGTGATGGTAAGGAATTTCTGTTTCATGGGGAGATGGATGAAACCACTAAAGGTTCTTTAGGAATGGGAGACATAGACTAAATGTTATTTTAGAAAAATGACCCAGGCAACAGAATGGACTAGAATGGGGAGAAACAGGAAGCAGGGAGGTCAGTGAGGAGGCTGATGCAGTCATCAAGGTGAGATATAATAAGGATTCTATAAGCAGAGGTGCAATTTGGATGGAGAGAAAAAAGAGGGTTGTAGAGATATTGTGAAGATAGAAGTGACAAGATTTTGCCACAGACTGAATGCATGAGTTGAATGAAAGAGGAGTCACTTGTAATGTCAAGGTTATAGGCTTGTGAGACAAGGAGATAGAGGAACCAATTCAATCACCATCACCTGACTGGAAAAGAAGAGTAGAAAGAAACCCAGGAATCAATAATGAAGGAAACCTGAGGTGGTCAATTAGCATAAACCTAGAAATTAGGGTGGATAGTGAAGGAAAAGACTAGCACTGCTGTATTAAAATTTGCTTCCTTGATTCCCTGAGTTGTCACTCATTCTTAAAATATTCAATCTTGGTAAAGAGGAAGGCAGTTATCTATAAGGGTTTTTAGTGGTCTTTGTCCCTCTTGCATGGCCCATTTCTAACTCACATTAAATAAACTCCAGGTAATCCTTTTTGCAATGTCAATTTCCTTTTCATACTCTCATTTGGCTTCTTGTCCTTTTCTGTTCTTGTTTTTCTATCTCTAAGTAAATCTCTGATTGATGTTAGATAGCACTGAGTTACAGTTAGTCTCTGGTAAGAACTGGGTCATTTCATGCACCCTAACAGAGGACCATCTAAAAATTGAGAGGAATGTAAAGGAGAAATGCAACTCATCACAGGCAGAGCAAATGATTGCCTTCATTTCCCAGAAGTCACTGGGACTGTCTGAGGGAAGTTTGCTATTACAGCCCTAAGTGGAAACAAGACTTTATAAGGGTACTCATAACCCTAGAAAGCCTTTTTGTCTGCTCTTTTGTTTTTTGTCATTGCTAGAAAAAGCTTGCTGAATCTGGCAGAGGGTGTGCGGTAAGTCATCTACTCTTAATCTTGGGGAGGAAAATTAATTGAGGTATTGAGGACAGACTTTCTTAAAATTCTAATTATTTTCTTCTTTATCCTTTCAATGGTTTCTTTGAGACAAATATCTTTTGCCATTATTTTATTTGGGGAAACAAACACTTTCACCAAGGTGTCTGAAGAGTTGCTTAGGATCCAAGTCAGATCCTTCTTTTTCTTGGATACTGTTAAGTCATTTCTGATTCATAGAAACTCTGTGGTTCTTTTTCCATAGAGTTTTCTTGGTAAAAAAAAATACAGAAGTAGTTTACTATTACCACCTTCTGCACAGTAAAAATTTAAGTCTCATCCATTGTCTTTGGTCAAGATTTTGATTACTTGATCATCTGCCTTTGACTCTTCCTCATACTGCTGCTGCCAAGCACAGGCGAATCAACTTAACTTTGATGTTTTTGCTTAGACCTTTCCATTATGGGTAACCCTGATGAGAGAATATCTCTCAATGGAATAACTTTAAGCTTCATTCAGATGCACATCTCCATATTATTTGAGAACATCTGGTTTGGCAGAGGGTTTCTTCACTCATTCAGTGTATTTCACCTAAAAGGCCTCAGGCTCAGAAATCATTTCTAAATAAATTTCTTAGATTGTATTCAATCAACAAACTATAGAAATGTTCTCTTGTTCAATCATATTTACTTAGCGCATACTGGATGCAAAACACTTGGGAGGAGTCAGTACAATAGAGTAGGTAGGTGTCATGCCCCCAGGGAACATACAGTTTAGATAGGGAGGCAGATACTAGCATAAATAACTTCTGGATAAGTGCTGTGAGGGGAGGATGTGCATAGAGAAGCAGCGAGGCTAAGTGGAAAGAGGCTGGGTTTGGAAGTCAGAGAATGTGGCTTCTAATCCCAGCTCTGTGATTTATCAGCTGTGTGACTTTGGGCAAGTCACTTAACTTCTGTGTGCCTCAGTTACCTTATCTGTAAAATGAGGATTAAGACTGTGAGCCCCACATGGAACAACCTGTTTACCTTGTATCTACTCCAGCACATAAGACAGTGCTTGGCACATAGTAAGAGTTTAAGAAATACCACTATTATTATTATTATTATTATAGATGACACAGAAAGGAGAGGGAATTGTTGGAGGGGGTAGGGCAGGTGTAAGACTTGATCCCATTGTAGAGATGGAGGTTTAGTTGATTTGAGGTTGCACTCAAAGAGAAGTTAGTACCAGAGGTGGTAGGTGATTTTTCTAAGCCTACCAATCATATCCTAAAAGTGACCCCCTGCCCCTCCCCACCCACACACCTACAAAATATCAAAACAACTTCTGAAATTCCTTGTGAAACCCTTTGAATTTAGTTTGGGCCTAAACCAGATGGAGGGAAACCCCCTGGGGAACAACCTTCTAAGATGCAATAAAATTCTGCAGGAATCTGCACTGCTAACAAGATAGAGCAACTAAAAGACCATTCTGGGAGTGCTAATTATCACAGAAAAAACTTGAGGAGATCCAGACCCATGAGGGTGCAGAATACTTCAGCCACCTAGAAGGTCTCCAAACCAGAAAGCAACAAATTGACCCTACAAGGCTTCAGTACCTTACCTTAATTCCAATTAATCACTAAAAATCTGCCCTTTTCTCTCCATCCAACCTACCACCACAGAATTACAATCACTCATACTATCTCACCTTGATTACTAAATTAGCCTCCTTGCTGACCTCCCAGCCTCCTGTCTCTCCCCACTCCAGTCCATCCTTCACTCTGCTGCCTGGATCATTTTGTTTCTTTTCAGAAAAATATTCAGGCCATATTTCCTCATTCCTCAAGAAACTCCAGTGGTAGCCCATCCACTTCACATCAAATAAAAACTCCTCACTATTGGCTTCAAAGCACTCAATCACCTTGGCCCCTCCTACATTCATTCATTCACTCATTTATTGAGAACTTACTGTGTGCAAAGCACTGTACTAAGCACAATATAACAGCAGGCATATTCCTGCCCACAACAAGTTCCCAGTCTAGAGAGAGAGACAGACATAAATACAGATAAATGAATAGATTAATTACAGAAATACAGATATACCTCACCATGCTACTCTCCTACTACACTCCAGCCCATAGACTTCACTCCTCTAATGCTAATCTTCTCACTGTAAATCGATCTCATCTATCTCACCAACCCCTGCCCATGTCCTGCCTCTGGCCTGGAACACCCTGCCTCCTTCAAATCTAACAGACCATTGCTCTCCCCAGACTTCAAAGCCTTATTAAAGGCACATCTTGAAGAGGCCTTCCCGTACAAAACCTTTCTTTTCTCTTCTCCCACTCACTTCTGTGTTGCCCTGACTTGCTCCCTTTACTCATCTACCCCAGCACCACAGGACTTATGTACATATCTGAATTTATTTATTTTGTCAGTCTTCCCCTCTTGACTGTAAGCTCATTGTAGGCAGGGTATATTTCTGCTTATTAACATTTTGTATTCTCCCTAGAACTTAGTACACAATTCTTCTATCGAGATGCACTGAGCTCAGGTTATTTTGTAATAAATTTCGAGCTAGAAGGAAAAGCTTTACCTCCTCTAGACTGCAAGCTTTATGGGCATGGAATATAATTCATAATAATATATAACATAATTCTGTTGCACTGTATGCTCCCAAACACTTAGCACAGTACTCAATAAATATGACTAAGTTATTTATATTAATGTCTAGACTGTAAGCTCATTGTGAGCAGGGAATGTATATGCTTATTGTTGTACAGTGCTCTGCATACACTAAATGCTCAATAAATGCAATTGAATGAATGATCAGAAACATAGCTTGGAGGTACTCACTCTCTACAAGAAGAGAATGAATGACTTGAATTATTTTGCCCTGAATTCAGCCAAATGTGATATCAACAATATACTACCAATCTACTATGTGTACATAAAGGTGTGAGAAAATGTATAACCTACATTAGAAAAACCTGATATTTTTATAATAAACCACAGAACCTCCAGGATTGCAAATGAGATTTTCCTTATAGAAGGGTGGAAGGTATTTTCTGAACCTGAAGTAAGGGATTCAACAGCAGTCCCTACCAAATAAATACCTTTGTCTTAACTAAGATGTAGAAGAAAGAAATAGAATTCCAGTACATTATCAGCTTGCAGTAAAGAAAAATTAAGGAAAAATAATCATGTAAATCAAACCCAGTGGGTCATAGAGATGGGGTTTTTTAGAATCAAAAACAGAACCAGATGCTGCAAAAAGAAAATGCACCAGTCCAGAAAAGAACAATCTTTTCAAGGATCTGGTTCACCTAAAGTCCACTATCAATTCCATCTCTTTCTAACCTGTGTGTTCACCTAACCAGTTACACTAAAGGTAAGACTACATTTGCTCCATCATGGACTATTGTGTGGGTATCCTGTTAACAACCTGATTATCTAAATGTGGCTTGTGACCAGAGTCCATAACATGTAGCATACTGCCATTTCTTGTGATCACAGATATTCTAGGGAAAGAGGACTTGGAGATTCCAGAAAGTCCATTATTCAGATGATAATAATAAATTATAGTACTTGTTAAGCACTTATTTTATGCTAAGCACTAGTCTAAGCACTGGGGTAGCTACAAGTTAATCAGGTTAATTCAGATCCCCTGAGGCTTTTTCCTTGTACTGTTACCATCACGATTTGAATTGAAAAGTTCCTCAATCCAGATGAAAAGGTTGAGACATGTTTATCTTTCCCAAGTAACTCCTGGGATCTTAAACGCTTTAATTTAGAGAGACCTTAAGTCTGGATGGTATAACCCTTAGGAGCTTGAGCCCAGCTTATCTCCTCACCTAATGAAGCAAAGGACATGTAATTATGTAAAAAAAAAGTTTACTCTAGAAGTACTTTAAAAGATCTATCACCGCTAGGAAAACTGGCCCAAAATAACTCCAAACATCTAGTCTTTCTGCCAGGAAATAACATAAACCCCCACCTCCTCTTTCCTTGACCAAGTTTCTCTCCCTTACTTAAGAGAACTTTGATCCATTCATCTGTCAGTATGCAGCTCTTTAGCCATTCATCAATTTTTTTCCTCAGAGAATCAGAGTATTGGCGGGAATACAGATTTCCAGTATGCCCCTTTATCATTTTACTTCTGCTTTAATACTCTTCTTTTAGCCTCCGTATCCCACAGGACACCTCAGGATTGGTTTTCTTTATCGAAGCAGTTTCTGTTATTGCTGTTGTTCCTGCTTTATTTAGAGGTTGTTAAGTAAGGCAACCTGAAATATCTCCATTTTCTTTCATTTCTAAAGAACCTTTACTAATTAATTCATGGACTGTAGCCCTAAACCAAATCAGTACAAGTTGGGAAACCAAGACTCAGATTAAAAAAAAAACACAACAAAACCTTCTTAGAGAAAGGCAAGAAATGCATCATCTCATCCTTAAAACTCCTTGTTATAAGGAATTTCTACAAAAACATCTAACCTAAGAACATAGTGCAAGAAAGTTTTTTGAGATGCCAAAACCTTAAAGAAATATGGATGTGTGCTGACTGCTACTAAACTAAATGCTTTCCTTCATCACTAAGGAAGTTACATGGACGAGTGCCCATTGAGCAGTATAGAAGTAATCACCCCATCAACAGACTATTCTTATGAAGTGGTGGTTGTCCCACTGTCAGTTTCCCAAAGAACTTAACATTTTTCTTGATCAAATTTTCATGTCCTCATTTATCCCTGCAGGATTATAGAGTGTGTTGTCTAGTTAGAATAATACAATTAAACCATACAGTCCTGTGGTTACCCACAAAGATCCTTTGGCTCCTTGAAGCTGTGAAGGATTTAACAGCTGCATGTCGTTGCATAATCTGTTTTCTTTAAACTGCTTATCTGTCTTTCGTGCTTTACTGATTCTGTGAACATTTTCATAAACATCTGCATATCTTGTATCTGTATTAGAACATGATCATCTTTGAATACATGCTTCTGTCTGAGTTATTCAAGGACTTTCAATGATGACCTAATTTGATTTCTTTTAGTGGTAATAGTAATATTAAAGTGTTTAATGTGCAAGACACTACTAAGTGCTGGGGTCGATACAAGCTAGTCAGGTTAGACACAGTCCATGTTCCACATGGGGCTCACAGTCTTACTCCCCATTTTTCAGATGAGGTACCTGACACACAGAGAAGTGACTTGCCCAAGTTCACACAGCAGACAAGTGGAGGAGGTAGGATTAGAACCCAGGTCCTTCTGACTCCCAGGCCCATGGTTGATCATCTAGGTTGAATATCTAGTATTCAAAGCAAAGCAGTGTTGCTGAAGTAAAGCAGTGTGCTTTAGTGGAAAGAGCATTGACTTGGGAGTCAGAGGACATGGGTTCTAATCCTGGCTCTGCCACTTGTCTGCTGTGTGACCTTAGGCAAGCCACTTGAATTCTCTGTCCTTCAGTTACCTCATCTGTAAAATGGGGATTGATTCTGAGCCTCAACTGGGACACCTTGATTACCTTCTATCTACCCCAGTGCTTACAACAATGTTTGACACATAGTAAGCGATTAACAAATACCATAATTATTGTTATTATTTACTAAACACACACTGTAGCTGACAATAATAGACATGATTCTTGATAAATCAAAAATGAAGTTACTATGATCTAGTCATCTAAATGACCAGATTCATAAAGTGAAAAGAAACTAAAATCACAGTTTCAGCCATAACCTTCATAACAGATAGACAATGAATAGCTTTGTAGTTTTTCTGATTGTGATGTTTGGAGGCTTTAAGGTTTTCAGTTTATATAATGTTTCAATTGTTCTGATTTTGTTGTCAGAATCTAAGCATTATGAAGCTTTAAAATATAGAAGATGACGTGTTCTCTACCTTTAAAAAACTTTAAAATCTAATAGAGAGAAGCAGGACAAATGCAATTGTACCAACTTATCAGAAAACTACTTAAAAAAAGATAGGAACAGAAAAACAGAGAATATGCATAAACCACAAACACAAAATAAGCCTGAAAACAAAACTGAAGAGCAATTTCAAGTGTTCAGATGCCATAAGTTGCCCTGTAAATATTCCTGAATGCAGAATGACAATAGGACAGAATTGGCCAGCTCAGTTAACAGCCTTGGAAGGAATTTTTTGCCCAAAGAGTTGAAACTATAGCCTCAGTGCTATGCAGATTCATTCAGTAGTATTTATTGAGCACTTACTGAGTGCAGAGCACTGTACTAAGTGCTTAGAATGTACAATTCGGCAATAGATAGAGAAAATCCCTGCCCAATAATGGGCTCACAGTCTAAACGGGGGAGACAGACAGCAAAGCAAAACAGAACAAAACAAAACAAGACATCATCAAGATAAATAGAATCAAGTAGATATACATCTGGTTAACAAAATAAATAGGGTAATAAATTATATATACAAATGAGCACAGTGCTGAAGGGAGGGAAAGGGGGAAGAGCAGAGTGTGTGGGGGGGGGGGGAATGAGGAGGGGAGGAGGAGCAGAGGGCTCAGTCTGGGTTGGCCTCCTGGAGGAGGTGAGCTCTCAGTAGGGCTTTGAAGAGGGGAAGTGAGTTAGTTTGGCAGATGTGAGGAGGGAGGGCATTCCAGGACAGTGGTAGGATGTGGGCCAGGGGTCGACGACAGGATAGGGGTGAACAGGGGACAGTAAGGAGGTAAGCAGCAGAGAATCAGAGTCTACGGGGTGGGAAGTAGAAAGAGAGAAGGGAGGTGAGGTAGGAGGGGGCAAGGTGTTGGAGAGCTTTCAAGCCAAGAGTGAGGAGTTTTTGTTTCATGCAAAGGTTGATAGACAACCACTGGAGGTTTTTGAGGAGGGGAGTGACATGCCCAGAGTGTTTCTGAAGGAAGATGATATGGGCAGTGGAATGAAGAATAGACTGGAGTGGGGAGAGACAGGAGGAAGGGAGATCAGAGCGGAGGCTAAGAAAATAATCCAGTTGGAATACTACGAGAGCTTGTACCAGTACGATAGCAGTTTGTACGGAGAAGAAAGGGCAGATCTTAGTGATATTGTGAAGGTGAGCCCAGAAGGTGTTGGTGATGAATTGAATGTGTGGGGTGAATGAGAGAGCAGAGTCAAGGATGACACTAAGGTTGTGGGTCTGTGAGACGTGAAAGATGGTAGTGCTGTCCATAGTGACAGGGAAGTCAGGGAGAGGACAAGATTTGGGAGGGAAGATAAGGAGCTCAGTATTAGACATGTTGAGTTTTAAGTGATGGGCAGACATTCAGGTGGAGACGTCCTGAAGGCAGGAGGAGATATGAGCCTGGAGGGAGGGGGAGAGACCGGGGAGGAGATGTAGATTTCAGTGTCATCTGCACAGAGATGATAGTTGAAGCCGTGGGAGCGAATGAGTTCACTAAGGAGTGAGTATAAAAGAAGAGCAGAAGAGAGTCAAGAACTGACCCTTGAGGAATCCCTACATTTAGTGGATGGGAGGGGGAGGAGGAGCCCACAAAGGAGACTGAGAATGACCAGCCAGAGAGATAAGTGGAGAACCAAGAGAGGACGGAATCCGTGAAGCTAAGGTGAGATGAAGTATGGAGGAGAAGGAGATGGTCGACAGTGTCAAAGGCAGCTGAGAGGTCGAGGAGGATTAGGATAGAGTAGATATCTCATCATATTTATGAATGCATCTGAAGAGTGTGTCAAGTAGTAAAAGCAAAAATGAAACCTCCTTGAGAAACCTTCTAGAAGACAGTCAGTTCCCTGCCTTATATATGACTTTCTTCACTCAGCTAAAGATTGGCCAACAAAGAAATGAGCGAAGTGACCTCCCCTAATGAAAATTGATTTCATGTGTGGATTGAATGAGAGAGTTGAGTCTAGGATAATGCTATTGATCCCATAAGGTAAATGAGTGGTAACTTTTGCTTTTTCTAATTATGGAAACAATCTGAAAAATAATCATGCTTGCTTTAAAATTTTCAGTGCTTTTAGGGTGTCAGTTTTAAAACATTACAAGACAGTGGTAAAAATGAAGCATGGCCTAGTGGATACACCACGGGCCTGCGGGTCAGAAGGACCTGGGTTCTATTCCAATATTTGATTAAGACTGTGAGCCTCATGTGGGACAGGAACCGTGTCCAATGTGATTAACTTGTATATATCCCAGCACTTAAGACAGTGCCTGGCATAGGGTAAGTGCTTAACAAATGCCATAAAAAAGAGGGAGAAGAAAAATGAATTGATGTCACTGTTGAGACACAATTTAAATTCACTCATTTTCCTGGTTGCATCAGGCCAATAACCACCCTTGACAATTATAAGGCTGAATCATTATATTCCTAGAAATGCATGATTTGCAAATATTCAATTTTCAGCTGTTTTACTCTTTTGTTCTTAGCCACATATATCAATCAACAGTATTTATTGAGCACTTGCTGTTGCAGAGCATTAAACACCTGGGAAAGAACAGTACGCTAGACTTGCTAGGCATGATCCCTCTCCACAGGGAGCTTACACTCTTCAAGGGGAGACTGGAATTAAAATAAACTATAGATAGGGAAAATTGAAGTATATTTATAAAAAGATTCATAAATACTGAGTTTTAGGGCCAGTAGCAACATGGTCAGGGGTTACACAGTCAAGAATTAGTCAACTCAGTCAAAGTCAACTCTGAAGGGAGGGTGGATAGAGGAGTGGTAAAGCTTTTTGAAGGAAATATAATTTAGAGGATTTTGAAGGTGGGGAGAGTGGGTGAAAGTTGGGTATGAAGGGGAAGAGAGTTTGAGGCTAGAGGGATGACATATGGCATTTATTTATTTATTTATTCATCCCCCACTCTAAGCCCCACAGCACTTATGTACATACCGGAAATTTCTTTGCATTAATGTCTCTCTCCCCCTAGAGTGTAAGCTCACTGTGGGCAGGGAAGATGTTGGTAATATTGTTATATTGTACTCTCCCAAGCACTTAGTATAGTGGTCCACATAGGGTAAGTGCTAAATAAATACAATTGACTAACATATAAGCAAGGGGTCAGTGGTGAGACAGATGAGATTGAAGCTAACATTAGAGATGTTGGTATTTGTTAAGCGCTTACTATGTGCAGAGCACTGTTCTAAGTGCTGGGATAGATACAGGGCAATCACATTGTCCCACGTGAGGCTCACAGTTAATCCCCATTTTACAGATGAGGTAACAGGCACAGAGAACTTAAGTGACTTGCCCACAGTCACACAGCTGACAAGTGGTAGAGCCGGGAGTCGAACCCATGACCTCTGACTCCGAAGCCCAGGGTCTTTCCACTGAGCCACGCTGCTTCCCCTATGAAGTATATAGGCTGGGTTGTAGTAGGAAATCAGTGAGGAGGGCAGGAGAGCACAGCTCATTACCATTCTAAAACTGATGATAAGGTTGTTCTGTTTGAGGAGATGGAAGGGTGATCATTGGAGGTCTAGGAGGAATGGGGAGATATAGACTGATGGGTTTTTTGGAAAAAATGTTCCAGGCAGCAGTTTAAAGTAAGGAATAGAGGGGGGAAGGATTTGAGGCTGGAGGGTCAGTGAGAAGTTGGTTACAGGAAGGAAAATAATTGCTTCACAATAAGTGCTTACTGTGGTAGCATTTTGGAAGGAGAGAAGGGCAGATTCTAGATATATTTTGAAGGTAGAAATGACAGGGTTTCATGTTTGGGTTAAATGAGAGAGATGAGTCTAGGATAATGCTATAGTTATGGACTTGTGAAAGAGGGAAGATGGTGTTGTCTACAGTTTTTCAAAAGTTAGGGGCAGACAGGGTGTTTTGGAAAGATGAAGAGTTCTGTTTTGAAAATGTTGTTTGAGATCTTGCAAGGACATGTCTTGAAGACAGGAGGAAATACAAGACTGCAAAGAAGGAAGGAGATTGGAGCTGGAGAAGTAGGCTTATGAATCATCCACATAGAGTAGTTGAAAAAATGGGAGTGAATGATGGAGAATAGATGGGGTGATAGAACTGAGCCTTGAGGAAACTCCCACACTCAGAGGGTGAGAGTCAGAGGAAGATCCTGAAAAAGAGACTAAGGAATTGTCAAAGAGAAAGGAGAACAAAGAGAGGATGGTTTCATTGCAGGAAAGATTTTGTTCTACATCTGCTTTCACTACTTGTAAATAATTTTGGTTTGTCTCCTCCTATTAAATTTCAAACTGAGAGCAAGGGCCATGTCGAGTGTTTAGTACAGTGTTCTGCACACAGTAATCGCTCAGTAAATACCACTGATGATGTCTTTCTATTGTTGTACTTAGAACTCAAGTGCTTAGTACAGTTCTTAATACTCAATACATTGCCATTCATGTATTAGGCACAGTAGGACTGTGGTACAAGAGATAATTCAACCCTTGCTCCTAAATTACATCCATTTCCCAGCATATAGAGGAGCTCAATCAGAAGGGTTCCATGGTAGTTTGGAATGAAAAAACTACTATTCAGTTATATTGTTTTGCTATGGAATTTTCCAAGCATTTTCATGTTTCAAGATGTGCTTGTCCACTCTTCTTTTAAAGAGAACAGAGCAATTTGGTTATGGCAAGCATTCAAAAAATAAACTGCCAAATTGAAAAAAAAGTCATCAAAACATTTGCCTTGGTGATTTAATTCCTGCATAATTTAATGTGTAGAAAACACTGTTTTCAATTCTTCAACTTCTTGGGTACTCCTATTAAAAGAAGAGTTTAAATGTCTTGACTTTTTTTAATTTTCTACTTAATTAAAAAATGAAGAGTTTGACATCCCAAGGGGATGGAAAATATTTACAGAACCAATCGCTGATATATATTAAGAGACTGAGAGCTAATTGTAACTGAACTTCAAAAACACTTGTACACACATTTAATGTAAATAATCTTCCCTGGGTTAAATACTAATTGAGTTGCTGCTGTTTGCGATATGGATCCTCCCCTGGCCCCACCAGCCCTCTAAGTAAAAACAGTGGGCTTGAGCAAAGTAGTTAATCAATCATCAGTTTTTATTGAGCACTTCCTATGTACAGAGCACTGTACTAGACACTTGAGAGAGCACAATAGAGTTGGTAGGCATGATCCTTTCTCAGACTTCAGTGTCTCAGAGGTAAGATGAATGTACTTATTGCTTATTGGTAAAATAGGCAATACTCACCATCTCGCACCCACATTGCTCTCATACCAACTATTTCTCATTTTATTACCAGCTCTATGGAATCATTGAAATGGGGACAGGGAGGCCAGGAAGGACAGGTTACCCTTTTTGTTTCAGAATGGGACTGGATGTACAACAGCAGCATGCTCTGAATTGGGCAATGACACCCTGGGAACACTGATGCAGTTATTAGCCAAACCCAAATTCTCCAGAACTAAGCAAGGGAGCTGCCACTGGGTTTTGAGTTGTCCAAAGGCCACCAGTACAATGATGGGACCTCTAACTAATGGGTGCTTTCCTACACCACATGTCTTCCTTTCTTCAGCATTCAAGGGAGGGTATCCCATTCCATCCCTGAGAAAGAGATTTAGCTTCCAGTCTTTCCTTTGTACCTTCCTACTTTTGATTTGGATCAAGAAGAGGCCTGAGGACTTTCCTCCCAACTTCCTATCTCCTGATTTCAAAGTGATGCCATCTTAAACGTCTGTGTAAACCTCCATTTCCATTAGGATAGCCACTGAAGGCATTCAGAAACGTCAGTCATGCAGTCATATATGACATCAAAACTACTACAGTGGTCACCCAGTGTTACACCTGGGTATCCAAAAAAAGCCATTTTGCCACTGTTTTCAGAGTTCCCCCAAACCTAGATCTCTAAGGATACTCTTAACCTTCATATTGCTCTAAATCTTTGCATTCCTTTCTCAGGTGCTTTTGAACAAAGGTGCCACTTCCTAACTGTGGAATCTGGCAGCTGGAGCCATGGCTGAGAGAAGATAATAAATAATGATAATGGTAACTTGATACTATATGCCAAGCACTGTGCTAAGTGCTGGGATAGATACAGTCAAATCAAAGTCCCTCTCTAAATGAGGCTCACAGTCTAGAGCGGAGGGAGAATGGGTAATCTCCATTTTATAAATGAGAAAGTTGAAGTCCAGAGAAGCTGTGACTTGTCAAACCTCACACAACAGGCAAGTGATGGAGCTGAGACTAGATCACAGGTATCCTGACTCCCAGAGTCCTGTGCTCTTTCTCCCTGGCCATGTTGGGGAAGCAGCGTGGCTCAGTGGAAAGAGCCTGGGCTTCGGAGTCAGAGGTCATGAGTTCAACTCCCGGCTCTGCCACTAGTCAGTTGTGTGACTGTGGACAAGTCACTTAGCTTCTCTGTGCCTCAGTCACCTCATCTGTAAAATGGGGATTAAGACTGATGACAACCTGATGACCCTGTATCTCCCCCAGTGCTTAGAACAGTGCTCTGCACATAGTAAGCACTTAACAAATACCAACATTATTAACATTATTATGTTGCTTTAGGCTGGACAGTGAAAGTAAGAATATTCCTTTCCATTGCCTTTAAGACACTCAATCAGCTCTCTCCTTCATAGCTTACCTCATTGGTCTCCTACTACAACTCAGTCTGCACACTCCACTTTTCTAATGCCAACCTACTCTCTGTTCTTCAAACTCATCTATATCCCCATCAATTCCTTGCCCATGTTCTCTGTCCCCCTTCATATTTAATAGTTCACCACTCTCCCCATTTTCAAAACCCTCCTAAAATTACATTTCCTCCAAGAGGCCTTCCCTAAGCCCTTATTTCCCTATCCACCCTCTTCTCTACATCAACTGTGCACTTGGCTATATACCTCTTAATCACTTTGATACTAATCCCAGCCCCACACCACTTATGTTCATATCCTTATAACACATATCTCCTATCTATAATTTATTTTAATATCTGTCTCTCCCTGAAGACTGTATAGTTGTGGGTACTTTACCCTTGTGGGTAGAGTTCATGTCTACCAACTCTATTGGGTTGCACTTTCCCAAGCACTTAGTAAAGTGCTTTGCACACACTAAGCTCCAAATAAATACCATTGATTTATTGATTGAATAATAAATATAAACAAATGAATTGGGTACCATTTCTCTACAAGACAAGGGACAGATCATCTGAAAAAGGGACTACTAATTTAAAACCAGAACCCTGGCAATCTCACACCTCAAGTATAAAGTTTTCAGGCTATTATTTATAGGAAAGGAAAATACCTATTGGGCTAGCAAAATCATACGTAGAAATAGTTTGGGAACTCAACCTTCTTAATCAGTGCTATTTATTGAACATTTACTGTGGGCGGAGCACTGTACTAAGTCCTTGGGAGAGAACACCATAGTAGGGAAGGAAGACATGATTCCTACCTTCAGGGAACTTAAAATCATATTTACATGCCCCCATTAGAATAATGCACAGCAGTTCAGGTACTGTGGGGCAAAGTTTTATCTTAGAGACTATAAAATTGAAAAAAGGAATGGAGTTGATAAAAGTCGATATATTATTTAGAAACTCAAACTGGATACATATTTAATGAATATGAAGAAAAGATTTTCCATGATCTGCAGGTTCCTTCACCACACCAATAATAATAATAATAAGGATATTCAATAAGTACACTGTATACTCTAAGTGCTATGTATGCTGTACTAAGTACTGGGGTAGATACAAACTAATCAGATCAAACACCATCCCTGATGCCTTTGAGACTCATATTCTAAAGAGGGAGGGAGAGCAGATCATTTATCCCCACTTTACAGAGGCAGAAACTGAGATACAGAGAGGCTAAGTGCCCACAGTTGCAGGCAAATGGTTGAGTCAGTACTAGATCCTGTGGAGACATGGAATGGGTGTAAGCTACCTAAACTATGTCTTCATGTATTATGGCAGCCCCAGGCACTCCATCTGATCTTCCTTCACTCAGTTTGTCTTAATTCACAGTTCCTGTCAACATGAGCCATGTGTTCTTATTGGTTCCTGTCAACAGGATCTGAAACTTTACTAAAACCATCTCCAAGAGGCAGAGAGAATATTTCTGAAAAATCAAAATCAGTACCCTTCCCTGTTCTCAGCCCCATTGCCCCTGCTGAGGGACGGATTTGGAGTTGAGGTGCTGAAATTTTATTAAAGTCCCCCGTTCAATCTATTAATCATATTTATTGAGCTCTTACTGTATGCAAAGCTCTGTACTAAGCAATTGGGAGAATACAATTTAACAGAGATGGTAGACAT
Organism: Ornithorhynchus anatinus; assembly: GCF_004115215.2. Classification (NCBI taxonomy): domain Eukaryota; kingdom Metazoa; phylum Chordata; class Mammalia; order Monotremata; family Ornithorhynchidae; genus Ornithorhynchus; species Ornithorhynchus anatinus. Next base: position 87,298,432 of record NC_041731.1, read on the forward strand.
GTCCCCTGTCCATAGTGAACTTATATTCCCAGGTAATAGTAATGGAGAATCAGTGTTGCCTAGTAGATCTAGGTCCTGAGAGGAAGATGCACATGTATTCTACCCGCGGTTGTGCCATTTGTTTGCTGTGTGATGTTCAGAAAGCCACTTAACTTCTCTGTGCCTCAGTTACTTCATCTGCAAAAGTGGGATTAAGACTGTGAGCCCCAAGTGATAATAATAATAATAATTTTGGTATTAAGTCCTTATTGGGTGCCAGGCACTGTACTAAGCACTGGGGTGGATATAAGCAAATTGGATTGGACTCAGTACCTGTCCCACACTGGGCTCACAGTCTCAATTCCCATTTTACTGATGAGGTAACCGAGGCACAGAGAAGTGAAGTGGTTTGCCCAAGGTCTCACAGCAGACAAGTTAAAGAGCCAGGATTAGAATCCATAACCTTCTGATCCCCATGCCCGTGCTCTAGCCACTATGCCATACTGCTTCTCTCTTGGACTGTGTCCAAACTGATTAGCTTGTGTCTACCCCAACATCTAGTATAGTGTCTGACATGTATTAGCACTTAATAAATGCCATTAAAAAATAACTGTAAGATAATAGGGGAAACTGAGAGATGGAGTAGTAGCTCTCCACAACCTACTGGGTTACCCTTGGCTGTGACAACCCAGACAGGGATTCCCCCTGCCATGGGCATCAACTCAAGATTCAACCACACAAGCTTCAATTTTGGAGGAAATCATGCACTCCTATGATCATGCTGGGTTCCTTCTTCTCCAGATTCACAGAAAGTCCCACCTTTCTCTTCACACCTCTCCTCCTGTTGCTGGCCAGATCGGGTGGCCTAGTAATACAAATTTAGAGAGATTGCTCTATAGACATCTCAGTACACCATTTAATATCATCTTGCAGGATTTCCTCTGAAGAATGTGCTGTAACCAAAAATGCACCACCTTCCCATGGTACTGATCCTGCGTTTCCTGACTACCAATCTCCTACTTTTTCCTCACAAAAATTTTACAGGACGAACCTAGAGGGATCCCTTAGGACTATGAAGTAGTGAATATGTATTAATGCTCATTTCCATTCATGTTCAATGATCCTCAGCTCTGTCTTCATTAGAAAGCCTAAATGTTTCCTTTCCATTTGTTTTTTCCCATTGACAGTACAAAACCTAAATAAATTGGGAATTATTTACCTCTCCCTAAAAATTAGAATATATTGGCAGATTTAGAATTCCCTCTAGACTGTAAATTTTCTATGGCCAGGGAACATGTCTACCAACTCTGTTGTATTGTCATCTCTCAAGTGCTTAGTATAGTACTCTGCACACAGTAAGTCCCCCCAAAAACCATTGATAATGATGAGACAGAGGAGGAGAATCTTCTATCTATCCTCAGCACTTAGGCATTTGAATTCAGATGTACATTCAATGACTTATTTTGATTACTCAGTTTGTAAATATTTTGAATATAAGCTCCCTGTAGGCCTGGAAGGGTCATTTGCCTGTTATGTATTTCTGAAGTGTTTCATGGCAGTGCACACCGCCCATTAGATGCTCAATAACTTCTATTACCTCTGCTAACACTAGTACTAGGAGCGAAGGGATTTGAGGCGGCTACAAAATAAGTGAGAGCCAGGTACTCTTGTATGCAAAAGTAGCATACTAAAGACATACAGGCTGGTGTACTACATCCACTACATAGCCCAAGCATATCAGAGGAAAGAATAGCAAGGGAAATCCTGGTATCCTGGGACTGGAAAAGGTGGAGAAGGCTGCAGTGGTCCTGGAAACCCACTCCTGGAAAATCTCTAATTGTGGAAAAATAAGACGTTCCATTGATTTTTCTCTGTGAAAGATTTGCAAGAAAGAAAATCTTGCAAATGTTTATGCCCAACATTTATCATTAACTTAATAAGACTGCTACATAACTATTTTATTGTAGGCTCATGATGTTAGACTATATTGGCGTGCCATTACAAACAGGTGATCCATTCTTCTAGATTGCTGTTGATTGACCATGTGTGAATAAAGAGATGTTCTTTTCCCTAGATGATGGGCTACAGTGTTGCTTTTTGGCAACGATTAATGGCCTTGAGTATTTTATTCTGTTCATCTGGCAACCCGCTGAGCTTCAGAAAGATGCCTGTGTGTGCTTAGCTCAGTCAGACTGAACTCATATAACCCCTTTGGATTACCAGTTTCTATTTAGAGCTGCTAATAAGCATCTCTCCCTCAGACAAGCAGCAGACTACATTTAGAACAATAGTCAAATACTCAGAGATTAGGTACCCGAGAATTCTTCGGTCAATGAGTGGTATTTTTTTGAGAAGTCAGTATATGCAGACCATTCTATCAAGTGCTTGGGGAGAAGACAATAAAAAAGGTAAAAATGACCAATTAGTCAATCGTATTGTGTGCTTACTTTGGGGAAAGCACTATACTAAACACGTGGGAGAGTTCAAGATAAGAGTTGATAGGCATGTTCCTGGCATTCAGAAACATCAGTCATGGAGTCATATATTACATCAAAAGTACTACAGTGGTCACCCAATGTTACACCTGGGTATTAACAAATACCATTATTACTAATATTTTTATAAATAATTGTATTCCCTGCATCATCTCATTTAGAACTGCACATTTCAAAACTTTCAAATTCACTTTGCTCTCTCAATATTTTTGCCATAGAGTGTTATGCTATGCCAAAAAGTCTATACTACGTGCAAAATACCCAATATTAACCAACAAAATTAAGGTAATTACATTCAGAGAGATGAAAGAGGGACAATAAAAGTTCTCTCACAGGGAATATTTGTTATCATATTAACTTAATAATAATTTTCATAAAAGACCATTACATTCTTTAGTGGCAAAGAAGTGTTGCAGTGAAAACAAGTGTAAAGCTCTTTCCTTGAGGCTAAAATCACAACGGGTAATGTGATAGTGGCTTCAAGGAAAGAGTTTTGGTCCCTCTTCTGCTTTAGACACCTTTAAAGCAGAATGGACTCCTTGAATATAGAAACAAAATTTGAGAATTGCATGAATCAGCACTAGAATTCTTTTGCGCTGATGAGACAATTAGTTGCAATAGAAAAATCAATTTTGTCCCTTATTTATCAAAATCAATTGTGTGATTATGGCAGCAGTTTTCCCTAAAGGAATAATTCATTCATTCAATAGTATTTATTGAGTGTTTACTATGTGCAGAGCACTGTACTAAGCGCTTGGAATGAACAAGTCGGCAACAGATAGAGACAATCCCTGCCCTTTGACGGGCTTACAGTCTAATCGGGGGAGACAGACAAGAACAATGGCAATAAATAGAGTCAAGGGGAAGATCTATCAAAAACAATGGCAACTAAACAGAATCAAGGCAATGTACATTTCATTAACAAAATAAATAGGGTAATGTAAATATATATAGTTGAGCAGATGAGTACAGTGCTGAGGGGATGGGAAGGGAGAGGGGGAGGAGCAGAGGGAGATGAGGGGAAAAGAGGGTTAAGCTGCAGAGAGGTGAAGGGGGGGCGGTAGAGGGAGTAGAGGGAAAAGGGGAGCTCAGTCTGGGAAGGCCTCTTGGAGGAGGGGAGTTTTAAGTAGGGTTTTGAAGAGGGGGAGAGAATCAGTTTGGCCGAGGTGAGGAGGGAGGGCATTCCGGGACCGCGGGAGGACGTGGCCCAGGGATCGACGGCGGGATAGGCGAGACCGAAGGACGGTGAGGAGGTGGGCAGCAGAGGAGCGGAGCGTGCGGGGTGGGCATTAGAAAGAGAGAAGGGAGGAGAGGTAGGAAGGGGCAAGGTGATGGAGAGCCTTGAAGCCTAGAGTGAGAAGATTTTGTTTGGAGTGGAGGTTGATAGGCAACCACTGGAGTTGTTTAAGAAGGGGAGTGACATGCCCAGATCGTTTCTGCAGGAAGATCAGCTGGGCAGCGGAGTGAAGAATAGACTGGAGCGGGGCGAGAGAGGAGGAAGGGAGGTCAAAGAGAAGGCTGACACAGTAGTCTAGCCGGGATATAACGAGAGCCTGTAGCAGTAAGGTAGCCATTTGGGTGGAGAGGAAAGGGCGGATCTTGGCGATATTATAAAGGTGAAACCGGCAGGTCTTGGTAACGGATAGGATGTGTGGGGTGAACTGAGAGAGACGAGTCAATGATGACACCGAGATGATGGGCCTGAGAGATGGGAAGGATGGTCGTGCCATCCACGGTGATAGGGAAGTCTGGGAGAGGACCAGGCTTGGGAGGGAAGATGAGGAGCTCAGTCTTGCTCATGTTGAGTTTTAGATGGCGGGCCGACATCCAGGTGGAGACATCCTGGAGGCAGGAGGAGATGCGAGCCTGAAGGGAGGGGGAGAGGACAGGGGCGGAGATGTAGATCTGCGTGTCATCTGCATAGAGATGGTAGTCAAAGCTGTGGGAGCGAATCAGTTCACCAAAGGAGTGAGTGTAAATGGAGAACAGAAGAGGCCAAGAACTGACCCTTGAGGAACTCCAACAGTTAAAGGATGGGAGGGGGAGGAGGCGCCTGCGAAGGAGACCGAGAATGACCGGCCAGAGAGGTAAGAGGAGAACCAGGAGAGGATGGAGTCCGTGAAGCCAAGGTGAGATAAGGTATGGAGGAGGAGGGGATGGTCAACAGTGTCAAAGGCAGCAGAGAGGTCAAGGAGGATTAGAATGGAGTAGGAGCCATTGGATTTGGCAAGAAGGAGGTCATGGGTGACCTTAGAGAGAGCAGTCTCGGTAGAGTGGAGGGGACGGAAGCCAGATTGGAGGGGGTCCAGGAGAGAATGGGAGTTAAGGAATTCTAAGCAGCGATTGTAGACGACTCGTTCTAGGATTTTGGAAAGGAAGGGTAGTAGGTAGATAGGGCGATAACTGGAAGGGGAAGTGGGGTCGAGAGAGGGTTTTTTTAGGATGGGGGAGATGTGGGCATGTTTGAAGGCAGAGGGGAAGGAGCCCTTGGAGATTGAGTGGTCAAAAATAGAAGTTAAGGAAGGGAGGAGGGCAGGGGCGATGTTTTTTAAAAGGTGAGCAGGAATGGGGTCCGAGGCGCAGGTGGAGGGGGTGGCACTTGTGAGGAGAGAGGAGATCTCCTCTGAGGATACTGGAGGGAAGGATGGAAAAGTAGGGGAGAGGGTTGGTGGGGAGGAGGGGGAGGGGGAGGGGTGACTTTGGGGATCTCAGACCTGATTGTGTTGATTTTTGTGATGAAGTAGGTGGCCAGATCATTGGGGGTGAGAGATGGGGGAGGGGGAGGAACGGGGGCCTAAGGAGAGAGTTAAAGGTCCGGAACAATTGGTGGGGGTGTCGGGCATGGGTGTCGATGAGGGAGGAGAAGAAGTTTTGCCTTGCGGAGGAGAGGGCAGAGTTAAGGCAGGAAAGGATAAATCTGAAGTGTGTGAGGTTGGCTTGGTGCTTGGACTTTCGCCAGCAGCGTTCAGCAGCTCGAATATAGGAGCGTAGGAGGCGGGCAGAAGAGGTGATCCAGGGCTGTGGGTTACTGGAGAAAGAGCGGCGGAGGGAAAGGGGGGCGAGAGAGTTGAGATGAGTAGAGAGGGTGGAGATGAGAGCAGAGACCTGATCATCGAGAGTGGGAAGTGAGGACAGGGCAGCAAGGTGAGGAGAGATGCTTTTGGAAAGACGGATGGGATCAAGAGAGTGGAGGTCTCTGTGGGCCAGTAGCGAAGATTTGCAGGGGGAGGGAGTGTGAGAGATGAGGCAGGTGAGAAGGTTATGGTCAGAGAGAGGGATTTCAGAGTTGGTGAGGGAGGAGATAGTGCAGCAGTAGGAGATGATGAGATCGAGGGTGTGACCGAGTCGGTGACTGGGCGTGGTATGGTGGAGCAGGAGGTCGGCAGAGTCGAGGAGGGATAGCAGGCGGGCAGCAGAGAATATGTGACTAGGAATATCATTTAGATTATTCACAGGGTGATAGATGTCTGATATATGTAGAAATGGGAGGTATTGAATTTAGACTATGGACAGTTAAAATATAATTTAACAAAGTTCAAGAAAAAAAAAGGAATATAATGTCCAGGTGGGTGTTGAAGTATAAATTCAAAATGATTTGAGGGATTCATATGAATTTTTATTTCAAAAGGAAAGTGAGGAGACACAATTTTTAAATTACCTTTAATGGCTCACAAAGCTGGATAGATTGACTTATGGAGAAAGAATTGGAAAGGAGGGTCAGCAAGGAAAGCAGAAATTATTTGAGTTGATTTAATCTAAAGAAGAGAACACTTAACGATAGCCTAATACCATTTTTCCAAAAGGAGAAGAATGGCTCTGTTTACATAAAGCTCTCCATCTCCACTGAGGGATGACAAAAAAGAAACAGGCTCAAACCACAATATAAATGAGGATTTTAGGAATGATTTTCTGACAGAGATGGTTGTTAAATATTAGAACACTTTGAAGATAAGAGGCTATCTAGCATAATGATAATGATGGCATTTGTTAAGCACTTACTATGTGCCAAGCACTGTTCTTAACACTGGGATTGATACAAGGTAATCATCAGGTTGTCCAACTTGAGACTCACACTCTTAATCCCCATTTTACAGATGAGGAAACTGAAGCACAGAGAAGTGAAGTGACTTGCCCAAAGTCGTACAGCTGACAAGTGGTGAAGCCGGAATTAGAACTCATGACCTCTGACTCCCAAGCCCATGGTCTTTCCACTAAGCCACGCTGGATGGTTTGTCACTGACAACTGTCAGAGGCGGATGAGCACTCCCTCGTGGTAGAATCTCTCATTGGCATTGTTTATACACATGGCTCTTTCCTAGTTCTCTTCCTGCCTCTAACTGCTCTTTTTTGGGTTGTTTGGATCACTTTTTGACCCCCGCCTCCTTCCCTTTAAACTATGGATGTCCTTCTCCTTTAACTATGGGTGTCCCACAAGTTTCAGTTCTGAATCTCTACTTTTCTCCTTCTCCACCCGTTCATTCTCTTGAGGAGTTTGTCTCCCTAGTTTCAGTTTCACCATATGGAGAGGCAACCTCAAAAACTCCACATACAGTCCCATCTTCTCACCCTGTTACAATCTAATAAATGAATCAGTGATATTTATTGAGCACTTTGTGCAGAACGCTGTACGAAGCTCTTGGGAGATTACAATACAACATGTTTCTTGCTCACAGTGAGCTTACAGTCTAGAAGCGAGACAGATATTACTATAATTAAATTCTGGATATGTACATAAACACTGTGGGGCAGAGGGTGGGGTGACTATCAAGTTCCCAAAAGGTACATACCCATACTTTCTTTCCTGCAGGACATCTTCAGGTAGGTGACTTCAGTATTTACTGTGTCTCTTATCACGTTTATCCAAACTCTCTTTTACCTATTGTGTGTTTGAAGATTTGTGTCTGCTTATGTTTCCCATTGGATTATAAACTCCTTGAAGGTAGGGCCTCTGTCTTTATTGCTTAGAGCAGTGATTTGAACACAGTGGGCATAATATTGAAATCTATGGTTTCGATAAACTTTTACTCATAGCAGAAGGATCAATTAAATGGCCTCTGGATTCTGTAATTCATCCAGAGTCCAAGAGCCTTTCTGAAATACAGATGATATTTTTCCTGCTGATTAATCAGTGGTATCTTTTGAACACTTACTGTGTACAGAACACCCTACTAGGCACATAAGAGAATACACTACAGTTAGTAGACATAATCTCTGCCCTTAAGGAGCTTTCAGTCTAGACATTTAAAATAAATAACAAATGGGGGATACAGACTCTAAGGCTAGGAATAGAGGTGCTGTGGGGGTGGGGTGAGAATCAATGTGGGTTGCATAGTATGGGCCCAGGTTCAAAGGCAATACGGAGAGGAGGGCTCAATAGAGTGGGTAGGTGAAAGTTTAGTCAGATTTTCTCCCTGGAGGAGTTGGGCTTTTACTGGAGCTTTGAAGATAGAGAGAGTGGTGGATGGTCAGATGTGAAGGAGAAGGGAGGTGTAGGTAGGAGGGAAGGAATCAGCCAAGGGGTCAGTGATGAGAGAGATGAGATTAGGGCCCAGTAAGTAGGTAAGTGTTTGAGCGAAGAGTGTGGGTTGAGTAATAGTGGAAGAGAGCTGATGAGTTCCTTAAGGCGAATGGTAAGAAGTTTTTCTTTGATAAGGAGATGGATGCTCTACCATCATAGGTTCTTTGAGTAATGGAGGGATGTGGTCTGAATTGTTTTGTTTAGCTTTTGGAAAAGTGATCTGGGCAGCAGGGTGAATTGGATAGGGAGGGTAGGAGAGGTCAGCAAGGTGGCTGATGCAGAAGTTGAGACAGGATATTGGTTTATTATGAGGTAAGAGTTTGGAAATACATACAATACCTTTGAATGGGTTGTACACAATTTGCCATAGCATTTCCATTGACAGTGGGAAGGTAGGGGCTAGACGGCTCTCACCCTTTAAGACAGGGAAGAGGCAGGTTGAAGTTTGTTCTTTTCCTAGATTTATCATTTGCAGTCAGTTTCCTAATGAGATACACTGCTTAGCAGAATTAGTCATTGCACTAAATAGACAAAGCATTAGTGAGTGAATCTTTCCAAGAAATCTCAGAAGACATTTTCTTGGTGCTGTTCTTTTAAACTCATTTCATATTGCCGAAATATTCCTGAAGCCTTCGGAAGTTAGTCTGTTTCAAACTCTGCATCAAGTTCTTTCAATTTGACTTTGTTGAACCCGTGCTACCTTCCTAAGTTATTTTTAATTTCTGCAAAACATCTGAACTGGAGCCCCATTAATGTTCATTATGCTGTCTCTGGGACTGCCTAGGTGGCAAGATGCCAATCCCTCTTACTTACAAGGGAGAAATTGGGAAAGGGAGGAGATGATGGAGCAACGATTAAAGGTAAATCTAGCAAAATGTTAAAGCCATTAACAGGCTGCATTTCAAATGGAATAAACTGCAGCTCAATTGGAACATTTGGCAGAAGCCGCATAAGTAATGAGGGGTCCAGATTTCTTAGCTTCATTCAAGGCCTGAATTTCAGGGCTTCTATGCATTTGGCCTGTAGTTTTAGTGGGGTGTAATGATAATCTAAAAAGTTCTGGTAAAATATAACAAAAGAAAATCATAACTACATTGGAAGTCTTTAAGAAATTTGCCAATGTACAAATGATTCACTATTTGCTAAGTAAAAAGTGCTATCTGTTCTCAAGCAAAATAGGGTTGACTAATATAGCAGTACATTCCATGTAATGGGAGAAAGACCATACGTCAAGGCACAGTCGCAGATCTAAAATTGCCTTTAACCTGAATAAAATGCCTGAGAATCACAATCAATTAAGCAATGGTATTTATTTATTTACTATTCAGTACAGTAGATTTGGTAGGTATGTTCCCTGCCCACAGGGTGCTCACAGTCTAGTAGAGAAGACAGACATTAAAACAAATAAATAAATTATGGGTATGTACCTAAGTGCTGTAGGGCTGAGGGTGGGATTACTATCAAGTGCTTAAAGGGTACAGATCCAAGTGTACAGGCAATGCAGAAAGAAGAGGTAGTAGAGAAAATGATGGCTTAATCAGGGAGGTCTCTTGGAGGAGATATGATTTTAATAAGGCTTTTAAGGTAGGGAGAGTGGTGCTGTGTCATATATGAAGGGGGAGAGAGTAGCTAAATCTAGCATATAGTAGCAGCAACTGTAAGCATTTTTTCATAACTGAATAAACCTCTTAACAACTCCACTCACTGTTTTGGTACCTATAATAGAAGTCAAACATGTGGTTATGCTCTTGAGTTTTTAAAAACATGATTTTTAGATAATAATAATGTTGGTATTTGTTAAGCACTTACTATGTGCAGAGCACTGTTCTAAGCACTGGGGGCGATACAGGGTCGTCAGGTTGTCCCACATGAGGCTCACAGTCAAACCCCATTTTACAGATGAGGTAACTGAGGCAGAGAAGTGAAGTGACTTGCCCACAAGTCACACAGCTGACAAGTGGCAGAGCTGGGATTCGAACCTATGAGCTCTGACTCCCAAGCCCGGGCTCTTGCCACTGAGCCACGCTACTTCTCTAGGTAGTTAGCCCCCTCTAGGTTTTCTCTTTCAATCACACTTTATCACTGACAGTTTTGCTCTACGTGTCTGCATCAGTACAAAGTTAATATTTATACAAGACTCTAAAAAGCTTATTGTTTGGCTCTTGCCCCAAAGTTGGAATGTTTTTTTTTAAAATGAAAAGGATCATTTGGCCATTTGGTAAATCAAAAGAAAAAACCTACAGCCATAAATGAAGAAAACCTTCCAAATAGTGGTTTTTTTGTCAGTGATACTTGTTAAGCACTTACTATTTGCAGGTATGATACTAAGTGCTTGGATAGATACAAGATAATTAGATTGGACATAGTGTGTGAACCCACGTGGGATTAAATGGAAAGGGATAGGATTTAATCCCCCTTTTATACATGAGGTAATTGAGGCAAAGAGAAGTTTATTGACTTGTGGAACAAATTAATGGTGGAGCTGGGATTAGAACCCAGGTCCTCTGTCTCCTAGGCCCATGCCCTTTTCACTATACAATGCTGCTTCTGTAGGCTTATCTCTTCAGTTGCCAGCTTCATCCTGATTTTCCTAACTAGGACTGTTCACTGATACACATGATTTCAAGAACAACCCTTCTTGTAAGGAAGATTCTCATTCCTCACTGGCATTCCCATGGTAAAGAGGACCCTGTGATGAAAAGGGATCCATAGCAGAGGGCATCAGCAACCCACCCTCTGAGCATGCTGCCATCCTGGGTTCATCGGCTACTATAAAGACAGTATGTATGCACCTGGGAACTGGGGCTTGGAACCTCACCAGTCCAAAAAATCCTTGAAACTCCAATTTTATACATAAGGCACTGCCTAAAACCAAGCGTAACTGGTAACCATAAGCTTTACATCTAAGTCTAGAACAACCCTGGCCCTAACCCAGTCCCGATCTTTCCTCTAATCTGATTCTGACACCTAAATCCATCTCTAGCCCTAACTTTTGTTCTATCCCTGACCATAATGCAGTTTTTTAGGACAATAGTCATTGATTTCACTCTATCGATGGCAATTATACAGTAATTACTTTGTGCAGAGCCCTGTGCTAAGCACTCGGAAGGATATCATTAAGTAGACACCAAACCCGCACTCAAGGAGCGACAATGGAGTGGGGAGACACATATTAAAATCAATCACAGGTAGTGGAAACAACAGAATGTAAATATACGTACAAAAGTGCTGTGGGTTATGATTTACAGATCATAAAATAAATTATATAGCATTTTTCAGTATGGCTCTAACAAGATTTTCATACACAGTTAAAGACCTAGGCATATAAAATGGAGTAGGAGCTGACTACAATAATTTTCCAAGATTCAAAATTTAGCAATGATATTTTGAACATGTATATTATATTTGCTTTATGCTGTAAGCCATGGCACATTGTTATACTTTTGTTAGTGCTGACTCAACTGCTACAAGATTCATGACTATAAAATTCTCATTATGCAAAGAAAAGCCAGAAAGAGTAACTGATTTGACTCTCTGATCCAATAGTAGATTTTTAGCTACCCTATATTTTTTCACTTGTAACATTAGTAGGCTATATCTTCCTAATCGTTTGTGCTTGCAGGCATTGGAGACAAGTCAGTAGCTGGTACTGCAACATGATAATACTCATTCTTGCACTTGAAGCCTGTATAAACAGGTCCGTACTGTGAATTACACTCTGAAAAACATTTAAAGCATTTTATCTTGTAGTACAGGATGTAAAAAGGCTGCTGGTGCTGATTTTAATGGAGTGTTCATTTTCCCTTTTCAACTTTGAAATTAAAAACAAGTGATCACCATTGTTGGCATTTAGATGATCAGGACTATGAAAAGAAGCCAGTACTTTTCAGTAATACTAATCATGGTATTTATTTAATGCTTACTGTGTAAGTATTAGGGCAAATTCAATTATAGGCATGGTATTTGAGCGCTTACTGTGTGCAGAGCACTGTGCTGAATCTTTGAAAGGGTATAATAGAGTTGGTAGACATGATCTCTACCATCAAGGATCTTACAGTCTAGTGAGATACTTCTTACTGTGGGCAGGGAATGTTTCCGTTTATTGTGATATTGTACTCTCCCAACTGCTTAGTACAGTACTCTGCACACAGTAAGTGCTCAATAAATATGATTAAATGAATGACTTAATGAATGTATGAATTTCAGCTTTGAAAAACATCATAATTTAAAACAAATTTCTCCTAATAATCCTTCATGGTGGAGGAAGGATAAAAAGATGAATTTGCTAAATCTCTGTAAACACACTGGAATTCAGAACTGGATGACCTATATATTCAGGCATACCTGAAGAACAGTCTAACAATGAATATGTATAATCATAACTAGTCTAACTTGTTCTTTCCTTACTGTCATTATGAGTTTGAAGATGATATTGCTAAAGGAAATATTGAACCTGAGAGTGCTGTGAAGAAATAATCCCTCTTCCAGTGAGACCATGACAATGTAGGCAGACCCCTTTTTCAAAATACCAGTGATCTTCAAAACTCTCTATGCATTTCCCCTATGCATCAAGCAGAAATGTCTGACCATTGGCTTAAAGGCACCTAATTGTCTCTCATCATCTTCTTACCACTACACCCCAGCACACCCTTTCCATTTATCCCAGGTTAACCGTCTTACTGTGCCTCAATCTTGCTTATGCCCTCAACGTCATACTCTTCCTCCTGCATGGAACATCCCCCACTCTACCCCAACCCCTTCAAATCTGACAAACTACAGTTCTCCCAATCTTCAAAGTCCTCCTGAAATTGTACCTCCTCCAAGGACATCACCCAATTCCTTTTTCTTCTAATCTGGTCATATTCTCCTTAGAATTTATTCATTCACAGTCATCTGAAGCACATTTGAAGATATTGATTACCATATTGTAAGCTACCATGAAGCTAATATGAATTTATGAACAGTGATCCTCATGTTTGGGGAATTCCCCAAGATTGATTGTTTTAGAGAGAGTTTTTCCTAGCAAATTATGCCTTTTCTAAAATCTACTAAGGCTCAATTTTTGGCATGCCAAGGGAAGAGTGGGCAAGACAGGATCTGCATCCCTCTGCCATGTGGTGGACCTCACCTGGCCATTGGACATCAGCCATTTACCCCCAATTTTTCTTGAGCAGGATGTCTGGTTCCTGAGGTGGTGTGACACGGCTCAGGCACACATTTCTGGTTGCTTGGTCCTAACTAAAGACTGTAATCTCGGCTCATCTTCCTGCAGAAACGATCTGGGCATGTCACTCCCCTTCTTAAACACCTCCAGTGGTTGCCTATCAACCTCCGCTCCAAACAAAAACTCCTCACTCTAGGCTTCGAGGCTCTACATCACCTTGCCCCTTCCTACCTCTCCTCCCTTCTCTCTTTCTACTGCCCACCCCGCACGCTCCGCTCCTCAGCCGCCCACCTCCTCACCGTCCCTCCGTCTCACCTATCCCGCCATCGACCCCTGGGCCACATCCTCCCATGGTCCTGGAATGCCCTCCCTCCTCACCTCCGCCAAACTAATTCTCTCCCCCTCTTCAAAACCCTACTTAAAACTCACCTCCTCCAAGAGGCCTTCCCAGACTGAGCTCCCCTTCTCCCTCTAATCCCTCTACCGCCCCCCCTTCACCTGTCCACAGCTTAACCCTCTTTTCCCCTCATTTCCCTCTGGTCCTCCCCCTCTCCCTTCCCATCCCCTCAGCACTGTACTCGTCTGCTCAACTGTATATATTTTCATTACCCTATTTATTTTGTTAATGAAATGTACATCGCCTCGATTCTATTTAGTTGCCATTGTTTTTACGAGATGTTCTTCCCCTTGACTCTATTTATTGCCATTGTTCTTGTCTGTCTGTCTCCCCCGATTAGACTGTAAACCCGTCAAATGGTAGGGACTGTCTCTATCTGTTGCCAACTTGTTCATTCCAAGTGCTTAGTACAGTGCTCTGCACATAGTAAGTGCTCATTAAATACTATTGAATGAATGAATGAATGAATAATCCATGAGCAGGAGCTGGAGAATATTGTCTGCTTTCCCTCCCACTTGTTTGCAATCTGTCAAACTGAGCTTCCAGTAGCATCTCTTAAACTTGATCATTTCCTCCTCGCTTTATTCCCTCTCTTCTCCCCAACAGTACCACTCACTCAAAAAAAAAACTCCCCAAAACGAACCTCCACCTCTGCTGTCTCTCACAGTGTCTCACATCCTTTATATTCCTTTTGCCAGTGTTTTTGCTTTTCAAAGTCCTATGGAAAGAACATGGGACTGGTACATAATATTTTGGAAACATAATCCAGGAGAACTAATTCTCTGGAGAAAACACTAATGCCAGGAAAAGTCCAGGGAAAATGTGGAGGAGGCAGACAACTAGATGGATAGAGAACATAACAGCAGTAAGGGAAGAACCATTAGAAAGGTTGCGGATTATAGCAGAAGACAAGATATTCTGGAGAAAGTATATCCATGGAATCACTATGAATCAGAAATGACTCAAATGCACTTAATAATAATAAGTGTGTTTGAGGGAGGGAGTTTGCTGGTGGTTTGGGGGTGGGGGTACACTCTGTAAGAGTGGACAGGAGAGAAGGAACTGCCTGTGGTACAGAATAAGCATCTCCATCCTCCCCCTTCCCTTTCAGCTGAAATTTCTCTGCCTCTCAACCAGAAGGGATTCTGTCACGGAGGAACTCAGGCAGATTTTATCACCATCACAACTGACTTGGGGAAACCAATCAGAGACAAGGGTGGGGGGATGGTTTGTAAACCAACATTTTAATTGGAGGAATCTAAAAATAAGGAATTGCCCAGAAGCCATTCATTGTCAGGATTAGCAAGATGCACCACTATTATACACTTCTTGCATGGCACATAGTAAGTGCTTAACAAATACCATTATTATTATTATTGTAAACTCCTTGGGATTTGGAATAATGTCATCTACCTCCTTTGTATTTTCCCAGCTTCTTAGTGCAATGTTCTGTGCACAGTAGGCACTCAATACATTATGTTGATTACCTGCTCACATACTAAAGCAGTTGCCAAATGACACTGCTGTCTTTTCCTCCACGAAGGATCTGAATTAGGCTGCTGGTATTTCATAGGACTTTAGGTGTGAATAAAAAAAAAGAAAATATCTTTTACCTTCAGTAGAGCACGCCCTAGTAATGCTGATGGTTTACCCAGAATCAGCCACATTGTTCTGATCAGTGAGCCAATGTTATTTTATTAAACACTGACTGATTTGAGGGCACTATACTAGCACATGGAAGAGTGCAATGGAGGATGTAGATAGGATCCCTGCTCTCACAGGGCTTACTGGATCCAGCAACATGCAAAATACGCTTATAAGGATGTGGGTGCACCCTGTGGTGGTGGAGCAGAGTGTCTCTGAGAGACTTATCAGCAGTCCCTGATAGACCATTGTCCAATTTTCATAAGACACTGTTGACTTTAGTAAGGGCTTGGAAGTTGCTTCTGTTTTCTTGTAAAAAAAGAAACACAGTGGAAGAACAAAAGAAATATGTCCAAAATCATAAACAAAAAACCTGAAAGAAAACAGCAAAACAATCCTAAGAAGCAAATAAACAAGAAATCCAACACTACAGTTCTACTGCCCAGCCTTGAGAGAATACTCATATCAAATACAGCTTCCTAGGTGAGATTTGAGGAAAATAGATGATAGCAGGGTTCCCAAGTGATTTCTTTTCACTTTTTTCTTATGATATATTTTTCATTCACTTAATCTGGTGAATGCAGAATTGTAGTAAGTAGGCTATGAAAGCCTGAAAAGATGAAAAGACAAAATAGTATTGCAATTTTGCCTGCACCCACTGGAGATTTCTTAGAGGCACAAGCTTTCTTTGATTTTTTTTCTTTTTTCAGTGGCTTTCCTGACCAATTACCATGTACAGCGTTCAAATCCCTAGAAGTTATTTTCCTTTTCTAGGAAAGAAAATAATAAGGTAGTGGGAAAGATTAAGTGTATGGAGAGCTCTTCTTTTTTGTGCCTCATTTTATAGTGATACAGTTTGGGTAAATGAGTCAGACTTTTTCTTGAGAAGTAAGTACTTTCATTTGAAATAATCATTTTTTCCCGAGTGCCATATGGAAATAATGTGTATTCTTTTGGAACTCTTATCATTTAGAATTCCATGTAAAGATGAAGGAACAAGTATCTGGCAGTGATGGGAGCCAAGAGTGCCTTATTGAGGTGGAATCATTATTGTTTCCCAGATATTACAGGCAAAAGAGTGATTTACCAGGAGATATTATTTTGAGGGGCTCCTCTGACACTTAGAGAAGACAAAAAGAAACATCCAAACCCAAGATGTTTGGATTTTAAAGAAAATATTAATGATGTTACAAATTCTTATCTTTACTATCTTTTTTTATCACTTTTGTGACTGCATTTTATTAGATACATCTTTTTGGGAAATCACATTTGATTAGTTGGTTTGGAGGGCTTTATAAATGTGGAGAATCAGAGAATAAGAACCTAACCCACCTGATCTTTTAGGAATTGATATATGTTCCAGGTACAGCAGAACTTTTAGACATAAGTTCCTAGAGTCTGCTACTGGGAAGAATTGGGTTATGGTGACCATATTCCTGGGTGCACATATCATGGTTGGAATGGGACTGGGACCTCCAGAGGACAGGGAAATTGGTCAGGGACAAAAAGGGATAGAAGAGAAAGACAGGACTGAGCAAGAAAGAACAAAAAAGGTCCCATTAGACTGAAAGTTCTTCAAGATAACATCATAAGCTTCTGTTTTATCATGTTGGCCATATCTGGAGCAGAATCTGACAATCAGACTTTCTGTAAATACTGGGGATGATGATGATTATACAGAAGGCAATAGAGCACAGGTGATAGATATAGAGGAGATATAGAGTAGACTTGAACACCAAGCTGTCACCACTACCAGCTGAAGCCAGGAACTGACCCTTTCCAAGAAGTTGATAGAAATTTCTAGTGCTGCTAAAAGGATGGTATTTCCACTGCACTGGAAATTCGGGTTAACAATAATGTTGTTATTTGTTAAGCGCTTACTATGTGCAGAGCACTGTTCTAAGCACTGGGGTAGACACAGGGGAATCGGGTTGTCCCACGTGGGGCTCACAATCTTAATCCCCATTTTACAGATGAGGTAACTGAGGCCCAGAGAAGTGAAGTGACTTGCCCACAGTCACACAGCTGACATGTGGCAGAGCTGGGATTCGAACTCATGACCTCTGACTCCAAAGCCCGTGCTTTTTCCACTGAGCCACGCTGCTTCTCTTAGTCCAGGAAGTTCATCCAGGCAGCTCCATAACCAGTTTCACCAACACTATTTCTACTGCTCACACTTGGCCCCTCTTACAATGTCACAAGCCTTTAATTTACATGAAATACTAGTGCCATTACCTCTTCAGCACACAAGCCTAATTCCACTACTGTCATCTTCCTTACCCTTAGCTCGAGTCCCTTTCCAGAAATCTGCTACACTGCTTCCCAAAGAAGCAGGAGAACCCAGTGGAAAGACCACAGGCCTACAAGTCAGAATAGCAGGATTCTAATCCTGGTTCCACCATTTCTTTGCCTTGTGACCCTGGGCAAGTCACTAAACTTCTCTATACTTCAGTTTCCTCATTGGTAAAATGGGGATTTAGTATCCATTTTCTCTCCTTTATAGACTGAGCCCTATGTGGGAATGTACCTGGCCTGATTATCTTGTATCTACCCCACTGCCTCAATGCTTGGTACATAGTAAAAACTTAATAGCATTATAATTCTAATTATTATTGAATCCCACATGACAGTGAGTGCTGGAAGACTTCGATAACAGATATGAGGTAGTGCCTACTGTGCAATTGAGTGCTTACTGTACATTTGCTTACTGTGGACTGAGAGTACAGTACAGTTAGCTGACAGACAAGTTCCCTGCCTATATTCATTCAATCATATTTATTGAGCACTTACTATGGGCAGAGCACTGTACACTGAGCTTACATCTAGGGGAGAGACATTAATATAAATAAATTATGAATATGTGCATAAGTAACTGTGGGCCTGAGGGAAGGGTGAATAAAGTGTCTAAATCCAAGCACAAGGGTAATGCAAAAGGGAGTGGGAGAAGAAATGATAGTCTAGTTAGGGAAGTCCTCTTGGAGGAGATGTGACTTCAATAAGGCTTTGAAAGTGGGGAGATATCATCTCTAGGATATGATGAGGGAAGGCATTCCAGGCCAGAAGCAGGATGTGGACGAAAATTCAGCGGCAAGATAGGATTGAGATACAGTCAAGTAGGTTGGGATTAGATGAGTGAAGTGTGTGGGCTGAGTTGTAGTAGGAAATCAGCAAGATAAGGTAGGAGGGGACAAGATGATGGTTTTAAACCACCAAAGATTCTTGAGGAATGGGGAAATACATACCTAAAGGAACGTTTTTGTAGAAAAATGGTCTGGACAGCGGAGTGAAGTATGTATTAGAGTGGGGAGAGACAGAGTCAGGGAAGTCAGCGAAGAGGATGATGCAGTAATCAAGGTGGGACAGGATAAATACTTGGATTAATTTGGTGGTAGTTTGGATGGAGAAGAAAGGGCGGTTTTTAGTGATGTTGTGAAAGTCGAACCACCAGGATTTTGTGACAAATTGAACATATGGGTTGACTGAGAGTGATGAGTCAAGAATAAAGCCAAGGTTTCAGTCTTGTGAGGCAGGGAGGATGGAGGTGCTATCTATAGTGATGGGAAAGTTAAGGGGAGGGCAGGGTTTGGGTGGGAAGATAAAGAGTTCTGTTTTGGTTTTGGACATGTTATGTTTGAGGTATCAGTGGGACATCCAAACAATGATGTCCTAAAGGTGGGAAGAAATGTGAAACTTCAGAAAAGGAGAGAGATAGAGATAAGAGTTGGCAATGTAGATTTGGTAATCATCTGCATAGAGATGGTAACTGATGCCATAGGAATGAATGAGTTCTCCAAGGGAGTGGGTGCAGATGGATATTAGAAGGGGATTCAGAACTGACCCTTGAGGGACTCCCACAGTTAGGGGTTGGAAGGCAGAATTGTTGTGTGCAGAAAACGTCTCTACCAACTCTGTTATATTATACTCTCCCAGGTGCTTAGTACAGTATCCTGCACAGAGTAAATGCTCAATAAATATGATTGATTGATTGGAGCCTGAGAAAGAGACTGAGAATGAGTAGCCAGAGAGAGGAGTAGAATGAGGAGAGAATGGTGTCCTTGAAGCCAAGATTGCATAATGTTTCCAGAAGAAGATGTGGTCAACAACGTCAAAGGCAGCTGAGAGGTTGAGGAGGATTTGGATGAAGTCAAGATCATTGGATATGGCAAAAAGGAGATCGTTTGTGGGGTTGTTTATTTGGAGTGAAGGGGGTGGAAGCCAGACTGGTGGGGGTCAAGGAGAGAATTGGAGGAGAGGAATGGAGACAGTGGGTATAGATATCTCTCACAAAGAGTTTGGAGAGGAATGGTAGGAAGCAGATAGGGTGATAACTGGAGGGAGCCATGGGGTCAAAGGAGGGTTTTTGTTTGGTGTTTTTTTTTAGGACAGGGGAGACATGAGCGTGTTTGAAAGCAGTGAGGGAAAAAGCCACTGGAGAACAAATGGTTGAAGATCAATAAATTGTATTTATTGAGCACTAATTGCAGAACACCATACTAAGCCCCTAGGAAAGTACAGCAACGGAGTTGATAAACACATTCCCTGCTCACAATGAACTTACAGTTTAAAGGGAGAGAGACATTAATATAAATAAATTTAGAAAATGTACATAAGTCTGGCAAAGAGGGGATGGTGATTAAAGGGAGCAAATCAGAGTGACACAATAGGGACTGGGAACAGAGGGCTTAGTCAGGAATGGCCTTTTGGAGGAGATATGAGGGAGTTGTGGTATTTGTTAAGCACTTACTATGTGGCAAGCGATGTACTAAGCACTAGGGTGGATACAAACAAATTGGGTTGGACACAGTCCTGTCCCACATGTGCATTACCATCTTAATCCCCATTTTACAGATGAGGTAACTGAGGCACAGAGAAGTGAAGTGACTTGCCCAAGGTCACACAACAGACAAGTGGAGGAGCTGGGAACAGAATTCATGACCTTCTGACTCCTAGGCCTGTATTTTATCTACTACACCATGCTGCTTTGAATGTGAAGAGAGTAACTGTCAGATATGAAGAGGGAGAGAGTATGGTCCAGAGGCAGGATGTGGGTGAGAGATCAGTGGCAAAATAAATGAGATTGAGGTATAGTGAATAGGTTGGCATTAAAGGAGAAAAGTGTGTGGGCTGGGTTGAGAAGGAGAGCACTGAGGTAAGCTAGGAGAGGGCAAGGTGATTGAGTTCTTTAAAACCATTTATTGTGGAGAGATGGGAAAACACTGGAGGTTCTTGAGGAGTAGGGAAACATAAACTCAACAGTTTTGTGGAAAAATGAGCTGGGCAGCAATATGAATTTTGGACTGAGCAAAGTGAGATGGAAGGCAGGAAGATGAGCAAGGAGACTGATTCAGTAATCGAGGTGACGCTTGGTTTAATGCGGTAGCAGTTTGGATGCAGAGGAAGGGACAGGTTTTAATGATGTTATGAAGATTGAACCGACAATGTTTAGTAATAGATTGAATACGTGGGTTGAATGAGAATGATGAGTCAAGGAAAATGCCTAGGTTTGTGAGACAGGAAGGATGGTGTTGCTATATACAGTGATGAGTAACTCAGTAGACAGGGTTTGGGTGTGAAGATAAGGAGTTCCGTTTTGGACATATTAAGTTTGGGGTGTCGACAGAACATCCACATGGAGATGTCTTAAAGGCAGGAGAAAATGAGAGCCTGCAGAGAGGGAGACAGATCAGTTCTGAGATGTAGATTTGTGAATCATCTACATAGAGGTGATAGTTGAAGCCATGGGTGTGAATGAATTTTGGAAAAGTGAGTGTAGAGGGAGACTAGAAGAGGACCCAGAACTGAACTTTAAAGGACTTCCACAGTTAGGGGGTGGAAGGCCCCTGTCCTCTCCCCCTCCCTTCAGGCTCGCATCTCCTCCTGCCTCCAGGATGTCTCCACCTGGATGTCAGCCCGCCACATAAAACTCAACATGAGCAAGACTGAGCTCCTCATCTTCCCTCCCAAGCCCGGTCCTCTCCCAGACTTCCCTATCACCGTGGATGGCACAACCATCCTTCCTGTCTCTCAGGCACGCAATCTCGGTGTCATCTTTGACTCGTCTCTCTCGTTTACCCCACACATCCTATTCGTTAGCAAGGCCTGCCGGTTTCACCTTTACAAAATCGCCAAGATCCGCCCTTTCCTCTCCACTCAAACGGCTACCTTACTGCTACAGGCTCTTGTTATATCCCGGCTAGACTACTGTGTCAGCCTTCTCTCTGATCTCCCTTCCTCCCCTCTCGCCCCGCTCCAGTCTATTCTTCACTCCGCTGCCCGGCTCATCTTCCTGCAGAAATCCTCTGGGCATGTCACTACCCTTCTTAAACACCTCCAGTGGTTGCCTATCAACCTCCGCTCCAAACAAAAACTCCTCACTCTAGGCTTCAAGGCTCTCCATCACCTTGCCCCTTCCTACCTCTCCTCCCTTCTCTCTTTCTACTGCCCACCCCGCACGCTCCGCTCCTCTGCCGCCCACCTCCTCACTGTCCTTCGGTCTCGCCTATCCTGCCGTCGACTCCTGGGCCATGTCCTCCCGCGGTCCTGGAATGCCCTCCCTCCTCACCTCAGACAATCTAATTCTCTTCCCCTCTTCAAATCCCTACTTAAAACTCCCCTCCTCCAAGAGGCCTTCCCAGACTGAGCTCCCCCCTTTTTCCCTCTGCTCCCTCTACCCACCTTCACCTCTCCACAGCTAAACCCTCTTCTCCCCCCTTCCCTCTCCTCCTCCCCCTCTCCCATTCCACCCCTTCAGCACTGTACTCATCTGCTCGACTGTATATATCTTTACCACCCTATTTATTTTGTTTATTTTGTTTAATGAGATGTACATCACCCTGATTCTATTTAGTTACCATTGTTTTTAAGAGATGTTCTTTCCCCTGACTCTATTTATTGCCATTGTTCTTGTCTGCCTGTCTCCCCCGATTAGACTGTAAGCCCGTCAAACGGCAGGGACCGTCTCTCTCTGTTGCCGACTTGTTCATTCCAAGCGCTTAGTACAGTGCTCTGCACATAGTAAGCACTCAATAAATACTATTGAATGAATGAATGAAAAGCAGAAAAGGAGCCCATGAAAGAGACTTAGAATGAGCAACCAGAGAGATGAGAACATAGTACGTCCCCAATAAATGCCATTGATTGATTCTTAAGGGGTTAGTCTACAGTATCATAGGCAGCTGAGAGGTTGAGGAGGATTAAGATGGAGTTTACGCCATTGGATTTGACAAGAAGATGATCATTTGTGACCACCGAGAGGGCAGTTTCTATGGAGTGAGAAGGGGTGGGAGCCAGATTGGAGGATGTCAAAGGAGACAATTTGAGGAGAGGAAATTGAGACAGTGGGTGTGTACAACTTGCTTTAGGAGTTTGGAGAAGATTAGCAAAAGGAAGATGGGATGATAACTGGGAGGCATGGGGTCAAGAAAAGGTTTTTTAGGGGAGGGGAGACATAAGCATGCTTGAAAGTAGTGAGGAAGAAGCCAGTGGAAAGTGAACAGTTGAAGATGGCACTCAGGGAGGGAAGAAGGGAGGAGAAAAGTGCTTTGAAAGGTGTGACAGTATGGGTTTAAATGCACAAATGGTGGGAGTGGATTTTGGGAGAAGGCAGTAAATCTCTTAAATTACTGCTGGGAAAGATGGGAGAGTTGAAGAAAGGGCAGGCAGAGGGAGGGACTAGAGAGCAGCAGGGAAGATTTTAGAGAGAGCACCCTGATGGTTTCAATTTTCTCAGTGAAATACAAAGATTATCAAACATTTCACATAATCTTGAATCTTAAGAGGAATACTGAGATCCACACCCAAGAATCCTAGGCAATACTCCAGAAAGGTAACACAATCCCCAGTAGTCCTATGGTGCTGCAGGTTGAATAGTCACTGAAATAGAATCTTTCCATCAGCTAGCACTAATTCATGCTGTGTTAACTCGTCTTTCAGAAATCCTAGATCCACACTTCAATACCCACCAGATGGAGTTGGTCCTTTATACCCAAGAGTCATTTTTCCTCCATATTTCCTGACTCTGTCCCTTGCTCTTGATTCCAAATCCCACCACCATGGTTCAGGCATCCTTAACCCCAATCTCTCATCTCTGCAATTTCACATTTCCGTTGGCCATGTAACTTATATTTACATGCTCACCAGACCTTCAAGCACTATATACCCCAAACTGAAGTCCTCATTTCAAATAATCCTGTTCTTTACCTAACTTTCCCATCACTCATTGACAACCCCACTGCCTTTGTCTTTTATTCATTCAATAGTATTTATGGAGCACTTACTATGTGCAGAGCACTGTACTAAGCGCTTGGAATGTACAAATTGGCAACAGATAGAGACAGTCCCTGCCCTTTGATGGGCTTACAGTCTAATCGACTGTATATATAAATATATATATATGTGTATATATATATGTATATGTATATACATATATATGTATATAGAGAAGCAGCGTGGCTCACTGGAAAGAGCACGGGCTTTGGAGTCAGAGGTCATGGGTTCAAACCCCGGCTCTGCCACTTGCCAGCTGTGTGACTTTGGGCAAGTCACTTAACTTCTCGGTGCCTCAGTTCCCTCATCTGTAAAATGGGGATTAAGACTGTGAGCCCCACATGGGACAACCTGATTCCCCTGTGTCTACCCCAGCGCTTAGAACAGTGCTCAGCACATAGTAAGCGCTTAACAAATACAAATACCAACATTATTATATACAGATATATGTGTATATATATATATATATATACATATAGATGTATATACATCTATATGTATATATATACACACACACACATTTGTTAAGTGCTTACTATCTACCATGCACTGTACTAAGCACTGGGATAAATACAAGTTAATCAGTTGGGACCCAATCCTTGTCTCACATGGGGTTCATAATCTTAATCCCCTTTTTACAGATGAGGTAACTGAGGCACAAAGAAACTGTGACTTGCTCAAAATAATTCAGGAGACAAGGGCAGAGTCCAGGATTAGAACTCAGGTCCTTCTGACTCCCAGGCCTGTGTTCTTTCCATTAGGTTATGCTACTATTCCTCAACTCTCAAGCCTGGTCTTTGAATGCTCTATCTCTTTCGACCTTCTCATCCATTGTTGCAAAATACTGCTGGTTCTTCCTCTACAAAGTATCCATAATCACAGCTTTCTCTACATCTACACTCCCAGCACAGTAGTCTGGGTACTTATTCAGACTTCATTACTGCATCAGCCTTCTTGTTGACCTCCCTGCCTTCAGCCTCTCGCCTCTCTAGTCCATACTTTACTCTGCTGCCCACATCATCTCTACAAAGTGTTCTACGTATGTCTGCCCACTAAAATCTCCAGTGGTTACTATTCCTCTCTCCAGCAAGTGAAACTTCTAAATAATGGTTTCTTCTCCCTCCCTCATATCCCTCATACTTGTTCACTCTCTTTTCCTATATGTCTCCCCCAATTAGACTGTGAGCCCTTCATTGGGCAGGGATTTTCTCTATCTGTTGCCGAATTGTACAGCGCTTAGTACAGTGCTCTGCACATAGTAAGTGCTCATAAATACTATTGAATGAATGAATGAATATATTCTAGCTTGCACTTTCCACTCCTCTAAAGCTAAGCTACTCATTGGGATTTGCACTAGTTTCTGATGACTTTTTTTATGGTATATAAACACTTACTATGTCTCAAGACTGTTCTAAGTACTGGAGTAGCTACAAATTTATCAGATACAACACAGCTCCTGTCCCACATGAGGATCACAGTCTAAGTAGGGGGGAGTAGGATTTAATACAATTTACATTTGAGGAAATAGACACAAAGAAGTTAAATGACTTGCCCTCCCAACTTCATATAGGCTACTCTTCAACTCATCCCTTCTGAAATCATATCTTCCCCAGGAAGTTATGCCCAATCAATTTTGTCTTCTCCTCAGGTCATATCACCGTTCTACCATCTCAGCACTCCTGCTCCAATTACCCACTTATGCACCTGTAGCACTTCTATATGCTTCAAATTTCTGTACTAATTATACACTTTATTTCCTATTCCATTTTTTGGTTCTCCTTTCTATAAATTTTTTTATGGTTTTCCTCCCACAGTTGTCTGTAAAATCTCTGAGGCCAGCAGTTGTCTTAAAACTCTTATAGTCTCCCAAGCATGTTGTATAACACAGTAGACACTGATGTTGATTACAGTGATTAGTCTTCTTCCTGCTTCCCCAGGCTAAAATGGCTCTGTGGATGGTTGAATGATGCACCCTGCCTCTTCCTATATGGTGGGTCATACCCACTGGTGTTACAGCATTCTCAGCCAGAAGTGTGTCTCTCCCAGATTCTCACTGGCCTTGAGTAGCACGGTCCTGGGAGTCATAGCATCAAGGGTTCTAACCCCGGTTCTATCACTGGTCTGCTATGTGACTTTGGGCAAGTCCCTTTACTTCTCTGTGCCTCAGTTACCCCATCTATAAGAAGGGGATTGAGACTGTGAGCTCCACATGGGACATGGATTGTGTCCAACTCAATTTACTTGTATCCACCCCCAGCACTTAGAACAGTGCTTAGCACATAGTAAGTGCTTAACAAATACTATCATTATTATTATTATTATTTTTATTATTATTAGAGACTGAACTGACTCTCTAGATGGCAGCAAAAGTCACTGTTACCTGTTACATATGTTATTCACTGTCAATGTTAGTGTTTAAATACAAAGTCTTCTCAATTTACTGAGGCATGTCCCTCAAAAACAAACATATTCATCAGTTGGAGACAAGTTAAGACTACAGGTCCAATAAACTAACTTTTGCTTAGAATACTCTGATTCCCTTATACAAAGGCTTCCCTGTAAGGATCTTGATTTGGCATATTACAAATTATTTATTCTGAGTGGATTTCAGTTCTGTAATGCCCCTTATTTCCTTTAATCTTTCATTCTAAAGAAATATTAATTTATTCAGTACTTAACATGATCGAATCAAGGTTTTAGAATTTGACCAGCTCAGCCTCTCAGTTTTACAATTTACCAAATGGGCATAGTTGATGTTAACTGATGTTAACCAAAACTTGGGAGTGTTCTAGCCCTTGTCAAATTGACTTGGTTACCACAAAGAATGGAATTCTTCTTAATCTCAGTTTTTCCTACCTATCCTCCTTCTATTATCCATTAAGACTGTAGACCTAAATAAATACTCTAAGCACTATAGGCACTATGAAATTTAATGCTATCCTATACTCACGTAATTTATAATACATTTGAAACTTCTTCACTTTAGCCCTAGATTTATATTTGTGAAGTATCTGAAACTAATGATATTAAAATTCTTTCATAGACCAAACCGTTTTTTTAGGATACCAAATAATGGAGGGTGTATTAAGTGTGGGATGAATGAGAACCATATAATTTGTGGATAAACTGGGGATTATTTTCAAATAATGTACTTATTTTTGATACCTTAAAGAAAACAGCTGAAAGTATATCTTCTTCCACAGATCACCATTGATAAGGCCATTACAAAAATGTCTAGAAACCAGATACAGTGGTTTTGTTTTTTTTAAAGCATAAATCTTGTTTTATATGCCAAGACCCTTTGCCACACTGTGGTCCTTTGAGAAGTCTTTGTAAATAATTTATATGTACATAAATTATTTTGACTTTTAGTGGAGTAATGGCATCCAAGCAAGGGAATATGCTTACTACACAAATTAGTAAATGTCATTTGTTAAGTGTCCATAATCCTGGTCAACATATTGTAAATTGTACACTACAGCAACAAATCGGTCAAAAACTAGGAGCAGTGAAGGCAAAGCCAGGCAGTGTCTTAAGTGGTGGGGTAAATTCAAGTTAATCAGGTTGGACATAGTCCATGTCCTATATGGGGCTCACAGTCTTAATCTCCATTTTACAGATGAGGTAACTGAGGCACAGAGAAGTTGAGTTGCTTAAGGTCATGCAGCAGACAAGTGGTGGATCTGGGATTAGATCCTGGAAAAATAGAGAAGCACTGTTGCTTAATATACAGAGCATGGGTCTGGGAGTCAGAAGAACCTGAGTTCTAATCCTGGCTCTGCCACATGTCTGTTGTGTGACCTTGGGCAAGCCACTTAACTTCAGTGAGCCTCAGTTCCTTCATCTATAAAATGGAGATTTAGATTGTAAACCCATTGTGGGACAGGAACTGTGTCCAATCTGATTAAGTTGTATCTACCCCAGCATTTAGAACAGTGCTTGGTACATAGTAAGTGCTTAAGAAATACAATTATTATTATTAATGGACTTCCAGGACCATGGTCTATCCACTAGGCCATGCTGCTTCTCTTTCAATGTTACCAAAGAGTAGACAAAGCATTACTTGTACTCTGTTTTTCTCCACTGGTTTAACTTTGTTTTCTTTCTCAATCAATCAGTGATATTTTAGCTCTTACTGTGTATAGAGCACTATAATAATGATGACTGTGGCATTTATTAAGCACTTACAATGAGTAAGCACTGTAATGAACACTGGGGTAGATACAAAATAAAGAAGCCCCACATGGAACTCATAGTCTAAGTAGGAGGGAGAAAGCATACTCAATAGCCATTTTTCAGATGAGGGAACTGAAGTATAGAGAAGTTAAGTGACTTGCCGAAGGTCACACACACAGCCGGTAAATGGTGTACTATCCTCAGTTAATTCAATAGTATTTATTGAGTGCTTACTATGTGCAGAGCACTGTACTAAGCGCTTGGAATGAACAAGTCGGCAACAGATAGAGACAGTCCCTGCCCTTTGACGGGCTTACAGTCTAAGTACTTGGGAGAGTGCAATAGAATTGGTAGATACAATCCCAGCCCTCAAAGAGTTATCTTTTTAACTCTTATCCTTGGCCTTTTTTTTAACTAGAAAGCAAAAGTACAAAGGTTGACCAAGGCACTGTTTTTGCAGCAATCTGCCTCCATCTGTTTATTTTAATATCACTTTATTACTCAAAGGAAAATCATGTGTGATTAACATTGTTCCTGCACTGAGCCTGATTCTAATATATTTCTCTTTCTTGTATCATGTACTGAGTAGCAGATTTAGAAGCCAGTTATGTTAGTAAACCATAATAGGTAGTTCCACAGCAGGGATAATAATTAAAAATATTTCCCTATCCTAATTTAAGAAAATTCAGTCAAATCGCAGCAGGGATTGCTCTACAATTGCTGATTGCAATACAATAGTTTTCACATGGGACTAGTTAAAGACCTTTCATTCATATTTAAATTCCATTTTGCTACTGGAAAAATGAAATAACCTTCAAACCCTTTACAGTATCTGTGATTTTTGTCTACTATCACAAAACATTCACAAACTCAAGTCTCTTGACAATATTTTGTCAAAGTCATTAATGGGTAGGGAGGGAACAACAATTTTGTTAAATTACCTGATTGTAAACTTCACTTTCTTCCAACATACCCTTTGCACTTTGTTGTAATTTTTGGTGTTTTGTTACCCAAGTTAGGGTATCACTATATGAAGTTATCCAGTTTTAGAGTATGCCAATTTTCTGAATATCCCTGTGCCCCTAACAATATAATCCACATAGCTTAATTTAGATAGATCAGTTTGATACCAAGAAAGCCACTGTGCATTATCCACAAACCTTAATTTAGATATATAATTTTGATACCAAGAAAGCCACCATGCATTATAATCCCTGAAGTTAGGTATTAGGATACCTGTCCCAGCAGTGGGTTTCTCAGCAATATACTGCCAGCAGGACAATTAGGTAGGCTTGACCACTCTAAACCAGCAGAAACTCAGTTTGTTCCCAAATACCTCATCTGCTTCCAATTCAGCTGCCTTCAGTACTCTGCAAGAAGCACTGTGGCCTAGTAGAAATTTCATGGATCTGGGAGTAATGAGACCTGGGTTCTAATTTCAGCTCTGCTACTTGCCAGCTGTGTGGCTTTGATCAAATCACTTAATTGTTCTCATTGGTAAAGTGGGGATGCTATGTCAGAGTCCGTCAGATCTCATAATTCTTTCTCTAATCTAGCATTTAACACAGTGCTCTACCTCTCCAGACCCAGCCTCTCTCCATATTATAATCTCACATTTCCTCCTGCCTTCAGGACATCTCTGCTTGGTTATATTATTTATGCTTCAAACCTAAGTGTCCAAAACAGAACTCTTCAACTACCCATCCAAAACCTTTTTCCCCACATTTTCCCAACATTCTTGACACCACCACCATCCTCCTGTAACCTTAGCAGTATCCTAGCCTCATCTCTCACATTCAACCTACACCTTTAACTTGACACCAAATCTTGTTAGTTCTACCTTTACAGCATCTAATAATAATAATGTTGGTATTTGTTAAGCACTTACTATGTGCACAGCACTGTTCTAAGCTCTGGGAGAGATACAGGGTAATCAGGTTGTCCCACGTGAGGCTCACAGTCTTCATCTCCATTTTACAGAGAAGGGAACTGAGGCCCAGAGAAGTGAAGTGACTAGCCCACAGTCACACAGCTGACAGGTGGCAGAACAAAATTTGAACCTGTGTCCTCTGACTCCTAAGCCCAGGCTCTTTCCCCTGAGCCACGCTGCTTCCCAAAATATTCCCGTCCTTTTCATCCAAAATGCTACCAAGGTGGTCCAGGAACCTATTTTAACCCACCTCAACTACTACATCACCCTGCTCACTAACCTCCCTGCCTCCAGCTTCTCCCCTCCCTAGTCCATACTGCAGTGTGCTGCCCAATCATTATTTTAAAAACTTCATTCTAAGCATGCCTTCCCACTCTTCAAAAACATCCAATGGATGCCCATTCATTTCCACGTCAAAGAGCAGCTTCTTGCCACTTTAGGGAACTCAATCATTCTATCTCACCTCAGTTTACTCTCACCTCAACCCAGCTCAGACACTTTGCTCCTCTAATGCAGCCTACTTAATATGCCTCAAACTCATCTCTCTTGCTGTCAATCCCTTGTTCATGTCCTCAATCCTACCCGGTACTCTTTCCTCCTTGATACCCAACAGACTACCATTCTCCTTATCTTCAAAGCCCTTCATACCTCCTCCAGGATGCATTCCCTGCCTTCCCTCTCATTTCTCCATCTTTTTCCTTTTCCCTTCTGCATCACCTAAGCAGCCCCACCTTGTTCCCTCGTCCTTCATGCTCCTACACACTTTGAGACTTACCTCACCCCCAGTTCCCCAGCACTTATGTTCATATCCTTATACAGTTGCTTCCTCTATCTGAAACTTATCTTAATGTCTCTCTCCCTCACACCACTGCTAACTCCGTGAGGGCAGGAATCATGTCTGATAACTCTATTATATTCTCCCAAATCCTTAGTATGTGCTCTGTATAAAGTAAGAACTCAGTAAATGGCACTGAGTTATTCATTGACATCATAGGCACTTTAAAAATACCATAATTCTTTGATTATATTCATAATAATAATAATAATGTTGGTATTTGTTAAGCGCTTACTATGTGCCAAGCACTGTTCTAAGTGCTGGGGTAAATACAGGGTAGATATAGGCACGTGAGGCTCACAGTCTTAATCCCCATTTTACAGATGAGGGTACTGAAGCACAGAGAAGTTAAGTGACTTGCCCACAGTCACACAGACGACAAATGGCAGAGCTGGAATTCGAACCCATGACCTCTGACTCCCAAGCCCATGCTCTTTCCACTGAACCACGCTGCTTCCCTACCCTTATTCACTTCTCCATTGCTTCCAGGGCCACCCCAAGGCTCATATGTCCACCATCATCTGCACCCAGTATCTTCAGCACTCAGTGTCAACTGGCAGTAAATTCAGAAATCCCCCAGTGAAGGCAGAATGGCTGTATATTTGCAACACTAATGGAGCTTTAATATTTGCAATTTATGTAATGCTTATCGTCAGACTATCAGAACATTTGACAATTCACTACCTAGTATGGGCTAGATTGTTGATTGGCTTCTAAGTTCTTTGAGGAAGGGATTGTATATGTTAATTCTGCTATACTGTCCCAAGTACTTATTAGAGTATTATACACAGAGGGAACAAATCTACCAGGAACCTGCTGCCTTCCCAATTTGACATTTGGGGCCCTCACCATCCTCTTCTACTGGAATGCCATACCATGTCCTTGAGATCCCACACCAGCTCTCCTCCAGGTCAGCAAAGAAACTCCATCCTGACTTGTTGTCCACCACCCTGGCAGGACAGAGAAAAGTAGCCACCACCTGGCACAGCCTCCACTCAACCTTGGAAAGACTGACATCTGCTGCGGTAACAGATACCATAGCTGTAGATGTGACTGTGGAATCTGACCCATGAGGACCCAGAAATTCTGCTCCTCTAGCCACAGTACCCTACTGATCTTTGTTTTTACTTCATGTTATCTTAGGTCTTTCAGATCTCCAAATTTATCTGTTACCAGTCCCCTCTTACTCTTTATATTTTTATATTGTGAGCCTCCTGAGGGCTTATTACCCCCAAGGTATTCTTTCCCAGATCTTAGTATTCTGAACACAGTAAGTGCCTAATAAATACTATTATTACAATTACTTAGCAAATAGAAACTGCCCGTTGTTCCATAACTTTCTCCTCTTTTGGTAATGCAGAATTTCTCACTGATTTCCTGATTGCCCTTTAACACTAAACAAATAGTTTTAGCTGAAATTGTCTTTTCCTCTTTTTATTATCTCATAATTTGGAGACAGTTGCAGACTCTTTTTCTCCATTGTGGTTACTTATTATTGTCTGTAAAGCTCTTTTTTAAAGTTATTTATTTTGGTCAGTAGTTGGTTCTTATATCCTGTACCTATGGGTATTTCTGTAACTTATGACTGTAATAAGTCATATTTATCGAGCACTTACAGTGTGCAGAGCAGGGTAATAAGTGCTTTGGGAGAGAGAACCAACAGAGTTGATAGATAGGTTCCCTGCCCACAATGAGCTTACAGTCTAAAGTGGGAGACAGACATTACATATCTATAATTTATATTACATAAGTGCTATGGGGCTGAGGATGAGATGAGTTAAGGGTGCAAATCCAAGTTCAAGGGCAGTGCAGAAGGGAGTAGAAGAAAAAGAAATGAGATCGTAATCTAAGACCTCTTGGAGGAGATGTGATTTTAATAATGTTTTGAAGGTAGGTATAGTGATCATCTGTAGATTATGAAGGGAGAAAGAAAACCAGACCAGAGGCCAGATGTGGGAGAGAGGTAAAATAAACAAGATTGAGGTTGAGTGAGTAGGGTGGCATTAGGGAAGCGAAATGTGTGGGCTGGGTTGTGGTAAGAATTCAGATAGTAGAAGGGGGCAAGGTAATTGAATGCTTTAAAAATAATGGTAAAGAGTTTCTTTGGGAGTGGCTGTATCTTCATCCTGCCCCATCCCCAACTGCCAGGGTAGCTGTAGGTGAGAGAAAGAAAGAATGTGAGCGAGAACTGGGTTGGATTTGCTCTATTTGCTACATTCATCATAATAAATCAGATTTCTGATAGAATCAGCCATTTCACTGATAATGGTGTCTCTGACCCAAGAAGCATTTTCCCAAGACAACACAATACAGCTTTTGATTTCCTTAATTTGGGATTTGGGATTTCAATGGCACTTAATCCATTTCATTCATTCATTCATTCAATAGTATTTATTGAGTGCTTACTATGTGCAGAGCACTATACTAAGCCCGCGGAATGTACAATTCACCAACAGATAGAAACAATCCCTGCCCAGTGACGGGCTCACGGTCTAAACAGGGGCAACAGACAGCAAAGCAAAACAGAACAAAACAACCTCATCAAGATAAATAGAATCAAGGAGATATACACCTCATTAACAAAATAAATAGGGTAATAAATAGTATATACAAATAAGCACAGTGCTGAGAGGAGGAGAAAGGGGAAGAGCAGAGGGTAGGAGGAGGGGAAAGGGGGGGGCGCAGAGGGAAAGCAGGGGCTCAGTCTGGGAAGACCTCTTGGAGGATGTGAGCTCTCAGTAGGGCTTTGGAGAGAGGAAGAGAGTGAGTTTGGTGGATGTGAGGAGGGAGGGTATTCCAGAACAATGGTAGGACATGGGCCAGGAATCAACTACAGGATAGGCATGAACGGGGGACAGTAAAGAGGTGAGCGGCAGAGGAGCGGAGTGTATGGGGGGCAGTAGGAAGAGAGAAGGGAGGTGAGGTAGGAGGAGCCAAGGTGATGGAGAGCTTGAAGCCAAGAGTGAGGAGTTTTTTGTTTCATGCGGAGGTTGATAGGCAACCACTGGAAGGTTTTGAGGAGGGCAGTGAGGTGCCCAGAGCGTTTCTGTAGGGTTTGGGAGGGAAGATAAGGAGCTCAGTTTTAGACATGTTAGTCATGTGCCTAGTTGACTTATGTTATCTTTTGAGAGTTTCCAACAGAGATCAAATCCCCTTCTTGTTCCTTGGACAGTAGTCCATTGAGCAATCTGCATATTGTTTTATCCCCAAATCCTTTGCTCTCGTTCATATTCAAATTAGTCTGATTATTCAAGTCAAACTACAGCTGGTTCAATGTGGAATATAAGTACAACTGGGGTCCTTTCTGTGCTACTATGGCTGACTGGGGTCTCCTCAGTGATTCTTCTGGCTGAAATAACGGAGCCATGTAAGAAGACTGGCTTTATAGCAGTGATCCTGCTATTTAGCGAATGCCTACAAGATTGCCCAATAAGGTGACAGGTCTCCTGGAAGTTTAGCAAACTGCAATAACTTGTAGTTTATTGGATTTGCATATTTGTTGCCTATCCATTCAGGCTTCCATTGATAACCACAAGGTCCTAAAGCCTGCAGCTTCCAATGTACTCCAGAGAGCTCCTGTACCTGTAGCCCCAGGAACTTCAGTTCCTCCAGCCCCAAGTGCTACCTCCACAGCTGCAGCCAGCCTTGCCCACCAAGACTCTGAAGTTTTGTGCAAATGAGAAGCAGTTTCACTTGATAATCATCTTATCTTCCAACAGGGATGCCTTCCCTCATGCAAATGTCAATTCTCTCTCATATTGAGAAATCAACCTGTCAGTGGTATTTGAG
The DNA here is from genome assembly GCF_004115215.2 of Ornithorhynchus anatinus. Classification (NCBI taxonomy): domain Eukaryota; kingdom Metazoa; phylum Chordata; class Mammalia; order Monotremata; family Ornithorhynchidae; genus Ornithorhynchus; species Ornithorhynchus anatinus. Next base: position 87,332,624 of record NC_041731.1, read on the forward strand.
TGCGTACGATGTTTAGAGCACTATACTAAGCACTTAAGAAAGTACAATATGAAATTGATAAATGGTATTTGAGTGCTTACTATGGGTAGATCACCATTCTAAGTGCTTGGAAGGGTACAGTATAACAGAGTTGGTAATTCCCTGCCCACAACAGAGCTGATAGTCCTGATCTCTGCCCAAAAGGAGCTTATTGTCTAAAAGGGACACAGACATTAAATTACAGATAATCAGGAATACATTGAGCACTTACATGCAGAACACTGTATTAAGTCATTGGGAGAGTACAGTACAACAAATTTAGTGGACACATTCTCTGACCTTAATGAGATTATAGTCTAGAGAGAGATGCAGAAATTAATAGGAATAAGTAATTTATAAAATGTAATTTAAAGATGTATATATAAGTGCTATGCTAGATTGACAGCCCAAGCTGGGAATACAGAAGATGTCTCTTGCCCCAGTGCCCATCAAATTAGTTATGGAGGAGGGGAGAGGGTGGAGATTGGATAAACCGAGGCCGGCAACTGGTTGGCCTAGAAGCACAGGTGATAAATACCTGTGGCCTCTGACCTTCTGTGCAGCAGATCTAGATGCAGCAGCTAGCTGCAGGTCACCTCTGCCCGAGCGTGAGATGCCCACTATTCCCACACCAAGCGAGGAGCCGTGGGATGGATGAGGGTTCTGTCCTGCTGACTGCTCGTGGGGCTGGAATCCAGTTGCTTTACCATGGGTGAGTAACACATAAGTGAATTCCTCCTAAGTGGAAAGTGCTTGTGAGTGGGTGCTAGCCACCTCACCACGTGTGGGTGACACAAGTGGATTCCTCCCAAGTGGGAAGTGGTCATGAGTCACCTCACCAAGTGTGAACAAACTATAAGTGAATTTCTCCTAGGTGCGACCTGAGTGTTTTTGCCACTCGTAACACATAACTATAGTCCTCCTGAAAGGGAAGCTCTAATATCATTAAATAATCATATTCTTCCCAAAAGGGAGGTTCAATTCACCGTGTCCAAAATAATCCAGTAATTCAATTCTCCTTGCAGAATAAATTTTGTATAATACTCAGCCTTTCTCTCCCTGGTCTCTCTCTCTCTCACACACACACTCTCTCTCACCATGCTGATTCCCGAATGAACCCATTCCCGGGCAACACGTGACAGGTAAATATAAATGTCCAAAGGTCAAAGATTGAAGTGTATAGATGACAAATAAGGGAGAGCAAGCTGCGAAAAGAGGGCTTAATTGGGGGAGTCCTCTTGGAGGTGAAGTGACCTTAATAATGCTTTGAAGGTGGAGAAAGTGGACCACAGACAAGTGCATAGTGGATACAAAGGGGAATGCAGATAGGGGAATGTGCTGTCCTTTTCCAAAGTCCCAAATCAAACCTCAAAAATATGGCTGCTATTGCAGGAAATCATGTTTTAAGAAGAAAAATAATAGCTGAGAGCACCTAGAATGCTCTCTAGGGCTATGTATGGACATTACAGTAGCAGCTTTTTGTAATCAAAGGCTGTCATGATTTTTCATTTTTCTAGACTGTAAGCTCATTGTTGGGTAGGGATTTTCCCTATCAGTTGCTGAATTGTACTTCTCAAGCACTTAGTACAGTTCTCTGCACACAGTAAGTGCGCAATAAATATGACTGAATGAATTAATGAATTTTTAGGGTCTGGAAAGCCTCCACACTTGCCGCAAATTACAAAACATTACATCCTTCAGGAAACCCCTTTATGTGGCATTCCAGCCAGGAGAACCTGGAAGCCAGTGTAGCAGGGCTCAAACCTTTGATAGTATCCACAAGGTGCTACAGTCCTCCAAATATTCTATGGCAGCAACCTCTGCCAAAGCAATTCTCTACCCTTTAGGCTGCCAATACCATTGAATATATAATAGTAGTATTTAAGCACATATTATGTGCCAAGCAGTATACTAAGTGCTGGACCAAGACATAAGTTAATCAGGGCAGATAGACATTCCCTGTTCATAATGATTTTTATAGTCTAGACAGGGAGACAAAACATCAATATAAATAAATTACAGATATGCAAATAAGAGCTGTGGGGCTGAGGTTGGGTTGAATGAAGGGCACAAATTCAAGTTCAAGGTTGATGCAGAAGAGATTGGGTGAGCCATGTGGGACTCAGTCTAAATAGAAAGGAGAGCAGGTACTTAATCCCTTTGCATACCAGGCAAGTGGTAGAGCAGGATGAGAATCCAGATGCTCTGACTTACACTAGGCCACACTGCTTAATCAGCACATATCAACTCTCCTTATCTTCCCTCCTAAACCCTGTCCTCTTCCTGACTTGCCCATCACTGTGGATGGCACTACCATCTTTTCTGTCTCACATGCCCAGAACCTTGGTGTCATCCTTGACTCAGCTCTCTCATTCACCCCACATATCCAATCCATCACCAACACTTGCTGGTCTCACCTTCACAGTATTGCCTAGATCCGCCCTTTCCTCTCCATCCAAACTGCTATTTTGCTGGTACAAGCTCTCGTAATATCCCGACTGGATTATTGTGTCAGCCTCCTCTCTGGTCTCCCTTTCTCCTGTCTCTCCCCACTCCAGTCTGTTCTTTATTCCGCTGTCCGGATCATCTTCCTAAAGAAACGCTCTGGGCATGTCACTCTCCTCCTCAAAAACCTCTGGTGGTTGCCTATCAACCTCTGCATGAAACAAAAACTCCTCACTCTTGGCTTCAAAGCTCTCCATCACTTTGCCCCCTCCTACTTCACCTTCCTTCTCTCTTTCTACTGCCCACCCCATACACTCCTCTCCTCTTCTGCTCACCTCCTCACTGTCCCCTCTTCATGCTTATCCCGCTGTCAACCCCTGGCCCAGGTCCTACCACTATCCTGGAATGCCCTCCATCCACATATCTGCCAAACTAACTCTCTTCCCCTCTTCAAAGCCCTACCTTCTCCAGGAGGCCTTCCCAGACTGAGCCCCCCCCCCCTTACCTCTGCTCCCCCTTCTCCTCTCCTCAGTATTGTGCTCATTTGTATATATTATCTATTACCCTATTTATTTTGTTAATGCGGTGTACATCTCCTTGATTCTATTTTTCTTGATGATGTTGTCTTGTTTTGTTTTGTTCTGTACTGTTCTGCTTTGCTGTCTCCCCAGTTTAGGTTGTGAGCCCTCACTGGACAGGGAGTATCTCTAACAGTTCCCGAATTGTACATTCCAAGCGCTTAGTACAGTGCTCTGCACATAGTAAATGCTCAATAAATACTATTAAATGAATGAATGAACGCTTCTTTGTCAGCCTCATCTAAGACTGGGGAAAGAGATAACGAATAAACGAAGGTGGAGGGAAGGGACGTTTTCTCAGGAGTGTGCCTCTGGTGGAAAGAAGTTGGAAAAGAATGTTCCTTAGGAAAGGCAAATGATTGGAAAGTCAAAATTTCTATTGCCTAGCCAGAGACTGTAAGGACTGGGCAATGTCCAAGTTTCATAGCAGTAGAGGATGGAGGAGTGATTGTATTTGTTTATGCTAAGTATGGTTGATATTCATAGAAATTGTACAAATTTTGAAAATGATGATTTAGTAATGAGCTCATCATACTGTTATTAAATCTTGCCTAAAAAGCAAAAACTATTTCTGCGATGAAAGAATGTGATGTGAAACATTAAATCTGCAAGCTATCTACTAACTTGTCTTGTTTTATGCCTTCGAGTTGTTTCTGACCCATAATGACACCTCTCCCAGAACGCTCAGTTCTCCACCTGCAATTGTTCTGGTAATGTATCCATAGAGTTTTCTAGGTAGAAATACAGAAGTGTAAACTCTACTCCCCCACCCTCGACTCTCTTCCATGCCACTGCTGCCCAGCATGGGAGAGTTTTGACTTGTAGCAGATTGCCTTCCACTCGCTAGCCATTTCCCAAGCTAGGAATGGAATGAGTAGAGCTCTGCATGACTCTGCTTCCTATAGCCAAAACTGGTAAAGTACCAGGAACTCTCCAGTTGCAACCCTGATGGGGTCTACTAACTACTACAGAGTATCTACTAACTCTGTTATATTATACACTTCGAAGTGCTTACTACAGTGTTCTGCACACAGTAAGCTCTCAATAAATATGATTGAAAGAGAGAATTTTCCACTTTTTTTATACATTTATATGATAGTACAGTGCCTGGCACATAGTAAAAGCTTAACAAATACTATAATTATCATTATTATTGTCAGGGGATTAATTTTCTTTAGATGGTTTCATCTATCACATCTCTGCAAATGACTTATAAATATACCTCAGCAAGCCTTTACTCTGTTCTGCTGTATATTCTCATATCTCTTACTACTATTAGGATGTCTCCCCATAGATGACACATTGGCATTTAACCTTAATGTCCAAACTGAGCCCTTCTCTCTTATGCCTCCTGTGCCTCTATACTCCCTAACCTTTTAATCACTGTCAACAAACCCAACGTATTTCCTATCCCATGTTTGTTGTCATTGTCTTTTCTCTGCCTTTTACTTCCCGCCATTTGTAAATCTATAGTAAACCAAAGTGAACAACTAGGGTTTTTTAACGAATGGAACAAGGCTAAGAGCAGAATTATCCAGAAAAGGTGTGGTGGCATTTCTGGCATGATCAGAACTAGAAATTTCATCTACACCCTTTCGGATCTCCCTCTCTCCAGTTTCAACATTCTCCAGCCCATTCTTTATTTTGCAACTGGATTATTTTTTCTAAAATTTCATTTGGCACATATCCACATTCCTCAACCTCCGTTAGTTATCTGTTCCTCCCCTCATCAAGCAGAAATTTCTGGCTCCTGCTTTGAAGCACTCAGTCACCTCCCTCCTACATATCTAATCCCAGCCACTTCTCTTCTGTGTGACCTTGGGCAGGTTAATTCACTTCATTCATTCATTCATTAAATAGTATTTATTTAGCACTTACTATGTGCAGAGCACTGTACTAGTCGCTTGGAATGAACAAATCGGTAACAGATAGAGACAGTCCCTGCCCTATGACAGGCTTACAGTCTAATCGGGGGAGACAGATAGACAAGAACAATAGCAATAAATAGACTCAAGGTGATGAACATCTCATTAAGACAATAGTTACCTCATCTGTAAAATGGGGTTTGAGACTGTTAGCCCCTATATGGGACAGGGACTGCGTCCAACCTGATTAGTTTGCATCCACCCCAGCTCTTAAATAGTAAGTGCTCAACAAATATCACCGTTATTATCGTAATTATAATGTCTACTCTCTTTTCTCAGGAGTCCCCCAAATTGCTCTGTTTATTTTGTGCTAATCTTCTCACTGTGACACTTTATAATATATCCTATTACATTTGTCTTGCTCACATCTTTTCTCCAACAGCATAGCCTAGTGAGCCTGGGAGTCAGAAGACTTGATTTCTAATCCCAGCTCTGCCACTTGCTCTGCCATTAACTTGCTGTGTGACCTTGGGCAAGTAAGTTAACTTCTCTGTGCCTCAGTTTCCTCAACTGTAAAATGGGGATTCAGTACTTCTCCCTCCTATTTTAGACTGTGATCCCCATGTTGGAAAGGGACTGTGTCCAACCTTGTAATACCCCAGCACTTAGGACAGTGTTTGACACATAGTAAGAGTTTAACAAGTACCATAACACAAACAAATCCACCCACCCCTTTCTATAAAACCCTCCTGAAATTACATCGCCAACAATGAGGTGGGGGCAGGCTTGGCTTTATACCTTGTTTCTGTTACAAAAGATTCCTCACTCTTACCCTCCATCCTGAATCTGACTTACAATACCTTCTTCTGCTGACTATCACAGGGGGCCATCCTAATCACACCCTTTCTCAATTATGCATATAGCAGGCTAGTGGGGGATGGGGAAGTGGGTACCAAGAGGTGGGAATTGTGGGTGGGGCCAGGTGATGAAAATGTCTTTCTGATCTTCAACTACAACCCAGGCAGTAAACTTCACTCTTCTAATGCCAACCTATTTATTGTACTTTGATCTCATCTGTCTCGCTGCCGACCCCTTGTCCACACCCGATTAGACTGTAAGCCCGTCAAACAGCAGGGACTGTCTCTATCTGTTGCCGACTTGTTCATCCCAAGCGCTTAGTACAGTGCTCTGCACATAGTAAGCGCTCAATAAATACTATTGAATGAATGAATGAATCCTCCCTCTGGCCTGGAACTCTCACTACATATCTGACAGACTACTGCTCTCTCTGCCTTCAACACAACTAAATCACTTCTCCTCCAAGAGGCCTTCCCTAACCTGGCCCTCATTTGCTCTATTCCTTTTCAGTCACCTATGCACTTGGAACACTTAAGCACTTAACGTTCACACCACCCTCAGCTCCACAGCATTTATGTACATATCTGTAATTTATTTTACTAATATATCTCCCCTTTTAGATTGCAGGCATTTTGAGGGCAGGGAATTTATCTCCCAACTCTCTCCCAAGTGCTTAGTACAGTCTTCAGCACACAGTAAATGTGCAATAAATATCATTGATTTATTTTTACTTTCACCAAGTTACATCCATTCCCCTTCTTCTCCCAACTGCCACTTTGGTAACTTTATGCCATACTTTTATACACATAACCACTTTTGTGTACATATTAAATTGTAAACCTTATTACTTCAAAACGAATTCACATCTATCCTTAAATTATTTTCCTAGTCATTATCCCCTGCTAAATTGTCAGCTCAGGACCATCTCTACTAACTCTGCTGTATTCTCTCAAGCACTTAATACTTAGTGATGAACAAAAAAGGCACTATTAAAAAGGCTACTGATTAATCTGGGCACAATTTAACCACAATGTTAGGATGAACTATTTGAATACTTTGTGTTGCACTTTACATCTGCAAAAATTCCATTGATTTGATTTCCACAAGTGACCAGAATCTTACCTATATATACAATGCCCATTTAACTGCTATTGCAGTTTCATTCAATGGACATAGTTGTTTTTGCTTTTTATGGGAACTCTAAACTATTTTAGAGTAGCTCATATACAATGTATATGTGCGTTGTTTTTTCTTGGATTTTATCACTATTACCAAATTGAAATCATGATAGCCTAGCTATTTGCTTCTTGTAGAAATGAAAGTTATCATCTCTCAATTACTCATTTTATATATCAAACTTCTTATTATTTCACATTTCTTTGTCATGCATATTTGCTAAATATTTCTCAAGGTTATTGAAATTTTCTGAACCTCGTGACTGTCTATCACTTGCATTTATTATATTATAGTATTCGTAGTGCCGTGCATTGGTTGTTCCTTTCAATCATTCTATTAGTGGTAATTGCGGAGTGCTTACCATATGCTAAACTATCACTCAGTGGTATTTGACTGCTGAGCACTCTAGTAAGCACTGGAAGAGTACAAGAAAAGTAGAACCAAAACCTGCTCTAAAGAGTTTACAGTTCCTTTAATGGGTATGGTTTAGTTTGCATATATGTGTATGCATACAAAGAGAAAATCAGGTATTATCCCTGTTTTACAGATTAGTAGACTGAGGCACAAAGATATTAAGTGATTTGCAAACAGCAGGCCAGTCACAAAGCCCAGACTGGAATTTAGGTTTCCCGACTCCAGATTCATGATTTATCCACAGCTCTCCCTTTACCCCTGTATGGCAAGAATAAATTTTCGCCCTTGGCCATTGCACTCTATACAACCACAGCTTTCCTGGATGGGAGGTACCCAGAGGTAGACCCACCACTGGCCTATTGCTGGCAAAATTACTGCCTACATGCCCTACCCTTGGTGCCCATATGCATATACAGGCCGTGGACATATTGTTTTCGCTTCTTCTCACACTGCAACGTAAGACCACTGAGGTGTCCCTCCACAATTACTTCATCTGTCTTCCCCTGCACAGGAAGAACCATTAGGGAGGCTATCTGTAAAATGCATTTCAGGTTTATTCAACCATATGAAAATGAGCCTCCCCAGAGGAACCTGACCACCTAGAAATAAAAATGCCTGAATAAGGAGTTTAATCTTTAAAATGGAATTCATCATCATAAGTTAATGCTGCCCGTAGGTAATTAAAATGTATGTGACCTTTACGTACCCGGGAGGTTGCTATTGTGATTCCTTAGAATCAAGCTGGAAAGCAAACAACCAATTGACTTCCATCAACGACTGCATACTTATGCTTGACAAAGCACCTCCTAGGGAGTAACTTCTTCCTGTAAAATAGCACCTAGAGACTGGTGCTATATATATTTTGGGGGGGGGGGGTGTGTGTGTGTCCCTGCAAGGGGCAAAAAAAGTCAGTTCTTCACAAAAGGTAAAGTTTAAATTCCAATGTTGCTAAAGCAATGATAATGGCTATTGTGTTGAGGGTTCAAAGAATCTTCATGGAGCTTCTTTTTCCTACTGTTTATGGGTGTTTGGCACACTATTCAGACTATTCAGAGGCTAACATTCTTTCCATAGCCCTCTTCTGCTCAAGGTAACAAGAAACTCAGTTTTCAGAAACTCTGGTTAGAACAAAATAGTCCTCTTCCTTGCTACACTTTTTTTTCAACTTTAGAGTGAAAGCTCTGTAAGGTGTGGGGTCACTTCTTATATCTCTTATAAGTTTCCTCAAACAGGCTAGTATATTACCCAACCCACAGTAGTGACTCAGTGACTATTAATGATGGAAATGGTGATGAACCTCCTCAGGCCAATATGGATGGAGTACAGCCTCAAAAATAGTTTTTTTGTTTGTTCATTTTGGGTTTGGGGGCTTTTTTTGGTTTCAAAAAAAAGGTCAAAAAAATCTATTTAACCTCTAAATATCTTCCAATATCTTCCTTAAGCAAACATCCATAGGTCAGGTTCAAATATTTCAGCTCAGTAGCATCACTGTTTGTTTTTTCTTTTGTAGAAGAATATGCTATTTAATTCAGAGAAGTAGCAAACTTCCAGAGTGGAAATGCTTTGATAAAAATAAACTTTTGCCTAGAACATTATGGAAACTCCTTTGGCTTGATGGGCACAATTTCTGACCTGAAGCATTCTGGCCCGGGAGTCAGAAGGACCAGGGTTCTAATCCTAATTCTGCAACTTGTCTGCTGTGTGAACTTGGCCAAGTAACTTAACTTCTCTGTGCCTCAGTGCCCTCATTGGAAAATAGAGATTAAGATTGTGAATGCTATGGGACGGTGTCCAACCCGTTTATCCTGTATATATCCCAGTGTTTAGAAGATTGCCTGGCACATGGTAAATGCTTAACAAATACTACTCATTATTATTATAGATCAGGTACCACCAAACTGAACTGATTGTCAATCTTTATTCTGATCCTATTGCCAACTATTTTTATCACATTTTGCATACATTTTGCTTTCATATTTCCCTAAACTGAAACTTCCTCAACACATTACTTGAGTTTATTCAGTTATTAGTGACAAAGCTATAGCATCAATGCTTTTCATTATATAACTATATCTTAGAAAATTAGTGTTAGGGTTAGTCTGTCCTGGTACCCCAAAAGACAACTTGTGTCCTTAAATGCTCTTAATTACACTGAACACCTCCTTTCTTGGATTAGTCCAATCAATATTAATCTACTTGTTTTTCTGTCACTGTCCACATCTTCAATAACCCATCCAGTTCTTTGCAAAGGAGCAGTGTGCCAGAGTAAAAAGAGCACAGGCCTGGCATCCAGGAGACCTAGATTCTAATCTGAGTTCTGTCATTTACCTACTCTTACCCTGGGCAAATCACTCAACTTCTCTCCGCCTATAGTTCTTTATTCGTAAAAAAGGGAAAAACTATCTGTTTCCCCTTTCCCTTAGACCGTAAGGGCAGGGACTGTATACAATCTAATTTACCTTTATCGACCCTAATGCTTAGAACAGTGTTTGATGCATATTAAGAACTCCATAAAAATCCATAAAATGTATTTTTGTGACACCATCACCCACCACAGCACTGAGGTGGGAAGGGAAGGTTTGTGTCAGAGCAGTGCAGATTGCAACAACTGTTCTATATAGACCCTAAATCCACTCTACTCCAATTCTACACTTTTAAGCCCAACTCTCTCCTCAAGGATGAATGTTGCCGTGCCCAGGGTTGCCCCTGTAGCTTCCCTCTGGGCCACCAAGATTGGGACCTCAATCTTCTCAGCCTGCGGTTTTCCACACTGACCATAGCAAGCACTGGATCTGAGCTTCTCTGAGAACAGGATGGCACTCAAAGCTTCACCTAATGCTACAATATGAAATTCAGAAAAGGGCATATATTGAGTACTCACAGTAGTTAAAAGAATCACCTATATTAGGGAATATCAAACTTCAGCATAAAAGTTATGCCAGGTCCTTTTGATCCAGAAATGTGAGTTAATATGTATCTTAACCTCACCTTTTGGACTTGTAAAGCTGCATTTTAGATAGCATGTTCTGTTGATTACTTGCTGCAACCAAAGCCTAAATGGAAGTATGACCAAGTACTTGTGGTAAATTGGTTAGTTTGCATTATTTGTTTTTTCTTAATCAAGCTCTTATGATTGAGAAAACATAAAAGAGGAAAAACTTATGTTATCCCTATCTGGTTAATTTAATAAATAACTAAATAGATGTGAATGTCTCTTCCGCACCACCCTCCCCACCCCATGAAGATTATCTCTCCTTTGGGATATTCCTTTAGTTTTTGCTAAATATCCTATGCAGTGAAATAGGCTAGCACTAAGTAGAATAAGATTGCAAATAAACAGATATATACCACTGAACTTTATTTGTAGGTAGCAGTTACGGTGGAGCTCTCAAATTTCCTATTCAATTTTACCAGTTTCACATGCACAAGTGTTTTGCAGTTGTCACTTGATAGTCACAATCTTTTAGTGCTAACCATTACCAGCTGAGTGGAATGCTTTCCAACTTTTTTTCCAGTTGGCTAAAAGTATTTTGAACACAAAATAAACATCAGCAAATTGTGCTTCTTTTGGTCCCTGCTATTTCCTTCTTTGTAAATTTGATCAAATTATCTCTCTATGAATCTTTTCAATAATTTTATTAAGGAAATACATTTTACAATAATCTCCAATTTAAATGGTGATGGAAATTACTTTGTTTATTGCTATTTAATAGTTTTAAGAACATCAGCACTTTGACAAATTGGCTAACATGCATTGATTTTCTTAATCATGTGTTCCACTCAAGATGCTGATTGGAAACAATTGTTCCAATATCATGAAGCTGACAGTGGCCAATCCTGAACCATACAGGCTTAATTTTTGAAAATATATTTACCTCAAAATCTATTCTTGACCCAAATCATTAAAAGGAAACACTAACCTTTAATTCCAACCTAACACTAGCAAATCACCCTGGACAGACAGTCATTTTTTTGGAGACATTCCAAGTCTAACATAATAATGATAATAACAGTAGTATTTGTTAAGCACTTACTATATGCCAAGCACTATTCTAAGTGCTGGGGTAGATATAGCATAATTAGGTTGGATGCTGTCCCCATTCCACATGGGGCTCAGTTGCCAGTTATTCATTCAAATGTATTTATTGAGCTCTTATTATGTGCAGAGCACTGTACTAAGAATTTGGAAAGTACAGTTTGGCAACAAATAGAGACAATCCCTACCCAACAACGGGCTCACAGTCTAGAATTAGGAAGAAGAATAGGTACTTTATCCCCATTTTACAGATTAAGAAACTGAAACACAGACTAGTTAAGCTACTTGCCCTAAGTTACATAACATGTAAGTGGTGGACAGAACATTAGAACACAGGTCCTCTGATTTCCAGACCTGGGCTTTTTCCATTAGGCCACAGATTTAATCCAGTTTGCTTTCTTGACTTTTTTAAGCTTTTCAATCAATCAGTTAGTGGTATTCATTGAGAACTTACTAGGGTGCAGAGCACTGTACTGCGTGCTTGATACAATACTATATCACTCTGGTCCCCTTACACACTGCCTCCCTGGGAAACTCTAAAAAGACAAAAGCAGCATGTAGGAAAACACTATTTGAAGGAAATGAAGTTATTGAATTATTTATTTATATTAATGGCTGTGTGTCTTTATATATAGACTGTAAGCTTGTTGTGGGCAAGGAACATGACTGCCAGCTCTGATGTTTTGTGCTCTCCCAATTGCTTAGTACAGTGTTCTGCACATAGTATGCACTCATAGATACCATTAATTGATTAATTGGAAGGACTGTGTTCTTAGCCTCCTTTTAACTAATATATTTGCAAGGGAATTATTGTAAGAAAGAAAAGAGAAATTGGGAAAGGGTAAAAAACATAGTTTTTTTGTGTTTTGGGTAGCTTTTTTTCCTGTTACTAGGTTTTTTGGGGGCTTTTAACCTGGGGATTGGGGGTTAGGGTAAAATATTTAAATAGAAATTCCTTACAAATTCTTAGATAAGAGTGAGCCCTTAGTCACAGCTGTGATTTAGATTCCAATTAGGTATTTCCTAAGATATTTATTCCCAAAAGGGAGCTTTCCCTGCCTGAGTCCTCCTTGCCTCTTCTCTCACTCCCATCTGGGCTCATACTTGTTCCTTCATTTGTCCTCTCTCCCTTCCACACAGCACATATGTATAGACCTGTATGTATGTGGCTTAGTTTAAAGAACCCGGGCTTGGGAGTAAGAGGTTGTGAGTTCTAATCCTGATTCTGCCACTTGTCAGCTGTGTGACTTTGGGCAAGTCACTTAACTTCTCAGGGCCTCAGTTCACTCATCTGTAAAATGGGGATGAAGCCTGTGAGCCCTACGTGAGACACCCTGATTACCTTCTATCTATCCCAGCGCATAGAACAGTGCTCTGCACATAGTAAGCACTTAACAAATGTCATTATCATTATCATTATATCTGTAATTTATTTATCTGTTTATATTACTGTTTCTCTACCCCTCTAGACTGTGAGCTCACTGTGGGCAGAGAATGTATATGATGCTGTATTGTAGTCTCCCAAGCACTTAGTACAGTGCTTTGCACACAATAAGGACTCAATAAATACAATTAATAATAATAAATGTATATATAGAAAGCTTTATATATATCTTCCCTTCTCAAAGATATGCTTCATATTCTAAGAAAAATTTTCCCGACAGTAAATTCCTATTTATATACACGTTTATGTCTTGAAAACATAAAAAAAAGCTGATTTACTACCAATACGTCAATCCAAACAGTGCACGTGTGTATCACCCTTATCTGTGTTGATGGATTTGCTACTTGCAACTTCTGTCTTTTTTCAAATCTGCCTTTTGGTTTCCTGACTACTTATGGACAGTTCCCTTTCCCTTATTACCTCCTGCCAGACCGGCCTGTCTCTATCGCATCCAGCTCTCAAGACCCCACAGTTGATCTCACACTGGATGAAACTGAGCTTCACAATGGTTTGAAAATTCTGATTCTGCCCTCCCTGCCTACATACATAATTATGGCTGTCAAAATACCTTTAACTACCTTCAGTGACATTCTATCATTCTAAAATGAAAGCCACTCTTACATTACTATATAAATGTTTCAGGCGGTAATATGCCAGCATTTCACCTGACTGGTACTGGTCTTCCAAAAGATGCTTTGCTTACCTGAGTTAGAGCTAGGGTCTCACCTTTCTAAAATATCTTTGTAATTTTAATATGAAAAGCTGCATTGACTAATCAGCCTTTGAAAGGGATAAGTGGTGAGATGGATGAGATCTCAGTGAGGAAGCTGGTGCTAGAAGAGCAAAGTATGTGGGCTGGGATCTACTGATCAGTGAGGTGAGGTAGTGGACAGTGACCTGATTTAGTGTTTTAAAGCCAATGGTAGGACTATATACAACATGATTAGCTTGTATCCATCCCAGCGCTTAATACACCTTCCCCTCTTCACCTACCCTCAGCTAAGCCCCCTTTCCCTGTGCTCCTCCCCCTCTCCCTTCCCCTCCCCTCAGCACTATGCTCATTTGTATATGTTTTTATTAAGCTATTTATTTTGTTAATGAGGTATACATCCCCTTGATTCTATTTATCGTGATTATGTTGTCTTGTTTTTGTACATCTGTCTCCCCCTATTAGACTGTAAGCCCGTCATTGGGAAGGGATTGTCTCTATCTGTTGCCAAATTGTACATTCCAAGCGCTTAGTACAGTGGTCTGCACATAGTAAGTGCTCAATAAATACTATTGAATGAATTAATGAATGAATACAGTGCCTGGCACATAGTAAGACTTCACAAATACCATTATTGCCCCACTCTAGGCTGTAAGCCCATTGTGGTCAGGGTATATGACTGTTTATTATCTCCCAAGTGCTTAGTACAGTGCTCTGCACACAGTAAGCACTCAATAAATATGACTGAATGAATAAATGAATGAGTTTCTGTTTGATGCAGACATGGATGGGCAACCATTGGAGATTCTTGAGAAGTGGGGAGACATGGGCTAAACCTTTCTTTAGAAAAATGGTCCAGGCAGCAGAGTGAAGTATGGCCTGGTGTGGGGAGAGTCAGAACCAAGGAGCTTAGTGAGTAGGCAGATGAAGTAGTCAATGCACCTACATATGGGACAACCCTAAATGCAAATTTTCATCTACTAGTGTTTCACATCTTGCCACTAGGAAGCAATGCTCCAGCTGGAAGAATATGTATAAAAAAGGATTCCTCAATATAAAAACACCTGATAATTTATACAAGGTGTTTTTCAGGCAAATGTTACATTCATGTAAATGGTTGATACTGGAACTGTCATAGTCTGTCCCTTAATGTGCCTTTCTGGGTCACCTCTGCTGTGGTCACTTTGCCATCAATAATGGAGAGTAGGAAACATTAGGTACTGTTGAAACTTTCTCCCTTGTTCTCTGTCTGCAGTGTGACGGGGATGACTGTTTCACTGGAAAATGACTTCATTATGGGGGGATTAGGTTTAATTGATGTCTTACAGATGACTACTTTCCTGAGTCAAATGCTGTCTCTATTATACAACGGGAGCAATTTGGAGCAATTTTCCTTTTTCTGGAGATGCTTGAGGTGAAGTATAATTAGGCACCATTCTTTCTGTCATAGAACAGAAAAATAATACAAATTCAACCAAATAAATGTAAGGTTGTTGTGGGCAGGGAATGTGACTGTTTGTTATTGTACTCTACTCTCCCAAGCGCTTAGTACAGTGCTCTGCACATAGTAAGCACTCAATGAATATGATTGAATGAATGAATGAAAAGCCCTTGTGTTGCTTAGTGAGCTCGGAAGAACCGTGTAGAACTGTGTTCACCACAGTTTTATCTGTCACCTGACCTCTCTGAGAAATCCTGAGTTGCTATAGCCAGTCCTTCCTAGGTATTGATATTCATCACTTGTCTGTCCATACAGACATGTCACAGCTTGGGTCTCATTTCAGTTGGACAACCAGTTCAGAACTATTCCCTAACTGGTGATTTATGGGGCTGGCCCAAGGCAAAAGGGTAGACCCTGTTTATTTAGTTCTATGCAATGGGGGTCATTGACACTCACTAAGTTTGAGAAGGAATGACATTCAAAAATTAAAAAACAATGGCATTTGTTAAGCGCTTACTATGTGCAAAGCACTGTTCTAAGCGCTGGGGGGGATACAAGGTGATCAGGTCATCCCACGTGGGGCTCCCAGTTTTCATCCCCATTTTACAGATGAGGGAACTGAGGCACAGAGAAGTTAAGTGACTTGCCCAAAGTCACACAGCTGGAAAAACGGCAGAGCCAAGATTAGAACCCATGACCTCTGACTCCCAAGCCAGGGCTCTTTCCACTGGAAGGGACTACCTAAAAGGAAAGAAAATAATTCCTATTTCTGATTGATTCATCAACCTTTTTTGTCTGTTAATTAATTGCTAACATTTGTATGTGTTTGAGGTGTTCTCTTGAGCCTACTTCACCTACCCTGGCAGGAATAGTTGGTACCATTGAAAGTCCATTAACATTAAAGAACCAATCACAGTCCCCAAAGACGGTGACTGCAGTTTTTATGATATCTCCCCCACAGAACGCAATCATAGTGGTTCTTAAGATTTTATTTACTCTCTGGTAACTGGCTTTATTACAGATTTTATTATTACTCCCCACTGAGAAATATACCACTTCCTTAAATCTTACCGGGACTTTTCTCTAAGCAAAATGTTGGTTTCCCCAGGAAGCAAACAGTACTGAGATAGAATAACTCGTCTGATAAATTATCAGCAGAAGCCAAGAAACATCCTAAGATTTACTAGGTGGGATGGAGATAGGGGAGAAAGAGGTATATGAGTTCTGTAGCACTTGACTAAAAAATGATCTTTAATGCATTCAGAAGCAATTTTAAATAGAAGTTTTTACATATGGGCACAATAGTGGTTTCATATCATTTTCTCTCTGTTTGGAGAAGGAAATTTTTGGTAAGGTATTGCCTTTGGACTGTCAGTTCTGTGACTCATTTTTATGTGTTATCTGGCTCCCCATCTCCCAGCTTTCATTCCTGTCCAAGCTCTTCAAATGGGTTTTTTGGCACTTGTCTTTGCTTTCTCTTCATCAACTCACTTAGTGACTCACTGCAATTGGAATTTTGCCACTTTTAGTCTGAGACCACTCCCAAAGGTCAACAAGTGTAAATCCAAATAGCCAAATCCAGTGGTCTCTACAGTGTTCTATTCCTCCTTGAACTGTTGATTACTTTCAACACTTTCTCATTCTTGAAGTGCTACCAGGTTTAGGTTTTGTTGACTTCATTCTCACCTACTTATATTCCTACCTCCCTCATCGTTTCTCCTCCATCTTCCTCTTCTACCTCTCATTCCCAAGATGGGAGAATAATAGAGTCATTAATATTCTATTGTCAGATCAGTTAGCAATCTGAAAAATGATCTCCTTGGAATTTTAAACCAGATAATATCATCCACTCAAAGGGATGCATTTTAAATTGAAATCATCACATTTCACATAAATTCTCAAAATGGCTATGTAGATTGTCATCTTCCTTCCTTCCCCTTTTTATTTAGAAATTGTGACCAGGGCTGTTTTTTCATGTTCAACTCCATCTTCCATTCTTCTCCAATTAAGTATGCATTTTAGCTCATATTAAAATCAGGTGGTCCTAACATGCGATTTGCAGCAATCCAAAACCTATAAATGACTTAAAAGGGCCTGGGAGTCAGAGGGTGCATGTTCTAATCCCGACTCTGCCACATATCTGCTCTGTCACCTTGGGCAAAACACTTCACTTCGTTGTTCTTTAGTTACCTGATCTGTAAATGGGGATTAAGACTGCAAGCCCCATGTGGGTCATGGACTGTGTCCAACCTGATTACCTTGTATCTCCCCCAGCACTTAGAACAGCGCTTGGCATACGGTAAATACTTAACTAATACCACAATTATTATTATCATTATTATTATTGTTTACCAGGCACCTCCTAGCAACACTGCAGTTATCTTTGTTACTATGTACCAGTTCTCACTTTTGGTCCTTTCAGGATAATCCGTACTTTGTTTTGTTATCTCTCCCAAATCTGATGCATCACTTCCACCTTCCCCTCCCCAAAGGAAGAAACATCGTCTCACTGATTTATTCATTTCTGTTTACCTCAGTTACACCTATGCTTTTTACTCTTACGCCTTCATTGTCTCTCCCATTAAACTCCTAATGGGAAGAAATCATATCTCCAACTTTATTATGTACTCTAAAAGAGCTAGAACAATAATTTGCATACAGTATCAATCAATCATTGACACCTCTTCAGTGCTTATTGTAAGCAGAATATTGTACTAAGTCCCTTAGGGGAAAGCACAGTAGAGTTAGTGGGCATAGAACCTACCATCAGATTGTGGTAATAAATCAGTCAGTCACTCAAGCCATGGTATTTATTGAGTGCTTACTGTATGCAGGAGGCTGTTCTAAGTGCTTGGGAAAATACAATAAATCAAAGTTGGTAAACAGGATCTCTGCAGGGATAGAGTAAGGCATCATGTTTAAGTAAATATTTTAGGCATAGTATTCCTTGACTGCAAGACCTCTTCAATGTTTGTATCTGCAGCAAGTGGGCTATCTCACCCTTCAGTAACAAGACTGGTGTTTTAAAAATAGGATAAAAAAAAGGGGATGAATAAATTACACAAGATCAGATAAGTAACATAAGAGCAGGTTTCTAAAATTTATGGTAAAATAGTGGTAATGATTGCTTGTAAATGCTTTCATATTTAGTATTTGCTCTGAGCCTTGGAACTTTAGGAAATGAAAACTAAAGATATTTCTCCTTGCAAACGATAATGCCAAAACACAGATTATTGCCATTAATAGACCCATTTTAAGTTTCTAATTCAACTATTTCATGCTTTTCAAGTGTCTTTAAGCCACTTGAAAATGTTGCATGGCTTTTCTAAAAGGCAGTTTACAATCTTTTATCCTATTGAGTTCCCAAATGCTGGCTTAGAGCTAAGAAACATGTTTCTCCTTGAGTGGTGTTCAAAAATTTAGAAATCAGAAAACGAGGCATAGTTGTTCTTTAATCAGTAAATTCTTAGCAAATAAGTAACAGCAAATTGTTCAATATTTAAAATATTTGGCAAGGAGAGAAACCATTCATTTCAGCTTTATATTACATTTCTGTACTGGGTTGTCCCAAAACATGAAATATTTAAAAAACATTTTTACACTAGGATGCAAAATTGCTCATATTAAATCACTTTAAAATAGTGCTTTACTTTACTTTTTAAGCTTGACTGACCCAGGTGGATTCCTGTGTATCTTTCCTGAGAAAATTGTTCCCAGAAAAAAAATCCATATTCCTTTGTTTTCAAGCAAGTGTGGGCCTTCCAAGCTCATCCTTAAACTGTAAGTTTGTGGTGGGCAGGGAATGTGAATTTCACCCCATCTCACTTCATTCTGATTCATCTTAATCGTTAACTTCTACCCCAGGTCACCTCCATCCATCCTTCTCCTTTTAAACTAGGTCTCCTATGGTCCGGGAACCATACATAAATAAATGTTCCTGGGTTTTTCACATATACTTCTGAAATTTTGAACCCTTCTAGGATCCGAGAAACCTCAGCTGCTTTTAATCCCTTTATTTTTTCCCAGCCCTTACTTCAGCGTTTTTCAATCAGTCAGTTGATGAATGGCATTTATTGAGTGCTTGGTAAAACAGCTACTATTATTAATAAATGCTAATGACCATATTGAAACCACGAATAGTATTCATTGTGCAACTACAGTGAGTAATACACTATACTTAGCAGTAGAGGTAGAAGACATGATCATGCCCTTATAGGTCTTTTAAGGAAGGTACAGATTTATCTACTCCTAAAAGAAGTTCCCGAGTGAGAAATGGCCTAAAACAGAGAACCATTTGTCAAACTTTCAGGTTTTGGAGGCTTAATCAAGCACTTACTGAGTGCAGAACACTGTACTAACCACTGACACCTCAACAAAGTACATCAAAAACAGGAATCTTAATTTTCCAAACCAAATCCTGTCCTTCTCCTGCCATAGGAGCAGCATGGCATAGTGGATAGAGCACAGGCCAGGGAATCAGAAGGTCATGGTTTTTACCCATGACTCCTACTCTTGTCGGCTGTGTGACCTTGGGCAAGTCACTTCACTTCTCGGTGCCTCAGTTACCTTATCTGTAAAATGGAAATTGAGACTGTGAGCCTCACGTGGGATAGGGATTGTGACTAACTGGATTTGCTTGTATCCACCCCAACGCTTATTAGAGTGCCTTGCACTTAGTAAGCCCTTAATAAATGTCATAATTATTATTATTTCCCATCACTGCATTCATTCAGTCATATTTACTGAGTGCTTACAGTGTACAGAGCACTGTACTAAGCACTTGGAGCAGTACATTACAGCAATAAAGAGTGACAATCCCTGCCCACAAAAAGCTCACAGTCTATAGGGGAGGAGACAGACATCAGTACAAGTAAGGAGACATCAATATACATCAATACATTCATAGACATCACAGGGAGAGAGTGACATGGAAGGGAGTGGGATATGAGTAAAAGTAAGGCTTATTCTGGGAAAGCCTCTTGGAAGAGTTGTGCCTTCAGTAAGGCTTTGAAGAGAGGGAGAGTAATTGGTGGGTTAGAGGAGGAAGGACATTCCAGGCCAGAGGTAGGATGTGGACCAGGGGTTGGCAGCAAGACAGAGGAGAACGAGGCACAGTGAGAAGGTTAGTATCAGATGAGTGAAGTGTGTCGGTTGGATTGTAGAAGAAGAGAAGGGAGGTAGGGAAGCCTTACCCTACCTTGGAGAGCTTTAAAGCCAATGGTAAAGAGTTTCTGTTTGATTCAGAGGAGGATAGGAAAGCACAGTTTGACTGGGGTGACATGCCCTGAATGTATCTGTAGAAAGATAAGCCAGTTAACAGAGTGATGTATGGATTGGAGTGGGGAGAGTCAGGAGCTTGGGAGGTAAGAGAGGAGGCTGATGCAGTAATCTAGGCAGGATAGGAAGAGTGATTGTACTAACATGGATGGAGAGGAAAGGGTGGATTTTTGCGATGTGAAGGTGAGGCTGACAAGATTTGGTGAAGGACTGGATATGTGGGTTGAATGAGAGAGCGGGGTCAAGAATGACACAAGGTTACAGGCTTGTGAGACAGGAAGGATGGTTGTGCCATCTACAGTGACGGGAAAGTTCAGGAGAGGACAGGATTTGGAAGGTAAGTTAAGGAACTCTGTTTTGGACATGTTAGGTTTGAGGTGATGGGAGGACATTCAACAAGATGTTTTGAAGGCAGGAAGAGATATGATTCTAAAGAGAGGGAGAGAGAACAGGTGAGGAGACCAAGATTTGGGTATTATCCACATAGAGACTGTAGTTGAAGCTGTGGGAATGAATTAGTTCTGGGTGAAAGAGTGAAAATGGAGAATAGAAGGACCCCGAGAACTGAATTTTGAGGGACCCCCAAAATTAGGGCATGGGAGTGAGAGAAAGACACTGAGAACAAAAGGCCAGAGAGATAAGAGGAGAACCACTCCAAGAGGAGAACTTGCAGACAACACAACCATTCTTCCGTCTCATAAGCCCACAACCTTGGCATTATCCTTGGCTCATCTCTCTCATTCAAACCACATTTTCAGTCGGTCATCAAACTCTGTCAGTTCCACCTTCACAACATCATTAAAATATGCCCTTTCCTCTCCATCAAAATTGCTACCACACTGATCCAACACTTAAAATATCTCACTTTGACTTATGTATCAGTTTCCTTGCTGACCTTCCTGCCTCCTTCTTTCCTCTTTTCTGTCCACACTTCACTCTGCTGCCCGGATCATTTTTCTTAAATAATTTAGTCCATATCTTCCCACTCCTTCAAAGTATCCAGTTGTTGCCCATCCACATCTGCCTCAGCTTTAAAGTACTCAATCTGCTTAACCCATCCTACTTAAACTTGCTGCATTCCTATTACCACCCAATCCACAAACTTTACTTTTCAAATGCCAATTTACCATACCTTGATTTCACTTGTCTCAATGCCAAGCCATAATAATAATAATGTTGGTATTTGTTTAGCGCTTACTATGTGCCAAGCACTGTTCTAAGCACTGGGGTAGATACAAGGTAATCAGGCTGTCCCAAGTGGGGCTCACAGTCTTCATCTCCATTTTACAGATGAGATAACTGAGTCACAGAGAAGTTAAGTGACTGGCCAAAGGTCCCAGAGCTGACAAGCGGCAGAGTCAGGATTAGAACCCTCAACCTCTGACTCCCAAGCCCGGGCTTTTTCCACTAAGCCTCGCTGCTTCTCTGTGTACATCTTGCCTCTGTCCTATAATGCTCTCCCCCTTCATATACAACAGAGCACCACTCCCCTACCTTTAAAGCCTTATTAAAATCAGATCTTCTCCAAGAGATTTTCCCTGATTGTTTTTTTTCCTCTACTCCCTTTCCTTCTGTGGAGCAGCTTGGTGTAGTGGATAGAGCAGGGGCCTGGGAGTCAAATGTTCATGGGTTCTAATCTATGTTCTGCCACTTGTCTGATGTATGACCTTGGGCAAGTCACTTCACTTCTCTGTGCCTCAGTTACCTCATCTGTAAAATGGGGATTGAGAATGTGAGCCCCGTGTGGGACAGGGACTATGTCCAACCTAATTTGCTTGTATCCACCACAGAGCTTAGTATAGTGCCAGGAACATAGTGTTTAACAAATGCCATTACTATTATAGTTATTAATTAGGCACTTGGCTCTGCACTCTTGAGAGACTGATAATCATTTTACCAGCAGTCCCACAACAGTTAAATGGTTCAGTGGATAGAGCATGGACCTAGGAGTCAGAAGGATCTGAGTTCTAACCCCACCTCTGTCATATGTCTGCTGGGTGACCTTGGACAAGTCACTTAACTTTTCTGGGCCTCAGTTACCTCATCTGTAAAGTGGGGATTAAGAGTGGCAGCCCCATTTGGAACAGGGACCTTGTCCAACCTGATTAACTTCTATCTTCCCCTGTGTTTAGAACAGTGCTTGGCACATAGTAAGTACTTAACAAGTATCATTATTAATTATGTATGCATCTGTACTTAACATTTATTTTAATTGTTGTCTCTCCTTCTAGACTGTAAGATCCTTGTGAGCAGGAAATGTGTCTATTAACTCTGTTATACTGTAGTCTCCCAAGTTCTTAGTACACTGCACTGCATGTGGTAAGCATCCAAAAAATTTCTTGAATGACTGACTGATTGAGAGAATACATAGGTTAGACCTGTTCCTATTACTGGAGAAGTAAACCTGCTCTTTGTTCTTGGTGGGTTCACAGTTTAAGGTGGAAAGAACACAGGGCTGAGAGAGAACATAGGTTCTAAATCCAGCTCCACCACCTGCCTGTTTGGGGATCTAGGACAAGTCACTGAACTTCTCTGTGCTTCAGCTTCATCATCCATTAAATGAGAGTTCAATACCTACTCTAATAGTTAGAAGGTGAACCTCATGTTGGACCGATGTGTGTGATCTGAATATCTAATTTGTACCTCAGTGCTTAATGCAGTGTTTAGTACATAGTAAGTGATCGATAAATACCACAGTCATTATTGTCATTATTACAAGTATTTGAAGTTTTGTACTACTTTAAGTTTTTGGAATTCAGAAATGTAATCTAAAATTGCCAGACAGCTCAGAGTGCTGAGAAACTCGCAATATTTCTAATTACAATAATGTGGCTTAACAGTAGTTTTATGCCTGAGAACAATATTAAAATGTGATTCTCTATGCCTAAATCCAACCACCCTTCTCAATAAGGGAGTAAATTGCTCACTTTGGCTTTTGCAGAGGCTGAATGACAAAACCCATAAATGGAATTTTGTTTATCAGACTGAAAAAGTGATCATTCAGTAGTCAAGGATTGAGGCATACTCTTAAACTATTCCATATAAAACTCTTGTTTTCTTCTGAACAAGTTTTGTGGACAGAATGTATTTCTAAATCTGTGCACAAAGAAGCATGAAAACTGTGCTTACTATGAATATAAGTAACTTCTGAACTATATAAGAGAGACTGGGAATTTCAGAGATTTAAAAGAAGTGCTGCTTGTTTAGGAAAAAAAAAAAATTCTTCCTTCAAAATACCAGAACCCCATCTGTTCTTCCCTTTTTTCTGAATCTGGCATAGTTCTCACCGCAAATAATTTTGTGTTGAAGGAAAGAATGTATAAAGGGATTCCATCCACTCTTCAACCCTTTCTCCATTTCTTCAATTGCATTTTAAAAAACTCAAGGTTGTTCATAACTGTGCATCCTAAATCACAATATTTATCAAAAATTAAGAGAACACCAAAGTACACGAGAAGAAACAGAATTGTTACTTATTCCAAATGGAGTTTGGAGTGGTCTTAAGACAGTTCATGATGTTCTCAAACTTTTTCAAATTTTAAAGAACCTGTAGAAAACAAGTTCTATAAATTAAAATTTAGCTTGTGGCAGAAAAGCAAATCATATTTGCTCCACGCTTATGGTTATTAGCAAGGTTTTCTAGTTGAATGCCGCTATTAGGATGTGAAGTCAGCCTGATTTTTTTTTAAGAGCACTTTGCATTTAAAAGTTTTTAGACGTGTGGAGAAAGAAAAGACTTTCTTCTTGTCATAAGGAGTCTCTAACACTGAGGCTTGAACTTCACCCTGGAAAAGCTAATTCCCTGTCTCTCAAAGTTTTTATTTGTAATATTTGAAAGATATTTTATTATCAGCCAGAGGTCTTAGGTCTCTGGCTCAAAGGATACCAACACATTCTTGTCCGGCAGGCACCTAGAAGGATCATTCTTTATGTTATGAGGAGTTGCAAGCCTTCACATGACGAATCTTTCTCATGGGGAGTAGTTATGTTAGTCAAGTGTCACTGTGAGAGGTCTTATATGTCTGCTGTTTGTAGTGCATCTGGAGGCAGATTCGGGGTTAGACTCAGTCACCCAGATGAACTAAAACATGAAATCTGATCACAGTTATTAGTACTCTGTTGAACAATACGCATGTCACACCTGAAATATTTAACACTGTTAATGAATAATTAATAGAGACTTCTTTATAAGTGCATACTGGTCAAAGGCATGAATCACACTTCTTATAATTGGTGACTACCATGACTGTCCCAAATTGAAATAAGTAATGTGCCAATTTATCTAATGTCAAATGACATGCAATTTCCTCACATTCCATAATGCTAGTGAGACTCAGAGGGCAGTGGACAGTGGCAACGGTTCATGAAATCATGATTTTACATTGGTAGCCCAATGTATCATAAAGTTTATTGAAAGCTGCTGCAAACCTTAAGTGCTGAAAATAGTATGTCAGTGAGGCGCTCCCCTTTAACACAGACTCAGTTCATGTCATTTATTTTTCCATCCCTTAGAATAAAGCATTCCACTCCACTTGATTCATTTTTTTAAATTTATTTTTCTTTTTGGCTGGCATTTTTTTATGGTAGTTATTAAGCACTTACTATGTATCAGGCACTGTAATAATAATAATAATAATAATGATAATGTTGGTATTTGTTAAGCGCTTACTATGTGCAGAGCACTGTTCTAAGCACTGGGGTAGATACAGGGTAATCAGGTTGTCCCACATGAGGCTCACAGTCTTCATCCCCATTTTTACAGATGAGGTAACTGAGGCACAGAGAAGTTAAGTGACTTGCCCAAGGTCACACAGCAGACAAGTGGCGGAGCCGGGTTTAGAACCCATGATCTCTGATTCCCAACCCCGTGCTCTTTCCACTAAGCCATGCTGCTTCTAATAATAATAATGGTGGTATTTGTTAAGCACTTACTATGTGCAAAGCACTGTTCTAAGCGCTGGGGGGATATAATGTGATCAAGCTGTCCCACATGGGGCTTTTAATCCCCATTTTA
Source organism: Ornithorhynchus anatinus (assembly GCF_004115215.2). Classification (NCBI taxonomy): domain Eukaryota; kingdom Metazoa; phylum Chordata; class Mammalia; order Monotremata; family Ornithorhynchidae; genus Ornithorhynchus; species Ornithorhynchus anatinus. The sequence continues at coordinate 87,357,899 of NC_041731.1, forward strand.
CAGATGAGGGAACTGAGGCACAGAGAAGGAAAGTGACTTGCCCAAAGTCATACAGCAGCATACAGCATAGAGAAGCAGCGTGGCGCAGTGGAAAGAGCACGGGCTTTGGAGTCAGGGCTCATGAGTTCGAATCCCAGCTCTGCCACTTGTCGGCTGTGTGACTGTGGGCAAGTCACTTAACTTCTCTGTGCCTCAGTTCCCTCATCTGTAAAATGGGGATTAAGACTGTGAGCCCCACGTGGGACAACCTGATTCCCCTATGTCTACCCCAGCGCTTAGAACAGTGCTCGGCACATAGTAAGCGCTTAACAAATACCAACATTATTAGATAGGTAGCAGATTAGAATTCAGGTCCTCTGACACTCAGTCCCATACTCTTTCTACTAATCCACACTGCTTCCCTAATTTATTTATAGTCGTTGTGCTCCTACCTTTGTGAGAATACAATAAAAGCAGAAGTCATGACCCTTTCTGTTGAGAAGCATACACCATAATGGGAGATACAGTGTGCAGCGTGGCCCAGTGGAAAAAATATGGGCCTGAGATTCAGCAGAGATGGAAGGAGCCAAGGAGACAGAAGACATAGGTTCTAATCCTGGCTCTGACAATTGTCTGCTGTGTGACCTTGGGTAACACCCTTAACTTTTCTGTGCTTCAGTTACCTCAACTGTAAAATGTGGCTTCAGTATCTGTTTCCCTGCTACTTAAACTGTGAGCCCATGTGGGACATATGTATATTTAGACCCATATGTGTATGTGTGTGTGTGTACACACATATGCATATGTGTGTGTGTGTGCACCCACACAGTCCAAGGGAAGTTTTCTCCCAACATTAGCACCAGTGGATGAGAAGGGCTGGCATTTGGTAATGTCAGTTTTTACTGGAGGATGGCGAGGGGAAGAAAGAGGGGTAGGGGAAAACAATTAGAGAACCAATTCCCATCTGCTTGTTCTCTTCCTCCTCCTCCCCATCACGGCCTCCACTAAGCTCTGCTGTTCCCAACCTGGCACCTGTGGTGCCCCTCAAGAAGTAGCTGCAGGTCCTAGCACAGCAGCCCAACATATCCCCACCCCTGTGTGTGCTCTCCCAGAATTTTAGCCATCCACGGCAATGTTTGGATTGTAGGACCTGGGTCTGCCGACCTGGGGGCTGCTTTGGATGCCCATAAGCATGGAGGCCAAGTGGTTCCCATCCTTTCCAGGGTCTCACAGCCCACTTAGTTACCCCTACGTCTCACTGCAGGTCAGCAGCATAAGCAAGGGAGGTCAGAAGATTGGTGATAACAGGTTGAGTTCACCCTGCCATGCCATCTTGGACATCATCTTGGCTCCTCGACCCCAGCTTCTTTCCAGCAGCCAGGGGGCAGGGTGGTCTAAACCACTTCCCATCTGGCTCTCTGCAGTCCTTTTTGCAAAAGAGGCAGAGCTCATGATGTTGCCCTAGGAGTACTGAATATAGGGATGGGCACCTATCCTCAAGAGCCAAACTTAATTTCTAGAAGAGCCTTAGTTTTCTCATGAGCCATAGTTTCTCAGTCCCTCATCTAGAGAAATCCTGGGCAGATTGTTTAATTTCAATGTTATGGGTGTGGACTTCCTTCTCTAGCAAAAGATGTAAAGAAAAGTTGGAGGGCAGTTGAAACTCTTGTGGAAACACCAACGGAGTAGTAATGGTATTTTTTTTTTAGCAGTGGTAATAATGTTTAATGCTTACTGAGTGCAGAGCAGTGTACTAAGCTCTGGAAGAGAGTACACAGATGATCTCATGGCACATTTTATGCATACAACTGGGAATTTAATTTCACTATGTAATGGGCAATTTGAAAATTCCACCCTTGGAAAACAATGTACATACCCAGTGGTTGCCTATCCACCTTCGCATGAAACAACTCCTCACTCATGGCTTCAAAGCTCTCTATCACCTTGCCCCCTCCTACCTCACCTCCCTTCTCTCCTTCTACAGCCCACCCGTACACTCCGCTCCTCTGCCGCTAACCTCTTCACGGTCCTTTGTTCTCACCTGTCCTGCTGTAAATCCCAGCCCACATCCTACCATTGACCTGGAATGCCCTCCCTCCTCACATCTGCCAAACTAACTCCCAAGCCCTACTGAGAGCTCACCTCCTCCAGGAGGCCTTCCCAGACTAAGCCCCCTTTCCCTCTGCCCTTCCTCCCTCCCCATTCCCCCTACTCCCTCCCTCTGCTCTTATCCCTTCCCCTTCCCACAGCACTTGTGCATATTTGTATATATTATTTATTATTCTATTTACTTTGTTAATGATGTGCATATATCTACGATTCTCTTTATCTTGATGGTATTGATGCCTGACTACTTGTTTTGTTTTGTTGTCTGTCTCCCACGTTAAGTCTGTGAGCCTGTTGTTGGGCAGGGACTATATCGATCTGTTGCCAAATTGTACATTCCAAGCACTTAGTTCAGTGATCTCCACGTAGTAAGTGCTCAATAAATATGATTGAATGAATGAATGAATATTGTATCCATACAATCTATGGAGTGAAGGGGGTGGAAGCTAGATTGCAGGGCTCAGTGAGAGAATTAGAGGAGATGAAGAGGAGCCCAGGAGGGAAGACAATTTGCTTAATAAGCTTGGAAAAGAATGTTGGGAGGAAGATGGAGCAATAACTGGAGGGTACCATGGAGTCACTGAAGAGTTTCTTCAGGATAGACAAATGAGCACGTTTGAAGTGTCACTCCCATTCATTGAGCTTACAAATTATTCCCTTTAAAGAAACACAATATCTCTAGTGAGTTTGGCAGTTCAAAAGTGTATAGGGCTGCTTTCCAATGTGCTACTTCATGAGACAAAATTAAGGAGAAACGTTTATGTGTTCATATTTTATTTAGCCAACAGAGAAATTGGCTAAAGAATTTTATTCTTCAATGGTTCCTACTCTTCTGCGGGAAAGGCAAGTGAAAGTAAAATATTTAGATGATAGTGGAGCAAAACAGATGGCATTTCTGAGAGTGTAATGTGTGAGTGTCTACAACTGTCAGCTGTTATTTTCTAAGCTCAGATTCCCTGGGAAAATGAGAATAATTTCTGAGGTTTTTAGCAGTCTCATTCCTAGTGTTATGAATGTGACTGGAGAGTCCAGATGATGATTTTCCAGAGTGCATATATATTTTAATATTGTAACAAAGTAAAAGGAATTCTATACTTGTCAATTACCAAGACAGACTTGGAATTGTGTCCCTTAAAGCTAATATCAAGAATTTCTAATTCTGATCAATTAAATGGGAGACTGCAGGGAAAAACAGGGCTATCAAAAGAGATATTACATGTCTTAGGCAAATCAAGGTAAAATGCTGGGTTTAGCATTCTCTAGTCATAAGACTTTATTGCATCAACATAAATTTAAATTACTATTAAGCTTAATGGTAGCACCACAAAGACCATAAAAGGTAGACATTACACTAAATCTCCCTAACATTTACACCTAAATGTTACTAATTAAACCTTGAACTATTTAACCCAGTTGCTGCACAAGTAGATTAGGAGCCCTGATTTCTAATTAACTCCATAAAGGACTCTAGTGGTTAACACTACTGTATGAGTTAATGAGCACACCCCATGAGTAGACCATCCATGAAAAATAACACAGTACCACAGACACTTTTACCAACCGACTCTTCTCTCAACCTGTGTAGCTTTAATAATGAGAATAGTAAAATGTTTAAAACATGGCACTCCTTATTTATCTCCATCTCCACCCGTTGTCTATAGCTTTGGGTTCAAGATGTTTTGAAAGGCCATTGGAATCCATACCAAATGAAAACTGATTTCTGTGGAAGAGTTTGGATCACCACATTTGTTCTCTCCAGAAAATGGGCCCCAAGTTATTAGCTTCAGGATCTGAGCATCTCGGTTGGGGAAGTGATGTAGGCATGGAAAGGTTGTTTGGTTGAAAAGGAAATGGAACTGGGAGGCACAGGGTTCTAAAACCCAGTTTGGCCTTACCATACACAAATCACTAAATGTTTCTGTGCTTCAGTTTTCTCATCTACAAAATAAGCAAAACATTACCTGCTTCTCCCTAAATCACAGGGATTTACACAAAATATAATAAGTAATGAGGAACTCTTCAAAATCAGTGGACTCATAGTACTAAGCCATTCAATAGTAGCAGTAACAGCTGTACAAGAAAGATATTTTGAATGTCTCCCTCTATGTGAGTGTTCTTCTGATGACTGTGGACATTTATTGATCATCCATGAGGGACTCATCACATCCCCCTTTAACAGAGGGGAGGAGATTCTGTACCCTTGCGCTCCTGCAGGGGAAAAAAATGATCAGCAATGGTGATGATGAAATATGAGTACCTTCAAAAAAGAAAAATATATTAACAAAATGTTTAAATAATCAATTTCCTATATTATATAAAAAAGTTCCCTGACAAGTGCTAAGGAAATGAATTATAAACAGGTCGTGGAGTGCAGTGCATAGAGGAAAAACTATGAATAAAACTCCACAGGAATTTCATATGGTAACATGAAAAGTTTCCCCCAGAATTTCCATTTCTAACACAATAATTACATAGTTTGGGCACAAAATTGTAGGCAACCTTTGAGAAATCAAAAAGCAGGGGAACAGTAACTCACAATACCTCTTCAAATCTCAAAGCATTTAAATGTAGAGTTTGATGTTTGCAATAGTACTCTCCACATAATAAATATGATGGATAGCTTGATTGAAATAATCCTGAGAGAGAAGAGCTTTGTCCTGGAGAGGCATCAGGTCTGGCAGCCCTGGAGTTGATCTCAACCCAGTCCATGGGTTTTGGGGCTTAGCAAATTGGCCAAAGGAAAGTTGTAGATTTGGAGGGTAGTCCTGGCACACTTTCAGTGGTAATGGCTGGGGTTGAAAAACTGAAAACAGGAGTGGGAATCAAATTTTTCTCCACCTTTGAGTGGCTAAATGCCTGCAGCTGGCACTGGGAGAGACTTCGAAAATATTGTTGTTTTCATATACTTGATTGATTTGACTATGCACTGCACCCATTTTCCATAACATCCCCCTTGCAGTGAGTGTGGCCAGGCACAGGGACCAGACACAGAAGAGTGGATGACTCATATAAAGCCATCACCATCACCACAGAACCACTCAAATACAAGTCCTCCTTGGTGGAAGGACACACATTTCCCCTCTTAATTGTTGGTATGGGGTATGATCATTGCTAATACTCATCACAAGGGACCAGATAACATATATTAATATATTTTCATAGTCAAAATGAGGAAGGAATCCTCCCTAAGACACTCACACTCTTGAATTGCATGCTTACCGTCTGCAGAGCACTGTATTAAGAACTTAGAAGAATACAATAGAATTGGCAGCTACGGTCCCTGTCCTCAATGAGTTCACAGTAGGAGAGACAAAGTAAAGTAAATTATAGGTAGGGGAAGCAACCAGCTGTTAGAATATGTACATAAATGCCGTGGGGAGAGGGGGTAGGGTGTGTACTTAAGTGTTCAGTGGATATGGACCCAAGTGCATATGTGACACCTTAGGGAGGAAAAATAGGGTGGGGAGATGAGGTTAGTCAGGGAAGGCTTCTGGAGACTTCTTCACCACCTTAGACCTTGCCATGCCTGATTACAATATATAACCAATAACTCAATCCAGTTCTTAAATGCCTTGACTTTCCCATGTCCTCTCAGTCCTCTCCTTCTAATAAGCTCATCCCTGTCACTCTCTCCCAACAACCCCTAATCACCTTCTCCCCATCCTGCCCCACCCAACTCTGTTCTGCCAAACTCCTCCCCACTGCTCATGTTGTGCTCTTCCCCTGCCCCATCCTTTTTCCTCTTACCCAGCACCATCCCGCATCAGCCTCCTGCCATGCTGGCCCCAACCAGCTCACTCTCATCCAACTCCTCTCTACTCCTGGAGCCATCCCCTCCCTCAGTACCAGCTTCACAACCTCAGCCGGGTGTGGCCTGTGGAAGACTAATGACAATAATAGTCGTATTGGTTAAGTATTTACTAAGTGCTGTGGTAGATGCAAAACAATCAGGTTCCATATGGAACTCCAGCTCCACTATAGGAAAAATTCCCCTTCACTCTTCAAATAGTCCTGACCCAGCTACTACTTCTCACTATTGCTGAAACCTGGTTCCCCTCAAATGACACTGTAAACTCTTTGTGTACAAGATTGCAGCTATCAACCCTACTATATTGAACTTTCCCAACAGCTTAGTACAGTGCTCTGCCCAATATAAGTGCTCAAAAAATATGATTGACTGATTGAGATGTGATTTTAGTAGTGCTCTGAAGATGAGAGTGGTGGTCTCTCAGATATGAATGGGAAGGTAGTTCAATCATTCATTCAATTGTATTTATTGGGCACTACTGGATGCAAAGCACTGTACAAAGTGCTTGGGGGAGTACAATATAAAAATGAACAGACGCATGCCCTGCCCATAATGAGTTTCCAGTCTAGAGATGAGGTTACAGTCTAGATCAATCAATGAATTGTATTTACTGAGCACTTACTGTGTGCAGAATAATAACTGTGGCATTTGTTAAGCACTGTACTAAGCCCTGGGGTGGATAGATGCCAATCATGTTGGACACGGACCCTGTCCCACGTGGGGCTCACAGTCTCAATCCCCATTTTGCAGATGAGGTAACTGAGATGCAGAGAAGTGAAATGACACTTTCAAAGTCACAGAGCAGTCATTGGTGGAACTGGGATTAAAACTCAAAACCATCTGACTTCCAGGCCCATGTTCTATCCACTACACCATGCTTCTCCAAATACTATACTAAGTGCTTGAAAGCATACAATATAACAGTTGCTAGTCACATTCCCTGCCCACAATGATCTCACAGTCTAGAGGGGTAGCTAGTCATTAATATAAATAAATTACAGATATGTACATAAGTGCTGAGAGGTTGAATAAAGGGAGAAAATCAAAAAAACACAGAAGGGAGTGGGAAAAGAGGAAATGAAGGCTTAATCAGAGAAGATGTCTTGGAGATGTGCCTTCAATAAGGCTTTGAAAGTGAGAGAATAATTGTCTGACATTCCAGGCCAGAGGCAGAATGTGCATAAGAGGTCAGCAGAGAGATAGACAAGATTGAGATACAGTGAATAGGTTTGCAATGGAGGAGCAAAGTATGTGGGCTGGGTTCTAATAGGAGAGCTCTGAGGTGAGGTAGAAAGGAGCAAGGTAATTGAGTGCTTTAAAGCCAATGGTAGGGACTTTCTGTTTGATGAGGAAGTGGATGGGCAACCACTAGAGGTTCTTGAGGAGTGGAGAAACATACTGAATGTTTTTGTAGAAAAATTATCCTGGCAACAGAGTGAAATGGGAACTGGAGTGGGGAGAGACAGGAGGCAAGGAGGTCGGCAGGGAGGCTCATACAGTAATCAAAGCAGGATAGGATAAGTTCCACACCAGAGGGAGGATGTGAGCAAGGGCTTGACAGTGAGAAAGATGAGTGTGACAGAGTACGTAGCTTGGTTTTAGAGCTGTAGTGTGAAAGGAGCAGGGATAGATAGCAAGAATAGAGAAATAGTGGGTTCTAACCTCAGCTCCATCACTTGTCTGTTATCTAACCTTGGCCAAGTTACTTAATGTTTCTGTGCCTCTGTTATCTCATCTGTAAAATACTGAGAGCCCCATGTGGGACATAGACTGTATAATAATGATGGTATCTGTTAAATGCTTACTATGTGCCAAGCACTGTTCTAAGCACTGGAGTAGATACAAGGTAATCAAGTTGTCCTACATGGAGCTCACAGTCTTCATCTACATTTTACAGATGAGGTAACTGAGGCACAGAGAAGTTAAGTGGCTTGCCCAAAGTCACAAAGCTGACAGGTGGCAGAATCAGGATTAGAACCCACAACCTCTGACTCCCAAGCCCGTGCTCTTTCCACTAAGTCACGCTGCTTCTCTATCCAACTTAATTATCTTGTTTATCGTGCCTGGCACATAGTAACTGCTTAACAAATACCATAAAAATGATGATTAGTAATAGCCAATGGTGAGAACTTTTCTTTTTTGTGGAGATGGATGGGCAACCACTAATGTTGTCTATCTAGGAAGCATCTTTTTAAAATCAAACAACACTGCTACTTCCCACGTGGAAGCTGGTAGGGTAATTAAAGTAATCTTTCAGAAAGGTTAGAAGTCTTATCACAGTTACAGGAATCCCACAAACTCTGATTTCTGCCCAAATCTGATTCTTTGACTACATATTCTTATATTCTTAAATCAGAAATCTTATTCTGATTTCTTTGACTACATATTCTAGATGGTCCAGTGCACATTGCAGTCAAATATCCTCTCAATACCTGTCACTCATGGTCACCAGAAGTTAACTTAGAGAAGCAGCGTGGCTCACTGGAAAGAGCACGGGCTTTGGAGTCAGAGGTCATGGGTTCGAACCCCGGCTCTACCACTTGTCAGCTGTGTGACTTTGGGCAAGTCACTTAACTTCTCGGTGCCTCAGTTACCTCATCTGTAAAATGGGGATTAAGAGTGTGAGCCCCACGTGGGACAACCTGATTCCCCTGTGTCTACCCCAGCGCTTAGAACAGTGCTCGGCACATAGTAAGCGCTTAACAAATACCAACATTATTATTATTATTATTAACTGGTGTAAAGACAGCCTCTGTTTATGAATGTCTAAACTATCAGCTCACTGTGGGCAGGGAATGGGTCTACCAACTCTGTTATATTGATACATATGGCATTCTCCTTAAGTGCTTAATACAGTGCTCTACACACAGTAATTGCTCAATTAATACGATTGATTTGATGGATTGAATGTCAAGATTCCTGTTTTGCTTTAAAAATTATGTAAAACTGTGGGAAACCTAAAATCGTGGCATCTTTTAAAATTTACATCTCCATGGTGTTTTGAAATACATTAATATGAATTACAATAAATACATTCATTCATTCAATAGTATTTATTGAGCGCTTACTATGTGCAGAGCACTGTACTAAGCGCTTGGAATGAACAAGTCGGCAACAGATAGAGACAGTCCCTGCCATTTGACAGGCTTATAGTCTAATCGGGGGAGACAGACAAGAACAATGACAATAAATAGAGTCAAGGGGAAGAACAGCTCGTAAAAACAATGGCAACTAAATAGAATCAAGGCGATGTACATTTCATTAACAAAATAAATAGGGTAATGAAAATATATACAGTTGAGCAGACGAGTACAGTGCTGAGGGGATGGGAAGGGAGAGGGGGAGGAGCAGAGGGAAATGGAGGAAAAGAGGGTTAAGCTGCAGAGAGGTGAAGGGGGGGCGGTAGAGGGAGTAGAGGGAGAAGGGGAGCTCAGTGTGGGAAGGCCTCTTGGAGGAGGTGAGTTTTAAGTAGGGTTTTGAAGAAGGGAAGAGAATTAGTTTGGCGGAGGTGAGGAGGGAGGGGGTTCCAGGACTGCGGGAAGACGTGGTCCAGGGGTCGATGGTGGGATAGGCGAGACCGAGGGACGGTGAGGAGGTGGGCGGCAGAGGAGCGGAGCGTGCGGGGTGGGCATTAGAAAGAGAGAAGGGAGGAGAGGTAGGAAGGGGCAAGGTGATGTAGAGCCTTGAAGCCTAGAGTGAGGAGTTTTTGTTTGGAGTGGAGGTTGATAGGCAACCACTGGAGGTGTTTAAGAAGGGGAGTGACATGCCCAGAGGATTTCTGCAGGAAGATGAACCGGGCAGCAGAGTGAAGAATAGACTGGAGCGGGGCGAGAGAGGTGGAAGGGAGATCAGAGAGAAGGCTGACACAGTAGTCTAGCCAGGTGGTGAGCACCACCTGACCTACTAAAGAATTTGGTTGTATTCACTTTCTGCGCCAACAAAGAGATCACTTATATAAATTGGTCCTGCAGTTTTGAGTAAATTGATTTATATTTGCTCAAAAAATAATTGATATTCAACTAGAAGCAGTTTTGTGACCATTTCTTAAATCGAGTCATCGAACAATTATCTTGTATTTGAATGTCACTGCAAGTCTATGCCTCAGAGAATATTGGAAATCATTTATAGGCTGGAGGTCATCTTGGCTTATATTAGCTGTATACTAATATAAGTATATAGTGCCTTTCTGATATTCAGTTTGAATATAGAAACACTGTGACTGTTGCTTTTCAAAGAAGCTTTATAATTGACTTAAATTAATTTTCCCCAGCCTAGAAGGTTTATTTTGGAATGCTCATCCTTCTACATATATTTGATCTTGCCTTGGTTAATCCTAAATTTATTTTTTTTTAACTGGTAACTCAAAGAATAGTTTGTACCCCTGACTCCGAGCCATTTCCTGTCTAGTGAATGTGCAACAGCTGGCTGCATTTACAGTATCAGGGACAGAGAACCACAATCCATCTACAGCAGCAACAGCTGATGGCAGTAATGGTACAGTAGTAATGGAGCCTTGATGTAATGGTCAGTGGCAGGAATTTCTTTGAAGGGCAAAGTGGAAGATCCACTTGACTAATGTAATGAATTTCTTCTGAAGATACCTAAATCCCAATGCAGTGGAAGGATTTCCTGTGTAATGGAATATGACTAGATGAAACCTTAAATGGCCATGCTGCTTCTCAGCCTTATGGGGTTCCCAGTCTGAGTAGGCAGGAAACCCAGGGTTTTACATTTACCAAATCTATTGGCCTGTATTTTCCTAAGCATTTAGTTCAGTGCTCTGCCCACAGTAAGTGTTGAATAAATAACATTTATTTTTTTTAATGGTCTCCAGAAAGAGAGATTCAATTAATTCAATTCCAAACCTAGCATATAATAATTTTCATGCTAAGGAAATTTTCTACCATGTCTTAAGGTAATTAGCCTGGACAAAATTGTGCTATAGTAACCTATCATGATTCCTTAATAATGTTGGTATTTGTTAAGCGCTTACTATGTGCCGAGCACTGTTCTAAGCGCTGGGGTAGACATAGGGGAATCAGGTTGTCCCACATGGGGCTCACAGTCTTAATCCCCATTTTACAGATGAGGGAACTGAGGCACGGAGAAGTTAAGTGACTTGCCCACAGTCACACAGCCAAGTGGCAGAGCTGGGATTCGAACTCATGAGCCCTGACTCCAAAGCCCGTGTTCTTTCCACTGAGCCACGCTGCTTCTCCTTCATACTTGTTGTTAGGTGGGTGCTAATAACCCCATCTAAGAAAAGAAAGTTAAAAGAAAGCAGAAAAAGAAACTAATGAACAGTGTAAAATGTACTTAGAAAATTATTTACCCTGAAGGGTATCTGTAAGGGCTAAGGTACAGGAATAAATGTTAGACTATTAAATTAAACAGAAATAATATTTGAAAACTTGCAAAAATTTTTGGAAAGTGATCAAACATCGCACTCTTGTTTACTTACCTTGCTATATGCCTCATTTAACACAAATCTATTACTTAAACCAATACTTTCCTGGTCAAATATATCCTCCACACAAACATATGGAGATGTTGGTAAGTGTATATAAACTGGACCACACCCTTACCAATCGACCTAGCATCCCTCTGTAGTTATCCATCTTCAAGAGCTGAATTTGTTGTTAGAGATCTGATAGTTCCAATTCTGAGCCCATTCTTAAACCTCACTGCCAGCATCGCTGTGCGTATGACTTTTACTCTTTGGCTTTCTCCCCATGAGATACAGCAATGAAGCATTTTTGACAATGGAAACTATAATTTGATGAATTATTTCAACCAGGAGAAGCCGCGGTGCACAACTTATGTTCTTGTCTCCAACTCAAACATCAGTTGTCATTCAGCTAGTGGCAGCACTAACTCAGAATGTCTGGCCAAGCAGGTGGGCATTGATATATATAAATAAAAGTACTGACTGACAGGAAGAAAATACTGAGGATAAGTTATCAGTGTGAGGGGAAAAACATATTTCAATTTGATTGGTCAAAATGAATGTTAGCTTAGGGATGGTGCAGTGTAAAAATAACTGGAAACAATTGCAGTTATTGAAATGCAATTACAGCAGGATTTTTAGAAGGAATTTTTTCCCACCAATTTATTGTCCTGAGTGCTTATGTTGTACAGAGCACTATACTAAGTGGTTGGGAGAATACAGTAGACTTACTGATCTCTGACCCCAAGGAGCCCACAATCTTTCTGAGTAAACAGACATTAGAGTTAATCAGTCAGTAGGTTTGCTGCGTATAACACTCTAGAAATGAAGATATGATTTTTTTTCATTTTCTGTGACCAAATTTTCTTCAGTGCCAACACTAAAATTTGATGCTTTTCAAGTGTGTTTCCATTTCTTATAGAAGAGGGACTCTGAACCGTGATGTGGGACAACAGGAAAAAACGTCCTCATTTACAAGTAAAGCACAATTTTTTTCTTCTTGAGATGAAAAACAAGTAGAATAGGAGCAGAGTGTAGAGGAGAATGAGGAAAATTAAAGCAAGTCCTGATGAGGATTCTGAGACTATTTAAGAAGCATTAACTCTCTTGCCAAGTGAGGTAAAAGTTCACAAAGAACCTATATATGTTTATTAGTATATCATTCATTATATCTTATATCATTATGAAAACTCTTTTATCCTGGATCATGCTTGCATACCATATAAAATACATATATATTATATTATATCTCAATCAATGAGGCCTTTATTTTTCCTTAGGATCCATGATAGTTCAACTAAGGTAGGGTTTTTTCCCTTTGAAAATGAGGACATTCAGTGTAAAATGTATTCCTTCAAACTTGAATTATTTCTCAACAAGTGTACCCTATATCGTCTAGGAAATTTTAAACTCTCATACTTATCTATAATACTATTGCTTTTTAAACCCTATGCACACAGACCCAATCATACATACACATACGCTTTTTTTTTCAAAATGATGCTACTGATGGTGACATCCTATACTTCTATTCAAGTGTAGTTTAAAGTCTGACTTTTGTCCTTTAAACTTGGTGACTTGGTGAAAAAAGTTCTATTTTCAATAGAATAGTTATATTACAGAAATGAAATTAGAAGCAAAGATGCTAAGGAAAAGAATAAAGCCAACAAACTGCCTACATTCTTATTGTCATTGTTGATTGAGAAATGACAACTGTAATGTACTTAATGAGTAAAAATTATGAAACATCATTTTGTTATCTTATTGTTTTCAAAGGTATGGCTATAATCAAATTAATAGAATATGTAAATCCTTCTGATCAACAAAAGATTAACAGATCATACCATCACACAGTATGAAAAATAAAGCTATATACAATCTCTGTTTTAGAAAATTGAATTTTGCTAGTTGAGAGAGTGATATATTTTATAGCTGAGAAAGCATCATAGCTGGCCAGTTCTGAGAAGCAATCGATGAAACGGTCACTCAGAACAATGTTGTAATCATCGGCAGCAGATTCCAAACCCATAGTTTAATAAAGCAGCATGAAAAGCATGTAATGTTATGGCATTTCATGGACTTTGGTATTTAGGGTCTTTTTCAGATTTGGAGAAGAAGGGGAATCCTTCATTTTTGAAGTTATGCTACTGATAGTAGTGTCCTCAGCATCTGTGCAAGTGGCTGGGAAGACTGATGCATTCCATGCTACATTGTTTGCATTTAAAGATAGATCCTTACTGCATTAGATTTCTTCTAGATCTGCATCTGCCTCCAAGCCTGCTTTCTGGTAACCTAATTTTCAAGAAATGCTTGCTCACAAAGCCCTCCCTACCCTAATAGCTGTCTTCATTGGAGTCCTCTCCTATCATGCACTCTTTGGGACTGTCCTTGACTACATGCCTTTGAATAATTTAGACTCATTTGGCTTATATGGGCCCCTTCTAGTTCACCATAAAACCAATCCTTAAGCATCCTGCTGTTGTACATTCTCCTCACATGCACTGCCCAGCAGAATTCAGTGATCTGAACATTATTTCAGTGTTGGTGAGCTGAGTGCATTCCAGGATCTCATTAATGGTAATCTTAGAAACAAATTATGTGATCGTGAGATAAAATTCATAATATTCAGAAATTTAAAAAATATATATTTTAATGGTCTGAACATTTTTTTAAGGAATGTACTAGCCCTGACATTACAAACTATTCTTGTGGAACCCAGAATCAGGAGCAGGACAGCAAGTAGGAAATACCCTTCTCTATTTACCTTTTTTTCTGTCTCATGTCTCTACACTGATCCAGACTAGGAAATGTGACTTCTAGGGAATTATAATTTCCTTGCAAGTGCCATCAAGTTGTAGCGACTCCATGGGCTCACCCTCTTCAGAACATCCCATCTTCTGTTATAAAGTCGCTCAAGTATGTGCATCCACAGAGTTTTCTAGTTTTCTTAGTAAAGATAGGGAAGTGTTTTATACCATTGCCTTCTTCCATTTAGTAAAAACATGAGTCTCTGCCATTGCCTCTGTTCAACGTTATGGTCACTTTATCATCCACCTTTGACTCTTTCCCATGCCTCTGCTGCCCAGCACAGGTGAATCGACTCTGGCATTTCGGCTTAGACCTTTCCATAATGGGTAACTCTATATGGCATACCTCTAAGCTTCATCAGAGTACCCACAGATTCCCGCCACGTTAAGGTGTCGCCTCATAGGAGAGATCATGCCTCCACATATCTTTAAATTATGTTTTGTTTTCCCACACTTGGATTGTATTTGATAAACATCTATGTTACGAAAACTGTTCACCGATAGTTTGTACACTGAAAGTGAGAGTCTCACTCAATGACTGTGCTTTAGACAACAGAAGGGCAGTAAGGAGGGTAAGCCATCTTTCTTTCTCAGGTGTCTATTCAATGTTCAGGGACAGAAAAGAGGGCATTGGACAAGACCAGGGTACCTAGTACCTGGCTTCCTGGCTGGTGCATAGTGCAGAGGATAAGCCTTCAATCTCTACAAGTGTCAGGTGCATGTTGTAACCCTCTAACCAGAAAATTGTGTGCTAATGGGAATTCATAGAATCAATCAGTATTATTTACTGAGAGCTTATTGTGTGCAGATCACTGTACTAAGCACTTGGGAGACCGCATATTTTGAGGTTCCTTGAAGCACATAGGCTGGCCAAATGTGAAGACCTTGTTCCTCTCAAGGCAACCTAATCACTGTACCTTATTCTTGTCTCCCTCACCTCTGCCGACTTATTCATATCTTTCTCCCTGTCAGGAATTTCCTTCCCTTTCACTTAGACCAGACCACTACTTGCCCCATCTTCAAAGCTCTTTTTCAATCACACCAATCAAGAGAAGAAGCAGCATGGCATAGTGAATAGAGCACAGGCCTGGAAGTCAGAAGAACCTGAGTTCTAATCCTGACTGCTACTTGTCTGCTGTGTGACCTTGGGCAAATCACTTCACTTCTCTGTGCCTCAGTTACCTCATCTGTAAAATGGAGATGAAGACTGTGACCCCCAGTGTGGGACATGGACTGTATTCAACTTGATTGGCTTGTATCTTCCTCAGCGTTTAGTACACTGCCCACAAGCTCCGTGTGGGCAGGGAATGCATTTGCTTATTGTTATATTGTACTCTCGCAAGCGCTTAGTAGTGTTCTTTGCACACAGTAACTGCTCAACAAATATGATTGAATGAATGGCACCTCATATGCACCTAACAAATATTAAAAAAATCAATTTTATTTATTGAGCACTTACTGTGTACTGAGCACTGTACTAAGGACTTGAGTGACTTTAATATAACAGAGTTGGTAGACATGGTCTCTGTCCACAGTGAGTTTACAGTTTAGAGGGATGAACCTCTTAGAGTAGTCTCTCACCTCCCCCACTATACGATAAATGATATTTATGGAGCGCTCACTGTGTGCAGAACATTGTACTAACTGCGTGGGAGAGTACAATAAAATCGAGTTGGTAGACATGTTCTTTGCCCACAATGAATTTACGGTTTACAGGAGCAGACATTAAAATGAATAAATAACCCATTGATATGTGCATAAGTGCTGTGGGGCTCAAAGTGGGGCCAATAGCAAATGCCCAAAGGGCACAGATCCAACTGCATTTAGACTGTAAGCTCATTGTGGGCAGGGAACATGTCTGCCAACTCTGCTGTATTGTACTCTTCCAAGCCCTTAGTATGGTAGTCTGCATATTGTAAGTGTTTATTATATATTAGTGTTGATGATGATGCATAAGAGAGGGAGTCAGGGAAAAGGAAGTTTAATCATGGATGGCCTTTTAAGTTCATCATGGGGAAGGAAGGTATCTACCAACTCAGAATGTATTAAGCACTCCTGGCCTAGTGGAAAGAGTTTTTATACTCCAAACCAGCATTCCCAACCAACTGGGTAACCCCTCCCCACTGAGGCATGAGTATAAATATATTTATTTTCAACTGCTACCTCTTCCCTGTCATTTAACTTAGTGCATGTCTTCCTATTAGATACTCACCTAATCCTTACCACACTTGTGTACACATTCTAATGCTCTGTTGCTTCCCCTTGTCTTGTCTTATCCTGTCAAGTTGTCTCTGACCTATAGAGACACCATGGACACATCTCTCCTAGAATGCCCCACCTCCATCTGCAATCATTCTGGTAGTATATCCAAAGTTTTTTAGGTAAAAATACAGAAGCGGTTTACCATTGCTCCTTTCCATGTGGTAAACTTGAATCTCCGCCCTCGACTCTCTCCCATGCCACTGCTGCCCATCACAGGGGAGATTAGGCTTGTAGCAGATTGCTTTCCACTTGCTAGCCACTGGCCAAGCTAGGAATGGAATGGGTATGGAATGGGTTCTTGACTCTCCCTCCCATAGAGAAGCAGCGTGGCTCAGTGGAAAGAGCACGGGCTTTGGAGTCAGAGATCATGAGTTAATAATAATAATAATAATGTTGGTATTTGTTAAGCGCTTACTATGTGCAGAGCACTGTTCTAAGCACTGGGGTAGATACAGGGTAATCAGGTTGTCCCACGTGAGGCTCACAGTTAATCCCCATATTACAGATGAGGTAACTGAGGCACAGAGAAGTTAAGTGACTTGCCCATAGTCACACAGCTGCCAAGTGGCAGAGCCGGGAGTCAAACTCATGACCTCTGACTCCTAAGAGACTGGTAGAGTACTGGAAACTCTTCAAGTACTACCCTGAGAGGAGGACACGTTGTACACCGGCAGAAATTCTGTTCAGCCTACAGGGGGATCAGCAATACTGTTCAACAGCATATAAAACCTTGAGCATTGTCCCAGGGTCACTTGAACAGGCCATCCAGCCTGATATTTGGTCTCAAATAGGTATCATAATGGGTTGCTTGCCCGTAGTTGCTTCCCCTACCTGTAATTTAAAGTCTGTCTCTTTCACTAGACCATAAGGTCCTTTAGGGCAGGAGTCTTGTCTACCTACTCTGTTTTACTCTGCCAAGTGTTTAGTACAGTGCTTTGCACACAATAGGTGCTCAATTAAATCCTATAAATTGATTTCCCAGCCCCCGGTTGAAGTTGTATGGCCTGATGAAGTGTAATCTTACCTATCTGATGATGGCCATGCCCCAAATGTCTTTGTTCTTTCCAAGCCTAACCCACCTGTATCACTCTTGATTCTCCTGCCTCCTTCCCTTCTCTCAAACTGTTCTTCAGGCTTGAAACTCCCTTCCTCACTTCACCAGGCAGAATTATAATTATAATTCTATTTATTCTTATTAATGATGTGTATATATCTATAATTCCATTTATTCATTCATTCATTCATTCAATAGTATTTATTGAGCACTTACTATGTGCAGAGCACTGTACTAAGCGCTTGGAATGAACAAGTCAGCAACAGATAGAGACAGTTCCTGCCGTTTGACGGGCTTACAGTCTAATCGGGGGAGACGGACAGACGAGAACGATGGCAATAAATAGAGTCAAAGGGAAGAACATCTCGTAAAAACAATGGCAACTAAATAGAATCAAGGCGATGTACAATTCATTAACAAAATAAATAAGGTAATGGAAATATATACATTTATTTATAATGATGCTACTGATGCCTGTTTACTTGTTTTGAAGTCTGTCTCCCCCTTTTAGACTGTCAGCCCGTTGTGGTCAGGGATTGTCTCTTTTGCTGAATTATACTTCCCAATGCTTAGTACAGTGCTCTGCCCACAGTAAACACTCAATAAATACAATTGAATGAATGAATGACCACAACTCTCTCCTAGTTCAAATCCCTCCTAAAATCCCACCTCCCAGAACCCTGAACCAGATAATCGCTCCAGCCAATTCTCACACATGTGAACTTAATATGTACATCCTCCTTAGTACTCAAGCATATATCTGCTCAGTTTATTTATTTTGACCACTCTAGTATGTAAAGCTTGGCTTAGTGGGAAGAACGTAGGCTTGAGAGTCAAAGGTCATGGGTTCTAATCCCAGCTCCACCACTTGTCAGTTGTGTGTCTTTGGGCAAGTCACTTAACTTCTCTGTGACTCAGTTACCTCATCTATAAAATGCTGATTAAGACTGTAAGCCCCACGTGTCATAAGCTGATAACCTTGTATCTATCCCAGTACTTAGAACAGTGATTGGCACATAGTAATCACTTAAATACCATCATCATCATTTTAATGTTTCTCTCCTAAATATTTATGTCCCAGTAGTAATGATATTAATCATTATCATCATAAGTACTTTCTGTGTCCCAATCACTTTAACTACTTGAGGAGGTACAGGATAATCAAATATAGTGTCCATTCTACCCAGGGATCACAACCTTAATGGGGATCTATATTTGATCTCTATTTTACGTATGAGGAAAATCAGGCACAGAGTATTAAGTAACTTAGCCAAGATCACACAGCAAATATGTGGCAGAGCAAAGGTAAGCACATGGGTTTCCTGACTTCCAGTCTTGTCCTCTCTCTGCAAGGCTATGCTGCTTCTCTTCCAGAAAATATATTGTTTCATTATTCTGTATTTCTCCAGCATCTGGTAAAATATATTGCACCAAAAGGGTTTTCAGTAAATATTGCTTCTATTAGTATATAATTCAATTCAATATTAGACATTTCCAGAAGGCTAGTCAGATATCCCCTCAGCTTCTGATATGGATTTTCATCTCTTCTACCTACAAGATGGTGAGCTTTCATCACACTGAACCTCTCTGTGTCTCATAAGGTGACCTAAGATAAAAATACAAGTCAACTAATAAGGGGATTTTGTAAATTAAGATGCTATTTAAATGTCTTACAATAATCTCACTTGTCTCATGAGGAGAAGGAGTTCAGCATATGATCTTGCACCCAGGAGTCTTGCCTAGTGATTTCATTTTATGGAATAGTGTTATCCTCCAGTTATATTAAACTTCAAAGTTCTCGCTTGTTTTTCTAACTCATATCACACTTGATTGAATTATGTAGAAGCAGAGTGGCTTAGTGCATACAGCAAGAGCTTTGGAGTCAGAGGTCATGGGTTCTAATTCTGGCTTCGCCACTTGTCAGCTGTGTGACTTTTGGAAAGTCACTTAACTTCTCTGTGCCTCGGTTACCTCATCTGTAAAATGGGGATTAAGACAGTGAGCTCCATGTGGGACAACCTGATTACCTTGTATCTATCCCAGTGCTTAAAACAGTGTTTGGCACATAGTAAGCGCTTAACAAATATCATTAGCATCATCTAAATGCATCTGTTAAAAAAAAAAAGTAATTGACCCTTAGTGAAGTAACTGTAATAAGAGGCAGAACCTGAGGAGGGTGTTTGTTTTTTTTTTTATGAAGCAGGTTCAATCATTTGAATGTGATACGATCACTTCGTGTTACATCTCTAAAATATCTAAATTTTGTCAATGGTATTTAAGTATACTTACTATGTGCAGACCACTGTAGTAAGACCTTGGGAGAGTACAACAGAGACCCAAATCTACATCTCCAGCCTGATCTCTCTCCCTGTCTGCAGTGTCCCATTTCCTCCTGCCTTCAAAACATCTCTATTTCTTTCATTCATTTATTCATTCATTCATTCATATTTATTGAGCGCTTACTATGTACAGAGCACTGTACTAAGTGCTTGGAATGTACAATGCGGCAACAAATAGAGACAATCCCTGCCCAATGATGAGCTTACAGTCTAATCGGAGGAGACAGATGGACAAAAACAAGACAACATAATCACGATAAATAGAATCAAGGGGATGTATACCTCATTAACAAAATAAGTAGGGTAATAAAAATATATACAAATGAGCACAGTGCTGAGGGGAGGGGAAGGGAGGGGGGAAGGAGCACAGGGAAAATGGACTTAGCTGAAGGGAGGTGAAGGGGAGAAGGGGGAGCGAGCAGAGGGTGGAGGGGGAGCAGAGAGGGAGCAGAGGGAAAAGGGGAAACAGTCTGGGAAGGCCTCTTGGAGGAGGTGAGCTCTCAGTAGGGCTTTGAAGAGAGGAAGAGAGTTAATTTGGCGGAGGTGAGGGGGGAGGGCATTCCAGGACAGCGGGAGGACGTGGGCCAGAGGTCGACGGCAGCATAGGTGTGAATGGGAGACGGTGAGGAGGTGAGCGGCAGAGGAGCGGAGCGTACGAGGTGGGCAGTAGAAAGAGAGAAGGGAGGAGAGGTGGGGGGGGCAGGGTGATGGAGAGCCTTGAAGCCCAGAGTGAGGAGTTTTTGTTTTGTGCGGAGGTTGACAGGCAACCACTGGAGGTTTTTAAAGAGGGGAGTGACATGCCCAGAGCGTTTCTGCAGGAAGATAAGCCGGGCAGCAGAATGAAGAATAGAGTGGAGCGGTGAGAGACAGGAGGAAGGGAGAGCAGAGAGAAGGCTGACACAATAATCCAGTCAGGATATTATGAGAGCTAGTACTAGTAAGATAGCCGTTTGGATGGAGAGTAAAGAGTGGATCTTAGTGATATTGTAAAAGTGACACCGGCAGGTCTTGGTGACGGATTGGATGTATGGGGTGAATGAGAGAGCTGAGTCAAAGATGACACCAAGGTTGCGGGCATAAGAGATGGGAAGGATGGTTGTACCATCCACAGTGATAGAGAAGTCCGAAAGAGGACAGGGCTTGGAAGGGAAGATAAGGAGCTCAGTTTGGGACATGTTGAGTTTTAGGTGGCGGGCAGACATCCAGGAGGAGATGTCCTGGAGGCAGGAGGAGATACACGCCTGAAGGGAGGGGGAGAGAACAGGGGAGGAAATGTAGATTTGTGTGTCATCTGCATAGAGAAGATAATTGAAGCCATGGGAGAGAATGAGTTCACCGAGGGAGTGAGTGTGGATGTAGAACAGAAGAGGGCCAAGAACTGACCCTTGAGGAACCCCAACAGTTAGAGGATAGGAGGGGGAGGAGGAGCCTGCAAAGGAGACAGAGAATGAATGACCAGAAAGATAAAAGGAGAACCAGGAGAGGACGGAGTCCGTGAAGCCAAGGTGAGATAAGTGTGGAGGAGAAGGGTATGGTCGACAGTGTCAAAGGCACTATTTGGATGTCCTCCTGTCATTTCAACCTTAACATGTCCAAAACTAAACTCCTTATCTTCCCTTCCAAACCCTGTCCTTCCCATGACTTTCCCATCACCGTAGATAATAGCACCATCATCCTTCCTGTCACACAAGCCGATAACCTTGCTGTTATCTTTGATTCCTCTCTCTGATTCAACCCACATATTCAATCCATCACCAAAGCATGTCAGTACCACCTTCACAACATAACTAAAATCTGTCCTTTCCTCCCCATCCAAACTGCTACTACATTAATACAATCACTTATCCACCCTGCCTTGATTACTGTATCAGCCTCCTTGCTGACCTCCCACTCTCCTGTTTCTCCCCACTCCAGTCCATACTTTTGCTCTGCTGCCCTGATCATTTTTACAAAAACGTTCAGGACATGTCACCCCACTCCTCAAAACACTCCAGTGGTTTCTCATCCAGCTCTGCATCCAACAAAAACTCCTTACCATTGACTTCAAAGCACTCAGTCACCTTGCCCCCTCCTACCCCACCTTGCTACTCTCCTATTACAATCCAGCCCACATACTTCACTCCTCTAATGCTAACCTTCTCACTGTACCTTGATCTCATTGATCTTACCACCAATCACTTGCCCACATCCTCCCTCTGGCCTAGAATGCCCTCTCTCCTCAAATCTGACAATTACTCTCCCCCCACTTTCAAGTTTTATTGAAGGCACGTTTCCTCCAAGAGACCTTCCCTAAGTCTCCCTTTCCTCTTTTCCCACTCCTTTCTGCGTCACCCTGACTTGTTCCCTCTATTAATTCCCCGTCCCACACCCACAGCATTTATGTACATATCTACAATTTATTTATTCTTATTAATGCCTGTCTCCCCCTCTAAACTGTAAGCTCATTGTGGCAGGAAATGTGTCCATTATATTGTTATATTGTACTCTCCCAAGTGCTTAGTATAGTGCTCTGCACACAGTAAGCACTCAATAAATACAATTGAATGAATGAATGAAGAAATAGGAGACACATTCCCTGCGCAAAATGAGTTTACAATCCAGATTGTGTTTTAACGAAGACAAATAAAGACAAATTGTTAATAGGGTGGACTGATACTTTATTTACTTAGCTTATAGCATTTGCTACATGCTATTAAATATGTTTGAATTTTCCAAGTTATTTCACAGCCAATGTATTTAATCCCATTAACCAGATTTTTAAATGCAAATTGGATTCCTAATATGCCAGGATATTTAGCAAACCCCATATGATTTTATGAAGCACATCATTTCAAGAACACACTAATCACTGCAAGCTAAAAGGTTGTTCCATTACCCATTTTTGAATTTAATATCAATAAATTCCATATTAAATGATGTTATTTACCCAGTCTTAATTCCAGCATTTTCCTCTGGTAATTCTGGAATGGAAGATTCTCGTTGAAACAAACTTTATTCAATTTAGCACTGGCACAAAAATAGATTTTTTTCAACCTATATCAGTATTCCCGTGGATGGAGTTGCCATGGTACTTGATCTTATATTCACAACAGTGCAATTATGTTTTGAAAGTATAATTAATTTTATCAGATTGCATTTTATTTACATTGCATATTTAGCACTTTCAAATATACGTTTGCATGAAGAAGGGAACTTTTCTAGAAATCAGATGCAAACCTTTCATCCAGTTCCATTTTCAATTCATATTAAACTGGTCTTTAGTGTCATCAATAATGTGAGGTGGACTAGATGCAGTAAGACTTTGAATTACATTCTCTTTTGAACATAAATAACTTTGATGGATATAATGGCCAATCATTGGGTGAGCTGAATATGAACAAAATTTTTTAATTACATTAATTTAGAAACTAAAAATGGCACAGCAAGTTTTCTGAATGGGCCATTTAATGAAAAATACTTGTTTTCTTTTTGAAAATGTCACTGCATTAAAATGGTGAAGAGTAGCCAAAGTACTTTTGGCTAAATGTTTTTTGCCCACCTAAAGGGAGAGATGAGGTGGAAACTGACTGATAGTGCTCAAGGGGTCTTTCTGCATAGGGAAATGTAAAACATTTACATTTTTTGAAAATTGTATTGCCTTGATCATTGTCCATTTATTGTTATGTATCATTTACCCCATTAGATTGTAATGCCAAGATTTTTGAAGTGTGAGTTTTGAAATTTAAAGTAACTTGAAATGATCAATCAAGTACTTAATATGTGAATAGTGCTGTACTAAGTGCTTGGGAGAATAATCAGTCAATCAATCAGTGATATTTATAAGGTGCTTACTACATCCATAGTATTGTACTAAGCACTTGGGAGAGTTATTACAACAGAATTAACAGGTACTCCCTGCCTATAACGTTCTTACAGTCTAGAGAGGGAGACCAGCATTAATATGAATAAATATTATAACATAATTTAAACATACGTATATAAATAATGTGGGATTTGGGGTGGGGCAAATATCAGATATCTAAATGTCACAATCAGCGTTAGTTGTCCTAACCTAGAGGTCTTCACAGAAACTAAGTAGCTGATAAATGGTTCAGAGCCAAGGATCTGGTGCTAGAGAAGGTGAGGTTGCAAACTCTCTTTAAGCCCAGCTACTTTTCTGTTTGCACATAACCTGCTATTCTTTATGGACCTTCCTGTTGTCATTTTACTTGGGGTCAGAGGGTAAACTTTTTTTTTGCCTGCAGAGTTTCTGTTTGATACAATTGATAGACTGACTTCAGCTGGCCCTCTAAAATGGTAATTTAACAGTTTTTCTTAGCTGTCCTTCTAAGATTCCTCTTAAGGTCTGCTTTTTTTTATAATTTCCCTTTCTAATATTTCTAAAATATTTTGGTGTGTGCTGGGGCTTCTGCTCCCCTAGTAAAAGTATTAAGTTGCATTGAGTTGTGGTTATGGACAGGGAACATGTCTGCTAATTCTGCTGTACTCTCCCAAGCACTTAGCACATAGTAAGTGCTCAATAAATACCATTTATTGACTGTGGTCATGGTTGCACAGTTCACTAATACTTAGTCCAATGCCTTAGATTTTCCAGTTTTGTTGAAAAGACGAATCTATCCTTTTCAAAAACCTACTTCCACTTCCCTTCTTGATGAGATAGTCACACAACCAATGTAAGGATAATCGACATTTACTATTTGCCCCGGTTCTAAACTTCTCCAGTCTCATCCATAATTTTCTGATCATTCTCCTCAACCTGTTCAAAGGTGTCCATAGTACATTCCTACTACATTCTTTTGTGGAAGTTTAGCATGCAGCTCCAAAGAGATTCTATTCTTCACCTCTTGTCTGCTAAGAATTTTATGTTTTGTTTGTTGCCCCTCACACACAGGGCCAAATCTCCCAAGGCACTCTCTATTCTTCCTATAGAGTATATAGTCTGAGCGTACTGTAGCCCATTGATTTTCTTCCTTCCTCACCAAGTCTCAGAGATGCCATTTATTCTAGGCTTCAAGCATTTTAGAAAAGTACTTACATTTTGGCATTATTTTACCCAACTATCCTCATTTGGTCCTTTCCTATCTCCACTCCCATCTCTCCAAAGCTCCCTTGACCTCAAGCAGTGTTCCTCCACAGCATTTGTTCAGGCTGGTCCTTGTGTTTTTCTGCCCTCACCAAGTTCTCCAGTCTTTACTTTCTACAGTCTACAAACATATTAGTTCAATTTTGGAGCTTCCTGCTCCTAGACCAGTACCATCTGTCTACATTCTTCTCTGCACCTACGCTACATTCTATGCATTGAAACTGAGTGTCTGCCTCCGCTATGGTCAGCTCTTTTCCTAGGTTTGAACAGCTTAAGTACTTTCAAAACACTGAGTTGGCAGCCAGCATCAACAAATTCCTCTAAAACCTACTCTCTTAGCCTCTCAATAATAATTTGTTAAGCGCTTACTATGTGCAGAGCACTGTTCTAAATGCTGGGGTAGATACAGGGAAATCAGGTTATCCCAAGTGAGGCTCACAGTTAATCCCCCTTTTACAGATGAGGTAACTGAGGCACAGAGAATTTAAGTGACTTGACCATAGTCACACAGCTGACAAGTGACAGAGACAGGATTCAAACCCATGACCTCTGACTCCCAAGCCCGGGCTCTTTCCACTGAGCCACACTGCTTCTCAACTGTTCTATAACCCTTCCTGAACTCTGTCTGGAGGCTTTATTTCTCCCAGTGATAAGCATTGTGAGGCTGGCTACCTCCTGCATTCGAAATTCACAGGTGATATGTCTTACCTTTAAAGGAATCAGGCCATTTAGTCTTGAGAGAAGTTCAGGCTTAGTAATGCCAGCCTGCACCAGAGTAACCCAGCACACAACAAAAGATTCTCACTGGCAACAATCAGTTGATGGTATTTACTGAGCACCTGCTTTCCTCTAGAATGAGAACTCATTATGGGCAGGAAGCCTGTCTGCTATTTCTCTTGTATTGCACTCCTCCAAAGCACTCTGTGCTCTGCACATAAGCACTGCATATGTTCCATTGATTTTGCAGGGCACTGAACTAATTACTTGGAAGAGTACCAGAAGCAGAGGTTAGAAGTGTTACAATCTAATGCTAAACACCATTAAATAATTTGACTGCTTAAGCAGCAAACATTCTGGTCAGTGTTCAGGAAGTCAAAAATCAATCAATCATTTATTGAGCACCTACTGTGAAAAGAGCGTGGCTCAGTGGAAAGAGCCTGGGCTTCGAAATCAGAGGTCATGAGTTCGACTCCCAGCTCGGCCACTGGTCAGCTGTGTGACTGTGGGCAAGTCACTTAACTTCTCTGTGCCTCAGTTACCTCATATGTAAAATGGCTATTAACTGTGAGCCTCACTTGGGACAACCTGATTACCCTGTATCTATCCCAGTGCTTAGAACAGTGCTCTGCACATAGTAAGTGCTTAACAAATACCAACATTATTATTATTACTAAGCCCTTTTTTAAAAATGGTATTTGATAAGCATTTACTATGTATCAAACACTGTTCTAAGCACTGATGTAGATACAAATAAATAAGATTGGACACAGCCCTGTCTTGCTAGGGGCTCACAGTCCAAGTAGGAGTGAGAACAAGAGAATGGAGGCACAGAGAAGTTGTGACTTGCCCAAGATCACAGAGCTGAAATTAGAACCCAGGTTCTGACTCCCAGTTCTGTCCTCTTTCACCAGACCATGCTGCTTCCTGTTGTTGGTCCAGTGCTCTGGGAATCAGGAGATCTGGGTTCTAGTCCCAATTTTGCTGGTAGCTGTCTAATATGCGCAAAGACTGCACAGGTACTTTGTACCTACCTGACTACTTGATGCATTTTGTGTCCCAGAAGGAAAGTCACTGGCAGTGATGAGAAAGCAAAGTGGCACTGAGCAAGCCACTAGCATTATTATGGATTATTCTATGCAGATTCACAGTTCTGAAGTCTTAGGGCTGAAGCTCATCAGCACTAAGTGCCTGGGTGAGCCCAACAGATGCAAAACACACATTCCCTATTTTCAAATCAATCAATAGTATTTATCCAGTGCCTACTCTGTGCTGGAGATAAGTACAATCAAGTTAGTAGGCATGATCCTTGCCTTTGCAGAGCTTCCAGCTTAGCAGGGAAGACAGACACTCAATTAGTTTAGAGGTAGAGAGAAGAAGGGAACTGGACATGTAGGTGCATGCATAAATGATAGAGTGGGTACTAAACTGTTTCAAGATGTTTGTAAGCACATAAATTACATCCTAACCCATGGAGTTGGGTGGTAGTTTTTTTATAAATGGGGAGTTCTGGAGAAGATGGGATTTCAGAGGGACTTTGTATATGGAGAGAGATGAGAGCTAACATAAATGAAGAAGGAAGAAAAAAGACATGCAAACAAGGCATTGGGAAAAGGTTAACTTGAAAGGGAAAAAAAGTGTGAGCTAGGTGGTGTTAAAGTTAAAAGGGTGAAGTGTAAAGTGGACAGAGGAAAAATGAGAAGCAGCATAGTGTAGTGGATAGAGCTTGGTCCTGGGAGTCAGAAGGTCATGGGTTCTAATCCCGCCCATCTGCTGTGTGACCTTGAGCAAGTCACTTCACTTCTCTATGCCTCATTAACCTCATCTGTAACATGGGGATTGAGACTGTGGGCCCCACACTGTACAGGGAATGTGTCCAATCCAATTTGTTTGTATCCACCCCTGTACTTAATAGAGTGCCTGGCACATAGTAAGCACTTAAATACCATTTATTACTATTATTCTTTGTGCCTCAATTACCTCATCTATAAAATGGGGATTAAGACTGAAGTCCATATTGGACATGAGCTGTGTCCAATCTGATTAACCTTATCAAGTCTAGTGCAGTCAAGTGCAGTGCTTGGCACATAGTAAACCCTTTACAAATCCCACAGTCATTAATGGTATACAAATACCATGGTCAGTGACATCTTTAAGTACAATGGACTATTTATATATAGTTCAGGTAAAATGGGTTTTGTCTCTCCCTTTTCCATTCCCTTCTTCATACTTTTTTCTGTGGTAGGTACAATATATGCAGATCGAACATAGTCCCTGTCCCTCATGGGGCTCACAGCCTAAGTAAGATGGAAAACATTACATCACGGGGAAGTTCAGAGATTTGCTGTTACCATTCCTTAAGATCTGGGTTCAGGGATCTGACTTGCACCCTCAATATGAGCTGGGGTTAAACAGATCAGTCACACCCAGTGGATAAGAATACAAGAGCTTTTATTCAGCTACACACATGTACAACACCAGAGAAGCAGGAATATGCATAGGAAGAATAAGATTTCCAACACTCAACACTGTGGCTTATTGAAGCTGCTCATAATCAACTCTTTCATTGGGGAGACACCAGGCCTTTTCAGCCATGGGTCCCAGTGTTAATTCATAGTAAACACCAATGATCAGGTCCTTAAGGGACACACCAATAGGTCATATGTGCTCCAGCCCAAGGGGGACCCCAAATTCTCTTCTGGGAAAACAGCAGACATTATTCACATTCCCAGTGGATCCCCCATGTTAAATGCAGTACTAGGTTAAAATGAAAGGAATATGACATTTAAGAATGGATAAATTAAACTCTGGTATTCCCTGCAGTCACTGCCAGAGCTCTGGTCCCTTGAAGAAGCTCAGTGCTTTTTCAGGCTTATAAAGACAGTAAAGATCTTTGTGTTACCATCTCTCTTGTTCCTGTATATGTCATGGTCGCAGTAGTGACCTTCTATTCTTCCATTAAGAAGTAGCAATTCTTCCACTGTCTATTCAGATGGAGTTTGCTTAGGCCCTTGCTGACAATGGCAAGCAATGAAAACGCCCCAGTATTTCCCAAAATCAGATCTCTCTCCCTTTTCCTGGAAGAGGATGAATAGGGAATCGTAGCTCACACTAGTCCTAGTATCTCATCCCATTTTTTATAGGACAGTTTTTCAACTTGTCTAGTTTAATGTGTGTTTTATTTCTACCTCCCAAAGAATTGGCACCTCTGCCCAATTAAACATCACAAAAGGTTACTTTTCTGTCTTATTTATGAGAAACATGAAGTCAGGATGGAAAAGTTTCCATTGTATTTGGATGGAAAAGTTTCTTCCCAAAGTAAAAAAAAAAAAAAATACTACAGAAAAGTCAAGGACTGACTCATAGGAGACTCTGGATTTGGAATTTTGGACTGTGCCACCCTCCTCTGAATGCCCTGCTATTTTAGGGAACAGTCTTGCTTCTATTTATTTTAAGGTATCCAGTTGGGAAAAGGAATTTGTTTTGCTATCCCTCAGGACTAATCTGGCCTTGTATTCATTTACTGGCCATGTAAAGTGCATTTCTAAGTAAAGCATTGTATTTGGATTGTGTTTTTTTTCTTTTCAAGTTGGATGCCATATTTTCTAAGGAAACACTGTTTTCAGTATAGCAGTAGAGGAGAAGTATGCCCTAATGGAAAGAGCACAGCCTGGGAGTCAGATGACCTGGGTTCCAATCCCAGTTTTCCCACTTGCCTGCTATGTGACCTTGGGTAAGTCACTTAACTTCTCTGTGCCTCAGTTTCCTCAAATGTAAAATGATTCAATAGATGTTCCTTCCTACTTAGATTCTGAGCCCCACATGCAGCAGAGATTGTGTCTGATCTGATTATCTTGTACCAACCCCAAGTCTTCACACAGTGCTTGACACATAATAAGTACTTAATATATCATAATTATTATTATAGTTGGTCACTCAGTTTCACAAGTAGGAAAAAAAATAAAAAATATATAATCCAAGTGGCAGCATTTGAAAGCATCCACAGCTGCATCGAAAACCTACCTTAAAAGTATTTTCCATTATACCTCAAATTTAGGGACCCAGTCTTACAGACACGAATGGCCGAGATATGAAGACAAAGGTGGAGTTTACCCTGCCCATTCTGTGTTACAGGAGAAGTAGCTTAGTTAGGGTGGGGCTTGGGAAAGCTCCGGCAAGTCCAGTGCTGGAGTCTGGCAACTTTATAGGAGAATTCCAGGATCATTACCACCAATTCTATTGTTTGTTCCCCCTCTCCCTAAGTGTTTAGTACAGTGCTCTACACATGGTTACTACTCAATAAGGACTATTATTGATTGATACTGTGTGCAGGAGTGCAGCCATAACCCACTTGGCTTGAAAGGAATCAATCAGTTGGATTTATTGAGACCTTACTGTGTGCAGAGCACTGCACTAAACACTTGGGAGAGAACAATAATAATAACATTAATAGTGATATTTGTTAACTGCTTACTATGTGTCAAGCATTGTTCTAAGGGCTGGGGTAGACTCCCAGGTCCTATCCACTACACCATGCTGCTTCTTTACAATATAACAGAGGCAGCAGGACATTCCTTGCCCACAGTGAGTTTACAGTCTAGTAGGGGAGATAGACATTAATACAAATATATGAATTATGGATATGTACATTAGTGCTGAGGGGCTGAGTGGAGCTTTGAATAAAGGGAGCAAATAAGGGTGATGCAGAAGGGAGAAGGAGAAAAGGAAATGAGGGCTTAGTCAAGGAAAGGTGTGCCTTAAATAAGACTTTGAAGGTGGGGAGACTAATTGTCTGACAGATATGAAGAAGAAAGGCGTTCCTGCCCTAGCAAGAGGTAGTTGGGGAGAGAAATGAAATCACAGCACAATGAATAGGGTGGTGTTAGAGGAGCTAAGTGTGTGGGCTGGGTTCTAGTAGGAGAGCAACAAGGTGAGGCGGGTGGGAACAAGCTGATTGACTTCTTTATAGCCAATGGTAAGGAGTTTCTGTCTGATGAGGAGGTGTCTGATGAGGAGGTGCAGGGGCAACTATTGGAGTTTCTTGAGGAATGAGGAAACATGGACTCAGTGTTTTTGTAGAAATGATCCAGGCAGCAGAATGAAGTATGGACTGGAGTGGGAAGAGATAGGAGGGCGAAAGGTCAGCAGGGAGACTGATAATGGTAGTCTAGGTGGGATAGAATAAATTCTTGAATTAATTAACTAATTAATTCAATCGTATTTATTGAGCACTTACTGTGAGCAATGCAATGTACTAAGCTCTTGGAAAGTACAATTCGGCAACAGAAAGAGACAATCCCTACCCAACAACGGGCTCACAGTCTAGAAGGGGGAGACAGACAACAAAACAAGTAGACAGACATCAATACCATCAAAACAGATAAATAGAATTACAGATATATACACATCATTAATAAAATAGAGTAATTAACATATACAAATATACACTAGTGTTGTGGGGAGGGGGTCGGGGTAGAGCAAAGGGAGGGAGTAAGGGCAATAGCAGTTTGGATGGGTGGATTTTAAAGATGTTGTGTAGGTTGACAATAAATAATCCAGTACTCATTTCCAACAAATAACATTTGCTGCTGCTCCTCAGTCCCCACACTCACCTCAATCCAGTGGTGATAGGAAGGAGCAGGCACTGAAGCAGTGTAAGGGAGTGTGTGGGCCTCAGTGTCCCACAAATGTTCTCCATGCTAAATAGTAATAGGAGGCTTAAAATGCATGTGCAGTAACTCCAATATAGCTGCACAAAGCTGGAGATGCAGTGTTGCATAGAGGAAAGTGTAGGTCTGGGAGTCAGAGGACCTGGTTCAAGAAGCAACATGGCTTAGTGGATCAAGCACGGGCCTGGGACTCAGAGGTAATGGGTTCTAATCCTGACTCTGCCACTTGTCTGCTGTTTGACCTTGGGCAAGTCACTTCCCTTCCTCTGTGCCTCAGTTCCCTCATATGAGACTGTGAGCTCCATAAGGGTCAGGGATTGTGTCCAACTCGATTTGCTTGTATTTACCCCAGTGCTTAGTACAATGTTTGGCACATAGTAAGCATTTAACAAATACCACAATCATTATTATTATTATTATTACACCTGGTTTGCCATTTGCCTGCTGTCTTACCTAGGGCAACTCATTAACTTCTCAGTTTTTCAATTTCCTTATCTGTAGAATCGGGATTCAATTCCTTTTTTCAATCACTGTGAGCCCAGCATGCCTAACCTGATTAACTTGTAATCATCACAGAGCTTGGCACATAGTAAGAATTTCGTAGACACTATTATTATTATTAGTGCAAAATCAAAATCCACAAAGATATTCAGAATTTTCAGCTGTTTATTGAAATCTGTCTAAAGCAGGATGAAAACGAAATCTTCTTCACCATTTGATTTTTTTCTAGGGGGGTTGGGGGTAGGGTGACTTACTGTTACCTGTGTTTCCAGCCCATCATTCACAGTACATTATTGAAGTGAGATTAATTTTGCCAAGTAATTTACAGCAACTTCTCAAAACATTGCTCATCTGAAGGTTAAATTTTGGCTTTCTACAAAACTACTAAATCAGTCTTTTCTTTCTAAATACCTAGCGCACTCTTTATTTTCTTTGTAATTTTTTTACTTCAAAACAATCTTTTCTATAATGTCTTAGGATAATCATCCAAACATGGAAATTAAAAAATTGAAAAAGAGAACAAAAATAACTGTCATTTAGATCTTAAACCAAAAATCAAACATTGCAGTCCTTTTTTTAATGTTCTTCCTCCTGACTTTTACCCTGTCAGCATTCCAAGTCAACTAATATGTAATACTACCCCCTGCAATACAGTCCCGAAATGCAAAACTAACCTTAAAAATGTCAAGTGTGTGGGTGATCCTGGAATGCTGATTTTTGCACCAAATATGTGATATGCAGCACTTATACTATAAATTTTAGGTGACAGGAACTGTTCTATGGTTTGTATAGTTCAGTTCCCATCACATTAAAGGGTCCCAATAAATGTTGCATTGAAAAGCAATAGCTGGAAGATGAATTATCCAAGAGAAAGAGGCTCAACACTCTCCCCAGCTTTATGACATATCCTAATGTTTAAAAACTAAACTGTTACAAAAATCTTCCTTTACATGTAAAATTTTCAAATGTTTCAAGATAAAAATCATTTCTTTTTTCTGCAGTGGAGCTAATGGAAAGAGCATAAGACTAGGAATCAGGATCCTGGGTTCTAATCCCAGCTCTGTCACTTGCCTGGGGTATGACCTTGGGCAAATCACTTTATTTAATATGGGTCTCAGTTTCTCTATTTGTAAAATGAGGATGAAATATGTGTTCTTCTTTTCCCCTTAGACTGTGAGTCCCATGGCTCAGTGGAAAGAGCATGGGCTTGGGAGTCACAGGTAGTGGGTTCTAATTCCGACTCCACTTGTCAGCTATGTGACTTTGGGCAAGTCACTTCACTTCTCTGTGTCTCAATTACCACATCTGTAAAATGGGGATTAAGACTGTGAGCCCCGCGCAGGACAACCTGATAACCTTATATCTATCCCAGAGCTTAGAATAATGCTTGGAACATAGTAAGCACTTAACAAATGCCATCATTAATATTATTATTACATTGGGCAGGGGCTGGCACATAGACCACAAGCCTGGGAGTCCAAAAGACCTAGATTCTAATCTTGGCTCTGTCACAGGTCTGCTGTGTGACCTTGGGCAAGTCATTTAAATTCTCTTTGTCTCAATTACCTCATCTGTAAAATAGGCATTAGGACTGTGAGCTCCATGTGGGACTGTGTCTTTGCCCAACCTGATTATCATGTAACTACCCACCGCTTTGAACAGTACCTGGCACTTAATAAATACTGTAAAAACTATTATTATCATTATCATTCTTATTGCCTCCATGAAGAGATACAAGAGTTAAACTCAGTCATTCAGTAATACCACTAACTGTGTGTAGCAGTACTAAGCACTAGTGAAAGCAAAGTAATAATAACTGTGGCATTTGTTAAGCACTTACTATGTGCTAAATACTGTACTAAGCACTGTGGTTGGTTACAACCAAATCAGGTTGGACATAGTACCTGTCCCACATGGGGCTCACAGTCTCAGTCTCCATTATACAAATGACATAATCGAGGTACAAAGAAGTGAAGTGACTTGCCCAAGGACACACAACAGAAATGTGGGAGACCCAGGATTAGAATCCATGACCTTCTGACTCCCAAGCCCATGCTCTATACACTGTGCCATGCTGCTTCTATAGAATAGAATATAGCTGGCAGTTAAGATCCCCTCTCACATGGTACTTAGAGTATATAGGGGGAGTCTGACAGTAAAATGAATTACAGATAGGGGAGGTAACAGAGTACAAGGATATTTATCTAAATGCTGTACAGATTGGCGTGGGGTGAATATAAAAGTTCTTAGGGGGTACTCAAGTGCATAAATTATGCAGAAGGAAGGGAAAATAGGGAAGATGAGGGATTAGTTAGAGGAAGTTATCTGGAAGGGATTTGATTTTTAGTAAGACTTTGAAGATGGGGAAAGAGGTGGGCCGTTTGTTGTGAAGACAGAGGGAGTTCTAGGCAGATGGGAGGATATGAGCAAGGAGCTGGTGGCAAAGGAGAAGAGTTGTAGGCACAGTGAGAAAATTTGTGTTAGAAGAGTGAAATGTATGGTTTGGATTTCAGTGGAAGAGGCACAAGGTTAGGTAAAAAGGGAAGGGTTGATCAAGTGTCCTAAATCCAAAGAAAAATAGTTTCTGCTTGATCAGAGATGGATGAGCAGCAATTGGAGGTTTTTGAGTGGTGAGGAAATGTGTGCAGAACATTTTAAGAAAAATAATATGAACAACAGAGTGAAGTATGAACTGGAGAAAGGAGAAGTGAGGCTGGAAACAGGGAGGTCAGTGAGGAGGTTGATGTATTAGTCAAAGCATAATATGACAAGTCCTTGGATCAGCATGGTAGTTTGGATGAACGATAAGGTCAAATTCGAGAGATTTTGTGGAGGTAAAACTGAAAGGATATAGTGACTGATTGAATATGCAGGTGGATGAAAGCTATGAATTCAGCATAACACCTAAATTACTGATGTGTGAGACAGGAAGTATGGTGCTGCTGACAACAGTGGTTGGAAATTTCAGGGAGTAGATGGTTTGAATGAGAATTTGTGGAGTTTTGTTTAGGATGTGTTTAACTTGCCTATAGGAGGAAATGTAAGCTTACTGTAAATTTACACAGCAAGTTAGACCGTACACTCCTTATGGGCAGGGAACATGTTTACCAACTCTGTTATGTTATACTCTCCCAAGAGCTTAGTAAGTGCTCTGCCCCCAGTAAATGTTCAATAAATATGATTGATTCATTAATTGAATTACATGACTGCAGAGAAGGAGAGAGGTCAGGGCTGAATAGGTAGATTTGGAACGATCTGCAAACATGTGGTAGTTGAAACCATGGGAGCAAATCAATTCTCCAGAGGAGTGGGTATAGGTGGAGAATAGAAGCAGATCCAGAAATGAGCCATGAGGTACCCCACACACACACACACAGTTTAGGGATGGAAAGCACAAGAGGAGTCTCTGAAAGAGACTGAAGGAGTAGCCAGAGAGATAGGAGGATAGCCAGGAGAGGACAGGGACAATGAAACCAAGGTTGGATAGTGTCAAAGGCATTGGACTAGAAAGACTAAAGGCATAAAAGTCACTGAGTAGGCTGATTCAGTAGAAAGGATATTGCAATCGCTTGGACCAGTATGGTAGCGGTTTGGATGGAGATCAAGGGGCTGATTCTGGAGATGTGAAAATAGAACTGAAGTGATTTGGTGACTGCCTCAATCTGTGGGTTTAAGGTGAGAGATGGGTCAAATTAATACCAAGCCTTCTGAAACAGAGAGAATGGTGATGTTGTCAACAGTGACACTAGTCAATAGTCAAGGGGAGGAGATGGTTTGTGTAGGAAGAGGAGGATTTCAGTTATCCTATGTCATTTATCACCCTGTTTTCCCTCCTCCTCCTCCTCTTCTTCAACATTATCAAGAGCATTTATTGAACAACTGTCATGTGCAGAGCTCTGGCATTTGGGATTACACAATAGCATTAAAAGACAGAATTCTCCAAGTATTTTACAGTCCGGGGGGGAAACAAGAACACCCAACTTGCCATATACTCTATAGGTAAGAGAGTAAGAAAAGACATACAAATGATTAAAGCTAAAAGCAATTAGAAAGTAAAAAAGATATGCAAAATAATATTTGCATTACGTATAATGTCCCTAGCACTATCCCTATCCCACATTGGGTTTGTAGTCTGAGGAAGAAAAAACAAGTATTTCATCCCTATTTTGCAGGTGAGAAAACTGACTCAGAGAGAAGTTAAGCGATTTGCCCCAGGCCACACAGCAGAGTCAAAACTGAGATTAATAATAATAATGTTGGTATTTGTTAAGTGTTTACTATGTGCAGAGCACTGTTCTAAACGCTGGGGTAGATACAGGGTAATCAGTTTGTCCCACATGAGGCTCACAGTCTTAATCCCCATTTTACAGATGAGGTAACTGAGGCACAAAAGTTAAGTGACTTGCCCAAAGTCACACACCTAACAAGTGGCATAGCGGGGATTCGAACCCATGACCTCTGACTCCCAAGCCTGTGCTCTTTCCACTGAGCCCAAGACTCCTGGCTTAAGTAATAAATTGGCTGAAAGTGGGGA
The DNA here is from genome assembly GCF_004115215.2 of Ornithorhynchus anatinus. Lineage (NCBI taxonomy): Eukaryota > Metazoa > Chordata > Mammalia > Monotremata > Ornithorhynchidae > Ornithorhynchus > Ornithorhynchus anatinus. The sequence continues at coordinate 87,394,204 of NC_041731.1, forward strand.
TTTTTAGTCAGGGAATGTGTTTTGATCGAGATTCTTTTTTATGAGGGGTTTGAGGGTGGAAATGAACATAGTTTTATGGATTTGATATAGAAAGAAAATTCCATGCAGGAGATGATCGTGAGGAATGGGTGGGAGGCATCAGAGTTGTAGATGTGATAGGTACAAGATTAGTTTGGGAGGACTAAAGGGCATGAGCTAGGTTATTGTGGGAGAAGAGAGAAAACAGGTGGAAAAACAAAGCTGATGGGGAGCCTTGAAGCCAATGGTTAAAAGTTTAGATATTATTAGACAAGAAATGAGTAGCCATTGGAGATTTGTCAGGAGATGAGTGATAATATTTCAAAGCAGAATTTTTTAAAAATCATATGTGCTGCTAAAGGAGGGAGAATGAAGAATGCAGTGGCTTGGAGGCTGTTGCAGTAGTCTAATTCAGGTTGAACAATGACCTAAACCAGGTAGGGTAATGAGAAAGGGGCAGTTCTTTGAACAATATACAATGAATCTGCAGGATTTAGCAACAGAAATAATGTGATTAATGACAGTAAAAAGGGAAAGGTAGGACCTTGTTGGCAAGGAATGGGGGCTGTTAAGTGTGATAGGAAAGTTGGGATGAGGAGAAGATTTAAGAGGAAAGGTGACGCAATCTCTTTTAACATATTGAGATTAGGATGCTACCTTTCCATCCAGATGGAGGTCTCCTGGTGTCACAAAAACGGATGACAAAGCACAGTGAGAAAGTAACTGGGGCTAGAGATATAGAGTTGAGTATCAGCCACATAGAGGTGGGAGCTAAATCTTGGCATTAGATGAGCTTCCTGAAGTATTAGCATAGAGTGAGAAGAGTAATAAGAACAATAATAATAATAATGATGGTGGTATTTGTTAAGCACTTACTATGTGCCAAGCACTGTTCTAAGCGCTGGGGTAGATACAAGGTAGTCAGGTTGTCCCACATGGGGCTCACAGTCTTAATCCCCAATTTACAGATGAAGGAATTGAGGCCTAGAGAAGTTAAGTGACTTGTCCAAGGTTACAGAGCAGACAAGTGGCGGAGTCGGGATTAGAACCCACGACCTCTGACTCCCAAGCCCGGGCTCTTTCCACTGAGCCAGAGGTCATGGATTCTAATCCCAGCTCAGCTGCTTGTCAGCTGTGCGACTTTGGGAAAGGCACTTAACTTCTCTGGGCCTCAGTTACCTCATCTGTAAAATGGGGATTAAGACTGTGAGCCCCACCTGGGACAAACCAATCACCTTGTATCCTCCCCAGCACTTAGAACAGTGCTTTGCACATAGTAAGTGCTTAACAAATGCCATAATTATTATTATTATTAGTCCCTGCTGATACTGATTTGCTGAATGACCTTGGGAAAATCATTTAACTGCTGTTTGTTTCAGTTTTCTCATCTGTAAAATGGGCATAAAATTTTGCTCTCCATCTCTGTGAGCCCCACATAGAATGGGAACTGTATCTGATGACCTTATCCTATGTATGGCCCATAGTAAATATTTAATCAGTGCCATTCTTCTCATTATTTTAAAGTTGAAAATAGTGGATGAATTGATTCATTTTTTTCAATATGGGGGGATGTGTGGATCTGTGTGAAGGTTTAGTGGAAAGATTCTGAAGAGATTGGGAGGTTAAAGATAGAAACAAGTAAAGGAGGAGGGTCAGAGGACTGGAGACTCCAGGAAGAAATTGAGGGTCCAGATTAGTCTATTAGGGGTATGGCTGAGAGAACTATTGAGGAAGAATTGTAATATGTTGTTCTGGTGAAAGAGTGGAATTTGATAACCTGGAGGGTACATTTACAGTGGCAGAGGTAGATACGTGGCTTTGGATTTCTGCCAGGATCACTGAGCTGCACAAGTGTGGGAAACAGTATGGTCTAGTGGAAAGAATGTGGGGTTGAGAGTCAGAGGACCTAAGTTCTACTCCCATCTCCACCACCTATCTGCTGTGACCTTGGGCAAGTCACTTCACTTCTCTGGGCCCTTGTTTCCTCATCTATAAAGTGGAGATCAAATTTTAATCCCTCCAATTTAGACAGTGAACCTCATATGAGACAGGGACTTAGTCCAAACTGATTATTTTGTAACAACCCCAGACCTCAGTACAGTGTAAGAACGTAGTAAGTGGTTAAAGTATCCTTAAAAGGGTAGAAATGGAAGAAGTGAAATGTGGGAAGGGGGTGAAGACAGCAAGTTTAATAGTAGAAAAAGGCAATGAGTAAATCAAGTTCATTGTAGAGGGAAAAATTGAAGACAATGATCATTTTTCTCTAGAGAGAAGAGGGCTGTTAGGGAGTCTAGGGGAAGCAGAGACAAGGGTTGGGAGTTCTCAGTGTAGTGCCAACCTACTCACTGTGCCTTGGTCTCACCTCTCTCTCTGCAAATCTCTCGCTCATGCCCTCCCTTCTACAGTGCTCTCTTCCCCTCTTATGGGACAGACCACTGCTCTCCCCATCTTCAAAGTTCTTCTGAAAGCATGATTCCTCCAGGAGGTCTTTCCTGATTATTCTCTCATCTCTCCACTCTATTTCCCTTTCTACTGTCAATTCAGCACTTCCATGTTACCAAAGCACTTGGGTAACTTTCTCCTCAACCACAAAGTACTCACTTACATGTATTTAAACTCTGTTATTTCCCCCTAACTATAATTTAATTTTAGTGTCCATCTTCCTGGATAGATCTTACATAAGCTCCTTTAAGAGAAGTATCTATTCTACACTCCCAAGCATTTCAGAACAAGAATTCAATGAATACTATCAATTTCACTATTGACAAAACTATTTTTAAAGGAAAATGTTTTGTTGCTTGCTTAAAATTGGAGTTCTACGTGTATTCTCTATACTATGCTCCACTGCCTGGATTGTCTTTCTGCAGAAACGCTCTGAGCATGTCACTTCCATCCTCAGAAATCTCCAGTGGTTGCCTATCAACCTTTGCATGAAGCAAAAATCCTCATTTGGCTTCAAAGCTCTCCATTACCTTGTCGCTTCTTACCACACCTCCCTTCTCTCCTTCTCTACAGTCCAGTATGCACACTCTGTTCCTCTGCCACTAACCTCCTCACTGTGCCTTGTTCCAGCCTGTCCCCTCGTCGACCCCTGGCCCAAGTCCTACCTCTGACCTGGATGCTCTCCCTCTTCACATCCTCTAAACTAACGGTCTTCTCCTCTTCAAAGCCCTACTGAAAGCTCACCTCCTCCAGGAGGCCTTCCCAGACGGAGCCCTCCCTTTCCCTCTGCTCTTCCTCCCCTCCCCATTGCCCCTACTCCCTCCCTCTACTCCACCCCTTTTCCCTCCCCACAGCACTTGTACTGTATTTGTACATAATTATTGCTCTATTTATTAATGATGTGCATTTATTTATGGTTCTGTTTATCTATATTGATGGTAGCGATGCCTGTCTACTCGTTTTGTTTTGTTGTCTTTCTCCCCATTCTAGACTGTGAGCCCGTTGTTGGGTAGGAATTGTCTCTATCTGTTGCCGAATTATACTTTCCAAGCACTTAGTACAGTGCTTTGCATATAGTAAGCACTCAATAAATACAATAGAATGAATGTGTTAGCCTTGTATTAATTCACTGGATAACAGAATGAATTGTTCAATTGTTACCACTTTGAAACCTCCTGTACTTACTACTGATTTAGAGAACCTTATTGGAGAGAATCCCAATACTAGTCGCACTCTAGCCCATAATGGGCTTCTCACATCTTTCTAGATTTTAAAAATAAGGAATGATTGATCTCCTGTTCATCTCTATTAAATAAAAATGACTGATTAAATCATTTTAATGAATTTTGGTGGTGAGAAAAGTAGTCTGAATTCTGAGCTGAAGCAAGGAAGAGTTGACAGGGTTTTCAGCCAGCTTGCTTAACCTAATCCTGTTGAAGAGAATGAGGAGCTTGTGCTTTTCTATAAATATGTATCTTTCAATTCCATTAAAGATTTTTCTCAATTTCTCCTGCCAAAACTCTTTAAGAAAAATATATTTCTACCAGCAAAATCCTGAAACAAACAAACTTCAGCACTTCCCTTGGGGCCGAAAACAATATATCCTCTCCTTGTAAACTTTTAACCAAATGCCTTTACATATGAATATCATTATGTTGTTTCTTCTCTGAGGACTCTTCTTGAATTCCTATTAAAAATGTACATAACTGTAGAGAAGGAAACGGCCCATGGTCACTTCTATTTTGGGTAGTAGCTTTTGGCAGAGGAAATTTGCAAGAACCTCATTTCAAAGGTACCAGGAAAGCCTTAGACTTATTCTAATATATTTGCCATTGAAACAAGGGGAAATTGATTTCAAAAGTGAGTAATTCTTTGGCCTTGTTTGGAATAAATGTTTTCCCATTCTGTGCTGTTCCAGTCTTTCCAAAGAGCATTATATTTCATGTTAAACCTCTGTTCCTTAAGTACCTGTTGTATAATCAAAGTGGAACTTTTGAAAATGTCTTCTGAACTGAACTGAAAAACAATCTGAATCTGTGTTTCCCACTGAAAAGTATGTCTGTGCTTATTTTTAAAAAAATAAATGAACACTGGCAGCCTAGGTTATGGCAAAAATATATTTGATTATCACTTTTTGACAGTCTTGGCAATTATTTTCAGCATTGCCCTTTTCTGCTCTGCCTAATTGCTGGGGTTTTTTCCATTCCCTTAAGAAAAATATAGACATTTGTTTTTGTTTTTTTAATTTGAAATATACATTTTGGCATGCTGCCTTTAGAAAACTGATTAAAAAGCACCTGGCTGCATTTGCATAATTCCCACAGAGGATGAAAGAATGAGTATAGGATTATTGGTGTAGAATATTAAAAATCTTTGTTTTCTTCAAAAAGGGCACTGGTAATTTATTGATTCATATGAGAATGCCAGTTAGGGAGACAATCAGAAATCATTGTAGATGTGTCTAGGAAGGAGAGGGAACCCAGTCTGGGAGTTAGGAGGGTGGAAGTTAACATGTGTTTTAATGGGATGATTAAATCAGAAGAGGTTCATCTTCTTTCTTGCTGTCGATGTGGAGTGCTGCAGTCACGCCTCTCACTGCCAGCCCACACTAGGGTGATAATCAGTCACTATGAAAACTCATTAGCTCCACAGCAATGAGTCCTCCACTGCTAAAGCTTGGTGCTGTTCTTAGTACCATAGCAATGATCTCGAATTGGATGTCCCAAACTCTCCCATCTTTGGTAGGAATAAATACCACGACACTATCTGCTCCAGATACTCTAGTAAGTAAACCCAATGGGTTTCCATATCTTGGGGAAACATAGTGTTAAATGATTTGATGGGGGAGGGAGGGATGGATTTTCCTGCAAAGGTTGAGGTTTAAGGTGTTTATTTACACAGCTGTCTTAACTCTCTTAAATCTCTATGATAAAACTTTATTAATGCATGCTTCTCTGGGATCACTTTCAAGTTGCACCAAAAGGAAAATATGGGCTTCCTCATTAATTGACTCTGGGAACATAGTAAACGAATCCCCTGAGGTTTTTAAAGAATGTAAAGCTTCCTCAATATTTGAGGTCTGGAAGCTTTAAAAGAAAATGTTCACATCGTTTTTTTTAGAAAAAGTCTGAAAAATATACCTTAACAAGGATAAAACCATAGGTTACTTTTCAGCTTTATGACTTTTAAAGGTTATCATTTTCAGCATATTTTTCCACAGAATTCGGTGGATGTTTTCATAACCTGTACCAATATACAATACAGATAGCATCTTGTTTTTAAAAAGGCCAATTAAAAACCCGGCATTTCACAATTTAGCCATAAGACTTTTAGGTTAGCTGGCTAAGATGTAATGCAGGTGTTTGCTGTTTTTCTATCAATGTCTCCCACTCTTGATGTTTAATTTTTATTTCTTTACATTTCTAGGCAGTCTTTAAGAATATCCATTCATTTAATCCTAATGGGAAAATTCTTTTTACCTTTTCCATGTACTTCGAAATGCCTCTGATTTTTTCATTCAAAGTTCAGTTAGTAAATTCTGAAAACTTGCTAGGTAATTTTATGGTAGAGGTGAAATTTCAACCAAAATGAAAATAAAATGATATTTTCATTAATTAAGCATATTCAAATGAGTTTGTTACACAGTAAATGCCGAAAGACAATGACCAATTTTTTTCTTCTCCTCTGTGCTACCCCAAAGCAGGTATAATAAAGGATCAGGAGAATACTAACTCCAAATTTTTAGGATTGGATTTTCAGTTTATCATGAACAATCAATATTTAATTCAGTAATTCAAACAAATATTTTCATATGAACCAGATCATGTCAGGGTCTGAGAAACTCTACCAATTGTAGTTTAGGGTCCTGTGGATAACCATCTTAACTGTTTCAGTTTGCTTGGGAAGTGGTCAGCAAGTTATCCGAAAGGTTTGAAACCCTTAATAAAAATACTTTTATTTTTCTTTTTTGCTTTCCTACTGTATAGCTTGAGAAAAAACAATACAAAAAATGCCAAATCAGGTCATGGGGTCACAAAGAGCCTGCTATCTCGAACAGCAAGAAATCAAATAGGAAAAGAGAGTATATCATTTGAAGAAGCATCTAATCAGGTGCTGCCAATACCAGAGAAACATTCTGATTGTCAATTAGACATTTTTGGAATTGGAGTTGTCTTTCAGACTCCCAAAGAACAATTTTATAAGGAGTTTAAATTACGTTACCTGCTCTGTATTTACAGAAGGCTTTGCAAACTGGTTCTTTGTTTGGAAAAAGAAAAAGCCTAAATCTTTCAAACTTTGCGTTTTGGAAGGAACGTAATAGAAGTCCAAGCCACAGTCAGGCTAATATCTATTGGTAAATAAATCAATTTATTGAGCACTTACTATGTTCAGGAGTACTGTACTAAGCACTTGGAGAATACAATGTAACAACATAACACACATTCCCTGCCCACAACAAACACAGTCTAGAGGGAAAGACAGTCATAAATACATGACACATGCATATATAAGTATATTATGGATATGTACATAAGTGCTGTGAGGCTGGGAGGGGGGATGAATAACGGGAACAAGTCAGGGAAACTCAGAAGAGAGTGGGAAAAAAGGAAATGAGGGCTTAGTCAGGGAAGGCCTTTTGGAAAAGATATTCCTTCAATAAGTCTTTGAAGTGGGGGAGAGTAACTGTCTGTCCTTTCTGAAGAGGGAGGGTATTCCAGCCCAGAGGCAGGATGTGGGCAAGAGGTTGGCAGAGAGATAGATGTGATCGAGGTAGAGTGAGTAGGGTGGTATTAAAAGAGTGGAGTGTGCAGGCTGGATTGTAGTAGGAGAGCAGTGAGGTGAGGTATTAGGGGGCAAACTTAAGTACTTTAAAGCCGATGGTACAGTGTTTCTGTTTGTTGTGGAGGTTGATGGGAAACCATTGTTATTTTATTTATTTATATTGATGTCTGCCTTGCTAAGCCCGTTTTGCAGAGATTGTGACTGTTGTTGTATTCTACTCTCCCAAGCGCTTAGTACAGTGCTCTGCACACAGTAAGCCTTCAATAAATACGATTGAATGAATGAATGAACCCTGGAGGATCTTGAAGAGTGGGGAAACATGGACTGAACGTTTTTATAGAAAAAGGATCCAAGCAGAAGAGAGAAGTATGGAGTGGGGAGAGACAGAAGGCAGGGAGTTCAGCAAGGAGGCTGGTACAGTAATCAAAGTAGGATAGGATAAATGCTTGGATTAATGTGGTAGCAGTTTGGATGGAGAGGAAAGGGTGAACTTTAACAATGTTGTGAAGGTTGAACTGGCAGGATTTAGTGAAAAATTGAATATGTGGGTTGAATGAGAGATAGGAGTCAAGGATTCAAGGGAAGCAGCATGGCTTAGTGCAAAGAGCATGGGCTTGGGCGTCAGAGGTAGCGTATTCTAATCCCAGCTCCACCACTTATCAGCTGTGTGACTTTGGGCAAGTCACTTCACTTCTCTGTGCTTCAGTTACCTCATCTGTAAAATGGGGATTGAGACTGCAATCCCCATGTAGGACAACCTGATTGCCTGTATCTACCCCAGGGCTTAGACCAGTGCTTGGCACATAGTAAACGTTTAACAAATACCATCATTATTATCTTCTAGACTTTGAGCCCACTGTTGGGTAGGGATTGTCTCTAATTGTTGCAAAATTGTACTTTCCAAGTGCTTAGTATAGTGCTCTGCACACAGTAAGTGCTTAATAAAAATGAATGAATGAATGAATGAATGAATGAATGAAAGTATACCTTATCAAAACTCTCACCCGCTCCTTTCTTCCCTCCCTAACAGCCATCTTCAACTATTTGTTCTCCAATGGCTTCTTCACCACTGCCTTCAAACATGCCCATGTCTCTCCACCCTAAAAAAACCCTCCCTTGATCCCACAGCTCCCTCCAGTTATCGTCCATCTCCCTCTTACCATACCTCTCCAAACTCCTTGAGTGAGTTGTCTACAGCTGCTGTCTCAAATTCCTCTCCTCAAATTCTCTCCTTGACGCCCTCCAATCTGGCTTCTGTCCCCTTCACTTCACGGAAACTGCCCTTTTTGAAGATCACCAGTGATCTCCTTCTAGCTAAATCCAATGGTCTCTACTCCATCTTAATCCTCCTCGACATCTCAGCTGCCTTCAACACTGTGGACCACCCATTTCTCCTGGAAACACTATCCAACCTTGGCTTCACTGACTCTGTCTTCTCCTGGTTCTCCTCTTATCTCTCTAGCTGTTCATTCTCAATCTCCTTCACGGGCTCGTCCTCTGAGTCCCACCCCCTAACTGTGGGGGAGTCCCTCAAGGTTATTTCTGGGTCCCTTTCTATTCTCCAGCTATTCCTACTCCCCTTGGAGAACTCATTCTCTCCTAGGGCTCCAACTACCACCTCTGTGCAGATACCCAAATCTACATCTCCAGTCCTGATCTCTCTCCCTCTCTCCAGATTCGCATCTCCTCCTGCCTTCAAGAAGTCTCTTCCTGGATGTCCTCCCATCACTTTGAACTTAACACATCCAAAACAGAGTTTCTTAAGTACCCACCCAAACCGAGTCTTCCCCTTGACTTTCCCATCACTGTAGATGGCACTACCATACTTCATTGTCTCACAAGCCTGTAACCTTGGCATTATCCTAGACTCTTCTCTGTCATTCAACCCACATATTCAGTCTGTCATCAAATCCTGTCAGTACCACCTTCACAACATCGCTAAAATCTACCCTTTTCTCTCCATCCAAATTACTACCAAGTGATTGATACAATCACTTATGCTATCCTGCCTGGATTACTGCATCAACCTCCTGTCCCAGTCTCCTGTTTCTCCCCACTCCAGTCTGTATTTCTACTCTGCTGCCCGGATCATTTTTCTACAGAAATGTTCAGGATATCTCACCCTCTTCACAAGAAAGTCCATAGCTTCCCAACCACCTCTGTATCGAACAAAAACTCCTCACCATTGGCTTTAAAGCACTCCATCACCTTCCCCATCCTCTACTTCACATCACTTCCCTCCTTCTACAACTCTGCCTGCACACTTCGCTCCTCTAGTGCTAAGAGAGAAGCAGCATGGCTTATTGGAAAAAGCACAGGCTTGGGAGTCAGAGGTCATGGGTTCGAATCCTGATGCTACCACCTGTCACTTGTGTGACTTTGGGCAAGTCACTTAACTTCTCTGTTGCTTCGGTTACCTCACCTGTAAAATGGGGATTCTGACTGTAAACCTATGGGATAGCCTTGTATCTACCCCAGGGCTTAGATCAGTGCTTGGCAAATAATAAGCATTTAGCAAATACCATTATTATCAATCTCACTGTGCTTCGGCCTCATCTGTCTCAATACTGACCGCTAGCCCATGTTCTACCTCTGTCCTGGAATGCCCTCCCTCTTCAAATCTGACAAACAATTACTCTGCCCAACTTCAAAGCCTTTTTGAAGGCACATCTCCTCCAAGAGGTCTTTGCAGACTAAGCCCCATTTTTAATCATTTCACACTCCCTTCTGCATTGCTCTGACTTACTCCCTTTGTTCTTCTCCTCTCCCAGTCCCACAGAACTTATGTATATATCTGTAATTTTATCTATTTGTGTTGATGTCTGTCTCCCCTCTACCCCAGACTGTAAACACATGTGGGCAGGGAATGTCACTGTTTATTCTTGTGTTGTACTTTTCCAAGCCCTTAGTACAGTGCTCTGCACAAAGCTAACGCTCAATAAATACAATTGAATGAATGATTGAATGAATTATAACACCAAGATTACAGGCTTGTGAGACTGGAAGGATGGTGGTGCTGTTTACAGTGATGGGAAAGTCGGGGGAAGGAGTTCTGTTTTAGACATGTTAAGTTTGAGTCGATGGTAGGACATTCAAGTAGAGATTTCTTGAAGGCAAGAGGAGATGTGAAACTGCAGAGGAGCAGAGATATCAGGGCTGGAGATTTGGGAATCAACTGCAATAACTTCTTCCCCGCACTTCCTTCAGCCACCACCTCAACGTTTTCTGGTGATTTGAACTTAGTATCCAAGCCACGTGCTGCTGGGGATTTTTCTTCCAGAAAAGCATTGTGGTCTAGTGGAAGGAGCATGGGCCTGGGAGTCAGGGGTTGTGGGTTCTAATACCTGCTCTGCCGTGAGTCTGCTTAGGCAAGTCATTTAACTTCCCTGTGCCTCAGTTACCTCATCTGCAAAATGGGGCTGCAGCGTGGCTCAGTGGAAAGAGCGTGGGGTTTGGAGTCATAGGTCATGGGTTCAAATCCCGGCTCGGCCACTTGTCAGCTGAGTGACTTTGGGCAAATCACTTAACTTCTCGGTGCCTCAGTTACCTCATTTGTAAAATGGGGATTAAGACTGTGAGCCCCATGTGGGACAACCTGATTCCCCTGTGTCTACCCCAGCGCTTAGAACAGTTCTCGGCACATAGTAAGCGCTTAACAAATACCAACATTATTGTTATTACATTATTATTATTAATATTGCGAGCCCCATTAGGGACAAGAATTGTGTCCAACCTGATTACCCTGTACCTACCCCACTCCTTAGAAGAGTGCTTGGCACATAGTAAGTGCTTAAGAGATACCATTCTTAATATTAGATTGTGAGCCCCATGAGAGGCAGGGACTGTGTCTAATTCCCACCTCTGAATTCCCTTCTAGCGCTTAGTCTTGATGATGTTGTCTTGTTTTGTTTCGTTCTGTTTTGCTTTGCCATCTGTCTCTCCCATTTAGACTGTGAGTCCGTTATGGTGCAGGGAAGCAGCGTGGCTCAGTGGAAAGAGCCTGGGCTTCGGAGTCAGAGGTCATGGGTTCGACTCCCGGCTCTGTCGCTTGGCAGCTGTGTGACTGTGGGCAAGTCACTTAACTTCTCTGTGCCTCAGTTACCTCATCTGTAAAATGGGGATTAACTGTGAGCCTCACGTGGGACAACCCGATTACCCTGTATCTACCCCAGCGCTTAGAAGAGTGCTCTGCACATAGTAAACGCTTAACAAATACCAACATTATTATTATTATTATTGTCTCTGTGTGTTGCTGAATTGTACATTCCAAGCGCTTAGTACAGTGCTCTGCACATAGTAATTGCTCAATAAATACTACTGAGTGAGTGAGTGCATAGAAGTGTTAGTTGAAGCCATGTGAGCATATGAGTTCTCCAAAGGAGTGACTGTAGATTGCAGAACAGAAGGGGTCCCAGAACTGAAGCTTAAGGGATGCCCACAGTTAATGGGTGGGAGGCAGAAGATGAGCCAGTGAAAAAGCTAAGAGACAATAATAACTATAATAACCATAGTAATTGTGGTATTTAAGCACACACTATAGGCTAAGCACAGAACTAAGAACTGGGGTCGTCTTATGCTGTCAAGTCATCTCCAACCCATAGCGACTCCATGCACATATGTCTCCCAGAATGCCCCACTTCCATGTGAAATTGTTCTGGTAGCATATCCATAGAGTTTTCTTGGTAAAACTACATGTGGTTTACCTTAAATGCCTTCTGTGTAGTAAACCTGAGCGTCCACCCTCAACTCTCTCCTATGCTGCAGCTGCCTGGCACAGGTGAGTTTTGACTTGTAGCAGTGAGTTTTGACTTGTAGCAGATTGTCTTCCACTCACTAGCCATTGCCCAAGCTAGGAATCGATTGGGTATGCCTTTGCTTGACTCTACCTCCCATAGTTGAGACTGGTAGAGTATTGGGAACTCTTTAAGTGTGATTCTGAGGGAGTAATTATGGGGGTAGATATACGATATTGGGATAAGGCTCAGTTCTTGTCCCACAAGAGGCTCATAGTCTACTTGGCAGGGACAAAAAGCACTTAACTCCCATTTTACAGATAAGGAAACTGAGTCACAGAGAAGTTAAGTGTTTTACCCATGCTCATGCAATAGACAAGGGGCAGAGCAGGGATTAGAACCCAAAGTACTAGTGCCCAAAGACATAAGAAAAGCACAAACAATGGGATTAGTTTTTCAGTTGAGGTTTATGAATATTGATCAAGTGGCAAAATGTGCTGCTGTGGCTTGGTGAAAGTTTTGATTTCTGGCCAACACTTTAGTTCCCTGACTCTGTTGAAGAGCCAAAGATAGTTTGGACTCTGGTGAGGAAAGGAAGCTCATTAAAAGCATTTTCAGAAGCTAAAAACAGGGGTGTGAAAGCCTAATCAGCAAAAGAAGATTTGTTCCAGATATTTAGAAAGAAACTTTTCGATGGTATTGCCCCATCTTTCCCATTGGAGACTTTTTAGTCTCATGTATGTGTTCAACATCCACAGCTTAGCTGGGGGCTGGAGGTTCTTCAGGGCTGGCCACAGTGTTTACCCATCCAGAGCACCCACTGTTTTGCACTAGACACTTGATACTATGGATAAACAAATCCTGGATGGAAATATTGTGGTTTAGGTAGTTGGTCTATGAGCTCCCTCACTGTATACCAGGAATAAACATTGCAGATAAACTTGCAGGCATAGAGAGATCTCTTTACTATGACTTGTCTAGGTTGTAGCTGAAAATTCTGATTCTTAAAATTGTTAACCTGTAGCTGATTGGCTAAAAGGAGTATTTCATGGAGATGAATATTGCTGATTATTACTAGGGAGATCTTCGAGCTAAAGGAGTCTTTCAGACAAGAGTTTCATGAATTTCCAGATTGGTTCTTCTCCACTGAGGGTTAATTATTGTTTTGTACTGAGGGAGGATATTTTCTCTTTTCCTTAGCATCCTACAAGTTCTAGCCAAACTCCTTTATTATCCTCCTTCTGGCCATGGTTATTTATCTTTCCATCTATTGACGTGTGCCTGTCAGCAGAAAGCCTGTCCTTAAAAGAAAGTGGTTTGAGGGAAACTCTGCTGCTTTCATTAGGCTCTCATGCTTTCTAGCCCTTTGCTGGGCTTCACAGAGAAGATAGAGCAGCCTCTGCTCAAGGCAGAGCTTCTGTGGAGAAGTCCCTCTGTGGCCCCCAAATGGGGAAAAGAACAATTTAAAGGTCAGAAAGCATCCACAGAAGAGAATTGGCCCTCCACACTGCTGGGGGAGTCCTGAACCAAATTATTTTTCCCCATTTTCAACTTCCTTGGCAGGATCCCCTCAGAGGAGCCCTATTCTGGCAAGAGTATTTAAAGTGAATTGTTTCATTCATGTAGTATGTTGAAAGTCCTTTATACTTTTTTCATTTTCTAACACCTTCCCCAAGTCACAATCCCCCTTTTTGGACTGAGTGAAGATACTAACCTTCGGGATTCCACAGTAAATTGCTTGTCACTAAGAAAAATGTTTTTCTATCCTGTAGTTCAGATAGATTTGATGGTGTGGTATTGGTTTTATTCTACATGGCTTAGGGTTTCCTAATTTTTAGAGATTAAAATATAATTTACATTTCACTCATAAGATGTTTTGATTCATTCATTCAACTGTATTTATTGAGCACTTACTGTGTGCAGAGCACTGTACTAAGAGCTTGAAAAATACAATTCAGCAACAAATAGAAACAGTCCCTACCCAACAATGGCTCACAGTCTAGAAAAAATAAGGGATAAATTAAATATGACAGTGACAAAAGACCTGTTCAGGTTAAGGATTAAAAAAGTCCTCTTGACTCCTTGAAAAAAATCCTATCTATGCATGATAAGAGGCATGGCATTCTTACTCTTTATGGAGAGGAAGAATTTGGCTTTCAGGGTGTTGTGCAGGGTGATGATAAAGTTGGCGCTTCCACAATTCCAGGAGGCCCTTCACTGCTGCCTTGGAGGAAATGGCTTCCTGGCCATTCATTGGTGTTTCCACAGCAGCCAAAAATGTCCATTTCAGCTGCACTGATAGCTCCAAGTTGCCCTCAGGATGGTCTATTGCAGCTGTTGCTACATCTGTTGCTCCCAAAGAGAAAGAGGAGAAATCTGGGTGTTCTCCATGTTTGCTTCTTACCACTGTCACTACTTCCTCCTCCACCTACTCCACTAGTTTTATACTGGCCAATCAGGATTTCAGCTGGTCTGTTCATTCATTCATTCATTCATTCATTCAATCAATCATATTTACTGAGCACTTACTGTGTGCAGAGCACTGTACTAAGTGGTTGGAAAGTACAATTCAGCAATAGAGACATTACCTGCCCACAACGGGTTTATAGCCTAGAAGGGAGGAGGCAGACATCAAAATAAGTAAACAGGCATCAATAGCATCAACATAAATAGAATTATAGATATATACACACCAAAACAACTAAACAGGCATTAATATAAATAGAATTATAGATATGTGTGTGTGTGTATATATATATATATATATACCAAGTGCTGAGGGATAGGGAAGAAGCATTGAGCAAAGGGAGTGAGTTGGGGTGATGGGGAATGGAGGGGGAGCTGAGGAAAAGGGGGGCTTAGTCTGGGAAGGTCTCCTGGAGGAGGTGAGCCTTCAGTAGGGCTTTGAAAGAGGAGAGTGTGTTTGGAGGATTTGAGGATAGAGGGCTTTCCAGGCCAGAGGTAGGTCGTGGGCCAGGGGTCGACGGCAGGACAGGCAAGAACGAGGCACAGTAAGAAGGTTAGCACCAGAAGAGCGGAGTGTGCGGGCTGGGATGTAGAAGGAGAGAAGGGAGGTGAGATAAGAAGAGGCAAAGTGATGGAGAGCTTTGAAGTCAATAATGAGGAGATTTTGCTTGATACAGAGGTTGATAGGCAACCATTGGAGATTTCTGAGAAGGTGAAATGATGATGATGGCATTTGTTAAGCATTTAGTATGTGCCAAGCACTATTCTAAGCACTGGATGCCTAAGTACATTTTTGTAGCAAGATCATCCGGGCAGCAGAGTGAAGTCCATGCCACGGAGTGATATACTGGAGAGGGGAGAGATAGAAGGCAGGGAGGTCAGCAAGGAGGCTGATACAGTAGTCAAGGTGTGATACATTCAGTGCATGGATCAGCATAGTTGCTATTTGGATAGAGAGGAAGGGGCTGATCTATAGATGCTGTGCAGAAGAATTGATGGGTTTTATAACAGACCAAATGTGTCGGTTTGAATAAGAGGGATGAGTAAAGCACATAGTAAGAACACAATAAATGTCATAATTAAAAATAATGTTTCAATAATAATGACAATAGTAATAATGATAACTGTGGTATTTGTTTAGCCCTTACTACTTGCCAGGCACTGTACTAAAACCTGGGGGGAAAACAAGCAAACTGAATTCGGCACAATCCGTGTCCTACATCAGGCTCACACCTTAATCCCCATTTTACAGATGAGGTAACTGAGGCACAGAGAAGTGAAGTGAGAAGCAGCGTGGCTCAGTGGAAAGAGCACGGGCTTTGGAGTCAGAGGTCATGGGTTCAAATCCTGCTCGGCCATTTGTCAGCTGTGTGACTTTGGGCAAGTCACTTAACTTCTCGGTGCCTCAGTTCCCTCATCTGTAAAATGGGGATGAAGACTGTGAGCCCACGTGGGACAACCTGATTCCCCTGTGTCTACCCCAGCGCTTAGAACAGTGCTCGGCACATAGTAAGCGCTTAACAAATACCAACATTAAGTGATTTGACCAAGGTCACTAGCAAACAAATGGAAGAACAGGGATTAGAACCCATGACCTTCTGACTCCCAGGATCATGCTCTATCCATTAGGCCACGCTTGCAGTGGCACATCCTGGGTGTTGTAACCCCCTGGGAGGTGTTTCCTTTGTGTAGGGTAGAGCCAGCTTTAGGGTTTCTCCAGTGCAGCCCCTGATTTATTCAATTGTATTTATTGAGGGCTTACTGTGTGCAGAGTACTGTACTAAGCACTTGGAAAGTACAGTTCAGCGACAGATACAAACAATCCCTACCAACAACGAGCTCACAGTCTAGAAGGGAGAGACAGATAACAAAACAAAACAAGTAGACAGGCATCAATAGTCAGTCGCTACCACAATAATCAGTTGGAATATCAGTACTGCCCACCCAGGCAGTGGGCCCAGGCAGTGCGCAGCCCTCTCTCCCAGCTGAACCCCCAGCTGGAGGCTGTCATCATAGAGAGAGATCACCAGACACTCACACTACCTCCTTCCCATCCCCAATATCCATAACGAGGATAATGATAGAGCAAGGATGGCTAAGTAGACAATAGGCAAAATTAAATCATTTCAGAAATGCTTAGCCCTGGTGCTTCATGGTCCCTCACTAACTCACTAGACTATAACCAGCATGAGAAGCAGCGTGGCTCAGTGGAAAGGGCCTGGGATTGGGAGTCAGAGGTCATGGGATCGAATCCCAGCTCTGCTACTTGTCAGCTGTATGAATGTGGGCAAGTTATTTCACTTCTCTGTGCTTCAGTTACCTCAACTGTCAAATGGAGATTAACTGTGAGCCCCACCTGGGACAACCTAATTATCCTGTATCATCCCCAGCATTTAGAACAGTGCTCTGCACAGAGTAAGCGCTTAACAAATACCAACATTATTATTATTATTATCATTATAAGCTCATTATGGGCAGGGACCAGTGTGTTTGTGTTGTATTGTAACTCTCCCAAGTGCTTAAAACAGTCCTCTGCACATAGAAAGTGCTCAATAAATACAATTAATTGATTAACCAACTGGGGTTTTCCCTTTCTCAAGAGACCTTTGGTCTATTCTGTCTGCAGCTTGCAGACCCTTGGCAATCCACCCCTTTGGGCTCTTCATCTTTTGGCAAAGGGTCAGAGGGAATTTGACCATCTTCCATTTACCTTCTTGGTCTCACTTCTCTGCCTTTTTATACCTCTTTTTCATAAGCTACACCCCTTTTTCCAAATCTTCTCGTTATTGCTTCTTGCTAATTATCCAGGTGAAATTTAACACTTTATTAATTGGTCACTCTGCTAATTACCTTGGGAAAGGATCAGAAGGCTTTTAACTAAATTACATCTCCATCCTCTCAATTTCAGAATCCTGGGATGGGAAACCAGTTAAAACAAAGTAAACTCTTTCTTTTACTTTTTAAATCAACTACCTTGCTATAGAGGTTCAGTAGCTAATTTAAATACTACTTCCTCTTTATCTACTGAGTTGATGTGAAATTCTCTCAAGTAACTCAGCCAACCTGGTGAACCTTCAAAACTTTTCAGACTTTCCATCTCTCTCTTTTCTTGAGCTGTTGTTCCAGAGCTTCTTATTAAATATTACAAAGGGTAAGGGAAAATTCTTCCCCAATCTTGAATTGTTCAAATCTATAGTTTTGCTAGCTAACCAAAATTTCTTTAATTGCCTCTGCAACTGAACTCTCATTTTGACCATATGTTTATTTTTCTATTCCACCACACTCTCATGTCTTCCAGCTGAATTGTACATTCCAAGTGCTTAGTACAGTGCTCTGTGCATAGTAAGCACTCAATAAATACTATTGAATGAATTAATGAATGATGAAGAAACTGGCCTTGTTTATTACTGTGCTGGCATTTATCTCTCTCTCAAAAACCACGGACTGTCTGGCTCCCTTCTTTTATATTATTCAGATTTATATTTGTCCAGTTATCTTTGACCTCCCAGAGAAGAGACAGTTTTT
This sequence comes from Ornithorhynchus anatinus, assembly GCF_004115215.2. Taxonomy (NCBI): domain Eukaryota; kingdom Metazoa; phylum Chordata; class Mammalia; order Monotremata; family Ornithorhynchidae; genus Ornithorhynchus; species Ornithorhynchus anatinus. The sequence goes on from NC_041731.1 coordinate 87,412,170, forward strand.
TTTTAATATAGTTCAGCTCATTCAACTACTTCCAGAAGTCAAGGTCAGTGCTCCTTTCGATGGCTCTTACACAAAGACAGTAGGAAGAACAAACAAGCCAGGACTCTTTTCTTATATTAAACGGGCACTTCAGGGAAAATGCTAAATGAACATAAAACCCTGCTCACCTTTCCAGCTACACTCAATCTAGAAAGAGCCTGACATCTTGCCCTGTGCAGATAAGCCAGGCAATGATGGCGTACCACTTGACCAGCGGGCATCAATATTAATACATGCCAGTTTTAATCATCAGTGACTGTTCTGCCACTCAGGACACTTTAATAATAGAATTGGTGACTTTTGCAACCTTTTCTTCACTAAATTATTCCAGGACAGGCAGAAATTTCTGAGTTTTCAGATTTTGAAATCTATCATAATTAGAGAATAAAATCCCGTTTTCTTCAACAGAGCTTATTAAACTCAAAATGAATAACCAAAATTTACTTTTTTTTCTCATATTCTGTCTTAGTCCTATTAAATAATTTAACTTTCTTATCCCAGCTTTGCTATAATTTGGGGCATTCATTTCTACCTGCATCCTAAACCTTAAAAACAGGATATACTCAAATATCAAATAAGGGCATGTTTTACTTTTATTGTACTTTCCCAAGTGTTGAGCACAGCACTTACTATTGATCAGAGTAGGTACTGTCGCTCACTAGACTTCCAGTTGGGCACTATTTAGGCGCCATAAATTAGAGAAGCAGCATAGCTTAGTGGAAAGAACATGGGCTTGGGAGTCAGGAGGTCATGGGTTCTAATCCTCGCTCCGCCACTTGTCTGCTGTATGACTTTGGGCAAGTCACTTCACTTCTCTGTGCCTCAATTCCCTCATCAGTAAAATGAGGATTAAGACTGTGAGCCCCATGAGGGACAACCTGATTACCTGGTATCTACCCCAGCACTTAGAACAGTGCTTGGCGCATAGTAAGCACTTTACAAATACCATCATCATCGTTATTATTATTATATCACATCTAATGCAGGAAATGCTTTATCACTTCTGAAAATAAAAGTCAAGTTAATTTGGGGGGCAGATTTTTTTGTTTTGTTATTTTGTAACGGTACTTGGTAAACACTGTGTGCCAACTACTGTTGTAAGTAGTGGAGTGGAAACAAGATTATCAGGTTAGACACAGTCCCTGTCTCACATAGGATTCAAGGTCTAAGTAGGAGGAACTAGGATTTAGTCCTTTTTTTAAAGATGAGGTAACTGATACATGGAAAAATTGTGACTTGCCCAAGGTCACATAGCAGAAAAGTGACAGAGCCAGCCTCTTTCCCTGCTGACTCTCAAGCTTGTATGTTTTGTACTAGGCCACGTTGAATGCTGTACGTCCCACTATGCTGCATACTTCTCAACAGCAAGGGTCATGACTTCTACTTTTATTTTACTTTCACAAGAGTAAGTGCACAATAAATGTAAATAAATAAGGGAAGCAGTGTGATCTAGTGGAAAGAGCATGAATTTAGGAGTCGGAGATGCTGGGTTCTAATCCCAGCTCTGCCACTTGTCTGCTTTGTGTCCTTGGGTAAGCCACTTAATTTTTCTGACCCTCAATTCTCTCATGTATAAAATGGACATTAAGACTATAAGCCCCGTATGGGATGGGACTTGTGTGCAACCTGATTGCCTTGTAACTACCCCAGCACTTAGAACAGCATCTGACACTTTAATTATTAATTTGGTCCTCTGATTTCCAGGCCTTTGCACTTTCCATTAGGCCACACTGTTTCCCTATGGCAGAACCAATAGGAACCAGTGTTTGGTTTCTTCATGTCTATGACCCAAACACTTTCTCCACCATTCAAGTAATAATAAATAAATAATGTTGGTATTTGTTAAGCGCTTACTATGTGCCGAGCACTGTTCTAAGCGCTGGGGTAGACATAGGGGAATATAAAAAAACTGAAGTCCAGAATGTGTAAGAGGTAGCCCATGTTTGTATATTATTTCATGTCATGGTGAACATATGAGATGCGTATGTTATTTCTGAAAAAATAACATTAAAATGGATGAGCGCAGGCACCACGGACTTCATAGTTTTTGCACTATAAGTAAAATAGTGAACAATGGATAACAAAAATATTTTGCTGAACATCTAAAAGGATTCTCAATTAGGAGATTCAAAGAAAGAGGGTCAGGAAGAGGCAAAACTATAAAGATCAATCTTTCATGCTAAAATTATTTTGCATTTACACCACTGTGTGAATGATGCGATGATTGATACCCAGTTTCTGAATGACACATAGTCCCGTCCTCTAGAAATGTACCATGAGGAAAAACTAGATATAGATTATTATCCCTGCTACTGCTGTTGTTGTTGTACTTCATAAACAATTGTTAATCTTTCTACGAAATGTAGGGAAGACTACAAGAAGCCTAGGTAAGAAGTAACCTCTGTCAAATACTGGGCTCACAACCTCTAGGATGATGGAGACAGACTTATAAAACAGGGAGAATGTAATTGTAACAGTAGGAAAACACATTACGATTCTATGTCAAAATGTATTGACTTTAAAGTGATGGGAGAGTTTATCAGGGGAGAGTCATGGATCACCTAGCCATTTCAGGTTCCAACCTTCCCAAACATTTTATAGATTGGGTGACAGCTCCTGCTTTCTGTTCCTGTGGAGGTCGCTTCTCCCACATGAGGGTGGGGAGGGTGAGAAGGAGTGTGTCCTTGTGGATAGAGCAGGGACCTGGGCCTCAGAAGGATCTGAGTTCTAATCCCTGCTCTGCCACTTGTCTGCTGTGTGACCTTGGGCAAGTCACTTCTCTTCTCTGGGACTCAATTACTTCATCTATAAAATGGGGATTAAGACTGTGAGCCCATGTGGGACAGGGACCATGTCCAACACGATTATTTTGTTTCTATCCCAACGCTTAGAACAGTGCCTGGCACATAGTAAGTTTTTAACACATGCCAGACTGTAAGCCTGTTGTGGGCAGGGATTGTCTCTCTTTATTGCTGAATTGTACTTTCCAAGGGCTTAGTACATTGCTCTGTGTACAGTAAGTGCTCAATAAATATGACTGATTGAATGAATGAATTGTTATTAATACTATTATTATAGGGTTAGGGCCTCTCCAACCATCAGACTGATTGTTACAGACCCTCAAAGTCCTAATGCTGAGGAAGCTCCATTTGGGCTACAGGGCTAAACTAATAGAAGTTAAAAGTCTGACAAAAGCAAGTATATTTTTTGAAGGTGCTGGAATTTTTAAAAAAACTCTATTTTTGACAATAATCTGAAAAGGGCAACCTATGTTAGGCATCAATTATAAATTGTAAGGTGCAACTTTGAGCAAATAAGGATAGTATTAGATTGAAATTAGATTAGATTAGATTGTCCTTGAGGACAAGAATCATGTCTACCAATTTGAGTTTTGTTCTGTCCCAAGTGTTTAATTCAGTGCTTTGCACATAATAAGTGCTCAATAAATGATTGCTTGATTGTTCAGTACCTCCAGTGCATCATTCCACTAGTCAAAGCCTGATCCAGGGCATAGCATGAGTTCATTTCCTGATTTCAATGGGCAGTCTTCAGTTATATGTAGGGTTTCCCTAACAGTAAAGTGATACAAAGCCTGTTTTTTTCAATTTATTGTCCGTATTTAGTTCTGGGTGGACTATGAAACATTATGGCTCCAATATTCATGAGCCATGTGACCTAACGACATGTCACACACATGACCTAATGGATACAGCAAGGGCCTGGGAGTCAGACATTCCTGGGTTCTAATCCCGCCTCTGCCACTTGTCTGCTGTGTGATCTTGGGCAAGTCAATTCGCTTCTGTGTGCCTCAATTACCTCATCTGTAAAATGGGGACTAAGACTGTGAGCCCCATGGGTGACAGAGACTGTGTCCAACTTCATTAGCTTGTATCTACTCCAATGTTTAGGACAGTGCCTGATACATAGTAAATGCTTAACAAATACCATAAAAAAGCAAGGGGGCTCAGCTAAACACATTATCCGTGGGCAAACAAGGGTGGTTTGCATAGTCTTCACCTGATGGATCATATCAGTTGTGCTGCAATGGGTCTAAGGAACAATTGTGATGGAGGAAATCTATAGTTGATTAATCTGTTCAATGGTCTGTTCAGAAAATTCTGTCCAGAATCTCTTTAGGGTAGAAAACAGCAAAATACCCTGAAGTTTTCAGAGTTGGCTCTCTCACCTTTTTTCAGGGACAATGATTATTGTGACATCTTTGAAATTCTGTGGTTTTCAGTGTTCCACATGTTTAGGGATAATTTTGTGCAGACTTTAGAAAACAGGTGCCTTCCTTGCTGGTAGAGTTCTGCAGGAAGGCTGTCAGTTGCAGGTGCTTATAGGGAGAGTTGTTTGCAACCTAATTTTTAACTAGTAATGCGGTCTACTTATTAAATTGCAGAAAACAATTACTAAATCCTGGGAGAATATCAGGGAGCTACTAATTGCTTCTAAAGCTGTTTTTTATTTTCCAACATATAAGAAAAGGGAGATGTTACAATTAGAAATTTAGTCTCTCATGAATAAGAACAGATAAGTATCCTCTAAGCAGTATTGTTCATTTGGTAGATTTCCCATCCTCCCCTCCCACACCACCAATAGGCCAATCTGTCAGACCTGAATGATGTAACAAGGCAGGGAAGTTTGTTTTCAGCAAGAAGAAATCTTCTAGTTGCAAATCCTACTTTTGTTTGCCTAAAAGTGAGGCTCCTTCTGTCTAGGCCATTTAAGATACAGGAGTTTAGGCAGTCTGTTTTTCTTCTTTAATGCCTGTAAATTTGACAGAGCCAAAGATGAAACATTTATTTTTGCCAAAAACAAAGCGTTGGGTAAAGGAATTTGAAAACATTCATTATTGGATGTTTATTGAGCATTCTGTACTAGGGCTCCACATGGATTTTACAGTCTCTGAAAATGAAGAGGTTGGCTCAAGGAATCTGCAATCTAAGGAAAATTTTATTGCTCATCCTCTGACAAACTTAAGTTCACATCCTGGAAAAATTATCAGGAAACCTCAGTGATTTCTTGGGCTTACAGGGTGATGAAGTAAAGAAATGAACCCCAAGGAGAGTCAAAACTAATGAAAAAAAGTGAGTAATCAAGGCACTTGAGCCCATATTTCAAGTCAAAAAGACACCTTTCCGTCTAATAATTGGATTATCCAATTCTCCTCTTCACTTTGCTTGGCTACTTACCTGTCCATCATTAATTGAGCTCTTATAGTATGCCAAGCACTGTACTAAGCACTGTGACAGATGCAAGACAATTAGGTTGGACACAGTCCCTGTCACTCATGGGGAATATACTGATTTATTTAGATACCCTCAATTACATAGATTGATGTCACCATAAAGCATGTTATCTCTGTGGAAACAGCATAGCCTAGTGGAAAGAGCATGGGCCTGGGAGTCATAGGACTTGAGTTCTTGTCTGCTGTACAACCTTGGGAAAGTCACTCAACTTCTCAATGCCTTGATTTCCTCATCTGTAAAGTGGAGATTAAATTCCACTCCCTCCTACTTAGACTGTGAGCCTAAAATGTACTACTATTAGTCACAATAAAAATGATGATAATAGCAGTATTAAGCATTTACTATGTCCTGACACTATATTTAGAGCTGGGGTAGATACAAGATAATTAGATCATACATAGTTCCTGTACCACAAGGAGCTATAATATCAGTTATTGTGAGATAAAATATGTCATCCCTATTTTATAGATGTGAAATCTGAGGCACTGAAAAATAAAAGTATTTGCCTAAAATAACACTGTACACCAGGGACAGAGTTGTGACTATAGAAGACTTTCCCTGAAAAAGATGTACCTTCCCAGGTTTCATCCTTCCAATGGCCTCCCTTAGCATGACCTTAGGACTGACACATATTCATGATTTAGATTCTTTTACAGTTATTTTTCTAATTATCCTCCTATATTTTGTTATCAACCACAGTAGTGTTTGTAAATGACTTGTGCCATCATTTCCCCCTATTAGACTGTACACTTTTTAAGGGCAGGTTCATGTCTCTTAGTTGTATTCTCCCAAGTGCTTAGGACAGGGCTCTACTACCCAGTAAAAGACCACTGATTGATTAATCAAATCAGCTTTTTGTCTTGCAGATCTACCAAGTTCTTTGCCTATTTGAATAGGCAGAACAGGTTTCACCTTCTCCTTCAAATTTGTACAGGGAATTTGGTTTGGGCTAAATTTTATTATTGTTACAATGCCTTCTCCATTTCCACCTTCATCTCCAGTGGATTCTGTTCAGCTTTATGACAACTAAGCACTTAAACTGGGGTTTTGGTCTTGGTCTAGCCTAGCTTTATAATAATTACTATTATCATTATGGTATTTGTTATGTACTTACTATGTGCCAGGCATGGCTCTAAGCACTGGGTTGGATACAAGCAAATGGGTTGAACACAGTTCCTGTCCCACGTGGGGCTCACAGTAACAATCCTCATTTTACAGATGAGGGAACTGAGGCACAGAAAAGAGTAGTGACTTGCCCAAAATCATACAGCTGACAAGTAGAGGAGCTGGGATTAGAGCTCATGACCACCTAACTGCCAGGCCTGTTCTCTGTCCACTACCCATGCTGCTTAATTAATAGTGCTTGAAAAATAATTACTAGTAATAATCACCCCTTTTTGGAAAGGCTTGGCACATATATTTTCGGCGTAAAAGGATTACTTGTATTTGTAATTAAGTTGTTTTCAGCAGCTCCTAAAGGACCATTAAAGTGTCAAAGACATAACAAAAAGTATTATGAAATTGTGTGGGATCATTAACAGTTTAATGCTAAGTGGTAACTAAAATCCTAAAAGCTTAGTGGATAGAGCACAGGTCTGGGAGCCAGAAGGACCTGCGTTCTAGCATCGGTTCTGTCATTTGTCTGCTGTGTGACCTTTGTAAATCACTTAATTTCTCTGTGTCTCAGTTACTTCATCCATATAATGGGGATTAAGACTTTGAGCCTTGTATGGAACATGGACTGTTCTCAACCTGATTACTTTGTATCATCCCCAGAATTTAGTAGGGTGTCTGGCACATACTAAACACTTCACAAATGCCATTTTAAAAAAGTGCATTTAAATTAGTTTGTTGTTCCAAAATGAATCATAAGTGCCTACCATTTGCAGAGATCTGCACTAAGTGCATGGGAAATACAGCAGAGTTGGTAGACACTATCCCTGTCCTTAAGAAGCTTATAAATATTTTGTGAGCCCCAAAAGAGACTGACAGTGTTTAATTCCCAACTGTAAATTCTATCTCAGTGGTTAGTATAGCATTCTGCACACTGTATTCACTTAATAATTGTTATTACTAGTGATACCAGAATCTAGTAAGGAGTTTATATTTGACTACTTTTTTGCTATTTCAGATAAAAATGCAAATGAGAAAAATCAAAGGTTCTTTCAATGAGGGCCCGTCAACATCTCTGCCACTGTCAGGTTGAATGCGACTAATATCTCATATGTTTGTCCTTGGTTAATCCAGACTCAGATCAGCCCAAAGGAAGGGTGGCAAGTGTACAGCTCAGCACAAGATCCCGATGGTCGATGCATCTGCACTGTTGTTGCACCTGAGCAAAATCTGTGTTCTCGAGATGCCAAGAGCAGGCAACTCCGACAACTGCTGGAAAAGGTAAGTGGGCAGAGTTGTGTCACACAGTGGCTGCTTCATGGCCAATCCTGTTACTTTCTCTGTTTCCCAGCTCTCGGAAGGAAAATAGTCATTGCTGGCAGAGGTCACATAGTGTGTTGTTGTCCTGTGGAGTCGAGGGCCCTCAGCACATGATTTGACCTCACAATTCTCCTTTCTTCATAGCCGTAGGTGGCATGCCTTAATAGGACTGATTCTCCACCTTATGCTGTCTCTCTTTGGCAGAGATAATTTACTCTGACTGCAGGGCTTCAGCCTCAGGCCCTCTGATCACAGGAGGACCATCGAACTCATCCTTTTGAGTCACGCTGAGAACCTGCAGGGGGATAAGATAATGGTTTGCAATATGCAAGATATTTGGAAATATAATGAATAATTCCTCATATTTGCCATTTTCCTCTAAGTCATTTCTTTGAACATTAGGACTTTTTAGTTCCATTCAATAGAATTCACTCTATGTAATTTACTTCGACCAGATCCATAGCAATCAGTTGCTGAGTGACCTTGCACCCTTGCTTTTCTCTTCTCCACGGCCCTGTCAACGAAAGGTTAACTGTGCCCTATGTAAGAAATGAAGTGGCCTTTCAGTAATGGTGGTTGGAGCCAGTTTGCAGAGTTTACTATTTCCGTCTCCTTACTGTGCTGGGCTCAGTTTTTGGTGGACTACCAGTGACTCCAACCTCCAAAAGCCCTGCTGGGAGGTGCATATTAAATAGCAGAGGATGTTACAAAAAAATTAAACTAACATATTGCTTTGGGCATGTGATGTTCAATGTTTTACCAGTGTGTAGGCATTGGGGATAGCATTATTTTACCGTCACTGGAGTGCAACTGTGGCATTTTATCTTTTCATGTGAAGCAAATCTATGAATGGCTTAGTAGGGAGAACAATAAGTTTGGAAACACCTGCCTTCTACAGATTCTGGTCTCAGCCAAGTCAATATTCCTTTATAGTCATAAAAGTAAAATGAATCCTGTGATCCCAGCTGAGACTAAGGAATGTGTCCAATGTAGCTTTGTCTTGAAGCACACAGGAATAGTATCTTCAAATACACTGTCTGAAATTCCCTCTCCCTCTCTCTTATCCAAGGACCGTGTTATGTCAGTAAATTTCCAAGGACAGTATTATGTCAGTGTAAATCTGGATGAGTTCTTAATACCATTATTCAGATATTTAAAAATCAGATACTATTGCTCAGGTAATAGTGTCATTAGAGATAATAGGGCATAATCTGGGTACTCTTGATCTGTACCCTTTAAACAGTTGTTATTCATCCCACCCTCAGTTCCACAGCACTTATGTACATATCCATAATTTATTATTTATAATAATAATAATGATGATATTTGTTAAGCACTCACTATGTGCCAGGCACTGTTCCAAGCACTAGGGTGGATACTAGCAAATCAGGTTGGAAACAATCCCTGTCCCTAGTCCACATGGGACTCCCAGTCTCAATTCCCATTTTACAGATAAGGTAACTGAGGCCCAGAGAAGTGAAGTGACTTGCCCAAGGTCACATAGCAGAAATACACTGGAGCAGGATTAGAACCCATGACCTTCTGACTCCCATCCCCATGCACTATCCATGCTGCTTCTCCATTATAATAGTGTCTGTCTCTTCCACTAGACTGTAAATTTGTTGTGGTTAGGTAATATGTCTACCAGCTCTGTTGTATGCTCCAAAGCTTTTAGTTCAGTACTCTGCACATAGTAAATGCTCAATAAGTATCATTGATTGATTGACCCCATTAGCTGCCTCTCTTTGGGGGCTGTCACCTAGAACATGTTCCTCAAGTTCTTCCAAAACTCCAACTAAGGCCTAGGGTGGATCCTGCTTACCCTTAAACCTGGCTTGGGCTTTGGAGTCCATTTTCAGTGGCTTACTGGTTTTCTAGACCTACCGCATGGTGGTCATCCTGACAGATGTTTTCTGAAACATTTCTTGACTCAAGACCATTAATTTTTGAGATGGCACCAAACAAGGTCATGGGTTCAAATCCCAGCTCTGCCACTTGTCAGCTATGTGACTGTGGGCAAGTCACTTACCTTCTTGGTGCCTCAGTTACCTCATCTGTAAAATGGGGATTAACGGTGAACATCACGTGGGACAACCTGATTACCCTGTATCTAACCCAGCACTTAGAATGGTGTTCTGCACATAGTAAGTGCTTAACAAATACCAACATTTTATTATTATTACTTCTTGGAAGATAGGAATAATATGCCCCAGGATCTTTGTGTTTTCCTCCTCAGCCAAAAGAGTCGAATCGTGTACCCTCCTTTGCTGTGTGGGTTCTGTTTATTCCCTCTTACATCTTCCCCTGGAACTAGACTTTTTCCCAAAGATGCAAATCTCACAACATCCATTAGCAGACTGCTGAGCCCCCAAAATGGTAGATAATTCCCTGAGGAGACTAATAAAGCGGCTTATTATGTGGCTTTGTGGATTGCAGGTCTAACCATTTGCTTCTGTCTTCTTGTCTTCACCTCATTACATTTCTATTCTGTCCTCTCTCAAATATGCACTTAATGCCCATAGCACATATAAACATCACAGCACTCAACATGGCAGTGCCCATAAATTTGAGGTGAATAATTCTCTCTCCTTTATATCCCTCCCTTGAATTCCCACTTCTGGGAATTCTTAAATGTACTAACAAAGAGCCCTCAAAAGGGACAGGGAAGAAAATTACATGGTACAACTTAGTTAAACAAAATGCCATCTTCTTGGCATGAATTATTTCTACAGGGGGTTGCTTTGCAATAAAGAGCAGACTAGATTGGAAAGCAACGCAAATGGAAAATGGAAAGTCATTACAATAAGCCTTCCTGTTTCAGGTTTGTCAAATAGTTCCCCAATTCCCTCCCAATTTTACAAATATGAAATGCCCCGTGACACTCAGATGAAGGTTATTCTCATAAGAGTAACAGCAGCAGTGACTGACTCACTTCAAAGGAAAATGTCTGCCTTTAGTTGAATAAAATGGTCCTGAAAGATGGTGGTTTTGATTTATTTATTCTTAACCATACCTGAAGCTAGAAATGATTCTGAAGCTTTGAAATTACCTTAGATGCTGTTAACATGCTTTCAAAATTGTTTTTGTAATTCTTCCATCTACTAAAGGGGAGAAAATGAAAACTCTTGAATACTTCTAAAATGGCAGTTTTATAAGTAGTATTTACTCACCAGAAGTACAAAGGTTATCCAGTGTCAAGAAAGTGAAAGTGCATCTTAAAATTGTAAATCCCATTTCCAATTAACATTAAAACTAATGATGCACCGAGGGGCCCATTTCAAACAGGGTAGGCTTTTGGCGGGTCTTAGGTCTGTCTAGTTCAAGGTGGGAGAAAGAACTAGAAAATTTACTTAGAGTGTACCGGGGAGATAAGTAGAAATGAGGATATTTGGTGTGTCTCCCCCACATACTTCTAGCATGCCATCTCTTCTGACCTGCCAACAACAGTGACTGAAACCATTTGCCTCAGTTTCTCATCTCTGTCAAGTTCTTTCTCTCCTGTCCAATGGAATAGCATAACTTTCTTCTCCCTCCCAGAAAGCCAAAGAGCACTGCACCTGAAAAATCTACATAATGACTCTGCAGTGTTAATATTCTCAGTGAAGGTGGATAATTGCTTTGAATTATGTTTTAAGGTGGGCTTAAAGTTGAGCTCAATCAAAATCACTTTTGTTCCAATTTGTGGTGCTAGAGACTATATGGTTTACTATGTGTCAATCACTGTTCTGAGCACTGGAGTAGATACAAGTTTATCAAGATTGAACACAGTCCCTGTCCCATATGGGGCTCCCAATCTCAATAGGAGGAAGTGGGAATTAATTCCCATTTTTCAGTTTAGGAAAATGAGGCACAGAGAAGTTGTGACTTACCCAATTTGTGGTGCTAGAGACTGTATGGTTTACTATGTGCTTACTATGCATCAATCACTGTCCTAAGCACTGGGCTAGATACAAGTTTATCAAGATTGAACACGGTCCCGGACCCATATGGGGCTCCCAATCTAAATAGGAGGGAGTAGGACTTAATTCCCATTTTTCAGGGAAGGAAACTGAGGCACAGAGAAGTTAGGTGACTTACCCAAAATCACACAGCAAGCAATTGGCAGAGCCAGAATTAGAACCCAGGTTTCTGTTTCCAAAGCCCAAGCTCTTTCCAGTAGGCCATGTTGCTTTCCTTTAAGCCTGGTTGCTGGCTGGTGACCTTTTCTCTGCTTTGAGGTCATCCAGAACTAACCATCTTCTAACTAATCAGAGACGCAGTGTTGTCTAGTTGATAGAGCATGGGTCTGGGAGTCAGAAGGACCTGGGTTCTAATCCTAGCTCCCCCACTTGTCTGCTGTGTGACCTTAGGAAGTCACTTCACTTCTCAGTGCCTCAGTTACCTCATCCATAAACTGGAATTAAGATTGTGACCCCATGTGGGACAGGGACTGTGTCCAACCTGAATACCTTGTATCTACCCCAATGCTTAGTACAGCACCTAGCACATAGTTAGCGCTTAACAAATACCATAATTATAATGATAATAAAATGGTATTTGTTAATTATCATTATTATGATTGTTGTTATTATTATATTTTTCTCAAACCTCAGCTACATCAGGCCCAATCACTTAAACTGGGTCATGAAGGCCAAGGTAATTATTTCTACCCCCAAGTATTTAGATGCCATTCATTACTAGGCTAGTTTCAGGGGTTTGCCCTTGTCCTCATCCTCTCTCTATACTGGAACCTCCCTCATCACATCCAACAGTTCACTGCTCTCCCTACCTCCTAAACTCTCTAAAATAACATCTTCTCCAGAAGTCTTCCCTAACTAAGCCTTCCTTTCTCCTATACCCACACCCCTCTGCCTTTCCTATGCATTCATCTGTATACCCTTTAAGCACTTCGATACTCAGCTCCACAGTACTGCTGTTCACAGCCTTATACTCTACTATTTCCTCTAACTTTATTTTAATCTTTGTTTCCCCATGTAGGCCGTAATCTCCTTTGGGCAGGGATTGTGCCTATCTATTTAATGTATTATACTTTCCCAAGCTCTAGTACAGGGTTCTGCACACAGTAAGTACTCACGAATACCACCAAAGTGCAGCTAAATAATACAGTCTAAGCCAGGGCATTCTATCTCACTCCATGTCATCCCCATTTTGTAGACCTTCAGGGAACCAGCATAGTTTGGGATATGAGCTACAGAGGGGTTTGGTTCCACTCTTGATCAAGCCTGAGGTGTCTTTGGAGATTCTTCCTGGATTACCAGATTTCTGCATTCTTTCTAGAGCAGATTCAAATCTCCAAGTGTACTCTAGAACCAACTCCTCTTCCAGGTGTTCTGGGATGACTAGGCTGGCCCACACCTGAGCATGGCACCACCTAGAACCAGTCTGCTTCTGGTACTGAAGAAGCTAAATGCCCTTATTTGTGCCTCTCCTTGAGGTTTTCCACTGACAATGGGTTGATAGCCTTTAGCACTTTCTTCAACAATTAGGGAAAATTTTTTGTGACTCACTCTATCCTTTATCACTACTTTTGGTAGCCAGACTGATGGAGAGCTGTGATTTGAAGGAAGCAGCTTAAATTCAACATATTCACAAAGTACTCAAAATAAGACTTTCCTCTGGACAAAGTCATTTGTGGTAGCTCCTTTAATATCTAGTCAAATCTATTTGAGCCTTTCCAAAGCTAAGCACAGAATTAGAGTATGCAAACTTGTTTCCAGAATGAGGGCCCTCTGACACCACTCACAACCCTTAATGATACCTCTTGCTTTATAACTATTACTAAGAAGCAGTGTGGCTCAGTGGAAAGAGCACGGGCTTAGGAGTTAGAGGTCATGGGTTCAAATCCCGGCTCTGCCACCTGTCAGCTGTGTGACTTTGGGCAAGTCACTTGCCTTCTCGGCGCCTCAGTTACCTCATCTGTAAGATGGGGATTAAGACTGTGAGCCTCATGTGGGACAACCTGATTATCCTATATCTTCCCCAGTGCTTAGAACAGTGCTCAGCACATAGTAAGTGCTTAACAAATACCAACATTATTATTATTATTATTACTGTCAGTTCCATGAGTTGTGACCCATTTGTCAGGTGAAGGTTTTTATGGTGACCCAATAAGCAGCTACTTAATATTGTCACCTCATCTATTTTCTAGTTGGCTTAAACTACACAGTTGCCAGCCTAGCAACAAGAGAAGGGAGCCGGGAAGAGGGAGGTGGAGCATGTCATGATTCTCTGCCCCAATCCCTCCATCAGTACCTCGTTCTCCTCTGCCATGAGAATCCCTCCACCCACTTCCTCTGTGTTTTCTGAACAAGTTGGGGCTGGGACACAGTACTGAGAGGCTCACAGGGACACACTGCCTCCCCAAGAGCTGGGATACCCTTTTGAGCAGCTCACCGGTTTATAAATTAATTACCCTTCCCCCACTGAGGAGATGGGATGCAACATTGTGAGGCTCATTGGGACCACCCTTCATCAAGGAGCTGGGATGCAGTACTGGAATGCTCACGGGAGTGTGTTAGGCATGCAGAGAAATTCTTCAGCTTCCCCCATTACCCTTATCTGCTTCAAATTATATCATATGATTGGTAGATGTTCTAAATGAATCAGATCCCATCTGTGGAACCAATCAGAGGATGAAGTTCAGCGGTCATAAATCAGATCCTTCAAATGGATGGAAGCCCCTCAGAAAGAGGAGCACAGGCATGCTCCATATCCAGTCAAATGTACCTTTGGCATTTAGCGCACTTCATATATCCCCGCCACCAAAGTTCTACTTTCTAGGTCCTTCTTGCAACCTCTGTAAACAAACTATTTATCGACAAAGTGCCTGCCTCCAGTCACTAAATTTTAAAGTAGGGAAGGTTTCAATTCCTTCAAAAACCTCAAATTAAACTCAAATCCATTATTACAATTTTACCTTCCCTGTTTCCCCCAAAACTTATAACCAATTTTCACAGGTTTAAGCATCTCTTAAGTGGGCTGAGCCCTGGAATATTTTCTTCCTGAGCTATTGAATCCTAATTTATATTCAGTTCTCTCAAATTCAAGTATTTTCATTATTCCCTGCCCTGAAACTAATTTTCTCCAGCTGAATTTTCCAAATATTCATTTCCCCTGGTTGCCTTGAAGAAGAACATGGAGGGGAAACACCTCTGGGTTCAAACCTTCTCCGTGGACAGAGAGAATGAATAATAAAAGTAATAGCATCCAGTGTCATTATACAACTTGACATGTTCTTAGGTATACAGTAAAATAAACATATCAACCTGGGTTCTTTTTTATCAGGTTCAGAATATGTCCCAGTCTATTGAAGTTTTAAACTTGAGGACTCAGAGGGATTTTCAATATGTATTGAAAATGGAAACCCAAATGAAAGGATTGAAGGCCAAATTTCGGCAGATCGAAGATGATCGGAAGACATTAATGACCAAGCACTTTCAGGTAGGTTTTCTTTTGCCATACTAGGGGAAGCTGTTGGAAGCTGTACCCTGAAAATATATGCATATACTACTTCAATCTCAGCTACAACCTCAAATGTCAGCCCTCATTTGTGATTACAATCAGTTACCCCCAAATGACCAAGCGATCTATTCCAACTCCTAGAATCCTTTGCTACTATTCCAATGGAAATATGGAAGTTTATGGAAAGATTAAGATGTGATTAAGAAACTACAACAAATAAATGACAAAAAATGTTTTCTGTACTATTTCTTTTTGTTAAATATGGCTATTTGTAGAAGAAGTATTTGCTGAGAACCAGCATGGCCTAGTGGATAGAGCACAGGCCTGGATTCTAATCCCAGCTCCTCCATTTGTTTGTTGTGTAACTTGGACAAGTTGCTTAACTTCCCTGAGCCTCAGTCATCCCATCTGCAAAATGGGGATTAAGACTGTGAGCCCTTTATGGAACAAGGACTATGTCTAAACTGATTACCTTGTAACTACCCCAGCGCTTAACAAATACCATAAAAAAATACAAAGAAAAACATTGTTAAAGGGATCAAGTAGTTATATTCCAACATCACAGGATTATGTAATTACTTTGAAGTAGACTAGGAATTGTTTCATGATTCACATGTGGAGAGTCTGAACTACAATCTCTGGCTAAGGGGCAGAAAACTCTGTAATCTAATACTGAAGTATAAAGTTGCAATGAGGTATGCGGAGTGGGACACAGATTTTGTAGTTAGTAGAGGATGAATACATCAAGGTAATTGCTCAAAATATTTAATGAATTTCTAGGATGAAAATCTGGTTGCCTTCTGGAGGAAAAAAACCTAATGCGATGAAACATTCTATTGAAAATGTTTAAAATATTTTAAAAAATGCATTTATAAGTCATAAAAAACAGATTAACTGAGTTATAGGTCCATAACTTTCTGTAGGAGTGGATTCACAAATCCAAACTGATATTGTCTTCCTGAATAAGAGAATAATCTTAGAATGAAATAAATGCTTAAATTTTCATTTTAATCTATAATGTAATATAATATTGAATTTTAATAATTTTAATAGTAGTCATATTTGGTAAATGCTTACTATGAGCCAAACATTGTAATAAGTGCTGTAATCAGGTTGGATACCCCTATAAGGGGATCACAGTCTAAGAAAGAGGGAGAATGGCTATTAAACCTCCAGTTTCTAGATGAGGAACCTGAGCTGTAGAAAAGTTACACAGCAGTCAGGGGGAACAGCTGGGTTTAGAACCCAGATCCTCATTCCCTGGCTTGTGCTTTTTCCACTAGGCCACGCTTCTTCTCCTATAGAAGAGATCCTTGTGGATAGAGATAGTGCCTACAGACACTATTGTTTCGCACTTTCCCAAGCACTTAGTTCAGTGTTCTGTACACAGCTAAGCATTCAATAAATTGATGGATTGATTTAATGTTTCATTGTAATAATTACACTATTCTTCCACCAACCTGCTTTGTCACCATACCATCCCCTCATATCAAGGGCCTTCATCTTTCAGACAAATGCATGGTCTCCTTTTCCTTCAAGCCCTATTGTCCTGGTTTTTTAAATCCTATTTTTTTAAATAGTTGGATGGCCTCCCTTGGATATCAGAACAGTGGTTCAGAATTTCCTGTCTCCTTTTTAAATCACAAATCATAGAGAGAACTCACTCATTTGACACACCAAGAACTCACTCATTTGACACACCAAGTCTTCTGGCAAATTCCTTTTCCCAGCAGCATATCACCATGGATGATGTCTACTAAGCTAGGGCTCTAATAGCTGCAGAACAATAAGAATGTTACCTTAAGTAGTTCTGTTTTTTTACTCAGTAATTAGCAATAATAATTGTGGTATTTGGTGAGTTTCTACAATATGCTGAGCAGTGTACTAAGCTCTGGGGTAGGTACAAGATAATCAGGTTCTGATTATCTTGGGGCTCACAGTCTAAGGAGGAAGGTTAACATATTGAATTCCCCATTTTACAAATGAGAAAACTAAGACAGTGAAATTAAGGATTTACCCAAGATCACACAGTAGGTAAGTAGAAGAGATGGGATTAAACTGGAAGTCCTCTTAATCCCCAAAGCCCATGCTCTTTCCACTTGGCCATCTTTGAAGTGGCTTTCCTATATTTGCTCCTGGTTAGATTCCATTCTTGTCTACCTGCTTCTTAGCCAACCCAAATTCTTCAGAACAGATCATTGGTTTTAAAGCAGTCCATCACCTTGCTCCCTCCTACCCCACCTTGCTATTCTCCTACTATAACCCAACCTGCACACTTCACTCCGTTAACGCTAACTTGCTCACTGTGCCTCAATCTTGCCTATCTTGCCACCGACTCTTCACCCACATACTACATCTGGCCTGGAACTCCCTCCCTCCTCAAATCTGATGAACAGTTACTCTCCTCCCACTTCAAAGCCTTTATTGAAGGCAAATCTCTTCCAGGAGGTCTTTCCTGACTAATCCCCTGCCCCGTTCCTCTTCTCCCACTCTCTTCTGCTTTGTCCTGACTTGCTCCCTTTGTTCATCACCCCCTTCCAGGACCATAGTACTTATATACATATCTGTAATTTTTTTTATGTTAATGTCTGTCTCCCCCATGGAGACAGTAAGTTCATTGTGTGCAGGGAATGTGTCAGTTTATTGTTGTATTGTACTTTCCCAAGCCCTTAATACAGTTCTCTGCACACAGTAAGTGCTGGATAAATATGAATGAATGGTGAAAATTCTTCTTCATCTACTATCAGAGAGTATGAAGTGTCATTGCAAGGTTCATCCCACTTTGATTTACTTTTTCAAATTCATTTTATTAATAATTATGACTTTTTTTTACATTTCCTAATGGGGGACTTTAAGCTTGAAAACACTGTCAGGGCAGATCATTTCAATCATACTGGTTTTTCCCATTTTGTTTCCATGTAGGCTTCTTCTTGAATTGTGGCTTCAAAAGGTGGTAACTTGTAGGAAGTTTTTGGGAACTATATACCCAATTGCTGAAGGAGGGGTAAACAAATCAATCAGCACTTGTGTTAGTTGAAGGGATGAGATGGCTCTGGGTACTGGAAAATAAGCTGGGAAAAGCTTGTTGAAGGAAGTGGGATTTCAGGAGAGCTTTGAATGTTAAGAGAGTTGTGGTTGATCTGATTTAGGAAGGAATTTCTGAGCTGTGGAAGCAGTGTGACCAAGGGGATAGCAGTGAGAGAGCTTAAGAAAATTAGGATTCCAAATCACAGAGAATCTACTCTTCAGAGTTTGAAATTCAAAGGACCAGGTGCGTGACAGTGCCCTTGTACTGGGACAGGGACTTTGTCCAACCCAATTTGCTTGTATCCAGTACAGTGCCTGGCACAGAGTAAGTGCTTAACAAATACCACAATTATTATTTTGTGGAATCTCAGTAATACTCGTGGACAGTCTTAGAGTAAGAAGACAAATGTTCCTGGAAGTCCTGAGATAATATCCTGGCCTAGGAATTTTGTTTGTCACCCATAGCTAGACCTACTGAAAAGCATCCATTACTGCAATTTTTCAATGCAGACCAAAGTTTGTATTCTATTTTTGCCTTACCGGAAAGGCTGCAGGTATTTTGCCTCTGAGGTACCTTATGATTGAAAGCTTGTACTATTTCTTATTCTTGTACCATTGTTGAGAGAACACATTTGTGTTATATAATTGATATTTATATTTTTGTAACAGCTTTTGCCTTAAAAACAAAATACCAGAAACTAAAATTCCAATATGTTATAAAACTCAACTGGTGCTGTACTGCCATAACCTTTTAAATATTCGATATTTGTATTGACCGGACTCTCCAAAATCCTTGACGGGTTGCCAGAGCTGCAAAATGCATTTCCAGCCAATTAAATTATAGCTTATTTAAAAGGTCAAAATAATATAAATACCATGGTATCTTTCAGAAAAATGAGTGAATGAAATTCTGATAGCCTTTTCTTGAAACACTCCCTCCAACACCTATAGTCGAGTTACACTGGGGATCAAATAAACCCCCTAAACTGTGCCATTTTTACAGTGTTTTGTTTTTTTGACAGTGGTGAGGATGTAAATGGTAAATGTTTTCAGCATAACTATTTTCATTAAAATCCTAATGAAGCAATCTTGCCTTCCTTTGGGGATGCCACAAGATACTCAGACTAATCAGTTCATCTCAAAATGAGGCCCTAAAATGAGCAGAGTTGCAAATTCAGCTACTTTAACAAAGATTTTATGAGATTTTTCTTATTACTTTAAGACTCTCTTCACCCTCCCACTCAACAAACACAAACATACACACACTCATACCCATTTCCAGAATTTCTGAACCTATTCAGAGAGCAGAAATTTCCCCACAAGTAACATAAATCCATAAACCAGAGCAACAGTGGGCTCTCCTGCTATTCTAATGCATTTACACTAACAACTTTTTCTAAATGTAATTTTAAAATACAATTTTCTGCTGCATAAGTTATCTTGTATACAGTGTATTTTCTGATAGCACCTATGGATTATTCTCAACTGATCATAATGATAGTTTCAAACAATAAATCGTATCATTCTGCAGTGAGTTAAAACCATGAAAAATATTTTAATTGTTGATAACGCTTGTCATGAGCCCCTGGATCATACCAATCAGGACCTTCCTGGACCAGCGGAGCCTCAGTGATGAATAGTAGAAGTCAAACCACATCTCTGATCACCAACATTACTGTGGAAAGTTTTTTACTTAGTTTCACCAACGTGCAAGGGAGTGAGAAATACACACACTCACTACAAGAATCCAATATTACTCTGTGGTCAAAGAAGCCCATTCCTGCCAATGCTTCTTCCTTCTGCTTCCAAGTGTTGCTGCTTCTGAGTGCTGCTCTTCTGCTTCTGCTGCTCCAGATGCTTCTTGCTCTTCTTCCTTGTGGGCCTTTGTGTGTCTCCTCGTGATTCAAAACCACTGCCTCCATCTGGCTCAGGCATCACAGCTGGGTCTCTACTTGACAGTCATTGATGGGTCCAGGTCTGTAATCAGGTAGAACAGGGAGAGAAGGCCAAACCTTCCTCCATGCTTCGCCCACACATGCCAGCAATCACCTGTCTCAGGTAGACCCCATCAGTGCCTTTGCGAATCTCTTCCTTGTTGTTCACAGGATCACACACAGTCAGTAGTAAGGCAGTCTGTAATGGGAGCACTAAAATGCTAAATTCTTTTTTCATGGTGTTTCCTGAGGGCTTACTCTGTTTCATGCACTGTTCTAAGCACTGGAGATAGATACAAGTTTATTAAGTTGGACACAGTTCTTGTCCCACATGCCGCTGACATTCTAAATAAGAGAGATTAGAATTTAATCTCCATTTTACAGTTGAGAACACTGAGCCATAAAGAAGTTAAGTAACTTGCCCAAGGTCACACAGCAGACAAGTGGTGAAGCCAGAATTAGAACCCGTGTCCTGTGACCAATGGGCCATGCTGCTAACAAACTCTGGAATCTTCAAGTTTTTTTCATCTGGGACACCTACATGAACCAAATTAGTTATGATGTGGTACTTTGGTGAGTCATTTGAGAGAAGAAAAGTTTTCCAAAGCATTAACATTGTAAATTTCTATTTTATTAAATAATAGCTTCCTGATCACTTTGATATCAATCAATCAATGGTATTTATTGAGCAACTGTAACAAGTACCTGTGGAGAGGTGGTAGAACATGACCCCTGTCCTCAGAGATCTTACAATCTTGATATACTTGAGTCATGTCTGAAATACAAGCAACTGGTTCTACTCATACTAAAGTACCCCACACCTTCCCACATCTTTATACCGAACAATCAGTCAGTGGTATTTGTTGAACACTTACCATGTGTATAGTGCTATATTAAGTACTTGGGAAAGTACAGTACAATAGAGTTGGTAGACACATTTGCTGCCCGCAAGGAGTTTATAGTCTAGAGGGGCAGACATTAAAATAAATTATGGATCTGTACATATGTGCTGTGGGGCTGAGCAAGGGGTGAATATCAAGTATTTAGAAAGTACAGCTCCGAGTACAATGCAGAAGGGAGCAGGGGCAGTGTAAGTGGAAGGGGTGTAATCATGGAAAGTGAAATGCTCATTGAAAATTTATGATTTCTGTTTTCCTTTACTAAGTAGGGCTCTTAGTGTGACTTTCCAGGTTTAGGTGAGGGAAAGCCTGCATGGACAAAATGGGTTTAAGGACTAAGGCAGTCTATAAAATGTTGGGGCCATTAAATAAATCCTTAATTGCTGGTGATAAAGTTTGTGATACTTTACAAGCTTTCCAGATTCTTCATAGTGAAGAACTACAATATGTGAATCACTACCTGAAATCTTGAATCCATCTACTTTTTTAACACACTGAATTAAACCTAAAATCAACATGGAATTTCTACACGACTTTAACCATCAAACTAAAATTCCATATTAAAGTGATTTAATTGTGTGATCTGCTGTAACTACTCTCAGGAACAATTGACTGCTTTTCACAGGAGCTGAAAGAAAAAATGGATGAGCTCCTGCCATTGATCCCTGTCCTGGAACAATATAAAACTGATGCCAAGTTAATTACCCAATTCAAAGAGGAAATTAGGAACCTATCTGCGGTTCTTACGGGAATCCAAGAAGAAATTGGAGCTTATGATTATGAGGAATTACATCAGAGGGTGCTCGGTTTAGAAACCAGGCTTCGAGACTGCATGAAAAAACTCAGTAAGTGTAAAAAATTTGTCAGACATATGCCCTAGACTGTGTTTTCAAAACAATTTTCCAGCACTGTATGTTCTTGCTTTGTAATACTGTATGTAGGCACTAAGAATCTGATCCTTTGGAAAGTGCCTCATATTTCTCTCACAGGTAAGTGTCCCTCCATACATGATGAATGAAGTCCATGCACATGGATACATACAATTTGCATCTGATTTTCAGTGCCAGTAAGTATTGTTTAGCAAAATGAGTGTCATAAGGGTCATTGTGGGGCCTCTTCAGGCCTTCTTTTTTTTTTAAATGTTATTTAAGTGCTTACTATGTGCCAGGCATTGTACTAAGTCCTGGAGTAGAAACAGGCTAATTAGGTTAGACCCAATCCACGTCCCACATGGGGCTCACAATCTTAATCTACATTTTATTTAAAGATGAGGTTACTGAGGTACCAAGAAGTTGTGACTTGCCCAAGGTCACACAGCAGATAAGTGGCAGAGCCAGGATTAGAACCCCAAGCCCTTTCTGACACCCAGGCCTCTGCTCTGTCCACTAGGGTGCTCTGCTTCTATTCTGTGGTAGAGAATTGAGCCAGAAAGTGGAAGGACATACAGATGAGATAAAAGATGTGATCTTAAGGAGCAGGCAACAAGAATAGATGAATATACAAGAAGCAAAAATCAGACAGCAAGGGTCTTAAGAGAGGAGTCCCAGACAGATCCAGGGCTGAGTTGCCACCTGAAAAATCCAAAGCCACCAGATTAACAAGCTACAGAAGGGTAGGAAGAACAGAAGCAGATCTAAGCACTTAGTGCAGTGTTCTACATAGAGTAAGCACTCAATAAATACTACTGACTGAGTAGGGGACATCTCTCGTGCTTCAGGTTTTCATCTTCCAGGTGACAGAATGTCCCCCAGCATAGTTCAGGGCTGACCTTCTGTCTTCAGCCTGTCCAGATCAACATTGCTCAGGCGGTCTCTGTTGAGGTGAGATGTTTCGAGTATTCATGTGTGAATTCTTGAGAGAACATAGAGCCTTATATCATCTCAGTAGCTCCAGGAATTGTCCCAACCTCCCATTTGAAGAGACCATCTAACTCAGGAAGGCAGAAACACCTCAGTCATCATACAACTCAAGGAGTCATCATGGGACTCCTATGTAAGAATCTATGTATGCAAGGGTACTGATGCGCAACATCCTGGATGAATCTGGACCTTGGGATGGGGAGGAACTTATAATAATGTTGGTATTTGTTAAGCGCTTACTATGTGCCGAGCACTGTTCTAAGCGCTGGGGTAGACATAGGGGAATCAGGTTGTCCCACGTGGGGCTCACAATCTTAATCCCCATTTTACAGATGAGGGAACTGAGGCACAGAGAAGTTAAGTGACTTGCCCACAGTCACACAGCCGACAAGTGGCAGAGCTGGGATTCAAACTCATGAGCCCTGACTCCAAAGCCCGTGCTCTTTCCACTGAGCTATGCTGCTTCTCCTGCTTATGCAGAAGCCCCACAGTTACTGTGAGCCTCAGGAGAATTCTTGAGATTCGAAATATTTGTTTACATTAGATTGTAAACTCCTCCATTATACTGTGGGCTTTGCATTGGCAGGGACTGCCAATCTTCTACTTTTACCGTAAAGACATGCCTAACAAAACAACCATAATAATACACTCCTTGAAAAGGTAGGTTACTTTGAATGGCTACCCAACTTTAGTCCTTGTGAACTTCTGATCCCATCATCAGCAATAGTGTATATAGATTTATTCAGGGGTACATTCAATTACTTTTATTTACTACTCCAGTAAATATAGGATTTATAATATGATTCATTCATTCAATCCATATTTATTGAGAGCTTACAATGTGCAGAGTACTGTACTAAGCGCTTGAATGATGATGGCATTTGTGAAGTGCTTACTATGTGCCAAGCACTGTTCTAATAACAATAATAATAATGTTGGTATTTGTTAAGCACTTACTATGTGCACAGCACTGTTCTAAGTGCTGGGGTAGATACTGGGTAATCAGGTTGTCCCACGTGAGGCTCACAGTCTTAATCACTATTTTACAGATGAGGTAACTGAGACACAGAGAGGTTAAGTGACTTGCCCACAGTCACACAGCTGACAAGTGGCAGATCTGGGATTCGAACCCACGACCTCTGACTCCCAAGCCCGTTGTAAGTTCTGGGGTAGATACAAGGGCATCAGGTTGTCCCACATGGGGTTTACAGTCTTAATCCGCATTTTACAGATGAGAGAACTGAGCCCAGAGACGTGAAGAAACTTGCCCAAAGTCACACAGCTGACAAGTGGCGGAGGTGGAATTAGAACCCAAGACCTCTGACTCCCAAGCCCAGGGTCTTTCCACTAAGCTAGTCTATTATTCGCTTTTGTAGAAGGCTGCAAAAATAGAAGCATGCTATCCTGGCTTTGGTAGTGCTTTTTCAATTCTATTGAAAAATTGGTCCAATTTTGGTTGAACAGTCCTCTTTCTTTATAAAGCACCTTGTAGCAGGCTAAATCCTTTGAATATCTCTGCACACTTTTGAACCCTTCCGGGTTTTCTTCTTCCAACATTTTTAAAAGGTCATCCTATTTTTGAAACTGGGGCAAGGTTTTTTTTTTTAACCCCAATATCTTAACTAGTAGCAGAACTAAGATTATAGTCTAGCAGCATCCGTGACAACCTCCAAATCTGCTTCACCTGGATGCAACACAGAATTGGGACAAGGCAGAAGGGGGAGAGATTTTAGGTGGAAAAACTGGCTTCAGTTTGTGTTCAGGGAGAAGCGGTGTGGTCTGGTAGAAAGAGCAAGGTCCTCTGAGTCAAAAGACCTGGATTCTAATCCCAGTTCTGCCACTTTCCTCCTGTGTGACCTAGGGCAAGTCACTGAACTTCTCTGTGCATCAGTTTCTTCATCTGTAAAATGGAGATTCAGTGCCTGTTCTCATTCCTACTTAGACTGTGTGCCTCATCTGGGACAAGGATTAATTAACTTGTATCTACCCAAATGGTTAGTACAGTGCTTGGCACATAGTAAGCACTTTTAACAAATTACCACAATTATTATTCTTTATTATTGGCAATCAGTACATTACATACATCCAGATTTTGAATACTATAGTAGTACAGGTACTGAAGGTACACCTGTAATAATAATAATTCTGGTATTTATTAAGTACTTACTATGTGCCAAGCATTGTTATAACACTGGGATAGATACAAGGTAATCAGGTTGTCCCATGTGGGGCTCACAGTCCTAAAAAAAAATGGTATTTGTTAAGCGCTTACTATGTGTAGAGCACTGTTCTAAGCTCTGGGGTAGATACAGGGTAATCAGGTTGTCCCACGTGAGACTCACAGTCTTAATCCCCATTTACAGATGAGGTAACTGAGGCACAGAGAAGTGAAGTGATTTGCCCACATTCACACAGCTGATAAGTGGCAGAGCCAGGATTCAAACCTATGACCTCTGACTCCCAAGCCTGTGCTCTTTCCACTGAGCCATGCTGCTTCTCTACAGATGAGCTGAGGTACAGAAAAGTTAAGTGGCTTACCCAAGGTCTTACAATAGACAAGTGGCGGAATCAGGATTAAAATCCATGTCATCTGACTCCCAAGCACGGGCTCTTTCCACTAAATCACACTGCCTCTCATATTGTTTTATCGTCCTATTTGTCTACAGAAGTGCTAGGCACATAGAAGGCAGTAAATAAATACTGATGTTGAGGATGATGACGATGATTTTGCCCAAGACAGTCAGCTGTCTGGACACTTTCTCACTTAAATCTCAGTTGGATCAGGGGAGAAGCTGTTTTCTGGATTATCCCAAAATTTCTTTCTTAGAAACCACAGCGTGATTGTTTATTATCATTATTATTATCATTTTGTTGTTATTATTATTGTGATTCTGTTGCTTTACATGTAGACAAGTGAATTGGAGATGGAAAAACAGTTTTGGACTAATGATACAATATGGAGAGAAATACTTCATGTATTTAGGGCCAAATTATTTAAATAATGCCTTGATTTTTCCCATTAATTCGATAATTAGAATGACTTGTGAGGAATGGAGAAAATTAGAGCAAGATGAAAGACTTGAAAATATTGTATTTATCCTCGCCAAATAATTAACAATTTCACTTTCCAAAGTATTTGGATGATTTTCCAAATGTAATCCTTCTCCTAACAAAGGGAGCAAGAGAGTATTATAAGCTTTCTTCATGAGCTCATAAATAATATAAATTTTTCCTCTGTTACTGCTAATACAAAGTTGAGGTAAAATAGTGTTGGGCTAAGCACTCTCCTCAGTGACCTGCCTTGAAATAGCTGATTTTTGCTTCACTTAGTCTCACTATCACCCACAAACTAGTCTGGTCTCTGGCAATGATTTCCCTGTTTTATTACGACATCTCCCTGCAAATCCTAGCCCACAATCCCTTTATGCTGAGACTAGGCATCTGTTACTAACAGATGGACTATCCTAAGCCATGAACAGACAATAGCATGAGCAAGTAGCAAAGGTTTTAAGTTACGTGGGGCTCATCCTGTTCAGTCCTGAAAACTTTTGCTGGTAGAGTATGATGCTTTTAACACCCTTTTAAATAGTCTCACACCTAATAGTGGGCCACCTGTACTATATCTTGCTCTGCTTTCCAGACTTTATTAGCTTTATTTTGTTGGTGCTTCTGGTTTATGGATTTGATTTGAGTTGTCAGTTTATTCAGGCCATACAGCCACATGTGAAGAAAATCTCTGTCCTTTGATGGATTGGGAAAGGGATTGTTGTTGGCAGGAATTGTCATTCTTTTTTTGTTGTATTGTACTTTCCCAAGTGCTTAGTACAGTGCTCTGCACACAGTAAGTGCTTAATAAATACAATTGAATGCATGAAAAGGGGATGGTATTTAGAGGCAGAAAATGTAGGAGTAAGTGGAAGTCTTCCCTCATATTTCTTGGGGCTAAAGCAGCAGCCTTTTTGCCTGGATCAATCAATCATTAGCATTTATTCAGCACTAACAATGTTCCGAGAACTGTGGATGGCCACTTTCTGCTTTTGACCTCTCCCCTACTCCATTTTTGCCTGCTTTCCTACTATCTTTTAATATAAATGGGGACTTTTTGCCTTCCAGGGAAGTGTTGCATTCACCATTCTTGTCTTTTGTGATTCAATAATTCAGTCTACTACCCTATTCTGACATGTTTCCTCTATCTTGCCCTTCCCCTTTCCCCCACTTAGCCTTGATTGAAGTGATAATTAATAGTTCCAGTCTTGGTCCCATGGATGTGTTTGGGGGCTGCAGCATCCAAGGTCATAAACGTGGAAGTGAGGAGCTAGGAAAATCTAGCAGATACAGCATGGACATGGGTGTGAGAATCAGATCCAGAAAGTTCCAACCTCCATCCATTCCTTAACTTACTCTCCCCTCCCTCCACAACAGCTCATGACTTCAACCTAGTTCCCCATCCCCCAGAGAGATTGTAAGATGCCAAGAGGAATATTTAGAAAGCTCTTCCAATGTGAAAGTACTGTACTAAGCTCCCTTTCCCTAATCTTTTCCTCGGCTCTCCCTCTCCATACTCCATATTTAAACCCTTTGTCATCTTTGAACACTTTATTTTTGAAATATAGATTATCATGTTTTGTTGGAAAATCATCTGTGACCTTTTCAAAGAACTAATGCAATGTGGAGGAACTCAAGAATCACCCAAAATCTTTTTTACAAATCTCACATGAATGTCGCTGAAAATGAATTTGCTGCTTTTATTTATTTCTGTGGTCAGTCCCTACTTCTGTTCTTGGAAGAACTGGTAGCTATAATCAGTAGTATGATACAGGGAGGAAATCAGGAGAATACATTGAAAAATTCAAAGGGGAAATTGGAAAACTTAACTTCCCAAAATTAATTTTGAGTTCCACCAAAAAAGATGAAGTTCAATTTCACTATGATTTTTTAATTAAAGGCAGCTTCTCATTTATCTGAGATATTTTGCCAGCATTGAAGAGTATTGCAAATGTTTTAAGCCAGAGTATGTATTATCTCCTTTAATTATGTTGAAAAATAATTGACAGATGGTTATTTGGTTTCACTGTTCCAATCAACTGATCTACTTCCTGGGCAGTTCAGAGTTTACTGTGAATTATCCTCAAAGACGTGTAGATCACAGCAGTCATGAATGGAGCAGCAGGATGTGGGATGGATCATCGTCTCATACGTTCCAAGCACACACTGTCCTTAGATCCAATAAATTGAAAAGTGGCCTTCAGATTACTCACGGCTGAAAATTAAGCTCCTGGAAAACGAAGACATCAGCAACAAAAGGCCTACTGAAATAAAGCAATCACACCACAGTCCAGAGATTAATGACTTTCTCCATGAGGAATGGACATGTCCATGGCCAAGAGAGGGCACCAAAATTGGTTCAGTTCAGTACAAAGGACTTTGAGAAGCAGCGTGGCTCAGTGGAAAGAGCCCGGGCTTGGGAGTCAGAGGTCATGGGTTCGAATCCCAGCTCTGACACTTGTCAGCTGTGTGGGTGTGGGCGAGTCACTTAACTTCTCTGTGCCTCAGTTACCTCATCTGTAAAATGGTGATGAAGATTGTGAGCCTCATGTGGGACAACCTGATTACCCTGTATACCCCAGCGCTTAGAACAGTGCTCTGTACATAGTAAGTGCTTAACAAATTAACAAACAACATTATTATTATTATTATTATTATTAGATAAAAAGCCCTGCTGCAAAGTATCAGTCACACCCACTGTATTTTGCAAGACTTGAGAACACACATGTGAGTGAAGCTTTCAGGAACCTTCATCCTGACCTGGAAATGAAATTAAGGAACATGTGCAACAGGTGGTGAGGTGCCAAAGACAGAGACAGCCACAAAACTAGGAATTTCAACACATGGATAAAGGCAGTATAATGGACCAGTTAATGCCATCATGGTTATGGCAGGAGATTGAAGTGAATACTGTAATGATCTTTCCAGCCCTTTATGACACTCTCCTTTGTCTATGAAGCTACTACAATCTCATCTTCAGACAACTTCTACTCTGAGAACAAGGCTCTGCAAAACATCCCAAATCTTCCAACGTGTGAAGACATGACACTTGTCCCAGCTTTTGGAGAAAGAAGTCACCACAACTAAGGAGAAGACATACTGATTAAGCACTTACACAACTTCTTGCTCAACATAGGGGTCACTGAGGAAATGCCACAGGTTCTCACAGATGCCACCAGCATTACCATCTTCAAGAAGAAAGGTGAAAAAGATCCAATTTCAGCTATTATCATTCTCCACTGCTGGCAGGATCCTAGCCAGAATACACCTAGACAGGCTGTTAAAGACTGTTAGTAACTGAACACTTCCCAAAATCACAATGTGCCTTCAGACCACAGCACGGAACAGCAGACATATTTTTTGCTGTGTGCTAGCTGAAGAAGAAGTGGAGAGAACAACAACTAAGACTTGCATAGGTCTTTACAAAGCATTTGTAACCAATATTCACTGGACTGTGACTTACCAAATTTGTCTGAGACCTCTTCATGACAGCCTGAATGGCTAGGTTGGAGTCAAGGATGTCCTTTTGTTAGAATCCACTTTGCTATATGCCATTAATAGAGCTAAAGTTACTGGCCCTCCTAAATTAAGTACCACACACAGGTAATGTGGAATTAAAAACAACCACCAGGAACCAATGGAGAAGATTATATAGGCCCCGGTGCCCAGGATTGTACTATACTCCCAAATCAGGTCAAATTACAATCAGGATTCAGTTTGTCAACACAAATAGTCAGATCACAACACAGAATGTTAAAAGAGAGGTGAGAAAGGTAAATAGTTATAACTCCTGAAGGTTTTATGATTACCTACTCATCTGGAAGACAATCTAGCAGGTTATGTGTTTGTGCCAGCTGTGCTCTCGTTGTAGGCTGAGGAGAACTTAGTTTATTTGGAGCTTCTTGAAAATGGGGCAGCAGGCCTTCCTCTTGTCTCTGAGACCTTGCCTGAAACATCTGCATATAAGGTATTACCTCTCTCGGAGCCACATCTGGGATCAAAAGTGAGGTTAGGTCATGATTTATGAATTCAGGAGGGCTTTAAATATGGGGAGAGAATGGTCTGCTGGATGTGAAGTGGGAGGCAGTTCCAGCACTAAGGGAGGGTGTGACTAAGAGAGATTAGTGGCAAAAGAAACAGAATGAATCCAGGAGTAGGTTGAGTTGAAAGGAGCAAATCCTGTGAATTGGGGTGGAGTGGGAGAGAAGTGGGGATAAGTGGATGGGAGGGAATCCAATGTGAGGAACTTCTCTTTGATATGGAGAGAGCCAAGTGACCATTAAAGATGTTTAAGGTTTCTTTGTAGTGGCTGTGTAGATAAAGTGGAAAGGGTAGATTTTAGAGATGTTAAGAAGGAACTCACAGGATGACAGAGTTTGGTGACAGATTTAAAATAGGAAGGGAGAAAGAGAGAATAATACCAAGGCTGTGGGCTTGAGAAATAGGAAGATAGTGGGAGTGTCAAAAGTAATGGAAAGGTTAGGAGGAGAAATTGATAGGGGGAAAATAAGAGGTTCAGTTTTGGACATGTTGCCTTTGTGGTACTGATGGAACATCCATGTAGTAATGTCCTGGAGATGTGGGATTACAGAGGAGTGAGGTCCAAGCTAGCAAGGTAGATTTGGAAATCATCTGCATAAAGGTGGTACTTGAAGCAGGGATGGCAGATAAACTTCCTGAAAGAGTGGTGTAGATTGAGAATTAGAAGGGAACCCAGAGCTGAGCTTTGAGAAAAAATCCACAATGAGGGGGATGGAAGGCAGAGGAAGAGCCGTCAGGTAGGAGTGACCAGAGAGATATTGTTTTCAGGAAGTGGGACCGGGCCACAGTTTCAAAGCCTGTTGAAATGTCAGGGAGGATTAGGATGGAATAGAGTCTGTTAGACTCATTATCATTTGCATATCATTTGTGTATGTGGTTCATAGAGTTCTCGGCAAACAGCAGTTTTTGGATGACTGCTTCAGAGACTTTTGATGAAACTCAGAACCTGTTGAGTTAGAAGAGTTTCTCAGGAGATAGGAAAGTAATTCAGACTCCATCTTCCAGGTCCCTTGAGACTTTTGATGAAACTCAGAACCTGTTGAGTTAGAAGAGTTTCTCAGGAGATAGGAAAGTAATTCAGACTCCATCTTCCAGGTCCCTTGATGTCCCCTCAAGCCCAGTGATTAAGAATTGGTTGAACAGGACTGAATCCTCCACATAGTCTTGTTTTACGCTGCTAGTAACATGGAAAGGGCATAGTACAGTACACAGTGAAGTACTTATTGATAAATCCATGTTATAATGGGTCCTAAATTACAAGAATAACACTAATGGTGATTTGAGAAATAAATTGGTTCCTCTCTCTAAATACACAGTCAGTAAGTTGTACTAACTGCAAAGCACACATGTCTCTAGCTTATTACAGAGCGCAAATGTTTGCCTTGCATTTCCTAGCTGACAGAAGGACAAGGCAATGAAACAAGAATTTTAAATCATTCTTTACCATCCGCACCAGCCAGAATATTGCCTTCCATGTCATTTAGGGAAAATCCCCTATCTGTCTGGTTTTTATTGTTTTTTAGGAAGGGAGAGTACAGTCAGAAAGCATTCACTGGTCTACAGAAACAAATGACTTCAGAACATAATGAGCAAGTGCATGGGGAGAGGTGCAGTACATTTCACAGTGTGTGAACAGTCTTTGCACTCATTAGACAGCTAAAGACAGAACTGGGATTGAGAAACCAGGTCTCTTGATTCCCAAAGCGATGCTTTATCTACTGGACTACACTAAGGCAAAAAATTGTCACCGTATTGATTTGAAACATTGCCCAGTCCTACTGGTTAGCATTTGTAGCATCAGAGAGAAATAAAAACTAGACTATATAAACCATAATCAATGATAAGTTAGTTGGGGGATAGAGCAGGGCCATGTTTAACTCATTGTGCACCCAGAGCTAATGGTTTTGTGGGGTCCCCGCATGAAGTCTGATATCATTACATCATGCTGCAGATGATGAAATTGGAACAATCTTCCCTGTTTCATTGATTTATGCCCAGTGAAGAGCCTCCCCCAACTCCATGCTGACTCTGCAATATTCCAGTTCAAGAGATAATTATCAGCTGTTACCATTAACAGTCACTAATCTCTTGCCTATTAAATAATTAATCAATGTCAATGAAAGGGGTGATTAGCTAGTGCAAAATGATCAGACTATATTACCTAGCTAATGGATGGTGCTTTTAGGGCTCCTGGCTGCCAGGGCAGGGGCTTTCTTGGGGCCACAGCAATCAACCAGTGTATTTATTGACCATCAAGTGTGTACTGAACACTGTGGTAAGTGCTAGGGAAAGTATAATACAATAGAGTTAGTAGACACGATCTCTGATTACAAGAACCTTAGGGTCCATAAGGGAAGACAGGTATGAAAATAAATTACAGAAAGGGGAAATAGGAGAGTTAAAAGATGTGTACATAAGTACTGTGGAACTGAGGTGGGTAGCAAAGTGCTTAAGAGGTACACAGAGAAATACATAGGTGGTGCAGAGGGGAGAGCAAGTAGAGAAGTGAAGTAGAGAGTAGAGACAAGTATTTTGGTAATTCAGTAATAAACTAATTATAGGTTTGAAGAAAGATTACAAGGAGGGCACAAATGATCTAGATTGGGTATCTAATTGTACAACCCTTCAATAAGTGGTATTTTGAATGTCTACTATTTGTAAAGCTTGGGAAAGTGCAAACAAAGCCAAAAGCCCACCCAGAGACTTTGAGAGAAATTTAAATGTTTCTGAGATGGTGGTTTGTCAGAGCATGGGCTTGAGAGTCAGAGGTCATAGGTTCTAATCCTGACTCTACCACTCGTCTGCTGTGTGACCTTGGGCAAGTCACTTCACTTCTCTGTGCCTCAGTTACCTCATCTGTAAAATGGGAATTAAAACTGTGGCCCCACGTGGGACAACCTGATCACTTTGTAGCCCTCCAGCACTTAGAACAATGCTTCGCACATAGTAAGCACTTAAATACCACCATTATTATTATTATTCTCTGTACCTCAGCCAC
Organism: Ornithorhynchus anatinus; assembly: GCF_004115215.2. Classification (NCBI taxonomy): domain Eukaryota; kingdom Metazoa; phylum Chordata; class Mammalia; order Monotremata; family Ornithorhynchidae; genus Ornithorhynchus; species Ornithorhynchus anatinus. The sequence continues at coordinate 87,445,158 of NC_041731.1, forward strand.
CTCATCTGTAAAATGGGGATTAAACTGTGAGCCCCATGTGGGACAACTTGATTACCTTGTACCTACCCCAGTGATTAGAACAGTGCTTGGCACACAGTAAGTGCTTAAGTACCACCATTATTATTCAGTGCTTAGTACAGTGGCTGGCACATAGTAAGCACTTAACAAATACCATCATAATTATTATTATTATTATTCTCAGGTTGCCCCTTCCAAAAATAGAGTCCTTCCTTCGGGATACCCAGCCGAGATGGAGTGCTGGATCAGGACCCCAGCAAATTTTGAATCTCCATCAGATCTTTGTGGCAGTTCTCCCTGTGGAACACAGTTTCTCAGGAGAACCCAGGACCTTAGCCTCCAATTCCTGGTTCCTTCCCTTAGTTTACCCAACAGATACTGAGCTCTGCATTTAGCCCAAACATATGAGAAACTCTCAAAAAAAAAAAAAAGGCCAAGGACTTTGTGTCCCAGTAACTTGCCCTCCTACTTTTTCACACAGTCAAACCTCATTCTGACAGGAGTACCAAGGAAGTTTCTCTCCTTGTCTGAGAGCATGAACACTAAAGGGGTTTAGCATCTATGTCTATGTTTTGCTATTACTATTCAAAAAGCAGACATTTTGAATGGCGTACTAATGAACTCCAATTTAATAAGAGCCTGAGGGGTTGAAGAATTAGAGCAGAAGTAGTAGGAAAAACGAATGAATCCAAGAGTTTTCCATGAAGTTTTTTTTTTTCCCCAGTAACTCTTTTATACATATTATGGCATGACTCTGAGGATCCAAAAAAGATGCCTGGCACAGAATTCCCTTGAAGTTCTAGTTCTTGAAAGTTTTTCCAAGTTTATGCTGATCTACAACTGAATTATGTAAAGCTTTCTTCAGATGACAAGATTATTTATAATAGAACCATATCAATAACAATTACAATATAGTTGTTACTAGATAGCAGAACAGAGTTAGAAAAGATCAATGAATTCTACAAAGAATCTATAGAATAGGTTAGTGCTACCCTTGTTTAACAATGATAAATATAAACTACAGTTAAGGATACGAGAGCTCAACTTCATTCTCACATAAATTCCAAGGTCTGACACCTACTTAAATCAAAAATAGGAAAAAATGAATAGTCACCAATAGATACAAGCATTTGTTTCCAGCAAAGCTGTTTTTTAATATCCTGTAGTCATGGCCAGAGGGAAGATGTTAGAAAATAGGAGAGTTCCCTTTCTCCTCATCATCTATATTATTCATAAAGTATTCTATTTTCTCTATACTTTTGTAACCCACATCTGATCCTTTCCTAGTAGTAAGTTTATTCTTTTTACTCTGACTCTTTTTTTGGCAAATTTAAAAAACATCTCCACATTAAAGACAACAGATAGATTGAAGTAATTTGAAATTGCATAACCAATCCCTCATAAACTGTGCTTGCAGGGATTCTCTTACCTTTTGGAGTTTATCCCCAGATGAATTCTAGGAGATAACTAATAAGAAAACTCCACATCTGTCATTGAAAAGCAGCATGACTCAGTGGAAAGAGCACAGGTATGGGAGTCAGAGGTCATGGTGTCTAATCCCAGCTTCTCCTCTCATCAGATGTGTGATTTTGGGAATGTCATTTCACTTCTTTATGCCTCCGTGACCATCTGTAAAATGGGGTTTAATAATAATTTGGGGTATTTGTTAAGCACTTACTATGTGCCAAGCACTATTCTAAGTGCTGGGTAGATACGAGGTGATCAGGTTGTCCCATTTGGGGCTCACAGTCTTAATCCCCATTTTACAGATGAGGTAACTGAGGCACAGAGAAGTGAAGTGACTGGCCCAAAGTCAAACAGCTGACAAGTGGCAGAGCTGGGATTAGACCCACAACCTCTGACTCCCAAGCCCAGGCTCTTTCCACTGAGCCAGGCTGCTGTGAGCCCCACGTGGGCCAACCTGATCACCTTGTATCCCCACCAGCGCTTAGAACAGTGCTTTACACTTAGTAAGCGCTCAACAAATACCATCATCATTAAATTGTAACAGTTTTGGGTGTTTTTAAGTGATCCAAATTCAAGCTATGGTAAGACCCACATCTATAGAAATACTCTGTGAAAAACAAAACAAAACAAACTTACAACTTATATGAGTTGATCCTGACCAAAATCATAAGATTAGTATATTTTCCACACCCAGTAAAGTCAGTCATATGCAGTGTTAACTTTCTCTCAAAATACCTGGGAGAGATAATTGGGTAGCATTTACCTTTGTCCCACACAGAAAATCTGAATCCCAACTATCTAAAGCATTTTTTTAATGACATTGGATTGGAACAAATTTTAAAGGAAACATGGAATCCATTTTGATTCTTTGCTTCACTGATCTTAGTGAAAATGCAGTCTTTTCAGCTGTAAGATTTTCAAATCAGCCCAGTTGAATGATGCAGTTTAGAAAAGAAAAACCTGAAAAGTCTTTGGGATTGGAATTTTTGAAATGCAACAGCATCTCATGAGTCTTTTTTACTATACGGTAGTTGATGTGCTATCGATGTTCTGTTTCTTATCTAGTTTAGATGAGGAGTTTTGCTATTTTTCATGTCTACAACATCAGAATCGATTTCCTATTTCTAAGAAGCAAGACAACTTTTTTTTTTTGAGCCTTTTGCATTTTCAGTCAACTGATATAGATTTTTCTCAATCTCTCTTTGGTCACTAAATGTTGTATGCCATTCAGTAATTTAAGTATTTTGCCAACAAAAATAAGAATTTATTGTGTAGTTGGCTAGAAATAAAAAGTTTTGTTATACAATATAAAGATATGATGATTCTTAGGTCAGCTTTAAAGATAATATTGACTTCTATTTGTTGTATTTTCACTGTAGTTCACCAATAGATCAACCTGAAAAATGATCATTTATTCACTCTATTTCTCCAGCTCAAATTCTTTTCTCCTATTCATCTTATGAACCTAAAAATGAATCTAAGTTATTTCAAGAAAATATTATTTTAATAAATTATTATCTCAGTTCTTACCATAGTCTTCATTGTTCTTCCCAGTAATCTTCCATAAATTCTTATGGAAGAGCTGTCCTTGTTTATCAGATTTGAGGAAAAGTAGAAAATTATTTCATTCAGGTGGTTTGAGTGCCTTCTCTGATTAGAACACTATACTACGTGCTTTAAGAAATACAATCAAAGTAAAAAGAATCATCCCACCCTCAAAATTTATAATCTAATTAGTCATGAGCTTTTTGTAAAGTGTTATCAACCTATGTAATTATTTTCACTAAAGTGAGGGATTATTTTTGGAAAAGCAGTTTAGCTACTTTTGGTGGAAAGGTCACAATATTTTTGTTCCTTCTGTGTTGTTTTTTTGCTAAATTCTCACCTTTAGTATACTGCTGATTGGAAACTCATTTTAAAATAGTGCCACCATTTTGAGAGCATTTACTGAGAAAAACGTTTTAGGAAAGTTGTACTGATACTGTTCCATTTTTAGTGGTGCCTTCCTTCAATTTTGAAATAAGGCCTCTCCACTTGCTGTTTAAAAAAACCACCCATATGATGTTCATTTTGTGGTCTGGAAATGTCTATTGGACATTCATTCATTCAATCATATTTATTGAGCACTATGTACAGAGCACTATATTAAGCTCTTGGGAGAATGCAATACAATAAACAAACACATTCCCTGTCCACAATGAGCTTACATATCCAAGGCTTTGTTACATATCCAAGCATTTAGTACAGTGCTCTGCACACAGTAAGTGCTCAATAAGTACAATTGAATGAATGAATTAATAAAAACGTTAGTTTAACACTAAGAATTTCACAATAAAGACAGAGATTTTAGGACTTCAGATTTTTATGCCTTCCCTACTTTCTGTGTCATCTATGCACTTGGATCTGTGTGAACTTTGGACATCTTATATTTGCCCCAGACTCAACTCCACAACACTTATGTATGTATCTTTGAATTATATATTATAATGTATAATACTGTAAGCTCACTGATTAGACTGTAAACCCGTTAATGGGCAGGGATTGTCTTTATCTGTTGCCGAATTGTACATTCCAAGTGCTTAGTACAGTGCTCCGCACATAGTAAGCACTCAATAAATAAATACTATTGAATAAATAATATTATAGACTGTAAATTCGTTGTGGTCAGGGAACAGGTCTGCCAACGGTGTTATAGTGCCTAGTAAAAGTGCTCTGCATGTAATGCTCAATAGATACCATTGATGAGAATGATTGATGCTGAACTCTACCAACCATCCAGATCAAAGTAAAGTTTAACCTAACAAAAATAACGTTTCTCAACAAAGTCATTAGAATTTTGCAATCATTACCTCCTGGTTTGAAAAACTGTGACTTTGCAAAATACGTGGGGATTTATTTGTATGTTTGTATTGCGCTCTTTTATTTGTTTTTATCTTTCTGCTACAAACTCTATTCTGTTTCAGTAACCACTTGAGGTTCAATTTTTTTTAAAGTTTCTTCATCTCAAATTTATTTTATTTCTCTGTAGTCAAGCTCTATTCCAAAGTTGGCTATTTATCAGCTGGACCTTCAAACTGCTTTAGGATTCATTCTGGTGTGCCTGGTAACTGGGATATGGAATGGATTATTGCTTGGATTAATCCTGAAAAACAATTAATTTCAAATGATTTAATCCTAAAAAATCAGATTGGCCTTTTTCAACTGAGAAAATGTGTACAGCAATGGTAAATATGGGTGCCATTGTCAAATCACCTTTAAGATCAATTAGACGGAGTTAATGGTCAAGATTTTCTGTAATATCTGGAAAATTTTGTTTGCTCACTGTCTGAAAGCATGTATTGGAATTGTTGGCCATGTCCATGCACTCTATTTATGTTTTTCTAATTCTAGCCTGTGGCAAACTGATGAAAATCACAGGCCCTGTTACAATCAAGACATCTGGGACCCGATTTGGAGCTTGGATGACAGATCCTTTAGCAACTGAAAAAAATAACAGGGTATGTAGCCATTCCAAACATCTCTCCCAATTTCTCTATTTTATTTACACTTTATTTTCCAGGGTAATATTTTTTATTAATAGATACTATTCACCATGAAATGTGTTCATTTTTTTGTATTGCCTGCTCCATGATTTCCAAAAACAATCAGAAAGGAAATAGTCTTAATTTTTTCTAACGGGTCCTTATAAAGACAGCAAAACTATGTTATAAAGTTTTAACAAATTTTAGTCTTCTTTCTAGTGTGATGCCAAAAATATGCCAATTAAAACTACAAATGATTATTTGAATTAACTCTCTAAACCCTCTCTATGAAAGCACATAAAGTGAAATAGTTGATGGAAGGAAGGTATACTAATATATTCCACCCATAATCTGGAGTTAGCTTTTTTTTTTCACTCAGAAACACCAAAATAAGATCCATAATTATGAACCTGTCTCTTATTCGAATTTCTTCTTCTATTCCAGTGTCTAGGCCAGTTACATATTTAAAACATCCACACTAGCCTTGGAATTCTGAGACCTTTCTCTGTAAGAAGTTTTTTTTCTCCTTGAGACCAGAAGATAAAGCATCCTAAGAAAAATTTTCCCAGTATTCATAGTAATAATTCTTCATAGATCTAGCCCAACTAAATATTAAATAGATAAATCCATGTCATATTTATTTTGTTTTGTTGACTGTCTCCCCCATCTAGACTGTGAGTCCGTTGTTGGGTAGGGACTGTCTCTATCTGTTGCCGAACTGTACTTTCCAAATGCTTAATACAGTGCTCTGCACACAGTATAATAACTACAATTGAGTGAATAAATGAATTTATTGAGCACTTACTGCGTGCAGAGCACTGTACTAAGTGCTTGGGAGAATACAACACAATATAGAAGACAAAACGCTCATTTCTAATGTTCTAAAAATTTTTTTATATCAGTGAAACTGGCTGCCATGGCTATCTGTGATTCAGAAGTACTTGATGAGAACATTAGTTTATGTTTCACTAGAGTTTTTTTTTCTCCCTTTACAGGTCTGGTACATGGATAGTTACACAAACAATAAAATTGTCCGTGAATACAAGTCAATTGCAGACTTTGTCAGCGGAGCTGAATCAAGGACATACAACCTTCCCTTTAAATGGGCCGGGACAAATCACGTCGTCTACAACGGATCCCTCTATTTCAATAAGTATCAGAGCAACATCATCATCAAGTACAGCTTTGATACAGGACGGGTGCTGGCCCAGCGGAGCTTGGAGTATGCTGGCTTTCACAACGTCTACCCGTACACCTGGGGTGGCTTCTCTGACATTGATCTGATGGCTGATGAGATTGGGCTGTGGGCGGTGTATGCCACCAACCAGAATGCCGGCAACATTGTCATCAGCCAGCTCAACCAGGATACCTTAGAGGTGATGAAGAGCTGGAGCACCGGCTATCCAAAGAGAAGTGCTGGGGAATCCTTCATGATCTGTGGGACCCTGTATGTTACCAATTCCCATTTAACTGGAGCTAAGGTCTACTACTCCTATTCTACCAAAACCTCCACATATGAGTACACAGACATCCCCTTCCATAATCAATACTTTCACATATCCATGCTTGACTATAATGCAAGAGATAGAGCTCTGTATGCCTGGAACAATGGGCACCAGGTCCTGTTCAATGTCACCCTCTTCCACATCATTAAGACTGAGGATGACACATAAGCTTCATTTTTTTGTTCAGTTCTTGCTGTCATTTGTGATAAACTCTCAAGCATCTCTTTGTTTTGTTTTTCTTTCATTATTATGTCGTCTGTAATTTACTTTTTTTTTAAATCTGCGTAATGTGTTCCAAATACAGCTGAGCCTGTCTAAGATCAACTGTGAGAAATGCATCTCAACTCATATATTACAAGGCTGGTAATGACCTTGTTGTGAAAAGCACTAAAGAGGGTTTGAATGACTAAAGACATCATTTTAAAAGGATAATGATCTGCCTTATGTTAGTCAGAGACAATGGTGGCTTAAATGCATGAATGTCTTTTTTTTCCACTTTCTGCCACTTTTAAAATCTATCATTTGCTCCATATCGGCAAATACTTGGGTAATAATTGAAAGTGTAAAGAGCACCCTTTGTTTCATAGTTTCACTTATTTCCAAAAGGAGATATGAAGATCTAATTTCTTTGGAAAAAATGATGTAAATCATGTTGCTGTTAACACAATTCAATGCGGTGCTGTACAGTACGTTTTTAAACCTCTTGCTAACATTTTATCGGCAATATGTATTTCTATCATTGTAACCACCATTGTGCAATTGTATCTCTTCACTTCTGTGAAAGTAAACTAAGTACTATTTTTTATAAAATATATTGAAGTTTAATCTTAGTTATGATTACGGGTCAGTTGTGCACTTTTGCCTATGAGAAAATTCTGTGATCTCTCCGCTCAAACACAGTAGTTCTAAAGGGAAAACCAAACATTTTCCTCAATAGAAAGTTTAAAAGCTTTCATTATATTGAAAAAACAACCAACCACTCTAGGTCTAGTTCTATCTTCAGGAGCTAAAAATTCTTGGTCATTTTACCATTCAGTTATTTCACATGTGGGATTCATTCATGCAGTCAGTCATATTAATTGAGCACTTACTGGGTACAGAGCACTGTACTAAGCACTGGGGAGAGTACAATACTACAATAAATAGTCACATTTCCTGCCCACCATGAGCTGAGAGGATAGAGGAAGGGAGAAAGACATCAATACAAATAAATAAAATTAGAGATATGTCCATAAATTCTGTGGGGCTGGGTGGAGGGAAGAGCAAAGGGAGCAAGGCAGGGTGATGCAGAAGGAAGTGGGAGGTGAGGAAAAGTGGAGCTTACTCTGGGAAGACCTCTTGGAGGAGATGTGCCCTCAATAAGGCTTTAAAGGTGAGGGAGAGCAACTGTCTGAAGGATTTGAGGAGAGGGGTGTTCCAAACCAGAGGCAGGATGTGGTTAAGGGTCAGAGGTGAGACAGCTGAGGTTAAGGCATAGTGAAAAGGTTAGCACTAGTGGAGCAAAGTGTGCAGACTAGGTTGTAGAAGGAGAGAAGTGAGGAGGGGGCAAGGTGATGGAGTGCTTTAAAGCTAGTGGTGAGGGGGTTTGTTTGATGTGGAGGTAAGTGGGTAATTGTTAGAGGTTTTTTTGAGGGGCAGGGTGACATGTCTTGAACGTTATTGTAGAAAAATGATCAGGGCAGCAGAGTGAAATAAGGAGAGGAGTGGGGAGATTCAGGAGGCTGGGAAGGTTGGTAAGGAGGCTGATGCAATAATCTAGACCAGATAAGATGAGTGTATTAATATTGTAGCAGTTTGGATGGAGAAGAAAGGGTGGATTTTAGCGATGTTGTGAAGGTGGGACCAAGAGGATTTAGTGACAGATGGAGTATGTGGGTTTAATGAGAAAAAGGAGTCAAGGATAATGCCAAGGTTATAGGCTTGTGAGACAGAAAGGATGGTGGTGCTGTCTAGAGTGATGGGAAAGTCAGATAGAGGACAGGGTTTGGGTGGAAGGATAAGGAACTCTGTTTTGGTCATGTTAAGGTTGAGTGTTGTGAGGACCTCCAAGTAGAGATGTCATGAAGGCAGGAGGAGATGCAAGACTGGGGAGAGGGGAGAGATCAGGGATGGAGATGTAGATTTGAGTAACATCCACATAGAGGTGCTAGTTGAAGCCATGGGAGCAATTCTATTCTCCAAGGGAATGTGTGTAGATGGAGAATAGAAGGGAACCCAGTACTTAATCTTAAAGGATTCACACAGTTAGGTAGTGGGAGGCAGAGGAGGAGCCCATGAAGGAGACTGAGAATGAGCATCCAGAGAAATGAGGAGAACGAGAGGACAGAGTCAGTGAATCCAAGGGTGGATAATGTTTCCAGAAGAAGGGGGTAGTCCATAATTATGAAGGCAGCTGAGCAGTCAAAGAGGATTAGGATGGAGTAGAGGCTGTTGGATTTGGCAAAAAGGAGATCATTGGTGGGCTTTGAGAGGATGATTTCTGACTAGTGAAAGGGATGGATGCCAGATTGGAGAGGTTCTAGGAGAGAGTTGGAGGAGAGGAATTTGAGACAGAGGAATGGTAGGAGGAAGATGGGGCAAAACTGGAGGGAGCAATAGGGCCAAGTGAGGATTTTTTTGTATAAGGAAGACACTGGCATGTTTGAAAGCAGTGGAGAAGAAGCCATTAGAGAGCCAACGGTTGAAGATGGTTGTTAGGGAGTAAAGAAGGAGGGGGAGAGAGTTTTGATAAGGTGTGTGAAAGAATGGGGTCTGATGCACATGTGGAGAGGGTGACTTTTGAGAGGAGGCAGGAGATCTCCTCTATAGATACTGCTGGGAAGGATGGGAGAATTAAGAGGGGCCCAGAAGAGGAAGGAACTGAAGAGGTGCAGGGGCGATTTTGGAGAGCTCACACCTGAGGGTGTCAATTGTCTTAATAAAGTAGGTGGCCAGATCATTGGGCACAAGGGATGAGGGAGTTAGTGGTGAAGGCTAGGGGCCTGAATAGTAAGTTAAATGTCTGGAACAACTGGAGAGGGCAATGGGGATTGGTGTTAATAAGGGTGGGGAAGTAGTGATGAATCATCACATCTGTAGATATAACTAAAAAGCAGTTGACCCAATCTCCTTGCTCATAGTGGAATAAATTATAAAAGCAGCAGGTGGCAAATATCCTATCTGAAGAAAATGTTCATCTGAGTCTTAGAGAGTGTTAGATCAGGGCTGCAGAGGCACTATGGAAAATAGCTAGCAATTATCTAGCTAGTTTCATCTGGATAATTCAAGGGAAGAAAAGCATAAATAACCTTTGATCCTGAATTATCCACATTTTGAGGCACATTCAAAAAGTGAATATTAATGATATTCTGCTACATTAAACAACTCCCAGAAAACATGATCTATATGAAAATCAAAGGAATCTATGAACATCACGAATGCAATGAAAAAAGTTTAGTTGCTTTAAACTTCACTTTACAGACATACCATGGTTACCAATATTAGAATTACAATATCTAGGGGTGCTTTTTTAGTGTAAGATTATTACTTATAAGATTATTAATACTACGAAAGTAAGCATTTTCATACAAAGCCCAAATTATTTTATCTTAAAATTAAATTTCAAGAAAAAAATCATTTGTCACAACATTAAATCATGCATTTGTCCTTTTTTGATATCTGTACCAAAAGGTTCATATAATTTTCAAAAAATTGTGAACAAAGGCCTCATTCTTTATTAACATTATTCTCACTATAAAAATAGAGTAAAGTATCTTCACTAAACATTTCTATAACAGTACAGGGCATTCTGGTAGTGAAAAGTTGGAAAAACTCTGCTTTGCAACAATCTAAAACTTAATATGTGCTCAGACAGCTGCAAAATAATCAGTTACAATTTGCTGAATAAAAACTTGGTATGATGAAAGAAAAAAATCATATCAGCCTCTGAAGTGTGTAGTTTCCCTTCAAGAAGATACATGAAGTACACCTCTCCCTTCTGAAAACACCATTACTGAATATGTATATTGTGCAAACATTAACTTTATTTTCCTCAAAGGTGATAGAGTTCATTAGTTCAGCTTGTAATGCCATTAGGTTTTTTTAAAAATGTTCCATTAACCATTATGTCTGCCTACTTTGCATAGCAGCACTTTGGAAATTAAACAGTCATCCATTGTATATATTTGTGAAATATGTCAATATTAGTATTATTCTCCTATATGTAGGCAAAATAGACTCAAATGGTGGTTATTTACTCAAGTGCACTTTAAATGAGTCATGAAACGAATCAAAGCTAAAATTACAATTCAGATTTCTTTACTCTAAATCCCATTTTTGGTTAATCCAGAAGGTTTCATGATGCATTAGCCAATTTTGCACTATGAAACATTAATCAGGAGAAATCTTGCAAAGTGATTTGATAAAGGATGGGCTTATAGTGGCTATCATTTGAACACCTTCATAGTTCAAGTTACTAGGTCACTGGGGAAGAGGGAGGCAGGACTTTCTGTGAAGCTCCCAAGGAAGAAAAGGTCAGAGGAGGTAGGGTGGGAATGTTGAAACTGAAGGAGCTCTGTCCCAACTTTCCCTCCGTATTCCCCCAGCTTCTTACCCCTGTGGCTGACACTCCCTCCAGGAGATGGAGAGTATAAGAAAGACTGTGTTGGTGAAGGGGGTGCTCACGATTTCCTCTAAAACCAAAGTGTCTCTCTCCCAGCATTGTTCCTGACCCCCCAAGGAAAGAGAGGAGGCAGAAGATCATGTTGGTGAGAGGTAGACACACAATAATAATAATAATGGTATTTGTTATGCACTTACTATGTGCCAGGCACTGTACTAAGCGCTGGGGTGGATACGAGCACGAGGTTGGACACACTCTCTGCCCCACATAGGGCTCATAGTCTCAATCCCCAATTTACAGATGAGGCCCAGAGAAGTCAAGCGACTTGCACAGCAGTCAAGTGGTGGAATCAGGATTAGAACACATGACCTTCTGATTCCCAGGCCCATGCACTAGTTTCCACCACTGGGCCGAGGACTGATAGGCTCTTTTCTTTTCCCTTTCCCTAACAGGTTTTCAGAGGCTACTCAAAGATGGAAAGGCTCACCCCACCCCCCAGTCAGGAGATTCAAAGTAGGCACAGCTTACTTCCCAGCAGGATCCTCCTTTTTTTTTTAATGCTTTGTTTAGTGCTTACTATGTGTCTGGCACTGTTCTGCATGCTTGAGTAGATACAGGATATTCATGTTGGTTACAATTCTTATCCTACATAAGACTCACAGTCTCAATCCCCTCTTTACAAATAAGGTAAATGAGGTATAAGGAAGCAAAGTGACTTGTGCAAAGTCGCATGGCAGGCAAGTGGCAGATCTGGGATTAGAACCTAAGTCTTCTGACTCCCAGTCCCATACTCTTTCCACTAGTTCACACTCCTTCTCTGATTCCTTCCTGGGTGGGGCAGCCTCAAGGATAGTAGTAGCTCCAAAATAACTGTGACCATTTCCAGAAATGTCTGTAGCAGAGGCCTGTATTTTTGCTGGTAATCAGTATGGCCACCTCTGGTCCAGGGAAACTCTGTGCTGCTACTCTAAATATCTACTTTCTGGGTTGGTGTTCCCACTAAAGTGACCAGCCTCCCAGTCTCAGGGCAGCACTATCTCCAGAGAAAATCCTGACCACAGGTTCAGAGAGATTTGGGATAATGGCCAAGCACAGAACTGGGGATCAAAGTCACCCTGCTCTAGAGAACAAACAAAATGTCATCCTGCTCTAAAGGACATACAAAATGTCAAGACATCAGGACAGGAGAGGCAACCTCCTCTTCCTCCCCAGCATGTTTGGGGTTTTTTGGCTTCTCTAAGGTGTAGGTCCATTGAGCTAACATATTTGACTTTCTCTAGACTGCTAGCACTTTTATAGAATGTAAACTCACTCTGGGCAGGGAACACTCCTACCAACTTTGTTGTAATCATACTGTCCCAACCATTCAGTTCAGTGCTCTGCACATAGTAAGTGGTCAATCAATGCAATTGATTGATTGATTTCAGTGCTCTGACAAAAGTATTGAATCCTTAACTCACCCCTAGAACCTTCTCTGTCTTGGTTAAGTTCCATTTGTAACCATTCATGGAAGAAATAAATGCATGGATGTATAAATACACAGATAAAGATCTTCCCAAACAGATAACACCTTGTAAGACCCAGACAATCGTTCAAAGCCAGGCATGATACCAGCTGATCTGGATAAGTCTCACTTTCTGTTACTCAGTATTAGAGTCTCAATTCCTACCTTAAACTCTATCTCTGACCAAGCTCTTGTCTTTTACCTGTTCATATTCCAGAAGCTTGGCTTACTCAGAAAATCCAGGCTTTATCTGTTGGTTCTCCAGAATTATTTGTTAAAATGAGCATTTCCCTTCAAAACTCCACTGTAGACCTCTAGGACATAATGAAGGCTTCCTTTTTATAGAAAGAACAATATATGATTGGTGTGTCATGAAACAGGCTAGGGGTTGTTCTAATTAGCCCTCCATCTCTCCATTCCTGAAAAATTTCCTTTCAATCAATTGATTCATTGGGTGCTCACTCTGGGCAGAATACTGTACGCAAAATTACCTGCCAGCCTTTTGGTAGCTCCATTACATAATCTATCAATCAGTAACCAATTTTGATATTTACTGAGCACTTACTGTGTGCAGATCACTGTATTAAGTCCTGGGAAGAATACAGTGCAAGAGAGACAGTAGACATAAACCCCATACTTTCTGGGACTGAGTAGATGTGATGTGTCCCATCAAACTCAATTTCTGAAACTGCTGTGGCAACACATGTACAACGCAAGGACAACTACACCTTTTTCCTTTCAAGTTGAACATTGGCACCATCTCCAGCTAAAAGAGATAAACACAGTTATCCTTGTCCATAAAACTGATGAGAATTCTGCTGTTGAAGAATGGGCAGGGTGAGTTAGGAAGTTGAAGGAAGCTGAGTTGCTGAATGCAGACATGAACTGAATTACTGTGTTGGTAAGTTCTATCCTATTTTCTCAAACCAATTTGAACCTAAAAGAATGAAATTAAGTATTTCCACTTTATCCAAAAGGCGTCCATAAAACTCCATGAGCCACTGAATATGGAAAGTTTCTTCTCTGTCAGAAAAGGTTAACTCTTTCCTATATCAACTCTTGTTTTCAGCAGATCAGTGGGTTTAAAAATAGCTCTAGTTAGATGCTCCTAAAAAGGTAAAGTGTTTACTTGCTTCTGAATCTGTTTATCTCATATATGTCTATTGGCAGGTCCTCAGTCAATGAATGCAGACATTCCCAGGCAGGGAATGAATATAGTAGTCTTCCAAGCACCTAGTATATCTCTCTACATGCAGTAAGTCCTCAATAAATATGATTAACTGATACACAGAGATCTAAGTAGATGCTAAAATTTTCCCAGAGATAGCCATTGATAATCCAGCATCAAGGATTTGCTTTCTTTAGAGACCTTATATTGAGCATCCAACTGACAAACTTCAAAAGGACAGTGTTGCTTTCAGGAGAGTTCACAAGAGAGAGATAATAATAATGATAATAATAATAGTAGTATTTACTTAGAGCTTACTATGTGCCAAGCACTATTCTAAGCACTGGATAGATACAAGGTAATCAGGTTGGACACCATCCCTGTTCCATGTGGGGCTCACAGTCTTCATCCCCATTTTACAGTGATGTGACTAGGGCACCCAAGAAGTTCAGTGACTTGTCCAAGGACACACAGCAGACAAGTGGAGGAACGGAATTAGAACCCAAGACTTCCCGACTCCCAGGCCTGTACTCTAGAGATACGTTTTAGGCCCCATATCAATGAGCTAGAAGTCCTATTGTCTTACAGAGAAAAATTTCTTCCACATGAACCATAGATAAATGTACCTATATCAACAAGGACAACTACTAAAGCCCTTTTAGAGAAGAAGTTATCTTAGTAGTAAAGAAAGTAAGGGAAAAGTACTTAGTGACAATGTTATTCTTTCAGTTTCTCTGGAAGGTTTCTAGGTATGTTCTTTTAGCATCAGCCAGCCTGAAATTATTAATGCACATTATAAAGCCCAAAAACTATTCCTAGTGAGTTTATCCCTGTCAGAATCTGACTAATAATGTTATAAGTCCTTGATAAATAAAACTCTTAGGTTAAACCATTACTTTCCCAGCTTAACTCTCATTTCCCTTCCCTCTGGGGAAATAATACCATTTTCACTATTCAAGATAATATAAACTCTCTCCTAATGAATGTCATTAGGAAAGGAAGGAATTACTGGGTAAAAAGCATTTATTACAGAATGTACAAATCTTGCTACAAATCACTCCTCTTTAAGGGCTTAGTACAGGACTCTGCACACAGTAAGCACTGAGTAAATACGACTGAATTGAATTGAAGACTCCATCACCTGATTTTGAAGTGTCACCTGTATAGGGGAGCTTCTTATTCATGTCTCTTAACTCCTCCCTCTTCTGTGCATTGGAATAAGAATTTAATAGGAGGGAGAGGAAGGAAAGAAAGTAATAAAGGTGAGAAAAAATGACATTTGTTGTCTGCCTCATTCTGCCTTTATCAAAACTTTCAGGCTGCAATGGAGATGTCTCTATCTAAAACTAGGGACCATAAGCAAATAAGCCATTCCTGGATAAAGTCAGTGATCCATCCAGCCCAGTATTCTGTCTGTTAGTGACCAGAGGAGGAGCTATATAATGGTCTCCATACATACATACATACATACATACATCCTAATCTTTAGGATACATAATTTAGGCTCTTTAACTTTCCACTCTACAACCCATAACTTTTGTTGAGTAACCCATTATGGATCACATGTCTATGAATTTAGCCAAATCCCATTTAAAATCTGTAAGCACATTGTTGGCATTCATTCATTCATTCAATCATATTTCATTGAACACTTACTGTGTGCAGAGCACTGTACTAAGCACTTGGGAGAGTACAATACAACAGTAGACAGACATGGTCCCGTCCCACAATGAGCTTACAGTGTAGGGGGAGGGAGGCAGACACTAATATAAAAAAAATTACATATATGTATATGTGTTGTGGGGTTAGGAGGGAGGATAAATAAAGAGAGCAAGTTGAGGCAACAGAGAAGGGAGAGGGAAAAGAGAAAAGGGGAGCTTAGTCAGGGAGGCCTCTTGGAGAAGATGTACCTCCTATAAGGCTTTGAAGCCTGGGGGGAGAGTAACTGTCTGTTGGATTTAAGGAGGGAGGGTATTCCGGGCCAGAGGCAGGATGTAGGTGAGGGGGTTGGTGGCAAGATAGGTGAGATCAAGGCACAGTGAGAAAGTTAGCATTAGAAGACCAAAGTGTGCACGCTGGGTTGTAGTAGGACAGTAATGAAGTGATATAGAAGGGGGCAATGGAAACAAGTCTCCATTTGATAAGGATGTGGATGGGCAACCACCGGAGTTTTTTGAGGAGTGGGGTGACATGTCCTGAAAGTTTTTGTGGAAAAATGATGCGGAAAGCAGAGTGAAATGTGGACTGGAGAGGCAGGAGTATGTGTCTACTAGCTCTTAGATAATGTAGTCTCCCAAACTCTTATTACGGTACCCTTCACACAGTGAGTGCTCAGTAAATACCATTGATTGATATTTGGCCCACACAACTTTCAGTTGTAGTGATGAAATCTGTGCATTAACCATCCACTGTTTCGCAGTTTTAAATCTATCTCCTCCAACTTCAATAGGGTGAAACTCTTTTAGTTGAGAGACTCTGAGTTCACCCTGTCCATATACATCAAGATTTTGTAGATTTCAAATATGTCCTTTCTCAGTGCTCATTTTTGAAAGTTTGAGAGTTCTAAATCACTCAGGGCATTCTTACATGGGTAGGATGGGCGGGGTTTCTTCCAATATTCCATATCAAAATCAGAGAAACTGAGTTCAAAGACACAAAACACTGGTGCACTTCTTCAGAGCCTCACTCTCTTTAACATACTCAGAACACTTGCAAAACCAACGAGTGGATCAGAAGCAGCATGGCCTACTGGAAAGAGCATGGGCCTGGAAGTCAGAGGACTCGGGTCTTCATCCCAGCTCCACCTCTTGTCATCTGTGTGGCCTTGGGCAAGTCACTTAACTTCTCTGTTGTCCCTCAGTCAAATGAGGATTAAGCTTGTGAGCCCTCTTGGGACAAGGATTTTGTCCACCCTTGGCATATGGGTGCATTTAACAAACACCATTAAAAAAAAGTAAAGATTTTGGAAAGGAGAGGAAATGAATAGTAAAATTTAGCAATAGTATTTACAGAGCCCTTATTTTGGGCACAGCACTGCGCTAAGGGCTTGAGAGATAGAAAAATAATAATAATGATGGTATTTATTTGGCATTTAACTATGTGCCAGGCACTGTACTGAGCCCTGGGTTTGATACAAGCAAATTGGGTTGGACACAGTCTCTGTCCCATGAGGGACTCATAGTCTCAATCCCCATTTTACAGATGAGGGAACTGAGGCCCAGAGAAGTGAAGTGAAGTGACTTGCCCAAGGTCACATAGCAGACAAGTGACCAAGGCGGGATTAGAACCCATGACCTCTGACTCCCAGGCCTGTGCTCTTTCCACTGAGCCACGAAGTGACTTGCCCAAGGCCACACAGCAGATGAGTGGTGGAGCAGGAATTAGAAGCTATAACCTTCTGACAACTAGGCCTGTGCTCTATCCACTACACCACACTGCGCCCTAGAGCAGTGGGTGGAACTTCTGAATCAATCATATTTCTTGAATGCTTAAAATGTGCAGAGCACTGTACTAAGCATTTGGGAGAGTAGGATATAACAAAGTTTGTAGACACATTCCCTGCCCAGTGGCAGTTGTGGAGAAATAAACTGAGGAGATCAGATATTAGTCAGGAAGGACCTCATGAAAGAGTTATGATTTAGGAGTTAGGAGTTAGGAGGGCTTTAAATATGGAGCATGCTCTGGTCATCACTCCAGGTGAAGGAGATCCAGGTAGGAGAAGGATATGAAAAAAAGATCAGTAGGGGGAAAGATGAGAATGAGGACCAATGAGATGAATAAAGAGGAGTGCTCACTGTGGTGTAATGCAGGAGGAGTGGCTAATAGGAGGAGATTGTTGATTCTGTGTTTTGAAACAAATTATTTGGAGCGACTCTTGCAGAATGAAATGGACCTCTATTTGAGGTTTTTGAGGAGTGGAGAGACGTGCAGAGTGACATTTTAGGAAAATGTACAAGCCTCTGAGTGAAGTGGAACCTAATGCAGGAATAAAACCAGTACATGACAAGCATCAGGACTGGCAGGGGCTTATTTGGATGGAGAAGGGGGGATCCCTAGAAATGTTGCAGAGGATGCCAAATCCATCAGGATTTGGCAAGAGACTAAATCTGGGAGTGGATAATGAGGATGATGAGGATGATATTTCTTAAGCATTTACTACCTTCCAACCAATGTACTAAGCACTGGGATAGATACAAGACAATCATGTCAGTGGAAAGAGCATGGGCTTAGGAGACAGGTGTCATGGGTTCTAATCCCGCCTCCACCACCTGTCAGCTGTGTGACTTTGGACAAGTCAATTAACTTCTCGGTGCCTCAGTTACCTCATCTGTAAAATGGGGATTAAGACCGTGAGCCTCACGTGGGACAACCTGATCACCCTGTATCTACCCCAGCGCTTAGAACAGTGCTCAGCACATAGTAAGTGCTTAACAAATACCAACATTATTATTATGTCAGACATAGTCCTTTGTCCCATGTGAGGTTTACAGTCTAAGTGGGAAGGGAAACAGGTATTGAATCTCCATTTTACAGAGGAGGAACCTGAGGCCCAGAGAGATTAAGTGACTTGCCCAAATTTACACTGCAGGCTAGCAGCAGAGCCAGAATTGGAACCCAGGTCCTCTGACTCCCAAACCCATGCTCTTTCTGCTAGGCCATGCTTTCTTAAACAGTTAAAATAGAGGAAATAATTAAGTTTAAAAGGATAAAAAGTAGGAGGGGAAAAGAGCTAAATACTGAAATGAAGTTAATGCCCAAATTTGGAAAAAAAAAATTATTCATGGAAAATGCTAAGGTAATAATAATAATGATAATAATGATAGCATTTAAGCACTTACTATGTGCCAAGCACTGTTCTAAACTCTGTGTTAAACGCAAGGTAATCAGGTTCCCATGTGGGGCTCACAGATTTAAACTCCATTTTACAGATGAGGTAACTGAGGCACAGAGAAGATAAGTGACTTGCCCAAAGTCACACAGCTGATAAGTGATGGAGTCAGGATTAGAACCCACAATGTCTGACTCTTGCCACTAGGCCATGCTGCTTCTCTTCCTTCTGCACCACAACAAGCTTGGAGATTTTGTGGCTGTTATTGAGGAAATTTTTCCCTCTTATTGCCACACTTTTTCCTGACGAAATATTAATTTTATATTTCTTGGATCCCTTTCAGCTTAATCTTTACTCATTTTCTAACACTGCTCTAATGAGCTCAGGGTGCTATGTAGAAGAAACTGTGGGAGCTGCATATCATTGACATTTACTCCTCTTGATGTCAGCACATTTACATAATTGCTCTCCAGTTTCACCACCATAATAATAATAATAATGTTGGTATTTGTTAAGCGCTTACTATGTGCAGAGCACTGTTCTAAGCGCTGGGGTAGACACAGGGGAATCAGGTTGTCCCACGTGGGGCTCACAGTCTTCATCCCCATTTTACAGATGAGGGAACTGAGGCACAGAGAAGTTAAGTGACTTGCCCACAGTCACACAGCCGACAAGCGGCAGAGCTGGGATTCGAACTCACAAGCCCTGACTCCAAAGCCCGTGCTCTTTCCACTGCGCCACGCTGCTTCTCTGACACCATTGAACTGTAGATGATTGGGATGGTTTCAAGGCAGCTTTTTGTCTAAGGGAAATCCATCACAAGGAAGAAAGAGTGGCCTAGTGGAAAGATCATGGACCTGGGAGTCAGAGGACCTGAATTCTAATCTCAGCTCCACTACTCACCTACTGTGTAACCTTGGACAATCACTTAACTTCACTGAACCTCCATTCCTTCATCTGCAAAATAAGATTCAATACTTGTTCTCCCTCCTACTTAGCCTGTGAGCCCCAGTCAATCAATAAATTGTATTTATTGACTGCTTACTTTATGCAGGGAATTGTACTTAGTGCTTTTGGAAAATACAACACAACAATATAACAGACACATTCCCTACACACAGTGAGCTTACAGTCTAGAGGGGGAGACAGAGATTAATGTAAATAAACAAATTATGGATATGTACACAAGTGCTCTGGGGCTGGGGGTGTTGAATAAAGAGAGCAGCTGCAGAATGCCACTCTGATCTCCAGGCCCCCCATGGGTCCTCTGCCTTTTTCATCCTGGACAGTACCTCCAGCCTTCCGACAGCTTTTGTGCCCTGGTGCTGCCCAAGAATGTACTGGAGTGATGGGTCAGGTGGCTTGGTGGAGTAGAGGGCTGACTCCTTGCTCCTGGAATAAGGGAACTAGCATGGTTTAGTGTATAGAGCACGGGTCTGGGAATAGGAAGGTCCTGGGTTCTAGTTCCAGCTTCTCCATGTGCCTGCTATGTAACCTTGGGCACAAGGTAAGTGCTTAACAAAAAACATAATTAACTGCCCCACATCCTGCTTCAGGGCCCCTATTATTCTCCTCCCCATTCTCATTTAAAGCCTTAGTGAAGGCACATCATCTCCTAGAGGCCTTCCCTGAATAAGCCCTCCTTTACTCTTCTCCCACTCCCTTCTGTGTTGCCTCAACTTGCTTCCTCCCCCCTCCCACCCCCACAGTCTTTATGTACACATCTGTAATTTTGTTAATGCCTGTCTCCCCCTCTAGACTACAAGCTTACTGTGGACAGGGAATGTCTCTGTTACATTGTTGTATTCTATTCTCCCAAGTGCTTAGTACAGTGCTTTGCACAAAGTAAGCACTCAATAAATACGATTGGCTGTCTGACAAAGGCAGAAAGTCAGGAAGACATAGAAAGAAGTGAGAAAAGAGGAAATGAGGACTTAGTAAGGGAAGGCTTCTTGGAGGGGATGTCCCTTCAATTAGGCTTTGAAGGTTGGAAGAGAGGGACATGAAAAAGTAGGACATTCCAGGCCAGAGACAGTACATGGGCGAGAATAGAAGCAGTGTGGCCTACTGTTTTGTATAGAAGTAACATGGCCTAGTGGCAAAAGCACATGCTTGGGAGTCACAGGATGGGGGTTCTAACCCAGCTCCCCCTCTTATCAACTGTGCAACTGTAGGTAAGTTATTCAACTTCTCTGTGCTTCAGTTATCTCAACTCTAAAATGGGGATTAGGACTGTGAGCCTCATGTGGGACAGGGACTGTGTCCAACCTGATTACCTTGTATCTACCCCAGCTCTTGGAACAGTACTTGGCACATAGTAAGCACTTAACAAATACCATTATGGTTATTATTATTATGTCAACAGTGAAATAGATGAGATTAAAGTACAGTACACAGTTTGGCAAAAGAGGGAGCGAAGTGTGCAGACTGGATTATAGTAGTCGATATAGTATATAGTGAGATGAGGTAGGTGGTGTCAAGGTGATTGAATGCTTTAGAGCCAATGGTGAGGAGTTTCTGTTTGATGCGGAGGTGGGTGGGTAGAGCTAGAGTTTCTTGAGGAATGGAGCAATATGGACTGAAAATTTCTGTTGAAAAATGATATCAGGACAGGAGAGTGAAGTATGGACTGATAAGGGCAGAGAGAGGTGGTAGGGAGGTCAACAAGGAGGCTGATAGAGTTATCAGATGGGATGGGATAGGATAAGTGCTTACATTAATGTGTTAGTAGTTTGGATGGAGAGAAAAGGGTGGAGTTTAGCGATGTTGTGAAGGTTGAAGCAACAGGATTTAGTGATAGATTGAATATGTGGATTGAAAGAGAGAGAGAGGAGTCAAGGATAACACTGAGGTTATGGGCTTGTGAGACAGGAAGGATGGTTATGCTGTCTACCATGATGGCAGAGAAGGATGGTGGTGCTGTCTGCAGTAATGACAAAGTCAGTGGGAGGACACGGTTTGGGTGGGAAGATAAGGAGTTCAATTTTGGACATCTTAAGTCTAAGTAGAATGGTTTTGAAAAAAGGAGGAAATGCAAGACTGCAGAGAAGGAGAGAGATCAGGGCTGGAGATATAGATTTGTGCATCATTTGCAAAGAGGTGGTAGTTGCAGTCATGGGAGTGAATGAGTTCTCCATGTGAGTGGGCGTAGATAGAGAATAGAAGGGGACATAGAACTGAACCTTGAGGGATACCCACAGTTAGGAGGTGGGAGGGAGAAAAGAAGCCCACTAAAAAGACTGAGAATGAGTGGCCACAGAGATAGGAGAACCAGGAGAGGACAGTGTCAGTGAAGCCGAGGTCGAATAATGTTTCCAGGAGAAGGAGGTGGTCAGCAGTGATGAAGGCAGTTGAGGATTAGTATGGAGTAGAGACTGCTAGATTTGTCAATGAGGAGATCATTTGTGACCTATGAGGGGGCAGTTTCTATGGAATCAAAGGGACGGAAGCCAGATTAGAGGGGATCAAGGAGAGAATTGGAGGAGAGGAACTTGAAACAACAGGTGTAGACAACTCATTCAAGGAGTCATGAGAGGAATGGTAGGAGGAAGAAGGGGGGGATAACTGGAGGGAGCTGTGGGGTCAAAGGAGGGGTTTACTAGGATAAAGGAGACATGAGCATGTTTGAAAGCAGTGGGGAAGAAAACACTAGAGAGTGAACAGTTGAAGATGGTAGTCAGGGAGGGAAGAAGGTATGGGACAAGTGTTTTGATAAGGTGTGAATCGATGGGTCCTGATGCACAGTTGGACCGGCTGAATTTTGAGAGAAGGCAGGAAATCTCTTGAGATACTGCTGGGAAGGATGGAAGGGTTGAAGAAGGGGCATGAGGTGGGAGGGACTGTAGAGGAGAAAGGGAGAATCTAGGTAGATCACACCTGGTAGCTTCAATTTTCTTAATGAAGTGTGTGACTAGGTCACTGGGGGCAAAGGATCGGGGAAGCAGGGGAACAGGGAGTTTGTGGGGGCGATGGGTGATAAAATAATTATTCTTTATTTATCTATTTATTTATTTATTTAATCTGGAATAATAATTAGTATTATTATGGCATTTGTTAAGCACTTACTATGTGCCAGATACTATACAAAGTGCTGGAGTGAATACAAGTAAATTGGGTTGGACGCAGTCCCAGTCCCATTTGGGGCTCACAGTCTCAATCTCTGAGGCCCAGAGAAGCAAAGTGACTTGCCCAAGCTCATGCAGAAGACAAGTGTTGAGCTGGGATTAGAACCCTTCCTTTCCAAAATCCTAGAACGAGTCGTCTACACTCGCTGCCTAGAATTCCTTAACTCCCATTCTCTCCTGTACCCTCTCCAATCTGGCTTCCGTCCCCTCCACTCTACCGAGACTGCTCTCGCTAAGGTCACCCATGACCTCCTTCTTGCCAAATCCAATGGCTCCTACTCCATTCTAATCCTCCTTGATCTCTCAGCTGCCTTTGACACTGTCGACCATCCCCTTCTCCTCCATACCTTATCTCACCTTGGCTTCACAGACTCCGTCCTCTCCTGCTTCTCCTCTTATTTCTCTGGCCGGTCATTCTTGGTCTCCTTCGCAGGCTCCTCCTACCCCTCCCATCCTCTAACTGTTGGAGTTTCTCAAGGGTCGGTTCTTGACCCTCTTCTGTTCTCCATTTACACTCACTCCCTTGGTGAACTCATCCGCTCTCACGGCTTCAACTACCATCTCTACGCAGATGACACACAGATCTACATCTCTGCCCCTGTCCTCTCCCCCTCCCTTCAGGCTCGTATCTCCTCCTGTCTCCAGGACGTCTCCACCTGGATGTCTGCCCACCACCTAAAACTTAACATGACCAAAACTGAGCTCCCCTCCCAAGCCCGGTCCTCTCCCAGACTTCCCTATCACCGTGGATGGTACGACCATCCTTCCCGTCTCTCAGGCCCGCAACCTCAGTGTCATCTTTGACTCGTCTCTGTCATTCACCCCACACATCCGATCCGTTACCAAGACCTGCCGGTCTCACCTTTATAATATTGCCAAGATCCGCCCTTTCCTCTCCACCCAAACGGCTACCTTACTGCTACAGGCTCTCGTAATATCCCGGCTAGATTACTGTGTCAGCCTTCTCTCTGATCTCCCTTCCTCTTCTCTCGCCCGTTCCAGTCTATTCTTCACTCCGCTGTCCAGCTCATCTTCCTGCAGAAACGCTCTGGGCATGTCACTCCCCTTCTTAAAAACCTCCAGTGGTTGCCTATCAGCCTCCGCAAAAAACAAAAACTTCTCACTCTAGGCTTCAAGGCCCTCCATCACCTTGCCCCTTCCTACCTCTTCTCCCTTCTCTCTTTCTACTGCCCACCCCACACACTCCGCTCCTCTGCCGCCCACCTCCTCACCGTCCCTCAGTCTGACCTATCCCGCTGTCGACCCCTGGGCCACGTCCTCCCACAGTCCTGGAATGCCCTCCCTCTTCACCTCCGCCAAACCAATTCTCTTCCCCTCTTCAAATCCCTACTTAAAGCTCACCTCCTCCAAGAGGCCTTCCCAGACTGAGCTCCCCCCTTTCCCTCTACCTCCCCTTCACCTCTCCGCAGCTAAACCTTCTTCTCCCCACTCTCCATCTGCCCCTCCCCCTCTCCCGTCCCATCCCCTCAGCACTGTACTCTTCTGCTCAACTGTATATATCTTCATCACCCTATTTATTTTGTTTAATGAGATGTACATCACCCTGATTCTATTTATTTGCTATTGTTTTAATGAGATGTTCTTCCCCTTGACTCTATTTATTGACATTGTTCTTGTCTGTTTGTCTCCTCCGATTAGACTGTAAGCCCGTCAAAGGGCAGGGACTGTCTCTATCTGTTGCCGATTTGTACATTCTAAGTGCTTAGTACAGTGCTCTGCACTTAGTAAGTGCTCAGTAAATACTATTTAATTGAATGAACCCATATCTTTCTGACTCACAGACCCATGTTCTACCCATTCAGGTGAAGGTAATTGGTATGGATGTCAATAAGGATGGTAAAATGTTGCCGGGCAGAGAGGGCAAATTCAAGGATGAATTTGAGGTGGATGAGGTCTGCCTGATATCTAGATTTCTGCCAGCAACACTCTGCCGCTCATGCACAGAGTGAAGGAAGTGGACTGGGGAGGTGATCCAGCCCTGTGGGTTAGTGATATGAGATCAACGAAGGGATAGGGGAGCAGGTGCAGTAAGTTCAGTAGAGAGGGTTGTGTTCAGGGTGTCAATTTGGTTATCAGAGAAAGGGAGTTTGGGTATGCAGGATCCACAGGTGAGGTGAGGTGAGAATGGCACCGGAAGATATAGTATAAAAAATCACCAACTATCACCAAACTGTATTAATCAAGGGCTTTCTGTGTGCAAAGAGTAATATAGTCAATTGAAAGAAATGATCCCTACCCTAAAGGCATTACATCAACCTCTCTGACATACCAGTTGGGATTCTCAACATTCTGCAAAATGAAGCTTCCTGATTGTTGGATCCCTTTTGAACCACTTTCTCTAAGTGCCTTGAGAGTGAATGCATACTTGTTCCAATGACCGAGTCTGGAAAAGGGTTGAAAAATCATGTTAGTTGACAAGGTAGAAATGTTATATCACCAGGAATGCAATAGTTCAATTAAAATTCACTTGATCCTGAATCAGCAGGTGCATTTTAGGTTCATTTTCTCTATATCAAAATCAGAGCCCTGTAACATAACTGATTAATCCACCTCTTCCTTAAGGCTAATTGACATGTGTGATTCCTTCTTTTTCCTCAGAAAGATGGTGATAAAGAAATATAATAAAAATCCTTAAATGCCTCGAAATGAGCAACATCAACTGTGGTAATAGCAGACTGCTCTAAGAATCCCTGCAATTGTTTCAGAGCGTTGCTTTTCCCATATGCTTTGGTCCAGGTAAATAAAATCACTCACTTCCAGGAGCTATTTCAAGGGAAATGGGCTACCCTTGAGCTAAGAAGGCATAAAGTTAGTTATGCAGCATGGCAAAAACATTGAGAGTGCAGTGAAGGTAAATGAAGTCTGCTCTTTCCCTTTGTTTCATTCCATAAAAGTTCCAATTGCCAGAAGTGCCCTAACATAAAAGGGGAGGGATGAATGATGGGCTGAGGGCTAAAAGATTTTTCATCTACATCCAAATACATCAATACTTGTTTTCTCCACTTCTGCATCCAGTCCTACAAATAGGGAAGGAGTGTTTTAGGTTGAAGAAATAAAGATGTGAGAATTGGATTTTATCTTTTTAATAAAAGGACTGCAATACATTATATTGTATTATTATAATTATATAATTATATACATATTTATATATTATATAAATAATTATATATAATTATATAAATATAATTATTCTGTTATAAATATATAGAATTATAATATTCTACTTAAAATATAATTTTGAATTATATAATTTTGGCTTGAAAATTATAACTTTATTTTTTAAAATCAGGTTTATTTTAGCTTTTTCATAACCAAATGAGATCTGCAGAATGTTTAGGCAGATTTTCTCTGAGTTTGAGTGTGTGTCTGTGTGTGTGTGTTTGTGTATGTCTAGGGAAGCTCATTCCCCTTTGTTCTAGAAGGTAACATAAAGGAAAGTAACAATTGCTCTTGCCTAAAGTTTAAGCTTAAAACTGTGAAATTCAGCATAATACGCTGCATCTAGCAGCCCTTTTACCCCTCTGTAAAGTTTTAACAGAGACTGTGCTGAGTGCATTTATGGTAACTGAATGAGCATCACACAGTATTCATTCATGCATTCAGTTATATTTACTGAGCACTTATTGTGTGCCGAGCACTGTATTAAGTGCTTGGGAGAGAGTACAAAACATCAACGAACATATTCCCTGCCCACAACTAGTTTACATTCTAGAGGGGGAAAGACAATGATATGAATAAACAAATTACAGATGTATACATAAGTGCTGTGGAGCTGGGTGGAGGGATGAATAAAGGGAGCAAGTCCAGGCAAAGCACGAGGGAGTGGGAGAAGAGGAATGGAAGGCTTAGTCAGGGAAGGCCATTTGGAGGAGATGTGCCTTCAGTAAGGCCTTGAACGGGGTGAGAATTACCTGTCAGATTTGAGGAGAGAGGCCATTCTAGGCCAGAGGCAGGACATGGACGAGGGATTGGCAGCAAGAAAGATGAGATGGCGGTACAGTGAGAAGGTTAGTATTAGAGGAGCGAAGTGTGCAAGCTAGGTTGTAATAAAGAGTAGTGAGATGAGAAAGGAGGGGGAAAGGTGATTGAATGCTTTAAAGCCAATGGTGAGGAGTTTTTGTTTGATGTGGAGGTAGATGGCAACCACTGGAGTTTCTTGAGGAGGCGGGGGAAACATGTCCTGAACGTTTCTGTAGAAAAATGATCTGGGCAACAGAGTGAAGTATGGACTGGACTGGAGTGGGGAAAGACATGAGGCAGGGAGGTCAGCAAGGAGGCTATTACAGTAATCGAGGTGGGTTAGGATAAGTCATTATAGTAGTGCCCTGGCCCAGACTCCTGCAAGCAGCCAGTACCTAGAAGGCATGGAAACCAAATCCAGGTAGTAATAATAGGAATGGTATTTCCTGAGCATCTAGTGTGTGTAATTCACTAAACTAGGCACTTGGAAAGTACACCAAAAATATTAGATACATTCTTGTTCTACTGAAGCCACATGGCCCTGTGAAAGAAGCACAGGTCCAGGAGTGAGGGGATCTGGGTTCTAATCCCAACTCCACTATTTTTTTTTTGCTCTGTGACCTTGGGCAAGTCAATTAAATTCTCTGTGCCTCAGTATCTCCAACCAAGGGTTTAATACAGTACGTGGCACATAATAAGTGCTTAACAAACATTAACATTATTATTATTATCCTCAAGAAGTTTACTATATAATGGAGGAAACATATGATAAATATGTACCATATTTAAGTAATTACTCCATGACATAATTTCTAGCCTCTGCCCTAATTTTTTGATGAAGATATAAAAGATTATTTTTGTAAGCAATGACAGCCAGTGTCCAGTGGGGTTTGGAAGGGACATAGGACCAGAAGAAAAGAGCATGATTGCAGGTTAGTGCCAAGGGAATTTCCTCTTTACAATGTGCCCAACAGGGACAGCAAGACGAAAAGAGTTATTTTATCTGTAAACTGGAGATTGAGACTGAGCCCTATGTGGGACAGAGATAGTGTCCAACCCGATTTGCTTGTATCCATCCCCACCACTTAGTATAGTGCCTGGCACATAGTAAGTGCTTAACAAATACCACAATTACTGAAAGAGAGGGGGAGCATGGTAGCAATCCATTGAATGTCTACTGAATAACTATTGTAAGTGCTTATAGAAGTGTGCTATTACTTTATCTTCCTTAACCTCTCCTTCCTTCCTTTTCTTCCTCCTCCATCCTTAGTGACAGACCTAGGTCTACATATAGTAGCCCCTTCTGTGTTTTGGGATTACAAAATTAATGCAAAACAGTTGGATAATTATACAAGTAAATAAAAATTATTATTATGGTATTTGTTAAGCACTTACTATGTATCAGGCATTGTACCAAGCACTGGGTGGATACAAGGAAATTGAGTTGGACACAGTCCCTGTCCTACAGGGGTCTCACAGTCTCAAAGCCCATTTTCCAGATGAGGGAATTGCGGCCTTGAGAAATGAAGTAATTTGCCCAAGGCCACACAGCAGACAAGTGGCAGCTCAGGATTAGAACTCATGACCTGCTGATTCCCAGGGCCATGATCTATCCACTGGGCCATGTTGCTTCTCCTTACGCTGCTTCTCCTAAATACAGTGTGCATACATACCCAAATACATAGGAAAAGGAAAGTGAATCTCCCATAGTGGCCGATCCTCTTTGAGAAGAATTAACTCACATTAGTAAGAGAACAGCAGATTCTGCCCCAGTTTTGAAAAGTGAATTGGGGTGCTCAAACTGTGGTAAAATTGGCCAACCCCCCTAAATCCCTAGGGACCAGAGCATGGGCTTGGGAGTCAGAGGTCATGGGTTCTAATCCTAGCTCCACCATTTCTCAGCTGTGTGACCTTGGGCAAATCACTTAATTTCTCTATGCCTCCATTACCTCATCTGTAAAATGGGGCTTGAGAATGTGAGCCCAACATGGGACAATTTGATTACCTTGTATTTACCCCAGTGCTTAGAAAAGTACTTGGCACGTAGAGCTTAACGAATACCATAATTACTATTATTATTATTATTCCATCCATGTTGACATTGCTTATTTATAGTGGCACTTTTTAAGTGTTTAATATAAGCACTGGGTAGATACAAGTTGATCAGGTTGGACACACTCTATGCCCTACATGGGGCTCACAGTCTTAATTCCCATTTTTCAGATGAGGTAACTGAGGCCCAGAGAAGTGAAGTGACTGTGAAGTGAAGTGAAGTAACTGGCCCAAGGTTCACACAGCAGACAAGTGGTGAAATTGGGATTTGAAGTCAGGTCCTCTGACTCCCAAGCTGATGCTCTTTCCACCAGACCATGCTGTTTTTTTCTTTTCTATAATGTGGAAAGTTCAAAGCTGCAGTTCTTAGAAAATCCCTTCTTGTTCACAATTTACAAATATCCAAGACATCCCAGAAGAGCTGAAGGATCTCCCAGAGGATTATTTCTGTGCTTGAGATTTCAGAAAAGACTTGTCTCAGGCATGATCAGGCAGGCTGGCATATTATTATTTCTGTTTTTGTGAGTACAACCCCAACTGCTCTTGTATAAAGGTCCATATTCTTCAGATATAATGTAGAATGTCTTCAATGTCTACATCTAATTTTAGCATGGCTTAGTGGATAGAGCACGGACCTGGAAATCAGAAGGACATGGGTTCTAATCCTGGCTTCAGAACTTGTCTGCTATGTGGCCTTGGGGAAGTCACTTCACTTTTCTGGGCCTCAGTTACCCATCTGTAAAATGGGGATTAAGACTGCGAGCCTCAAGAGGGAGAGGGACTGTGTCCTAGCTAATTTGCTTGTATCACCCCAGTGCTTAGTGCAGTGCTTGGCACATAGTAAGCACTGAAATACCACAAATATTATTATTAGCAGTCACTGTAGCATTTTTTGAGCACCTACATCTTGTTTTGCACTATACTAGGCATTTAGAAAGTACAGAATAGCAAAATGAAATATTTCCTGCACACAAGGACCTTACATTTAATGAGGGTTATTTATTAAATTATCATTCCTCCTTGGTTTTTTATTTACTGAATCATAAAATTTGGGTGAAATTTGTGATTCTCATAACAAGCAATCAATCAATTGTACTTATTCAGCACTTACTATGTGCAGAGCACTACCCTAAGCACTTGGGAGATACGATACAACAGAATTAGCAGACCTGTGCGTTGTCCATAATGAGTTTACAGTTTAGAGGAACTAAAAAAGCCCAAACTATGATACCTGTCTTTGAATTGTCCTGTCTTATCTGATCTAGGGCAAACTATCATTCATTCATTTATTCATTCAGTTGTATTTATTGAGCACTTACTATGTGCAGAGCACTACACTAACCCCTTGGAATGTACAATTTGGCAACAGATAGAGACAATCCCTGCCCAATAATGGGCTCACAGTCTAAACGGGGGAGACAGACAACAAAACAGAACAAAACAAAAGAAGTAGTCTGGCATAAATATTAGTCAGTGCATCATATTTATTGAGCATCTACTTCGTGCAGAGCATTGTACTAAGCACCTCTCTGATTTGTTTACTTGTTCATCTGATCAAGAACTTCATTAACTGTTCTTTCTGAAACTAGGTTTCTAGGACCCTTTAAACCCTATAGACTCCTTTAAACTGTCTTTTTCAAGGGCAGTAGTACAGAAGAAGGTTTTCCAGATTTTGTGACAGTCACTTGCTACAGTTGGTCACTAACCTAAAAAAATATACATATTCCTTAAGTCACAAATTCTGGTCATTTCAAAAGCATAGTGCCCACAGCTGTCACAATTTTATATTCTCATTTCCATGTATGACATTCAGAGTGTTTACTAACCCAGAGTGTAAAAAATAAAAGAGCACTTATACCAGAGCTGTGGTTATATGGTAGAAAGTGTTTTCTACAGATCAAAGTAACCCAGAAAAGTTGACAAAGAATGGCAGAGTTGGGATTAGAACAAACATTCTCTGACTTCCAGATCCAAATTCGTTCTACCATACCAGGATCTACAAGAGTCCTTCATTTGTATAGACCTTGTTTTAAAGAAAATCCTACTCCTTAAGTAAGTTCTGGGTATAGATAGATTTCTTTAAGCTACTAGTCTTGTTGATAATGAAAAGAAAAAAAAAATGAATCTATGGTCTCTGGAGGAAAGAAAACAATTGATTGGAATAAAAGTACACTACTTGGAATTTCTTCAGTAACTTTCATCAAGTATCTCAAAACACTAATTTAATTAAGCCTCCCAAGACTGCTGGGAAGATGTGGTATGTTCTTTTTATAAAAGAATTAATGGGAGGACTGAAAAAAACATTTCACTTCCCCAGAACTATTCAGTGTGATACAAGATATAACATTAGGACAAAAGTTAGCAGCCAGCTTTCAATCAATCACTCACATTTACTGAGCACTTACTATGTGCAGGACACTATACTAAGTGTTTGGGAGAATACCACACAACAATTTCACAGACACATTACTTCCCCAGTTTTCTTCTCTAACCTCTAACCATCCAGGAGTGACTACACTCCTGGATGGAAGGTAAATTTATCTTCAGAAAATGCAATCTTCTAATCTGTTTAAAAGAGTGTTTTGATTTCATCCATTGTAAGAAATGGAAATGCAGATTGGACACAAGAGTCTGCTGATTATTATACTCATTCCACGTTGTCTGTACATGGTCTTAAAGCACACTCAGATGTTCCACATTTTTTTACTCCCTTCCACTATTTTAAAGTACATCATTCCTAACATAATCAGATTATATTCACCCTGAATGCAGAAATGTTTGCTTTTAATTAAAGCATAAATTATGAATCAAAGTTTCATGGGAAAATTTCAGAATCTCTCCTTAATCTTTTCTTAATGAAATGGATTTGCGATGTTCTGTGTTTATAGTAGTCAAAGCATGTGAATTTAAAGAGTGGATTTAAGAAACCAAATCGAAATATCTCTAGAGATGGGTTGCCTTAGCATACACATGAAGCATTTTTAAACTTAATGATGCTTTCCTGACAAGTAGGGGCATAAAACCGTATTTACACATATGTATTTACAGTCAGGGAGGCAGACGCTCACACACATACTTGGGACCAAGAAGGCAGATAAACATGCACATGGAGCTAACCAAAAAGACACCCAGTGACACACACACATGGAACTGTGGATGTGGACATATATATAACACATGAGCAAAGACATCAGAGGAGACTTGTTATCCATTGAAGTGATATTCAGTGCTTCTATCGGTTTCAACACAGTTTGTGAAGAAGTGTGGCCTAGTGGAAAGAGCTCAGACCTGGATGTCAAAAGACCTGGGTTCTAATTTTGACTCCACCACCTGTTTGTGACCTTGGACAAGACACTTAACTTCTCTCTGCCTCTTTCCTCATCTTTAACATGGGAATTAAGAATGAACTCCATATGGGACAGGGAAGTTGTCCAACCTGACTATATTACATGTACTCCAGTGCTTAGAACACTGTTGGGCACATAGTAAGCACTTACTATTATAATAATTTAATGTAGAGGGCCCAAGAGTCCTTTGCCATTATCTGGTCTGGCAAAATTGTATTTGCCTTGTCAAGTTATCTGTCTTTATGGTTGTTTGAGCTGGATTTGAAGTTTCCTTCATTTCAGGTCTCTGCTAAGACCTGATTCTTTGCAATGAGAGCTGGAAAGATCAAAAATGTTGACTTGGAAACCTGTCGTCTCCCAGGCCTCACCTCAACAAATTACAACTTCTTTTTCACCTCTACATGCCAAACAGAATGTATCTACGAATATCTCACTAACTGATCATTTCTAGTCCCAAGACAAAATACCAACCTGGGTTCCAGTGGTTAGAGATAAGAATCTGGAGTCACTAATGTAAAATAGTCACTAATTTAGTCCTGTGAACACAACCTGATGAAGTGTGAGATCTTATTAACTCAGAGTGAATACCTATGATAAGTTACATTTTAGCTGCCTCCTGAAGGTGAGGATACAATTTATTTGCTCCTGAAAGTCACTGCAAAATGGTTCACTACCCCTGATTCTGCAGAGAGCACAAAAGTCAATCAAAAGGTAGTGAAGAGATGGTCAAGTTGGTCTTATCTAATTCCAAATTAAGTGTGGGGCTATCTTAAATGACCATTTGTTGGAGGATTAGAAGATGACTATTTCAAAGCCTTAAGAATACTTTACATACTTCTTTATCCTCTTTCTTTTTACCTTTTCTTCTGCCAAACCTAATTTCAGAAAATACGCAATTTCTTGAATCATCCAATAATGACTGACTAGAAAGGTAAAATAGTCAAGCTCCAATTTTAGCAGATGTAACTCTCTTATCTTTATATGTTCTTCTTTCACTGTCCTCTCAATTTAAAATGAATTAATGCTCTCCTACTATGAAAATCCTGAGAAATGAGAAACAAGCCAGATATGCTGGGAAAAGTATTTCCAGTGAGAAACAAATTTTCACTAAATAGCCAATTCTTTCGCAGTTTTGTTTTTTTAATGGTATTTGTTAAACATTTACTATAGGCCAGACCCATAATGTTGGGTAGATATTCAGTTCAATTCAGTGGTATTTACTGAGCTCTTACTGTGTACAAAGCACTATATTAAGCCCTTGGGAGAATACAATATAACAATAAACAGACACATTCCCTGCTCAGATATGAGATAATCAGGTTGAACATAGTCTGTCTCACATTTCACTCGAAGTCTTAATCCCCATTTTACAGATGAGGTAACTCAGGCACAAAGAAATGAAATGACTTGCCCGAGGTCAGACAGCACACAAGTGGTAGATCTGGGATTAGAGCCCAGGTCCTCTGACTCCCAGGCCCGTGCTCTTTCCTCTAGGCCATGTTGCTTTCAAGTGGTTTGTACTTCTCAGTGTTTCACAATGCTGCATTGAATACTTCTGCTATCCCACTATCAATTTCCTTTTTCCTGATTTCCCTTCACCTCTGCCAACTCAGGATTTTGAAATTTCCCATTCTGTAGCTCACTTACTGTCTGGCAGTCCTGTTCTAGTGAATGGATTTTAAAACAATTTCAATATTTCAGAACATTAAGGACGTTCTGTTTAAAATGTTTGCCCCTCATTAAAATTATTCCTATCTTCCTTCAATGGCTAGAGGATCATTTGTGTTATTAAATCCAGAACAAATTACATGTAGTCCCCTTCTCTAACCTCTCTAATGTTTACTCACCAGTCAAAGGGCATCCACTGAGTCCAACCTCAGGTCGCTGATGTCCTATTACGATAGCTTGGCTTAGTGGAAAAAGCACGGGGCTTGGGAGTCAAAGGTCATGGGTTCTAATCGCAGCTCCTCCACTTGGCAGCTGTGTGACTTTGGGCAAGTCACTTAACTTCTCTTTGCCTAAGATACCTCATCTGTAAAATGAGGATAAAAACTGTGAGCACACCTGGGACGACCTGATTACCTTGCATCTACCCCACTGCTTAGAACAGTGTTTGGCACATAGTAAGCACTTAATTAATATGATCATTATTATTATTATTATTACAACCCAGCCCACACACTTCATTCCTCTAACACCAGCTTTCTCAAAGTAACTCAATCTCATCACCATCTCCCTGCTCTAGTCCTCCCTTGAGCCTGGAAATCTCACATTGTATAGAACAGACCTCTCTCCCACCTTCAAAACCTTACTAAAATTATGTCTCCTCCAAAAGCCTTCGGCAACTAAACCTTCATTTCCCCTACTCCCTTCTGCTTCTGTGTCACCTGTGGTCTTGCATCTGTATCCTTTATGCACTTGATATCTACCCCAATCTTAGCCTTACAGCACTTATGTATATAAAATTCCATCATTATTAACCATAATTTAATATCTGCCCCTCCCCACTTGACTGTAAGCACGTTGTGGGCAGGAAATATGTCTACCAACCCTTTTGTAGTGTACTGTCCCAAGGGCTTGGTACATAACTCTGCAAACAGTAAGCAGTCAATAAATACCATTGATTAATTGATTGAGTTAAACATGGACCAAAAAACCTGGATCTGCCAACCAGAGCATGTGCAAGTGGTTGGGCAAGTGCATAAATGGGTTGAATTTGAGAATGTTTGCCATCTAATATTCCAAAAGATTGGTGGAGGTTAAAGGAAGTATTCCATTACAGGAAATGTGATAAGTGAGCAGTTACACCCCCCCAAAATTAATCAGATTTGGTATAATTTTAAACTAATTTGTATTCTTTGGGGGTAATTTACTCTGCCCCTGCTAATTGAATATTCCACAGGCCTGCCAAATATGCTATTTAAATGAGCATACATTTACATATATTAATACTCCAAGGTGGTTATAGATGTCCCTTGAAAAAGAGGTCTTCAGTGCTCTCTGGTCATTTTTCACAGTTGGAGTTGGCTACCTCTCTCTCCAAGTAGGGTTATTTTTACAGGTTTAAAAAAAAGTGAAAGTATTGCTGCCACTGCAAGTTTTCCCATTCAAACACATAATGTAAGAGATGGATTCATGCAATAAGAAAAATCTCTAGAAAGGAAATATGCTCTGCATATGCCTGGCACTTCTTTAATTTCCTCTATCCATTCTAGAACTCAGTGAGTCTTATCTTATTCTAGAGTAGGTTTTGAAACAATTTAAATCTTTATGTGACATTTTCTGAAGGACTCTGTCTCATTCATTGGCCTCATATGCTCCTAATTCTCACTGAATGAATTCTAGGCCAGTTGCCTGTGGTTGATAATTGCATATATCAGAGAAAAACATCTTTTACATCAGGGAAAAAGGGATAATTTATTTGGAATAATCATAGGCTAACTAGCATCCATCTTTACCCTTCATGCCTCGATTGTTCCTTTCTTTCTGCCTACCCCTGGCCTACGTCCTACCCCTGGCCTGGAACACCCTCCCTCCTCAAATCCACCATACAATTAATCTCCCTCCTTCAAAGCCTTACTGAAGGCACATCTCCTCCAAGAGACCTTCCCAGATTGTCTCACTTTTCCTCATCTCCCATTCCCTTCTGCATCACCCTGACTTACTCCCTTTGTTCTTCCCCCCCTCACCTCACAGCATTTATATATATTCTGTAATTTTATTTATTTATATTGATGTCTACTTGTACTGATGTCTGTCTCCTCTCCCTCCAACTGTGAGTTCTTTGTGCATATGGACTGTCTCTCTTTATTGCTTTATCGTGTTTTCCCAAGCATTTAGTACAGTGCTCTGCACACAGTAAGCACTTTAAAAATACAACTGAATGAACATCTCTCTTTTCTTCCTTTCCAATAAATTTCTATTTAATCTATAATTATCTCTATTCATTAATAATGATGATAATAATAATAATTGTGGTATTTGTTAAGTGCTTACTAAGTGCCAGGTACTATACTAAGCACTGGGGTGGCTACAAGCAAATCAGGTTGGACACAGTCCCTGTCCCAAATGGGCATCACAGTCTCAATCCCCATTTTACAGATGAGGTAACTGAAGCCCAGAGAAGTGAAGTGCCTTGCCTAATGTTACACAGCAGACAAGTGCTGGTGTCAGGATTAGAACCCACAACCTTCTGACTCCCAGGCTCATGCTCTATCCTCTACACAGTGTTGCTTTCAATTTCCCTTTGTACATTTGGATATGAAAAGTATATGCATAAAATTGTAGCAAGCCAATTGCTGAGTTGCAATTTTATAAAAAACACTTTCTGCTACAGAAGTCTTCCCCACTTCCCTTTTCAACCTTTATTCCTTTGTTTCCTCAATAATGAAATATATACTATGTTCTCTTCAGTCAATTACAATGATGGGAATTGGTTCTCTCACAATTCACTAAAAGCTAATGTAAGGTCCACTTTTTTTTGAGGGCAGGGAAAGTAGGTATCACTAGCTATATATAATCCAAATTTTTGTCCAGGTATAAGAAGTTTATTAAAGTACACCCAGATGGAGTCTAAGTAGTTCTCAAGGTATTCTCTAGTATTCATCAAAGAGGAATATGTTTTAGCTACAGTCATCTGACTTTGAAGCTAAACTCTGCTAAGAAAACTAACAGGCACATTTTGTACACCAAGAAATTGGACTCATTTCCACAGACAATTCCGATTATATTTTGAGAAAGTATTCTGAAGTATGGACCATGACCTGAGTGGTTAATCATATTCTGCTTTATTTGGTGCATCAAATATAAATTCATGGAGTGCATTTGTTACACAAAGTCAATAAACAAAGAAAACAGAAATAGATCAAAGCATCAATATTCCTTAATGTGGCTACTCTAACTCTGCATGTTTGCTAGTACGTGTTCTTTATAGGTCTCCATTATGGTTCAATTAGCAATTTTCATTGCAAGATCCATTTTCCTTAATTCCAGTATTCATCTAGATTTTGTTTGTTTTTAAATTTTAATTCTCGATTTACAACATCTATTGGAAAGAATTCCCATTAGAACCTGGTTTATTGTTAGGCTTTTCATTGAGACTGTCACTAAGTCCTGCTAAATCCTATTTTTCCTCAATCATCTCTAACTCTGGGCATGGCCAGATAGAAATAATATTAGAAGAGATTATACTTCTGAGCCTAATGTAAGCTGTGTCCCTTAGCTGGTTCCTCTCCAAGAAAATAATTTGCTGACTTTCTAAAGTTGGCTTGAGAATATGTCCAGAGGGTTTTGAAGACATTAGTCTAAATTATCTAAGAAAAGTTAATGTAAGCGCCTTACTACACAAGAGAATTTTAATAAGGTTAGGAAACATGTAATTTCCTCTACTTCTGTTGTTAGCATACAATGTCATTGTTCTAGTAAGAATCTGGGAGAAAGTGAATTAACCAAAAACTTCTTGAAAAATATTGAGAAACGTTTGAGGAGAAATATGATAAGAAGTATGCTTCAAGGAAACGAAGCAAGATAAAGAGGAGAAATACTAAAGTTTTCAGAGATGTGTGTCAACATTCTACCCACCAAAAAAACCCAAATCTCTTTAAGAGAAAATGAGCAAACAGTAGAAAACTACCAACTACTTTATAGAATATCATATATGGTGAACCTCTGGGAAATATTTCTCATCTATAGGATTGCCTTAAGCCAGCAATTTTTCATCGTGGTTGAACATGGAGGGTTTTATTCACTGAAATATTATGCATTAAGGATTCAAGATCTGAGAACATCACTTAGGCTTTTAAAACAAACTACAATTAAAAGGTGAAGTCAAGGGAATAAAATGTTGTCACGGTTCAGGAGTCTCTGGCTGTTTCATAAATGTTGGAGAGATGTCAGGATATTTATTTCCGGGCAACAAAAATTGATCTTGTAACGATATTCTATTACGGGAACTCTATTTCTGTTCTACAGAGTGACTGATACAGATTTAATCATTTGGTCTCATCAGGATTGGAGCCATGAAAGACAGCTGCTCCCTGAGCCATTCTGAAGAATCACGCGTTAGTAGTGTGGGGAAAAAGTGGAACATGAGCCAAATATGTATGGCTTCTCTTTCTACATGTAACTCATATTATGTGGGGGAAGGGGGAATCTTAAGATTTCTGGTTCTATCAAGACCCTGAAATCATTTACATCTAGTCCCTGTTTGCTGGGGGTAAAGTGCTTAGGCTAAACTGGTTAGCAAAGGAATCAAGACTTTTTTCATTATTTAAATACCCATGCTTTTGGCCAAACAACAGATGGATGTTTAACAATTGAGTTTGAATAGGTAGATGAGGTTTCACAATTCCCTCCTCGGTTTGAATAAAAAATCCAAATTGATGGCACCCAAATCCTGTCCACCTATATATGACCACACAAAATAAGTATGTTCAGATAGGAAAGACTCTTTAAGGCATCTTTGCAATTAGGCCACTTTCGGGGTTCTTTTTAATATGTTTTTTTCTCCAGTACTGACTAGGAGGATGAGCCTGAACCTTAGAAAGATATTTTCTCCCATTTTTAAGAATATACTGATTTCCAAGCAGAAAGAATCACATTCTAATGTGTGAGCTGCCATTTTCATGCATTTAGTTATCCAATCAGTTGGCACAGATACCACCAGATGAATTTGAAAAGATTAGAAGGACCTCAATGAAGGAACTGGCAATTATGGAAATAAACTCTGATGAAATGGCTTTATTTATATCTCATTAGAATGTTGTTTATAGCTCAATATTTGAGACTGTTGCTAGAACACAAAAAAGGCTAGAATCTCATTCCAGGCCTTTTCCTTCAAGCAGTAGAATCAGAGCTTTCAAAGAAAAGCGTTCATCATATTGGAAAAAAATAAGGCATAATATAAATTGTAAATTGATAATCGATTATTAATGTTTGTGCTTCCTAAACATGATTGCCTGCAATGGGCTAAATTCTAAACAACAGAACACCCCAAAAGAATAAATCAACCAATGCCGTTTTTTGAGTATCCACTGAGTGCAAAACACCTCACTAAATGTTTAATGTTTAGAGAATATACTAGAGGTGAAAGACACAGTCCCTGTCTTCAAGAAAAGCTATGGTGTAGTGGACAGAGCACAGGCCTGGAGTCAGAAGATCATGGGTTCTAATCCAGAGTCTGCCACTTGTCTGCTGTGTGACCTTGGGCAAGTCACTTCACTTCTCTGGCTTTCAGTTACCTCATCTACAGAGTGAGGATCGAGACTGTGAGTCCTGTGTCCAACCTGATTTTCTTGTATTGACCCCAGCGCTTAGTACAGTGCCTGGCACATAGCAAGTGTTTAACAAATACCATAATTGCAGCGTGGCTCAGTGGAAAGAGCGAGGGCTTGGGAGTCTGAGGTCATGGGTTCTAATCCCAGCTCCGCCGCTAGTCAGCTGTGTGACCTTGGGCAAGTCACTTAACTTCTCTGTGCCTCAGTTACCTCATCTGTCAAATGGGGATTAAAAAAACTGTGAGCCCCACATGGGACAACCTGATCACCTTGTATCTCCCAGCACTTAGAACAGTGCTTTGCACATAGTAAGCACTTAACAAATACCACAATTACTATTATTATTCAAGCAGTTCACAATAAAATAGGGAAGACTGGCAGATTAAAAGTATTTACAACTAGCAATAGCAAGAGAAAAAGCAAGGATATAAATTGTAGTAACATGAATATGCCAAGAGAGAGGAGAAGTAATTGAATGTTTAACTGAGGATACATAAAGGTGGTCTTGGGCATGTCACAACTTCCTTGTACTCACTTATTTATAAAATGGGGATTAATACTGTGAGCCTCCTGTGGAATAGGGACTGTGTCCAACCTGATTATCTTATATCTATCCCAGCGCTTACTACAGTGTCTGGGACACTCTAAGTGCTTAACAAATACCATTAAAAGAAAAATTTTTTAAAAAAACCCTCAGTGCAAGGGCCAGAGTCACATCCTTTTCAATCAATCAGTCAATTAGTGGTATTTATTGAGGGCTTGCTATGTCCTGAACACTGTTCTAAGCACTTGGGAGAGTACAGTACAAGAGTATTAGCAGATACATTCTCTGCCCAAAATGAGCATACATGAACTGCAAAATGTGAGACTCTTTCTGTAGGCAGCAAAAACAAGAGATAGTTTCCACAGGATTGGGACCAAAAGGGAAATCATTTAGTCTCAGCTATATTTGAGATCTCAATTTGTACTTATTATGTGCTGAGCACTGTATTAAGTGCTTGGGAGAGTACAGTTCAGTAGAGTTGGTAGATATGATCCTTGCCCACAAGGAGCTGAGAGTCTAGAGGAAGCTTACTGGACAATAGAATAAAGAGAAATTCCTTTTAGGCACATGTTTATGCAGTTGCAGCATTAAGGTTCTCCCTAGTGGACTAGAATCCAATTCCAACTTGGGGAGGTTTTGATTTTGAAACTGAAATTGCTATTTTTTATTATAATCAGAATATGTCTTCTCAGTAAATGCACTTCCTAGGAGTAATGACTCCCCCACAGCCTCCCATGCCAACCATGCCTATTTGAAAACAGTGCCAAATGACGGTAGCCATCACAGTACTAAAGGTATTTATTGATTCCCCCATTGGGTGCAACGCATTCTACTAGGAACTTGGGAAAAAAATACAACAGAAGTATGAGAGATATTTCCTTGAATTCTAATGAGAGAAACAGACATAAAAATATTTACAAGTGAGATGAATAAACTGATTTTACAATTGATTAAACATACATATATATATATATATATATATATATATATATATATATGTGCTGAGGGAGGGTATAAATCCCTACCTCATGGAACGTTCAGTCTAGAGTGACCATCTAGAACTCATCTAGTTTCAGCTATATTTGAGGTCCTAACTTGTACTTATATACTGTGTGCTGAGCACTGTACTAAGTGCTTGGGAGAGCACAGTTCAGTAGAGTTGGTAGACATGATCCTTGTCTAGATATGTAAATGCTGGTGATGGCTTTTGGTTTGGCAGAGCTTGGGATGTCAGCAGTTAGTTTGGGATATCTCGTTGGAAGAAATGTGATTTTGGGAGGGCTCAGAAGGTGAGTAGAGCTGTGTAGTTTCAGGATGCGGGGATCTGAGGAAGGAGACAGTTCCAGGGAAAGGAGCAAGGGAGGCTAAGGAATGAAGTAGAGCTAGGAGGTGGGTGGGAGAGGAACAAAGAGAGCAAACTGGAGAGTAGCAAGATTAGAGCATGGCTATATAACATAGGGAGAGTTACTGGAAAAGCCTGAAGCCAGTATTGGTTTTGTTTGGTGTAGGTGAAACTGGGAAGTTACTGGAGATGTTTGGGGAGAGGGCAGATGTTTCAAAAACATGATCTGTGTGGCAGGTAGAGGGTATAAATTGGAGAGGGGAGAAGCTGGAGGCAGGGAGACTTGAGAGGAGACTGATATAATATTCCAGCTGTGATATGACAAGGGCTTGAACCATGGTGGTAGAGATCTAAGTGGAAAAGAATGAGCAGATGTGGGAAATGTTGTATCATAAGAATATATAAGGTATAGCAATAGCTTTACTGTGAAAGTTGAAAGACACTGAGTCAAGTATAACACCAAAGTCATTGGCTTCTGGAACTGGGAAGATAGTGATTCCTTTAATCGGGATGGGAAACTTTAATAGGGATGGAAAAATAGGGAGGAGAAAAGAGTTTAGGAAGGAAGAAGATTAGTTCAGTTTTGGACATGTTAAGTTTAGGGCATTAAGTTAAGTGAGCCGTCCCTGACTAAGCCCTCTTTTCCTCTTTTCCCACTCCCTTCTGTATCGGCCTTACTTTGCTCCCTTTATTCATCACACCTCCCCCACACCCCCCGTGCCACAGCACTTAAGTACATATCTGTAATTTATTTATATTAACATATGTCTTCTCCTCTAGACTCAAAGCTTGTTGTAGACAGTGAAGGTTTCATTTACTATTATTTTGTACTTTCCCAAGCACTTAGTACAGTGCTCTGTGCACAGTAAGGGCTCAATAAATATGATTGAATAAAGGTGGCAGATCGACTAGAGGCAAGAGGAAATGGAGGGTTGTAGTTTAGATGGGAGGTTGGGACTGGAGAAGTAGATTTGGGAGTTATGCTCAGGGACATGTGAGCAAATAAGCTTCCAGAGGGTATGTGTGTAGAGTGAGAAGGCTAAGGAAACTAGAAAAGAGATTTTCAGGACACCTGAAATCAGGGGCGATATGGTGGAAAACAAGCCAGCAAAAGAAACTGAGAAGTGGACAGAAAGGTATCAGGAAAACCAAGATAAGGTCACGACAGCAGAATCCAGGCCAGATAGTATTTCAAGGAGGAGGAAGTAGTCCAGTCAAACTCTGCCATTTTCCTGCTGTGTGGTACTGGGCAAATCACTTAATTGCTCTATGCTTAATTTCCTCATCTGTAAAATGGGATTAAATATCTGTTTTCTCTCCCTCCTTAGATTGTAAGCCTCATGTGAGGCAGGGACTGTCAGATCTGATTGAATTATATCTTCCCCAGCATTTAAGTTTGGCACATAGTAAGCACTTAGTAAATACCACAATTATTATTATTATTACTACTACTACCACTTACTATTATATTGTAAGAAAAAAGCCCATTCAACTTGGTATAAGGAACTCATTAGTGATTTTAAGAGAGTACAGTTTGAGAGAGATGTCATGAAATCAGATTGGATCATTTATTCCCTTATTCAACATATCAACCCACAAAATCTGAAAGGTAAACATGATCTATAACAATAATAATAATTATGACATTTGTTAAGTGCTTCCTATGTGTCAGCAACTGTACTAAGCACTGGGGTGGTACAACCAAATCGAGTTGGACACAGTCCTTTGTCCTAAGTGAGGTCCACAGTCTCAATCCCCATTTTACAGATGGGCTGTAAAACTGAGGCACAGAGAAGTAATTTGATTTGCCCAAAGTCACCCTGCAGACAAGTGGCAAAGCCAGAATTAGAACCCATGATCTTATTACTCCCAGGCCCATGCTCTATCCACTACACCATTCTGCTTCTCACTATCCAGGTTACAATTGCCATAAAGCAATTTGAAATCATGATCAGCCTCCAGATATTTAATTTTATTTTTCTCAGCCTCCTTCTGGCTTCAGACACAATAATTTCTTTTTTCTTAAGCATTCTAGGCACTTGATAATAGTCACCGGGTCCCATTAGAAGGGTACTACTTCCATAGCCTGAAAGCAAGATGGTACAAGTCATAGGATTTTGTGGGGAGGCTGATTTTAGGAGCCCTGTTAACTTCCAAAATCTAAAAGGAGACAAAAGCAGATATTGCATAGACCTGTGCAAGAATGTGTTTGGCACAGACTCTTCTGGATCACCAGGATTGGGTCAGTACTTAATTTCCAATGAGATTTTAGGATTTTTGTTTTAATAAATTAGAAGAATATTCACTTAAAACAGATCAATTGCATGAAGCTAAAGGATAAAACTTGAAAACTAGGATGGAAACCAGAGACAGGCATGCTATTTGACCCTTTTTCTTACCTATAAGACACAGACAGGATGAGTAAATTCATTGTACAGGCTTACTAATATGTTTGAATTTGTATTTCGCTAAAAATTTGATTTGATCATAGTGTAAATTAAAATGTGACCATACTAAAATATGCAGTACCTATCTCTACAAGCAATTTCTTAAAATATTCTCTGAATCATTAGGTAGCATAATCTTCATTGTAGCAGCTGAATTAATTGGTATTAAATTAGGGCTTAACTCATTCCTGAAATATCATTTCCCTTTAGGCAACAGTAATTGGCCAGATAATGGCAAATGAGAGAAAGTGAAGGTTTTCTGCCAAAATCAACAAAAGAACCAAGTAACAGCCTGGATTTGTCCATGGGAGTATGACACTAAAAACAGTGTGGTCTAATGGATAGAGCGCGGGCCTAAGAGTCAAAAGGACCTGGGTTCTTAGACCTGCTCTGCCACTTACCTATCGTGCGGCCTTGGACAAGTCACTAAATTTCCCTGGGCCTCAGTTTCCTCATTTCCCAAATGAGAATTCAACACCTGTTCTCCCTCTGACTTAGACGTTGAACCCCAAGTGAGACCTGATTATTTTGTTCCTTTCCCAGTACTTAGTACTCTGCTTGACACTTCGTAAGTGCTTAACAAATACCACAATTATTATTGTTACTAGTGAGATATTCAAAATATTTTTCTGAACATTTTTCAAGTATAGGCTACACTGGATGAATGTTTCTGTAGCTCCTGCACTGAGGTGTTCAAAAGCCTTGATTAAGATTTGTCTTTTTCGGTCTCCATTAATTTTGCAATTTGTTGATCCTTATAAATTCAAACTTGAATATAGTTCCTTAGTTGCTTCATAGAATGACTGGCAGAGGTAGTCCTCCTGATTATCTAATATATGATTTAAGACTGCAACTGTGGAATAGAAATAAAATGGAACATAACATTTTGTT
Source organism: Ornithorhynchus anatinus (assembly GCF_004115215.2). NCBI lineage: Eukaryota > Metazoa > Chordata > Mammalia > Monotremata > Ornithorhynchidae > Ornithorhynchus > Ornithorhynchus anatinus. Next base: position 87,489,771 of record NC_041731.1, read on the forward strand.
TTCTTATTTCACACACAAAATGGTGAAAATAACAATGAAAGAGAAACACAGCAAGCAAGCAACAAATTAGATGATCTAAACAGTCTAAATCTATCAGTCCTAAACCCCACCACCATTACTAGGTTAGCCTTGGAAGTCTAATTCAATAACATTCACCTTACCTATATAGCTCAGTCCCCAAAGGACATGCAATTCTGTTCTCCAAAATGGTATGTCCAAAATGAATTCTAAATGGATCAACAGAGAATCTTACTTGTATGCTTCTCCTCTTGTTGACCTTCTTAGAACCATCAGAGCTTGCAGGCATATAGTCTTAAAGCACCTTAAAATCTGGTCTGAACAAATACTACATAGATTATATATTATAAAACAGACTGCATATTATGAATTACTTATCTGTTCATATTAATATCTGTCTCCCCTTCTAGATTGTAAACTCGTTATGGGCAGGAAACAAGTCTGCTAATTCTGTTGTACTGTACTTTCTCAAGTACTTAGTACAGTGCTCTGCACATAGGAAGTGCTCAGAGAAATGATTGATTGATGACTATATCAGTTCAAACTTATATTGAATGCCCACACACATATTGGATACATTGACCAAGTCTACCCTGGACAAAAACTGATATCAATTGGAAAAACTATAGCAGAATCCACAATTTCTTAATAATACTATCAAAAATCTTCATTATCAATGGTATTTATGGAGTGCTCATTATGTTAGAGTACAGTACTAAACAATTGGGATAGAAAATGGAATTTATTGAACACTCACTATGTGTAGAGTACTGTACTAAGCAATTGGGAGAGGTTGGTACAACAGAGAAACCTAGTGAGGTTGGAGCATGGGGTTGGGAGGTGAAGGAACTCGGTTCTAATCCTAGCTCCATCACTTTTCTGCTGTGTTACCTTGAACAAGTCACTTAACTTCTCTGTGACTAAGTTACCTCATCTGCAAAATGGAGATTCAATATCTGTTCTCCCTCCTACTTAGACTGTGAGCCCCAAGTGGGATGTCATTATTTTTGTATCTACCCCGGCTCTTAGGACACTCTTTGACACACAGGGAGCACTTCAAAAATACCACTTTTTTAAAAATCCTAATACGATAGCATCCAAAGTAAGAGTCTTGTCTGCAGAAAGAAAATCTCAGCTTGGCACTAAAGCCAGGTTCTCTGTGACAGATTGGGGCCAGGTCTAATTGGGAACACTGGCCTTGTGCAAGTCTGGTTTTTTAATCCATTCCTTTCACCCAGTACTGCAAGGCAGGAGGTATTGAGAATGATTGAAGCTCCCTTATTGTCATCTCTCCCCACTCCAACCTAAGGAATGAGGTCTGAGGCCATTTTGACAACATGCATGGCTTAAGATCAAAGTTCCCAAACTGTTCTAACCTACCCAGTAAGAGAGACAGACAGACAGAGAGTGAGGAAATTCATCCTATGTTCCTTTTTCATAAGTTCTACTTGCTTATTTTCCTAGTATCTTTCTTGTGTCTCTTGAAGCCAAGATGATCTTCACGTATATTGTTTAGCAATAATAGTAAACAGAGCACTGTACTGGAGGCTTAGAGAGCATAAAATAGAAGTAAAAGGTACTTTCCCTGCACCCAAGGAACTTACAATCTAAAGGGGAGAAATCAAATCAAATGTCATAAAGCAACTATTGGGAGTAAAGCTAAGTGGTGTAGTTTTCCTTCCCAGCTGAATATCAAGCTGTACTGCAAATAAGGGAAAATAATGTAACAGAAAAGTTGAAATGCTCATGAAAAGAACTCACACTTAAGATTATTATTTATAATTGCTTTGAGAAAACATTCGAGGACTGAATACTTTCCATGCAACATTTACAATAGGTGATTTTCATTTAAGAAATGAATTCTCATCTAAATGCTTTTTACTGATCCAAGACTCTTAAATGACATCATCTGAAAACAATAAAAGATATTTATAGGCCTTAGGCAACTGAAAGTACTGACTGGCCTAGTTTTTTAAACAGAATTGGCACTGAGATACAAAATCCTTTGCAGTTTGGCATGATCTTTGATCAAGCAGTGGAAAGGAGAGGTTTGGAGTTGAGAAAGGGTGGAAAAAATGTCTACTGGGATGGATTTAAATTGTCTGGTCTAAAAGCTGTCTACTATTTTTGTCTCCTTGATGTTGGCAACCCAGTTCACTGATGTTGGATGGCTTCATATAGACCTATCGAGCTTCAAGTAACTCTCTTCCCATTTTCATACCCCACCATCCATTTCTTCCATAAAATGCTTTTGCCCAGGCACCTCTTACTTGTGATATTCAATGTTACTCAATGGAGCCACGGTACAACCTAGAGGAAAGAGCACAGGACTGAGTCAGGAGACCTGGGCTCTTCTAGTCCTGGCTCTTCCCTGCCTGGTGTGTGACTTCGGGAAGTCATATAACTGCTCTAGGCCTGATTTCCTCATCTATAAAATGGGTGTAATAATACCCTGCCTCCACCTACCTCACAGGGTTGTTGCGAGGAACAAATGAGATAATTGATTTGAAAGTGTTTTAGGAAAAAAAAAGTACTATACAAAAAACCAAGGTAAGCTAACTGTTTCACTTTTAGGGGGAAAGTACAGGGATAGCAATTCCTATATGTTCTCTTGCCTACAGAGGGATCCCAGTCCCAATGGAAAGTGTGTTGAAAATTGGGAGTCCCTCCCTCGGCTCTCTTCACAGTGAAAATTGGGGCTTCCATCTCCAGCTTTCCTCACAGCCAGAAGAAACCCAAGGAACACTGGATTGAGAGCTTCTGAACTCTTGTGTTCCTCCCAATACCCCTGATGCCCAAAACCTCAAAGTTTACCCTTTCTGCGAGCAGGCACAGCCTTTATGCATCTCTTCAGAAGTGAACTTCTAAGCTCACTGCTAACTCTACCTTGATCTTACAATCAAACCCCACAAAGGCTAGGAGTTATTTGGCTTCTCAGATGGCATGCTTCAACTCCTCTAAATCAGGAAAGTTTGGTTTGTCTCCCCTCCCCCTATAATTATTAATGGCATTTGTTAAGTGCTTACTATGTGCCAAGCGCTCTTCCAACTCTGGATAGATATAAGGTAATCAGGTTGTCCCACGAGGGACTCACAGTCCTGTAAGCTCAGTCCTAGAATGGGTCCTCTCTCTGACTGGGCCCTTGCGTGTTTTTAATAATATTAATAATAATGGCATTTGTTAAATGCTACGTGCCAGACACTGTACTAAGTGCTGGGATAGATAGAAGCAAATCAGATTGGAAACAGTCCCTGTCCCACATGGGGCTCACAGTCTCAATCCCCATTTACAGATGAGGTAACTGAGGCGCAGAGAAGCAAAGTGACTCACCCAAGGTCACACAGCAGACAAGTGGCAGAACCTGAATTAGAACCAATGACCATGTGACTCCCAGGCCCATGTTCTATCCCCTATGCCATGCCTCATCCTCCATGAAACACTGTGGTCAGAATACACCCAGCCATAATATTTATATCCATTAAATAGTAAAATAATTCTTGGTTCATAGCGACAATGCAAAAAAAAGAAACTTGATTAGAAACACCTAGCCCTAACCTTTATGGTTCCTAAATTGTAATTACAACCGAGTTTAACTTCCTTCTCATATCCCAGTGAATAAACTTCCCTTGTAGGGTTCTCTCTCTCTAGGTCATTTACATTTTTAGATTTCAGCCTCTCAGGGCCCCATTCTTTATTTTTTTTTCCACAGAAGGCTCAAAATAAGCAAGCCTAAAGATTCTAACTTTCTGCCTTCTTTTATGTTTAATATTTTCCCTTTGTCTTTTTTACATCTATTTTTTTCTCTTTCTTCTACTGGCTAACTCACACCAATTTCTTTTTATCAGGCATGTTCTTAATAATCCAGGAGGAAATATTTGGTATCTAATGCAAATTGTCCTTTGTGGATTTCTGTTCTTCTACCTCCTCTTTGACCTGGGACTTTCAGGCTCTCTATATGAGTATTCTTGGGAAAGAAGTCTAGGTAAATGAGATCTTCCTGCCTCCATTGTTTCCATGTGGGAAAATACTTTAACATAATCCCTTTAAGTGGAACTAACCTCTTCCTTTCCCACAGTCTTTAGGGAAACAAACTTCAAATCTCCCTTCCATTTGCTCTTCATTCTCAGAGATCTTCACTCTTGGTTTCAGAGAATTCCCCAAACAATCTATTCCCACAATTTTATCTTTCTTCCTTCATCAAATTTGGGGTGACTTGTCACAGGCTGGGAGAGGGAGAAAAAACAGAGAAAAAAGGAAATAAATAATATAATAAATTAAATGACAAGAATAAAATTAGGCCAATAATAATGAGTTAACACAGTGTGGCAGGAGAATATCTAATCCCCAAAACACAATCTCCACAAAAGTCTAAATGCTCCCATGACTTCAACTGACACTTGTTAGGGGTGACTCCCAAATCAACATCAATAGCCCTGACCAATCACCTTCTCTGCAATCTTACATCTCTACCCGAGTTTAGGACATCTCTACTAAGATGCCCCACTGGCACCCCAAGCTCAACATGTCCAAAACTGAACTCATCTCTCCTCCTAATTCTCTAATTTTCAGATTACAACATATCACCACTCTCTCAGTCACCTAAATCCATGACCTTACCATTTCCTTGACTCTTATAATTATTTGGTCTGTCACTAAATCATGTCAGTTTTTCATCCAAAACATCTCCATAATCCTCCCCATCCAAAGTACCCCCACACTGGTCTAATTAATTAATCAATGAAATTTATTGAACAATTACTCTGTATAGTATGAGAGCACAATAGAATAGGTATAGTCAATGTCTGCCCTCAAGGAGCTTTCAACCTGGAAAAAGTGATAGACATTGAAATAAACATTGTACATAAGTATTGTGGGTCTAGGGTGGAGAGGGATAACGGGTGGTGAATATCAAAGTTCTTAAGGAGAACAGGCACAAGTGCACAGGTAACACAGAGGGAAAAGCAGATAAGGGAAATGAGGGTTTAGGTAGGGAAGCTATCTTGGAGGAAATGTGATTTTAGTATGGCTTTGAAGATGGTGAGAGGATATGAAAGGGGAAAGAGTTCCAAGCCAGAGGGACGATGATGGCAAGATATCAATGATGAGAAAAATGAGAAGAGATTAAGGTACCTCTTGTTCATTCCTTTTTCCTACCTGGAACTCCCTCCCCATTCAGGTAAGGCAAAGGAGAGCCTTCCTAATCTCCAAGGGTCTTCTGAAAGCCCACCTCCTACAAGAAATCTTCCCTGATTAATCTCTCCTGACCCCTCTCTTTACCCCACAACTAAGTACTTGGGTATTCACATTCCACAGTTGCACTGATGCATCTTTATACTCTACTGTGATCTGCCCAGAATAAACAGTAAATACTACTGATTGATGCCAGGAAGTTGTGCTGCCACTCCAGCTCCTTGTACCTTTGGAGCAGGGCACCTCCCCAATGAGAGGAGAAAAGGTATATGACACTGCCCATCAAAACCTGGAACCCATTTCCAGAGCATCCCCAGTGCTATTTGAGTTGTTAGGAGAATTTCAAAGTCCTTCTGAAGATGGGGGATTCAGGGCTTTCTAGAAAATGAAAGTAAGTCATCTGTTGCTGACTTGTTCATTCCAAGTGCTTAGTACAGTGCTCTGCTCATAGTAAGCACTCGATAAATACTATTGAATGAATGAACATGAAACTAAGAAAATTACCATGGCCTATAATTCAAAAAAAGCAATTTAGTTTAAAACTCTAATATACCTTTTCCCCCAAATAAGTGTCACCTGTTATGTTTCTGTGCCTTATCATAGCAGGAGATACCCAAACCACCAAACCATAACATCCTCTTCTTCAAATGTCATCGGTTCGTTTCCAACCCACAGAGGCTCCATAACAATAATAATAATGCTGATATTTGTTAAGCGCTTACTATGTGCTAAGCACTGTTCTAAGCGCTGGGAAAGATACAAGGTAATCAGGTTGCCCCCATGGGCAACCTAAACTCGGGTAGAGATGTAAGATTGCAGAGAAGGTGATTGGTCAGGGCTATTGATGTTGATTTGGGAGTCACCCCTAACAAGTGTCAGTTGAAGTCATGGGAGCATTTAGACTTTTGTGGAGATTGTGTCTTGGGGATTAGATATTCTCCTGCCACACCGTGTTAACTCATTATTATTGGCCTAATTTTATTCTTGTCATTTAATTTATTATATTATTTATTTCCTTGTTTCTCTGTCTTAATCCCCATTTTACAGATGAGGTAATTGAGGCACATAGAAGTTAAGTGACTTGCCCAAAGTCACTCAGCTGACAAGTGGCAGAGCTGGGATTAGAACCCATGACCTATGACTCCCAAGCCCAGGCTCATTCCACTGAGCTACCTACTTCTCCTCTTCCAACTTCTCCACATTCCATCTTCTGTGATAAGTTCGTTCTGAATTGTGTATCTATAAAGTTTTCTTGGTAAAGATAATGAAGTGGTTTACCATTGTCTTCTTCCATGCAGTAAAAACCTGAATCTCTGCCACTGTCTTTGAAAAACTGTTTTATCTCATTTCATTATTCTATTTATTTTATTATGTGTATATATCTATAATTCTATTCATTTACATTGACATTACTGATGCCTGTCTACTTGTTTTGTTTTGTTGAGTGTCTCCCCCCTTCTACACTGTGAGCCCATTGTTGGGTAGGGATTGTCTCTATTTGTTGCCAAATTGTACTTTCCAAGTGCTTAGTACAATGCTCTGCATATAGTAATCTCTCAATAGATATGATTGAATGAATGAATGAATCCACCTTTGACTCTTCAGTGCCACTGCTGCCCAGCACAAGTGAATCGACAGTGTCTGACACTTCAGCTTAGATCATTCCACTATGGGTAACTCTATATGGCATAGCTCTAAAAGCTTCATCAGTGTACTCAAGCTCTCCTGCCACGATAAGGCACTGATTCATAAGTCTCTCCTCCATGCCAATGAGAAGACTCCATCCCAATCTGCCTTCCATCACCCCTGGGAGAAAGTGAAAAACACCCACAGAAAGAAGCCTCCAAAACTTCAGGAAGGTTCTAGGCTGCCACAGTGATTGCTGAATTTACGGATATGCCATGGACTATGAACCATGAGGAGCCTGAACTTTTTTTTCTCAGCCCCCTGCTGATTTTGTTTTTATTTTGTGCATCTATCCTTGTGTTTAATCCTGTTGTGTTGTTTATTGCTTCATCATTCCTTATGAGTCTGTCACTACTCACTTCTCCCCATTTTTACTTTTAGATTGTAAGTCCTCCAAGGGTCAGGGATGGTGTCTAATTCCCACCTTTGTATTCTCTCCTAGTGCTTAGCACACTGCTCTGCATATTATGAGCACTTAATGAATACTTTTACAACTACCATTTCACTAGCCTTTCCCCTCTAACTGTTCTCCAAAACACAGACCAATCTGAGACTCTGTGAAATGATTCCCCAATTCTCCCTCCTGGGAAACTGATGGTTTCTGAACCCCACAGCTTCAAATTTAATATTCCAAAGGATATGAGTTTTCCATTCATGATGTGCAATGAGGCCTAGTGAAGAGAGCCCAGGCCTGGGAGTCAGAGAACCTGGATTCTAATCCCTGCTCTTCCGGTTCCCTGCCCTGTTAACCCGGGCAAGTCACACTGAGAAGCAGCATGGCTTAGTGGAAAGAGCATGGACTTGGGAGTCAGAGGTCACGGGTTCTAATGCTGGCTCCACCACTTGGCAGCCCTGTGACTTTGGGCAAGTCACTTCACTTCTCTGTGCCTCAGTTACTTCACCTGTAAAATGGGCATTAAGACTGTGAGCCCCACTTGGGACAACTGGATTACCTTGTATCCACCCCATCACTTAGAACAGTGCTTGGCACATAGTAAGCACTTAACAAATATCATCATTATTATTATTTAACTTCTCTGGCCCTCAATTTCCTCATCTGTAAAATGCTTTTTCTTCCCTACTCAGATTGTGAGCCCTGTGTGGGACTGGGACTGTGTCTGATCTGATTAACTTGTATCTACCCCAGAACTTAAACTTAGAACAGTGTTTAACACTTTGTAAGCACTTATATATAATAATAATGATAACAATAATAGGAAAGAAAGGAAGAGAAAAATCACAGAATGAAATGCTACTTCACAAACCCTTCACTGAAAGATGAAGTACATATTTTTTAAAATGGAACTTGTTTCACATCTTTTACTTTTATTTTTCAGCATAATTCCTGGTGTCTTTTCTAACCATAGGATTTTGTCAAATACTGGGACACTGCCTTGCTCCTCAGGCACTGAGGAAATACATATATGTACATATATATATATATTTATACAAGAAATATATATATGTATGTATATATTCAATAGTATTTATTGAGCGCTTACTATGTGCAGAGCACTGTACTAAGCGCTTGGGATGAACAAGTCGGCAACAGATAGAGACAGTCCCTGCCGTTTGACGGGCTTACAGTCTGATCGGGGGAGACGGACAGACAAGAACAATGGCACTAAACAGCGTCAAGGGGAAGAACATCTCGTAAAAACAATGGCAACTAAATAGAATCAAGGCGATGTACAATTCATTAACAAAATAAATAGGGTAACGAAAATATATACAGTTGAGCGGACGATATATAGATATATATCAGCATATATATAGATATATATGATCTATAGATATATAGATACAAGAGCAAGCTGGGGATCAAGAAGGTTTTTCCATTAGGTTTCCTGGCAGAAGAAGAAAGATCAGTAACATCTGAATATATTACAGAAATCCTAGGCTACTTTTGAAACATTAATACAGAAAACACTGTATATGTTGAGCTTTAATAATGAGCAACATTGTGTTGAGTTATCTATCAAGGTACAAAAGTGCTTTTATCTCAGAACCAGCAATCAAAGTTGATTCCAACTGAACAAGAGATCATCTCTAATGGAACTGTTTCCAGCTCTAAATCTCCATACATAGAGGAAGCTTAAACCCTTGAAAAGATTAGAGATTAGAAAATTTAGTATGGTTGCTATTTTCCAGTCCAGCATTAATGGAAGAACTGAGTAATAGAAAACAGAGATATTACAGAAAGGAAAACTTGTGTACAAATTTGATCAGCAAAATGTGTTAAAATATAAAGAAGTGATTCTTAATTTGTGGTAACTATTAGCGTATGAAACAATTTCCTTGAAATTCATTATCTTACCATGGCAAAATCTGGAGTTAATTTCCTTTTGTGAAAACTGACAAAAAAAAATAAGTCCAATAAAATTATTCTGCCACGTTGTGGCTGTGTCTTCATGCATAAAATAAATGGAAATTTGAGGTGATTTTCTAGGAAAATGCAGGCTAAATGTTCATATAACTTATTGAGGTTGGGGTTTGTGCCTGAATCATTTGTGTTGCTTGTGTGTCTAAACAGACCAAGTTCCCATTAGACTGTAAGTTCATTGTGGGCAGGGAATGAGCCTACCAACTCTGTTGTACTCTCCCAAATTCTTAGTACAGTGCTCTCTGTATATAGTAAGCACTCAGTGAATACCACTGATTGATTCTAGCAGTAAACTGGAACCTGAAAATCAACATCCACAGCTTGTAAGCCCCTGGCAGTGGTAAATGTTAGAGGATACTGGGAGTCAGAAGAAACTTAGACTCCCAGCATTTGTACAGGGCAAAGGAAGGCAACAAGATAATCTTCCTGCAAGTATTATACCACCAGATCTATTGCTCCTCACCTTCACTACCACCTGCGCAAAGAGGTCCTTCTCCATCCAGAAAAAAAAAAAATCAGAGGAGCTGGAAGATCCCTGTGAGCTTCCAACCTCCACAGCTGGAATGGTGGACTGAATATCATAGTCTTCCTGCACCCTAAACTCTCTATTCTCTTTCTCTGTGGAGATATCCACACAATTGTATTCTGCGGATCTGGGATGGAGTTGAGGGAGAATTTCTGACCTCTCCTAACATCACAGGAGCCGTGAGGCTTAGTGGAAAGACCACTGGCTTGACAGAGGACCTGGGTTCTAATCCCAGTTCTGACATTAACCTCCGTTGTCTTGGTATTCTGTTTCCTCATCTGTAAAATGGGGATTTAATATATATTTTCCCTCCACCTCAGACTGTGAGTCCCACGTGGAACAGAAAATGTGTCCTATCTGATTATCTTATATCTACCCTAATATCTAGTACAGTGCTTGGCACAGAGTTGGTTTTTAACAAAAAAAAAACCATTATTATTATTTATAAGTAACACTCCTATTGCCATTGGAGAGCAAGGGAAGCTCTGCTAAGGGCTTCAGCCTTTTTTGGGCAGGATTGTGACCCACTGTATCTCCCCTCCTCGATAATGGCAACCAGACAGTTCAAATGGGAATCTTTTGGGCTCCAGTCCCCACTGACAGCAACTTGTGACCCCTATAACCGGAAGAGATGTGTGCAAATTGGGATAAAGAAGACAGTGTCTCCCACCCTCAACCCAGCAGCAATCAGACAATTGATGATATTAATCGAGCTCTCACTTTGTACAGAATATTGTGCAGAGCTTTTGGGAGAGTACAATACAGTTGGTAAATACTATCCCAACTAAAAGAGAATTCTAAAAAGATGGAAATAACACTTCAATATATTTGCATTGACAATAAGGGCCTGCAAAGTAAAGTATGCAGATTCTGAAGGCCTCTAATTTTTGAGTAAGTCTTTCTCAGTTAAAGTTATAAATGATGAAATATGGGGCCACCATCTTCCAGTATAGGGAGTGATATGCCATAGGGATTGTCCAAATTCCTGTATACGCTTCTGCTAAAAGAAAATGAGAGGATGTGGCACAGGGTTTTGAAGATACCTGCTTTCATTGCCATTTTCCAGAAGTAAAATGGAGAAGTTGACCAGCAAGACTATTGAGGTTTCTCCCTGCTTTCAGTAACAGGCAAGAATCTGCTCAGACTCCTTTGGGACCAGTTACTAAGCAACATTGAAATTATGCACCCTAGAATTTTATGTCACTCACATATCACTGGCAGGACTTTTTTTTTTTTGTGAGCAAAGTGCAGATAATTCTTGAACCCTCCTAGTCGTGGGAAGTGGAAAACACAGTAGGTGTCAAATGTTAACAATCTCAGCTGGATAATATGCACCAAGGCTAGAAAGGTTAAGAGGAAGGAATCAGTTCTTTTAAGGTCACAGGTTTAAAGCACCCATCCTAGTCTTTAGGATCAACATTACTGAGATTCTGAATTTTCCATTCTTCTTATCTCCTTCTCTTTCCAGACCCACACCTGGGCTTCAAAAAAACCATTTAGTATCTTCAATAGATCTACGCTCAGGCAACTCCAAGACAAGTGTGACTGCTTTATAAAGTGGATAATAGTCTATGAAGACTTGGCTGGTGATGTCACAGTATAAGATGCCCTGTCTGACCAAGTCACCTACGGAGATAAGTAAGCCTTGTTTTATTCAACTTAATCATATTTATTGAGTACTCACTATGTGCAGAACACTGAACTAAGCACATGAGAGAGTACAATAAATGGAGTTGGAAGAAATATTCACAGCCCATAAGGAGCTTACCGTTTATAGGGGGAAGCAGACATGAAAATCAACTATGGATATGTATGGATATACTGTGGAGCTGAGGGTGGGATGATTATCAAGTGCTTAAAGAGCATAAAATTTCACAGTGTGAAAGGAGTGGGGGGAGCTGAGAATAGGGAAAGGTGTATTTCAGTGATTCTGTCAAAGTAGGACCGAGAGGATTTGGTGACATTGAATATGTAGGTAAAATGAGAGAGTTGAGTTGAGGATAATAGCAAGGTTAGGGGCTTGGGAGAGAGGAAGGACAATGGTGTTGTCTACGGTGATGGGAAAGGCATGGAGAAGACAAGGTTTGTGTGAGAAGATAAGGAGTCTTGTTTTGAATAAGTTAAGTTTGAGGTGTAAGTGGAACGTCCAGGTAGAGATGTTCTGAAGGCAGGAGGAAATATGAAACTGCAGAGAAGGAGAAAGGTCAGGGTTGGAGAGCTAGATTTGGTAATCATCTGAGTAAAGATGAGAGTTGAAGCCATGGGAGTATATGAGTTTTCCAAGGGAGTGAGTGTAGATGGAGAATAGAAGGGGACCTAGGGGGACTCAAACAGTTTAAGTGAGGGAAGCAGAAGAGGAGCCTGTGAAAGAGAATAAGAAGAAGAAATCAGAGATATAAGAGAGAGTGTCATTGAATTGTCATTGAATTGTATTTATTAAGCACTTACTGTGTGCAGAGCACTATACTAAGCACTTAGCATGGTAAGAAGAGGTGATACAAAGAGCCAAAGGTATCTGAGAATCAAAGAGGATTAGAATGGAATAGAGGCCAGTGGATTTGGAAAGAAAGAGGTAATTAGTGACATTAGAGGGCAGTTTCCAGCAAAGCTTATTTTAGACAGCCTCATTTTGAGGACCCTATAAGGAACTGGGAAGTTGGTAAGCTCACTGTGGGCAGGGAATGTGTCTGTTATATTTTGTATTCTCCTAAGGGCTTAATACAATTCTCTGCACACAGTAATCACTCAATAAGTACAAGTGACGGACGGATTGATTGGTATTACAGTACGCTCTATTACAGTATGCTCCTGGCCATCATGAAAACTCTTTCAACAGCTAGTCAGAGAAAACATCATCAAAAGCCCAGGGCACAGTCATCCATCAGATTTCTTCCCTGATGATTTGGCAAATGACTCATCATAAATTTAGGAGATACTGAGTTTGGATTCAGGGAGATCAAACACAAAGACTTATATTGGCAACACAAGGCTATCACTCAACTCTGCTTCATTTCTTAATTTTATGGTATTTTTTAAGTGCTTACTATGTATCAAACACTGTTTTAAGCTCTAGGTAGGTCTAAGTTAATTAGGTCGGACACAGTCCCAGTCCCGTACGGGGGCTCATAGTCTTTTTAGACAGCAAACTGATCTGCAAGGATCTGGAGTATTAAATAAGACTAGCATTTTCTTTGAGAGGCTGAGGATAGAATGTAGCTCTAATATTGTGTCAATATTCAGAACCCACTGAGAATCTAGAAATCAATTATAGTTTTCAATCCTCTATGTGGTATGGCTCTATGGCTTTATATTTGCTTTCTCAAACAGTTTCACCACTATCCCCTACAAATCAAACAACAGACAAGGTTGCCAAAACAAAACCAAAGGTCTTGGAAATATGATCTGTTTTTTTTACCTGATATAATGCTATTTGTTATTAATAATAATAATAGCGGAGTTTGTTCAATGCTATGTGCCAAACCCTGGCCTAAACACTGGGGTAGATACAGGATAATGCAAAGAGACTCAGTTTCTTTCCCACACACAGTTGAAGCGATAACCAGGGCATAACAACTTCCCTGGGTAGACAATAGTGGTTGACTGGACAATTGGATGACCTCAAGCAGGCAGAGGACACAGTATAAAAGTATCATAAGCAAACCCAAACATTGTACTCCTTGGACAGCTAGGAGGCAAGACCTTGAACAGACAACTCTAGCGAGCAAAGTTTTTTGGTCAGACCATAAGTCAAAGAGGCAGAGTCAAAACAACACTTATCAAAAACAGGCTGCAAGCAATAGCAGCAGCCACAAACAAAAGAGCATACTTTCCGGGTGCACTGTGGGGGACGGAATGTTGACCATGCATAAGTATTTCCAGCATACCCCAGTGATTGATTGCCAGTCACATCATCCTGAATATAATCTGTCCGCTGGCTAGTGGCTCTGACAGCCTCCTTAATGGCCTCTGCTTTCTTCAGGCTATTCTATCTTCAGCCACTCACATCATCTTCCTCAAACCACATTCAGAAAACATCAGTCCCCTCCTTGGAAACTTCCAATAGCTACCCACTTCTTTTCACATCAAACAGAAGCAACTGTTTTCTCTCTGACCTACCTGATCTCATCTTCCCCTACTTTCCAGATTCCACACAGTTCGCTTCTCCCAACACCACCACTTAATTAGACTTCTCTCTCTCAAATCTGATTTCTTGCTCAGGCAATTTTCCCTCCACATAATTACCTCTTCCTTCAAATATGCCAATCAGATCCCAATCAGATGGCTGCCCCAACTAATGCTTCATGTCCCCTACTCCCTCTCTTTTCTGCTTCACCTATGCGCTTAAGCCGTTTACCATTTGTGCAATTGATACTCATTCCCTTCCCCACCCTGCTCTAGACTGTAAGCTCCCTGTGGGGAGAGAATAGCTACAAATTCTATTTAAGTTGTTCTCTCCCAAGCACTTAGTACAGTGCTCTGCACACAGTGAGCACCTACTGATTAAATGACTTATTGAATGATTGATCCCCCTAGGGGCTTTCCTTGATTCATCCCCAACTTCCTTGTCATAGAAAGTTGTCATGTGCAATAGAGTTGCTGTGTGATAAAATTGTCCTTGGGTCCACAACTTCTTCCCTATTCTAAAGATTAAGCTATCACTCTGGTGATGATGAGGTGAATGGATATGGAGGTTTAGGAGACCCAGGGCATGGTTTGCAAGCATTCAGTGGTCTATGTTCATAAATAGTATACATTACCCATGATTCAGTTTTTTAATCGGTAGGCCTAATTCACAGGATCTGAACTTAAAAACAGGCCAGATTTTCACTGATTTTGTCATGAGTATGAATGCCCTGGTCAACTAATAGAGGGAAGCAGCATAGCCTTGTAGATAGCTTAGTGGATAGAGCACGGGCCTGGGAGTCAGAAGGACCTGAGTTCTAATCCCAGCTCTACCACGTGTCTGCTGTGTGACCTTGAGCAAGTCACTTAACTTCTCTGTGTCTCAGTTACCTCATTTGCAAAAAATGAGGATTAAGAGTTTGAACCTCATGTGGGACATGGACTGTGACCAAAATGATTAACTTGTATCTGCCCCAGCACCAGCACTTGGAACAGTGCTTGGCACACAGTAAGTGCTTAAGGAGCACAATAATTACTATTATTATTAGAGTACAAGCCTGGAAGTAACAAGGACCTGGGTTCTAGTCCTGGCTTCACCACATATCTGCTGTGTGACCTTGGACAAGTCACTTAACTCCTCTGTGCCTCAGTTATCTTCATCTATGAAGTGAGGATTGAGACTGTGAGCCCCATGTGGGACATGGATTGTGTTCTAGCCAACTACCTTCTATCTAACCTAGTACTTAGAACAGTGTCTGCTTAACAAAAACCATAAAAAAAGCCATGAAGTTATTTGATTATACAGGAGTTATTTCCTCCATGTAATTGAATGGGACAAAGGATGCTAGCAAAATAATAACGGTTCCAAGTCCCAAACTTCCAGTAGATGTTTTTCCTTTAGGAAAGAATGGTTTTGATTGTCTAAGAGAAAGAACAAAGTACAAAGAACAAGAACACTTTGCATATGTATCTTAATAATAATAATAATAATGTTGGTATTTGTTAAGCGCTTACTATGTGCCGAGCACTGTTCTAAGTGCTGGGGGAGATACAGGGTAATCAGGTCACCCCACGTGAGGCTCACAGTTAATCCCCATTTTACAGATGAGGTAACTGAGGCACAGAGAAGTTAAGTGACTTGCCCACAGTCACACAACTGACAAGTGGCAGAGCCGGGAGTCGAACACATGACCTCTGACTCCGAAGCCCAGGCTCTTTCCACTAAGCCACGCTGCTTCCCAACTGTGCAGTATCTTGTACTTCACAGTTCATTATAGTAATGCTCTTCAGAATGAAACATCTATTTTAACAATTTTTTTTATGGGACTTAAGTGCTTACTATGTGTCAAACACTGTTCTAAAAGCTGGAGTAGATACAAGTTAATCAGGTCAGACACAGCCTTGTCCTGCATGGAGGCTCACAGTCTAAAGTAGGAGGGAGAACAGGGATTTATAATTCTGGGGTTCATACAGAGATCACTATCTTTTTTATTGGCTGGATCTGTGGCAGAGGCAGGGTTCATTCTAATTCTGGCTCCACCACTTGCCTGATCGGGTGACTTTGGATGTCACCGTGCCTCATCTGTAAAATTGGGGATAGGATTTCGTATAAGCTTCCCACTATCCCCTTTAATTATGAATTTCAGGTAGGACAAAGTATGTCTGATCTCCTTCTACTGTATCTAAGTCTGCTTAGTTCTGGACTTGTTGCATAGTAAGCACTTGAAAATTACCATTATTATTATTACATGCAAATGGTATCAAGGCAAATGAATGAAATTACACCAAGAGAGTTTGGAACTCATAAGATGTGCTGTAATTAGGAAAAAATCACCTCAAGTAGATGATGGCAAGGCAAATCAAAAGACCAACAAGACAGCAATGCAGTGGGAGTATCTGACATTTTATTTAAATCATTTTTTGCAGCAGGAAGAAGTCTCACATCTGACTGAAAGCTTCTCAGGATGTACCACCTCACTCAAATTGTTTCATTAAACTGTCTCCCAGCCTCCAGAGCTTACCCACTGTAGATTCCACAATAAAGTGTTCATTATTTAGATTTCCGTATCTCTAAAGTGCTCAGATCTCTTAAAAAGATGCCCTCTGTTGGCAAAAGCTAGAAGGTCAGATGTCATTACAATAATTGCACTGTAATTAAATTTAGCAGTTGTAATAGGCAGTGTAATTTGTAGGTAGCAAGCAAACATAAGGATTCTCACAGCAACTGCAGCTACTTAACAAATAAACTGATGTTATAGTAGTATAGCAATATGATTTTTTTTAAAAACCCAGGAAATTATCGGTTTGCATAGTACCAGAAAACAAAGGAAATTTAAAACTGTGACAAAAGCAAATAATAGATACCAAACTATCTCATCGGTATTACTATGAATTTCTGTGGTTAAATTAGTTTGGATGTCCACACTTTTCCTATGTGAAATTGTTCAAATTTGTCAAGCCATGTGAAAATTGGTGATTGACTTTATCTGACACTAAATGCAACCTCTTGAATTTGGAGAACACTTTTATTTTCCAAAGCACCTTCACCTTTTTCATACCATTTTGTCCACATAACCTCTTGGAAGATAAGGGAGAGAAAGAAGCTAGTTCCATTTAATAAGGGAGGAAAATGAAGCACAGAGAAGGGAAAGGACTGACTCAAGGTCATATGGCAGGCCAGTGTCAGAGCTTGACTAGAATCCACATCCTCCAGCTCCAAAACTCATGCCATTTCCAAAAGATCATAAAGCTTCCCACATTCATAGCCTATTGCTGAACTATATCTAGTATGTTAAAATATCTGATTTTTAAAATGTAGAAATTGCTGGGACTAGTGTTAGACAGCATGTTTATTAAACTTCACTATTTTAAAATCAAAAGTACATCCAGGGATCTTTACAATACCTGGAGTAAATGGTATTCATTTATCTTAAATTCAGAACAGTTGTATTTTGAAATACAGGAGGGCAATGTCCATGCTGCCTTAAGGTGTTAGTATTGACTTCATCACAGTTTTCAAATCTGTTTTTCTTTACTGCTACTCAAGAAGCAGAAAGTACTGAATATTCTATTGTTTTCAAAAGGAAGAACAACACTTTCTTTTTCATTATTGCTCACCTTCCATATTACCCAGTCTTATTTCAGTTTTCTTAAGTAGCTGAAAAACCAATATTCTGGCAGTCAGAAAGATGTTGTGAACAGTAATTGAATGAATCATGTCTGAGTCCTTGGTTGGTATAAGGCCATTTAATGGAGGGTATTAAGAACAATTCTCTCTACTTTGTAATTACACTAACGGCAGTACTTTCCAACAAAATTTGGAAATATTCAGTTTATAGTCCCTGTGTTTTGAGTAGTGCTTGGGAACACAACTATTATTAAGGTCAGGAAGTTCTTTATTAATAATAATTATTATTATTATGGCATTCATTAAGCACTTATATGTCAGGCACCATACTTTAAAACACCAACTTTGCTTTCTGAATTTATATTTTGAACATTTTAAAGCAAACCTGAGTCAAACATGGTACCCAGGGTGTCAATTGGAAATACAGGCTTTCTGGAGCCAAACCTGGCTTAAATTGATTGAAACTTTGACAATTTGGCACACTTTGAAAAGCTTACATAGCTCTTGGAATTTTCAATGCACAACACCAACACCAAGACTAACAGAAACTTTAGTAGGTCATGTTCTTCAATTAGTTAGTGCCCTAGTTATAGCTAACATTCCAGCATCAAGAGGTTGTGGGGAATAAGACTTCCCTTTTTTACATGATAAGAATTTTATTTTGTTAATGAGATGTGCATCCCCTTGATTCTATTTATCGTGATTAAGTTATCTTGGTTTTGTCCATCTGTCTCCCCGATGAGACTTTAAGCCCATCAATGGGCAGGAATTGTCTCTGTTGCTGAATTGTACATTCTAAGTGCTCTGCACATAGTAAGCACACAATGAATACTAGTGAATGAATGAATGAATGAATCAGGACCTGAGCTTTGCTGATCACCAGGTGGAGAAGTGAATGCTCAAGGTGGTCATTTTTCTTTCAGGTAGTTAGCCAGAACATCAACTAGTAAATAGTATTTTTGTACACAGTACTTAACATTTTGGAGAGTAAAAGAGATGTAAAGGATATCATCCTTGCCCACAATGAAGTCTCCATCTAACAGGGGAGAGACAGAGAAAAAAATATGGACAGAAGGAAAAAGAAAGTGGAAAGATGGCTAACAACCAGAATCTGTAAGCATTAGGTGGTGAAAATCAGCTCTTCTTGGCAGGATCACAGTAAAAAGAAAAGGGCAAACAGAAATGCTTTGAGAAGCACCAGGACTAGGGGGTTCTAAAGAGGAAGATATTTTCTGCTGCCATTCTTCAATGCCAGTAACACCTATGTCCAGCAGCTCCATTTCCCTAACTGCCAGGGCTACCACTTCAATCAATCAGATTTATTGAGAGCTTACCATATGCAGAACACTATACTAATCGTTTGGGAGAAGACAAAAGAATTAGCAGACATGTTCCCTGCCCCTAATGAGCTTAAAAGTCTAAAAGGGGAGACAGACGTTAATATAAATGAATAAGCAATTTATAATATATAATTTAAAGAAAGATAGGTATATAAGTGCTGTGGGGTTGGGGGTCAGGTAAGTAGCAAGTGTCCAGAGGTTATAGATTGAAGTGCATAGATGTAGAAAGGACAGCGAGCTGGACAAGAGAGGCCTCTTGGAGGAGGTATAATCTTAGTAATGCTTTGAAGGTGGAGAGAATGGTGGTCTGGCATATATGGAGGGGAACAAAGTTCCAGGCTAGGGGGAGAATAAGGGAAGGGGATCGGCAGTGAGTTAGATGAGAACAGGGCACAGTGAGTAAGCTGGCACTAGAGGAACAGTGTGTGGGCTGGGCTGTAGTAGAAGATTAGTGAGGTGATGTAGAGTGGCGCGAGATGTTTGAATGATTTAAAGCCAATGGTAAGGAGTTTCTGTCTGATGCAGAGGTGGATGTGCAGCTCTGGAGATTCTTGAGGAGGGGGGAGATGTGAACTGAACGTTTGCTGCAATAATCATTTAACAACAAAGTGAAGTATGGATTGGAGTGGGGATGGACAGGAAGCTGGGAGGTCAGGGAGGAGGCAGATGCAATAGTCAAGATAGGGTAGGATAAGTGCTTGGATCAGCATGGTGGTAGTTTGGATGCAGAGGAAAGGGAGGATTTTAGCAGTGTTGTGAAGGTAGAATGAACAGCATTTGGTGACAGATTGAATATGCCACTTGGGAAGAATCAGCTGCAGAAGTGGAGGTGAAAAAAAGCAGCAGAATGAGGCAGTTTCTTTCTCTTCCTTGAAATGGTACAGATCTAGAGAAGTAGGCTGTCCTAGTAGATAAAGCATGTGACTAGGAGTCAGAAGGACCTGGGTTCTCATCCCAGCTCTGCCACTTGTCTGCTATGTGACCTTCAGCAAGTCACTTAATTTCTCTGTGCTTCAGTTACCTCATCTGTAAAATATAGATTAAGACTGTGAACCCTAAGTGGGACATGTGGTATGTTCAAACTGATTAATCTATTTCTACCCCAGTGCTTAGTACAGTGCCTGGCACATAGTAAATGCTTAACAAATACCATTTAAAAAAAAGCACTACCAACTAACCTGATATGGAACACCTGGTTACCCTCTCCAGGTAGACCTTCATAGTTGTTGCCAGCCCCACCTGGCCTCTGGTTTCCTAAGGCTCTTTCATGCAGCAATGGAGGGAGCACACTGGAATACGGTCTGGAAAATCTATGTGGGTGTGCTGACCTCTCAGTCTTTGGTGCAGTGGAACATTCTTTTTACGACCTGAATCTTTGCAGTGCAAGTCTAACCCTTCACCCCAAACTAACACTTTCAGCAAATGTATCAAAATGATGATGATAAAAGCATTTGGCTGAATGGTGTGTTAACACATGGCTTCAAAGACATTATCCCTTTCTAGATGTTGTTCTTGCAAGAGTGAGTTTAGTGTCAAGGGTTAGCTGTGTCCTGGGCAGATTCAGGTCACAAGAGGAAATTTTCTGAAGGAATTCCTCTTGTAGAAACTAAGACATAGTGCTAATGGCAGAAACAAGCATGCTAAATTCTATGGGGGACACCGGATCCATGCAGGAATACCTGGAGCAGACCCAGAATTATAAGGATACCACAGGAGTCCACTCAATCATTTTTTATTTATTAAGCACTTACGTGCAGGACATGGCTGGGAGAGTACAGTGCAACAGTAAATGGACATATCCCCTGCCCACAACAAGCTTATAGTCTAGCAGGGGAGACAGACATTAAATAAATTACAGGTATGCACTTAAGTGTGATAGACATGTTCCCCACAAGGAGCATAAAATCTAAAGAAGGAGACAGATATCAATATAAATGAATAAATATGGGTCTGTACATCAGGCCTGTGGGGCTGAGGGAGGGGTGAATTAAGGATGCAAATCCAAGTACAAGGGTGATGTGGGAAGGAGAGGGAATAGAGGAAATGAGAGCTTAGTGAGGGGAGGTCTCTTGGAGGAGATGTGATTTTAATAAGATTTTGAAGGTGGGAAGAGTGATGGTCTACTGGATATGAATGGAGAGGTAGCTCCAGACCAGAGGTGGAATGTGCATGAGATGTCAGGTTTCCCAGACTGAATTTGTCTGAGGCTGAGGTTGGTGTGAGGGGTGGGAGAAGGTTTGGTTTGGAGTAAGCTGACAGGGGCTGGATGGGGGGAAGGGGATGAGGGGCAGCACTGGGATGGGATAAAAGGAATGGGTTGAGGAAAAAGGAGGGGGCAGCTCAAGGGGTGGGAAAGAATTGTATGATACAAGGTGTGGGTGTATATACATATATAAATATACACATAATATTCTATGTCTGTCTCCTACATTAGATTGTAAGCTTCTTGAGGGCAGGGCTGGTGGTGTGTAACTCTGTTGTACTCTTCCCAGAATTTAAGTACAGTGGGAGAGTGAGAAGCAGTGTGGCCTAGAGGAGAGAACACTGGCCTAAGGGTTAGAGGACCTAGATTCTAATCCTGACTCTGCTACCTGCCTGCTGGGGATCTTGGGCAAGTGATTTAACTTCTCTATGACTCAGTTTCCTCATCTGTAAAATAAAGATGAGGACCTGGATTCTAATTCTGACTCTACAATTTTGGGCAAGTGACAACTTCTTTGTGACTCAGTTTCCTTATCTGTAAAAGAAGGATTTTTTAATATGTGTTCTTCCTCTTACTTCCACAGTGACCCCAAGTGGGACAGGCACTGTGTCCAACAGCATTATTTTGTATCTACCTCTTCACCACTGCAGCCAATTGAAACATCTGGCAATTGCAGCCTCCCTTCCCTGCACGCTCTCACCATTTTCTCTCATAGCTAACTGAAATCAAACTGCCTGCCTCCAGCGTGCTGCAGGAAAAAACACACCTGCAGGGTGAGACCTCATATAACCCTGGGAATGTTGAGGTGAATGATATGCCATGGACTCTGAATCAATTGAACTGAAATTCTGCTCCTCTAGCCACAGCTTCCTACTCACTTTTGTTTCTGTTTTATGTATTGTGTGTTTGTCCTCGTCCCATTATGCTGTTTTAATGTTTTATTGTTTCACTGCTCCATATATCTGTCACCAATCTTCTCTCCCATCTATATAATAATAATAATGTTGGTATTTGTTAAGCGCTTACTTTGTGCAGAGCACTGTTCTAAGCGCTGGGGTAGACACAGGGGAATCAGGTTGTCCCACGTGGGGGTCACAGTCTTAATCCCCATTTTACAGATGAGGGAACTGAGGCACAGAGAAGTGAAGTGACTTGCCCACAGTCACAGAGCTGACAAGTGGCGGAGCTGGGAGCCATAGACTGCCCATCAAGGGATGGTGTCCTGGTCTAATTTTTGCCTGTACTCTTCTCTAGTGTTTACTACAGTCCTCTGCACCCAGTAAGTGCTTAATAAATACAATTATTACTACTCCCCTAGTACTCAGTACAGTGCTTGACCCATAGTAAATATTTAACTCAGTAATAAATTCATAGTAATAAATTCAATCGTATTTGAGTCCTTTCTGTGTGCAGAGCACTGTACTAAGCACTTAAGATGCAACAGCTAGAGAAATTCAAAAGGCCCAACAATAAACACAGGAGGATACTCTCACAAGTGGACAACACTTCAGAAGTTGGTATATCTTATCCCAAATAGATTCTCGCACATAAAACCACATTTTTGTAAGCCCGTCAATGGGCAGGGATTGTCTCTATCTGTTGCTGAAGTGTACATTCCAAGCACTTAGTACAGTGCTCTGCACATAGTAAGCGCTCAGTAAATCCTATTGAATGAATGAATGAATGAGTCTTTTTCCTCAGTTTCACAGTATGAAATCTAAATGTCGACTGTTCCTTTAAGAAGTATTTTCGTGCCTCTTCATTTGTTTCAGAATGTACAATATGACCAGTGAGGATGCTTTTTTTAGTGCCACCAGCAAGGTATATAGGGGAAACCGGCAGTGGAGTTTTTGTTTCATCCCATTGTATATCTTAAGAGACCTGTCAGTTTCAGTTTGGATTAAATTCAAGTCTCAAAGCCAGGAGTTATAAAAGAGCATATCCTCACTGCCTTAAGAGAAATAACCTTTCCAAAGTTATTTAACCTGATGGCCAATAAAAGCCAAACCAACAAGCATTTGTCTGTGTAAAGCCAAGGTCAAAATAAAAGAACGTCTACCTTCATTGGGAAAGAATGGAATTAACAAGGTGTTTCAGTACACTTCATACAGTGTTCAAAGGGAAGCCTGGAAGTAGAATTGGCTTGGATTTCCTTCCTATTTATATCTACCATCACACTGTGTATTCTCAAATCTCTCCTATTTGAAGGGCACCTAGCATTCAGCTTTGGAGGTTTTCATGGGGCAACAATATCATAAATGGGGTAGCACCATTGTTACACACAAGTAAAACAGATGTGCTTCTTATGACCCAGTGCAAATCTTAATCACCCTTCAAACCTTATAATGGTTCATCATGGCAGAAGAATATTCCCACTGAAATGATCTTAGAGAATTACATAAACATGACCCTGGGAGCGATTTGTTTGTAAAATTTAGAAGCAGTGAACACTGAACATGCGAAGACGTTGGGAATCAAAAATGAAAAGTGCTAAATAAATTACAAAGGTTTGTTAGTTTGCATAATTGCTAGTTCCCGAACATTCTGCAGATGGGAAAGAAACATGAAAACCCCAATCCTTAACAAATGATAAATCACACAGTATTCCTAGAGTCTGGCTTCTATTTCTGGCAATGACCTGTGGACTGTGAACCCACTGTGGGCAGGGATTGTCTCTATTTGTTGCAGAATTGTGCTTCCCAAGCTCTTAGTACAGTGCTGTGCACACAGTAAGCACTCAATAAATATAATTGAATGAATGAATGAATGGACGAATGAATGACTTCTCACCCCCACAGGCAAAGTCCCAGAAGGAATGAAAACCACAGAGGTATATTCTTTGGAAAAGGCAATTGGTCCTTTAGCCAAGAAGAGTTCCTAAGTACAATCAAATGGAGTTCCTGCTTGTGTAGATAATATAATCTCCTTTAGCATCCTTCCAGGCCTTGGTTACCCAACTCAGCATGAAAAGAACAATCCTTCTAGCTGAAAGTGAAGTATGAACTTAGATCTAAATGACTAAAAATTTCAGGTCTGAAATGTGGAAATAAGTGTGGCCACAGTCCAAGGTCTTGCAGTTCTGCTAGTTACCTCTGGAAGGATATTATCATTTATTATTCTGGCATCATGTTCAGCATGATTTCATCTGCAGAGCCTCTGAGTTTCTTGCAAACAGCAAATCTGCAGATGTGGTTTTGTTTGTTTTTTAATTGGCTGACGAAATCTTTGCTATATGATCAAGTGACTTTTTCCTCTCTAACTGAAGAGTGGAGATCCCAAGGTGGCCTGAGCATAGGTCAAGTAGCCAATGCCATAAATCAAACAATTACTAGTATTTACTGAGTGTCTACTGTGTGCCGAGCACTGTACTGAGTACTTGGAAGAGTCCAGGGCAATAGAATAGATAGTCAGGATCCCTATTCCCATTGAAATTACACACTAAGAGTCAGAATTTAGATGAATTATAGATGGGTATGTGCATCAGTTAAACAATCTTATTTATTGAACACCTGTGTACAGAGCATAGTACTAAGCACTTGGAAGAGTACAATCTAACAGCATTGGTAGGCACAGTTTCTGCATAAATGTTGTAAGGTATATCTATCAATCACATTTCTTAAGCACTCTACTAAACACTTGGAAGAGTACAGAACAACAGAGTGGGGAGTCGGGATTCTTCTCCACAATGAGCTTACACACTGGAGGAGACAGATATTAAAATGAATTATAAATGGGTACATACATTAACAACCAATCTTATTAACTGAGCACTGTACTAAACACTTGGGAGAGTACAACAGAATTAGCAGATATGTTCCCTGCCCATAATGAACTTATAGTCTAGAGGGGGAGATATAAATTAATATGAATAAATAATTTATAATATATAATTTAAAGATATATACATAAGCGCTGAGGGGTTGGGCAAATATCAAGTGTCCACAGGTCACAGATGCAGGGCACAAAGGATGCAGAGGAAGAGCGAGGCAGGGAAAAGAAGGCTTGATTGGAAAAAGCCTCTTGGAGAAGATGTGACCTTAGTCATGCTTTGAAGCTGAGAACACCCTGATGAATTCTTCCCTGGAGGGACAGTGGCCCAGAAAAATAGAGGAAAAGTGTTTGTGATTTATTTTCACACTTTCCTCCCCAGCTGGGGCTGGATACAGTTAAGGTCATAACTCAACAGGAAACTGAGTTTTCCCTCACAACAACCAGTATGCCCAACACAAGAGTTACCTTACCAGAGAGTGCAGTCTGGCCTGAATGTCTTTTCATACATCAAAACTGTAAACTCCTTGGGGGCAGAGAACAAGTCTACCAATTTTTATGTATCGTACTCTCCCAGGCACTTACTACAGCACTCTGCATTTTAGCGCTCATGACACCACAAATTAAGATTCCTCTAGACTGTAAACACCTTCTGGACAGGGAGTATTTCTACCAAATCTGTTATAGTGTACTCTCCCAAGCACTTAGTACAATGCTCTGGAGCAAGTAAGCTTTCAATAAATATGATTGATTGACCATACCTGGTGATCTTCAATACTGACAGGTGCAAAAACCCAGAGCAGGTTTGGGAGCCGCTAGATGGGTCATCCCCTAAATTAGTTAGCTCACTCCATCGATACTCCATGTTTTGTCAGCCGAGTTAGTCTCAAAGCCACTTCAACTGATTGTCTTATGAATCTAAGATAGCGGAAGTTGGCAGTTTCTGCTCCAGAATGTTCCATCTGTACCATCCACTTTTGAGCTACCCAATGGGTCCCAGTTCTATTGCCTAGCACTCTCCCAAGTGCTTAGTACAATGCTCGGCACAAAATAAATGCTGTAGAAATATCATTAATTTATTGAAAAAGGACATTACATACCCTACAAAATCTCAAAGAATGGAGATGAGTTCCCACAGTTCAGCTCAAGGGACCAGTGGAACTTGAAGAGTGCTTCTTAGACAGATGACTAACAGATAAATTAGTTCTAGATAACTAAAGGGAAAAAGGGTCAAGCTTCAGTCTGTTCAAATAAAGTGATGTAGATAGACATTGATGAAATATCTGAGCAATTTTCTCTACCCTGTGCCTCCCTTTGCCTAAATAGAAATAGCTTTAAGAAGAAAGGGGGTTCTCTTGATTTTTTCCAAGGGCTTGATCTCCCAAACACAAAAAATGATTATTAAGGATTTTTGGAATTAAAGTCAATACAAAACTCCTGCAAAAGGAATTAAGATGTACCACTCTTCCAATAGCCTTTGGCTAAGAAGATGAAGGCTCTACTCTAACTGTACTCTCTTCCAAGCATCTATTGTTAACTAAAATGGAAATAGCTCAGTTTCAGAAATCCTTCAAGAAACTTGCAGGAGTCATATTTAGGAAGGCTGTAAATTTGAATTTTAAATCTATTCCTCGCTTTGCCGTTTGAGTCTCTTCTCCTTATGCCCTCTCCTTTGAGTTCAGCTCTCTTCCTCTGTTTCCTCCCAGTGAAGGACAGCTACATAACAGAGTCTAAATGCCCCTTTCACAGTCAAAATGCAATAGATTTCCTCCCAGAAGCTTCTTTGCATCAAAAGAGATTTAGAATTTGTGATGAGCAGATAGAATACAATTCCAGTTTTCCTTCTATCTGTACCAAAGCATTTTATGTGGAAAGACAAACAAGCCAGAAAACTCAGTGTCCACATATGGAGCATTGATAGTAAGAAAAGGATTAGCTTTTGCATAAATAGATTAGCAATTAGGAACACATAAAGGTAGCTTAATCTGGAGTTGGCAGCATGATTTACTGTTCTGGCTTGCCATCTCCTGAGGCACTGACCCACTTTGAACTGCTAGATGTAGCTTTTCCTTGATGTCCCCACACTCTTTTTCAGCTACTGAGATTGAGAGAAGCCAAAGACGGAGGATCACAAAGTACTGGAGGGATGGAGGCAATCTGAGCTTTAAGAGCAAGTTTTTCATTGTAAATAAAACAAAAACAAATAGGCTATTTTACTTGTGTGCTTTTATCCATAAAACCAATCCAATTACACTCATAGTAGGTGACTGGGGTTTTTTTTTACATCTGAGTTCTAGTCCTGTTCTAGTTCACAGCTTGTCTTAATAAGTGCCTTCTTTCTCTCTGTGCCTCAGTTTTCTCAACCATAAAATGGGAATTTATTAACTGGTTTCCTTCCTCCTTAGACTGTGAACCCCTGAATAACTGGTATTTGACCCTAGTACTTAAGAACAATGTTTAAAACATAGTAAGTACTTAAGAAATGCCATATATTATTGTCATTATTTTTATAGTATTTGTTAAATGCTTACTATGTGCCAGACACTGTACCAGCACTGGGGTAGATATAATAATGTTGGTATTTGTTAAGCGCTTACTATGTGCAGAGCACTGTTCTAAGCACTGGGGTAGAAACAGGGTAATCAGGTTGTCCCATGTGAGGCTCACAATCTTAATCCCCATTTTACAGATAAGGGAACTGAGGCACAGAGAAGTGAAGTGACTTGCCCAGTCACAGAGCTGACAAGTGGCAGAGCCGGGATATAAGATATTCAGGTTGGACAAAAATCCTTGTCCTGCAAAGTGCTCACAGACTTCATCATCATTCTACAGATGAAGTAATGGAGGCACAGGGAAGTTATGTGACTTGCCCAAGGTTATCCAACAGACAAATGGCACTTGGCACATAGTAAGTGCTTAACAAATGCCATTATTATTATTAAATGTTCGAGTCAGGATTAGAACCAGGGTCTTCTGACTCCCTGGCTCCTGCTCTTTCCAATAGGCCATGCTGTTTCACACTACTTACCTCCAGGTAGTTCCCTCCCATCCTGTGACCCACAGTGTAATATTTCTCAGATGCCCCTCAACAGGATTTCTGCCTGTTTTCAAATTTACCCCTCGAATGCCATCCCTTTCCACTCTATAAACCTTGCACCCACCCTTTTTCTATGTCAGACTACCATCTTTAATCATTCTCTATCCGATGGCTTCTTCACAGTCTTACTCCCCATTTTCCAGATGAGGTAACTGAAGAACAGAGAAATTAAGTGAATTGCCAAGATCACACAGCAGACAACTGGTGGAGCCGGAATTAAAACACAGGTCCTCTGATATCCATGCTCTATGATATCCTCTTGTCATCTCAGTTTCTCGTGTTGAAGAATAGCATGAGTATGACTATCATAGAGAAGCAGCGTGGCTCAGTGGAAAGAGCATGGGCTTGGGAGTCAGAGGTCGTGGGTTCTAATCCCAGTTCTGCCACTTGTCAGCTGTGTGACTTTGGGCAAGTCACTTAACTTCTCTGTGCCTCAGTGACCTCATCTGTAAAATGGGGATCAAGACTATGAGCCCCAAGTGGGACAACCTAATAACCTTGTATCTATCCCAGCGCTTAGAACAGAGTTTGGCACATAGTAAGCGCTTAACAAATACCAAAATTATTATTCTTATTATGAATCTGTGTGAGTGATATTTCTTGAAACTGCAACCATTTATGTTGCAATTCCCCTAACCTGTAAACAGCATATGATTTATTCTTATTGTCTTATGAGTTATTTTAGGGGGTCCATCAGCTTTCTAAAATTGAGTAAAAATGTTCCTAAAGAAATGGCTCTGAAGGAAAGGTAAATTAGATTGATTTCGGTCATTCAGCAATATCTACTGAGCACTTACCTGTGCACAAAGCCTGTACCAGGCACATGTCAAAGTACAGTTAGAGGTAAAAGTCACATACCCTGGTTTAAGACTGGTGATTAAACACTGCCACCTCAGTCAAACATGTTTTAAAGCAGCTTAAAGTCTAGAGAATTCTGAGGAAACCAAATGTACCTTTCCAGGTCCGAAAAGGTAGAAGCAGCATGGCTTAGTGGAAAGAGCACAGACTTGGAAGTCACAGGTCATGGGTTCTAATCCCAGCTCCACCACATCAACTGTGTGACTTTGGGAAGTCACTTAAGTTCTCTGAGCCACAGTTACGTCATCTAAAATGGGGAGTAAGACTGTGAGCCTTACGTGAGACAGTCTCATTACCTTGTATCTACCTCAGGTCTTAGAACGGTGATTGGCGCATAGTAAGTTCTTAGCAAATGCCATTATTATTATTATTATTATTATTACTATTATACCAGCCTCAAAGACTTACTATCATTCTGCTCAATGTCCAGAAATTAAATCTTGAATTTCATTTTAGAGGCACATCACTGTTTCTTATTTGAGTTTGTTACAAAGTTTTTAATGCTACTATGTTAATCCAAGCACTTATCCTATCCCCCCTTCTTGCTGACCTTCCTGCCTCCTGTCTCTCCCCACTCCAGCCCATACTTCACTCTAATGCCCAGATCATTTTTCTACAAAAGCATTCAGCCCATGTTCTCCCCTTCCTCAAGAACTTCCAGTGGTTGTCCATCCACCTCTGTATCAAACAGAAACTCCTTACCACCGGTTTTAAAGCATTCAATCATTTTGCCCCATCCTACCTTACTCACTACTCTCCTACTATAACTCAGCTCACACACTTCACTCCCCTAATGCCAACCTACCCACTGTACCTCGATCTCATCTATCTCGCCATTGACTTCTCGCCCACATCCTGCCTCTGGCCTGGAACACCCTCCCTCTTCATATCTAACATACAATCACTCTTCCTACCTTCAAAGCCTTACTGAAGGCATATCTCCTCCAAGAGGCCTTCTCTGACTAAACCATCATTTCCTCTTTTCCCACTCCCTTCTGCATCACCCTGACTTGCTCCCTTTACTCATCACTCCTCCCTCAGCACTTATGTATATATCTATAATTTATTTATATTTAGATAATAGTAATGATAATAATTGTGGTACTTGTTGAGCACTTTCTATGTTCTAAGCACTGGGGTAGATACAAGTTAATCAGGTTGGACATAGTCCGTCCCCCTTGGGCTCCGTATTAATTCCCATTTTACAGATGAGGTAACTGAGGTCCAGAAAAATTAAGTGACTTGCCCAAGGTCACACAGCAGGCATGTGGCAAAGCTGAGATTAGAACCCAGGTCCTTCTGATTCTCAGGCCCATGCTCTATCCATTAAGCCATGCTGCTTCTAATGTCCACTCCCTGCTCTAGACTGAGCTCTGTGGGCAGAGAATGTGACTTTTATATTGGTTTGTGACTATTATACTGTTGTGTTGTACTCTCCCAAGTGCTTAGTACAGTGCTCTGTACACAGTAAACACTCAATAAATATGAATGATTGGATTAGTGAAAAAAGCACGGACTTGGGAGTCAGAGGTCATGGGTTCTAATTCCGGCTCCTCCACTTGCCTGCTGTGTGATCTAGTTCCCTCATCTGTAAAATGGGGATTAAGACTGTGAGCCCCACGTGGGACAACCTGATTACCTGTCTAAACCAATTATCTTGTAACAACCCCAGCGTTTAGCACATAATAAGAGGTTAACAAATACCATCATCATCATTATTATTTGAGAAATTGTAAACTCTGCCATTAATATAAAATCTGTTTTTCTACATCTCTCTTGTCCTCAACTCCATCCTGCAAGATGAGAGTTTGTTTAAAAGCCCATGACAGTGCTGCATGGAAAATAACAGTTTTTTTCCTTACCTGGGATTTCATTAAAAAAAGACCTATAAAACTGTAATGCTGTCTGTTTCCTGGCTTCCTGTTTCCTGCTATAATTCTGGCTCTGCCAATTACTTGTTGTGTAACCTTGGGCAAGTCACTTAACTTCTTTGTGCCACAGTTTTCTCATTGGAGAAAATGGAGTTCCAATATCTGTTCTCCCTTCTACTTAGACTATGAACCCCATGTGGATCAGGGACTGTGTCCAAAGCTGATAAACAAGTAACTACCCCAGTGCTTAGAACCGTGCTTAACGTATAATATGTGCTTAACAAATACCATTGAAAAAATGGTGGTTGATGTCCACCTAATTATTCATTCATTCATTCAATAGTATTTATTGAGCACTATACTATGTACAGAGCACTTGGAATGTACAGTTCCATACAATGTATGTAATTCTGTATAGAATGTAATTATTTTTAATGTTTCACATTAACCCACTGTAATTATAAGTGGATAGCTCAGAAAAGGATGTCTTGCTAATTCAGAGTTCTGCAATCCAAGAACTGTATCCACTCCCCACATTCTCTGGCTACACTGATATGAATTCAAAACTCACTCCATTCTTTCTAGATGGAAGTTTTAGCATAACGATTGCTTCAGAGACAAAGTCCCCCCACCCAACAGATGATAATTTGATTTTGTAAGGAAGTGATTTCTTTCTTTCTTAAAACTTCATGGGTGTAGCCAATTAATATATAGTTTATATTGAACTCTTACTCCATTCAGGGCATTCTATTAAGTATTTGGGAGAGTACGGTAAAATTAATAGGCATGATCCCTAGCCTCAAGTAGCTTACAATCAAGACTGGTGACATTAAAATAAAGGTGGGGAAAGTAACAAAATATAAAGATCTGAAAAAAAGTGTGAACACCCAAGTGATTAGTTGTCAGGGAAGTGTTGAATCAATCAATCATATTTATCAAATGATTACTGTGTGCAGAGCACTGTACTAAGTGCTTAGGAGAATACAATATAACAAAGTTGGAAGAAATGTTCTGGTAGAAGGAGAAAAATAAGCCGGCAAGCTAAGAGCTTAATCAAGGAAGTCCTCCAGGGAATACGGGATTTCAGAATGACATTGAAAAGGGGGAAAGCACTGCTCTGCCAGAGGTGAAGGGGGAGGAATTTCCATGCGAAGGGAGCACGTGAGCCAGAGGTGACTCCATTAGTCAGAAAATTTGGGGCAACAGGACTCAAACTTTTGTACAAAATGAATTTGTATTATGTAAAGTGTTGGGATTTTTCTATTAGACACAGAGGGCAATACTGGAGTGATTGGCACTGATGTTCAAGGTATGAAATTGCAATTGATAAAGCTATCAAAATAGTCCTTATGGGTCAAGTGGAATATGCTTTAATTCCTGCTTTAGGAAATTGAGTTCATGTAAGCATTTCTATAAACAAGTTTGAGGTCAGGGGGCAAAAAATTATTGTAAAACAGCATTTCTTAATAGAAATAGCATCTAAGAGATGTTGTTCTCCAGATTTAATCTACTATCCCAGAAGAGCTGCTTTATTTGTACATAGTTTACATAGGTTAGCCCATTCATTCAGCATCAAGCTACTGAAATTGCTTGGGACATTATGGTAAAAAAAAGAAAGCTCTGCCTCAATTCTCTGGCTAATTTCACCTATACTAGGGCTTGACATAGCTTTCCAGAAATACCAACTCTCTTATATTGTACTCTCCCAAGAACTAGTAGCATGGTATAGTGAATAGAGGAGCAGCATGGTGTACTGGAGAGAGCAAGGGCCTGGGAGTCAGAAGGTCATGGATTCTAATCCCGGCTTTGCCATTTGTCTGCTGTGTGATCTTGGGCAAGTCACTTCACTTCTCTGGGCTTCAGGTATCTCAATTATAAAATGGGGATTGAGACTGTGAGCCCCACGTGGGAAAAGGACTGTGTCTAACCCAATTTACTTGGGTCCACCCCAGTACTTAGTAAAAGGTCTGGCACAAAGTACATGCTTAACAAATACTACAATTATTATTCTTATTAGAGCATAGGCCTGGGAGTCAGATGTTCATGGGTTCTAATCCTGGCTTCCCCACTAGTCTGCTGTGTGACCTAGGACAAGTCACTTCACTTCTCTATGCCTCAGTTATCTCATCTGTCAAATGGGGACTGAAACTGTGAGCCCCCCATGGGACAGGGACTGTGTCCAACACGATATGCTTGTATCTACTCCAGCACTTAGTACAGTGGCTGGCACATATAAAACACTTAACAAATACCATTATTATTATTACAGTACTCTGCACACTGTAAGCTCTCAGTAATGATTGATTGATTCATTTAAGTACACAAAATCCCAAAGTCAAAGAAATATATATTTAGGTAACCACCTACAGTCTGAAAATGGTTTCCCGGAACCATTTAGATCCCTTTTACACGTTGCTTTTCTCCTTATCCATCCCTACACTGATCCTTGGAGACTTCAATAAATATGTGGATGCTCCCAATGACACCTCCCATGGCCACATCCTCTCAGTCCTCAACTCTACTGATTTCTAGCTCCAACACACCTTTTTCACTCACCAACTCAGACATACACTCAATCTCATCATCTCTAGTCACTGTACAACCATTACACTCACCAACTCTGAATTTCCTCTCTCTGACCACTATCTCTTCACCTGCCCTCTGTCCCAAACTCCCAATTCCCCCAAATCTGTCCTATTCCCCCACATAGACGTCTCTGATCTTTTTACCCACTTCAATTTTCTAGAGTCATCAAGCCCCATTTGCTCTCAATAAATACATCAATTGTATTTTTTGAGTGCTTACTGTGCCCAGAGCACTGCACTAAGCATTTGGAGAGTATATACCATTATTCATTCAATCGTAATTATTGAGCACTCTACTACCACAGAGTGGATAGTCAGGTTCCCTGCCCTCAAGGAGCTCACAGTCTCCATGCCAAATTACCTTCCCTAAACTGTGCAAATTGAAGCTTTCATCACCACCCTTTCTACTTAACACAATTCCATTATTCCCTGACTCTCCTCTGGTCTCTTATCACTCACTAACCCACATCCCTGGATCACCCTGAAAGCACCCTTCTCCCACTTCCATACATGAGCTGTGGAGCACTGCTGCAGAAATCCAGATATCATTCTGACCTTGCCCATCTCAAATTTATCCTCACAACTTTAACTCTGCCCTCTGCTCTGCCCAGCAACGTTATTTCTCCAACCATGCCCGTGACCAACTGTTTTATATGTTTAACACTTTCTTCAAATTCCCTGTCCCCACTGTCCTTAACTTTGGTGTGGCTTAGTGGAAAGAGCACGGGGTTGGGAGTCAGAGGTTGTGAGTCCTAATCCCAGCTCCACCATTTAGCAGCTGTGTGACTTTGGGCAAGTCACTTAACTTCTTTACACCTCAGCTACCTCATCTGTAAAATGGGGATTAAGACAGAGTCCCACATGGAACAAACTGATAACCCTGTATCTATTCCAGTGCTTAGAACAGTGCTTGGCACATAGTAAGCACTTAACAAATACCATCATCATTATTATTATTAATAATAATAACCTGGTACATACTTTAAGAAAACTGAAACCAGCAAGCATGTTCTCCCTAAAATTCACCCTACTTGTCTCCAATCCCTCCTCCAACTCTCCCATCATTCCCAAGAGTTTCTCAAGAGATCTCCCACCTTCTCTCAAAATCTAACCCCTCCAACTGTGTTTCTAATCCCATTCCTTTGCACCTTATCAAAATATTTGCCCCTTCCCTTCTTCTCTCCTAACTGCCATCTTCAACTGTTCACTCTCCAATAGTTTCCTCCTCACTGCTTTCAAATATGCTCATGTATTCCACATCCAAAATATAAAACCTGAGAAGCAGCATGGCTCAGTGAAAAGAGCACGGGCTTGGGAGTCAGAGGTCATGGGTTCTAATCCCAACTCTGCCACTTGTCAGTTGTGTGACTTTGGGCAAGTCACTTAACTTCTCTGGGCCTCAATTACCTCATCTGTAAAATGGGGATGAAGACTGTGAGCCCCATGTGGGACAACCTGATTACCTTGTATCTCCCCAGTGCTTAGAACAGTGCTTTGCACATCTTAAGCACTTAACAAATACCAAAAAAAAAACCCAACCTCCCATGATCCCACAACTCCCTACAGTTATTACCCCTTCTCTATCCTAACATTCCTTTCCAAACTCCTTGAACAAGTTCTGTAAACCTGCTGCCTCCATTTCCTCTCCTTCAATTATCTCCACCCCCTTCCAACCTGACTCCCACCCTTTCATTACCTTGAAACTGCCTCCTTAAGGTCACCAATGACCTCCTTCTTGCCAAATCTTGCCTAAGAAGCAGCATGGCCAAGTGGATAGAGCATGGGCCTGGGAGTCAGAAGAACCTGAGTTAATAGTAATCATTAGTATTGTTTTTATTGTATTATTTCATTCATCATTCATTCAATAGTATTTATTGAGTGCTTACTATGTGCAGAGCACTGTACTAAGCACTTGGAATGAACAAGTCGGCAACAGATAGAGACAGTCCCTGCCATTTGACGGGCTTACAGTCTAATAGGGGGAGACAGACAGACAAGAACAATAGCAATAGAGTTGAGGGGAAGAACATCTCGTAAAAACAATGGCAACTAAATAGAATCAAGGTGATGTACATTTCATTAACAAAATAAATAGGGTAATAAAAATATATACAGTTGAGCAGACGAGTACATTGCTGAGGGGATGGGAAGGGAGAGGAGCAGAGGGAAATGGGAGGAAAAGAGGGTTAAGCTCCGGAGAGGTGAAGGGGGGGTGGTAGAGGGAGTAGAGGGAGAAGGGGAGCTCAGTCTGGGAAGGCCTCTTGGAGGAGGTGAGTTTTAAGTAGGGTTTTGAAGAGGGGAAGAGAATTAGTTTGGCGGAGGTGAGGAGGGAGGGCTTTCCAGGACCGCGGGAGGACGTGGTCCAGGGGTTGACGGCGGGATAGGCGAGACCGAGGGATGGTGAGGAGGTGGGCAGCAGAGGAACAGAGTGTGCGGGGTGGGCAGTAGAAAGAGAGAAGGGAGGAGAGGTAGGAAGGGGCAAGGTGACGTAGAGCCTTGAAACCTAGAGTGAGGAGTTTTTGTTTGGAGCAGAGGTTGATAGGCAACCACTGGAGGTGTTTAAGAAGGGCAGTGACATGCCCAGATCGTTTATGCAGGAAGATGAGCCGGGCAGCAGAGTGAAGAATAGACTGGAACAGGGCAAGAGAGGAGGAAGGGAGATCAGAGAGAAGGCTGACACAGTAGTCTAGCCAGGATATAACGAAAGCCCGTAGCACTAAGGTAGCCGTTTGGGTGGAGAGGAAAGGGCGGATCTTGGCGATATTGTAAAGGTGAAACCAGCAGGTCTTGGTAACAGATAGGATGTGTGGGGTGAACGAGAGAGACGAATCAAGGATGACATCGAGATTGCAGGCCTGAGAGACGGGAAGGATGGTCGTGCCATCCACGGTGATAGGGAAGTCTGGGAGAGGACTGGGTTTGGGAGGGAAGATGAGGAGCTCAGTCTTGCTCATGTTGAGTTTTAGGTGGCGGGCCGACATCCAGGCGGAGACATCCTGGAGGCAGGAGGAGATGTGAGCCTGAAGGGAGGGGGAGAGGACAGGGGCGGAGATGTAGATCTGCGTGTCATCTGCGTAGAGATGGTAGTCAAAGCCGTGAGAGCGAATGAGTTCACCAAGGGAGTGAGTGTAAATGGAGAACAGAAGAGGGCCAAGAACTGACCCTTGAGGAACTCCAACAGTTAAAGGATGGGAGGGGGAGGAGGCGCCAGCGAAGGAGACTGAGAATGACAGGCCAGAGAGGTAAGAGGAGAACCAGGAGAGGACGGAGTCCGTGAAGCCAAGGTGAGATAAGGTATGGAGGAGGAGGGGATGGTCGACAGTGTCAAAGGCAGCAGAGAGGTCAAGAAGGATTAGAATGGAGTAGGAGCCATTGGATTTGTCAAGAAGAAGGTCATGGGAGACCTTAGAGAGAGCAGTCTCTATTTCTCTCTTCTAGACTGTGAGCTTGATGTGGGCAGGGATTGTCTCTTTTTATTGCTGTATTATACTTTCCCAAGCACTTAGTACAGCGCTCTGCACAGACTAAGCACTCAATAAATATGATTGAATGAATGAATGAATTGTTGTATTTGTTAAGCACTTACTATTTGCTAGGCACTGTACTAAGCACTGGGGTGGGTACAAGCAAATTGGGTTGAACAGAGTCCTTGTCCCACATGGGGCTCACAGTCTTAATCCCGATTTTACCAATGAGGTAACTGAGGCACAGAGTTGTGAAGTAACTCACCCAAAGTCACACGGCAGAAAAGTGGAGGAGTTGGGATTAGAACCCAGGTCCTTCTGACTCCCGGTCCTGTGCTCCATCCACTAGGTCACACTGCTTTTCTGTTTTCTCATCCCAGCTCCACCACTTGTCTGCTGTGTGACTTTGAACAAGTCACTTCACATCTCTAGGCCTCAGTTACCTCATCTGTAAAATGGGTATTAAGATTGAGTCCTATTTAGGAGAGGGATTATGTATCTACCCCAGCACTTAGTATAATGCCATGCATATAGTAAGTGCTTAACAAATACAATAATAATAATAACCTAATCCTCCTCTACCTCTCAGCTGCCTTTGACACTGTGAACTACCACCTTGAAACACTGAAACGTTGTCTAACCTTGGCTTCAGCATCACTGTCCTGTCCTGGTTCTCTTGCTGTTCATTTTCATTTTCCTTTACAGGCTCCTCCTCTGCCTCCCACTTCTAAATTTGGTGGTGCCTCAAAGCTCAGTTCTGGGCCCCCATCTATTCTCCATGTGCACCCACTCTATTGGAGAACCCATTTTGCTCACATAGCTTCAACTCCCATCTCTGAATGGATTATTTCCAAATCTACCTCTCCAGCACTGACCACTCCTCCTCTGTGGTTTTATGTTTCCTCTGTCTTCAGAACATCTCTACTTAGATGTCCCACTGACACCCCAAATTTAAGATGGCTAAAATAGAACTCCTCATCTTCTCATACAAGCCCAGTCCTACCCTTGACTTTCCCATCACTGTAGATGGTACCACCACAGACATCACCACCATCCTCGTTGTCCCACAAGCCCAAATTCTTGACATTATCAACTCATATCTTTCATTAAACCCATGTATCAACATCACTACATCTCTTCAGTTCTACTTTAATAGCACTGATAAAATCCTCCACCCTTTCTCTCCATCCAAACTGCTTACTATGCTGATCCAAGCACTTATGACTACTACATCAGCCTCCTCTCTGACCTCCCTGCCTGTCTCTCCCCTTTCCAGTCCAAACTTCACTCTGTTGCCCCGGATAATATTTTCTAAAAAAGTCTTTCAATTTCTCCTGCCTCCTCCAGAACCTCAAGTGTTTGCCCATTCACCTCTGCAACAAACAGAAACTCCCGACCATCGTCTTCTAAGCACTCAATCATCTTGCCCAGTCCTTTACATCGCTGATTCCTGCTACAACCCAGCCTGAACACCTCACTACTCTAATCCCAACCTACTCCTTCTACCTTGATCTCATCTATCTCTCCGCTGATCAATTGCCCATGTCCTCCCTCTGGCCTAGAACTAACTCCCTCCCACTTCATATACAACTCTCTCCTCTTCAAAGCCTCATTAAAATCACATCTCCTCCAAGCAGTCTTCCACACTTAAGTCATTTCCCCTACTTGCATTGTCTTCCACATTGCCTTGGTACTTGGATTTTTACACTTTACTAGGCATTATTAGGCTCTATTAAGATAAACCAATCAATCAATCAGCAGCAAGACGATCACTGAGGATTTTTAGTTCAAAGAATAAAAATGATCATTAGCATTTCTAGGATTCCTCTCTTAAGAGCTCAGAGAAGTCTCACATCCATAAACTTTATTTTAAGCCCTCCCCCCACTAGACTGTAAACTCTATAGGTCAGATTAACGTTACTGTATTCTCCCAAGTGCTCTATACAGTGTGCTCTACCCACAGTAAGACCTCATTAAATACCATTGATTTATTGATTAATTGATTGACTCT
Organism: Ornithorhynchus anatinus; assembly: GCF_004115215.2. Classification (NCBI taxonomy): domain Eukaryota; kingdom Metazoa; phylum Chordata; class Mammalia; order Monotremata; family Ornithorhynchidae; genus Ornithorhynchus; species Ornithorhynchus anatinus. The sequence continues at coordinate 87,528,521 of NC_041731.1, forward strand.
CCCATCATCCCCGCAAGGTAGGGAGAGGTACACAGTAGAATTCTATTTTACAGTGAACAAGTAAATCATTTAGGCTCAGCAAGATTTCCGATCCCAATTTGCAATTTTTAAGCATTTTATTCAAACTGAGAAAAGTTCATTTCTCCATTGATTTGTAATTAATATTCTGGAGTGTTGATAGCTGTGGATATGCCTATCACAGGAAAATGTTTGTCTTCCTTTGATATTGTTTGTATGGTAAATGCTGCTGTGCAGTCTATCCCACGGGAACCTTATGTCAGCTCAAGAAAGTTGTTAACATAAGGCTGAGCCAGGACTGTGCCCTTACTGTGACAGCTTTTTTAAAAATGTGAGCTGCAAAGGACAGGGACAAGTTGAGAAACTGGAGGTGGGCCTTGTGTGCACAAATTCTGACAATTTGTTAATTCCCCACATGCTGGAATGTAATGTGCTGATAGCATGACAAATGCAGGAATCTTTAAAAAAAAAACTTCAACCATAATCCCCTAGGAACTAGAAATGAATTTTTACTGCGGAAAAACAGTAGTCCCATTTCTACCAGTTGACTTCATTTTCTATGTTGTCAACACCCACTGTCTCCAATTTCTCTCCTCCAATTCTCCCCTTCCCCCCTCCAATCTGGCTTTCATGCCCTTCAGTACACAGAAATTGCCCTCTCAAAGGTCTCCAGTGATTTTCTTCTTGCCAAATCCCATGTTCTCTACTAAATACTCATATTCCTCAACCTCTCAGCTGTCTTTGACACTGTCAACTGTCAACATATTCAATCTTTTACCAAATCCTGTGGGTTCAACCTTCACAACATTGCTAATATCTCCCTTTCCTCTCCATTCAAACTCCCACCATGCAATCTAAACTATTATCCCCTTCTTCCTCGATTACTCATTAGCCTCCTTGCTGGGTTTCCTGCCTGCCATCTCTTCCCACCACAGTCCATATTTCACTCTGCTGCCCAGATTGTTTTCCCACAAAACCATTTAGTCTATGTTTCCCCAGTCTCAAGAACCTCCAGTGGTTGACCATCCATCTCCACATCTAACAGAAACACCTTACAGTTGGCTTTAAAGCACTCAAACACCTTGGCCCCTCTTTTCCTACCTCACTGATGTCCTACTACAACCCACTTCATTCCTCTAATTCCTACTCACTGTACCTCCATCTTATTCACCTATTATTTTAATGGTATTTGTTAAGCACTTACTATGTGTCAGGAACTGTAGTAAGCTCTGAGGAAGATGCAAGTTAAAGAGATTGGGCACAGTCCTTGTCCCATATGACACTCATAGTCAATCCCCATCATGTGGTTAACTGAGTAACAGAGGAGTTAAATGCCTGGCCCAAAGTCTAACAGCAGCCAAGTGATGTCAGAATTTGAACCCAGGTCTATGTTGTATCTACTAGGGCATGCTGCTTATATCTTTCTATCTAGCTATCTATTCATCTAATTATTCATTCATTCAATAGTATTATTGAGCACTTACTATGTGCAGAGCACTGTACTAAGCATTTGGAAGTACAATTTGGCAACAGATGGAGACAATTCCTGCCCAATGATGGGCTCAATTATCTGTCTAGCTAGCTATGCACCTATCTATCCCACTGCCCATCCATCGCCTATTTTCTGCCCCTAGCCTGGAACTCATTCACTCATTCAATAGTATTTACTGAGCACTTACTGTGTGCAGAGCACTGTACTAAGCACTTGGGAGAGTACAATGCAGCAATTAACTTATTCCCTGCACACAACAAACTTACAATCTAGAGGAATGCCCCTACCTTCCATATCTTTAAGGTGATCACTCTCCCACCTTCAAAGCCTTATTTTTGATTAATTTATTTCTTAATGGCACTTACTAAGTGCTTGCTGAATGCCAAGCAATTATGCTAATTACTCACCAGGTTGGAGAAAGTCCATGTCCCACATGGGGCTCCCATTCTTAATCCCCATCTTACAAATTAGGTAAATGAAGCACAGAGAAGTTAAGGGACTTGTTAGGGTCACTGAGCAGGCAAGTGGCAGAGTCAGGATTAAAACCCAGGTTCTCTGACTCTCAGGCTGGAGCTCTTTTCACTAAGTCATGCTGCTTCTCTCAAGAGGTTACTTTGACTAAGCCCTCATTTCCCCTGCTTCCTCTCCTTTCAGTGGTGACTTTGCATGGAGATCATTCAATTGTATTTATTGAATGCTTACAGTGGGCAAAACACTGTACTAAATGCTTGGGAGAATACAACAAACAGACACATTCCTGTCCAAGCTCACAGTTTAGAGGGGGAGATAGATATTAATCCCCCTCTCAGGATTTTACCTTAAAAGCTTTTAGTACCTTACCTGTCTCATCTATGGGAGGGAGAATCAAGCAAATGCATAACCACTCCATTCCTAGCTTGGGCAGTGGCTAGTGAGTGTAAGACAATATGCTACAAGTCAAAACTCACTGTGATGGGCAGCAGCGGTATGGGAGAGATTTGAGGGTGGAGACTCAAGTTTACTGCGCGCAAGGAGACAAAGGTAAATCACCTCCATATTTTTACCAAGAAATCTCTGTGGATCCACTACCAGAACAATTGCAGATGGAGGTGGGGCATTCTGGAAGAGATGTGTCCATGGTGTCACTACAGGTCAGAGAAGACTTGACAGCATAAGATGATAAATAGACATTAATAAAAATAGATAAATAAATAAATAACAGGTATATACTGATGTGGTATGGGGATGGGAGGGAGGATGAATTAAGGAGCAAGTAAGAGCAGCGCAGAAGGGAATGGGAGAAGAGGAGAGGGGGGTTTAGTTAGGGAAGGTTTCTTGGAAGAGATGTGCCTTCTATAAGGGTTTGAAGTGAGAGAGAGCAATTATTTGCCTGATATGAGGAGGGAGGGCATTCCTGGCCAGAGACAGGATGTGGGTGAGAGGTTGGCAGCTAAATAGATGAGATAGAGGTACAGTGAGAAGGTTAGCATTAAAGGAATGAAGTGTGCAGGCTGGGTTGTAGTAGGAGGGTAGTGAAGTGAGGTAGGAGGGGACAAGGTGATTAAGGGCTTTAAAGACAATGGTGAGGAGTTTTGGTTTGATGTGGAGGAGGATGGGCAACCCCTGGAGTTTCTTATGAGTGGGAAAACATAGTCTGAATGTTTTTGAAAGAAAATGATTGGGGTGGCTGAATGGAGTATGGATTGGAATGGGGGGAGATAATAATAATAATAATGGCATTTAAGTGCTTTCCACTGTTCTAAGTGCTGGGAAGGATACAAGGTGATTAGGTTGCCCCATGTGGGGCTTGCAGTCTTAATCCCCATTTTAGAAGATAAGGTAACAGGCACAGAGAAGTTAAGTGACTTGCCCAAAGTCACACAGCCAACAAGCAGCTGAGATGGAATTTGAACTAGTACCTGTAGATTTGTATCCCTTAACTCACCTCAACCTGAGCTCAGAGCACCTATGTACATATCCATAATTTATTTGTTTATATCAATGTCTGCCTTCCTTCTAGACTGCAATCTCCTTGTGGGCAGGAAACGTGTCTACCAACTCTGTTATATTGTACTTTCCCAAGTGCTTTAGACAGTGTTCTGTACACAGAAAGCACTCAATAAATACCCCTGATTGATATCACTGCATAGTGAAATATCTATTCACTTTTTTTGTTGTTGTGCACCTTCTTTGAACTAAAATGCAAATTTTCCTTAATGGAAATTTATAAGATTATTATCCTTGGGTTTTAGAACTAGGAATGTTTAAAAAGCAGTTATTGAGGTTGCATTAGAATATTTGGCACAATTTAGCCAACAACCCCATGGGTGAGGACCTTATTCTGAAAGTTTCTATACTTGTTGATTCTTTTGCAGATATTAAGAAATCTTGTTCATCGGGCATTTATTCTGTGCAGAACACTGCACTAACTGCTTGGTACTGTACAATATAATTAGTAGACAGAAGTAGATTTCTGTCCTAAGTGAGTTTTTGAGTTAATGACTGCGTGTGTCTATATCACTGTCAAGAGTGAGCTACTACTGGGGCCATTGTAATACTTAATAAGTATTTAAGAGACCTTCAGTAGAAGAAAAGATACACTCTTTTCCCTCAAAGGGCTTCTGATTTTACTATTAAGTGTGCTCTCTATTTAGGCTCGCCCAAGATGCAAAAAGTCAATCTTCATGCTAAAATAACAGATTTTATTCTCCTGGTTTTGTAAAAGAGGGTATGGCAAACTAGTATAACTAAACCCTCCTTTTCCTCTTCTTCCACTCCCTTTTTCATAGCCTTGATTTGCTTCCTTATATTCTCCCACCACCTACCCAGCCCCACAGTACTTATATACATTTCTGTAATTTATTTATATATATTGTCTGTCTCCCCCTTTAGACTGAAAGCTCACTGTGGGCAGGGAATGCATCTGTTTATCGTACTCTCCCAAGTGCATAGTACAGTGTTCTGCACACAGTAAGTGCTCAGTAAATATGTTTGAATGAATGGTTTTGTTGAATGACCAGATAAAATTGTGTACTTTGGAAAGGTACAATGCATCTTTAAGGCACAGCAAAAATAATTGGGAAATATTTATGTTTTGATGTAGACAATATTACAAAAACTAAAGCAATTAAGCATACATTTAATTTTCCCTGCCTTTGGAGATTACAAACACCTCAGGGCAGCTCATTTTTGCCGGGAATTTCTGTCAAAAAGCAATGAAATGCAAATGGAAGTCAATTGAACACAACAATTTGTTTACCAAGAAGTCAACAGCTGGAAAAAAAAGGAGCATTTCAATAATTAGCCACTCACATTAGATAAGAAACATAATGGCATGTGCTCCCATATTGTAATAAGGAGCTGACACCATGTGATTATAAAGAATTAGCAATTAACTTTCTTCAAGTTAAAAAATTGGCCCTCAGGTGGGAGTAGAAAATTGTAATGTAAAGAAGCTTGAGGTAGGATTTCTTTCACCATTTTCCCCATTCCCAGACAATTTCTTTCTTCATGGCTCAGTGGAAAGAGCCTGGGCTTGGGAGTCAGAGGTCATGGGTTCAAATCCCAGGTCTGCCGCTTGCCAGCTGTGTGACTGTGGGCAAGTCACTTAACTTCTCTGTGCCTCAGTTCCCTCATCTGTAAAATGGGGATTAACTGTGAACCTCATGTGGGACAACCTGATTACCCTGTATCTTCCCCAGCGCTTAGAACAGTGCTCTGCACATAGGAAGTGCTTAACAAATACCAACATTATTATTATTATTACTGTCATGCTGTCAAATCATCTTCGACCAATAGCTACGCCACAGACACATCTATCCCAGAATGCCCCATCTCCATCTGCAATGGTTCTGGTAGTGTGTTCACCGAGCTTTCTTGGTAAATATTCAGAAGTGTTTTACCACTGCCTTCTTCGGTGCACAGTCAACTTGAGTCTCCACCCTCAACTCTCTCCTGTGCCACTGCTGCCCAACACGGGTGAGTTTTGACTTGTAACTGATTGCCTTCCACTTGCTAGCCACTACCCAAGCTAGGAATGGAATGGGAAGGCCTCTGCTTGACTCTCCCTCCCATAGACGAGACTAGTAGATTACTGGAAACTCTCCAGGTGTGACCCTGAGAGGGGAATTCCTTTCTTACCTAAACCAAATGTCAGGTAATATTTCTGACAAACCTTTTATTACCTTTTATTCCCATGAGTAAAGAAAAAGGATGTTGTTGAAGAAGTTTAAATGTAGAAGTTGAATGACTTTCTGTGTCTCATGTGGGTTATAATACTGTAATAACAGATGGGAATTTGAACTTATAACTTATAAACAGTTGTGGTACGACAGATGCGGGACACCCCAATAATCTACTACCTCATCAGTGGTATGTATTGAGTGGTTATTAAATGCAGAACACTGTACTAAGTTCTTGGGAGAGTACAATACAACAGAGTTAATAATAATAATAATGTTGGTATTTATTAAGCGCTTACTATGTGCAGAGCACTGTTCTAAGTGCTGGGGTAGATACAGGGTAATCAGGTTATCCCACATGAGGCTCACAATCTTCATCTCCATTTTACAGATGAGGTAACTGAGGCACAGAGAAGCTAAGTGATGTCCACAGTCACACAGCTGACAAGTGGCAGAGCCTGGATTTGAACCCATGGCCTCTGACTCCCAAGCCCGGGCTCCTTCCACTGAGTCATGCTGCTTCATACATTCCCAGCCCATTTGGAGCTTAAAGTCTCAAAGGGGAGAGAGATATTAAAATAAATTACATATATGTATGTAAGTGCTCAGGGGTTGAGGGTGGCATGAATATGAAAGTGTGATGAATTCAAGTGTCTAAAGGGTATAGGTTGGGAAGCAGTGTGGCTCAGTGGAAAAAGCATGGGCTTGGGAGTCAGAGGTCATGGGTTCTAATCCCACCTCCGCCACTTAGCTGTGTGACTTTGGGCGTCACTTAACTTCTCTGTACCTTGGTTACCTCATCTGTAAAATGGGGATTAAGACAGTGAGCTCCATGTGGGACAACCTGATTACCTTGTCTCTACCCAGTGCTTAGAACAGTACTTGGCACATAGTAAGCACTTAAATACCAAAATTATTACTATTATAGGTCCAAGTCCAATTCATTAATGTCAAGTACTAATCAACTCATACACTTGGTCAGCAGATATCTTTTAGAAACTAAGAGAAGCAGTGTGACTTAGTAATAATAATAATAATGTTGGTATTTGTTAAGCGCTTACTATGTGCCGAGCACTGTTCTAAGCGCTGGGGTAGACATAAGGGAATCAGGTTGTCCCACGTGGGGCTCACAGTCTTAATCCCCATTTTACAGATGAGGGAACTGAGGCACAGAGAAGTTAAGTGACTTGCCCACAGTCACACGGCCGACAAGTGGCAGAGCTGGGATTCGAACTCATGAGCCCTGACTCCAAAGCCCGTGCTCTTTCCACTGAGCCACGCTGCTTCACTGCTTCACGCTGCACTATGCACTTAGTGGAAAGTGCATAGGCCTGGAAGTCAGAGGATCTCATTTCTAGTCCTGGCTCTGCCAATTCCTTGCTGTATGACCCTGGGAAAGTCACCAAACTTCTCTGTGTCTCAGTTCCCTCAACTTTAAAATGGGGATTATATCCTATTACCTCCTACTTAGACTCTGAGCATCATGTGGGACAGGACTGTCCATCTTAATAAAATTAAATTTAAAAACTGAGAACAATGCTTGATTAAATAAAAAAAATTAATGGGATAAGCACTTACTATGTATCAGGCACTGTACTAAGCACTGGGGTGTTTACAAGCAAATTGGGTTGGACAAAGTCCCTGTCCTGCTTAGGGCTTTTGCACTTCACAATCCCCACTTCACAGATGGGTAACTAAAGCACAGAGAAGTGAAGTGTTCTGCCCAAGGTCACACAGTAGACAGGTGGTGGAGCCAGGTGTTAAAAAGTACCACAGCAAAAAAAAGACAAAAAGTCAAATAAAAAAAATTTTTTTCAGGGTAAAATTTCCTAGGCAGTCAAAAAGGAAAGAGGTAGACTCCTGTTCTGACAGACCAAAAGGATCCCAGTGGTGATTTCTTCTCAGTTATAGCCTCACATTATTCTACTTTTTGGAGAGAAAAGTCCTTCCTTTCTCTTTTCCCTTTCCTTTCTCTCCAACTCTGTTCCTCTCTTTACCTCTTCCCTCTTTGTCCCCCTCGCCTCTTCTCTCTTTCTCACTCTATATCACTTCATTCTCATCTCTTCCCTACCTCCTGTCTCCCTTCTTTGTTTTCTGATCTCCATTTCCTCTTTCCTAGGAATTTCTAGGACTCCTGGGAATCAAGTAATATGAGATCATTAGACTTGCCTGTCTCAAAGGTGTTTTTACTTCCAACCAGTAACCACCCTGATAATGGAAATAGGGCACTTTGGAAATACTTATTTTTAATGATAACCCAAATATATCCTACTTTGAGTTCAGTTGTTAGTGACTAGTTGGTCAAAGTTTTGGAGACAGCTAGAAAAATCAATAGACCAATCAATAATATTCATTGAACACTTAGTTCAGAGCACTGACCTAAGCATTTGGAAGTGTACAATAAAAGAGAGTTGGTAGACATGTTTCCTACCCACAGTGAGTACAGTCTAGAGATTACTGCAAATACCAAATGAACAATATGTTAAAAAGTAAATGTGGAAGGATCTTTTCAATAATAATAATAATAATAATGTGTCATTTGTTAGGAGTATACTATGTGCAAGCAGTGTTTTAAAGAATGGGTTAAATACAACATAATTAGGTTGGATACATTCCCTGTCCTATATCAATAGATCAGTCAATCAATCCTATTCATTGAGTACTCACTGTGTACAAAATCTTGTACTAGGCATTTGGGAGAGTACAGTATAACAGATTTGATAGACATGGTCCCAGCCCACAAACAGCCTACAGTTCAGAGGGGTAGACAGCCATTAAAATGAATTACAGATATGTACCTAAGTGCTGTGGAGCTAAGGGTGGGATGAGTAAAAACTTCGCAAAAGCAATGTCAAAGGTAGTAGAGGAAAACTCAGGGAAGGCCTAAGATATATGCTTAGAGGATATATGCTTTCAATTAGGCTCTGAGGGTGGGGAGAATGTTCATCAGGGAGTTCCAGACCAGAGGCAGAACATGCCCAATGGGCTCGGTGGCAACATAGATCAGTTTGTGGGATAGTGAGCAGTTTGACACTAGAGAAGAGACATGAGCATCCTGGATTGCTATAGGAAATTAACAAGCAAAGAGAGATGCAGAGTCTAAGGGGAAGGGAGAACAGGTATTAAATCCCCATTCTACAAATGAAGAAACTGAAGCACAGGAAAGTAAGGTGTCTTTTGTAAGTTCACACAACCGGCAAGTGGCAAAGACCAAATCACCATCCACAGTGCCATCTTCAAAACTGAAAGAAGCTATAGTCAGTGTAGAATGATATAGGGAGAAAGGAGCTGAACAAATAATCACATCTCATATCCCCAGGGAAACTAAAGTTGAAGATGCTTTTATTGTCAAAGCAATTATTTCCGCAAGTCTCTCAATGCAGAATACCAAAGGCTGTGCTCAATAAATTCATTCATTCAATCATATTTATTGAGCACTTACTGTGTGCAGAGCACTGTACATTTAGCAACAGATAGAGACAATCCCTGCCCAACAACGGGCTCACAGTCTAAAAGGGGGAGACAGACAACAAAAAAAACAAGGGATTGATTGCCTCTGCATAATACATGAAACCTTCATGGAGTACCTATAACCCTATTCTCAAGGAGTTCTAAATATGGGTTTGGGAGAGAACACAGTGGGTAGGAGAAAAAGAAAACTTTAAGAGAGAAAGTTAAAACTTTACATTGCTAAGAGTTTACATAGCTTCTGAGTTCTTCCAGTACCCTCCAAATCCAAAAATACTATAAGGCAGTGTTTCAAAAATAGGCATTCTTCTCCCTCCCCCAGAAGGGAATCTCTCTCCCTCTCCTCTTAATCCAACAGATGATTATATAATGAGATTTTTATCAAAACTACTTTATCCCATTGCTACTTCTGCCAGGCAAATGGTACCTCACACTTCAGACTTCAATGCTGACAATGAAATGTAATAACAGATTGCCAGTAACCCTGACACAAAAGCTTGAGTAAATATAACTTGTCCCAAAACCTTGTTTCTGGGTACATTTCCAACAATGCAGCTGGCAAAAAAAAAAGGCTCTCGATTAAAGATGTGAGCCAACAAAACTGTAATAGTCCATCAGTGTAGGGACAGCTATAATCCTCATTGTTGGGAATTACACTTCAGATACATTGAGGTGGACCGTCACTGCTTAGAAAACAAAAGTCTGATCCAGCCCAACAAGAAATGAGTCAGATCTTGGAAGAAAAAAATCCAGATTATTTCAAAATACTTTTCAGCTAGTGCTTTCATCTGTAATTTAGTCAGCTCTCCTAAGCCAAACGCTCTCTCGTTTTATCAGCTATAGAAATTCAAGGTTAGTACAGGAAATTCTGTGGGTGGTTCTCATTTCTGAAACAAAGCCGAATTACTGCTTCATCCCTGAACAAGGCAGTTTTGTGATACTGGAGCTGCCATCTGTTGTAAGAGACATAAATCATCATTTGCGGTCATTAACACAGAACTTTTCACCGAGAAGAAATTGGTCCTACTGCCTTGGCCTATTTCCAATATTGGTGATTAGAATGTGGCTCCTCAGCTTTCCCTTAATAAGAGTGCCGAGTTGCTATAAATGACTGAAAAAGTTTTACATTTTACCCTGACTTGGCTGGATAGTAAGGAAAATAGGGTGATTTACATTTGGGCAGCATACTGGATTCTTTAAGAAAATTGAAGGATAAAGCAACTGTGAAATATCATTTATAGATTTATAGTGTCTCCTGGCCTAATTCTTTCATTATTATGGCCCCTGCAGTATCATTATATGTGATGGCATCATTTCCCAAAGTCCCGCTTTCTGGGAAAAGAGAGTCTAACCCTGGTATTCTAGCCTATTATTAAAGATCTTTAGGGGATAGCTGGGAGCTTCTTCCATCTGTCTAACCTAAATTCCTCCTTCTGTAATTTAGGTCCAGTTCTTGCTTTATCCTCAGCAAATATACATAACTGCCCACTGTAATCCCATCATAATCAATCTTACTGTCAACAGCCTTCTTTTCCGTGAGCTAACCAATCCGAATTTCTTTTATTTTTCCACATGGGTCCCCTTTTCCAATCATTTCATCATTTTTCACCTCTGAATCCTGTGTAAATCCTCCCCATCAATCTTAAATGGAACTTTCCAAGCAGAACAAAGATTATTCTGTAGAGATCATACACATCCCCGTTCCATGTAATTTTGCTCTACAAAGTGTTGGTGGAAAACAAATATGGCTAAGAATTGTGTAGTCTGTATTTCTTACCTCTGTCCAGCCCCTCTTGAGAACATATGCAGCCCATCAGCTGCCTAGCATGCTCTTTACTGAACAAGCCACACAATAGTTTTACTTAAATTCATTCACTCAGAGCTGGTTTGAAATTGGGAAAATTTGCCCTCTCCCTTTCCATATGATATCATTGTGGGCAAGGATTGGGTCTGCCAGGTCTACTGCATCATTCTCTCCCAAGCTCTTAGTACAGTGCTCTGCACACAGTAAGCAAACAATCCCAAGCAGTAAACAAATCCCTCTGATTGATAGATGCACACTGCATAATGTAATGCTGTCATGAGGAAGTCAACTCTAGCTCCTGAATTTAGGATATTTCTGGGTGACACTTCTCCCAACCCTCCTTCAGAGACATTTCCTTCTCCACTCAGGTCCTTGTTTGCATAGCCTTTGCTCCCAACTTGAGCAGTGAGATGCTGGATTTCCAGGTTTTTGTGCCCTGCCACTATGTCCACATGGAAGCCACGCTCCTGACCGTGTATTCTGAAGCAGATGACTTACCATCTCTAAGGTCAGATCTGTGCTCACTTAATCTCTACTCCTTCCCATCAATCTGTAATTAATTATGGCATTTTAATTAAGCACTAACTCTATGCTAAACTCTAGGCTAGTATACAGTTCTCAGTTTAAATACAGTTCTTATCCCACAGGGGTTCATAATATATGTTATCCCCCTTTTATGGAGGAGGAATCTGAGGCCCATAGAGGCCAAGAGACTTGTCCAAGATCACACAGCAGGCCAGTGGATTGGATTAGAACCCGGGTCTCCTGCCTTTTTGTTCAGGCTCATTTCCTTTGGAAAGAATTACAATTAGGAAGACAGCCACTGGATTATAATTCATTGCCATAGTTTAACTGCCCAAGTGCAAAGATAAGGGAAAAATTAGGAATTTCAACTCTCACGGTAGTAACCTGGTTCACGTTCCTCCCCTACTCCAATCATCTGCACCATAAGTCTTGTGTTGTCTGTTTTTTATTTAAAACATTACAAGTCAACACATTCCCTATAGAAGTAGAATTACTTTGTTGCCCATTCATGGTTTTTATCTTCCAAAATCTGAGCATAAAGCTATGCATGTCAGGGCCCTGGTGGTGGGGTTTGGGTGGCCCTTAAGTCTTTAGGGGGTACTGACACAAGGACATTGGTGATGAGGTAGGGAAAACAATGGTATGGAGGATGAGAGATTGATTAGTCAGAGGAGATTCCCTGGAAGATAAGTAAGGATTTTAAGATGGGTAGAGTAGTGGTCTGTAATATAGGAAAAGGAGAGAATTTCAGGCTGGAGTGGAGAATATGAGCAAGAGATTGGAAGAAAAAGAGTTGAGAGCAAGCAACAGTAGGTAGGTTGTCTTGAATGTATCAAAGTGTGCAGGCTGGGTTATAGTGGGAGAGGAGCAGTAACAGTAGAGGGAATAGAGCTGATTAAGTGCCTAAGGATGATAGTGAGGAATTTCTTCTTGTTGAGAAGATGGATGTACAACCATTGGAAGTTTCCATGGAGTGGAGACAAATGCACAGAACAATGTATTTTGATTAAGCGCTTACACTGGGCAGCAGAGTGAAGTATGCACAGGAGGTGGGATAGACAGGAGGTGGGGAGGTCAGTGAGGAGGAGGATGCAATAGTTAGAATATGACAAGTCCTTGGACTAGCTTGGTGGCAGTTTGGATGGAGAGTAAGGGGAGGATTCTGGAAATGTTGAGAATACAGAACCTTGAGAATTTGGTGATGCCCTCACTAGACTTTAAATTCCTGGAGGGCAAGGATTCTGTGCCTCTTATTTACTGTATTTCCAAGTGCTTAGTAGAGTGGTCTGCACACAGTAAATTCTCAATACCATTGATTGAATGATTTATCTAATTATAACCAAGTTAACACACCTCAGACAAAAGTGAGATCCACTTATTTAAAAAAAAATTCTTCAACATTTACATTTATAAGGCATTTCCAACTTCATTTCTTTATAATCTGTCTTAACCAATCTTGAAAAGATAGTTTTTCTTAAAGCCACATCAACCAAGCATTTCTACCCAGCCTTCTCTCCAGGGTCTCCCAAAGTAATTGAGGAATATAGATGTGGAGATCTGTGGCTCAGAATACCATTTCAGGAGGTAATGTCAAAAGATGTCTTGTCACAGCTCCAATCAAATCTCATCAGCATGGTGTAGTGGAGATAGAGTCTGAGCCTGGGAGTCAGAAGGTCATGGGTTCTAGTTCTGGCTCTAGCACTTCTCTGCTGTGTGACCTTGGGCAAGTTGCTTCACTTCTCTGTGCCTCAGTTACCTCATCTGTAAAATGAGGATTGAGATTGAGTCCTATGTGGGACAGGGACTGTGTCCAACCTGATTAATTTGTATCTACCCCAGCACTTTTACTGTACCTGACACATAATAAGCACTTAAATACCATCATTATTATATCTAGACACCTGTGATATATCTTTTTGCAATGTTCTGTGTCAAACTATTGTATTCTAGAAAAGGGCATTCCTGCCATACAAACCAGGGCCTTGGGAGCTACATTTCGCTGCTGCTAACTTGCATGTCTATTTTCATGCTGCTAACTTGCATGTCTCTTCTGATGGGTATTTAGGCATGGAGGGGAGAGGAACCTATTTTTCCACCACCCTGGCCAGAGAAGTTAAGTTGCGGGTAGCACTTTGACCTTGAGATGGCCGGTGCACAGATTCACCTTGGCACAGTGGGCCAGGGGTCGCCAGCGAGACAAGCAAGATGAAGACACATTGTGGAGGTTAGTACCAGAGAAGCAGAGTGTGCAGGCTGGGCTGAAGAAGGAGAGAAGGGAGGTGAGGTAGAAGGGGGCAAGGAGACGGAAAGCTTTAAAGCCAGTAGTGAGAGTTTTTGCTTGTTCAGGATGTTGATAGGCAACCACTGGAGATTTTTGAGGAGGGGGATGACATGCCCTGAATGTTTCTGTTGAAAGATATCTGGGCAGTGGAGTGAAGTGCAGACTGTAGTGGGGAGGGGAAGGAGGTTGGGAAGTCAGAAAGCAGGCTGATGCAGTAATCTAGTCGGAACAGGATGAATGATTGTACGAACGTGGTAGGGGTTTGGATGGAGAGGAAAGGGCGGATCTTGGCGACATTGTGAAGGTTGAAAGTGAAGGCTTCCAAGAGGCCCCACCCCACTTTCCTCTTCTCTTTCCACTCCCTTCTGCGTCACCCTGACTTGGTCCCTTTGCTCTTGCCCCCCACAGCCCCACAGCACTTAAACATATCTCCAATTTTATCATTTGTATTGATGTCTGTCTCCGCCTCTCCGGACTGTAAGTGCATTGTAAGTAGGGAATATCATTGTTTGTAGTTGTGTTGTACCTTCCTGAGCACTTGGTGTAGTGCTGTGCAAACAGTGAGTTCTCAATAAATGTGAATGAATGAATGAATGATGAATGAATGAATGAGAGGGTTCATGTTTTTTTAACTCTCTTATACTCTTCCAAGCATTTAGTGTCACTTCACTTCTTGGTGCCTCAGTTACCTCATCTGTAAAATGGGGATTAAGACTGTGAGCCTCACCTGGGACAACCTGATTACCCTGTATCTACCCCAGCACTTAGAACAGTGCTCAGCACCTAGTAAGTGCTTAAGCAATACCAACATTATTATTATTTACCCCAGAGGTTAGAACAGTGGTTGACAAGTAGTAAGTGCTTAATGAATATAATAATCACTGTAACAGTGAAAATAACTGGGTGGAGGACTGGGACTGAGTAACTTCTATTGACTTTCGGGTGCAAAATAGTACAAGGTTTCTTACCTAGTCCCAGTGGACACTGCCTACTGGGAATAATAATAATGATAATATAATAATAATAATAATAATATGTGCCTAGCACTGTTCTAAGCTCTGGAGTAGACACAAGGTAATCAGGTTGACCAATGAGGGGCTCACAGTCCTAATCCCCATTTTATAGCTGAGGGAACTGAAGCACAGAAAAGTGAAGTGACTTGCCCAAAGTCACACAGCTGATTAGTGACAGAGCCAGGATTAGAACTCAAGACCTCTGACTCCCAAGTCTGTGGTCTTTCCACTAAGATATGCTGCTTCAACTAAGAAGCTTGTGATCAGTCAGATTTGCTATAAAATTTAGATTAAAAAGGTCAAGGAACTTTTGTATTCTAGACAGTCAAGCTCAAAGAGGACTTTTACTGACTTTTGAAAAATATTAGCAGATGTGGACAGAGTCAACCCAAAATAATTGTTCACAAATCCAGGACCAGGCCTGGAGGGTATCTATTCAGTATCAGCAGCAATAATTATTGAATGCCATCTGTGGGTAGAGCTCTGTAAGTATGGAATGACCAGAGGGTTACCACATGCTTCAGCAATAATAACAATCATGGTGCTCAAATACGTGTATGCAGCAACTAAAGCGATATGTGATATATGTTCTCTGTCTCAGGAATACCTTGATTAACTAATCACACCTAGCTCATCCCTGTAAGATAGCTCTGCCGGATCAGGGTCCCAGCAAAAAGCACTTCCTTCTTCAGAAGCAGCTTGAAGCAACATGGCTTAGCAGAAAGACCATGAGCTTGGGGGAGTCGGAGGATGTGGGTTCTAATCCCGGCTCTGCCACGTCTGCTGTGTGACCTTGGACAAGCTACTTAACCTCTCTATGGCTCAGTTACCTCATCTGTAAAATGGAGATTAAGACTGTGACCCCATGTGGGACAACCTAATTACCTTGAATCTACCCCAGCCCTTAGAACAGTGCTTGGAACATAGTAAGCACTTAACAAATACCATCATTTATTATTCTTAAAGAATCAGCAACCTCTGGTTTGCTTGCCTTATTATCCCACCTGTAATTACTGTCTCAATTAATCAATCATTGCTATTTACTGAGTGCTTGCTATTTTAAACACTTGGGAGAGTATAATATACCTGAGTTGGTAGACATGTTTCCAGCCCAGAAAGTGCTTACAGTTTAGAGGAGGAGGCAGACATTAAAATAAATTATGGATATGTGCATTAGTACCATGGGGCTCTAGTCTGAAAGCTCTATAGATTGAAAGCTCATTATGGGCAGGGAATTTGTCTGTTTGCTGTCATACTGTACTTTTCCAAGGGCTTAATACAGTGCTTTGCACACAGTATGTGCTCAATAAATAAGATTGAATGAGGGTGGGGTGAATAAAGTGTAAAAATCCAAGTGTAATGGTGATGTAGAAGAGACAGAGAGTAGGGAAAATGAGAGATTGGTGATTTTAATAAAATTTTGAAGGTGGAGAGAGTGGTGATCTGTTGGATATGAAGGGGGAAGGAGCTACAAGCCAGAGACAGGATGTGGGCGAGGGGACATAAGTGAAATAGGCAACCTCGAGGTATGATGCATAGGTTGGCATTAGAAGAGTGCAGTGAGTATGCTGGGTTGTAGTAATAAATCATAGAGATATGCTAGGAGGGAGCAAGCTGACTCAATGATTTAAAACTGAGGGTAAGAAAACCTTTTACCAGCTGTTGATCCAGAGAAGCTTCTCTAGGGCCCATTTATTACTGAGTAAGCTCTCAATAAATACAATTGAAAGAACCAATGAATGATTTTATTTACTAGGATGGCCTGTTGACCCTCTCAGTGTTTGAGTTCCTTACAGAGAAGAATGCATCTGTTTTGGGTACCACAAAATACCAATGTGCTATTGACAGTAGTATCACACGAAGAGAGAAGAACAGAATATCAGAAAAGGCAGAGAGATAGTATCAAGACCAGCAGAACAAGGCACAGGACAAGTCTGTTCACAAAGAGCAGCCATAGGCAATTTTTTCGATTGTGAAATGGAAGGAGAAGGTGACTTGGCTTCAACAGTGCTTTGCACATAGTAAGCGCTTAACAAATGCCTGTATAAATAATAAATAAAAGACAAAAGAGAACTAGCACAGCCTGATTTAACAATATTCCACCCCACATTGTTTCTGTGTGATGCAGAGGAGGATGGACAAGCAACGGAAGTTTTTGAGGAGTGGAGAAACATGAACTGAATGTTTTTGGTTTTTTGGGTTTTTTTTAAGAAAAATGATCAGGGCATCAAAGTGAAGCATGGACTGGATTGGGGAGAGACAGAAGGCAGAGAGGTCAGCAAGGAGGTTGATGCAGTAGTCAAGGCAGGATAGGATAAGTGTTTGGAACAGCATAGTAGTAGTTTGTATATTGTGAAGGTAGAAATGACAGGATTTGATGACAGATTTGAGTATATGCATTGAATGAGAGAGATGAGTCAAGGATAATGCCAAGGCTATGGGCTTGTGAGAGGGAAGATGATGGTGCTATTTACAGTGAATGGTGCTATATACAGTGATGGGAAAGTCAGGGGAAGACAGGGTTTGTGTGGGAAGATTTGTTCTGTTTTGAACATGTTATGTTTGAGATGCCAGCAGGACATCAAGGTAGAGATGTCCTGAAACCAGGAGGAAATACTGTGTTCTACACAAAATAAGCATGCAATAAATAGCATCGAAGATTGATGATCGCCTCTAAGATGCCTTCCCTAAGACCCTAATTCCTTTTATCCACCTTCCTTATTGTATCATCTAGGCACTTGGCTGCATACCCCCTAAGCACTTTGATATTTACACCAGCCTTAGAGCACATCTGTAAATATCTTTTTACTCTATTTCTCCTATCTATAATTTATTTTAATGTCTCTCTCTCAGCCACTCCCACCACCAACCCCCATAGACTGAAAGCTCACTGTGGGCAGAGAATCTCCCCTCTAACTCTTTTGCATTATATTTTTCCAAATGCTAGTATAAAGCTCTACACACAGTAAGAGCTCAATCAATACCATTGATTGATGAATCATGAATAGTGGCTGACTTTGTTCCAGACTTTGTACAATGACCCTCTTCACTGAGGTCTACCTTAGGAGAGCCAGATTTGTGGGAACAGAGCAAAGAGCAGCCAACTTGGTTTTGGAAAGGATAATGCATCAGCATTGCTCCAAAAGAAAAAGCAAATTATCTTCCAAAAATGTGCTTTTAAGAAAGTTGTGAACAATAGAGACAAAAGGTCGCAGTGAATGCCATTTGGCTTACTTATGATATTCACTGACTTCATCAAAGGTAGCAAAAATAAATCATTTTCTGGGAATACAATTCTCGTTGCTAATCTTATCTCTGTATAAATTGAGAAAAGTCTTATGAGGCTTCAAAACCTTCGTGTTGAAATTGCTGTCACCTTTTTGCACAGTACTGGGTAATGCATTACTGACTATATGTGTACATTTTCATATTCATAGCCATTAACCAAATGTTAACTGTTGCGCATGTATTGTTGGAAATGTTGCAATTTGGCATAGATACATTTTGCTCTAATTTATTGTGTGTTGTTCTCCCAAGTAACTAAAGATAGAAGAAGAGTATTTGAAAGAAAACATTGTCAGGCTACTCACATTCAAAAAGGAAACATTGTGAAACAGGTAATTACACTTCCACAAACAATATACTATCAAATGAACAAATAATACAAGCAGAATACAAATAATTTGGGGTGTGACAGATAGTACATTTATATATGGTTCAAATTTAGATCTCACATTAAATATAAATGCTTATAATGTTATCACTGATAACAAAGCAGTCCAAGTTACACATTTATTCCATTTCTAGACCATGTTCTCTCTCTGAAAATCTACAGTACTTGCTTCAGTTAAAATCACTTTCCTAACATTTCCTGATTGTAAGTTAAATTTGGGAGATTGGAGATATGTTTTTGTTTTTAATTGTGACACTGAAATGCACTGTGAGATTTTTTTTTAATTCTCAGGAGTGGAAAATGGGTATCCAGCTTTTCAATTCTCACCTTTGAACTCCCCCCCACAATTAAGCATTTAAATCTCCTTTCATTGCCAACATAGCTACCCATTAGCTACTCATTTGAGAGTTCTAACGCAGTACACCCAAGGTGTACAGAAGGCCTTTGGAGGAGATTGACCAATAAGAGGCTCAGCTAATTAATCGATGGTATTTGTTTATTAAGCACTTACTGTGTACAGAGCACTGTGCCAAGTTCTTGGGAGAGTACAACAGAGTTGGTAGACATGTTCCCTGTCCACAAGGAGCTTACGGTCCAGGGCTCCAATTTCACGACCTCAGCGTAATAAATTTGCACTAATTCAATAATCGATGGAATTTACTGAGCATTTGCTGTTCAGAGCACTGTACTAAGTACTTGGGAGAGTGCATTAGAGCAGAAAGACAAAATCCCTACCTTCAAGGAGCTTATAAACTAAGTATCAGGAAGGAAACTTATGCTGATTCAAACGCTGGCCCTTCCCCAGTAAAGGCAACCACTCTAAAGGAGAACATGGACAACTAATGAAAGAGATGCAAAGGAAATGGCCAAAATAAAGCAATTCAAAGACAACAGAAATGTTGTTATCACTCTGGGATAGTTTTGCTCCCATGGTTGCAGGGATGAAGCTATTTCAGCCACCAGAGCCCTGCCCCTGATCCCGGAAAGAAAGTGGGAAGAAAGACCAAAGGGAAGAGGAAAGAGAAGGGGTAGAAGAAAAGTCAGTGGAGAAAGAGGGGAAAACAAGAGTCCATCTTTGGACAAATGGGAGGGAAGGGGAAAGCCAGGGTAAGGGGGAGCAAGCAGATGACCCTAAAGGGGAAAGTTAACCATTTCTGAGACTCATAGCTGGGGCCCAGGGAAGAAGGAAGCATTGATCAGCTTGCCTGAACCAGGAGTGGATTCTACAGTGATTGGATCGTGCCCCTTCAGGCCAGCAAACCGGCTCAGGTTATGGGGCTGGAGCCACTGCTCTCACTGTTTGGTCAGGGAAGCAGGACTGGATGGCAAGTGGTCCTTCACAGCATTACTAAAACCCTCCCTTCCTTCTCCATCCAAATTGCTACCACATTAATACTATCTCTCATTCTATCCCACCTGGATTACTGCATCAGCCTCCTTGCTGATCTCCCAACCTCCTGTCTCTCCCCAGTCCAGTCCTTACTTCACTCTCCTGCCTGAATCATTCTTCTACAAAAATGTTCAGGACACGTTTCCCCGTCCCTCAAGAAAATCCATTGTGTTTGCCCATCCACCTCCACATCAAACAAAAACTCCTCACCATTGGCTTCAAAGCACTCCATCACCATGCTCCCTCCTACCTCACCTAGCTACTCTCCTACTACAACCCAGCCTGCAAACATCGCTTCTCTAATGCTAACCTTCTCACTGTACCTCAATCTTTTCTGTCTCATCACCAACCTCTCGCCCACTTCCTCCCTCTGGACTGGAATGCTCTTTCTCCTCAAATCTGACAGATGATTACTCTCCCCCATTTCAAAGCCTTATTGAAGGCACACCTCCTCCAAGAGGTCTTATCTATCTAGGCCCCCCTTTCCTCTTTTCCAAATCCCTTCTGCATCACCCTGACTTACTCCCTTACTCAGCCCCCTCTCCACACTACAGTACTTAAGTACATTTCTGTAATTTTATTATTTATATTAATGTCTGTCTCCCCCTCTGGACTGTAAGCTAATTGTCAGCAAGGAATGTGTCTGTTTATTGTTATATTGTATTCTTCCAAGTGCTTACTACAGTGTTCCAGACACAGTAAATGCTTAATAAATACAACAGAATGAATGAATATTTCCCCCAGCTATTCCTGTCATCCATCTAGGAAAGAAAAGTGTTAGTTTTCCACCATTTCCCTAGTGATCATAGCCATGGATAGCTCATGGACACCAGGGAGCAGAGATATGTGCAAAAGAAGCTGGCATTATCCATAAGATGCATAGTGCCTGGGCCTAGGTGCTCTTCCTCCAGCCCTCCCACCGTCCTTCCTCTTATCAGAAAACAATTATTCTCGCCCCCTTCATAGCCTTATTGAAAGCACATCATCTCCAAGAGGCTTTCCCCAACTAAACCCTCTTTTCCCACTCCCTTCTGAGACACCTTGACTTGCTCCCCTTATTCATCCCTGACTCTCATTCCCACAGCACTTATGTACATATCCATCTTGTCTTATGCTGTCGAGTCATTTCCAACTCACAACAACACCACGTACACATCTCTCCTAGAACACCCTGCTATCCATCTGCAATTGTTCTGGTAGTGTATCCATAGAGTTTTCTTGGTAAAATACGGAAGTAGTTTACCATTGCCGCCTTCCACAGAGGAAAGAATCTCCGCCCTCAACTCTCTCCCATGCCATTGCTGCCCAGAGGGTTGCCTTCCACTCACTAACCACTGTCCAAGCTAGGAATGGAATGGGTAGGTTTCTGCTTGACTCTCCCTTCCATAGCTGAGACTGGTAGAGTCCTGGAAACTCTCCAGGTGTGACCCTAAGAGGAAACATATCTGGAATTCATTTTTATTAATGTCTGTCTCTCCCTCTAGACTATAAACTCCCTGTGGGCAAGGAATGTGCCTGTTGCATTGTTTGTATCCCCTCAAGCACTTAGTACAGTGCCCTGCATGGAGTAAGAGCTCAATAAATACAACTCTTAGGTTGATAAATTATTAAAAAATTATGTGTGGTGCCAGTAAAATCCTCTCAATGCTTCAAGAATGAAATAAGAATAGCCTCTCACCCTTTTGATAGCCAAGGGTAAAGAGTGAATCTTTTATGAGGAGAAAATGCTGGATTTGGCATTTGTAGTCCTATTAAAATGCAAATGGAAAGATGCAATGCTATAATTTATTCAGACTATTTCTAAAGAATAGCATTGCAATTTCAGTTCTTCAATTGTTTTGAGCTGAACTCTGCTGAAAAATAAAATGTGACATTACTGTGTAAGCTCGTTATGGGTGGGAATGTGTCTGTTGTTATAGTGTACTCTTCCAAGACTTTAGTACAGTGCTCTGCAGCACAATAAGTGCTCAATAAATATGATGGACTGACTGACCAGACGGGATTCCTCCTGCTGCCATGCCAGGCAGGCAGTTGCCTGTATTTATGGATAATGGAACATATCTTTGGGCTTCACTGACTTGACCAGTTTGAGTTGGTCTTTTCAGTACACAGTCCAGTGACGACCTGGCATAAAAGCAAATTTGGAGAAGTGAAAAAGATCCAAGTATTCAGTTGCCTCATTTACAAAAGAAATTTTTAGGTACTTTCAAAACCGCTGGAAAGACCAGTGCCCTTCTGGTTTCATTTTTTACTATTCTTGGGCTTCGGGGTTATATAATATGATGTAACTTAGACATAACATTTTTGTCAAGGGTGGTGAGCAGTTAATATTTCACAACTTTGTCATTCATCCCCTTTATGGAAAAAAAGATGAAATAATGGTTAGTCTGTCAAAGGATTCTTGTCACCCAAACATTTGTATATTTTGAATCACTGACAAAGACCTTAAAGTCTTTGTAAAATGCCACTGAATATTTTATCATTTTAACTATGATGATCATTAGGCACCATTGCTATGACCTAAAAATCCACTGGGAAAACCGGGGAACAAAATAGAAATCTCAGAATATTGGGGGCAGAACAGGATATCTAAGAACTGGTTCATTCCATAAGCCTAACAGTCCTCAAGACACCTTGTGAACACATGGATTTCCTGTCCTACAAGGCACTAGAAGTCAATTGATCAAATACTGGAGAGCTTTGTTTAAGAGTCTATCCTGAAGCAAATGACACTAAGAGAACTTGTTTCTTCAGTGCTGAGTGAGATGGTATTGACCACTAAACATCCATTATTTGTCAAGAGGAGAGAGAGTTGTGGTGAAACTGTTGAAGGAATGGTCTATAGATTCTGTAGCTGAACAAGCACTTTCTTCTGAACCTTTTGCTTTCTGATTTTAAAAGTAGGTTTGATTTGAAGGCGTATTTTCAACTGACTGTTCCCTTTAAAATTTATTTTCCAATCTACTTGCTTTAGACAATGGCTGCCCATATAAGTCAAGGGGGCTGCTCCATATTAGCTCCCCAGAGACCTCAAAGTGCAGTGCCCATAGTCACAGAAAACCTCGACATTTCTCATGCCCCAAATGGTATGCCAGGCTGGATTCCTAGGGAGGTAAATCCTGAGGTTCAAGAGCAAGACAAAGTTAGTCAGTCAGTCAATCAATCGTATTTGAGTGCTTACTGTGTACAAAGCACTGTACTAAATGCTTGGCAGAAGAACAGAAGAACCCTTGACCCCTGTCTTCAGTGAACTTAGTCTTGAAAGAAAGGGAAAAAGGGGCAAAAAAATAGAAGTGGAGACAGAGACTAAGGGACAGAGCCAGAAATTAAGTGAGAGGGAGTGACAGAGCCTAAGAAAAATACCCATATCAGTCCTACAGATCCTTAAACTGCCCCTGATTGTATAGTCCAAAGAGTTAGAATAGAAAGAAGGTGGCATACCTCTTTTCCCCATCAGAGTGTAAATGGGGCTGTGAAGCTCACTCGATCCTGTTCCAACCAGACCAGGGTCACAAACAAATCCATACTGAATCAGACCAATGAATATTTAAGCGTTCCCCCAATTGACAGCTGCTACTAGGGCATGCTCTTGGCTTTGCTGGATACTCATCACCCCTCCTCCAGCTTGACTGGACATTGGGATTGCTCTGAAACCATTCAGAGAGGTAGGAGAATGGTGGCTTTGAGTGAAGGATTAGTGTGGAGAGTGAAGTATGCTTAAATGTGTTCTGTCACTTGGAAGCATGCATCAGCTAATGTTATGGTTCCTGGGCAGATTTAGAAATGTCATTAGCAGAGTGACTGCTTGAGCCATCCCTTCTAATGTTAGATGAGCACTTTTTTATATATGGCATTTGTTAAGTGCTTACTATATGCCATGCACTGTTCTAAGCACTGGAATAGATAAGTTAATCAGGTTGGATATAGTTCCTGTCTCAAATGGGCCTCACAGTCTAAATAGGAGGGGGCCAAAGTAATGTAAGTGCTATTAGCCCAGTGTTGATTTGACCTAAAAATGTATCTTTCTTCCAAAATATTCTCTCCAAAAGACACATTTGCCCAAGGCAGATATTGTCATTCCCCTTCCTTGAAACTACTAACACAAATTAAGAGTGAACCATAAAGGTGAAAGAAAAAACCTCTCTTAAATATCTGACTGATTGAGATCAAAGTATAAATCCCTTCATTATCAAAGTATAAATCCCTTCATTATCCACTTAGATGTTCCTGATGACCCTACCACTACCAACTTTCTATCACTTCACTTCATTAAACTCACATATTCAATCTATCACTAAATCCTGTCGGTTCATCCTCCACAACATCACTAAAATCAATCTTTTCCTCCCCATCCAAACTGCTACCGTGTTAATCTAAGCACTTATCCTAGCCTACCTTGATTACTGTATCACCCTTCTTGCTGACCTCCCTGCCTCCTGTCACTCCCCACTCCAGTCCATACTTCACTCTACTGCCCGGATCATTTTTTTACAGAAATGTTCAGGCCATGTTTTGCCACTCCTCAAAAGCCTCCAGTGGTTGTCCACCCAGCTTTGCATCAGAGACACCTTACCATGGGCTTTCTAGCACTCAGTCACCTACCTTACCTTGCTGCTCTCCTACTACAACCCAGTGCACACACTTCTCTCCTCTCATATCCACCTAACCATTGTATCTCAATCTCATCTATCTCCCTACTGAATTCTTGTCCACGTCCTGTCTCTGGCCTAGAATGGCCTCCACCTTCATATGCAACAGACAAATATTCTCCCTATATTCAAAGTCTTATTGAAGGCACCTCTCCTCCAAGAGGTCTTCCCCAAATTAACCCTCTTATCCTCTTTTCCCACTCCCTTCTGGGTAACCTTGACATGGTCCCTTTATTCACTCCAGCCCCCAGGCCCAAAACACTTATGTATGTATCTGTAATTTATTCATTTATATTAATGTCTGTCTCCCCCTCTAGACTGTAAGCTCGATGTGGGCAGGGAATATGTCTGTTGTATTGTTGTTTGTATCCTCCCAAGCACTTAGTACAGTGCCCTGAACACAGTAAGAGCTCAATAAATACAACTGATTAATGGATTGTTATGAAATGTGTGTGATACCAATAAAATCCTCTCAATACATCAAGAATGAAATGAGAATAGCCACTCAGCCTTCTGATAACCAGCGATGAAAAGTGAATCTTTTATAAGGAGAAAATGTTGGATGAGGCATATATAGTCCTATTAAAATGCAAATGGAAAGAAAGATGCATAGCTATAATTTATACAAACTATTTCTGAAGAATATCATTGAAATTTCAGTTTTTCTAAATGTTTCTGAAGCTGAATTTTGCTAAAAAATAAATTGTGAAACTATCCTCAATCTGACATTCCCTTTCACTGTCATGTCTTGATTGTTACTATTGTTATTTTAGCCAAGCTGTTCATTCATTCATTTAGTTGTGTTTACCTAGCACTTACTATGTGCAGAGCACTTTACTAAGCACTTGGGACAGTACAATATTACAATAAACAGTCACATTCCCTGCCCACATTGAGCTTACAGTCAAGAAGGAGGGGCAGACATTGATATAAATGAATAAATTACAGATATGTACATGAGTGCAGTGGGGCTGGGACGAGGTCTGAGAGGTGGAGAAGGGGAAGACTCATCCAATGGGAAAGAGCATTGCTGAACCACGACCATCCTCTCTCTCCCAGAATCTGACAATCTCTTTCAGCTCACATATTCAGTCTGCTGTCAAATATGGCCAGTTCTTTTTACATAAGAGCTCCAAGATCTGTCCCCTTCCATGTCCCCTGAACCGCTACCACCCTGGTGACACCTGTCCTCTGCAGATGGGTTCAAGGTTCAATATGATGAGTTAGAGAATGTAGTCAGGAAGTCTGATCCATGTGAAATTAATTGCACATGGTGTGCTTCCCTGTCTAACGTATTTTTAGTTATTCACAGGTGGCAAATTGAACTTCCCTCTTGGGAGGAATTCACTTACATGTTACTCAAACGTGGTGAAGCACCTAGCTCCCACCCATGAATGCTTCCCTCCCTGGAGGAATTTGCTAATGCGTTACTTGCACGTGGTGAACATCCGAATTCCAGCACCATGAGCATGCAGCAGGATGCTCACCTGCCCCATGGCTCTTCACTTGGTGCAGACAGAGCAGTCATCCCTCGCTCTGGGCAAAAGCAACTCAAAGCTGGCTCCTGCAAATCTTGATCTGCTGCATAGAAAGTCAGGGGCAGCAGGTATTTATTACCTGTCCTTCTGGGCCATTTGGGTTTCCAGGTTCTGCTTGTCCAGTCTCCATCCCCCACCCACCCCCCATCCCTATATCCTCCAGACCTTATTTGGTTAGCACAGGGTTGAGGGACACCTTCTTCTGCATTCCTGGGCCAGGGATGTCTAGCATTTTCAGTTGAGAGGACAGTATCTTGCCAACACTTCCAACTTCCACTTTGCTAGCTTGGGCAGTCACAAGATACCATTTTGATCTTGAGATGGGGTGTTCTGGTTCACCTTGGCACACCTGGGTTCAAACTCTGGGCATATCAAAACTAACCTGCTGTATCAATCTCTACCCTGTTACCTGCAACCAGCTTCTCCCCACTTCAATCTGTACTACACTATATGACACATCTTAGACTGTGAGTCCATGTGGGACATGGACTGTGTTGGAACTAAATATTTTGTACTTTCCCAGGACTTAGTGCAGTGCTTGGCACATAGTAAGTCCTTAAAAAAAATTGTTGTTTCCCCCTGCAAAAAGCCACACATCAGCTCTCCTCAAAGTCCTTCCATCAACCCCCCTTGACTGTCACTGCTTCTCAAGCAAACACTCCTCACAGTCAGGATTGAAGCACTACACCAACCCAGCCCATCTTATAAGGTGTTGTCTTTATCATCACCATTATTATAACAATAATAATAATAATAATGTTGGTATTTGTTAAGCGCTTTCTATTTGCAGAACACTGTTCTAAGAGCTGGGGTAGATACAGGGTAATCAGGTTGTCGGACGTGAGGCTCACAGTTAAATCCCCATTTTACGGATGAGGTAACTGAGGCACAGAGAAGTTAAGTGACTTGCTCACAGTCACACAGCTGACAAGTGGCAGAGCAGGGATTTGAACCCATGACCTCTGACTCCCAAGCCTGGGGCTTTCCACTGAGCCACACGGCTTATATATCATCATCAATGGTATTTATTGAGCATTTACTCTCTGCAGAACACTATACTAAGCACTTGGGAGAGTACAACCAAGTTGATAGGCACGTTCCTTTCTCTCAGTGAGTTTAGAATCTAGAGAAGGAGACAAACATTCATATAAGTAAATTATATCTTATATAGATATATAGACAAGT
Organism: Ornithorhynchus anatinus; assembly: GCF_004115215.2. Classification (NCBI taxonomy): domain Eukaryota; kingdom Metazoa; phylum Chordata; class Mammalia; order Monotremata; family Ornithorhynchidae; genus Ornithorhynchus; species Ornithorhynchus anatinus. The sequence continues at coordinate 87,555,717 of NC_041731.1, forward strand.
GTTATGAGGTTGAGTGTGGGATGATATCAAATGTCCTCCACATCAAATAGAAACTCCTTACCCTTGGCTATAAAAACACTCAATCATCTCTACCTTCCTCCCTTACATTTGCTGATTTCCTAGTACAACCTAGCCCACACCCTTTACTCCCATAACAACTTACTCAATGTAACTCATTCTCATTCATCTCACTCTGACCCCTTATCCCTGTCCTCCATCTCCCCTGGAACTCCCTCCCCTTTATATCCGACAGACCACCACTCTCCACACCTTCAAAGCCTTATTAACATCATATCTGCTCCAAGAGGCCTTCCCTGACTGGACCCTCATCTCCCCTGTGCTCTCTCCCTCTTCAGTGTTGCTTATGCACTTGGATCTGTGCCCTTGAAGCATTTGATATCCACCGTGCCCTCAGTCCCAGAGAATTTATGTACATATCTATAATTAACTAATTTATTTATATTAATGTCTGGTTCTCCCTCTAGATTGCATGCTCCTTGAGGGATAGGAACATGCCTAACAACTCTGTGTCTCATACTCTCCCAAGTGCTAAGTACACACAATAATAATTGTGGGCTTGCACACAATAAGCACTCAAGAAATGATGATGATGGTATTTATTAAGCGCTTAGTATGTGCCAAGCACTGTTTTAAGCCACTGGGGAAGATACAAAGTAATCAGGTTGTCTCACGTGGGGCTCACAGTATTAATCCCCATTTTACTGATGAGGCTAGTGAGGCACAGAGAAGTTAAGTGACTTTCCCAAAGTCACCCAGCTGACAAGTGGTGGAGCCGGGAGTAGAACTCACAATCTCTGACTTCTAAGCCCATGCTCTTTACACTGAGCCACGCTGCTTCTCATGATTGATTGACTGATTGATTGCCCTCAAGGAGTTGCACCTCCTCCAACAAGCCATCCCAGATTACTTTCCCACAACACAATTCAGATAAACCCAGTCATTTCTAGTTCTTGCATATGTACTTATTCAGCACCTACATTTATAGATTTATTCCACTGAACATTCAAGTTGTTCATTCATTCATTCAATTATATTTATTGAGCTCTTACTGTGTGCAGAGCATTAGTGGAAAGAGCCTGGGTTTCGGAGTCAGAGGTCATGGGTTTGATTCCTGGCTCCGCCACTTGTCAGCTGTGTGACTGTGGGCAAGTCACTTAACTTCTCTGTGCCTCAGTTACCTCATCTGTAAAATGGAGATTAACTGTGAGCCTTACATGGGACAACCTGATTACCCTGTATCTACTCCAGCGCTTAGAACAGTGCTCGGCACGTAGTAAGTGCTTAACAAATACCAACATTATTATTATTATCATTACTAAGTGCTTGGGAAGTATAATTCAGCAACAGAGATAACCCCTGTCCACAACAGGCTCACAATCTAGAAGGGGAGAGACAGACATCAAAACAAATAAACAGGCATCAGTAGCATTATTATAAATAAAATATTCTATTGGTAAATATTTTTATGTCTGTATCCATTGTCAGATTGAAAGTTTCCTATAGGTAGGAAATTTGTTACTTTGTTTTGTAATCCTCAGGCTCTTAATAAGAAGGGAATGTGTTACTTTGTTTTGTAGTCCCCAGGCTCTTAATATAGTATATCACAGCCAGTAGGCTCCATTTCCAGTCCTACGTGCAAGGGGCTATGCAATAACTAGTAGGGAAGACATCTCAGTCAATCTACCAAATAAGAGCATTTATTGAGCACATACTGGGTGCAGATCACTGCATTAAGTCCTTAGTGTTGAGGAATGAGGTCCCCCTGGTGGAGGCTTACAGTCTTAAAATAAGGTAAAATGAGAAAAGGACAAAACCACAAGCATTTAAATCAACTCCCCGCTCAGGTTCTCAGTCCTCAGATCTTGGGACCGAGTCCCAGACAATGTGCCTGAAGGGAGGCTCCATCCATTTAAACAAAAATATCTTTCATCATTTGTTCTTTTGCTTAACAGTATATTTTCATGGACCTAAATAAGAGTGTTCACTGGGGTACAGCGATACAGGCTTCCTAGATGATCTCCAGCCCCGAAAAGTGACAATGGTCCCTCCATCTAGCATAATGTCTCATTTTTCACAAGTGTTCCTGTTCAATATATCAATTTAAATAATCATTCGCTATTTGACCCAAGGGAATAGTAGAGTGTTCTGTTCAATGTAGACACTCCATAAAAACATTTGATGATGATCAGTATCAAGATGATAGTCCTCTGTGATTTAAGACTTATGAATGGAGAGAGGACATGTAGCATATCTGCTGGCTCTCTTTGGGAGAGTAAAATTAGGATAAAAGGCTTACTACATCAATCTAACTTAGCTCCCTACCTTTCTAATAACGAAAATAAATTTTCACTAGCAGAATATAAACATTAAATGACAAATATATTCAGTGTTCATCATTTACTATATTTTGAACAGCAGCTCAAGGGACAAGAAGATGATATTTGGTTGAATGAGGTGATAGATGGCATTCTTTCTAAGCTAAATTTTTATATGGCATATCATTTTCAGTAACGCAAAACACCTGCAGATCTCTGTCTGACAACAGAATTAATGGAGGCAGGTACTGTCCTTTGTAAGGTTAACAAATATCACCTCTAAACTACTAGAAATTACCCTGCCACATACAAAACATTCAAAAGCAATAAAACCATTGTTAAGAAATACGTCAACCAAGCAGATAAAACAACTTGGAGTTCTCTACAAATACCTGCGGATCCATAAAAAATATCAAAAGAACTCTCAGAGGCACAACAGACAAAAATTGTGCTTTTCAAATTCTGTAGAAAAGTATTTGCCCAGTGGAAAGATAAAATATCAGTCCAAACAGAGCCATGCATAGCCTAGAAAGAGAAACAAAATTGAACAATCAGGGAACTAGAAGAGTGATATATGGAAACCATCAAAACCAGAGGGAGAAAAAAATGCACGAGAAGATAAGAAAAATCCATGAACAAATTAAAGAAAGATTCACAGAAAATGTCAAGAACGTGGGTGCAGCAGATTGGAAAAAATAGGCATTTTCTCTGAGGGGAGATGGTGACAGAGAGGATGTATACAGTGGTTGGAAAATTCTGTGAACTCCCCTGGGTCAGGAGAAATCTAAGTACTTTAACTAAATTCACGTACAGTTTGTGTGGCATCTTTTGACTCCATTATCATTGCTAACCCCATGTTTACTTCCCATTTGTCCAGCTAAGATTGGAGATTTGCTCACCAGGGACAGTGTTTGATTCTGGTGTTCTTTGCAAAGCCTACCATATTGAAAGATTTTGGTAAATGTCAATTCAAAATCCTCAGGCTTTTGGAAAAGAGAGTTGAATATGAAAGGACTTCTTAAATCTGCAGGACTGAGGTTCTGAAATTAGATGAATTAGGGTGGCTTGGTTGGGTTATTCTGGTGCTGCCCAAATGAAGGGAAAAATTTGGCCTCACACCAGTTTTCACTGGTGAAATTACTGAATTTTCTACAGCTATGTATTTTCAAAACGATATTTTTTAGTGAAAACATAGGTTTTGACCCAATCGTGTGGCCACATCAAAGTCCAAACCCAAATATTATCTTTGGACATTTGGTCAGGCAGACACAGGAAATGGTGTCAGCAGCCCGGACCACTATTTCTTCTGCCCAGCTCACCACATCTTCCCTGATGTAGGCACCTTCATCTGGTTTGTTAGTTCCCAGCCCTAGGAGCCTAGAGTTGCAAATAAATTGGGAGCTGGATGAGGAAAGCCATGTAACACTTCCCAGCATTCCTAGTCATCCCAGAATTCCCTTCCTTTCTAGGGTGCAACAGCCAATTAGGCAGGACTCAAACCCCTGAACAGAAGAATGTTTTTCCCTGCACCTGCAGAAGGATGGTACTAGTTTATCTTGAGGCTATTATTCTGGACTCAAAAGGAGGCAGAAAATAAAAGTCATTCATGAATAATAAAGTGGCATTTGTTGAGTACTTATTAGATGTCAAGCACTGTACTAAATACTGGGGTATATTCATTCATTTAATCATATTTATTGAGCACTTACTACTACTAATAATAATAATGTTGGTATTTGTTAAGCCCTTACTATGTGCAGAGCACTGTTCTAAGCGCTGGGGTAGACACAGGGGAATCAGGTTGTCCCACGTGGGGCTCACAGTCTTAATCTCCATTTTACAGATGAAGTAACTGAGGCACAGAGAAGTGAAGTGACTTGCCCACAGTCACACAGCTGACAAGTGGCAGATCCGGGATTTGAACCCATGACCTCTGAATCCAAAGCCCATGCTGTTTCCACTGAGCCACGCATAATTACAGTATTTGTTAAGCACTTACTATGTGCCAGGCACTGTGCTACACGTTGGGGTAGATACAAGGTAATCAGGTTGTCCATGAGGGGCTCACAGTCTTAATCCCCATTTTACAGATGAGGTAACTGAGGCACAGAGAAGTTAAGTGACTTGCCCAAGGTCACACGGCAGACAAGTGACGGAGGCCAAATTAGAACCCACAGCCTCTGACTCCCAAGACCATGCTCTTGCCACTAAGCCACACTGCTTCTCACTGTGTGCAGAGCACTGTACTAAGCTCTTAGAAAGTACTATTCAGCAATAGAGACGATCCCTGCCCACATGGGAATGTGTGTGTGTAACTGGACCAATACAGTGCTCTGCACACAGTAAGTTCTCAATAATTATGATTGAAGGAATGAAATGTCCTGCTCCTTATGGGGCTCAGAGTCTAACAGAGAGGGAGAACAGTATTTAATCCTCATTTTAGAGTTGAGAAAACTGAGGCACAGAGAAGTTAAGGGACTTGCCCAAGGTCATGCAGAGACAAGTGTCAGAGTTAGGACTAGAACCCAGATCTCCTGACTACTCCCAGGAAAGTTGGATCTGTGGGTGCATGAGGAAATAGTTTTTATCCCCAGCCAGGAGCAGGGACCCTGGTGCTAAGAGGTAAGGAGGCAGTTACCTCAGGTGATTTCAACTCTCTTAACCCCAGGTTATTTAGTAAACATGTTTGACATGGAATCTGGCTTTAAAGCCCAGAAACTCCATTTCTTTCCTTCATAATGTATGCATTTCAGGTTCCACATTATGACAAAGTCTTATATTCTTCCTTGGCACATAATCAAATCAGCTGAAAGGTGTCATCTGCAATAAACAGGCTATTTATTTTGGGCTCTGAGTTTGTGTGCTGCAAATGAAGACTCTCATGAGTCCAGAGTTTTTTAACTTTGATCGTTAACTTTTTCTTCTACATCTCTGATTAGGCTTAATGAGTTAGCTAACTTAATGAAGTGTGATGTCCTATTAAATACATCAACTGACAACAATTAATTCCTCGGAGCAAGTTGTCTGTTGATTGATTATATTTATCAGGGTGGCATAATTTCAGCAAAGTGAGTGTCTTAGGAAAAAATAGGAATGGCAAAGTCTGGGAGTTTATGTTTCATAAATAAACCTGGAACTTCTCCAAGCATGTGCTACCACTTTTCAGCAGCAGAGCCAAAACCTCATGGAAAGAAGCTGATAGTCAGGGAGAAATCACTCCTTACCACAGAAATACATTATTGAGGCTTCTCCAACCAACTCCAAGACATTTCTGTGGTCCTCATACTCAGAGTTGTTTGTTTTCAAAGCTGGGCCTACTGAGGATAAGAGTCTATCCATATGTAAGAGCCTGGCTGAAAACTCCACTGCATGATGGGCAAGCCATTCCATGATGTTCACCCTGAAGCTTTGCTCTTAGTAGAATGTGTTCACATTGTTTTTAAGATAGGCTCCTGATGTAGCAATATCTCTGTCAAAGAAAGTAAGTCCCTCCATCAATGTCTTAACAGCAGAGTGGTCTGTGTGTTGTCATGTTTTCCCAAATGTTCACCACTTTACCTATTGTGTGAAACAGTTTCATGGTCTTTAAAACGTTGTTTTTTCTTGAATAGATCTGCTTTCAGTTTAGTGTACAAAATATGCTGGGTATACTTGATCTCTGGGTTTTCATTTATGAACTATAATGACCAACATCATCATTATTCCCCTTCATCATCATATCACTCCCATGGGCAAAATGCTGAAATAGGACTGGGAAAAGCACCGTGAATACTAATAGGCATGACTCTCCCCTGCTAATCTTCACTACTGCCCCACAGAGACCTCCGCTCTCTTGATCCCATCCGTCTTTCCAATAGCATCTCTCCTCACCTTGCCTCCCTGTCCTCACTTCCCACTCTCGATGATCAGGTCTCCGCTCTCAACTCCACCCTCTCTACTCATCTCAACTCTCTCGCCCCCCCTTTCCCTCCGCCACTCTCGATACACTAACCCACAGCCCTGGATCACCTCCTCTGTCCGCCTCCTACGCTCCCATGCTCGAGCTGCTGAGAGCTCCTGGCGAAAGTCCAAGCACCAAGCCGACCTCACACACTTCAAATTTATCCTTTCCTGACTTAACTCTGCCCTCTCCTCCTCCAGGCAAAACTTCTTCTCCTCCCTCATCGACACCCATGCCCGTCACCCCCACCAATTGTTCCGGACCTTTAACTCTCTCCTTAGGCCCCCTGTTCCTCCCCCTCCCCCATCTCTCACCCCCAATGATCTGGCCACCTATTTCATCACAAAAATCAACACAATCAGGTCTAGCTCCCCAAAGTCACCCCTCTGCCTCTCCCCTCCCCTCCACCAACCCTCTCCCCTACTTTTCCATCCTTCCCTGCAGTATCCTCAGAGGAGATCTCCCTCCTCGCAAATGCCACCCCCTCCACCTGCGCCTCAGACCCCATTCCCTCTCACCTTATTAAAACCATCGCCCCTGCCCTCCTCCCTTCCTTAACTTCTATTTTTAACCACTCAATCTCCAATGGTTCCTTCCCCTCTGCCTTCAAACATGCCCACGTCTCCCCCATCCTAAAAAAACCCGCTCTTGACCCCACTTCCCCCTCCAGTTATCGCCCTATCTCCCTACTACCCTTCCTTTCCAAAATCCTAGAACGAGTCATCTACAATCGCTGCTTAGAATTCCTTAACTCCCATTCTCTCCTGGAGCCACTCCAATCTGGCTTCCGTCCTCTCCACTCTACCGAGACTGCTCTCTCTAAGGCCACCCATGACCTCCTTCTTTCCAAATCCAGTGGCTCCTACTCCATTCTAATCTTCCTTGACCTCTCTGCTGCCTTTGACACTGTCGACCATCCCCTCCTCCTCCATACCTTATCTCACCTTGGCTTCACGGACTCCGTCCTCTCCTGGTTCTCCTCTTATCTCTCTGGCCGGTCATTCTCGGTCTCCTTCGCTGCCGCCTCCTCCCCCTCCCATCCTTTAACTGTTGGCGTTCCTCAAGGGTCAGTTCTTGGCCCTCTTCTGTTCTCCATTTTCACTCACTCCCTTGGTGAACTCATTCGCTCTCACGGCTTTTACTACCATCTCTACGCAGATGACACGCAGATCTACATCTCCGCCCCGTCCTCTTCCCCTCCCTTCAGGCTCGCATCTCCTCCTGCCTCCAGGATATCTCCACCTGGATGTCGGCCCACCACCTAAAACTCAACATGAGCAAGACTGAGCTCCTCATCTTCCCTCCCAAGCCCGGTCCGCTCCCAGACTTCCCTATCACCGTGGATTGCACGACCATGCTTCCCGTCTCTCAGGCCCGCAATCTCAGTGTCATCCTTGACTCGTCTCTCTCGTTCACCACACACATCCTATCCGTTACCAAGACCTGCCGGTTTCACCTTTACAATATCGCCAAGATCCGCCCTTTCCTCTCCACCAAAACGGCTACCTTAGTGCTACGGGCTCTCGTTATTTCCCGGCTAGACTACTGTGTCAGCCTTCTCTCTGATCTCCCTTCCTCCTCTCTCGCCCCGCTCCAGTCTATTCTTCACTCCGCTGCCCGGCTCATCTTCCTGCAGAAACGATCTGGGCATGTCACTCCCCTTCTTAAACACCTCCAGTGGTTGCCTATCAACCTCCGCTCTAAACAAAAACTCCTCACTCTAGGCTTCAAGGCTCTCCATCACCTTGCCCCTTCCTACCTCTCCTCCCTTCTCTCTTTCTACTGCCCACCCCGCACGCTCCGCTCCTCTGCTGTCCACCTCCTCACCGTCCCTCGGTCTCGCCTATCCCACCGTCAACTCCTGGGCCACGTCCTCCCGCGGTCCTGGAACGCCCTCCCTCCTCACCTCCACCAAACTAATTCTCTTCCCCTCTTCAAAACCCTTTTTAAAACTCACCTCCTCCAAGAGGCCTTCCCAGACTGAGCTCCCCTTCTCCCTCTACTCCCTCTACCACCCCCCTTCACCTCTCCGCAGCTTAACCCTCTTTTCCCCCCATTTCCCTCTGCTCCTCCTCCTCTCCCTTCCCATCCCCTCAGCACCGTACTCGTCTGCTCAACTGTATATATTTTCATTACCCTATTTATTTTGTTAATGAATTGTACATCGTCTTTATTCTATTTAGTTGCCATTGTTTTTACGAGATGTTCTTCCCCTTGACTCTATATATTGCCATTGTTCTAATCATTCCGATTACACTGTAAGCCCGTCAAACGGCAGGGACTGTCTCTATCTGTTGCTGACTTGTTCATTCCAAACGCTTAGTACAGTGCTCTGCACATAGTAAGCGCTCAATAATACTATTGAATGAATAACTAAAATTGGGGGAAGCGATACATATATGATCTAACTCTTGCAAATGAAAATAATTTATAATATCCCAGTAGAAGTGAAGAGGATATTTCAGAAATCATTCAAACTATTAACAGTCATTTCTTCTCAGACTGCCTTCTTGGGGACTCCCCCTACTATACAGGTTGAATAGCTGCCATTTGTTGCTCTGCCGGTGCTTGGCCAGGGTAAGAGACTTAGTCATTGTCCTGATTTTTACACATCAGGATAGTCTACCTTCTGCAAAATCTCCCAACTCTCAAGTGCAATCTCTAGTGTTTGAGACCGTTATTTACCATCTCCAAACTCTGTCCTTGCCCAATCTCTCTCATCACTCTAGACATCACCACTAAAGCTCCTGCCTCACAGGTCCACAATCTTGTCATTAACCGACTCATCTCTCTCATTCAACTCACATATACAGTGTCACAAAATCATGTAAGTCTACCTTCACATCACTGCTAAAATCTGCCCTTTCCTCTTGATCCAAACTGCTACTATAGTGATCCAAGCACTTACCCTAACCTGCCTTGACTATTACCATCAGCTCCTCTCTAACACCCCTGCATCCTGTATCTCCCCACTCCAATCCAAAACTTTACTCTGCTGAATTAAAAAAAAAAAAATCAGTGCACCTCTCCTCACTCCTCAAGAAACTCTAGTGGTTGCCTATCCACTATCCACCAAACAGGAATCAATCAGTTAATCAGTAGTATTTATTGAAAGCTTTCTGTGGGCTGAGAACAGTACTAAGTGCTTGGGAGAGCACAGTACAACAATATAACAGAATTGGTATACACATTCCCTGACCACAATGAGCTAACAGCCTAGCGGGGACTCCTTACCACCAGATTTAAAGCACTCAACAACTCACACCCTATCTTACCTCATTCATCTCACACTGCAACCCAACCTGCACTCTGCTCCTCTAATGCCCACCTACTCATTGTATGTCAACTCATCTATCTCACCCCTGACTCTTTACTATTTCATCTTTTTGGCCTGGAACTCCATCTCACTTCATATTTGGCAGATCATCCCTTTCCCCACGTCACCTTTCCCCAGCTCCTCCAAGAGGCCTTCCCCAAGTAATCCTTCACTTGCCCTACTCTCTCTCCCGTCTGCATCATCTGTGCTCTTGAATTTATACCTTGTAAGCATTTGATATTCACCACCCCCTTAGCCCCACAGCACTAATGTCCATATCCATATTTAATTTTAGAATCGGTCTACCCCTCTAGAATTTAAGCTCTTGGGTCAGAGAATATGTCTACCAACTCTGTTGTACTGTACTCTCACTAAAGCGTAGCTCATAGCTCTGCACCAAATAAGTGCTCAATTAATACCATTGATCGATTGTTTAACCCTTCATGGTGCCTTCATTAAACACTGGAAGACAGGCCATATCCTGACGTGATATCAAATGAGTTTTAAATTTTGAAATGTCTCAGACTCAGTGATGATAGGAGTGGTCAAGAGATTAATTGAAAAGTGGTTGTGATTCCCTCCCTGTCTGTGATGTGAGGTGCCATTTCTATTTGTCAATCATGATATGACAATGTATTTGAGTCCATACAGTATTTTCAGGGCTTCATTAAAGTAACTGGTTTCAACCACTGAAGTCTCTGATTCCTTTTACCTGGCATCTCAGAATTGTTTGCCAATTCTGTTCTTTATAACATGAGTTAAGTTTAGAGAAGCAATCTTGTGTTGATGATGTATAGCTTTCTTCACAGAAAGTAGCTCTTTGATCTCAGATTCCCAGTGAGGTCTGTTAGAAGTATCCAGGCACTTTTAATGGCTACCTGGGTGGCAGTCTCTCATAGAGACACCCATTTGGTGTCTAGAACAGAGGCACAATTCATGTCACTTTGAAGCAGATGACGAAAGTTAACTGTGATAAATCTGCTTTGATGATGGCATGAAGTTTTTTGTATGTGATTCCATTCTCCAAGAGGTAATCAGTCAGTTATCTGAATGATTTGGACATTAATCTGCAATACATAGATTTTATTAGTAGTGAAAGTATTAGTAGAAAAAGTAAGATAGAGAAGCAATGAGGCCTAGTGGATAGAACACGGGCCTGAGAGAAGGATCTGGGTCCTAATCCCATCTCTGTCCCTTGTCCACTGTGTAACCTTGGGTAAGTCACTTCACTTCTCTGTGCCCATTACCTCATCTGTAAAATGGGGGTTACAACTGTGACCCCCATGTGGGACATGAACTGTCCAACCTGATTACCTCGTATCTACCCCAGCACTTAGAACAGTGCCTGGTACATAATAAGCCCTTAAGAAATACCACTGAAAAAAAATTAGATAAAAAAGATGCCACTGCTTAGATCGGCACTGCCTGATAACTCTTTCGCTAGTGTCACCTGAACAGTTAGGTTTATTTGTTTTAATGGAGCTAGACCAGTACATAAAACCTAACGATCAGTAACGGCCATTTGGGAAATACAATTAAATCAATCACCTAATACATCAAGTTAGGCCTAGCCACAGTTTAGCCATGACCAAGGAGTAACTAGAAAAAAGGGGGTTTCTCCAGGTTAATTGAATTACACTAAATCACACACTGAAGAATTCCTTTATCACTCTTTGCTTGAGAAGCTACACTTGCAAACATTGAAGATAACTTTTTGTGCTTTCTGAAACAAACAAAAAAAAGCTCTGCTCTAGGTGGCCTGATTGTAACCCTGTCCAAATACAAACATTTATCTCCACACCTCTGGAGCTTTCAATTTATGATTAGTTGGAAGTCTTTGGCATTATCGTGAAACCTTCTACAAGTTACTTTCAGGTTCGACTATAGAGATGATTTGGATACCACTGGGCAATGTGGTGAATTCATCATTAGTGAAAGTTTGGAATGTGTTATGTAACTATCAGTCTAGCAGAAAGATGGAAAAAGAAGTATCCTCAGCTAGTCAATAAAGCACCATTTAGTAGCCACTTGTAGCCAGCTAAGATACCATTATTTCTACAGTGGAGGACAGTGGGGAGGGAATGGAAAGGCAGGCAGTGATTTGAGTGTGCCACACTGGAGCTCTAGTTCTGCCTGTGAGATCAATCAATCAATTGGTGGTATTTTTTGGGTGTTTGCAGTATGCAGAGCACTGTCCTAAGCACTCGGGAGAGTACAATACCACAGAATTGATAGATAAATTCCCTGCCCACAACCAGCTTACAGTCTGAGGGGGAGGGGGAACAGACATTAGTGTAAACAAACAATTTATAGCTATGTATATAACCTCCTCTCTTTCTCCCTGACTGGCCTGTTATGGTAACTTCACAAGAAACAGCTCTGCACTCCTGCTTCCCAGGCTCTTCTACTATATTCCTGTCTCGTAGGGGCAGTCTTGGCAGAAGAGCAGTGGACACACAAGAGAAGAGATCATTTTCCTAATCACACCATAATGGATTTCTCTGGTTCCTAAATAGAAACTGCTCTAAGATGAATAGCTCTTGTTCCCACTTCTGTGCACCTCACCCTGTGACTTGAGTGGCAGGGCTAATAGCAATAACAACTTGAAGGTGTACTATGTTTTTATTGTGCAAAGCGCTTTTATGTTTCTTATCTCATTTTGTCATCACTGTATCTCGTGAGGTCGAGAGAGACGGCTATCATTATCCTCGTTTTTCAGATGAATGTGACCACACTTGGCAAGTTAAAGAGATGGACAAGTTATTTGGCATGTGAAATTTCAAGATTACGCTTCCTGGCACAGGCTCTATTTCCAAGTGCCAAAAACCTTATTTGGTAATTAATCTCTCTTTTTCTGCCATGAATCTTCCACTTCAAACAGTGTCACGTCTATGAATGTCAGACACCAGAATGAACTGCCATTTTAAGATGGGGAAGCACTATTCACTCGTGATTTTTTTTTATATCTACCCTTTTACAATTTTTCCAGGAGAGATTTGTTAAAGTGAATATTGGAACTAAGGCTCCACGTCCTAACCGTGGGCAAATTACAAGTGGGCAAAAGACAGATGCTTCGAACAGAGCATTAGATTATTTAGATTATTCAAATACCATTTGTTCTACATAAGAAGGAAATGACTAGAGCATAGCAACCCCCCACTACACAACTCTTCTTTCAGTGCTCTTTCAATAGAGCATTATTGAACTATAATGATATTTCTTATAGTGCTCTTCTAGATAATGCTACTAAAGTTTCAATGATGTAAACATTCCCTTTCCCCTCACTTTCAATGGAATTGGCTTGAATAGTGTCATCACAGCTTATTTCAATTCATCATAGATGATAACAGTTGATTTTAGTATCTTCATTTGAATGAGAATGATAACTGTGGTATTTGGTAAGCACCTACTATATGCCTTACATTTTAGTAAGTACTGGGGTAGATCCAAGAAAATTAAGTCACTCAGTGTTCCCATTCCTCTTGGGGCTCAGTCAAGGTAGGAAATATTTCAATTCCCATTTTGCAGATAAGAAAATTGAGGTGCAGAGAAGTTAAGTGATTTATCCAAGATCATACAGCAGGCAAGTGGCTACTTTCCTATAACACAAAGGGTGCATTCTTGTTATACCTCACATAAAGGAAAGGGTGAACTGTATTATTTACCATTTCAAACTCATATATATGTGCACAAGCATTTTCCTTGATAACATAATAATATAATAATAATAATAATAATGGTATTTGTTAAGTGCTTATTATGTGTCAAGCACTATTCTAAGTGCTGAAAGAGATACAAGCTAATCAGGGTATCCCACATGGGGCTCACAGTCTTAATCCCATTTTACATGTGAGGGAACTGAGGCCCAGAGAAGTGAAGTGCCTTGCCCAAGGTCACACAGCAGACAAGTGGCAGATGTGCTAAGACCAAATATGCCCACTTTGTCGGAAGAGTGTTCCCTAATTCCATAAAGACAGTTAGCCAAAAGGGGTGTTGAAACATACGTTATGACAGGATTGTGTGTACTTCATTTAGGAGCAGCATGGCTCAGTGGAAAGAGCATGGGACTGGGAGTCAGAGGACCTGAGTTCCAATTCATTCATTCAGTCATTCAATGGTATTTACTGAGCGCTTACTATATGCAGAGCACTGTACTAAGCACTTGGAATGTTCAAATCGGCAACAGATAGAGCCAGTCCCTTACAGTCTAATTGGGGGAGACAGACAGACAAAACAATAGCAATAAATAGAATCAAGAGATGTACATCTCATTAAAACAATAGCAATAAATAGAATCAAGGGGATGTACATCTCATTAACAAAATAAATAGGGTAATAAAAATATGTACAAATGAGTGGATGAGCACAGTGCTGAGGGGAGAGGAAGGGAGAGGTGGAGGAGCGGGGGCGGGGGGGAAGGGAGCTTAGCTGAGGGGAGGTGAAGGGGGGGGTAGAGAGGCAGCAGAGGGAGCAGAAGGAAAAGGGGAAGCTCAGTCTGGGAAGGCCTCTTGGAGGAGGTGAGCTCTCTGTAGGGCTTTGAAGAGGGGAAGAGAGTTAGTTTGGTGGAGGTGAGAAGGGAGGGCATTCCAGGACTGCGGGAGGATGTGGCCCAGGGGTCGATGGCGGGATAGGTGAGAACGGGGGACGGTGAGGATGTGGGCAGCAGAGGAGCGGAACCTATGGGGTGGGCAGTAGAAAGAGAGAAGGGAGGAGAGGTAGGAAGTGGCAAGGTGATGGAGAGCCTTGTAGCCTAGAGTGAGCAGTTTTTGTTTCGTGCAGAGGTTGATGGGTAACCACTGGAGGTTTTTAGGAAGGGGAGTGACATGCCCATAATGTTTCTGCAGGAAGATGAGCCAGGCAGCGGATTGAAGAATAGACTGGAGCAGGGAGAGACAGGAGGAAGGGAGATCAGAGAGAAGGCTGACACAATAATCCAGCCAGGATATCATGAGAGCCTGTACCAGTAAGATAGCCGTTGGAGGGAGAGAAAAGGGCGGATCTTGGCGATACTATGAAGGTGAGTCCGGCAGGTCTTGGCGACAGATTGGATGTGTGGGGTGAATGAGAGAGCCGAGTCAAAGATGACACCGAGGTTGCAGGCTTGAGAGACGGGAAGGATGGTTGTACCATCCACAGTGATAGGGAAGTCAGGAAGAGGACAGGGCTTGGGAGGGAAGATAAGGAGCTCAGTTTTAGATATGTTGAGCTTTAGGTGGCGGGCAGACATCCAAGTAGAGACTTCCAGGAGGCAGGAGGAGATACGAGCCTGCAGGGATAGGGAGAGGACGGGCAGAGATGTAGATTTGTGTGTCGTCTGCACAGAGATGATAGTTGAAGCCATGAGAGTGGATGAGTTCACCAAGGGAGTAGTGTAGATGGAGAACAGAAGAGGGACAAGAACTGACCCTTGAGGAACTCCAACAGTTACAGGATGGGAGGGGGAGGAGGAGCCTGTGAAGGAGACCAAGAATGAACGGCCAGAAAGATAATAGGAGAACTGGAAGAGGACGGAGTCCATGATGCCAAGGTGAGATAAGGTATGGAGGAGAAGGGGATGCTCTACAGTGTCAAAGGCAGCTGAGAGGTCAAGGAGGATTAGGATAGAGTAGGAGCCATTGGATTTGGCAAGAAGGAGGTCATGGGTGACCTTTGAGAGAGCAGTCTCGGTAGAGTGGAGGGGACGGAAGCCAGATTGGAGGGGGTCCAGGAGAGAAATGGAGTTAAGCAATCCTAGGCAGTGAGTGTAGACGACTCGTTCTAGGAGCTTGGAAAGGAAGGGTAGTAAGGAGATAAGGCGATAACTGGAAGGGGAAGTGGGGTTGAGAGAGGGTTTTTTTAGGATGGGGGAGACATGGGCCTGTTTGAAGGCAGAGGGGAAGGAGCTATTGGAGAGTAAGGGTTTAAAGAAGGTAAGGAGGAGAGGAGGGAAGGGGCGATGGTTTTTATAAGGTGAGCGGGAATGGGGTCCAAAGCACAGGTGGAGGGGGTGGCACTTGTGAGGAGAGAGGAGATCTCTGAGGATACTCCAGGGAAAGATGGGAAAGTAGAGGAGAGGGTTGGGGGAGGGGGGGAGGTAATAGGGGGAGGGGTGACTTTGGGGAGCTCAGACCTGATTGTGTTTATTTTCATGATGAAGTAGGTGGCCAGTTCGTTGGGGGTGAGGGATTGGGGAGGGGGTGGAACAGGGGGCCTGTGGAGAAAATTAAAGGTCCAGAACAATTGGCGGGGGTGACGGGCATGGGTTTCGATGAGGCAAGAAAAGTAGTTTTGCCTGGCGGAGGAGAGGGCAGAGTTAAGGCAGGAAAGGATAAAGTTGAAATGGATAAAGTTGACTTGGTGCTTGGACCTTCGCCAGCAGCACTCAACAGCTCGAGGCGGACAGAGGCAGTGACCCAGAGCTGTGGGTTAGTGGAGCGAGAGCGGCGGAAGGAAAGGGAGGCGAGAGAGTTGAGATGAGTAGAAAGGATGGAGTTGAGAGTGGTAACCTGATCATCGAGAGTGGGAAGAGAGGACAGGGGGGCAAGGTGGGGAGAGATGCCTTTGGAGAGATGGATGGGATCAAGAGAGCAGAGGTCTCTGTGGGGGAGTAGTACAGATTTGCTGGGGGAGAGAGTGTGAGAGAGGAGGCAGGAGAGAAGGTTATGGTCTGAGAGAGGGATTTCAGAGTTGATGAGGGAGGAGATAGTGCAGCGGTAGGAGATGACCAGATCAAGGGTGTGACCAAGTTGGTGAGTGGGCGAGGTGTGGTGGAGCAGGAGGTCGGCAGAGTCGAGGAGCAATAGCAGGCGGGCAGCAGAGGAGTCACCACCGGGTACATCCATGTGGACGTTGAAGTCTCCGAGGACCAGAGTGGGCAAAGAGAAGGAGAGAAGGAAGGTGAGAAAGGGGTCAAGGTGGTTGAAGAAGTCGGTGGTGGGACCAGGAGGGCAGTAGATGATGGCTACAAGTATCTGGAGGGGGTGGTAGAGGCGAATGATATGGGCTTCAAAGGAGGGGAAGGAGAGGGAGGGGGGAGGAGGGATAGTGCGGAAGCGGCATCAGGGTGAGAGAAGGAAGCCAACACCTCCTCTCTTTCTGGTGAGTCTGGGGCAGTGGGAGAAGGAGAGGCCTCCGCTGGAGAGAGCAGCAGTGGAGACAGTGTCTTCAGTAGTGAGCCAGCTTACCATAAGGTTCCCGCCTCCACCATGTGCCTGCTATGTGACCCTGGGCAAGTGACTTAACTTCTCTGTGCCTCAGTCCCTCTTCTCTAGACTATAAACTCGTCATGGCAGGGAATATGTCTACCAGCTCTGTCATATTGTTCTCTCCCAAGTGCTTAGTACAGTGCTCTGCACACAATAAGTGCTCAATAAAAACGATTGATTGATTTAACCCTCCTTTACTTACTATTTCTGTGGGACCAAATATGAGTGTTACCTGGGGTTCATTTACCTTCACAACATCTTTAGAATTTACCCTTTCCTCTCCAAACTGCTACCATGCTGATCCAAGCACTTACATCCTGCAGTGACTGCTGCATCAAACCCTTCACTGACCTCTCTGCCTCCTGTCTCTCCCCTCTCCAGTCCATACTACATGTCACTATCCAGATCATTTTTTGATAAACCATTCAGTCTCCCTACTCCACAAAACCCTCCAATAGTTGCCCATCCACTGCCACAAAGAGAAACGCTTTACCAGTAACTTTAAGGTGCTCAATCAGCTCTGTCTCTCCTACTCAACCTCACTGAACTCCGACCATGATCCAATCCTCACACTTTACTCCTCTAACCCATCTTGATCTCATCTGTCTCACTGCTGGCCCCCAACATTCCCCCCTCTGACCTGGAATTCCCTTCAACTTCACATCCAACAGCCCACCACTACCCATGCCTTCAAATCCCTTCTAAAATCACATCTCCTCATGTCCCCCACCTTCCCTCCCTTCTGCATCTGCTATGCACTTGGTTTGTATCCCCTAATCACTTTGATATTTACTTCAGCCCCACAGCACTTATGTAGGTATTCTTACTCTACTTACCTTGTCTGTAATTTATTTTAATATTTTAATTTTAATTTAGAGAAGCACTTGAACTAGTGGAAAGAGCATGGGCCTGGGAATCAGAAGAACTGGATTCTAACCCAGTTCCTCCACTTGTCTGCTATGTGATCTTACACAAGTTATTTACTTTCTTTGTGCCTCGGTTATCACATCTGTAGAATGGAGATGAAAATTGTGATTCCTATTTGGGATAGGGACTACTACGTCCAAATAGTTATCTCATATCTAGCCCACCACTTAGTACAATGTTTCTGTTTATTGTTGTAGTATACTCTCTCAAGTGCTTAGTACAGTACTCTGCACACAGTATGCACTCAATAAATACAATCGATTGGTTGACTACATTCTCGGCATCTAATTAAGTGCTTAACAAATACCATTAAAAAAATGTCTTGCTCTCCCTGTAAGCTGTAAAGATCTTACTGGGCAGAAATCATGCCTACCAACTCTACTGTTGATATTGTACTGTACTTTCCCAAGTGCTTAGTACAGTGCTTTGCACACAGTAAATGCTCAATAAACACCAGTGATTGGTTGATGGATTGGTAGAGCAGTAGAGTGTATTCTAACACAGGTGTGAACTTGTGAGTGCAAATAGTTGCACAACTCACTGAGTTGAAGTCTTGTTCTTGCTCAATCGGTGTTTCCCATTAGTGCTTAAAACACCCAGAATGGTAAAGTAGTTCTGTTAGCTACTATTTGAATGTCTGCTCTGTGACCTTGGGCAACTCACCTTGTTTCGCTGTACTTCAGTTAGCTCATCTGTAAAAAGAGGTTTAAGAATGTGACCCCCATGTGGGGCAAGGACTGCAACCAACCTGATTAACTTGTATCTACCCCAGGGTTAAGGAACTGTGCTTAGTACATAGCAAGCACTTGACAAATAGCATAATTATAACAAATACCATAATTATAACAAGTACCATGTTCCTTAAAATATTACATGCTTCAGTGTTTCTTACTGATACCTAGGAGTAACTTGTTTCCTCATTCATGGCATGATCCTATTTCAGAAGCCCCTGTTCATAATATCTTCTCTGAGACTACCACCCTGACAGTGTACCTTTACCCAGGCCTGGAGAATCAGGATGCAAGCTGTGAAGAATTATCCATCTTTGTACAGAGTTTCACTCTAGCAATTTTAATTCCTAAATTTTCTGAATTTAAATATGACCAGATTCTTTCATATAAATGGTCACTCAAAGCCCATTTTCTAGAAGGTATCAGGAAATGAGAATGTCACTCAAGGCATAACATAATTACTTTTTCGAACTGGCTTTGACATTTATCTGCTAGGTGGCCTTGGGAAAAAAATCACATACTCACTGGGTCTCAGTTTGCTCGTCTGTAAAATGGAGACAATAATACCTCCTTCCCCTACCTCAGAGATATTCCACCTGGGTAATAACCAGTGCTTACCTTCAGATTACCTTCAGATAAGATTACACCTTATCAAGGTTTATGTCTGATGGCAGAATTTGATCCCATGATAAATCCAGTAATTTGATTTTCATGTTTAATTTTTCTGTCTATATTCCACCTGTGATGTTCAGGCCATTCAGCACTTACTGTGAATTTTATATTGAACTCAGTGTCTAAATGAAAATAATAAAGTAAGTGGGTGTTCCGGGGGTTGTGATGACTCAAATTAATACTCAACTCAATTAGTTGGCTGATTGTGCATCACAGCCTAGTTAATGGCAACCACTCCATGTGAGTAATTCTAATTTATTCAGAGCCTCTCTATTTATAATACTGTGTCCTTTTTATAATGAATCAAATTGCTAATAAAAATATTTGGTTTTAAAAGTGTTTTCATTTTAAGCTTTCTCTTTTGATTAAAAATGTTAAAGAAACCCTAAAAATAGAGCCCACCATGACAGGTTTAACATAATTGAAATGGATTTGTGAATTTAATAGCAATAATGGCATTTATTAAGTGTTTACAAAGATTAGATACAACCCCTGTTCCAAATGGGGATAACAGTTTAGGTGGAAGAGAGAATAGGTACTTTATCCCCATTTAAAGGTGAGAGAGCTCAGAAGCAGAGAAGTGACTATCCCAAGGTCACACAGCAAGTAAGTAGCAGTGCTGGGAGTAGAACCCTGGTCGCATAATTACAAGTCTTATGTTCTAATAGGCCAACAGTTTTCCTTAATTTCTATTCAATCAGTGATACTTATTGAGTGCTTGCTATGTGCAAAGTCCAGTACTGAGCACTTGGAAAAGTAAAATACAACAGAGTTGATGGACATAATCCTTGCCTGCAAGGAATTTACAGCATGGGGGCTAGGGGGTAGGGGGGTGGGGAGAAAGACATTAAAGTAAATTAGAGAGAGGGAAAAAGGCAGTGTGTAAGAATGCAGATATTAGAGCTATGGGGCTGAGGGTGGAATAAATATCAAGTAAATAAGAGGTACAGATCCAGATGCATGCAAAGGTGACACAGTGGGAAGGGCTAGTGGAAAAGAGGTAGTTTAGTCAGGGAAGGTCCCTTGGAGGAGAAGTAATTTTAAGAGGGTTTTGAAGGTGGGTAGAGTGGAGGCCTATTGTACATGAAGGGGACACAGTGAGTACTCAATAAATACAATTGAATGAATGAATAAATCAAGGTATTGAGAGTAGGTTGGCCTTACAGGAGTGAAGGGTTGGAGAAAGCTGATTGCGTATCTTAAAGCTGGTGGTGAGAAGTTTCTGTGTGACGTAGAGGTGTAAACACTCAAGGGTTTAGAGAAATGGGAATATGAGGACTGAACAGTTTTTTGGGGAAAAATTATATAAAATTCATTCATTCATTCAAAAGTATTTAATGAGCGCTTACTATGTGCAGAGCACTGTACTAAGCCCTTGGAATGAACAAGTCGGCAACAGATAGAGATAGTCCCTGCCGTTTGACGGGCTTACAGTCTAATTGGGAGAGACGGACAGACAAGAACAATGGCAATAAACAGAGTCGAGAGGAAGAACATCTCGTAAAAACAATGGCAACTAAATAGAATCAAGGCGATGTACATTTCATTAACAAAATAAATAGGGTAATGAAAATATATACAGTTGAGCAGACGAGTACAGTGCTGAGGGGATGGGAAGGGAGAGGGGGAGGAGCAGAGGGAAATGGGGGGAAAAGAGGGTTAAGCTGCGGAGAGGTGGGGGGGGGTGGTAGAGGGAGTAGAGGGAGAAGAGGAGCTCAGTGTGGGAAGGCCTCTTGGAGGAGATGAGGTTTAAGTAGGGTTTTGAAGAGGAGAAAAGAATTAGTTTGGCGGAGGTGCGGAGGGAGGGCGTTCCAGGACCACGGGAGGACGTGGCCCAGGGGTCGACGGCGGGATAGGCAAGACCGAGGGACGGTGAGGAGGTGGGCGGCAGAGGAGCGGAGCGTGCGGGGTGGGCGGTAGAAAGAGAGAAGGGAGGAGAGGTAGGAAGGGGCAAGGTGATGTAGAGCCTTGAAACCTAGAGTGAGGAGTTTTTGTTTGGAGCGGAGGTTGATAGGCAACCACTGGAGTTGTTTAAGAAGGGGAGTGACATGCCCAGATCGTTTCTGCAGGAAGATGAGCCGGGCAGCGGAATGAAGAATAGACTGGAGCGGGGCGAGAGAGGAGGAAGGGAGGTCAGAGAGAAGGCTGACACGGTAGTCTAGCTGGGATATAACGAGAGCCCGTAGCAGTAAGGTAGCCGTTAGGGTGGAGAGGAAAGGGCGGATCTTGGCGATATTGTAAAGGTGAAACCGGCAGGTCTTGGTAACGGATAGGATGTGTGGGGTGAACGAGAGAGACGAGTCAAGGATAATAATAATAATAATAATGTTGGTATTTGTTAAGCGCTTACTATGTGCCGAGCACTGTTCTAAGCACTGGGGTAGACATAGGGGAATCAGGTTGTCCCACGTGGGGCTCACAGTCTTAATCCCCATTTTACAGATGAGGGAACTGAGGCACAGAGAAGTTAAGTGACTTGCCCACAGTCACACAGCCAACAAGTGGCAGAGCTGGGATTCGAACTCATGAGCCCTGACTCCAAAGCCCATGCTCTTTCCACTGAGCCACGATGACACCAAGATTGCGGGCCTGAGAGACGGGAAGCATGGTCGTGCAATCCACGGTGATAGGGAAGTCTGCGAGAGGACCGGTCTTGGGAGGGAAGATGAGGAGCTCAGTCTTGCTCATGTTGAGTTTTAGATGGTGGGCCGACATCCAGGTGGAGACATCCTGGAGGCAGGAGGAGATGCGAGCCTGAAGGGAGGGGGAGAGGACAGGGGCAGAGATGTAGATCTGCATGTCATCTGCGTAGAGATGGTAGTCAAAGCCGTGAGAGCGAATGAGTTCACCAAGGGAGTGAGTGAAAATGGAGAACAGAAGAGGGCCAAGAACTGAGCCTTGAGGAACTCCAACAGTTAAAGGATGGGAGGGAGAGGAGGCGCCAGCGAAGGAGACCGAGAATGACCGGCCAGAGAGGTAAGAGGAGAACCAGGAGAGGACGGAGTCCGTGAAGCCAAGGTGAGATAAGGTATGGAGGAGGAGGGGATGGTCGACTGTGTCAAAGGCAGCAGAGAGGTCAAGGAGGATTAGAATGGAGTAGGAGCCATTGGATTTGGCAAGAAGGAGGTCATGGGTGACCATAGAGAGAGCAGTCTCCGTAGAGTGGAGAGGACGGAAGCCAGATTGGAGGGGCTCCAGGAGAGAATGGGAGTTAAGGAATTCTAAGCAGTGATTGTAGACGACTCGTTCTAGGATTTTGGAAAGGAAGGGTAGTAGGGAGATAGGGCGATAACTGGAGGGGGAAGTGGGGTCAAGAGCGGGTTTTTTTAGGATGGGGGAGACGTGGAGATTGAGTGGAGGTGGAGATTGAGTGGTTAAAAATAGAAGTTAAGGAAGGGAGGAGGGCAGGGGCGATGGTTTTAATAAGGTGAGAGGGAATGGGGTCCGAGGCGCAGGTGGAGAGGGTGGCACTTGTGAGGAGGGAGCTCTCCTCTGAGGATACTGCAGGGAAGGATGGAAAAGTAGGGGAGAGGGTTGGTGGAGGGGAGGGGAGAGGCGGGGGGGTGACTTTGGGGAGCTCAGACCTGATTGTGTTGATGAAACCTGGTACTTCCTATATCGGTACCATAGATCTGAGGCTTCCTACCAGGGTTGTCTTTTCTAAGAGTTGCTTAGAGAAGCAGCGTGGCTCAATGGAAAGAGCACAGGCTTGAGAATCAGAGGTCAAGGGTTCTAATCCCAGTTCCACCACTTGTCAGCTGTGTGACTTTGGTCAAGTCACAACTTCTCTGGACCTCAGTTCCCTCATCTGTAAAATGGGAATTAAGACTGTGAGCCCTACACGGGACAACCTGATTACCTTGTATTCCCCCCAGCCCTTAGAACAGTGCTTGGCACATAGTAAGCACTTAACAAATATCATCATTATTATTAATTTCCTAGTAAAAGCTTATCAAACAAAAACTCTTCACAATTTGCTTCGAAGCTCTCCATCACCTTGCCCCTTTTTACCTCACCTCCCTTCTCTCCTTCGACATCACAGCCCACATGCTCTGTTCCTCTGGTGCTAACCTTCTCACTGGGCCTCGTTCTCACCTGCCCTGCCATCGACCCCTGGCTCACATTCTACCTCTGGCCTGGAATGCCCTCCCACCTCAAATCCACCAATCACACTTCCCCGCTTTCAAAGCCCTACTGAAGGCTCGCCTCCTCCAAGAGTTCTTCCCTTTTTCCTCAGTTCCCCCTTCCCTCCGCATTGCCCCAACTCACTCTCTTGGCTCTACCCCTCTCTCCCCGCTCCACAGCACTTTGTGCATATAAGTATATATCTATAATTTTATTCATATTAATGCCTGTTCACTTGTTTTGATGTCTGTCTCCCCCGTTCTAGACTGTAAACCCAGTGTGGGCAGGGATTGTTTCTCTTTATTGTTGAATTGTACTTTCCAAGCACTTAGTACAGTGCTCTGCACACAGTAAGTGCTCAATAATACAATTGAATGAATGAATGAGGACAGGAACTATGCCTTGTGATTTACAATATAGTTTACTTTAATTCCATTTAAAAAGATGAATTTAAAAGGGCTAACATTGGATTGCCAAAAATAATAAAGACAATGCTGAGAACAATTGTCTAGAATTTCTCTTAATGAAGAAAAAATTAATCCAATGAGAAAACAAGAATATCTGATTGTCTTTCCCACTTAAATATTTTACTTCAAAATATGGGCTTTTGCTATGACCTCCTTCCTAATGGTGCCCTATAGTCTGTTCTGGAAATAGTTGTCTTTGCACAAATCAAAATTTGATAGCTTAGTCTGGATTAAAAAACTCAGCAATTATTCGAAGTCAGTTTTCAGTCATTGAATGATAACTACATTTTTTCCCCCAAAACAGAGGTTTCCAATATGGCTTTTGAACACAGTTTATTAAATATGTTTGTGATGCAATCATGTCTACAATCCTTATGATTTACCAAAGAATAATATATTCATTTCAGATATATTAATAACATGTAAAATTCCTCCAGGAATTCAAAGGGCTTTGTGTACTTTGTGCATTTTGTTTTCTCAAAATGAATCTCATAAAAATGTGTTGGTGAATGAATAAAGATTAAAATCTAGTAAGACTCCATGGATAATGTAGAAAACCCAATTAATTCCTGGAGGATTTTACATGCTATTTCATCCATTATTCTTGGGTAAATGATGATGATGATGATGGAATTTGTTAAGTGCTTACTATATGCCAAGCATTGTTCTAAGTACTGGGGTAGATAAAAGGTGATCTGGTTTTCCCAAGTGGGGCTCACAGTCTTAATCCCCATTTTACCGATGAGGTAACTGAGGCCCAGAGAAGTTAAGTGACTTCCCCAAGGTCACATAGCTGATGAGTGGCGGAGCCGGAATTAGAACCCATGACCTGTGACTCCCAAGCTCTTGCTTTTACCATTAAGCCACGCTGCTGGGCTGTAGATATGATTGCACCAGAAACATAAATTTAACTTCTGTTATCTATCCCAGCATTTAGTGCAGTGCCTGGCATGTAGTAAGTGCTTAACAAATGCCACAAAGAAGTAAATCAATATTAACCAGCTCTCTAAAGAAGCCTCTGTACATCGATTCTGAAATAGTATTATGTGATGTCTTCATATTGTATATTGTATAATGTGACTGGATCCCTTCAAAATACACCTTGACTGACAGAAAAAGGACACTGTTTCAGGATCTGAGAGAGAATGTTTAGCTGGCTCAAATGACAAGCTGCATATTTTTTTCTTTTTAACAGGTTATTTAGCAAATGTCTAAGATACTTTGCTATGATGATAATTGCTGTGAGAGTAGTTTGGAAAGATAAAAGTGCTATATAAATTCAAGATACTATTATTATTACACTAGTGTTGATCTAAAAGCCTTTTAACAGAAGAATCTATAAACACTAAGCACCTTAACTCTGACCCCAAAACATCTGTACTTAGGAATAAAAATATATATTCAGATGTTTAACACAAAATGATCTCCTTACTCACTAATCTGGTAATTTACATATACCGCAAGAAGAGAATGCAAATGTTTCTTTTATATGACCTTATATTTACTAATCAAGAACATAGCATGGAATGACAGCCTCATTTTTCTTTCTGACATTCTAAGTACATCTAAACCAAACAACATGAATTAATTGCATAAGGGTACAAGAAATCAACATCTTTTCCTTAAGGGAAAAGATGTGTGAGCTGTGCACCCAGCTCAAAAAAAAAACACAACCTATTCTTGATCAATTCCATTGTGCTACAATGTAAATGTAATCAAGGCTTATCCAATCAAATGTAAATATGCCAGTCTCATTTGATGTTTCTCCAATTCTCAAAAGATAGAATCAGTAGTATTTACTGAATACCTACTGTATATTGAGCAGCTGGAAATGTTAGAGAAGCAGCATGGCTCAGTGGCAGGAGCCTGGGCTTGGGAGTCAGAGATCATGGGTTCTAACCTCGCCTCTGCCACTTGTCTGCTGTGTGACTTTGGGCCAGTCAATTCACTACTCTGGGCCTCAGTTACCTCAGCTGTAAAATGGGGATGAAGACTGTGAGCCCCACGTGGGACAACCTGATTGCCTTGTACCTCCCCCAGAGCTTAGAACTGTGATCGGCACATAGTAAGCACTTAACAAATACCAACATTATTATTATTAAAAGAAAGTGAAAGACACCATCCCTGCCGTCAAGGAGTTTACACCCCAACAGGGAAGACACACAGACACAAGTTTTTTGCATTTAGTGAGTAGAGGAAGAATTCATAAGATACAAGTGAGGGTAGGAAGCATAAAGAAAGCAAACTAGGGGAATAAATTAGGGAATGTAGGTTAGGGCATGTAAATCAGTAAACACATAAGTACTTAGGAGGACTGTGTGTATGTAAGTGTTAGGGTGGGAATCAAGACACTTCACTTACTCTTCAAAGTCAGACACACAATTTCTAGCATCATGTGCCTCCCCGCCTCCCACCCCACTCCCCGACTGAGTTCCACATGGTGCAGGAACTGCGTCCCACCTGATTATCTTGTATCCACTTCAGCAGGTTTGGCTTAGTGGATAGAGCACAGGCCTGGAAGTAAGAAGGACCTGGATTCTAATTCTTGTTCTGCCACATGTCTGCTGTGTGACCTTGGGCAAGTTACTTAACTTTTCTGTGCCTCAGGTACCTCACCTATAAAATGGGAATTAAGAGTGTGAGTCCCATATAGGACAGGGACTGTGTCTAACCTGATTAACTTGTATCTACCTAAGTACTTAAACAGTGCTTGGCAAAAGTAAGCTCTTAACAAGTATCACAATTATTACACTAATTATTACAGTTGTAATTGAAATTGTAATTATATTACAATTATTACTTTCAAGTGTGGCCTCTGGAACCCCCGCTCTATTACAGGTAAGCTACCTTTCGTCCATGACCTATTCCTCTCCCGCTCTCTCCTCCTCCTCGCCCTTTCAGAAACGTGGCTCACTCCCAAAGACACGGTCTCCGCCGCTGCTCTCTCCAGCAGAGGCCTCTCCTTCTCCCACTCCCCCAGATTCACCGGTAAGGGAGGAGGCGTCGGCTTCCTCCTCTCACCCCGATGCCGCTTCCGCACTATCCCTCCTCCCCCCTCCCTCTCCTTCCCCTCCTTCGAAGCCCATATCATTCGCCTCTACCAACCCCTCCAGATACTTGTCGCTGTCATCTACCACCCTCCTGGTCCCACCTCCGACTTCTTCAACCACCTAGACCCCTTTCTCACCTTCCTTCTCTCTTTCTCTCTGCCCACTCTGATCCTCGGAGACTTCAACATCCATATGGATGTACCCAATGACTCCTCTGCCGCTCGCCTGCTATCCCTCCTCGACTCTGCCGACCTTCTCGTCCACCATGCCGCGCCCACTCACCGACTCAGTCACACCCTCGATCTCGTCATCTCCTACCGCTGCACTATCTCCTCCCTCACCAACTCTGAAATCCCTCTCTCTGAACATAACCTTCTCACCTGCCTCATCTCTCACACTCCCTCCCCCTGCAAATCTTGACTACTTCCCCACAGAGACCTCCGCTCTCTCGATCCCATCTGTCTTTCCAAAAGCATCTCTCCTCACCTTGCCGCCCTGTCCTCACTTCCCACTCTCGATGATCAGGTCTCCGCTCTCAACTCCACCCTCTCTACTCATCTCAACTCTCTCGCCCCCCCCTTTCCCTCCGCCACTCTCGATACATTAACCCACAGCCCTGGATCACCTCCTCTGTCCGCCTCCTACGCTCCCATGCTCGAGCTGCTGAGAGCTCCTGGCGAAAGTCCAAGCACCAAGCCGACCTCACACACTTCAAATTTATCCTTTCCTGACTTAACTCTGCCCTCTCCTCCTCCAGGCAAAACTTCTTCTCCTCCCTCATCGACACCCATGCCCGTCACCCCCGCCAATTGTTCCGGACCTTTAACTCTCTCCTTAGGCCCCCTGTTCCTCCCCCTCCCCCATCTCTCACCCCCAATGATCTGGCCACCTATTTCATCACAAAAATCAACACAATCAGGTCTGAGCTCCCCAAAGTCACCCCTCCTCCTCTCCCCTCCCCCCCACCAACCCTCTCCCCTACTTTTCCATCCTTCCCTGCAGTATCCTCAGAGGAGATCTCTTCCGTCCTCGCAAGTGCCACCCCCTCCACCTGCACCTCGGACTCCATTCCCTCTCACCTTATTAAAACCATCGCCCCTGCCCTCCTCCCTTCCTTAACTTCTATTTTTAACCACTCAATCTCCAATGGTTCCTTCCCCTCTGCCTTCAAACATGCCCACGTCTCCCCCATCCTAAAAAAACCCGCTCTTGACCCCACTTCCCCCTCCAGTTATCGCCCTATCTCCCTACTACCCTTCCTTTCCAAAATCCTAGAACGAGTCATCTACAAATCACTGCTTAGAATTCCTTAACTCCCATTCTCTCCCGGACCCCCTCCAATCTGGCTTCCGTCCCCTCCACTCTACCGAGACTGCTCTCTCTAAGGTCAACCATGACCTCCTTCTTGCCAAATCCAATGGCTCCTACTCCATTCTAATCCTCCTTGACCTCTCTGCTGCCTTTGACACTGTTGACCATCCCCTCCTCCTCCATACCTTATCTCACCTTGGCTTCACGGACTCCGTCCTCTCCTGGTTCTCCTCTTACCTCTCTGGCCGGTCATTCTCGGTCTCCTTCGCTGGCGCCTCCTCCCCCTCCCATCCTTTAACTGTTGGCGTTCCTCAAGGGTCAGTTCTTGGCCCTCTTCTGTTCTCCATTTTCACTCACTCTCTTGGTGAACTCATTCGCTCTCACGGCTTTGACTACCATCTCTACGCAGATGACATGCAGATCTACATCTCTGCCCCTGTCCTCTTCCCCTCCCTTCAGGCTCGCATCTCCTCCTGCCTCCAGGATGTCTCCACCTGGATGTCGGCCCACCACCTAAAACTCAACATGAGCAAGACTGAGCTCCTCATCTTCCCTCCCAAACCCGGTCCTCTCCCAGATTTCCCTATCACCGTGGATTGCACGACCATCCTTCCCGTCTCTCAGGCCCGCAACCTCAGTGTCATCCTTGACTCGTCTCTCTCGTTCACCCCACACATCCTATCCGTTACCAAGACCTGCGGGTTTCACCTTTACAATATCGCCAAGATCCGCCCTTTCCTCTCCACCCAAATGGCTACCTTAGTGCTACAGGCTCTCGTTATATCCCGGCTAGACTACTGTGTCAGCCTTCTCTCTGATCTCCCTTCCTCCTCTCTCGCCCCGCTCCAGTCTATTCTTCACTCCGCTGCCCGGCTCATCTTCCTGCAGAAACTATCTGGGCATGTCACTCCCCTTCTTAAAAACCTCCAGTGGCTGCCTATCAACCTCCGCTCCAAACAAAAACTCCTCACTCTAGGCTTCAAGGCTCTACGTCACCTTGCCCCTTCCTACCTCTCCTCCCTTCTCTCTTCCTACTGCCCACCCCACACGCTCCGCTCCTCTGCCGCCCACCTCCTCACCGTCCCTCGGTCTCGCCTATCCCACCGTCGACCCCTGGGCCACGTCTTCCCGCAGTCCTGGAACGCCCTCCCTCCTCACCTCCACCAAACTAATTCTCTTCCCTTCTTCAAAACCCTACTTAAAACTCACCTCCTCCAAGAGGCCTTCCCAGACTGAGCTCCCCTTCTCCCTCTACTCCCTCTACCGCCCCCCCTTCACCTCTCTGCAGCTTAACCCTCTTTTCCTCCATTTCCCTCTGCTCCTCCCCCTCTCCCTTCCCATCCCCTCAGCACTGTACTCGTCTGCTCAACTGTATATATTTTCATTACCCTATTTATTTTGTTAATGAAATGTACATCGCCTTGATTCTATTTAGTTGCCATTGTTTTTACGAGATGTTCTTCCCCTTGACTCTATTTTTGCCATTGTTCTTGTCTGTCTGTCTCCTCCGATTAGACTCTAAGCCCATCAAAGGGCAGGGACTGTCTCTATCTTTTGCCGACTTGTTCATTCCAAGCGCTTAGTACAGTGCTCTGCACATAGTAAGCGCTCAATAAATACTATTGAATGAATGAATGAACAGTACTTGGCACATAGTAAGTGCTTAAAAATGCTTATATCATTATTATTGGGGTCCTAGTGCCCTGTAATCTTACAACCAATATAAAGGATATCCAGGTTTTCTAAGAAAAGCACTCCAAAATTGTCCCAGGAGTTGTCTGTCATCATCTCATGACAATTGGATTTGATATCCCTAAAGGCCAGAGGAAGCCCAAGCTTTAGCTAGCCAGTTCTGCAGCCTAAGGGGCAACTGCTGAGGTTTACAGCAGTGCCACAGATCCACTCCCTTGCTTAGGAGAGGGAGTCTCCATACTGGTCATGTCCACACAAAGGTTCAGGCACACTCTTTGGTTATGAACAGATAACCACATTTACTTCTCTTCAATCATACTCTCATAGCTATTGGTGGACTTTTAGCACTGAGCCAGCAATCTGTTTCATTTTATTCTACCAAAATGTATAAGTAAAATCCAGTTTGGGAATAGTATTGAGAATATAGAGCAAGAAGTATTAAAGTATTCTATCAAATAATAGCATTTATTGAGTGTTCACTGGGTGCAGAGCACTGTACTAAGCTCTTGGGAGAGTACAAGAAAATTAGTAGACATGATCCCTTGCCTTCAAGGACCTAAGAAGTGTAGGATTGTGTTTGAGTTTATGTTTTCCTATAACCTTAAACAATAAATGTAAGCTCCTTGTGGAAAGGAATGATGTTAACCACCTCTATTGTTTTGTACTGTGCTCTGCACACAGTAAGGGCTGAATAAATGCCATTATTTAATTTACTTATTTAGTCTTAAATAGACACAGTTTTGGGACTAACAACCTATTTAACAATCTTTGTCTTGATTAGTGAGAGGAGGTACAACCCCCTAAAATGAGATAGGGTTTGGGTCCTGGGGCCTTCTACAATCCATTCAGTAATGTGAGATGGAGGCTTAGGGAGAAAAGAACTGATCCCCAAGAATCTATAGTCCACGTGGACTAGATGTGGAATTCATTTCTGAATGTCTTATGTCGCTTAACTGAGAGTTGCCTTCAAGGTATCTCTACGTAGATATCCTCCCATCTTCCCAAGCTTAACATGTCCAAAACAGAACACCCTATCTTCCCACCCAAACCCTGTCTTCCCAGACTTTCCCATCGCTGTAGGCAGCACCAACATCCTTCCTGTCTCACAAGTCCATAACCTTGGGGTCATCCTTGACTCCTCTCTCTCATTCAACCCACATATTTAATTCATCACTAAATCCTGTAGGCTCCACTTTGACAACAGTGCTATAATCTACCTTTTCCTCTCATTCAAACTGCTACCACTTTAATATAATCACTCTTCCTTTCCCGCCTGGATCACTGCATCAGCCTCCTTGTTAACCTCCAATCCTCCCACCTTTCCCCATTCCAGTCCATATTTCACTCTGATGCCTGAATCATTTTCCTTCATAAACATTCAGGACATGTCACCTCATTCCTCAAAAACTCCACTGGTTGCCCATCCACTTCCTCAAACTCCCCACCACTGGCTTTAAAGCACTCAATCACCTTTCGCCCCCACCCCACCTTACCTCGCTACTCTACTACTACAATCCAGCCTGCACACGTCTCCTCGAAAGCTAATTTTCTTACTGTGACCATCTCACCTCTCTTGCTGCCAAGTCTTCACCACACTCTGCCTCCAACCTAGAACACCCTCCCTCCTAAAATCTGGTAGACAAATACTCTTCCCTGTTTCAAGGCCTTATTAAAGGAACACCTCCAGGAGGCCTTCTCTGACTAAGCTTACCCTTTTCTAGTCTTCCCCTCCCTGCTGCATTGCCCTGACTTGCTCCCTTTACTCTTCCCCCCTCCAATAAATATCTATTTATATTAACTTCTGTCTCCCCCCTCTAGACTATAAGCTCATTGTGGGCAGGGAATGTGTGTGTTTATTGTTGTATATTACTCTCCCAAGTGCTTAGTACAGTGCTCTGCACACAGTGTGCTCAATAAATGTGATTGAATGAATGAACTGAGAGCCCAGTGAATCAGCACTTGGGAAAATATAATAAAACTAAAAATGGTCCAGGCCTCAAGCAGCCAACAATATACTATATTCCCCAAACTCTTAGGGATAAAAGAAGAGACACAGCAGTAATATAGGGGTGTTTCAAACACGGTGCCCAAGAGCCCCTCCATCTATGCTGTCAGCAGCCCAAATATCCTTGTTTTTGCTTCAAGGTGTGAGGGGCTTACCCCCAGCCTATTTTAAAGTTCATAGAAAATGGCTTTGGCTGCACTTCAGGGGGAAACATGGAGTGGCTGTGGGGTCATGGAACCATCTGTAAGAATCAACTGGTCTGAGCCAATCTCTGGGGCGTGGTGGAACAAAGAGTGGAGCAACAGACCTGTTCCCCAAGCACTAACCAGAGCTGCAGGAAATGACTGCAATTAAGGAAAGACAGGATTTTGGATCATTCTCTTCTCCAAGAGCAGTACCACATGAGGCCTATGCTGGGTGCTTAATTAAATGTGTTGGGACAATACAAAATTATTTCCTTTCAATCGAGGCTTGGTTAGGCAATCTGAACTATAAGACAATATAATGTTCGAGGAACTAGAAGTTATTGCACCCAATACAATTCTCTACAGCAGCAAAGATTCTGATAGAGGATGGAGAAAGGAATATCACAGTTTAGGATCAGATTTTAACTGAAATAGTAAGTGAATTATTTTCTCCAGTGTCCATCAAAAAGACCAGAAGGAATAAACTAAATTTTCTAGCGAAGTCAGTAAAAAAAAAAAAAAATTCAGGTCAAATCATGTCTGGGTTAAAATCATTAAGATATAACCAGCTCCCAAACCATCAGGTAATATCTGTGGATCTTGAAAAGAGATGGATAAAAAGATTATGGGCCTATTAATAAAGGTGTGTTTTTTTATCCCTTTGGAAGGACTAACAGGAAGTAAATAAAACTTCATTCTTCAAGAAATGCTCTATAGTGGAGCCTATAAATTTCCAACTGTGGCTCATGGCAGGCAAGACATTAGAGAAATTAATAGAGGATGAAATCGCAAAACATCTGAAGAAATATGAGGTAATAAAAACTAGCCAGCATGGCTTCTTCAAAGGTAAATTTCCTCAGATAAATATGGTAAAATGTTTTTAAAGATAATGAAGAGAGCTCAGGAGGATGAACCACTGGGCACATCAGTTATATCCAAGAAGATTTTGATATTTGCCACTCTGTGTATGATGGATTAAGAAAAGTGAGATGAAAAACGTTACCTGAAATTGAGCCAAGTGAGGAGATCAAAATGATTTGAAGGACAGAAAAACAGAAAAGTATTTACTCATTAATATCCAGGAAACAGCTTGGGTGAATTAATTTACCAACTAACTGTAGAGGAGGTTTGTCTTGGGTGCATATGGAGAGAGTGGGGAGGAGAGAAGCCGGGCATGTTAAGAATTGTGCTCTTTCATTTTCAAAGGGCACCAGGAAAATTGATATATATACCTTTATCTGGGACTTTAGTTTTAAACCTAAAACCAAGGGTAATCCTAAATATAGGAATAGTACAATGGAGTTTATGGTCTCACATGCCCATAAACTCCATTGTACTATTCCTAGATTTAGGATTTCCCTTGGGGAATCATAGTTGACAGAGTATCATTTATGGACACCAAATCCATATAGGAAATTATGACAAGTGTAGGGGTAATTTTGAAAAGTAGGAGTAAGGACTACTTGCTAACTTAGAACTTGATATACTAATTCACTCCAAAAAAACCTTACTTTCATTGGTGTAAATCTTTACTGCAGTTGAAGGTTAAAGTCCTCCATCTTATGTAACCTGGGTTACAAGTGACAAAACACTCAATCCAAATCTTAGGGTTCAGGACTAAGTGTGAAAAACTTTTAAACTGATCTTTGGAGTGGCACTAACCAGTGGTCCTTGACTGAAATAAAACCATTTTTAGAATCATAGAAGAACTGGGGAAATATCATATAATAATAATAATAATGGTATTTGTTAAGCGCTTACTATGAGCAAAGCACAGTTCTAAGCATGGGGGTGGCGGGGGTACAAGGGGATCAGGTTGTCCCACAAGGGGCTCACAGTCATAATCCTCATTTTACAGATGAGGTAACTGAGGCACAGAGAAGTTAGGTGACTTGCCCAAAGTCACAGCTGACAAGTGGCAGAACCAGAATTAGAACTCATGACCTCTGACTCCCAAGCCCGGGCTCTTTCCTCTGAGCCACACTGCTTCTCTAAGGCAACAAGCATTTGCAAGCCAAGTTAGTAGAACTCTACTTATAAGTCCCATGGGTTTTCTGTGCATCATAAACTTCTGTTAGATTGCAAACTCTTCGAGGGCTGGGAACATATCTTTTCCTTCTGCTGTCTCCTATCTAGTGCTTAGTAGGGTATTTTGAGCCCATTAGGTTCCCAATAAATACCACTGAACACTAACCATAGATATTGTGTGTTTTTTGTGTGCTTTGATTGTGAAGTTGTCATCACTAATTTTTTTTCCTTTGGTATTTCTTATGTGTTTACTATGTTCCAGACACTATTAAAGTTCTAGTCTAGATGCAAGATAATCAGGTTGGTCACAGTCTGGGTCCCACAGGGAGCTCACCATCTTAATCCCCAATTTACAGATCAGGTAGCTGAGGCCCAGAGAAATTGAGTGACTTTCCAAGGTCACACAGCAGACAAGTGGCAAACCAAAATTAGATGTTCTTACCATGATGGCAGATGAGACAAAAAACTGAGATGGCAATAGCAAATCCATTTACTACACTTAAACACAGTCCTCTGATTTTGTGATTCTAATCTGCCAATCCCTGTTTCTAGTCTGCTTCTTGATAACTGTACATAATAGCAGGGAAGGGAAGTAACTATCACAGTAAAATTTTCATTGCTTTTTTGTTGTCAAAGATGATTCTATTTTTAATGCACTTTAAATTTTATGATGCATATGAGATAAACCCTGTTATTTTTGATATCAACTTCCATAGTAAAATTCAACTTGCCTATTTCCATGTAAACCAGTCTTCCCTATTAGACTTGCATATTTCCACTTAACCCCAATGAGAATTCTAGGCCCTACTGTTGGACTCAAAGATAGTCTCCTGGGCCATTATTTTCTTCAGAATTATTAACACTTTATAAAATTTGGAGCCTATTATTTCCCATTTCTGAAGCCAATCCAATATACACTATTGGTAACATTTTCAAGGTACTGAGAAATACCTGAGTCATTTACTCTTCTCTTATTTCAATCAGAGACTATTCATCCAAAGCAAATTTACCATTGACAAGTTTCATAGTGATAAAAGTAATATTAGTAACATTTATGGACACCTACTAAGTGCATGCACTGTACTTGGAAAGGCTTAACAGGAACCAAAGACATGCTCCCTACCCTCAAGAAGCTTACAATCTAATGAGGGAAACAGATAAACATACAAAACATTTTGCAACTTGTGAAAGAAGTAGGAAGGACAAAGTTCTGAGAGAGAATTCAACAAATAGGACAACATGAAAATCAGAACAAATAATTGAATATACAATTGAAAATACCTAAAAGCAATGAACAAAATAATCTTGATCTGAAGGGAGTAGGATGGATATGAAGAGGCTACTCATTTTATTACTTTTATCTAAGAATCGATTTAAGGCATATTTCAGGGTTCCTGTGTTGAGCCCAGAATGCATGTTCACGACTCCTGTAGTTTAGGATCATTTTGACAAGCAAGACCATTGAGAACAAAGAAAGGAAAATGAAAAGATTGGCATAATTATTAGGGCTGTGATTTGGGTTGATGTTTTAGAGTGATCTACTATGAAAACTCAAAAGAGGTATGTGTATTTTCTCAAATCTTCCACAAGAGTTGCCTAATCTGTGAGAAATGGATGCAGACCTTTTGCACCGGAGTTCCCTACAAAGGTGTAAACCTGATGACACCAAGCTGATATTGCCAACTCATTGGCCAGTCAAATGGGAGCTCTACACCCTGGGGAAATAGTGAGCATATAGTCATCTCTTAGCACAATCCGCCCCTAACTGTAGAGTTCCAGCAGGCACCTGTGATTCAGTTAAATCCTTGAACCTTCAACAACCGCCATAACACAGAGGTGGAGTCCGGCTCCAGCCCCTAAATGCACACTGAACTGGCAGGAGTTATACAAATCAGGAACTGAGGCCTTGGACCAGGATCTTAGGAGTCAATGTTCTCTGGAGTATTTCGCTGTCACTGAGTACATCAAAGAATAAGACCATAAATTTCCCCAGGTAATCCCTAGTTCAGTGGGAGGGAGCTCAGGAGTTTCCTTGTGGAATGTGCTTCTTCAAGACGAGAAAACCTGTTTGAGTGTGCATTAGAAGCGAAGTGAAGGAGCAAGGAGGAGACTCTGTTCTCTGGTCTTCTAAAAATATCAACACAGAAAAGTTTATAAGCACCCTCCCCAGCCTCACTCACTATCTCTTTGCAGGCCTCTTTGCTTTGGGGACTGGGAGTTACACTGATCAGTGAGGGATTCAGAAAATCAACCAAAATATCCCAGCTATTTTTGTTATCCAACATCAACTTGGACTCTTATCAAGTTGTTCAATAATAAATGAGGTTCATTATGCCAGCATCAATGATTCTACAAGCTGCTTCATCCAAAGGGGCAGTTAATAAGCAATGTGCTTTTGATCTAAAATTTTAACTTTTGTCTAAACTAACCAGAGATATAAAAATGTTTCAAGTCTCACCGGTCCCCCAAACATATAGGATGAGTGACAGAGGTACAGTTGGTGAGATTGGTTTAGACTATTTTATTGATTCATTTGGGGCTTTTATCTTTGCAATTTCATTTTGTTTCTCATTATTTCAACTACAACAATCCATTTAGAGTGGAAAGAAGAGTCACGTGAAGAGGATAATACCTACAAAAGAATGTGGTCATAAGGCCTGATAGCTTCTGTTCTGGCACATAATTTCTTCCCCAATACTGTATGGGAAGTGGGTGGGTTGTGTGATTGTGTCAGATGGGGGCACACAGTTGCACAGTATTGCAAGTGATGTCTGTGATCTCCATGTTTCATCCCTCCAGCAGTTGACCGTAAATTCATTGTTCTGGCAAGTCAGGGCCTGGGATCATCAGTCAAGTGGCCAAGAAGCAGAGAATGCAGAAGATAATCCTGGAAACTCTTCCTAGGACATGGAAAAGAACTTAAACTTAATGCTGTGTGACCTTGGGAAAATCACTTCACTTCTCTGTGCTTCAGTTACCTCATCTGTTAAATGGGGATTAAGAGTGTGAGCCCCACGTGGGCAGGGACTATGTCCAACCTGGTTACCTTGTATCTACCCCCAGCTCTTAGAACAGTGTTTGGCATGTGGTCTTATGTTGTTAAGTCTGACGCCATGTTCACATCTCTCCCAGAACACCCTACTTCCATCTGCAATTGTTCTGGTAGTGAATTTAAAGAGTTTTCTTGATAAAAATACAGAAGTGGTTTGCCACTGACCTCTTCCATGCAGTAAACTTCAATATCCACCCTCGACTCTCTCCCATGCCACTGCTGCCCAGCATAGGTGAGTTTTGACACTGAGCAGATTGCCTTCCACTAATTAGCCACTGCCCAAGCTAGGAATGGAATGGGTAAACTTCTGCTTGACTCTCCCTCCCATAGCAATGGGAAATCACAAAAAAATGTGAGCCCCACGTGGGTCAATCTGATTACCCTGTTCTACCCCAGTGTTTAGAACAGTGCTCTGCACACAGTAAGTGCTCAATAAATATGATTGAATGAATGAATGTCATCATCACTGTATCATCATCACACCCATTTCTTTCCATAGCACTGTCTCCTGTTTCAGTGATCTAAATGCCTAGTGGTCCTGCATTTTCAGAGATAACACTACTGATGGCAAAATTCCAATAAAGGAATCTCACTAAGAAGATCTCCAAACAAGTGAGATAATTCACACTGTGTGCATACAGACACTGTCCTGTGCCGTATTGAAGCATTTGTCTCCTACAGCTCCAGTCATGTTCCAATCTGTCTCTTGGGCTCCCAGTTTTTCTGAAACATATGCTCAAAGACAAAGCAACCCTTCTCCTGATTCCAGACAGGTCTACCTGCTGCTATTATTTCCTGCTACTATACCACATTGCTTAAGATTGTGTTTCCCTGCTTTTAAAATGTTTCCCCCATCCTTTCTTTTTGCATATGACCCAGTTGAGTTCATTCATTCATTCAGTAGTATTTATTGAACATTTACTATCTGCAGGGCACTGTACTAAACACTTGGAATGTATAATTGGTCAACAGAGAGAGAGAATCCCTGCCCAGTGACAGGCTCATAGTCTAAATGGAGGAGACAGCAAAGCAAAACAGAACAAAACAAGACAACATCATCAAGATGAATAGAATCAAGGAGATATATACCTCATTAACAAAATAAATAGGGTAATAAATAATATATACAAATAAGTACAGTGCTGAGGGGAGGGGAAGGGGGAAGAGCAGAGGGCAAGGGGGAAGGGAAAGGAGGGAAAGCAAAGGGAAAGGGGGGCACTCAGTCTGGGAAGGCCTCCTGGAGGAGGTGAGCTTTCAGTAGGGGTTTGAAGTGGGGAAGAGAGCTAGTTTGGCAGATGTGAGGAGGGAGGGCGTTCCAGGACAGCAGTAGGACATGGGCCAGGCGTCGACAGCGGGACAGGAGTGAACGGGGGACCGTGAGGAGGTGAGTGGCAGAGGAGCGGAGTATATGGGGTGGGCAGTAGAAAGAGAGAAGGGAGTGAGGTAGGAGGGGGCAAGGTGATGGAGAGCTTTGAAGCCAAGAATGAGGAGTTTTTGTTTAGTGCTAAGGTTGATGGGCAGCCACTGGAGGTTTTTGAAGAGGGGCGTGACATGCCCAGAGCGTTACATCATACGGGATCTGCCTGGGTACTCTATTCTCATCCATTCTCCTTTCACGTTCATCCTAGAGGAACTGTGCTATGATTATCCCACTAGGTTGTAAACTTCTTATTATTAATAAAAATAATAAAGTGTGGTATTTGTAAAGTGCTTACTATGTTCCAGACACTCCACTAAGCTCTGGGGTGGGTACAAGCAAATCGAGTTGGACACAGTCCCTGTCTCACATGGGGCTCACAGTCTCAATCCCCATTTTACAGATGAGACACCTGAGACACAGAGAAGTAAAGTGACTTGCCTAAGGGCACTAAGCAAACAAGTGGTGGAGCAGAGATTAAATCCAAGTTCTTCTACTCCCAGGACTATACTCTATCTACTAGGTCACACTCCCTTGATGGCAGGGATCAAGTCTTCCCACTCTAATGTACAGTACTCTCCCAAGAGCTAATTATAGTGCTCTGCACACAGTAGTGCTCAATAAATTCCAGTGATTGATAAGCAGTGTCTGAATATTGGTCGACTGACTGCACTCCAGGATCTCACTGTTAGTGACCCCTTTCCTACTATTTTAATTGGCTCAAAGTGACACTGATAAAACCTTTCAGAAGCTAGATGTGCCCTTTAAGATGTATTCCATAAATTACATGATTTTTTATTTCCTTCTTATGATAAAGTTCATTGGGCTACCAAAAAAAAAAACCAGTGAGTTGGATTAGTGAAATGGAATTGGTGGTCTACATATTTTTATTAATGCTATTTATTAAGAGCTTACTCTATGCCAGGCACTATACTATACTGGAAACTGCCTACTATATATACAGACAAGATTGAGCTACTGGTGGACAATAATCATGTGCTCTTTTTTAACAACTGAAGGAGGTACCTGTACTAATTTATAGCAAAATGAAGTCATGGAAGATTAAAATCAATCAGTGGTATTTATTAAGCTCTCACTATGTGCAGAGCACTGAATAATCACTTGGGAGGATACAACGGAGTTGGTAGTCATGATCCCTCCCACAGGGACCTTACAGTCTACAATGTGAAACAATAAAATAGATTAGGGATCTGGAAAGAGTAGAGTATAAGAATATATAAGAAGCAGCATGGCCTAATGGATACAGCATAGACCTGGGAGTCAGGAGGGTCTAGGTCCCGGCTCTGGCATTTGTCTGCTGTGAGTTGGGCAAGTCACTTAACTTCTTTGTACCTTAGTTGTCTCTTCTGCAAAATGGGGCTTAGGACTGTGAGCCCATGTGGAGCATCGTCTGTGTCCAAACTGATTAGCTTGTGTCTACCCCAGTGCCTAATACAGTGCCTGGTACATAGTAAGCATTTAACAAATAACATAAAAATATTTTGAATATATAAAAATATTTACACCTTTGAACTTTCAAACAAAGAAAGAAGGAACAAAAGAAGGAATGGGGCTCTGAATTGACTCAGACGTGTGACTTTGAGATCAGTGCCAAATGGGCCTGTTTTCCACAGAAATTTCAATCAAATCTAATTTGCATTAGAAAGCATCCTTTTGTCAAACACTGCAGGGCAGTCGTGCAAAGTCGCTTTAAAAATCAACACAATGAAATATTAATAAAATGTCAGAGGAATCTATTTGCAATTTATCCTGGATGAAGTGAGCAGCTTTTTTCTGAAGTGCCAATACAAACAGGAATTGAATTCTACAACCAAGAGCCAGATAAAGCAGAAATATGTGGATAGCAAATAAATCTGGTTAGTGACTGACACTGAACACTGACAAAGCAGCAGCCTAGTATGGAGTCGGTGGATTATTCAAATAAGGTGAACTCAGGCTTTGAAAACTTTACAAATGGGTGTTGGGGTACTAACATTTACCCTACTGGCTTTTTACCCATGAAGATCTAAGTTTAAATCAAATTAGAAATGAAAATTAATTTGGTGTTGCATCCTAGTTCACCACTCTGAAACATCTAAACCTAATATTCATAATTCAGTCATGGTAGATACTTGTCACTAGAACATAAATACTGCAATGAATGACAAGGAAAATATGGTCATTTCTATAGCTGTGAGACCATTGCATAGCTGGTAAGTCCAGTAGCCCCTTCATTCAGTGTTCTTAGTCACCCACAAAGGCCACTTTTAAGATGGGACATTCGAAGGTAGCCCAGGGTTCTAGAAGTGGAAAAAGCCCGGGCTTGGGAGTCAGAGATCATGGGTTCAAATCCAGGCTCCGCCACTTGCCAGCTGTGTGACTTTGGGCAAGTCACTTAACTTATCTGTGCCTCAGTTCCCTCATCTGCAAAATGGGGATTAAAACTGTGATCCCATCGTGGGACAACCTGATCACCTTGTATCCCCCCAGCGCTTAGAACAGTGCTTTGCACAAAGTAAGCACTTAACAAATACCACCATTGTTATTATTATTATTAGAACCCTCAGCTATTTGTGGGAGGGGTAGGAGCTTCCTCAGTGGTCTTCATTCATGCACCCAAACTGTTCCCCTATAAATATGTTGCCACTTTCTCATGATTGCCTGATGTTAAAGCATCAAGGAGCCTGAGACTCTTCCAAGTGCATAGTATAGTGCTTTGCACACAGTAAGCACTCAATAAATATGACTGAATTAATTAATTCAGCTTGCTAGTATGTGCATCCTCTTGCCTCCGGGACTTTTCTAGATAGATACATAGATACATAGCCAGATCCTCAAGCTCAATATGACCAAAACTGAACTCCTCATCTTCATATCTAGATCCTCTTCTCCTCCTAACTTTTCCATCACTCTTGCCCAGAGTATCATCTTTCCCATTCCTTAAAACTGCAACCGAGGTGTTATCTTCAACTCCTCTTTCTTTCAAGGGCTGGTTACATATACTTGGAGGTGAGAAAAATGTTCCTCCTTCTGTGAGACTCTTCGAATGTATGAGTTCCACACACAAATTACATAGGCACCTCTAGTGATGAATAGCCAATCAGTTATCTACTTTGTCAAGGATCAATCAATTGATAAACTGTAAGCTCTCTATGGGCAGAGAATGTGTCGGTGTATTGTTATATTGTACTCTCCCAAGAGCTTAGTACAGCCCTCTGTACACAGTAGGTTCTCAATAAATGTGATTGACTGGTGTTTATTGAGCACCCACTGTTTGCAGAGCACTGTACTAAGTGCTTGGAAAAATACAGTACAGTAGAGTTGGTAAACATAACACCTTCCCACAAAGAGTTCACAGACTAGATGGAAACAGACATTAAAATGAATTACGTATAGAGGAAATGGCAAAGTGCAAGCTTATATAAATACTGTGGGGCTCAGGGTGGGTTGACTATCAAGTGCTAAGAGGTACAAATATGAGTTCATAGGAGACACAGAAGGGAGAAGCAGCATGGCTTAGTGAAGAGAGCAGGGCCTGGGAGGCAGAAGGACCTGGGTTCTAATCTTGGCTCTGCCACTTGTATGCTGTGGGACCTTGGACAAATCACTTAACTTCTCTTGTGCCTCAGTTACCTCATCTGTAAAGTGGGGATTATGACTGTGAGCCCCATGCAGGACAGGGACTGTGACCAACTTGATTAACTTGTTTCTATATTAGCATTTAGTACAGTGCCTGGCACATAGTAAGCACTTAAATACCATAAAAAGGGTGGGAAGGGGAAATGAGGGCTTAGTCAGAAAAGGCCTTTTGGGAGTAGATGTTAAGTTAGGAGGGTTTTGAAGATGGGAAAACTCTATCAGATATGATGGGAGAATTCCAGGCCAGTGGCAGGGTGTGGGCAATGGCTCTGCAGTGAGATAGAGGAGATCAAGGTACAGGGAGTATGTTGGCATTAGAGGAGCAAAGTGTGCAGGCTGAGTTGTAGTACCATATCAGTGCATTTAGGGAGGAGGGAGAGAGCTGATCGAGTGACTTAAAGCTAATGATAAGGAGTTTCTGTTCGATATGAAAATGGATGGGCATTGGAGGAGTTTGAGAAGTGGGGAGACAGGGACAGAATGTTTTATCAGAAAAATGATACTGGTAGCAGAGTAGTTACATGACTTGCCCAGAGTCACACAATGGGAAAATGTTGGAGATGGCCTGAGAACCAAAGACTTCCATCTCCCAGGACTGTGTTCAATTCAACAAGCCCTGCTGCTATAGATGGAGTCTAATTTCTCAACTATGCATTTCCACTTTGGGTATCCAAAATTCCTGAAGACCTGTTTAACTATACCTCATACAGTTTTCCTTCCCTCATGCTGGAATCAATCTGAATCGTAAATCTGAATAATCTCTTCCGCAACTATATTTTTTGTTGTGCAACTTTGGAATTCAGAGATTCTTCTATAAACAGGAAATGAGTATTAAACTGTGTATGTATTAATCATCAAAACTTTTAGAATATAATTGCATTGGTCTCAGTGTTAGCTGAT
Organism: Ornithorhynchus anatinus; assembly: GCF_004115215.2. NCBI lineage: Eukaryota > Metazoa > Chordata > Mammalia > Monotremata > Ornithorhynchidae > Ornithorhynchus > Ornithorhynchus anatinus. Next base: position 87,598,694 of record NC_041731.1, read on the forward strand.
TCCCAGATTATGGAAAATTTGAAGTTTCTACCAAAAAGGTGCTCTTCTATACAAACTTGACTTTGAATTAAAGGGTAGACATAGTAATTCTTCAATATGGAAGCATAAATTAAATTCATCTCCAATGTAGCAGAACAGAACTTAAAAAAAAGAAATACTGACTTTTATTTTGTGCATTTGTTACGGCTGCACTACTAGGGCACTTGTAAAATCTTATTCAGAAATGTACCTTGAGGGAACTCAGTTGGAGCCACAAAAAAATGCATGCACAGTGCATTTTTCTTTGTTCATTTTTACCTTGGTAAGAAACATTCATCTGTCGGAGGAAACGCTGAAGCAACTTCTGAGCAACATATGAAATGGAAACTGTCTTTCCTGTCACAGGATGCTTAGATGCCGAGACAGCCACACTCCTTGGGGAGTTACCCACAGAAGGAGAAAATCCATGGATTCTAAACAATTGAATGGTGGATAGATTTTTTTCTGTGCTTACTTTCTGAGATTTTTGCATTCCTGTTCATTAGAACTCCTCAAATTTAGTATATTTTGATAACCTTGTTGACTATCTGAAGGCAAAGCAAACTAAACCCATCCCAGAGAACATGAGACAGTTCCTATTTTAATAACATCAGAGAGAGAGAGCTGTCCTTGTGCTGATCCTGCTTCATTTCTCTGTCACACAGTCAAGGTAACTAATAAATTCTCTTGTTTGGGATGGAGGAACTGGGAGATGGGAAGGATCTGTCATGACTTGCTCCAATTCCACTAATTTGATTTTTCAGCCAGTTGTTATCTCCCATACTTGGAACTGATTTGTTTCCTAGGAAACTGCAGGTGCCAAGTGACAGTCCTTTATACAGGAGAGAGCAGCAGTGACAAGGAAATTTGGAGACACTTCAACAAACAGTCTGCTTTCAGAGTTATCCTCTCTCTGGAGCAGGCTGAGAGAACTGCAATGAGGAACTCTCAGAACAGAGCTCACCCCAGAAAGGAAGAAGGGGCAATTTGAAAGCTCTACTGTGTACTCAATAGAAACCTCTCCTGAGCACTTAGTACAGTGCTTGACACCTAGTAAGCACTCAATAAATACCATTAATGAAAATGATGATGACAGAACCATCGACTCTCTAGAGCTAATAGGGTGTAGAAGTCAATCAATCAACCTGTGATCTTGCTGCCTAAAACTGTTCTGTACTTCTCTGTCTTGTCTACGTGTCACTCTACTTCTCTCATCGTGTTCCACTATATTTCTAGCTGTCTGTGTCTGTCTTACCTGGGTTTGTCTCTCTCTTACTTTCTTCTCTTCTGTATTCTTGGACCACTGACCCTAACCCATGGAAGCTCACACTATTAATGTTATATCTGTAAGATCACTCAGTCAGTGGTATTTATTGACCACTTACTGTGTGCAGGAAACTAAGCACTTGGGAGAGTACAATACAACAGAGTTGATAGAAATGATACTTGCCCACAAATAGCTTACAGTCTACAAGAAGCTGATCTCCATGCATTCTGTCTCTTCCTACTTCAGTCGTTAGTTCACTCTGCTGCCTGGGTCAATTTCTAAAAACCCAATCTGTCCATGTCTCCCATTCTTCTAGAACCATCAGTGATTGCCCATCCACCACTGCAAACAGAAACCCCTTACCATCCCCTTTAAATCATTCAATCAGCTCTCCCTTTCCTATCTTACCTCACTGACTTCCCACTACAACCCAGCCCACACACTTCATTCCGTTAATGCCAACCTACTCATGTAATCGATATCATTTATCCTATCATTAACCCTTACCTACCTCCTCCCTCTGACCTGAAACTCCCTCCCCTTCCCTTTATGACAAACCATTACTCTACCCACCTACAAACCCTCATTAAAATAACATTTCCTCCAAAAGGTCTTCAACTAAGCCCTCTTTTCCCCTACTTTTTCTCCCTTCTGCATTGCCACTGAATTGGGATTTCTACCCTTTAAGAATATGATATTCACTCCACCCTCAAGCCCACAACACTTATGTATGTATCAGCAATTCATTTCAACATCTCCCCCTCTGAACTCTAAGCTCCTGTGGTCAGGGAACGTGTCTGCCAACCCTTTTGTACTGTACTCTCCTAAGCACTTTCATAGTGTTCTGTACATAGGAAGCTCTAATTAAATACCAAAGACTGATTGATTGATTACAGCCTACAGGGAGCTTAGAGCTAGCTCTATTCACCAATTTCATTTATTTTCATTAATTACCTATTTAATAAAAATGTGTAAGATTGCTAATGGAGAATTGAATTGAACTTCATTAAAGTCTGTCCCTCATACAAATATATAAACTGCACAAGAATGAGTTTGACAGACCTGTTTTCTCTTTTTGGTGTTTCAGTGGACTAGTAAAACAAGTCAGGATGTTCCCCTTACAGTTCCCTGAACCCATCCCCACTTTTCCTCCAAGCTAAACATCCTTAATGAGTTTGCCCTTCTCTCATAGGGCCTATTTTCCAACCCTGTCACCATTTTTATTCCACTTCTCTGATCTTCTACAGGTTTACCAAATCTTCTTTAAGGTCTTGGAGCCAAAAACTACCACAAGCAGACACAAGAATCTAATGGAAGTTTTACCAATTCCAAATATACCAGAAGGATGATTCCCTGAATTTGTATGTCATTCCTATTAATACCTCTAAAATCCTTGGAGTGTTTTGTTCAGTAAATTTTTATTTCTTTCTTTAAAATTATGCTATCACAGATTGTTTGATACTAAGCTTGTCCAGCTATGATTTCTCATTCCCATACTGATTGGTTACCTTAGCTTCCATTTATCTTTATGGCATTTGTTAAGCAATTGCTACATGCCAGGCACTGTACTAAATACATCCAAAGTCCTAGAACAGTGCTCAGCACATAATAAGCACTGAATAAATACCATAATTAATTAATTAAAAACCAAATAGGCACTTTGATAAAGCAATCTGTCTTAGATTTTGGAAGCACAGGAAATTCACATCATTCAGAGTTAAAGCAATGGAAGTAACGAGAGAATATTGAGAGTTGTTCTTGTTTGGAGAGCTACAACCATGAATTATGCAAAAAAGGCTCCAGTCACTTGAAAGATTATGGTAACGAACACTCATCTGTAACAAAATTTCGGCCTATGTAGGGATTATGTTCTGCTTGGGAATTCAAAGTTCCATTTATTCTCCTTTTTTTCACCTGTATTTGTTTAATTAAGCAACAATTTCCAGCAAGAAGAGAGCCACGAGTAGATTCTCAAAAAATAGGTTCTTCCTGGAAGATTAAAATTAAACTGATGGCAATCCATGCCAGGGGAATATGTAGCCTCAGTAAAACAAAAGGTGCTGAGAAGGCAAAAAAGTAATAAATCCACAAAAGGAATCAGTTGTGATGAGTGTCCTAGACCAATGTTAAAATTAGTTCAGGAAATAAAACAAAACTGTGGAGGCTTAAATAAAGAAATTTACTTCTGTGCTGCCTAGAGGTACCAATATGTTGTGTAGAGGATATTGGAGTGTCCAATGGACATAATACTTATTTGCATCATTACTGTGGTCTTAGAGCTTGTTGTGCTGAATGCGCAATGGAGCTAGCTAGATCCTTTCTTTCCAGAGACTAGCGGAGGAATTAAGATTGTCACTCAGTTAAGAATCATTTAAAGTTACCAAACTACAGGGTGCATGAGCAATTCATCAGCTCATTTCTGGGAGAGCTAGTGAAATAATTGTTCTTGAAGAGGCGTTCAATGTCTGGGTGCCCATAACATTTAGGCCAATGGTGGCTATTCTAGCAAAGCTCTGCCACTTTTAAAAGATCCATTCTGTTTTAACAGACTACTGAGACCTAAAAATTCAGACAGAAATGATAACTATTCACCAAGGTCCATGAATCTCATAAAACCAGTGGGGTCTCAAATTCAGAGTCTGTCCTCATTCAAACTTCTCTCTGATTTCAGTGGGGTGGATGGCTGAGAAAGAAGTCCTAGAAATCCACCGTGGAGCCTCCAAATTCAAAGGATTGGAGGCCAGTGGGTTTGTCCTTTAACCTCCAACCCTGCCTGTTATGTCTATGCTCAGGCCATAAAGTAGTAAGTTAGTATTTTGCATTTTGTTGCACAGACCATTTCTGTCAGGGATAGTTTTGTGGTCCTACAAATATGAGGTGTTTTTGAAGATTTTTGATATTGGGTTCACAATTCACAGATGTTTTCAAATCAGAATCTCATTTCAAATGAAAATTTCATTTAAAAATTGTCCTAACTAGCTAAAAAATGCCAAGTTCAAGGCCAAGTTCAGTTCACTGTTAGTGTTGAAAGGCCTAAGGGGGATGTCATAAAAGGTTTCCCACAGGCACAGCTAACAGCAAACACCAGACAAAGATAGAAAAGTCTTCTATATAATCCTTATCCCAGGACTGTCTGTATTAACTAGTTTATTCTGTAACTGCCAGCTTAGAGACCCTCTAGGGGCAGGACAGCTGACAACTTGTACCCTGAGAAACCTGAGGTACATCCCGATTTTCCTTAGCTCCTTTGATATCTGACTTAGCTTAACCAAGATTCCTGGTAGCCCATGGTAAACTTCCCACAAACTATCAATCTTCAAGCCACTTCCTCCAGGGTGCCCAAGTTAACCATTTAGAGAGTTTGGGGGAACAGCTCCTGAATCACCTCCCATAGGATCTTTCTCCTGAGTCACACACACAGAGTGTGAACCCAATGTCAAAAATCTTCAAAAACACATCATCGCTCTAGACCGTACCACCATCCTTCCTGTATTACAAGCCCATAACCTTGGTGCTATCTTTGACCGCTTTCTCTCCTTCAACCCACATATTCAAGCCATCACTAAATCCTGTCAGTTCTACCTTCGCAACATGTTAAAACCTGCACCTTCCTCTCCATCTAAACTACTACCACATTAATGCAAGAACATATCCAATCCTGCCATGATTATTGTATCCTTGCTGACCTCCTTGCCTCCTGTCTCTCCCACTCCAGTCCATACTCATGAGAAGCAGTGTGGCTCAGTGGAAAGAGCCCGGGCTAAGGAGTCAGAGGTCATGGGTTCAAAATCTGGCTCTGCTACTTGTCAGCTGTGTGACTGTGGGCAAGTCACTTAAATTCTCTGGGCCTCAGTGATCTCATCTGTAAAATGGGGATTAAGACTGTGAGCCTCACGTGGGACAATTGATTACCCTGTATCTACCCCAGCGCTTGGAACAGTGCTTTGCACATAGTAAGCACTTAAATACCAACATTATTATTATTATTACTCCATTCTGCTGTCCGGATCATTTTCTTTCAAAAACTTTCAGACCATGTTTTCCCACTCAAGAAATTCCTGTGGTTACTCATCCTCCTCTGCATTATTATTATTATTATTATTAATCATATTTATTGAGCACTTACTGTGTGCAAATCACTGAACTAAGCATTTGACAAAACTCAAACAAAAGCTCCTCATCATTGGCTTTAAAACACTAAATCACCTTGCTCCCTTCTACTTTACCTCATTACTCTCCTAGTACAACCCAGCCCCTCACACTTTGTTCCTCTAATACTAACCTTCTACTGTACTTTCAGCTCATCTATCTTGACACCAACCTCTCATCCACATCCTACCTCTGGCCTGGAACACTCTTCCTCCTCATATCTGATAGATAATTACTCTTCCCTACTTCAAAGTCTTATTAAAGGCACATATCCTCCAAGAAGCCTTCCCTAAGTAAACCCTCCTCTCCTCTTCTCCCACTCCCTTCTGCATTGCCCTGACTTGCTCCCTTCATTCATCCTCCCTCCCATCCCCACAGCACATATGAATATTTGCAATTTAATATTTTATTTCATATTTACTTTATGTAATAAATAAATTACCATACTAATGTCTATCTCCCCCTCTTGACTTTGAACTCATTGTGGGCAATAAATGTGTCTTTTCTTATATTGTACTTTCACAAGTGCTTAGTAGAGTGCTTTGCACACAGTAAATGCTCAATAAATACAATTGAATGAATGAATGACCACCACTTATCTGCTGTGTGACCTTGGGCAAGTCACTTAACTTCTCTGTACCTCAGTTACCTGATCTGTAAAATGGGGATTAAGTCTGTGAGCCCCATGTGGTACATGGACTGTGTCCAACCTGATTACCTTGTATCTACCCCTGTGCTTAGTACACTGCCTGACACTTAGTAGGTGCTTAATATCATATATATATATATAGAGAGAGAGAGTCTCTAGGAGCAGATGTGAATTTTAGGAGGTCTTTGAGGTGGAGAGAGTGATGGTGTCTCAAGTGGAAGGAGTTCTAGACCAGAGAGGGAGTGACTGGGCAAAGGGTTGATTGCGGGATTAAGATACAGAGAATAGGTTGGTGTCAGAGGAGTGAGGTATGTGGGTTGGGTTGTAGTAGATCAGGGAGGTTAGGTAGGAAGGGATTTGCTGAATGAATGCCTTAAAGCCAATGGTAAGGAGTTTCTGTGAGATGTGGAGGTGGATTGGTAACCACCGGAGGCTTTTGAAGAGTGGGGAGATACAGACTGAACAATTTTTCAGAGTAATGATTAGGGGAGGAGAGTGGACTGGAGTGGGGAGAGGCAGGAGGCAGGGAGGTCAGTGAGGAGGCTGATACAGAAGTTAGGCAGGTTCTGATGAGTGCTTGGATTAGCATGGTAGTAGTTTGGTTAGAAAGGGAGGATTCTATAGATGCTTTAAAGGAAGAATCAGCAGGTTTTGGAGAAAGATTGAACCTGTAAGTTGAGTGAGAGAGTAGTAGTCAAGTCTAATGCCAAAGTTGTGCGACAGGAATAATGATGGTATTGTCTCCAGTGATGGGAAGGTCGGGGGCAGATAGGGTTTGGGTAAGAAGATGACGAGTTCTGTTACATTTCGGCTCTCACCCCTTTCTGACTTAGTAAACCTGATTCAGAGCCTTCTGAGCCAGGTTTTTCAGGCTATGGTTCTCCATGAGCTTTAGAGCTATACCTCCCACTTCATGCATCTCCTGCAAGCTGCATCAGGCAGGAGGCAAGATGCAGGGGAGGGAACTCTACCACAGGGAGGAGAGTGATGGGAGGGAAAGTATAGTCTATCTAACTGCTCATTTGGAAGGCCCAGTGGCAGGATTGGTGGCAGATTGCACAACCCGTTGTGGACAGGGATTGTCTCCATTGCTGTATTGTACTTTCCAAGCACTTAGCACAGTGCTTTGCACACAGTAATTGCTCAATAAACATGATTGAATGAATGAATTTGGGGGCCCCCAGGCCTCAGCCCCATGAGCCTTTTGTTAATCCTGCCCTGCTCTTTCCCCTAATGCACGTGACAAGGACACATATTTCTGTTTAGAGAGTTAATAATAATAATGTTGGTATTTGTTAAGCGCTTACTATGTGCCGAGCACTGTTCTAAGCGCTGGGGTAGACATAGGGGAATCAGGTTGTCCCACGTGGGGCTCACAGTCTTCATCCCCATTTGACAGATGAGGGAACTGAGGCGCAGAGAAGTGAAGTGACTTGCCCACAGTCACACAGCCGACAAGTGGCAGAGCTGGGATTCGAACTCATGAGCCCTGACTCCAAAGCCCATGCTCTTTCCACTGAGCCACGCTGCTTCTCTAACCAGTCCTCAGGGAGCTACCCACTCTGTGACCCTGGATCTAGGATTATTGCAAAAGAGACTTTTGTCTGTTTTACAATAACGACTCTCTCCAGAGGATGGTTTTCGCTACCCAAAGTAAAACATTTCACTTATCACTGAGGATATTTTTCTTCCAGCTTCAGCTTCAAAATCCTTCCTGTACAAGTCTCCATTCCTTTCTAAGAAAGGGAACCTAGAGAGCCAAAAAAGCACGGAGCCAAAAAGCCCACTTCCCCAACAATTTACCTTCTTGCCAGACAGGTAAGAGGTGTAGTAAAGGGTTCCATTAATGATTTGTTGATGTAAATAATAAAACTAAAGCCTGTCTTTAGAAGCCTTGCTTACTTTTATGAATGCTTGCACAACTTGAATGCATGTTGTCTATTTAATATAGATATATGTGTTTATGTATGGATATATATCTACACACACACACACACACACGTGTGAGTTCAGTAAATAAGTTCAGTAAATGAATATAATTAATTTTCCACATCTGGTGATGATCTTTGTTCCCAAATTCTGCTCTTAAAGATAACGTGTGTCAATTCAATGATGACAATGTATTGTGATTTAAGAAGCAGCATAGCCTACTGGAAGAAGCAGCGTGGACTAGTGGCAGGACCACTGACTTGAGAGTCAGGGTTCATGGGCTCTAATCACACCATTGCTGTTTGTCTGCTGTGTGATCTTGAGCAAGCCACTGAACTTCTCTGTGCCTCAGTTCCCCCATCTGTAAAATGGGGATTGAGATAGTGAGCCCCACTTGGGACAACCTGATTTAGTTGCCATTGTTTTTACGAGATGTTCTTCCCCTTGACTCTATTTATTGCCATTGTTCTTGTCTGTCTGTCTCCCCCGATTAGACTGTAAGCCCGTCAAACAGCAGGGACTGTCTCTATCTGTTGCCGACTTGTTCATTCCAAGCGCTTAGTACAGTGCTCTGCACATAGTAAGCATTCAATAAATACTATTGAATGAATGAATGAATGAATGAATCACTTTGTATCTCCTCCAGCACTTAAAACACTGTTTGGCACATAATAAGTGCTTAACAAATACCATCATTATTATTGGAGAAGCAGTATGGCTCAGTGGAAAGAGCACGGGCTTGGGAGTCAGAGGTCATGGGTTCTAATCCCAGCTCCACCACTTATCAGCTGTGTGACTTTGGGCAAGTCACTTAACTTCTCTGAGCCTCAGTTACCTCATCTGTAAAATGGGGATTAAGACTAAGCTCCATGTGGACAACCTGATCACCTTTATCCCCCCACCAGCACTTAGAACAGTGCTTCACACATAGTAAGCGCTTAACAAATGCCATTATTTATTTTAAGCAAAATTTTCCCCAACTATCTTTATGTGTATATTTGACAAGTAGCTTATCAGACATTCCCCTATTTATATATCTACCATCTAAGCTCATCTGAGATCACTCTTTTGAAAACCTGGGGCCTAAATGTTATTTAATTCCTACAAATTCTATTTCCTGTTTAATACTAACATTACTCTTCACTTCTTTTTCATGGTATTAGCAAAATGCAGGGTATATTAGCTTTCCAAAATATTCGGGCATCTAAAAAAAATGAATGAGTTAACGGTATCTTAGTAATAGTTTACATATGTTGCAATTTTAAGGTGACTATAGTTGAATAATTGAGGGTAAATAAATTAAAATAATATACCTTCAGAAAATAGTTCATTAAGAAGAATTTGGGATCAGAGTGATCTAAATGTGTCTGTGTATTGTATTGTACTCCCTGAAGTGCTTCATGCAGTGCTCTATACACAATAAGCACTCAATAAATACAATTGAATGAATGAATCTAAATTGCTTCATAAGCTTCATTAAAGGTAACCAGAAGTCTAGTTAAGCTATTGGGAATAGGGTGGAGCCAAGATGGGAAGCAGAGAACTGGATCAAGGCCAGAAAAAGGGAGTAGGAGAAGAGGAAATGAGGGCTTAGTCAGGGAAGGCATTTTGGAAGATAAAGTGCTTTTAATAAAGTTTGGAATGTGGGCAGTGATCATCTATCAGATATGTCGGACATGACCTTCATTCTAATTTTGGCTCTGCCAGTTGTCTGCTTTGTGACCTTGGGCAACTCACTTAACTCCTTTGTGTTTCAGTTACCTCTTCTGTAAAATTGAGGTTACGACTGTGAGCCCCATGTAGGGTAATGACCATTCCAACCTGATTAGCTTGCATTTATCCCAATGCTTTTTTCAGTGCCTAGCAAATAGTAAGTGCTTAATGAATACCATTTCAAAAACAAACAAAAAATCCGTAGTATGGAAGTGAGAGTCACTGGGAAAATTGTCAGGATCACAGGATCACTTTTCAGAATGCTTTGGGCTGACTTCCTAGGCTTTTGAGAATGAGATACTACATATCTTGCCAGGAGTTCCATTCTCCCTGCCCAGTTTCTTCTGAACTGTCTGCTATGCAAAGTAATTTGGGTATGAAGGTCTAACACCTTTCTTCATGTGTCCAACAAAAACACTGCTCATTTCTTCATATTTGGTGGGCAATACAAAAAGATGCCATCACTCCTTGGAAACCTGATCTTTTACAAAGTTACCTATGAACATCATTTATTCAGAATCCAGCTGTACATAATGGACATGGCATAAGTGAAGAAATTAAAAGCAAGTAAAGCAAATCCTGCATAAAGAATAGCATTGGGTGACTTTGGACCATAATAATAATAATGATGGCATATGTTAAGCGCTTCCTATGTGCGAAGCACTGTACTAAGTGCTGGGGTAGTTCCAAGCAAATCGGGTTGGACACAGTCCCTGTCCCACATGTGGCTTACAATCTCAATCCCTATTTTCCAGATGAGAGAACTGAGGCCCAGAGAAGTAAAATGACTCACCCAGGGTCACACAGCAAACAAGTGGCAGAGCCGGGACTGGAACCCATGATCTTGGCTCCCATGGCTTATGCTCTAACCATTAGGCCATGCTGCTTTTGGCATGGCACTTACTGGGTGCAGACCACTGTTCAAAGCACTTGGGAAAGTAAGCTACACCAATAAAGAGTGATAACCCCTGCTCACAATGAGCTCACTAACTAATCTGCGATGGTATCTCTGAGGGGCATTGCTCTGTCTCTCTCAGTGTCTCTGTAGGCAGGCAGGGCCCAGAAACAATAGTAGATGACGGCAGCACTTCTGCCTCACAGATGGCCTGCTGAAGACCCCATCATCCTCTCGCCACCACCTCTTTGTTCCCCTTGGCTCCCGCTCTCGGAATGGGCAAGGGCAACAGCAAGGGAGCGAACACTCACCCTTGTCTCTGCCCCGAGCAGCACCTCAGAGAACCTGTCACCACCTTGCTCCAAAAAGCCGAACCATATCAATGGCAATAATAATAATAATAGTATTAGCTAAGTGCTATGTGTCCAGCACTGTAGTAAGCACTGAGGTGAATACAAAGTAAACAGGTCCCACCTGAGGCTCAGTTTAAGTAGTAGGGAGAACAAGTATTGAATCCCTATTTTGCAGGTAAGGGAACTGAGGCCTAGAGAAGTTAAGTGACTTGCCCTAGGTCACACAGCAGGTATGTGGCAGAGCTGGGATTAAAACTCATGCCCTCTGATTCCCAGACCCATTATCTTTCCATTTTGTCACGCTGCTTCTATAGTTTACAAGTTTTATGTATAAATGCAGAGCCTATTCCACTGGTTCAACCACTGGTTGTGCATTACTGGACATCTGGGTGCCTCTCAGATCCCATCCCACCATCTACAACTGAATACTGAAGTACTTCAGTGCCTGATAAGAGTGTAAAAGGCAGATGTTCAAAACTTCAGACAGCTGCTGCTCAGTCTTCCATTACATCTCAAGTTCTGTTGACAGCAAAACTTTGCCTCTGGGTGCTCATTAAGATGAAAATTTCATAAGAGAGGTGTTGGGAGGAAAAATTAGTCAGGTGATTAGAATAAGATAATGTAGTCTGTTTCCACCAAAATGCAATCTTTGAACTCTGCTCCAATAAAATGTTAAACTATATAAGATGGCAGTGCATGATTCAAAAGAAAAGAATGGATGTGCTAGAAAAAAGCAAAACTCTAAGGTGTTCTGATTTAATGTAATAGAAGTCAGTATTATCTGGATCTTTCTAATCATAATTTCAGTCGTTAAAGCACCAGGGACTCCATCAGTATAGACACTATATTCTGACTCAATTATATTATGCAATGAAAAACAGAAGTTCACAGCATCTATTAGACTTGTTATTACCCTTGTGCCATACTCAATTGACCAAAAGAAAAAAAAACTATCTCCTAAGGGAGCAGAAAACAAAAAAGCAAATTCAGTGGAATGTATAATAGGTGTTTCCTGGGTGAATGGTGGAGGTTTCAGTTCATTTCTTCCCAAGATGAGCATTCCCACCAAATGCTTCAAAGTAAACATCAGGCCTCATTACCCCTTTCCATTGTTCATACCACACACATATAGGTATAACACTGATTAATGAAAAGAAATTGCAACAGCCAAAGACAAAATAAGCAACTCAAGAGGTATAGTTTGTTGGACTTCTGGAATGAAAAGAAGCACTGATCCAAGGAATGTGGGAGGATGAGAGTTGCAGCTATATTTATGAAGGACACTGAGTTCTCTGTTTCCTACAAGCACCTGAGCTAAGTCTGTGAAACTTAGGACTGTCCAAACAACACAGATAACTTGAAATGGCAACAAACAGGAAGTAGGAATAAAGAAAAAAAGGATATGTTATTTGGTGAGGCCTACGGTTTGATGGTTAGCATTCAGAACTTCAAATGCAGTGATCCTAGTTGAAATCTTAGTGGGACTTAATATGAGAGGAAACAGTGTATGGTCTAGGGGAAAGGGCATGGGCTTGGGAATCAAAGAACCTGGGTTCTAATACTGGCTTCACCATTGCCTGCTGCGTTACCTTGAGCAGACTTCCCAGCCTCCTGTCTCTCCCCACTCCAGTTCATAGTTCACTCTGCTTCCCAGATCATCTTTCTACAAAAATGTTCAGGACACATCACCTTGCTCTTCAAAAAACTCCAGTAGTTATCCATCCACCTCTGCATCAAACAAAAACTCCTCGGCATTGGCTTTAAAGCACTCCACTACATTGCCCCCTTCTATCTCATCTAGCTACACTCCTTCTACAATGCAGCCTGCATACTTCACTCCTCTAGTACCAACTTCCTCATTGTGCTATCTCACTGCCAGCCCCTAGCCCACATTCTGCCTCTGGTCTGGAATGTCTTCCCTCCTCAAGTCTGACAGATTACTCTCCTCCTCAAGGTTTTATTGAAAGTGCATCTCCTCCAAGGGGCCTTCCCAGACTAAGCCCCTCCTTTCCTCTTCTCCCACTCTCTTCTGCATTACCTGACTTGCTCCCTTTGTTCTCCCCCCACACCAAAGCTCCATAGCACTTATGTACATATCTGTAATTTCTTTGTTTTGATGTCTGTCTCCACCTCATGTAGACTGTAAGCTCTTGTAGGCAGGGAATGTATCGGTTTATTGGTGTATTTTACTGTCTCAAGTGCTAAGTACAGTAATTTGCACACAGTAAGTGCTCAATAAATATGACTGAGTGGATGAATTTGTAGGTGCCTCAATAGCCTCATCTGTAAAGTGGGAATTCTTTACCTGTTCTCTCTCATACTTAAACTGTGAGCCCCATGTGACAGGTACTGTGTTTATTCTGGTTATCTTGTATCTATCCTTGTGCTTAGCAAATACTACAGTTATTACTATAAGAATCTGAGGAAGCAGAAACATACTCTATGTATTAGTGAATTCATTCATTCAGTCGTATTTGAGTGCTTACAGTGTGCAGAGCACTGTACTAAGCGCTTGGAAAGTACAATTCAGTAACAGATAGAGATAATCCCTACCCAACAGTGGGCTCACAGTCTAGAAGGGGGAGACAGACAACAAAACAAAACAAAACAGAGAGGCATCAATAGCATCAGAATAGATAGATAGAATTATAGATATATACACATCATTAATAAAATAGAATAATAAATATGCATAAATATACACAACTGCTGTGGGGCGGGGATGAGGGTGGAGAAGAGGGAGGGAGTAGGGGCGATGGGGAGGGGAGGAGGAGCAAAGGAAAAAGGAGGGCTCAGTCTGGGAAGGTCTCCTGGAGGAGGTGAGCTCTCAGTAGGGCTTTGAAGGGGGGAAGAGAGCTAGTTTGGCAGATATGAGGAGGGAGGGCTTTCCAGGCCTGAGGTAGGAACATGGGCCAGGGGTCGACAGCGGGACGGGGAGAACTAGGCACAATGAGGAGGTTAGCAGAGTAGTGGAGTGTACGGGCTGGGCTGTAGAAGGGAGAAGGGAGGTACGGTAGGAGGGGTCAAGGTGACGGAGAGCTTTGAAGCCAAGAATGAGTTTTTGCTTCATGCGAAGGTTGATACACAACCACTGGAGATTTCTGAGGAGGGGGATGACATATCCAGAGTGTTTCTGTAGAAAGATAATCTGGGCAGCAAAGTAAAATATAGACCAAGGCAGGGAGAGACAGGAGGATGGGGGTTCAGAAAGGATCTGTAAAGTAGGATTAAGACTGAGCCTTACATGAGACAGGGACTATGTCCAACCTGATTAGCTTGTATCAACCCCAGTGCTTAGTATAGTGCCTGGCACATAGTAAGCGCTTAAATTCCATAATAATAATTATTAGTATCATTCAGTACCTTTTCTGGTGGGAGCGGAAAGAAAGGGCAGGGAAATGTAATGTCACAGATGTAACTGGATCCAGGATGGTGGGGATGGGAGGTGTGAAGTGGGGGCCAAGGAGGGAATGGACAGCAGCAAGGGACTGACGGAAAGGGGCTGAACCCAAGAGTCGGCTTGAGGTTGTGTGTATGTGGCGGGGATGGGGGATGGCCGGGGAGGGGGCAGTGAGCCTGTAGGAGTTGGGTCTGTAGAAAACATTTATTCATTCATATCGGATTTATTGAGTGATTACTGTGTACAAAGCACTCGGGAGAGTACGGAGTAACGATAAACCAGGTGAATGCCCGCAGAATTTAGAGTATGACAGGAGATGACTGGAGAAGGGAGAGCCCATGAAGCAGGGTGCTGATTCATAGGACAGAAAAAGGGCAGGGGGAAGAGTTGCAAGAGGCAGGTAGCAAAGAGAGGACATATGGAGAGGAGGGGAGTATGGGGAAGACTAAGGAATGGCTAGACAGAGAAAGAGCAGATCGGGAAGGAAAGAAAAGAGGACAAAATAGGGAAAGATGAGGACAAGAAAATCCAGTGAGATATTTCATGAGCCTCAGCTAGGGATAAGTAGAATAATAGTAACTGCTGGGGCAATGGAGCCTTATGCGTCTCCAAAATCTATTTTTTTTAATTTGCGGTAAAGTCATTTAAGACAGAAGGGCTTAGAAAGGAACCAAGAGAAGCAGCATGGCCCACTAGAAAAAGCATGGTCCTGAGAGTCAGAGGACCTGGGTTCTAATCTCAGTTCTGCCACATGTCTGCTGTGTGACTTTGGGCAAATCACTTTACTTCTCTGTGCCTCACTTTCCATGGATTAAGACTGTGAGCCCCACTGGGACATGAACTATGTCCAGCCTGATTACCTTGAATCTACCCTAGCACTTAGAACAGTGTCTGGCACATAGTAAGCACATATACAGTGAATGTATGTACTATCGTAGTTTAGAAATTTTAAAAACCCTGAGCATTTTTTTTAACTGATTATTCCTCTCCAAACTGAACTCCTAGGCTTTAGTATCTGACAGCATGCATCCAGTTTTCATTATCAGTTGAGCCTCAACAAAGCATAGACTAATTTAGAACAAGAAGGATAGGTCATGTATTACACTGGAAAACTATACAATGCAATATTTACCTAGATCCAAAACGAGTGATTCTTTATTGTCTATCTTTCCTTGTTTGGTCTGTCAAATAAATGAAATAGCTTTTAAAGAAATAAGATCAAATATTTATCATCTGACATTTCAGCATGGCTTAGTGGAAAGAGCATGGGCTTGGGAGTCATAGGACACGAATTCTAATCCCAGGTCTGCCATTTGTCTGCTGTGTGATGTTGGGCAAGCCACTTAACTTACTTGTGTCATAGTTACCTCATCTGTAAATTGGGGATTAAGACTGTGAGCCCCTTGTAATAATAATAATGTTGGTATTTGTTAAGCGCTTACTATGTGCATAGTACTGTTCTAAGCGCTGGGGTAGACACCGGGGAATCAGGTATCTACCCCAACACTTAAAACAGTGCTTGGCACATAGTCAATGCTGAACAAATACCATAATTATTATTCAAAGTCTAGGATATTTAACATCCCAACAGCCACCAGCTTCTCATTTTCAGGATGAACATGAACTTGAAATGTTTTCAGTGGAATCAAATCAGGAATTCCTAGCTCCAAAGTAACTCAGCAATGCAGGTGAACCTTGGGCTTCCTGAGACTCTTACAGACTATTTGCATGACTTTACATAGCCCTAGAGCAGTAATGATGATTAGTATTAGCAATCAAGAAATTGAAATATTTGGAGGATTTAAAGTCTGATTCTCTACTGAATTACTTAAAGTACATTGCATAACCATGAATTATTCTTGCCATACTATGAAAACATTTTTGTAGATAACATTACATTTTCAGTTTTTCTGTTAACATATAAAAATTATTCAGCAGGAATACAGGTCACAAGGTGTTTTAATACAATTTATTATGGGGTATTAGATTACTAATTACACAGGTAGCATCATGGGAAAGTGAAGGGAAACTTTATAAAACCTTTGGTCAAACCTAAGTGAAAGGACCAGATATTATATATCACAGTTCTCTCCAGACAGTCTCTTAAAAGTATTCAATTAATGGGCACTTGGAAAATTGTTACATAGACGTTTTGGTTCACCCACAAAATAAAGGGGACTTATTGCTTCTCACCGTATTTCGCACTCTGAGCCTTCTCTTTTCCAGTTCACCCATTGTGACATCCAAAGCCTAACAGTCTTCACCATCTTTGTATGAACTTTAAAGAGCTTTCTTTTAAACATTCATTTGTTTTCTACCCAACAGACCAAATTCTCCCAGACCCTAAGCAGTTGTTTATTAACTTATCCTCCTCATCATCATAAGAAGAAGTTTTGGGAAAGGAAGCTAACAAGGAAGGAAAAGCCAGAAAAAAATTAATGATTTCTGAGACATTTTCAGTCATACACATCAGTTATTCATTTATTCCTATACTCAGTAGTATTTGAGCACCTAATGTTGGCATAGCACAGTTCTAAGCACTTGGGAGAGTATAATAAAAATAGAAGAAAGTCCAAAATGACCATGAGGAATGTAAAAAGGGATATTAATTTACTAGAGAGGGAGAGAACTTCCAATGAATTATTTACAATACTTGGATCTACATTGGTTTGTGCAAACAGTCAGGATTAGTAATATCATGGGTCATTTCTTACCTGAACATTTATTTTTAGCAAAACTTGGACCCACTGCTTATACTTTACTGCAGGCCAATACTATAAGCTAGTACTTATTTATAGATAACCAACAATTTAGCCCTAGAGTCAACATAGCCCCAGAAAATTAGCTTAACTAGATAGAATTATTTGCCTAGGGAAGGAAGAATCTGGCAAACAGAAAGAGAGAGAGGCTCTGATTCCTCTGTAGAGTTTTAAATTCCTGCTCCTATTCTATTTCTCAATTTGTTTAGCTTTTATGTCTCTTTTTACCCAAGATGCAACTCTTCCCAGTAGGTTCCATAATTCTGAGACAACCAAGAAAATTTGGTGCCTAAACCAGACACACAGGAAGAGGTCACAAACAAAGGAGTTGGCTTTGGGAGGTCAAAGTTCACTTTAATTGCATTCCCCTTCACACACACACACACACACACACAAAAGTAATTTAAACCACATATTAAAACTCAAGGTAAAATTAAACTGTGTTTTTGGCTTATTCAAATTTTCTTTTTAGGCCTGTATACATTTGCCATTCATATTATATATTTGCTTGAAAAACGACAACTTAAGCTTTAAGTACCCTACTAAGGTATGCTGACATTTCCCAATACCACATGAATATAAAGATTAATTTAAAATTGATTTACTAGAAGAGATTATTCACAAGAAATGCTTAATGTACATTTATTCCATTTTTATTTGAAGATATTCCTTAAACTATTCAAGAAAAGGTTTTATGAAATTTATATTAAAAATGAGGGTATTTTTAGCTCATCATTTCATAAAGCAGAACATTTTCTGGTCCTTCAAACACTGAGCATAGAATTTGAAGGAAGATTCTCCAACAAAAAGCATATCAGCTGACCTCTTTCTTGAAAGCGTTTCGTCCTTTTTAGTTTGCTTTTAATTCAATTCACGGATGTCTATTGATAACTGAAAACTCACAAAACTAGTTCTTTGCTATGAGCTCCTTAGTTCCATAATCAATAATCAGCTTTAACCAGTAAATCAATGATATTTATTGATCACTATAGTGAGCACTTGGGAGAGTATAATACAACAAGATTAGCAGACACATTTCCTGCACTTAACAAGCTTTTACAGTATGGAGTTCTTGAAAGGGCCAAAGATTTAGAGTTGTTTAAATGATGATAATTCAATCCCTAAGGTTTTTAAAAATCATTTTTCTTTGTAGAAATATTCTAAAACAAAGCTGTTAGTAGGATAAATGAAGGGTACACAAAGTGAAAGTCTGTGGGAGGCAAAATGAATTTCTGAAAAATTTTTCTTTCTGGAAAATATTCATTTGGGTCCAGAAGCATCCAGAAGCAAGCCTCATCCTCTACACCCAATGAACGTTTGTGGGTAGGGTGCTGTGGAGGTAGGGGGAACATTCAGTGAAGTCATAGACCCCCTTCCCTTTCCTTAACCACTCCCAGAATCCAGGCAGACTAGCAGCTAGATGAAAGGAACACCACCAAGCCACTAGCACTCCCAATTAACACTGTTCAATGGGCCAGGCTGTTAGGCTAGCAGGAGGGGTGAAGATGGAGAATGAAACTGTCTAAACCAAGTAGCCCTTCTTTGGGCTCAGCCAGGTCATGGTCAGCCTACCCCAAAATATTAGGACTAAATAACTGAGATGTCAATGCACCTCTAGTTTGATGAGAAGGAAGGACACACTTGCGTCAATAAGAAGCCTTTCAGAGATTTTTGCTCAAATGAGGACTTTTTCTCGAAGTAAATTTGACCAGTGGCTGGATATAGAACTTCACTGAAGTCAGAAATTGAGCAATTATATAGGGCAATGGTACAATCTGAGTGCCAAAAATGGTTATTTTTGACTTATCTTATTTGGCTTTCCATGTGAAGCAAATTAATCAGATCATTTCATCTTCCACTTCACTTGGGCTGTGCAAACTAATAATTATTATAATAATGGTATTTGTTAAGCACGTATTATGGGCAAGGCACTGTACTAGGCACTGAGATAGATAAAAGATAATCAGGTCAGGCACAGCCACTGCCCCACAAGGGGCTCATAGTCCATGTAGGAAGGAGAACAGGCATCTAAGCCCACTTTACAGATGAGGGAATTGAGGCACAGAGAAGCTAAGTAGTTTGCCTAAAGGCCCACAGTAAGCAAGAGACAGATCTGAGATTAGAACCCAGGTCTTCTGACTCCCAAGTCCCCGCTCCATCCTCTAGGCCATGCTTCTTCCCAGTATATGTCCACAATCAACAATAAAGGAAGACTCCAAGTCATCAACAGTACAGGAGAAATATACCACTAGAGAAAGTCCTCCAGTCTAAGGAATCAACATTTCTGAACAATATTCCAGTTTTCTTTCTATTCTCCCCATTAAACTTATACCAAGAATTCAATAATCATGGTCTCCTTCTTTCTTTCTGGGAGATTTTTATATTATTGTCTATTAGAGCAATTATATAATTAAGTCAAACCATACTACAGAAGAGTCAATTCTCTGACAAAGTGGAAGTAACACTCTTGACAAACCCTGAATTAAGGAAAATGTATATGTGTGTGTGTGTGTATATTTATAATATTTATACACATACATACATATGTTTGATTCAGCATGCATGTCACAATGGCATAATAGTAATAATAATACAGTACTCATAAATGTGGTATTTGTTATACGCTTATCTTGTGCTAATGAATGTACTAAACACTGGATCAGATACAAGTTTTTTTATGGTATTTGTTAAGAACTTACAATGCGCAAAACATTGTTCTAAGCTCTGGGGTAGGTACAAGTTAATTAGGTTGGACACAGTCCCTATCCTGCATGGGACTCACGTTCTAAGTAGGAGGCAGAGCAGTATTTAATTCCCATTTTGCAGTTAAGGAAACTGAGGCACAAAGAAGTGAAGTTATTTGCCCAAGGTCACACCACAAGCAATTAGAAGCGCAATTGGTAGAGCAGGGATTAGAACTCATGTCCTCTGGTCCCTGCTCCATGCTCTTTCCTCGAGGCCAAGCTACGTTAGGTCAAATACAACCCATGTCCCACTAGTGGTTCACAGTCTAAGAGGTATTGAATCCTCATTTTACAAATTAAAAAAAGGAGGCACAAAGCAATTAAGTGATTTGCCCCAGGTCACACAACAATCAAGTGGTGAAGTTGTGATTAGAATCCAGATCCTCTGACTTCCATGCCCATTCTCTTTCCAACTTGGCCTGTTTCTTTCCATGACAAGTTTTATTGGAAAAACAGTCCCTAATTCCAACTTTTCATGGAATCCAAAATGTGTAGTAAACGCACATGTCCTTAGAAAATAGACTGGACTGGCTACATCCTTTGTTCCTAGCATTTTTCAAAGATCAAAAGCAATGTTATTCAACTATATTATACCAAAAAGCACTCATGAGTTTTCAAAGGCCATCATGTACTCAGATAATATTAAAACCCATAAAGCCATGACAGTAATTGAAAAACAAAAGTGCTAAAACCCATACAACTAAAATACCTCAGGCCTCGGTCATGAAGGGAAAAGGTATATTTGAAAAGTCAAAATTTCCCCTTTGAGAGATACTATCAGTAGCCAAATAAATATAACTTTGTGTTCTCTTACTCTGCATGCTGAAGCATGATTAATGGAATTTATGAGTATTCACTGTGTGCAGAACTCTATAGTAAGTGCTTGGGAGAGTACATAGTGGATAGACCACAAGCCTGGGAGTCAGGAGGTCATGGGTCCTAATCCTGGCTCCAACACACATCTGCTGTGCGACCTAGGGCAAGTCACTTCGCTTTTCTTTGACTTGGTTACCTGACTGTAGATCCTAGACTATAAGGTCCTTTGGGCAGGGAATGTAACTACCATCTCTGTTGTATTGTGCTTTCGTAAGTGCTTAGTATAGTGCTCTGTGCACAATAAGCATTCAATAAATACCACTGGTTGATTGATTTATTGAGACAGACATTTAAAAAGTTACTGATAGAGGAGGTGGCAGAGTATAAGACTATGTACCTAACTGCAGTGGGATAGTGTGAGGAAACTAGTGCTTAAGGGGTTCACATGGAAGTGCACAGGCACCCATGATGGAAGTGCAAATAGGGTGGGGAAATAAGGGGGTAGTAAGGGAAGGCCTCTTGGAAGAGGTGTGATTTTACTAAGAGTTTGAACATGGGCAGAGTGGTGATCTGTCAAATAAGGAGGAAGGGGGTTTCAGTCCAGAGGGAGGATTGGCATGGGCAAGACTCTAAGGGGAACCCAGAAAACTTTTTCCCTGAAGAAGAAAAGGCTAAGCAATCATTCAGGATCACCTTGAATGAGAGGAAAGGAAGACAGTCTTTCCAGACCTATGCCCTGGGTTGCCTACTGCCAAGTCGCTTTGGCTTGTCTGCCAGGAGCTGTTCCCGGAAGAGAAAAATCAATCTGTGGTATTTTTGAGTGCTTACTATGTGCCACACACTGTTCTAAGTGCTTGGCAGAGTACACTATAACCATTCCAGTGCTGCGGTCACTACTTTCCAGGTCCAATGCCATCATCAAGCTACATCCATATAGCGCTAAGATCAACAGCCCCCTCCCACAGCCAAATCATCCCTTCCTGGGTTGGCCCAGCCACCATGGCCCTAGCCACACTCCTACCAGCAGCTCCCAGCTCTACCCTTAGCCAGCCTACTGCCAATTCCCCTATTCTTATACCTCGTCAGAATCTCTGCTGCATGGACTCATCCCCAGGGTTGTAGATTGCCCTCCCAACTCTGTCAATCCTGTTCCCCACTTATTGGATCCTTGGGAGGCTTGAAGCCTAGTGAAACAATATTGTTTCTTAGGGGAAAAGGTAGGGTATACAAAAGCTAAAGAGGCCCTGTTACAGCTTGGTAATGACTACCAAATAGTAATAATAATAATAACAATAGGGTATTTTTAAGCACTTGATATGTGCCAAACACTGTTCTAAGTGCTGGTAGGTACAAGATAATCAGTTTGTCCCACATGGGGTTCACAGTCTTAATCCCTGTTTTACAGATGAGGTAACAGGCACAGAGAAGTTAAGTCTGTGAACGTTATGTGACCAAACATCCTAATCTCAGAGACGCAGTCCAACTTTGGACCCCTTTATCCTGGGATACCCGTAAATGTCTGATTTGGGATTTTCCCTTGTAAATCTGTCATTGCCAATCATTCATTCAACAGTACTTATTGAGAGAATATTGAGTGCAGAGTATTGTACGGAGCACTAAAGAAAAGTACCAGGATCACCAGTCAGACGCTGCTTCTGAACTTCGAGGAGCTTACAGTCTAAGGAGGGGAATGGAAGGACCAAAACCAGACACTCAAAGAGATATTGAAATAAAAGAGCAAAACAAATTAAAGGAACAAGAGCCACATAAACTTCAAAATACGATTTTCACTGTTCTGGGAGTGCAGTCCAGATTAGAACAGTGACAGGTATCCACACACTCCAAGGACTTAGATGGCATAGCTGCCACTGAGCTTATACTTGCTTCACCCAAACAGGACCAACCAGGCTCCCAAGAAGGCATGAAAAGTGGAGTGGTGAGGAAGAAGCATCTTTACCACTGGCTTCAGCACTCATGTGTGGAAGAAGCCAGCTGCACAGTGGGCCATCGCCACTGCAAACACACTCCATCTTCACTGCCTGTATCTCCTAAACAGAGGGTCAAAAAGCCTCTCCCACTGCGCTTTTCACCTCGTTACATTTTTCTGATGACTAAAGAGATCCAGGGTCTGCTAGCCAGGAACAGAAATCACAGGATGCTTCACAAGAGAACATCCTACCTCTAAGACTGGATTACCATTAAGTGCCACTGAAAGATCCCTCTCTGAAGACTCTCTTTCATATGTGAGCTGTACTGCCTTCCACTTGGGAAATGGCTTCTGCCTTCCCACTGGAATATTAGATAGCTGCCTTTCTGCAATGCCTCTTCCTGTTTTCATTAAGTTCAGCCAACCTGCTGCTCTGCGTCTCCAATGAATCATCCATCTCAGACTTCTCTCCTAGACTGTTTCAGAGAGAATGGACTCCTTGTTCACTACCAGAGAGTTTCCAGAGACTGGACACATGTGAAAGTTGTACACCATGAGCATGAGTAGCCATCATAAAAATATTACAATAGGTCTTAAAATTATAAATTCATACAGTAAAAATACCTGAATATACACATCTTTTATAGAATACTTGCAGAATGGGCAAGAAAACCGGGAGCACAAAACAGATATGACAGTCCAGGGGTTGAGATTATAGTCTGCAGATAAACACAATTTTGATTCCTGCAATGTTTGCAGCATCTAGGGTATAAATCATATGAGGAAGCACTGTGGTTATTATGTATGGCTTTTTATTTTCAGTCATCCCTTTTCCTTTACTAGGTAGAGGGGAAAGCATAGGTTGATTCCATAGTGTATAAATAAATGTAAGTGCAAACATGACAAATTCGTGCTCTGTTCTTACAGAGCAGAGTCAGTAGACATACAGCAACCCTGAGGTTAAAAATATGAGCTTTGGAATATTAATGTCTCTCCAAAGCCCAGAGTTATCCCAAAGGTTTGGAGGGCCTGCCCTTTATTTCAATATGGTCCTCTTACTTATTTTACCTGGAGAAGCATAATGCAGACAGCTCAGGAATGTATGGTGACTTTGGAGGGAATGTTTACCTTACTTCCCTGGGGAGAGCTGATTTGATAATGGCATTTATACTTGCTTGCTATTGGCAAGCCATAAATGAAACTCTGATAATGGAGGAGTTGGCCCAAAACAATGTTTCAATTTAGCCATTATTTCTCAAGAAGTATTTTCCAAAAGTTCCTTTAGCTTTTCTAAGTGTGAGGTAAACCTAGAAGAGTTCAATTGCAAACCCCTCCAGCTCTACTATTGCAGAAACCAGAAGAGCAACCTAACCCTCCCTATAGATGAGAATATTGTTAATGGGAGTCCGGCACCTCTTCAGTCCCACTGGTTTATTAAGACCAGACCTGGAGTCTTGTCTGCCATTCTGGCAGACTCTCACTGCCCTAGAAGCAGCATGTCTTAGGGGAAAAAGCACAGGCTTGGGAGGTAGAGGACAAGGGTTCTAATCTCAGCTCTTCCACTTGTCAGCTGTGTGACCTTGGGCAAGCCACTTAGCTTCTCTTTGTCTCAGTGACCTCATCTGTAAAGTGGGGATTAAAACCACGAGCCCCACGTTGGACAACCTGAATCTATCCCATTGCTTAAAACAGTGCTTGGAGTATAGTAAGCGCTTAACAAATACCAAAATTATTATTACTGTTATTACTACACTAGTTGATTTCAGCCCTTGTTACCCCAAGCTAAAGATACATGTCTCCCTACTCCTCAAGAATCTCCAGTGGCTTTCCATCGACCTCTGCAAACAGAAAGTCCTAACCATCGACATTCATCACACAGTCAGCCCACTTCACCGATCTACTATTACAGCTCTGCCTGCACACTTTGTTCATCTAGAGTCACCTTACTCACTGGGCTCCAATCACGTCTATCTCACCACTGACTCCTTAACCACACAGTTCCCCTATCCTGAAACTCCCTTACCCTCCTTATATTTCAGACCACCATTCTCCCTACCTTTAAAGGATTGTTAAGGTCACATTCCTCCAAAAGGCCTTCTATGATTAAACCCTCTCTTCCCCAGCTCCCTCTCACTTCTGCATCATCTATGCACTTGGATCTGTGATCTATGGGAATTTGATATTTGCCCCACAGCACTTAGGTACATATCTTTAAATTATATATTATAAATTATATTAATGTCTGCCTCCCCTTCTAGACTGCAGGCTTAAAATAATGATAATTATGGTATTTCTTGAGCACTTACTATGTGCAAGGCACTGTACTAAGTGATAGGGTAGATAATAAAATGGATTGGTCACAGTCCCTGTCCCACATGGAGCTCCCAGTCTCAACCCCCATTTTACAGATGTGATAACTGAGACACAGAGAAGTGAAGTGACTTGCCTAAGGTCACAAAGCAGACAAGTGAAGGAGCCAGATTTAGGACCCATGACCTTCTGCCTCCTAGGCACATGCTCTAACCACTATGCCATGCTGCTTCTTGTGGGCAGGAAACGTATCTGCTTAGTTATATTGTACACTCCCTAGCTTTTAGTATGATCCTTACACATAGTAAGCACTCAAATACCATTGATTGATTGATAAATAGACATAGAAAATGTGGTTTCTTCTATTATCCCATAGTAAGCTGGAGATAAGGTTTTCAGACACTGGGAAAATGGAATTAAAGGAAGGGACCTGGAAATTTTAGACACATTTTATCTACTTTACATAGATAACATGTCTGGTAAAATGCCTTTTGGCCAGTTAGGATGGGTGACGATAATACCTTGAAAATTAAGTACTGTGTTTGAATATGTACACATGAAAAAATTTCTCCAAACACCTTTATTATTGGTACAGATTTGCTCTATTTCATCATATAACTTTATTATGCTCTTTATTAGGGTTTTTCTAGTTATATCATTTTGTTTAAACTTGGGAATGCATTAATGTACATGATTCTGTGGGAAATTATACTTTCTTGGGGGCTCCTTCACTTAACACTTTGTTTTAATGGAATCAATTAAGTGTGTAAACTGGGGGATAGCAGTAAACTGGGGTATAGTAGCTTACCCTCCCTGCTGTCATCTTTAGCTGCTTCAGCAGTATTAAAATCTAGTATCTAGAATAAACAAGATGTGAAGGAAAACTACTTCAGTCAACCTATGAAAGGGAAATCTCATGGGAGGAGCAGCACACAGGACTATGTAATTTGTGCATCATAAAAATCTCATTTACAGTTTCTTTCCTAAGTCCCTTAAGATTTATTGTAAAAGGGTTTTGCGGCATTCCATTAGCAAAAGGATATGTCAAGGTCTGTGTTCCCAGGAAATTGATGCTCTTAGCGTTTGGCCTCACACTTTGCATCACACCTAAGGTGTGCACCAGTGGCCCTGCAGCACAAGCCCTGTTGATGTTTACCACTTAATTGGCAATTATAATCTTATAATTAGCTGATTTCTGAGGCTTCTGGCAACCACCAGATGGGCTATCCAAAGCTATGTGAGTGAAATTTGATCCTGAAAACGCCACAGTGTCACAATGAAATAAGCAAATCCCTACAGAGAGTGAATACCATTAATTACTGTGCCCAACAAGCACCACACCCAGTCAAGGGACTCCCAGCACCAAAATGACATTAGGAGAGCATTCTCTGATCCAGAAAAATGAGAATAGTGAGGAAATGAAGGAGGGCAGGCAGATGAAAAATGCTACCTTCACTGTCTCCCTCTTTGAACACCATCATGTTATATCGCAGTTGATAATCGCTTGTATAAGCAATGGTGTATTAAATGAGCTCTTGAAACTGTCTCTTGCAACAATAAAACCACGGGCTTTTAAAATCCAAACTTGACTGGCAACCACTCAGTTGAACTTGACTAGATCCCTCATGCAACATTGTAATTTTAATTATATGGAGAAAGAGTGTCCGGCTGCCAACTCCTTATTCTTTTCAGTTGGGCTGCAGAAAGGACAGTACTGCAAAGGCAGCAGGTGTATTTGATTAGGATTCACCTACTTTATTTCAATTATTTCCAACTTTTTCACCTTTCTTACACATAAAAAGCACAATGACAAAGCTCATTTTTTTGATTTCTAGTTTGGGTAATAATAGCCTACCCCCTCGCTTGTTCTGTGGATTCTGATTAAGCACATGTTAATTATTTGAAGGGAACTGAGGAGAAAGTAGTCTTCCAGTCCTTTTCAGAGGTCTGGAGCAACTGTACAGTGAGAGACTACCTGACCAGTAGTTGCAAAGGTGGGGGGGGAGGGGGTGAATTAAATGACTCTGACCACTTTGGTAACGTGACTTGAAATTTCAATAGACATTGGGATTATATTCTTTCCCAGATAATTAGCTTTTCCCTGTAAGCCTTACCTCTTAATTAGAAAAGTAAATGAAGAAACACTACTGGGAAAAAGAAGTGATATGAATCCTGTCTACACTGGATTTTGAAAATATCATTTACACAAGTAAACTGATTTTCCTAGAGAAATGGACCTCAAAATTTGCCTGGAGAAGATGATTATCTACCATGGAACACTGGAACATTTTTGAGGTATTTCACCTAAGAAAAAACTCCAAACTCCTGAAAGACCCTTAATTGTAGCTAAAGATTCATTTATTCTTCAATTGTGATTTTTTTTTCTGTCATCCTAATGCTCTTGGTGACAGAGGATCTCCTGGGGCATTTATTTTTTATCTTTAGTTGCCCTTGATAGTTATCATGGAGGTGTCCTTTGATGGCATCACAAAGGTTAAAATAGAACCTCTTCATAGCATATAATTTCAGTATCTATCTGTTTTTGCCCTTGAATGGCAATGTAAAATCTTTGACAAAATCTATTATCACCACTTTCTCCTCTCATATTAGAACCTGTAAGTTGGTTTATTTAGAAAAAAATTAAGTTAATTATTCTTGAAATATGTAGCAAGATCTCTGTCTCCATTCAGGAATAACCAAGTGGATTAAATATAATAATAATTTTTCATGGTAGTTATGAGAGATTGCATCAGGTCAAAGGGACAGCAGATTCATTACCCTATTTATTTTGTTAATGAATTGTACATTGCCTTGATTCTATTTAGTTGCCATTGTTTTTACGAGATGTTCTTCCCCTTGACTCTATATATTGCCATTGTTCTTGTCTGTCTGTCTTCCCCGATTAGACTGTAAGCCGTCAAACGGCAGGGACTGTCTCTATCTGTTGCCAACTTGTTCATTCCAAGCACTTAGTACAGTGCTCTGCACATAGTAAGCGCTCAATAAATACTATTGAATGAATGAATGAAAGATTGTAAGCCCCATGTGGGACATGGACTCTGTCCAACTTGATTATATTCTATCAACTCCAATATTTAGTACAGTGCCTGGAATATATTAAGCACTTAAATATCATTATAAAAAAAAAAACCACCTTACAGTGGCTGGCTCTCAGCTTTAGAGAAGGACTGGAATCAGAAATACACTTCATAAATGTTAATGGGCCATTTTTGAAAGTATTTCCTTCTGCAAAATAGAAGTGAATACACTGAAAGTGATAAGGTGAAATCAAACTGCTTTGGGCTGTGTGAAATTATTGTACAAAAAACAACAATAAGAATACTAAAAAGTGTGGTAATTGTTAAGCGCTTACAATGTGCCACTGTACTAAGCACTGGGGTAGATACAAGAAAATAGGGTTGTACACAGTCCCTGTCCCACATAGGGCTCCAAGTCTCAATCCCTATTTTACAGGTGAAGTAACTGAGGCACAGAGAAGTTAAATAACTTGCCCAAGGTCACATAGAAGGCAAGTGGTGGAATGGAGATTAGAACCTAAACTCTGACATGAGATGGCTCATCATTTTGTTTCTGTGTTTTTTTCTCAAGCATTAAAGCAGCATTCATTCTACACTAGGTGCTCAATAGGGAACAAAACTCTAGCTATTACCAAAGATTACGACTCGGAGAACCTGCTCAACTAGCAATGAAGAGAGTCATTGTCTCTGTCCTGAGCAACCTTATTCAGTCAGTCGTATTTATAGGGCACTTACGGTGTGCAGAGCACTGGAGTAAGCCCTTGGGAGAGAGTACAGTACAATAGAGTAGGTTAGACATGGTCCCTGCTCACAAGGAGTTTACAGTCTATTTGGAGGAATTTACAGATTAGAGTTGCAGAGTTTTCCATCGTCTTTTCCAGCACGTCTCCTCTGCCTCTTCCCATCTTTCTGATACTCTACTCTGTGACACTTGTGTACATAGCTGTAATTTATGTTTCATTTATGTATTTAGTCATGGTGTCCGTCTCCCCATCTACACTGTAACCTTGCTGTCAGCAGGAAATGTGTCCCTCTATTGTTGTGCTGTACACTCCCAAACACTTAGTACAGTGCTTTGAACACAGTAAGCACTCAGTATGATTGAATGAATGCATCTGTGCTTTTGGACTTGAGATACTGGCTTGTGACCATGACAGCCATAAGAAAAGGGGGAATTCTAAATACCTCAGCTTCCTCTTTGTAAAGGCATTTGCACTGGGAGCAAAGTGGCGTTATATATGCAGATTGCTAAATCTCACACTGGGAAAGAGACAGGCCATTTAGCTTATATTTTATTGCTGGCAATTGAAAGCTATCTCGTTGATAGAAATATGACCTAGGTGGTTTCATAGCATATGTAAAACCTTCCTCATTTTTCAAATTATGCTCAATTGTTCAGTCATTAGGTAAAATGCATTTTCTTTGAAAAAAAAACCCCACTATTTCATGAAATTCATGGATTTATTTCTATTTCTTGTTTGTAAATTTGGAAGCAATTGCTCCCTCCAAAATAACCAGGGCTGCTTAAATCAGTGCTGGTAACGGGTAAAATAAGACTACTCCCCATTCTGATCCAAACTCTCTTTATGGTGGAATGAACCTGGCTCCTCTCATTGAGTTGGGGTGGTACTGAACCAAGAAAAATTTGGAGTAATTAGATTAAATCCCCTCAAACCCAAACTGTTGTCCCCTCAACTATTGCTGGGAACAAGGGACCTGTAAGAACTCTGAAACCACATTGCTGAGCCTCTTCCTCCAGGAAACACAGTGGGGATCTGTGATGAACAGTTCCACTGGCCCTCACACTTTGGAAAGAGAGGCGAAAGCTAGGAGAGTCACTATTGTGCCCCTACCTGAGGGAAGTATGAAGACTGAGATGATCCAGTCAGAGAGAAGGCTTGGGGAGGAAATAAGGAAGCCAGTTGGTTGAAGGACAAGTCCTTCAGCAGGGTAGTGAGCTGTATGCTTGGGAGAGCAGGACACAGAGGAAGTTTATGGTGTGGCCCTGTGACAAGTAGAGATTGGAGAGGATCCTGGGTTTGTATTTGGATATCCTGGAGGTTCGGGGTCCAGAGGTTCCTGCCCCTGAGGGAGAGAAAAGAAAACCTGCATCTGAATGACAGACAGGGGGAGAATGGAGCCTGGGATGCCCTGAGAGAGGAGCAGGGGAGAGACCAGAGTAACCTGAACACCAGGACACTTACAGGTAAGTAGAGAGGGGCCTGAGGGGGAAAGTATTAGATCCAGTGAAAGGCAGTTGGAACCAGATTTTTCTTCACTATTCCTTTAAGAATCCATTAAATATTTCTAAGATCTCAGATCTTGGTTTCTGCCTGCAATAGGGATGAAGGGCAAGCCCCAGGAGCTGGAGAAATGCATGGACCTGAGGAACAGTGGGGGTGGTAAGGAGATTTTTCCTCTGTGATCTTCCTGCACCCACAGCCCCAGGAGTGAGGTGGTAGGCTAGTCTCTGATGACCTCTGTGCCTTCAGTCAAAGGGTGGTGGCAGAAATAGGGAACTTGGGGAGCAATGATCAGGTTCACAACCCCTGCATTAGAAGAATGGAAAAGAGAACTAGAAGGTTTTAGGACCCAGTGAAGGTTGACTGGGGCCCGGTGCTCCTAAAATGAGGCCAGGGGCTCTTTTCATTGGGATTTAGTGCTTAGAACCCCCAGAAAAGTCACAAGGACACTCAACACTTTCAGCTCTCCTCACAACCTAGAGTGGTGCCTGCTCTCTTTCCTCTCTTTCTAAAATTGTCTTTTATATTTACATTTGGATTCAGAAGAAGTGGAGACGCACATCTAAAGTGTTTCCCTTAAGATACAATCTCCAATGTACTTTTGCAGAAAATAGCATCCAGGGAGCACAAAGAAGCCATCAGAAGAGCTCAAGATTTGGTCCATCAATGGTCCTTCTTCTCTGCTCTGGGAAATAGTCCTTTAGAGCTGCACCCATGTAGCCGGGCTGGGAACAGAAGAGACACTGTGTAATGTCTCTGCTCTCTCCCCTGGGGGGAATCAAGCCTCATAGTCACAGCCCCATTTTACTTACTATGTTGTGACTGCTAATCACACCGCAGGAAAATTATTGAGAAGGTAACGAGGTGTGTGAGCAAGAGGTAGTAGGAACTCAAGTTTTTTAAAAAAAATCCTCACTCCTCTTCTGCTTCCCATAAGGTTCTGACTGATCTGAATGCTTTGAAATCAGGATTTTCGAAAAATTCTAACACTCTCTTACAGACCATGAACCCTCATATCTCAACTTGATTTTCTGTTCCCCAACAGCTGCCTGCTTCTCTTCCAGAACCTTGACTTTGAAAAAAAGTGGGATTCCATCACTGAAGTCATAATAGGATAAAAACAAATGGCCAGATACCATCAGAAGCCCTTAAATAAACCAAAGTATCACTATTTTAAAGATTGAAGTAATTTCTTTCATTTGGAGCCAGGAGAATTGAGGATTCTCCCAGTCTTTATACCAGCCAAAATTTGCCTTGAAGAAAATTTCAAGAGATCTGTGATACCCAGAGGTTTCCCCGGAGACCTAAATTCATGTTTTTATTTCTTACTGAAACTAGAGGTGGTTTTTAGGGTAAACGATAATGCCACATCCAAACTCCACCTCTTAAATTAATGCCACCATTCCTTGGCTTTGCTAAATGGGCACTCTGACAGCAAAGAAAACACCCAAGGTCTAGCTAGTCAATCCTGCTTCTGATTGCCAAACACAGGATCTCGAAGAAGTTTCTCTCTGACATCCTCCACTCTGATTGGCAGCAACTTGTCTCTGATAAGGACAAGTCTCACACACTCTGGCCATAGGGCTCTTGGCTTTATGGATCATAACTGGTTTCAGTAGATTAGGAACTTGACAATTACAGTCTTAATTAGAACTGCAAATGGAGTCCGGTTTTCAAAATCTCCTCTTTCTTTAGGTAACAAATTGACCGAGAGGTAGCTTCTCCTCTAAAACCCTTGCATTTTCCTTCATGTAGCTATTCTGTGATCCCCCTCATTCACAGATCTTCCTGGATAGTTCACTCTACCTATCACAGCCATCTTGGTGAAGTCCAGATTCTCTGACTCTCTGGATCCTTCCCTTAGGTCTTTGAGATGGAGGCTGAGCACTGTGGTAATGGCAATAAGAGGTACTGAGAGCTACTGGGTGCATTATACTGTAGTAAGCACTTGGAAAGTACAGAACAAATAAAGGCATCTGGAATATGCAACACATTCCTGGAGCTTCAAATAGCATCAAGAGCTAAGGGAGATGGGATAATAGCTGGATGGAGCTATGGAACCCAGAGAAGATTTTTTTAGATAAAGATAATGGTAGCAATGGATCACAACTATAAGAGAATCAACAGGCCAAGATGATAATATCACATAAGCAAAAGAAGGGGTCTTGGAGGTGAGATTCCCCAGATTGCCAACTGCTCCAGGTAAACATCCTTAGTCACAAACTATTGCAGCCTTCCCAGGATCTGAAGGTTTTAAAAATAGTCTTCCAACGGGTCATGTCAGAAGGCAGCCTCAGGAGCCCCTGCCTTAAGGGGACTCTGAGCCATGTGTCACTCAGTCTGTGCCCACTCCCTTCCCAAGTATTTAGGTATCTGGGGCATGGTGGCCCTCAGCCCTGGAGGAGGCTGGAGCCACAGTCAATTCCCAGTCAGTCATATTTGTTGAATGCTTACAATGTGGAGAACACTGTACTAAGTGCTTGGGAGAATACAGCACAACAGAATTAGCAGACAAGTTCCCTGCCCATAAGAAGGTTATAGTCTAGAGGGGGAGACAGATGCTAATATGAATACCTAATTTACAATATATAATTTAAAGATACATACATCAGGGCTGTGGGGTTAGAGATGGGACAAATATCAAATGCCCAGAGATGACAGATCCAACTGCACCGATGATGCAGAAGGAAGATGGAGCCAGGAAAGAGAGAGCTTAATTGAGGAAATATGTGACTTTAGTAATGCTTGGAAGGCAGAGAGAGTGGTGTTCTGGTGTACATTCTAAAAGTCAGAAAGGCCTCACTCTGCCTTGTTGGAGAAGGGGCTTTTGGGAGTTTGGAGTCCATGGGCCTGGACGGTCTCAATCCAGAGCAGTGGGCCTTGGGGCTCCAGTGCTAAGGTAAAAGCCCAACCACATAGTGGCACTTCATCCTCCCTCTGCCATGCGTTCAATTCTCCTAGGAGTGTATTTGCACTACAGGCCTTGAATAGAACATGGCAGCAGGATTATGTATTGTTCTTCTGACAGCACGCATCTGCCTGGAAAGCACACGATGTTGAAAACATTTGTGCAAATGAGCACGGCAGCAGTCATGGCATGAGTACTATAAAAGTGAGGTTTCTTTAAACCAGGAATTGTAAGAATGAAGTCCCTGAATTCTAGGAAAATTTATTGTAGTGCAACACACTGAAAAAGCTATTTAAATCTAAGTAAATGATACTTTTGCCTGAAAGACCTTTTTAACTCATGATTTTGTGTTGCATGAAGTAGCTATAGCTTCTAAGAATCCAACAAGGTGTGATTTTCTTTGATTTAGAATTAGTGGTACACAAATAATTGCAAGAATTTAATGATTTTCCTCCTCCCTATGGGTTGGAGTCTCACTCTATACAAATCTGATCACAGCCTACCACTTTTTCTCCCATTTCCCATATGCCTTTCTGCCTATTTCATGATAAATAATCATCAAAGAAAAATGTCCCAAAATAATGACAGAAATTCATGTCGATTTGATAGTAAGTCTGTCTACCTTGTCCAATTAAAAGAAAGAGACCATCTGCTTAGCAGGGTAACCT
The DNA here is from genome assembly GCF_004115215.2 of Ornithorhynchus anatinus. NCBI lineage: Eukaryota > Metazoa > Chordata > Mammalia > Monotremata > Ornithorhynchidae > Ornithorhynchus > Ornithorhynchus anatinus. The sequence goes on from NC_041731.1 coordinate 87,632,480, forward strand.
GGCTTTTGATTTGCTTTCACAATCAGTTAATGTCTACAGTGCAGTGCTATGACCTGGACCTGTATCCACAGGCTGCTGAAGGTGGCAAACACCCAAATCAAAAGCAATTCTGCTTTCCATCTGTCAGCTGTAATCAATTAAATTGCAAAGCTACTTCAGTCTATTCTGACCTCTTCCAAAAAGTCATAAGCAGGGCAAACCACTCAAAAACATATTCTGAATTTGTGTCAGTAGAATGGAGGGAAGATTTTCCTGAACTGTAATGTGAATCTTTCCTAGCCTAACCAAGCTACATTGTCCTAGAATTGGTCAAGTGAAATCAAGAGGAAAACTAGATAATGTCAAGAAATACCACATGTTTCAAGCTGATTTAGAAATTATCTGAGAAAACTGTTTCTCACTAATTTTCCATGTCCAACACAATGGCACCATTTACTTTCTTTCTTCTTCTAAAATGAAAATCATTTTCCCTGAGGAAGGTTTGTGATTTCTTAAGTATTGCTCATTGCCACCACCTATTGGGCATTTTAGTGACAATTAATTACAAAGTCATTTTCAAGCAATACATGTTTTAAGTCATTGTAAGTTTTAAAATTCACTCCAATTTATCTCTAGCATATGAAATTTAAGTGTTATACACCCACAGTCTTTCAACTGAGCCTGCCTACATAGTTCAGGACATTTAGTTCACAAGCAAGATGACAGCAGAAGTGAAGAGAGCACCAAAACTTCTATTTGATGTTCAAAGACACATTGAGACCTTGAATTCCATCACCAGACCAAGGCTCTGCCAACTACTGAAGGAAAAGCTTCATGGCCTAGGAAATTTATAAAGATCTCATGCTTATAAGGATGGGTTCTAATCCCAGCTCTGCCACTTGTCTGCTGTGTGACCTTGGGCAAATCACTTCGCTACTTTGGGCCTCAATTACCTCATCTATAAAATTGGAATTAAGACTGTGAGCCCTAAATAATTGAAAAATAAATTCACTCATATTTATTGAGTGCTTACTGTGTGCAGAGCACTGTTCTAAGAGCTGGTATAGATACAAGGTAATCAGGTTGTCCCAGGTGGGGCTTACAGTCTTAATCCTCATTTTATAGATGAGGTAACTGAGGCACAAAGGAGTTAAGTGACTTGACCAAAGTCACACAGCAGAGAAATGACAAAGCCAGGATTAGTACCCATAACCTCTGACTCCCTAGCCTGCGCTCTTTCCAGTAAGCCATGCTGCTTCTCCTGTGTCCAACCCAATTAGCTTGTACCTACCCATATGCTTAGCAATAATGATAATGTGCCAGGCAGTGTACTAAGCACTGGCATGGATATAGGTAAATTGGGTTGGACATAGTCCCTGTCCCATGTGGGGCTCACAGTCTCAACCCATTTTACAGATAAGGTAACTAAGGCAGAGAGAAGAGAAGCAGTGGTAGAGCTGAGATAAGAACCCATGATCTTCTGACCCCAAGGCCTGACAGAGAATAAGCACCTAACAAATACCATAAAATAAAAATGGTATTTGGTCTCTTCCAATCATTTTACTGTCATCAGTGGAGTACAGTAGGGCTCTGTATTCTAGCAGATCTTGTTCAACTTATTCTTTACAGTCATGCTCAAAGATATATTTCAACCAAATAGTGTTTATTAAGAAGCTACTGTGAGCAGAACATTGAACTAGGTGCTTGGGAAAGGAATGAATTTTGTTCCTTGTACAGTGCACAGCATTCCAGAATTCTCAGTGAATACCACTGCCTTTATTAAAATACAAAATGACTTACTTTTTGCAGAGTGTTCTATTTAGCAGGTGGGAGAGAGCTATACACTTGTGAGACAAATTTAAAGTCTGTGCTCTGAAAATAGCTTAAAAAGAGTTTGAAATAGAGACTCACATGAGTGTTAGGGTGGTGCCAGGCCTCTTCTTCCATCCTTTGTGGTCCCTTGAGAGTGGCTCTTCTCCCTGGAGATGGACCATGAGGGAGTGGGAAAGCCACCCTAGACAGAAGGAGCCCTCTCCCAGTCACCAACTCCATAACACAGAAGACATGAGACAGTGGCTTTCCTTTCATGTAAAAAAGAAATGTGTAGGCCCTAAGGGCTTTTGAGAAGAAAACTGAAGTGCTCTGAATGCTCTTGAAAGGGGGATCTCGTCAAGTGTATATATCTATTTTATATTGATGCCTGTTCACTTGTTTTGATATCTGTCTCCCCCTTTCTAGACTGTAAGGCCAGTATGGGCAGAGATTCTCTCTCTTTATTGCTGAATTGTACCTTCCAAGCCCTTAGTACAGTGTTCCACACACAGTAAGTGCTCAATAAATACAAGTGAATGAATGAGAAGTGGGAATAGAAATGATTGTTAAATCTCACTGGCTGCAGAAGCAGCAAAGACATAGAACAAGCAAGAGTGTAACCACCACTTCAAAACAGGAAGTAGCATGGCCTACGGGAAACAGCATAGGCGTTGGAGTCAAAGGATCTGGGTTCAAGTCCCTGTTCTGCCATTTGATTGCTGTGTGACCTTGGACAAGTCATTTAACTTCTCAGACCCTCAGTTTCTTTATCTGTAAAATGGTGATTCAATACCAATTCTCCATCCTATTTATACTATGAGCCCCATGGGGAACAAGGACTGTGTCTAACCTGATTATCTTCTATCTATTCCAACACTCAGAACAGTGCTTGGCATATAGTAAGCATTTCACAAATACCACAATCATTATTAAAATACTGTTTATCCCTTTCCCCACAGGTCCCCAAAATGGGGCCCACAGTGAAAACAGGCTGGATCCAGTAGGCGGAGCCAGCCAGCCCACATTGGCTAACAGCTTCCAAAGGAATTTACAGAGTGGCATCCCTACACACCCAACTTTCCAAAGGAAATACTGGGCAGGATAAAAGGGGCAAGAATTGGAAAGCAGAAAGGAATAATGTGAAAACTCACATGCCCTGGTGTCTTCCTTGGGTCCTCTGTAACTCTGAACTCCCATTGATCTGTTGGCTTTGGATCTAAAGCCAAGAAATTCCCAGCTGAGTTCCCTACCCTTTGGTTCCCCTATCAGGATCTCTCTTCCCCCAAGTATGGTCAGCTGTGTGGGATCAGCCCCCGCATCTCCAATTATCCATCAATCAATAATGTTTCTTGAGTGCCTTCTGGGTGCAGAGCACTGAACTAAGCATTTGGGAGGCCCCACTTCTGACAGCTCAGTTTGACTATCTTGTTTATGGTCTGGGGAGAGAGTTTTTAGTCTAACATATCACAAATTAGAGTTAAATTGACTTTATTCTCCATTGGAAATCAAGGATAGCTGTTGGCGTAGACCTTCAGATAAACTGGACCCAATACAGGTCTATGTAGGAGAAGGTGAAGAAGTTTGAGGGAGAGAGAGCTGTAAGGAGGCTATTGCAGTAACCCAGCTGGTGATTATGAGGGTTTGAAAGAAGCAGCGTGGCTCAGTGGAAAGACCACGGGCTTGGGAGTCAGAGGTCATGGGTTCTAATCCCCGTCCACCATTGATAAGCTGTGTGACTTTGGGCAAGTCACTTAATTTCTCTGTGCCTCACTTACCTCATCTGTAAAATAGGGATTAAGACTGTGAGCCTCACGAGGGACAACCTGATTACCCTGTATCTACACCAGTGCTTAGAATAGTGCTCTGCACATAGTAAGTTCTTAACAAATACCAACATTATTAATAGTGATTTCAATCTTATCTTCTGTATGATCGTGAAACCCAGGCTGAACACAGAATCACATCTGAATTTTAGAGGGGTTTTATAGAGAACTTTTCAAATAGTTTCATCTCCATCAATGCATGTCCCATTTAACACTAATTATCAGGACAGGAGCAGAAACAACAGTGTTCTGGAATACAGTCAGAGTACTGAGCACTGGACAGTATGATGGCGATGGTATTTGTTGAGCGCTTACTATGTGCCAAGCACTGTTCTAAGCACTGATAGTAAATTTCTTAAAGGCACAGATCATATCTACCAACTCAGTTGTGCTGTATCATACTCTCCCAAACAGTACAGAGAAGCAGTATAGAGAAGCAGCATGGCTCAGTGGAAAGAGCCTGAGCTTTGGAGTCAGAGGTCATGGGTTCTAATTCCGGCTCTGCCGCTTGCCAGCTGTGTGACTTTGAGCAAGTCACTTCACTTCTCTGTGCCTCAGTTACCTCATCTGTAAAATGGGTATTAAAACTGTGAGCCTCATGTGGGACAACCTGATCGTCTTGCATCCCCCCCCAATGCTTAGAACAGTGCTTTGCACATAGTAAGCACTTAACAAATACCACCATTATTATTATTACAGTCTTCTGCACACCATAAGCACTCAGTACACACCAATGACTGACTGATTTGGGTAATGCTCAAGGCATTATGAAGACTTCCTGGGGCAAATGTTATCACAGAAGGATAGCAGGATATCCTAGGTTAATCTCTAGGATTACAGATTATAGATTGCAATGTGAAATAAGAAAACCCCACTGAGGAAGAGTATGTTAGTAATGGACAGTCGGAAGGTAGAAGGGATGACAGCCAGCTTGACGTTCAGATTGACATTCAGCCACTATAGATTGTCAGAAATGAAAATGGTGCCTGGTTCTGGGGTTAACAGCTGGAACCATGTGTCAAGGGGCAATCTTTAGCTCATCATGTGAGAGGGATTGTCAGTCACACCCACAGACACTGACAAAATTTAACAGAGACTACACCAAAAGCTACACCATCTTGAAACCCAAAGGACATAAACAGAGAAATTGAGTGGACTTTTGAGCCCTTGACATTTAATGGAAAGTAATGTGCTATGGTGATAACACCCTTAGCACTGATAACATCAATTTAAGAATGCTTCTCCAGAAAGGTAGATGGCAAGCTTTGGAGAGGTGGAAGAGGAAAGCCAGTCTTCAGTCATCGTCTTCATCCCTCCCCCTTCACATACACCAAGCCACCACTCTTTCCACTTCAAAAGCCTTATTAAAAACACATCTTCTCCCAGAGACTTTCCCTGATTAAGCCCTCTTTTCCCCTCCCCATCTCCTGCATCACCTATACACTTGGATCTGTATTCTTGAAGCACTTGCTATTTACCCCCACAGTCAATCCCATAACACTTATGTAAATAACACAATTAATTTATACTAATGTCTGTCACCTACTCTAGACTTTAAACTCATGGTAGGCAGGGAATGGTCTACCAACTCTGTTGAATTGTACTCTCCCAAGGGCTTAGTCCCCTCTCAGGATTGCACTGGACAGTTTCCAGTACTCTAACAGTCTCGACTATGGGAGGGAGACTCGGCAGTGGTTAGATTGGGCAGTGGCTAGTGACTGGAAGGCAATCTGCCACAAGTCAAAACTCACCTGGGCTGGGCAGCAGTGGCATGGGAGAGAGTTGAGGGTGGAGATTCAAGTTTGCTGTCCGGGGAAGACGACATTGAACCACTTTCATATTTTTACCAAGAAAATGTTATGGATTCATCGCTATCAGAACAATTGCAGAGGGAGGTGGGGCTTTCTGGGATAGATGTGTCCATGGAGTCGCTATGGGTAGCAGATGACTCAACAGCATAAGACAAGATAAGTGCTTAGTACACTACTCTGCATACAGTAAGTGCCCAGTAAATACCACTGATTGATTGATTGATTGATTGATTGATTGAAAACTGCTCAGACCAAAGAAGATGGGAGAGCTTCCACATACTACCTGTCTGTAGTTGTGTGTGGTTTTCGGAGGGGTTTTAACCTTACTATCAACCTCAAACTTAACTATACAATCTAGCAAATACTCCAGAAACCTCAGTTTGTCAGATTTCTTTCTTTTTGTTACGTTTGATGTTGAGCAGCTCCTGTCAGAGCAGATCCTATCAAAGAACAATTCCATTTAAAGGTAAATTGATGATGGATTTGTTAGACACTTAGCATGTGCCAGGCACTGTACTAAGCACTGGGATGGATATAAACACAATGAGTTGGACACAGTCCCTATTTCATGTGGGACTTGCCATCTCTACCCCCATTTTACAGATGAGATAAGTGAGGTATTAGAATTGAAGTGACTTGCCCATGGTCACACAGCAGACAAGTGGTGGAGCCATGATAAGAACCCATGACTTTCTGAATCCCAGGTCTGTGCTCTATCCACTATGCCATGCTACTTCTCCCAAACGAGTAGAATGCACAAGAGGAGCACGTCTCCCCACTGCCCCCGTTATTGGGGGAGAATGGCCAAAAGAAGTGATTTTCAGTTTGGTGCTGGTAAACTGTTGGCAAGTGAAACTACTGGAAACCATGCTTGCCCATACCTCTTATTTCCTTTCTCCTCTGTATTTCAAGGCATGGCTGTCAAGAGATGACTAAAGATTTCCTATAATAACAGCGAGGGGCCTGGCTTGGCCAATTTCTCCCCACTCAGTCATTGTTCATACAACTCTCCATCCAGTGAGATCCTTGGAGTCTGGACATTTTGGGTTAGTATATGGCTCTTTGCCATCCATGTTTAACTTTAGTGGCTGTGGATGTGAAGACATGTCCATTTATATCTCTGGAAAGAAGAGGAGGCCATGGGCTGACAAACTATTTAGAATGTTCACTTCCATCAGGAAATGGCACAAGGTGTCTGGGTTTGATGGATTTCCGGAGCTGTGACCTTGTGTCACATAAAATGTCTTACAGAGGCTTTAAATCCTGAAACTGGGGAATTTAGAATAGAACCACTTCTCCCTTGGGCTGTACTTCTAAATGATTAACACTCACACACAAAATATTAGGGACTGTGGAGGGGAAAAACTGTATTTGGGTGGCAACTGGGAAGTTCACCTTTTCACCAAAACAAAAGGAAAAATCTAAAATACACTTAAAAAAGGCTGGGATTAAAGGGGGAAGTGGATGATGGGCCATGGGGAAGAAGAGGGAACTGTTTTAATGTAGAGTTCTTGAGTTCCCAGCAAGAATTAGAAACCACCATGTTAATATCATTGTTTTCTCCTATTTAATAATGTTGGTATTTGTTAAGTGCTTACTATGTGCAGAGCACTGTTCTAAGCACTGGGGTAGAAACGGGGTAGTCAGGTTGTCCTATGTGAGGCTCACAGTTAATCCCCATTTTACAGATGAGGTAACTGAGGCACAGAGAAGTGAAGTGACTTGCCCACAGTCACACAGCTGACAAGTGGCAGAGCTGGGAATCGAACTCATGACCTCTGACTCCCAAGCCCAGGCTCTTTCCACTGAGCCATGCTATTTGTTACCTTCTAGGTCTCGGGTTTTCATCCTAAAAGAATACTGAAATGCCAGCTTTATGATAGTGATGAGTAAACCTTTTATTTGAAATAGCCACACTTTGTCTCAAGGTCAACAGAACATTCCAGAAAGATCATTCTAGCCTTGTCACACTCATAGGACTGAGCAACTACCTATTAAGATATCAACAGGGTTATGCCTTTAAGATGCCATATCATTGAGGTACTAGCTGGGTTAGTGTGAGTACAGAATTAAAGATCCACTTTAAAATGCCAAATTCCTCAATTTGAAAGCAAGTGGCCTTCAACATGGAGTCAAACAGAATCCATTTTTTTGGGCTATTCAAAATAATGAAATATCTCCTGCCATTCAGATAATAATGATGCTCAAGTCTAGCAGTGATCCAATAAAAGTCTTCAAGAGTCAATATCAGCTACTTAGCATGGTGATGACCGAAAAGTCATTACTGTTGACTCCACTTCTGCTATTCAAGAGTATTGCTTTGCTATTAAACTATAGCTTTGGGGGATATACTAGCCTTTTTTCACTAAACATTATTTGTAATTTATTCCATCTGGAAGATGGAGATCGAGCATATCCTAGGTCATCTGAAGATAATCTAAAATCTACAGGATCTATTCTTCCCCTGATGCCTAAGTACAACGACGATTAGCACTAATGAAAACTACAAGCAAATATTGAGAGCAGAATACACCCTGAAGTGTTTAAGCCCAGAATGTTTTATGTCCTGTATAAGAAGGACTATTAGTACAGAATTCTGATATCATTTAGGCAGGATTAAAATGCAAGCCAGGTTTTGTTTCTCACAGCAGAATACTTCTTGCCGTGAGTGTTATGTTTATCTCTAGGGACCACACGATTCAGTCAGAGTTTCACTTGAGTAAAAGGTATCAGTCAATCAGTGGTTTTTATTGAGCTCTTACCTTGTGCAAAGCACTGTATTAAGCTCTTGGGAAAGTACAGTACAACAGGATTAACAAACACATTCCCTGCCCATAAAGGGCATACAGCTTCATGGAGTCTTGAGCAGGTATTTAGGAATGAAATCTGAGATACAGTACTTCTTTTTCATTAATCTTGTGTGCTTTTGCCTAAGATCAGGGCCAATTCCACTTTATTTCAGGGCTCTCTTTTGTGTTTTTAAGAGGTGGAGCAGCAGAGACTTTTATATGGTAAATTAATAGATAAAAGCTAGTCAATCTTCTTCTCCCACTTTTCAAACACTGGGTTCTGTTTACCAAAACTTCTGAAGTCGGAGCATTGCTGCCTTTCCTTATGTAGTACCCCAAAATCAAACTCCCTAACAGTCGCCTCATTCATCTCATAGAGTCCCAGGTCTGCCATCCTTCAGCCTGCTACGAACACTTCTTCTGAGTTCAGACAATCAATCAATCACTGCCATTAACTGAGTGCTTACTGTGTGCAAAACACTGTACCAAGGCCTGGAGAGAGTGAAATATAACGGAGTTGGTAGGTGATACATTACCTGTCCATAACAGCTACAAATACAAAGATCACAACTCTGTTACTCAATGACATTTATTGAACACCTACTGTATGCACAGCTTTATACTTACTAAATTCTAGGAAGAATACAATAGAATTATGGACATGAGTTCTGCTTTTACTAGTTTACTAGTAGGGAAGATGGCACTAAAGTCAATTACAGATAGGAGGAAGCAATAGAGTATATAAAATATGTACAAGAGTTCTACTAAGGGTTGTGAGTATTTAAGTGTTAATTGGTGCAAACTACTGATGTAGCAGCTGGGAAAGATAGAAGATTAAAAATTAACCGGTGAATATCTCCTGGCGGAGATGTGATTTTCAAAGGACTTTGAAGATGAGGAGAGCTGTGGTGTGTTAGATATTAAGGTGTGGGAGTTTAGAAAAGAGAAAGTATATGAGCAAGACTTTTGTGCAAGAGAGAAGAGAACTGCCTAGTGGAAAGAGTATGGACCTGAGAGTCAAAGGCCCTAGGTTCTAATTTGGGCTCTGCAACTGCCTGCTGTGCAACCTTGTGCAAGTCACTTAACTTCTCGGTGCCTCAGTTACCTCATTTGTAAAATGGATATTAAATTCTATTCCCTCCTATTTAGAATAATAATAATAATAATAATGTTGGTATTTGTTAAGCGCTTACTTTGTGCAGAGCACTGTTCTAAGCGCTGGGGTAGACACAGGGGAATCAGGTTGTCCCACGTGGGGCTCACAGTCTTAATCCCCATTTTACAGATGAGGGAACTGAGGCACAGAGAAGTGAAGTGACTAGAAGATGAGCCCTGTGTGGGACAAGGATTACGTCCAAGCTGATTGCCTTATATTTATCCCAGTGCTTAGGACAATGTTTGGCACATAGTAAACATTTAACAAGTACAGTTTAAAAAAAAATTTGCAACATGAGTATGTTGATTTGAGAGGAACAAAGAGTGTGAGCAGAGAGTGGATAGAGAGGATGGAGAGAGAATACTGAGTACCTTAAAGCTGATGATCAGGAGTTTCTGCTTGAAGTGAAGAGGATTGTGCCACCATTGAAGGCTTCTGAAGGATGAGGAGACGTGTGGAGAATGACAGCTTAGAAAAATGATCTGGGTAGCCCAGTGAACCGTGGACTGGAGAGGCAGAAGAGGGGAGTCAGGGACACCAGTGAGGAGGCTAATGCAGGAGTCAAGAAAGTATATATGAATTGATCAATCAATCATACTTATTGAGTGCTTACCATGTGCAGAGCACCATGCTAAGCACTTGGGAAAGTACAATACAAGAGAGTAGGTAAATGCATTCCCTGCCCATATGATCAGTACAAGAGCAGCAACAGGCCCATTTGGAAGGAGAGGAAGGGGCAGGTAGTTTCATATTATGGAAAATCTAAAACAATTCTAAAGTAGAAGATGGGATTTCCAGAATATTTTAGAATCAAATACCTGGTGAATAGATGGAGATAGCTGTAAATAATTTTTCTGCCCATCCACCCTGTTGACTGTAAGCTTCTGGAGAGCAGAGATTAAGCATCTTGCTTCTGTTATTCTCTACCAAGAGCTTCACATAGAGATGCACAATCTGGAAATCAGGAGACCTGGCTGCCTTTTTGCCCCAATTTTACTAAATAGGGCAATGCTACCAGTGAGGAAAGGTTTCTATCAGAGAACCAGCTGGGGTCCATTATGAGGAGTACAAATTATGAGAAGGACCTGGGTTCTAATCTTATCTTCTGTGTAACCTTGGGCAAGTTACTTCACCTCTCTGTGCCTCAGTTACCTCATTTGTAAAATGGGGATTAAGACTGTGAGCCCACTGTAAACCGGGATTGTCTCTATTTGTTGCTGAATTGTACTTCCTGAGATCTTAGGACAGTGCTCTGCATACAGTAAGCACTCATTAAATATCTTTGAATGAATGAATGAATGGCAGGGGCTTGTCCAATCTAAATACCTTGTGTCTATCCTAGCACTTAGAATATAGTGCTTGACCCATAGTAAGAGTTTAACAAATACCATCATTATTTTTATAATATGAGGAAAAACCAAAATAGGAAGTCAAAGCTAGGCAGGCCTAACACATGGCCTAATGTCAGGATATTAGAATGACAAACAATAATAATAATAATGATAATATATTTGTTAAATCTTTACTTCCTGTCAAGCACTGTACTAAGCATTGGGGTATATTCAAGAAAATCAGGTCAGACAGTCTCTATCCCACATATCACTAACTAAGTAGGAGAGAGGACAGCAATTGAGTACCCATTTCACAGATGAGAAAACTGATCTCCAGATAAGCTAAGTGGCTTCCAAGCTGGCAGCTGGAAGATTCAGGATTAGATCTCAGGTTCTATGACGCCCTGACTCCTTCTCCTATGTCTCTCAGAATGGCCACCCAGAAGCTGTTATATATCATTTAATAGAGCAAAGGCTCATGAGAAAATCCAAGATAGAAACTTTAGCCAAAGGTGGAAACCTTGGGCATAAACAAAATTCAATTGAGTAACATCAATCTGTGTTTGAGGAGAAACAAATGAGGGTAAAATGGACAAAGCAGACACAAGTGATATGATAATAATAATAATAATAATGATGACATTTGTTAAGTGCTTAGTATGCCAAGCACTGTTCTAAGCCCTAGGGTAGATACAAGGTAATCAGACTGTCCCACGTGGGGCTCACAGTCTTAATCCCCATTTTACAGGTGAGGTAACTGAGGCACAGAGAAGTGAAGTGACTTCCCCAAAGTCACACAGCTGACAAGTGGATGCTCTGGATTAGAACACATGACCTCTGACTCCCAAGTCTGTGCTTTTTCCACTGAGCCACGCTGCTTCTCAATTAGGGTATTTGTTAAGTGCTTACTATGTGCCAAGCACAGATCTTAGCATTGGGGAAGATTCAAGGTTATCAGGTTGTCCCACATGGGACTCACAATCTTAATCCCAATTTTACAGATGAGAGAACTGAAGCACAGAGAAGTGAAGTGACTTGCCCAACATCACACAGCAGACACATGGTGGAGGCGGGATTGGAACCCACGTCCTCTGACTCCCAAGCCCAGGCTCTTCCCACTAAGCCATGCATGATGATAATAATAATAATAATAATGGTATTGGTTTAGCACTTATTATGTGGCAAGCACTGTTCTAAGCCCTGAAGTAGATACAAGATAATCAGGTTGGACACAGTCCCTGACTCACATGGGGCTCACAGTCTTCTTCCCCATTTTACAGATGAGGTAACTGAGGCCCAGCAAAGTTAAGTGACTTGTGCATGGTCACACAGCACACAAATGATGGAGGCAGGATTAGAAACCAGGTTCTTCTGACTCTCAGGCCCATGCTCTATCGTCGCTCAGTGGAAAGAGCACTGGCTTGGGAGTCAGGGGTCATGGGTTCGAATTCTGGGTTTGTCACTTGGCAGCTGTGTGACTGTGGGCAAGTCTCTTAACTTCTCTGTGCCTCAGTTACCTCATCTGTAAAATGAGGATTAAGACTGTGAGCCTCATGTGGGACAACCTGATTACCCTGTATCTACCCCAGTGCTTAGGATCGAGTTCTGCACATAGTAAGTTCTTAACAAATACCAACATTTTTATTACTTCTCTTATAGTCTTTGGAACACCTCGCATGAAGGCCTGGAATGATATTTGTCCTATAGTCATATCCTGATGGTCGTGGGCTTATCGAGTTGGATTTTCTTGGAAAAATGTACTGTCAGGTCTCTATTCCATGGTCCTGTTAGTAATAGCTTGATATAATGGATTAGCACTTCTAATGGTCTATTTTTGGTACTGTACTTCTAATAGTCTCATTTTTGTCCATTCTGAAATCCAAAAAATCTCTCCATTTCTTTACTTTTCTGCATATTCAGTAATTCTGCCACCTTCTTTAGGCTCTTTTCACTATCTAAAGAAGCTCTGTAGATTGATGTAAAAAAAAATAAATCTACAAAAAAAGACATATTCAAGACTAATTATCTTTTTGAAAGAAGTGTAAAGATTTCAGGAAGAATTTCAGGTTAGAAACTGATAAAATTTGTCTGATAAGCATTCTTTAAATGCAAAATAAATGACCCACAAACAGAAGTGGTTGGTGTCCTACTTGAGGAGAGGAGAGGAGAGGAGAGGAGAGGAGAGGAGAGGAGAGGAGAGGAGAGGAGAGGAGAGGAGAGGAGAGGAGAGGAGAGGAGAGGAGAGGAGAGGAGAGGAGAGGAGAGGAGAGGAGAGGAGAGGAGAGGAGAGGAGAGGAGAGGAGAGGAGAGGAGAGGAGAGGAGAGGAGAGGAGAGGAGAGGAGAGGAGAGGAGAGGAGAGGAGAGGAGAGGAGAGGCCCTGAAATTTATGTATTGATCATGTTTTTCACCATCATCAGGAAATTATATCTGATAGATGTTTAATTTGTACAAATGTTATGGAAGTTTATGATAATCCTTCCTGGAAGACAGTATTGACTGATTGATTAATTGATTGATTGATTGATTGATTAACTAAGCAAAAGATGTGAAGCACAGACTCTGAGCTCACTGTAGGCAGGGAACGTTTCTACCAACTCTGTTATGTTTTACTCTCCCAAGTGCTTAGTGCAGTGCTCAGCACACAGAAAGCACAAAAAATACAAATGAAGAAAGGATTTTTATGAATTTAAAGAATATGGACCTGGGGTTTAAAAATCAATAATTATTGAATTCATGAATTATCAAGTTTAATGTGGACAGGGAACCCACTGCTATATTGTACTCTCCCAAAAGCTTAGTACAGAGTCTTGCACACAGTAATCACTCAAAAATTACAATTGATTGCTTGAATTTTTTAATTTGAGGTCAAAACAAGTTTAATTTTTTAATTTTATATTAAAAGTCTCTGGGTTTTATTTCACTTTTTTTTCCCGTGATTCCACAGTCCAAGGGATCTCTCTGCATCGAGATCCAGGGAGCCAATGTCATCTACGCAAGGTGGGGGCAATACTGAAGATGATGATAGCATCGACTATATTGTATCATACTGTATCATGTTGCTATATTAGCACTACTGTATTGTATCATATTGTATCATGTTGCTATATTACCGATTTCGTTTATTACTGTTTATTGTTGTCAGTGCTGCCACCCACCTCTCTGGCCTCGCCATGTCCCTCCTCCCCCCCTCCCCCCTCCCGCCCCTTCCTATCCTCCCCTTCCCCTTCCCCTTCCCCTCTCTCGCTCAGCTCTTTCCCGCTCTCTCCTCTGTCTCCTCCCCCCCTCCTCTCTCCCGCCCTAGAACCCCACTTTACCAGCGCTACCCCTCTTCCCCCTCCCCCTACTCTTCCCCCCACCAAACCCCCTCTTCACCCCCTCCCCCCTTCTCTCTTCCCCACCCATGCCCCATCCCAGTCCTCTTGTCCCACAGCCACCCCTCATCCCCCTCTCCTCGTCCAGGGCCCCGCCACCTCCTTCCCATCCAAACCCTCCCCTCACCCCGCCCTTCCCCCCCTCCTCCCCTTGCACCCACAGCTACTTTCAAGTGTGGCCTCTGGAACCCCCGCTCTATTACAGGCAAGCTACCTTTCATCCATGACCTTTTCCTCTCCCGCTCTCTCCTCCTCCTCGCCCTTTCGGAAACGTGGCTCTCTCCCGAAGACACGGTCTCCGCCGCCGCTCTCTCCGGCGGAGGCCTCTCCTTCTCCTACTCCCCCAGACTCACCGGTAAGGGAGGAGGCGTCGGCTTCCTCCTCTCGCCCCGATGCCGCTTCCGCACTATCCCTCCTCCCCCCTCCCTCTCCTTCCCCTCCTTCGAAGCCCATATCATTCGCCTCTACCACCCACTCCAGTTACTTGTCGCCGTCATCTACCGCCCTCCCGGTCCCACCTCCACTTCTTCAACCACCTTGACCCCTTTCTCACCTTCCTCCTCTCCTTCTCTCTGCCCACTCTGATCCTTGGAGACTTCAACATCCATACGGATGTACCCGACGACTCCTCTGCCGCCCGCCTGCTATCCCTCCTCGACTCTGCCGACCTCCTCCTCCACCATACCGCGCCCACTCACCGACTCGGTCACACCCTCGATCTCGTCATCTCCTACCGCTGCACTATCTCCTCCCTCACCAACTCTGAAATCCCTCTCTCTGACCATAACCTTCTCACCTGCCTCATCTCTCACACTCCCTCCCCCTGCAAATCTTCGCTACTGCCTCACAGAGACCTCCGCTCTCTCGATCCCATCCGTCTTTCCAATAGCATCTCGCCTCACCTTGCCGCCCTGTCCTCTCTTCCCACTCTCGACGAGCGGGTCTCCGCTCTCAACTCCACCCTCTCTACTCATCTCGACTCTCTCGCCCCCCTTTCCCTCCGCCGCTCTCGCTCCACTAACCCACAGCCCTGGATCACCTCCTCCGTCCGCCTCCTACGCTCCTATGCTCGAGCTGCTGAGCGCTGCTGGCGAAAGTCCAAGCACCAAGCCGACCTCACACACTTCAAATTTATCCTTTCCTGCCTTAACTCCGCCCTCTCCTCCGCCAGGCAAAGCTTCTTCTCCTCCCTCATCGACACCCATGCCCGTCACCCCCGCCGATTGTTCCGGACCTTTAACTCTCTCCTTAGGCCCCCTGTTCCTCCCCCTCCCCCATCTCTCACCCCCAATGATCTGGCCACCTATTTCCTCACGAAAATCAACACGATCAGGTCTGAGCTCCCCAAAGTCACCCCTCCACCTCTCCCCTCCCCCCGACCAACCCTCTCCCCTACTTTCCCATCCTTCCCTGCAGTATCCTCAGAGGAGATCTCCTCCCTCCTCGCAAGTGCCATCCCCTCCACCTGCGCCTCGGACCCCATTCCCTCTCACCTTCTTAAAACCATCGCCCCTGCCCTCCTCCCTTCCTTAACTTCTATTTTTAACCACTCAGTCTCCAAGGGCTCCTTCCCCTCTGCCTTCAAACATGCCCACGTCTCCCCCATCCTAAAAAAACCCGCTCTTGACCCCACTTCCCCCTCCAGTTATCGTCCTATCTCCCTACTACCCTTCCTTTCCAAAATCTTAGAACGAGTCGTCTACAATCGATGCCTAGAATTCCTTAACTCCCATTCTCTCCTAGACCCCCTCCGATCTGGCTTCCATCCCCTCCACTCTACCGAGACTGCTCTCTCTAAGGTCACCCATGACCTCCTTCTTGCCAAATCCGATGGCTCCTACTCCATTCTGATCCTCCTTGACCTCTCTGCTGCCTTTGACACTGTCGACCATCCCCTCCTCCTCCATACCTTATCTCACCTTGGCTTCACGGACTCTGTCCTCTCCTGGTTCTCCTCTTACCTCTCTGGCCGATCATTCTCGGTCTCCTACGCTGGAGCCTCCTCCCCCTCCCATCCTTTAACTGTTGGAGTTCCTCAAGGGTCAGTTCTTGGCCCTCTTCTGTTCTCCATTTACACTCACTCCCTCGGTGAACTCATCCGCTCTCACGGCTTTGACTACCATCTCTATGCAGATGAAACGCAGATCTACATCTCCGCCCCTGTCCTCTCCCCCTCCCTTCAGGCTCGCATCTCCTCCTGCCTCCGGGACGTCTCCACCTGGATGTTGGCCCGCCACCTAAAACTCAACATGAGCAAGACTGAGCTCCTCATCTTCCCTCCCAAACCCGGTCCTCTCCCAGACTTCTCTATCACCGTGGATGGCACGACCATCCTTCCCGTCCCGCAGGCCCGCAATCTCGGTGTCATCCTTGACTCGTCCCTCTCGTTCACCCCACACATCCTATCCGTTACCAAGACCTGCCGGTTTCACCTCTACAATATCGCCAAGATCCGCCCTTTCCTCTCCACCCAAACGGCTACCTTACTATTACGGGCTCTCGTTATATCCCGGCTAGACTACTGTGTCAGCCTTCTCTCTGACCTCCCTTCCTCCTCTCTCGCCCCGCTCTGGTCTATTCTTCACTCCGCTGCCCGGCTCATCTTCCCGCAGAAACGATCTGGGCATGTCACTCCCCTTCTTAAACAACTCCAGTGGTTGCCTATCGACCTCCGCTCCAAACAAAAACTCCTCACTCTAGGCTTCAAGGCTCTCCATCACCTTGCCCCTTCCTACCTCTCCTCCCTTCTCTCTTTCTACCGCCCACCCCGCACGCTCCGCTCCTCTGCCGCCCACCTCCTCACCGTCCCTCGGTCTCGCCTATCCCACCGTCGACCCCTGGGTCACGTCCTCCCGCGGTCCTGGAACGCCCTCCCTCCTCACCTCCGCCAAACTGATTCTCTTTCCCTCTTCAAAACCTTACTTAAAAATCACCTCCTCCAAGAGGCCTTCCCAGACTGAGCTCCTCTTCCCCCTCTACTCCCTCTGCCATCCCCCCTTTACGTCTCCGCAGCTAAAGCCTCATTTTCCCCTTTTCCCTCTGCTCCTCCACCTCTCCCTTCCCATCCCCACAGCACTGTACTTGTCCGCTCAACTGTATATATTTTCGTTACCCTATTTATTTTGTTAATGAATTGTACATCGCCTTGATTCTATTTAGTTGCCATTGTTTTTACAAGATGTTCTTCCCCTTGACGCTGTTTAGTGCCATTGTTCTTGTCTGTCCGTCTCCCCCGATTAGACTGTAAGCCCGTCAAACGGCAGGGACTGTCTCTATCTGTTGCCGACTTGTTCATCCCAAGCGCTTAGTACAGTGCTCTGCACATAGTAAGCGCTCAATAAATACTATTGAATGAATGAATGAATGAATGAATGAATGAATGAATGAATGAATGAATGAATCGTAAGGGACAGAAGCTATTGCAGCTGAATGCTGGGACCTTCTTACACTTACGGTGGGTGAGGTATTAGAGAATAAACCAAGAAGAGAGGAAAAGGATGGAGGTGCCCAGAAAAAGGGGTGGGGAAAGGAGAGAAAAGGAGCAAGCAACAAACCACAAAAGTGACAGTGCTAGCTGGAATTCTGCAGGTAGAGAAAGGCAGCATCAACCTGAATTTTTAAAACTGGGGGCTGGGTGGGGAGGAGAACAAAATCTAGTAAACCAAATTTAGCACACATGGCATTAGCTGCGACTTCACAACGTTTCTAGAAGAATCCTACCCCTCTCCCCTTTAATAAAGCATCTGAGCCATCTACTGTTGATATTTTGAACTACAAATGTTTTCGGTGTTTTATTTACTTAGATATACACATATGTATTCATATGTGAATATGTAGGACTTATGGCTCTCTGTTGTTTGCATATTCTCAAAAAGGCTGATCGTGATTTTCTCAAGACCCACAGGAAAATTTCATTAGGATAACTGTATAGTCAAGCACATTACAGATGGCACTGTAATTTCGTTAAATAGTGATCACTGCAGGGCTTATTTTACATGCTGACACAGGGCTGAGAAGACCTCTCACCTGCAGAAGAACAGTGCATACATCCTTGGGCATAATCCAGCAAGGTCAGGGATGGTAAAACAATCCTTTAAGTCTATATCTCTACTTTCAGGTTTTAAAATGCTTAAACATATAGTAGAAGTAGACAGTAGAATTCAGAACCCATCATATCCTTGGGGAAATTGTCAAATAGAGCATAATGGCAGGGTGGTAAAAGGTACAAAGCAAAATGAAGGCCTACAGAGTAGTAGTTTTCCTGATTCTAATCCCGGCCCTTTCACTTGCTTGCTATGTGACGTTGGGCAAGTCCCTTAACTTCTCTGCACCTCAGTTTCCTCAACTTTAAAATGGAAATTTAATACCTGTTTCCCTTCCTACTTAGTCCCATGCAGGACAGACACTATGTCTGCCCTAATTAACCCCTACCTAGCCTAGCATTTAGAACAATATTTGGCAAATGCCATTTTAAAAAAAACCTTCTCCATGATGGCTATGAGTCTTGAACATGCTCCACATCCAAATCCTAGAACAGCACTTATGCAACATCAAATGGCTAGACAAGGTCACAAACAACATAGTCCTAGAACCTAGTCAGCATCCTAGCACTGAAGTAACAAGGCTGAGCTGAGTAGGACATTGGAATAGAATGGACGATGGCAGGAGCACCAAACAGCTCCCATAGGGGGAGCCAAGATTGGGAAAATTAAACCAGCAAGGACAGAGAAATGGTGTGAAGGATACGGTACACAATATCTAAGAAAAAGATGCATTTCAGCTGAAAACTGGGAATAATTTCCCATGTATCAACTAGCAGGGCATATTGCGGCTAAGAAAAGAGCTGCTATTTTCAAGCAGAAGCTGTATAAAAATAGTAAGACATGAAGCCTAAAGCAAAAACAGAAGCAGGTGCTACAGACAACAAACAGTATAGCACAACCAAGGACAGAATTTGTGTGGGCAGAATGTGGTCGAGAATGTGAGAACCTTGGTCTTTCTCGTCTATGTCACCACCAACTCCTTGCCCATATTCTGTCTCTGGCCTTAATCTCCCTCCCTATTCAAAACAACAGACAATCACTCTCCCCACTTTTAACGGCTGTATTAAAATAACATCTCCTCCAAGAGGCCTTCCCTGCCTACAGGAGGGAAAGATTAAGGAGATATTGTGTAGGAAAAATCAGCAAGATTTGGCAGTAGTCTGGATTTGGGGGTTGAAAGATACTAAGGAGTTGAGGATGACACTGAGGTTGCCAACTTCTAGGACGTGGAGGAAGGTGGTGGTGTAGAATGAAATGAGAAAGTTTGGGGGCAGGAGGGCATTAGGTGGAAAGATGAGGAGTTCTGTTTTAGACATGTTGAGTTTTAGGTCCTAGCAGGACAACCAAGTGAAGTTATATTTGACATGGGATTGCCGGTGAGATCAGGGCCAGAGATATAGAATTGGGAGTCATCTGTATAGAGGTATTGCCTGGAATCATGTGAGTAGATGAAAGACTCCCGGAAAGACTGAATATAAAATGAGAAGACTAGAGGATTCAGAACAGAGCTCAGAGGGCCATCTGGCACAAAGGAAGCACCGAATCAATATAATGACATCGAGTACAGTAATGATGAGATTATTAATAAAGATAATAATAACAGAACTCCATGGCAGGCCCTGGGCCAAAGTAGATGTTACAAAGTATTCTGAGACCTGAGGCCAGAAACTAATGTCTGTCTCTCGCTCCAGACTGTAAGCTTGTTGTGAGCAGGGAACATGACCATCAACTCTGTTATATTGTTGTATTGTACTCTCCCAAGCGTTTAGTACAGTGCTCTGCACATAGTAAGCACTCAATAATTTTGATTTCTTATGATATTTGTTAAGGGCTTCCTATGTGCTAAATGCTGTTCTAAGTACTAGAGTAGGTACTAGAGTAGGTACATGTTAATTAGGTCCAACACCACCCAAGTCCCTCATGGGATTCACAGTCTAAGTAGTATGGAGAACAAGTATTAAATCCCCATTTTTCAGTTGAGGAAACTGAGGCACAGAGAAATTAAGTCACTTGCCCAAAGGTCACACAGCAGACAAGTGGAAGAACCAGGATTAGAACCCAGGTCTACTAACTCCCAGGCCCATGCTCTCTCCACCAGGCCACACTACTTCCCAATTGGTAATTGGCCATAAGTCAGAGCATTGTTCTCATCCCTGACAGTCATCTGAAAGAAGAAATGTAACCAGAGAATTACACAGGGGCTTTCATAAATCTCAGGCTGCAATTAGTTTAGGAAAAAAAACATTTCATAGCTGATTAATCTTTCACCCTCATTTGATCTCAACACTGATGAACCACCTCTTTGAGCATTGTAGATGAGAAATAGACATATTTCTTGGGTCTGCAAGAAAAACTTTGTCCATAATCCTCAGGAACCACATGACTAGGGGAAGAATGGCAAACTCATTATCCGATTTCCAGTGGCTCCCAAATATTTCCTGCTTCCAGAGATTTGTGGGACTGCTTTAACAGCTTTCCTGGCATTTTGCATTGCAATCCTTTGGAAAAATAATAACATTAGCTACAATGACTTTTGTTCTGAATTAGAGCAGATAGTTGATTAGCTTGGGAATTATTCATTTCAGGATTTTCTCATACAACATCTGGTTCAAGTATCTCTCCTGAATTACAAAGGGAATTTATTAATTTTGCCACTGTTCATGTTCAATGCTCTGCATAACAATGGTATGCTTAAGGAAGATCATTTGAATAAAGAAAAGAATAGCGACTGAGTCATAGCAAGCACCTTATCACTGCAAAATGCCACCATCTCTTATCATCACTACAGAAACTGCTATTTAAAGTATATTACATTAAGGTAAGTAAATGAATCTCAATGATCACAAGACACAATCAGACAGTGACAAGGATCCAAACTTTATAACATCTTCTGATCCCATTATGTACCATTCCAGTAGTGAAATATTTGCTCACATGCTGTTAAGACAAAGCAGACCCAGCTGGATTTTCTTATTCACAGAACTCTGCCTGGTAAATAAGATTGACTTTCAGTCCTCTAAATCTATTCTGAACCAAATGCAATAGTCTAATGAGCAAGATGAGAGAGAAGTGAAGGACTCCACCCTCAAACCTCTCAAAAAAAAAAAAGTTAAAAAATCCCTGCCAATTTCTACCAATGTAATAATTGTGGTGTTTGTTAAGCACTTATTATGTGCAAGGCAATATGCAAGGGGAAATAATTCTGAGCAACTAAAACCTTGTGTAGTATCCCCCCACCCACTTGGCTGTGAGATTTTCTTATACCTAAACCAGTATTTAGCACAATACATCCATGACCTATTGTATATGACTAACAAAAGCTTTACTAATAAGCTTTTTTATCATTATTTTATTTCACACACCTCAGGTGTTAACATGAAAAGAATGAATGCACTGACCTTCACCAGTCCCCTTTCAGTCAAAGCGGGCTCAGAAAAGGACACACTGTGGATACCAGCTACTTGGCCAGAGGAGAACCAAGATAATCCACCAAATTGAAGAGCAAACCATCCTAAAGATTCCAGTGAAAACTGGCCAGAACACCGACTGCTGATTTTAAGAAAGTGGGAGGTACATACCCAGAATACATAACTGAAAATATGGAGTCAACATCCATCACTGATTCCCTCAACCTGTATTTGATTTTAGTGGGCGGGATAGCTTATCTACTGACTCCACTGTGCACTGCAATAAGAAATCAGTAAATAAATACTATTTGTTCCTTGACTTCAAGCATCTCAGCAATAGACATACACTCACACACAGAGTACCAGAAATACCCCAGAGGGACCCAATGATAAAAAGAAGAAAACCAGATGCACACAGTCCCATAGATAGACCCTCAAATAGATATTTTCATGTACAGAAATAATCTTGATGTAGAGCCGAGGATTTGTGGAGACCAGGGAAGGTAATTGACATGAAAATGAAGGAAAGTGAAACAGCGTCTACCACTACCATAATAGACAGCTAGAAACTCTAACACAAACCTGTAGGAACCAGCAAACTCAAGTTGGTTCTTCTACCTTCCAAAACCAAATACATAACAAACGTATTTCTACTTGGATATCCCCCTGACACCTCAAGCATGACATGTCTAAAATAGAATTCCTCATATTTTCACTCAAACACTGAACTCCCCTTGACTTTCCCATCACTGTAGATAACAGCACCACCCTCCCTGTCTCAGAAACCTGTAAACTTGGCATTAATCCTCGATTCATTTTTGTAATTCAACCTACGTATTCAATCTGCCACCAAATCCTGTCGTTTCAACCTTCACAATATCACTAAAATCCACCCATTCCTCTCTACTCAAACTTCTATCATGTTGATCCGAGCACTTATGCTATCCTGCCTTGATTACTTCATCAGCCTTCCTGCTGACCTCCCTGCCTTCTGTCATTCCCCACTCCAGTCCAACTTCACCCTGCTGCCCAGATCATTTTTCTATAAAAAAAGTTTAGTTCATGTTTCCCCACTCCTCAAGAACTTCCAGTGGTTGCCCCTCCACCTACAAATCAAACAGAAAATTAAGCGACTTTAAAGCACTTAATTACCTTGGCCTTTCCTACCTTACATCCCTGATTGCCTACTACAACCCAGCCCACAACTTCACTCCTCTAAAACCAACATACTCACCATATCTCCATCTCATTTTTCTTGCCTCCTGCTCATTGTCCACATCCTGCCTCTGGCCTGGAACTCCATCCTCCTTCATAATCATCAGACAGTCACTCTCCCCCACTTTCAAAACGTTATTAAAATGACATCTCCTCCAATAGGCCTTCCCTGACTAAGCCTTCATTTCCTCTTTTCCCACTCCCTTCTGCTCTTCTCCTGCCCTTGGGTTTGCACCCTTTATTCACTTCTCCTTCAACCCCACAGCACTTATGTTCATATCCATAATTTATTTATATTACTGTTTGTCTCCCCCTCTAGATAGTATGCTTTTTATGGTATTTTTTATATGCTTACTTTGTGCCAGACACTGTACTAAGTATTTGCGAAGATACAATGTAAACAGATTAGACACAGTCTTGGTTTCATATGGGGCTCACAGTTTTAATCCCTATTTTACAGATGAGGTAATTAAAGCAAAGGGAAGTTAAGTGGCAGGGATTGTGTCCACCAACTCTATTATAGTTTACTTTCCCAAGTACTTAGTACAGTGCTCTGCACACAGTAAGAGCTCATAAATTCCCTTGATTGATTGATAATAAATAAAAGCACCTCTCAATCTCAGTGAAGGCTGATAAGCATGCTGTGTGACCTTGGGCAACTCACTTCACTTGTTTATTCAGATGTGCATTCAATTATTTATTTTGATCATTCAGTTTGTAAATACTTTTATGTCTGTCTCCCTCTTTAAAATGTTAGCTCCTGTAGGTAGGGAGTTACCTGTTTGCTTAATGCTTCCCAAGGATAAGGATAGAAGCAGCGTGGCTCAGTGGCAAGAGCCCGGGCTTGGGAGTCGTAGGTCATGGGTTCGAATCCCGGATCTGCCACTTGTCAGCTGTGTGACTGTGGGCAAGTCACTTAACTTCTCGGTGCCTCAGTTACCTCATCTGTAAAATGGGGATTAACTGTGAGCCTCACGTGGGACAACCTGATTCCCCTGTTATCTCCCCCAGCGCTTAGAACAGTGCTCTGCACCTAGTAAGCGCTTAACAAATACCAACATTATTATTATTATAATGCATTGCATCCAGTCAGATTAGAAAATATTCCACTATTACCAAAATATTCCACTATTACCACTATAAAGAAAGTTCCTTTTCCACAATTTTCCTGGATTACCTAAGGCAAAGGAGGCTAGAGTGCTGATCACCAACTGATTAATTGTAACAGCATAAGTTCTCAGTGTGAGTTCAGGTTGCACAATGTAAACTCTGAAGGTGGAAGGAAGAAGAGTTAGGAGGGGAAAGAGTTGGGAGGTGACCCCAGATGGATAGGACTTCATTGTGGAGCAGTTTCTTTGGGTCTCACTCCAGATCTTCTGGCTCCCAGCCTGTGCTCTATCCACTAAATCACGCTGCTTCCCAGCAGCTTGCTTAGTAGATAAATAAGTGCTACAGGTGGTTGATTGGTTTATCTAAATTGGAATGCTGAGAAATAATTAACAAAAGCTTGGAGGATATGGACTTTCTGAAAGTCTTCGAATATGCAAAGGTCTTTGTCCGTTGGATTGCAAGGGAAGGAGTTCTAAACTGCCGGGAATAGTGTGAGAAAGGGAATGGAGTTGGGAGAGTTGAGAATGAGATACAGCTTGAAGGTTAGTTTATTACCTAGGCAGCATCCTGACCATAGCGCTTTGATAAGCAAAGAAGCAGAAACCTGAATCAAGAAGATTCTCTCCCCTGGGAGACTGTCAACAGAGTGTGGCAGGAGCATGGCAGCAGGACCCAGACCAAACTGAAGTTCTACTGAGCTATACTGTTGTCTATGGCTGAAAGACCTAGATCCCTCAAAAACACCTCATCTGAGTCCTTGAGGTAATTAAGGAGTACAATTTACAGTCATACTCAATACAAATATCAGGACAAGATCACGAACAATGAAGTTCTAGAACCCAGTCAGTGTCCAGGCACTGAAGGTATGCTCACCTTAACATAGTTTCAGTGGATGGGATATATGAAGAGAATGAGTGATAGCGGGATTCCCCAAACTGCTATATAGACAATTGAAATTGGAACAAGAAAAGCAAGGGGGGACAGAGGACACCGTGAAACATAGGACCAGACAATGTTGCATCTTAGTTGAAAACCAGAGTGAACTGCTGAGGATAGGCTGACATTGCATCTGACTATCGATGGCTATTTTCAAACAAAATCTTCAACGGGGACAAGAGACAAGAAGATGAAAGAAAAATCATCTCTAGAGATTGCAAATATTAAACATGACAACATAATAAGGAACAACTTTCTTATGCACACAATGTGGCTGGGACACACACTCATAGGTAAATTTCACCATCAGTAATGTCTTCTTCAACTATGTAGAACAACTATAAATACTTCCATATCTGTACACAGATGGGTACTGAGGCACATAGAAGCAGCATGGCCTAGTGGAAAGAGCACGGACCTGTAAATCAGAGGACCTGGATTCTAATCCCAGCTCAGTCATTTGCCTGCTTTGTGACCTTGAGCAAGTCACTTAACTTCTCTGTGCCCCAGTTTTCTCAGCTGTAAAATGGAGATGCAATACTTATTTATTCTCCCTCCTACTTAAACTATGAGGTAATTTCTGGGACAGAAATTTTGTCTGACCTGATTAAGCTGCATCTACCCTAGTGATTAGTAAGTGTTTGGTACTTAGTAAAGATGTAAAAATCACCATCATCATTATTATTATTTTTGCTGCTGTTGTGATTGTTAAGTGGCAGAGCCAGGATTAGCCTCCAGGTTTCCTGATTTCCCAGGGCCATGTTTTTACACTAGAATTTCCTGGAAAGTGGGTGCAGAGCAAGAAGAGCCTTATTGGACATTCACCCTTAAGG
Source organism: Ornithorhynchus anatinus (assembly GCF_004115215.2). Classification (NCBI taxonomy): domain Eukaryota; kingdom Metazoa; phylum Chordata; class Mammalia; order Monotremata; family Ornithorhynchidae; genus Ornithorhynchus; species Ornithorhynchus anatinus. The sequence goes on from NC_041731.1 coordinate 87,658,097, forward strand.
CACAAGATGTGAAGTGGAACAATGAATGAATCTGAGAAGTCAGAGAGATGGGGGAGAATAATTATCATTATTATTATTTGTGATAAATACTATGTGTCAAACACTGTTCTAAGTGCTGGGGTAGATACAGTTAATCAGGTTGCACATAATCCCTGTCCTCCCACATGGGGCTCACAGTCTAAGTAGAACAGGTTATTAATCTCCATTTTACAGTTGAGGAAACTGAGGCACAGAGACATTATGTGACTTGTCCAAGGTCACATGGCAAGGTTAATGAGGATTCAAAAAGAATGGAACCCACTGGGTATGGCCAAAAGGAGGTTACTGATGACCATAATGAGTGAAGTCACAGTGGAGGGAACAGACTGAAAACCTTACTGTAGTGGGTCAGGAAGAGATTTGGTTGAGAGTAAGTGAAGGCAGGGAGTATAAACCAGGCAAGATTTGGGAATGTTTGAAGGCTGACAGGAAAAAATCGATAGAATGAGAGGTTAAATAAAGCAGTGAGGGTCAGCATAAGGGTTTGAAAAGTGTTTTAGGGAATGAGAGGGGATGGGATCAGGGGTGCAGGTGGAGGGGCAGGATTTAGAGAGGAGGCAGAAGACCTCCTCTTGAGAAACAGCAGGGAGGCAAGAGAATGATCAGGAGGAAATAGAGTGGTCTAGAGATGTTGAAGAGACTTGAGTAAGTTCTCTTCCATCTCAGAAGTTGAGTTGGTCCCTGCATGGACCCAGAAGAAGAGGAGGTGATCTATGGGTGTCATGCAGGGCTGAGGGCTGCTATTGTATGAGAAACAAAAGAAGAGAGGGGAAAGAGAGCTGAGGTTCCTGGAGCGGGCAGGCTTGAAGGCATGTATTTTCGCATCAAGGTGGGGAAGGCCACATCAAGGAAGAGAAGGACAAGGAAATCCAGAAGGGTTGTGTTAGCCTAGGCTAAGATGATCAGGTTCAGAGTATGGCGAGCACGGTAGGATGAGATGACCACATTTTCAAGAAACAGGGGTTCAGGGAGGGGGAAGTTTAGAAGGCTGTGCTCAGATATTGGACTGTCACAGTTGGTGAGCTTGGAGAGGGTGCAATGTTTTGAGATTGTTTTGTAAATTGATTTTTCCCCAGTATATTTTTCCATGCTTTCCTGGGGAAAATCCTGAAATAAATTTTTACTTACCAAAACACATGGGAAGCTGCATGCCTTCCATTCCTAGGTTTGCTACCACCTATGGATGAAAGCATTTTAGGAGATTCCCTTGAGTCGAGGATTCAGAACTCTTCACACAGAGTTCACTCAGAGAATGCACACACAGCATTATTGCCTATCATTGGCTTTCTTCTAAGTCTTAGAATTGTCTATCCCTATTCACCAGAATCCTGTGATAAAGGCAAAAATCAAATTATTCTATACACAGGGAAAACTGAAACAGAAGTAACTCTCTCTTACATGACAACCCTTAGAAAGTCAGCTGAGGAACTACAGCAGCAAAGCTTTTTAGCAACAGGTATTTTGCATATTCATCTCCACATTCAATTATTTATTCAGCTGTTTACATTTGTGGTAACTCTGGCTATATTATTTCTCTTTCACCAGCTTCCACTATTTGGGAGTCATTTTTGTCTTTGTGTCCATCTCATTAGTATGCAAGCTCCTGGAGGTCATAGATCTTGCTTCTGTTCTAGTCTCTGAAGTGCTTAGTTGTCTCATTAATTAACTCTGATGACAATACATATATACATGTATATATATATAATTCATCAATTGTCAGATTTTACACACAGACACACATACATAAACACATGAATGCATGCTCCTGTCCTTGGTTTTCAAAGATGAAGCTACTAAAACTGAGATCCTATCCTTGCGTTAAAGTTTGGCTGAAGAGACCAATAAATTATCAACACACCTTGACACATTATGTGCACATGGAGTCCTTGCTGAGCTAATTAATTTATCCCATGTGGGGCTGCTCTCCGTTCCTGAACCTGTCTCGTCATGCCTTGATCTTTAAGAACCCTTAGTTCAAGATGGATCTCAAGCAAGGAGGAGATATAATCTTTAAATACCCATATTAGTTTTTCCTATCTATTTGAAACACTGAGAAGGTGCTATAAAGACTTCAAAGAGGCATCCATAACTACTTCCACTAATTGATACTTCACAGCATACAAGCTGGTAAGGTCTTAGCCTCTCTGGTAAATAAGCTAATCGAGGTGTTGGGGAAGGCATTAAGGTCCACCCAACGAGGACAACTCTTGTTATTCAATCATCTGTATATTGTTGATGTGCACAAGGGATAGAGTTGGATTAAAAAAGTCGCAGAATTGAGGCCTTCCAATTTTTTCCTCAGTTCCACTCATTACTCTTAGTAGGACCAGGCTTAGCCTAGGTAGTCCTAAATCAGATGTTCCAATAACACTACCTCACAAATAATGACACATAACCTGAGTATCAAGGTTTTCCTGAGATCTTCAATCTTTGGGTCTCTCAGCCTGGCATAATACCACCCAATTGCACATGTTCCGTTCTGAGATGTGAGTATATGCCTGATGAGATTCTCCCACCCTTTCCTTCTAAACCACCCTCCTCCTTCCTCCCTCCCTTCAAGGCCTTTGAAGGCTGAGGAAGAAAATAAATCAACCTGGATCTTAAAATCTCTATTCAAGTGTCATTTTTAATAGTTAGACTGTATTGAAGGCTCACTTAGTTCCGAGTTCTCACTACATCAATCCTAAAGTGAACCAGAGACATTTTCAAATGATGGTGCTGTCCAACGGGAAGACTGATGGATGTTATCCCCACCTATATAACTGCCATTAATGTGACTCATAGACTGCTATTGAGGAAATTACAACCTACAGTCCATTGGTTGGGGTCAAGACAATATTTAACTTTCATAAGACTCTACTTTTGTCTCCTGGTAATAATTTGAAGTAGTTCCTCACAATTCATCACGGTTGGTGAACCATTGTTATGTTTTGGAATGCCATATATTTCAGTTTTCCCTAGTGAAGTACAAATGGATTGAATTATTTAGTAATACTACCTATTTTCTCTTTTCAAACTATCTGTAGACAAAGTTTGAGACAAAGGCACTGGAAATACAGTTCTTTCAAACTGAGTGTTCTTACTACTTGTTTTTTGATAGAACACTGTTCTAGAACTTGCACATAAGTGTCAATGGACACACATAATAAAGCATGAGTTTTCCTTACTGAGGGATGTGACAGTTCCACTGGCCCCCACACTCAGGAGAGGGAGGAGGAATCCCAGAGAGTCACTCCATGGAAGCTCTCCCTGAAGGAAATGTGGCTACTTAGTCACACCAGTTAGAGAGAAAGAGTGAGGACAAAGTAGAGAAGCCAGGTTGAGGGAAGAAAATGACCCTCAGACATCTTGAGGTGAGTGGTTAGTGAGCTGTGGGAGAGCAGGACACAGAGAGTGCTTATTCTGTGGACCCTGGGTGAATGCAGGGCACAGAGAGGGATCAGGGAGAATACCTGGAGGTTTGGAGTGCAGGGTCTGGACTCTGGAAGACTGAAGCTCCTGTCTCTGAGGAGGAGAAGAATGTGAGCCCCAGGACACATTTTCTGCCTGCTAATGGTGGCAACGTGGCTTATTTCAATGTCAAGCTGCTGCTGAGTTTTAGTAGAGAACTTTCTAAAATAAAATGAGGGGAGGATATACTTTTTTACAGATTAATATTTCAAGAATTTCAATTCAGAGATCATTTATATGTCCTTCTAATAAAAGGGAATTTTTAAACAACTGGAAACAACTATCCAAGGAAAACTCTGAAGCATAAACTCTAGTCAATCCAGTTGCTATGAAGGTCAGGAGTATAAAAGCCTGATAGATTTTTGGTTCTGCCTCTCACTTTGTAAGCTATAAAGATAGTGCTTGATCCAAAGCCCTGATATAAGTAAAGTGGCCTGATAAATCAGAAACAAAGGAAAGAGAATAAACTTCTCGAGACAATTCCTCTTTAGGATACTCCACATTCTATCACCTAGAATCTTACCAGGCTCTCCTCATTTTATGGTAAAGCACAGCTTACCAGGGAAATAAATATTTTACATCTTTCCAACTGCAAATCTAAAAGCTTTCTTGGGCTCATTTTCTAAATGACACTCCAAAGTCTGTGATCTGAAGCCAAAGTTAATGCTGAGTCATAAGATATTTTCAATGTGTCTTATTTTTTGTCCTTTCACATCTTTTTACAAACTATCGCTATAAAGAAAACCAATAAAAACACCCTTTTGCAATATGAAGTAAAATATTTCTGCTGAAAGCAAAATGGCAACAAAGGCTCTGTGGGGCAAATCCTATTGAAGATTACTTTTCTGCATCCCTCAGAGGATGGTCCAATTCACCGTTATGGAGTCCAAGCTGCAGTGGACCCTCGGGGCCTGGTTTAGTTTTGAGCCATTCCTGATCCAAAGCCTGATTAGTCATTCCAGTCATTCAGGTCGATTTTCAACCAGACTAAGGGACCCACCCTGGAAGATAGCATTCCACACTCTTTGGAATAAAATGTTCTGAAGCAAAGCTAACATTGCCATATGTTTCACATGTTATGAATTTCAGGGTCTCCCCTCACCAACCAAAAAAAAAAAAGTGTGACAGAACTCCCTTAAATTCCACTGTGATTGCAAGGGGGTTGTGACAGTTGAGATATCGCAGAGAATCAGCAATAGGTAAGTGGGGGGAAAAATCCAACACTGCCCATCTTTTTCCTTGACTTCCATTATGGTTGCCTCTTAAACTGTCTTGCCTAATCCCTTATTGTTAATAATAATGAGAAAATTATCATTATTATCATTATTATTATGGTAATTGTTAAGTGCTTACTCTGTGCAAAGTACTTTTCTAACCACTGGTGTAGATACTAGTCAAGTAGGTTGGACACAGTCCCTGTCCCACATGAGTCTCACAGTCTTATTCCCCATTTTACAGATGAGGTAATTGAGGCCAGAGAAGTGAAGTAACTTGGCTTAGGTCACACAGCAGACAAATGGTAGAGCAGGGATTAGAACCCAGGTCCTCTGATTCCCAAGCCCGTGCTCCTTCCACTAAGCAACGCTGCTTCTCCAAATTTAATGTCAGGTTACTTTTTTTGGATTCCCAAAACATTTCCCTAATGGTCTGAAAGAGTTAATACCCTTCCCAAAGTATCTAACTTGCAGGCTGCCAAATTAGCATTTTGAATGCAGGATTTAAAAAAGGGCAGCAATTTTATGTGGGATAAAACTAGGAGGAAGCTCACAGGAGAGAAAGCCAATATTTTGGTCTTTTTAGCCTTGATGGGAAACTGTCAAATCTTGTCAAAGATCTGTGATGAGCAAGCCTGGAAATCCAGTTCAAAGACCTGTGAGAGGAACTTTCTCCAGCCCTCCCCCTCCCCTGCACCTCGCTCCCATCTAGGCTACAAGGAAGGAAGCCTATTTTTTTTAATGAAATTTATTAAGTGCCTACTATGTCCCAGGCACTGAACTAAGCTGAACTCAACTGAATGGAAGTGAACTGAAATATAGCTACTGCTTTTCTAACCTGTCCAGGTTCATTATTGTGTGAGTGCAGGCAGCATGGAGTATTAGATAGAGCATGGGCCTGGGAGTCAGAAGGTCATGGGTTCTAATACCAGCTCTGCCACTTGTCTGCTGTGTGATCTTAATCAAGTCACTTCACTTCTCTGTGCTTCAGTTACCTCATCTATAAGATGGGGATTGAAACTGTATGCCTCCTTTGGAACAGGGACTGTGTCCAACCCAATTTGCTTGTACCGAACCCAGGGCTTAGTACAGTGCCTGGCATATAGATAGCATTTAACAAATACTGTAATTATTATCATTATTTCTGTCCCCTCTAGCCATCTCTCTGTCCTATTTTTCTATCTCTTTCTCTGTTTTTCTCCCATTTCCTCTCTCTGTCACTGTCTCTCTTTATCTTTCCATCTCGCTGTCACCCTATCTCTGACTCTTTTACTTTTCCCACGATCTTTCTCTTTCTCTCTTTCCCAACTTTTTGTCTTCACCCCTAGGGTCTCCATCTCTGTCTCACTTTGGAAAGAGCCTGGGCTTCGGAGTCAGAGGTCATGAGTTCAACTCCCGGCTCTGCCACTTGTCAGCTGTGTGACTGTGAGCAAGTCACTTAACTTCTCTGGGCCTCAGTTACCTCATCTGTAAAATGGGGATTAACTGTGAGCCTCACTTGGGACAACCTTATTACCCTGTATCTACCCCAGCGCTTAGAACAGTGCTCTGCACATAGTAAGCACTTAACAAATACCAACATTATTATTATTATTATTAGCTCCAGAAAATGTGTTCACCTTAAGCAAGACCACCTCTGTATATTCAGATGACTTATTCAGGTCTGGGGAAACACTGTGGCCTAGTGGAAAAAGCATGTGCCTGATGTTAGAGTACCTGAGTTCAAAGCCCAGCTCTGCCACTTACCTGTTTTGTAACCCTGGCCAAGTCATTTCACCTCTCTCGGCCTCAGTTTCCACATCTGTAAAAATATGGATTAAATCCTACTCCTGCCTACTTAGACTGTGAGCCCCAAGTGGTGAGACAGAGTCCAACCTGGTTGCCTTGTATCTAGAACAATGCTTGGTACATAGTAAACACTTAATAAATATCACAATTATTATTTTTATTATTGTTAGCAGTATTGTTACTATTATGATTATTAAAGCCAGTAACAAAACTCTTTTTGCTTGGAGACACACTGCTGATGGTGCTAGGACCAAATGGCTCATCCTGGGAGGAATGGGTATATGAAAAGGGAAACAAATGAAGGCCCTTCAAAGTAGTGCTTGTGTAATTATACATAATCAATTTTACAGCCCAGTATTTTTTTCAATTGCTTGATATGTCAGGGACCAAACTCCTTCTGGGCAGGAACAACGACTCTTGTATCTTTTGCATTATCCTAGGCACTTAGTACAATACATTGCACCCAGGGAGCACTTAATATTATTATTAATAATGATAATAATAATACTTGTGGCATTTGTTAAGCACTTAGGTGCCAAGCACTGTTTAAGCACTGGGTCAGATACAAGACAATCAAGTCAGACATAGTCCCTGTTCCATATGGGGCTCGTTGTCCAAGTAGGAAGGAAAGAAGGTATTGAATCCCCATTTACAGATGAGGAAACTGAGGCCCAGAGATGTTAAATCTATCTTGCCCCTTTCCCACATCCTCCCCCTGGCCTGAAACTCCCTCCCCCTCCATATATGCCAGACCACCACTCTCCTTACCTTCATAGCATTACTAAGTTTAAATTGTCTCCAAGAAGCCTTCCCCGATTAAGCCCTCTTATCCCTGGCTCGCTCTTCCTTCTGTATCATGTATATACTTCGCTCTGTGACCTTTGGACATTTGAAATTCATCCTATCCCCAACCTCACAGCATTTCTGTCTTTTCTTTTGCTGTCGAGTCATCTCTGACCCATAACGACTCCATGGACACACGTCTCCCAGAAAACCTTACCTCTATCTTCAATCGTTCTGGTAGCGTATTCATAAATTTTCTTGGTAATTATACTGCAGTGGTTTACATTTGCCTCCTTCTGCTCAGAAAACATGAGTCTCCACGCTTGCCTCTCTCCCATGCCACTGCTGCCCAGCACAGTGAGTTTTGACTTGTAGCAGTTTGCCTTCCACTCACTAGCCACTGCCCAAGCTAGAAATGAAATGAGTATGCTTCTGCTTGACTCTCCCTCCCATAGCCAAGGTTGGAAACTTTCCAGGTGTGATCCTGAGAGGGCAGCAACTATGTACATATCTTTAAATTATATATTATGAATTATTTTATTCATATTAATGCCTGTCTCCCCCTCTAAACTGTTAGCTCATTGTGGTCAGGGAATATAACTGCTAATTCTGTTGTGCTGTGCACTTAATAAATAAAATTGATTGATTGATTGAATAGAAGTCTCAAAATGAAATCCTGACTCTATAAGTTTACAGCATTTTTCCGGCTCAGTTTTGTTCTGATGTTCCAGGCAACTTCTTTTCCTTTCAAAGGTTCTAATAGGAAATATTTTCTGGGGCAAAATGGAGAGGCTGGCAGCAGGTCTCAGGGTATAGTGCAATGCTGAAAATGCTGCAGTTATCAGTCAGTCACACGATGGAGCAGGGCTATGCATAATAAACAGTTGCTTTATTAGCTTGATGGAGTATGCAGCAAATATGAAATGATAGAATGCAGCTAAAGACCAAAAGCTGAGGAATCACCATAAAATGTTCTGTTATGGTCTAGATCATGTGTGCCTGTCACCAGAATGCCAGAGATCAGTTTTGCCTGGCATACATTACTTATCAGTGAATCCCTGGCATATGACTGAAGAAAGAAGCTAACCTTCAGTGGATGAACAAGAATGCCCCCAGCATCCATACCTAACTGAACTTTACTTGGAAAAAATATGTTTTCTCCCTAAAGTGTCAAAACTAATGAATAAATACAGATGAATACTAGAGAGGCTATTTTTCATGGGAAATCAGCAAGTGGGAGTAGGGGTGTACCTTGACTGGTCATCATTTCTCTTTCTTTGTTCCTTTTCAGAAACGTTGAAGTGCTTCTCAGAACATTACCAAGGAGCAATTGCTTTTCTTGGCCACTGAATGAAGTAAACTGGTATCAAAGACAGCAGAAGAGAGAAATAAGGGGATCTTTCCTTTCTTAAAAAACAGTGAGACATTCCAACAATTTCCCCATCCATCCGTTTCTTTGAACATGCCAGACAACTTATCATGAAGCTTTTATGAGATAGCAACTCTCCCAAGCATCCATCGAAATGACAATCTGATGATATGCACTTACTTATCCTGCAACTATCAAGCTTTTCCTTCCTCTCCAAAATTGTTATCCTAAATCTTCAAGAATTTGCTCCATAATTCAAAATACTTTCACATGGCACTGTTAACACTTTGTATAATCAGGTGCTGTTTTTTTTTAAAAAAAACTTCCGTCATGGCTCTTGGGTCTGGATTCTGCAGAATAAAATAATATTATGAGAATCTGATTAAAGAAACAGGATTTCAAAGTGATGCACACAGGTGTTCCATGCAAATGTCCCTTTAAGAATGACAAGGCAGCTGGAATTTTCCTTTGTGGTGATTCTGAGATTTCATAATGGAAAAGTTAGGAATCAGGTCAAAATCATCAGAAGGTGTCAATCTCAACTGATGGGAGGCTACAGGAGATGGTAGGAGTTTGGACTCCACTCTGAATCATCCTCACAACATCCCAGATAGAATTCCCACAATTTTAAATAAAACCTCCAGAATCACCTCATCAGTAATTCCAAACCAGGGCAGGTTATAGCCTGTAGAGAACCAGTTTTAATGGAGTTGGCCATCAGTGTATTTAAGTATGTAATTTTCAGCTCTTTGGTCTTCTTTTCTTACAGTCTTCTTCTGGATGACATAAAATTCCTTCCTATTGCAATACAGTCATCCCTGACATATCTCCATTCTTGATTTATCAGTGAAACTCATATCCCTATGCCCTCTCAAAATATTTAGCATTAACACTTTTGAAGTTTTTTATCCAAGCATAAAATGTAAGGAAAGGCACCAGGCAAAGTGAAGGATTTAAGGAAATGTTTCCCTCCTGGGAGTGGGGCAGTTTAATAAGAACAAGCCTGCAGCATCAAGACCCAGTATAAGATAGACAATTGTCAAGAGAAAAGGACCTCAAGACCAAATAGTCCCTAGACTGCAAGCTTTGTTTGGGCAGTAAACACGTTTACCAACTCTGTGGTAGTGTACACTCTCAAATACTCAGTACAGTGCTCTCTGCACACAGAAAGAGCTCAATAAATACTATAGATTGATTGATTAGAACCTCCTCCCAATAAGCAGGAGGAGCCCACCCAGATTGGTCCCTAGCTACAGAGGGTGAGTCACCTCCAGGAGTTGGAACAAAGGAAAGACAGAGGTGAAGTTAACCAATGAGCAATTAAAGGACATAATTTTGTAAGGATGGAGAATCAAATAAAAAATAGCCTACAACAAGGCCCAAGTGAGAGACATCCCCCAGGCGAAACTCCGGGACTCTGCTCCTAGTGGGTAAAACTAACTCTGGACCCTGATGGCTGCTTCTGTGGAGTGCTAGGGCACCCTGCCAGCATGGAATGGTGGACCACCTGGATAGTAGGCTGGACAGACATCTCTCTCAGAGCTTCCTGGACATCGTGCAGCCTGTGCAATGGAGCCAGGATAAAGAGTGGCCTGTGATGACCGCTGGAGATTCTGGATGTCACCTGAGGCCCGCATCATGAGCTCGCCTGGGCTTCCCAGCACTAAATGGAGGCAGGACACAGACAGGTTCCCCCTAACCACTGGACACAAGTGGGGACTAGCTACATGACCAGTCCCTGAAAATGGGAATTTAGATCAGTCATGGGGCAGCCTGTATTAAAAAAAAAAATTAAACATTTGGGTTGTTCTAGTGGGTGGAGTGGAGCGGATTACCTCCTTCCCTCAGCTCTTACATAAACAAGAATGGGAGTCAGTAAAATGGATCTCTGACCATTTGTAGCTAACAGTACCTTGGGATAGTGCCCTTATTGTCTCCAGATGTGTCTATGTTTTTCCTCCTTCCCACACTGAATACAGTCTGCATCTATCTGGCTCCCTCACTGGACTGTAAGCTCCTTGAGGTTAGGACCAGTGCGTTTACTTTCATTGTACTCTAAGTGCCTCGAACCTGTATGCAGATGCTGCTTAATAAATACTGACAAGTCAATGAAGGAATGAACAAATAGGAAGATTAAAGGGGGAGAAGAGTTTTCTCTGACTTTAAGAAATTTAATGTAGGTTACTTATTGTTCTTTCTAATGAATTAAATTTTTCACATGGGTTATCTTCTTCTACCCTTATCCCCTTAGAATGTAAATTCCTTGAGGGGTTTATCTCGTTAAAGATTCTTTTGTACAGTCAAGGCTTGTAACTTAATGGATTGAATGGAGTGAAAATGGGACCCCTTTTCATTTTTAAATTTTACCCATGTGTAGAATACTATAAATATTTTCTCCTCACACCTACTAAGCAGTTAAGAAAACAACCAGCCCATAATGAGTTTCTGTTATAATGCAAAACAGTGCCAATCTTCTGTTCTCTCCATTTCCTGTTGTTTGCTTTGGGGCCTCACAAGTAAACATTTGCTGGCTTCAGGTGGTGAAGAGCAATTGGAACTTGTGGCAGGATGCCTGGCAAGTTGAGTTTTCTAGCTTTCATAGTATGCTTGTATATTTATTTATGCACCAACAGCTCTTCCTTACCTTTCTGGAAATCTGAGCCAAGCTCAGATCTAAGCCTGACATTTTTTCTTTTTAAACCATCAAGAGCATTGACTTGAATAAGGATTTTCCCATGTCTCTCACACCTTAGTAGGCTTCAGACATAAATACTCAGAGAAAATGTTTTAGCTGCTAAAAAAACACAGGTAATTAGTTACTTCTGGGCCAAAGGAAATGTGATCGATGGCACAACTTTTTTTCTTGGTGTTGCAATAGGATGGACAGGATGGACAGTTGTCTGGTTTCCCACTGTACAAGCCAGTTTTGAGCTAGTCTATCCCTTGTCTGGTATGAATATGGCACTGGATCTCTTTATTTTACCTTTTATTTTTCAGCACCTTCTGCCTTTGGCTTGCACCGTCAAGTTCCACTGTTGTGTGGTCTCTTATTGCCCTTCTGTGGATTTATCAAGCTTACTTGTGCCAAACCAACTAAAGGTTGTGTTGAAATATTTCTGTCACCCATATCTGAAACCACCAGATTATTTCCCCTTTTTTCATATTGCTATAGTCGTCCTTTTTATAAAAATCAAAATCAAAATGAAGATTCAAAACAGAATCATCTGTTTAAGCATATAAATTAAATAATAAAGTCCTAACCATATTTCAAATGACAACTGGGAGGCCAATTTCTTTTAAAAACCAGGACATTTGCTTTGTAGCCCTGTCATATGCCAGCGGAAAATAAACAAAACAACCTTTATTGTTTTCCTACAGCAAGGCAAGGTGTATGGGTTTTTCTTGGGGTGAAAATGAAAATACAAATAGTGTTTCATGAAAAGCAAAGAAAAAGGAGTCTGTAGAGGTACTTTAATCATTTTCAAGTGGCTTATCATTCAACATAATAACACAGTGCCTTAAAAACGCTCTTATGACATACTCATTTATCGGGTGACAGAGTGTTAACTGTACCTGGCTTTAATAACCTTGGGCAATCACACTTGGCAAAAACAGGATGCCAAGAGAATGTGTTAACATAGGATTCAAAGAAATTAAACCCTCCTTTCTGATCATAGGCAGTGATGCTATGGGGAGCCAGTTTGTGTTTACCCAAATCTAGGGTAGCCACATCCCCTTTTGCAGGTCTTTAGTGTTTCTGTGTCTTTCAAGGACTGCGGATGCTTTCAAAAATTACCATTTCTGAGTCCAACTCTCTGAGCAGTGGAGTAGAGAGCAAGATGTCATGGATCCTCTGTGATCCACTCTCTGTGGGTTCATGGGAATAGAGAGCAGAAATTGTTTCCATCGCCTCTTCCTTCAGGAGAAGCAGGTGTGCTTCACAACATCTGGCTGCCTGAACACAGTGATGGGACATCTCTCTGGAATGCTCAGGTTGGTGGTTAAGCTAGTGATGGACAGGGCAAGGGACAGCAGTCTAGGCAATTCTAAATCCCATGTTCATATAAACAGAAATTATTGCTGGCTACAGAGTCAGACTGTCCTGGATAATGATTCTTCTCTAAACTAGGAACCAACAGAACATTAAAGGGGAGAAAGCCAAGTGATGAGCTGGGAACTAGGTAGCTGTTGTCTATGGAATGTATTGCAGATTATGGAAGTTGGAAAGTGCAGGATCACAGAAAATAAACATCACTAGTAGAACTAGGAAAGAAATTAGAAAGAACATTTGAATATGTTCTTCATATTTAAAGATGATATTGACAGGAAGGTCTTTTTCAACATGTATTGAAAGCTTTAAACACCCATGTGTGATTGACACACCCTCCTATATTGTTTAACAATAATAATAATAATGATGGTATTTGTTAAGCGCTTACTATGTGCCAAGCACTGTTCTAAGCCCTGGGGTAGATACAAATAATAATAATGTTGGTATTTGTTAAGCGCTTACTATGTGCAGAGCACTGTTCTAAGCACTGAGGGAGATACAGGGTAATCAGGTCGTCCCACATGAGGCTCACAGTTAATCCCCATTTTACAGATGAGGTAACTGAGGCACAGAGAAGCTAAGTGATTTGCCCACAGTCACACAGCTGACAAGTGGCAGAGCCAGGAGTCAAACTCATGACCTCTGACTCCGAAGCCCAGGCTCTTTCCACTCAGCCACACTGCTTCATTTACAAGTAAGAAAGCTGACAAGTAGTTAACTCTCCACCCAACCAATGATTTTTCATCAACAGTGTAAAGCTTAAAGCACCTACCAAATTCTGCTACCTCAGCACTTGTTGTGGTCTCATGCTGTCAAGTCGTGTCCAACCCATAGCAACGCCATGGACACAACTCTCCCAGAACACCCCACCTCCATCTGCAATCATTCTGGTAGTGGATTCATAGAGTTTTCATGGGAAAAATACAGAAGTGGTTTACCATTGCCTCCTTCCACGCGGTGAGCGAGTCTCTGTCTTCGATTCTGTCCCATGCCTCTACTGCCCAGCACAGGTGACTAGCAGATTGCCTTCCACTTGGTAGCCACTGCCCAAGCTAGGAATAGAATGGGTAGGCCTCTGCTTGACTCTCCCTCCTGTAGTCGAGACTGGTAGAGTACCAGAAACTCTCCAGGTGTGATCATCAGCACTTGGCTGTCCAACAATGCACTGATAAAGAGAGAAAAAGACAAAATGGCAAGGCAGGTTGTGGCAACAAATTTCATAATAAGTTGAAAATCTGTAAGACTCTTATAGTGTCCAATATTCTATATGGCTGTCTAGTTTCCATTCTGTATACTTTCCCAGAACTTAGTGGAGTGTTCTGCACATGGTAAGTGCTTAATAAATACTACTTCTGCATTTCGAGTTCCTGGAGGAGTTTCATCAGCATCACCTCTAAACCAAAGTCACTGTAAAATGGCAGGAAATAATTGCCAACAACAAGACTGTGAAACTGTCAATTCACCAGGTGTTGAAGCTTTGCTTGTAGCAACATACCTCTGCGGGATAACAAGGAGAGTGGCTCACAGCAGAATACCCAACTAACTGCTTATGGGGAACTGGAAAGGAGCACGCACAATCTCCAGAAGGCAAATAAATGTTTCAAAAATATGGGGAAGTATTCTCTCAAGAAAATGGACTTAGCAGACAACAAGCAGAAATCAGGAGAGAGGCTGCTCTTTGAGAACAAAGGCTTCGCAATGATGGGATATAAGGAAGCTATGTCTAAAATAGAGACAAGCCAAATGTGAAGCAACATTGATACCCAAACCCTTTAGCTTCCCCCAACACACACAAACTCTTACTATTACTATTACTATTACTATTACGAGAAGCAGCGTGGCTCAGTGGAAAGAGCACGGGCTTTGGAGTCAGGGCTCATGAGTTCGAATCCCAGCTCTGCCACTTGTCGGCTGTGTGACTGTGGGCAAGTCACTTAACTTCTCTGTGCCTCAGTTCCCTCATCTGTAAAATGGGGATTAAGACTGTGAGCCCCACGTGGGACAACCTGATTCCCCTATGTCTACCCCAGCGCTTAGAACAGTGCTCGGCACATAGTAAGCGCTTAACAAATACCAACATTATTATTATTATTTTTGCCACATCTTTCCATTGTGGCAATAAAAAATCCATGGCAGGATTATTTTGCTTCATGTGACACTCTAATAATTGTGTTGTTTCTTAAGTGTTTACTACATACCAACACTTACTAAGGGGTGGGATAGATATAAGATAATCAGGTCCCACATGGGGTTGGCTCACAGTCTAAGAGGAAGGGAGAACAGGTATTAAATCCCCATTTTGTAGATGAGGGAATTGAGGTACAGAGAAGTTAAATGACTAGCCCAAGATCACCCAGCAGGTAAGTGGCAGAGTCGGGATTAGAACCCGGTGCCTCTCCCTCCCAGGCCCATTCCATTTCCACTAAGTCATGTTGCTCTACCACAAAGATGTTCAGAGATTATGCTTTTCTCATGGCTTTCTGCAGCAAGTAGGGCCATCAGTGCTGAGGTGTTGGCTTGGGGATGAGAGGGGAGGGCAAAGGCAGGTGACAGACCCCTCTTTTTCAGTGTTTAGCCTGCTCTAGCAGAGACAGAGTAGGGGCCATACCAATAAGCAACCAGCCAGGTGGCAGGGAAAGAGACAAAGGAAATTGTTCTCCCAATTTCCAAGAGCCATTTACTGCTCAGTACTCCTTCTCCAGGGGTCAAGACTACAGCAGCAGGGAGCTATCTTGAGGCAAGGAGAAGGGAAGAGAGCAGAGCACTGCATGGATACACCTACCCCCAACGTCCCAGCCACCTGCAATCTGGGACCATCTCCCAGCCAATCAGAGGGTTGAGGTGGTGACCTCAACCACTACTCCAATTATACATGTAGATTTGCTGCAAAAGGGGAAGAGGAGAGAAGAAGAGCAGGGGGAATGAATGCTTTTTCTTGACTTACATTCTTCTTTGCTTCTTGCCAAGAAGCTGAGGTGTGCACCATTGATTTTTGTAGTTTCTACTGTGAGGCAGGGCTGGCTGGTTGCATGACAGGCAGTCGTTCAAGGGCCTGAACATAGTGAGCTTGGTGTGTGGGCTAAAGACATGCTGTGGTGACCCCTACTGGTTTGAGGGACTGGTGGCCTGTTCCGTGGCAGAGGGGTATTCTGTAGGACAGGAGGGTTGTGAATATTTTTGAGCGGAGCAATTCATACACCTTGGCTAGAGGAGAGAGGAAAAACAAAACACGATTTTTTTTGTTTTAGTCAGATTTCTTTTCATCCTTCCTATCGTCCTATCTCCCTACTACCCTTCCTTTCCAAAATCTTAGAACGAGTCGTCTACAATCGATGCCTAGAATTCCTTAACTCCCATTCTCTCCTAGACCCCCTCCAATCTGGCTTCCGTCCCCTCCACTCTACCGAGACTGCTCTCTCTAAGGTCACCCATGACCTCCTTCTTGCCAAATCCAATGGCTCCTACTCCATCCTGATCCTCCTTGACCTCTCTGCTGCCTTTGACACTGTCGACCATCCCCTCCTCCTCCGTACCTTATCTCACCTTGGCTTCACGGACTCTGTCCTCTCCTGGTTCTCCTCTTACCTCTCTGGCCGATCATTCTCGGTCTCCTACGCTGGAGCCTCCTCCCCCTCCCATCCTTTAACTGTTGGAGTTCCTCAAGGGTCAGTTCTTGGCCCTCTTCTGTTCTCCATTTACACTCACTCCCTCGGTGAACTCATTCGCTCTCACGGCTTTGACTACCATCTCTACGCAGATGACACGCAGATCTACATCTCCGCCCCTGTCCTCTCCCCCTCCCTTCAGGCTCGCATCTCCTCCTGCCTCCGGGACGTCTCCACCTGGATGTCTGCCCGCCACCTAAAACTCAACATGAGCAAGACTGAGCTCCTCATCTTCCCTCCCAAGCCCGGTCCGCTCCCAGACTTCTCCATCACCGTGGATGGCACGACCATCCTTCCCGTCCCGCAGGCCCGCAATCTCGGTGTCATCCTTGACTCGTCCCTCTCGTTCACCCCACACATCCTATCCGTTACCAAGACCTGCCGGTTTCACCTCTACAATATCGCCAAGATCCGCCCTTTCCTCTCCACCCAAACGGCTACCTTACTATTACGGGCTCTCGTTATATCCCGGCTAGACTACTGTGTCAGCCTTCTCTCTGACCTCCCTTCCTCCTCTCTCGCCCCGCTCCGGTCTATTCTTCACTCCGCTGCCCGGCTCATCTTCCTGCAGAAACGATCTGGGCATGTCACTCCCCTTCTTAAACAACTCCAGTGGTTGCCTATCGACCTCCGCTCCAAACAAAAACTCCTCACTCTAGGCTTCAAGGCTCTCCATCACCTTGCCCCTTCCTACCTCTCCTCCCTTCTCTCTTTCTACCGCCCACCCCGCACGCTCCGCTCCTCTGCCGCCCACCTCCTCGCCGTCCCTCGGTCTCGCCTATCCCGCCGTCGACCCCTGGGTCACGTCCTCCCGCGGTCCTGGAACGCCCTCCCTCCTCACCTCCGCCAAACTGATTCTCTTTCCCTCTTCAAAACCTTACTTAAAAATCACCTCCTCCAAGAGGCCTTCCCAGACTGAGCTCCTCTTCCCCCTCTACTCCCTCTGCCATCCCCCCTTTACCTCTCCGCAGCTAAAGCCTCATTTTCCCCTTTTCCCTCTGCTCCTCCACCTCTCCCTTCCCATCCCCACAGCACTGTACCCGTCCGCTCAACTGTATATATTTTCGTTACCCTATTTATTTTGTTAATGAATTGTACATCGCCTTGATTCTATTTAGTTGCCATTGTTTTTATGAGATGTTCTTCCCCTTGACGCTGTTTAGTGCCATTGTTCTTGTCTGTCCGTCTCCCCCGATTAGACTGTAAGCCCGTCAAACGGCAGGGACTGTCTCTATCTGTTGCCGACTTGTTCATCCCAAGCGCTTAGTACAGTGCTCTGCACATAGTAAGCGCTCAATAAATACTATTGAATGAATGAATGAATGTCCCGTGGGCCACTGTCAAATCACTAAGGCTCTGGACTCCTCTAACTCTAACATATCAATAAAATTTTACATGTTGATTGATGAATAAAACATGTGCATTCCCCAAGGGCAGACATGAAATGCTACTGAACTCTCCCAGCCTCCTTTCCAAGCAAAGCAGCTTCAGGGTGGCATGAAGCATTTTCCATTTGAAGAGAAAATGGTCTGAATGGCTTGGGAAATGCTACTGTTCAAAATTTAGGAGCTCTTCTGCTTGCCAGAGGATCATTCTGAATCATCAGGATTTCGTTTGAGAAGTGTTTTTGCTTCAGAAATCTCTAAAATGTTGTTTTTCCTAAATGGAAGGTCTTGCCCCCTTTTCTAGTCAAGTGGAAGTCTTTGGCTGGGAGTACAGAGAATGAGAGATAACTTGAACTACTGCCTTAAACTTCTATAAGACGCATTCATTAATGAACAGGCACTGAATTTCCATTAAGAATATAGCACTCTTCTGGTTATGTGGGTCCATAAGAAAAATAAGATCTAAAATTCTTATCCTTGAAAAGGATTAATAAATCAATTGATAGTATTTTTTACTATTGTGCATATGCTTATTGTGTACAGAATACTCTCCTAAGCATTAGGGAGAATACAATAGAGTAAGTAGACGTGATTGCTGCTAAGTCTAGAGCAAGAGACGGACATGAAAATAATAATAATATTGGTATTTGTTAAGCACTTACTATGTGGAGAGCACTGTTCTAAGCACTGAGGTAGATACAGGATAATCAGGTTGTCCCGCGTGAGGCTCACAGTTAATCCCCATTTTACAGATGAGGTAACTGAGGCACAGAGAAGTTAAGTGACTTGCCCACAGTCACACAGCTGACAAGTGGCAGAGCCAGGATTTGATCCCATGACCTCTGACTCCCAAGCCCAGGCTCTTTCCACTGAGCCATGCTGATGTTGGTATTTGTTAAGCGCTTACTATGTGCCAAGCACTGTTCTAAGTGCTGGGGTAGATACAAGGTAATCAGGTTGTCCCTCATAGGGGTCACAGTCTTCATCCCCTTTTTACAGATGAGGGAACTGAGGCACAGAGAAGTTAAGTGACTTGCCCAAGGTCACACAGCTGATAAGCAGTGGAGCTGGGATTAGAACCCATGACCTCTTACTCCCAAGCCCGTGCTCTTTCCACTAAGCCCCGCTGTTTCTCATGAATTGCATATGTGCACAAGTGTTGTGGGGCTGGGGTGAGAGTGGATAACAAAGTTTTTAAGGGGTACACTTGAGGAGTTCTGTTTGGGACTTATTAAGTTTGATGGGTTGGTGGGACAAGTAGAGATGCTTACAGGCAGCAGGAAATTCAAAACTTCAGAGAGGAGAGAGGTCAGGGCTGGAGTCATCTGCATAGAAATGATAGTTGAAGCTATTCACCTACCACTGAGTTCTCCAAGGGAGTAGGTGCAGATGGAGAATAGAAGGGATCCAGAATGAGCTATGAGGGACTCCATCAGTTGGGGGTGGGAGGCAGAGGAGGAGTTCACAAAAGAAACTGAGCATAAGTGGCCAGAGAGATAGGAAAAGAACTAGTCCCTGATGCCAAGGTTGGATACTTCCACTATATGAGAAGGAGCATGGCTTAGTGGAAAGAGCCAGGACTTGGGAATCAGAGGTCATGGGCTCTAATCCCGGCTCCGCCACTTATCAGCTGTGTGACCGTGGGCAAGTCACTTAATTTCTCTGTGTCTCAGTTACCTCATCTGTAAAATGGGGATGAAGACTGTGAGCACTAAGTGGGGCAACATGATCACCTTGTATCCGCCCCCACCCCCATGCTTAGAACTGTGCTTGGCACATAGTAAGCACTTAACAAATACCAAAATTATTATTATAATATTTGAATAGCCACCTCATAGTCTCTGAGTGCATGGGAACTGTCATACAATTGCAAGCACTGTTTCAAAAGGACTATGGGATGGGAATCCTCAAAGTGAGTATACAGACCTCTTGCATCAAACCAGGCAGGTTGAGGGTAGTTTAAGGAAAATAGCTTGCCATAACTACAGTGTTAGCCGAAGATGCTCATGCTCCTTTAATAAGGAGAAACTGCCTTTCTCACATTCTGGAGGCAAAAATCTAGACTCAGGCAGGATATTTGGGAAGAGAAAATGTCATTCATTATTGGCATTTAGAAGGAATCTATAACGACCAGTTTAGAAGCTGCTTATCAGCTAAACTGGGATATTTCCAGCACTCTAAAGCAACAGGGAAATGCCCAGAATCGGCTAATTAACTCAAAAACACACTGCTAATGCAGTGTTCTCAATATCAGTTGGGAATCCATAGGATTTCAGGAATGGCACTTCTCTTTCTTTGGTAAAACATGAGTCCTTATAGCAGGTAATTCACATGCAGAGCCCACTTTTGGATTCTCTACAGCCTAAGTGGGTCAGCCAGCCCAGCAGTGGGGAGAGGTATTGCCAATGTTCTTGTCTGTCTGTCTCCCCCGATTAGACTGTAAGCCCGTCAAACGGCAGGGACTGTCTCTATCTGTTGCCGACTTGTTCATTCCAAGCGCTTAGTACAGTGCTCTGCACATAGTAAGCGCTCAATAAATACTAATGAATGAATGAATGAATGAGATATGCACTGAAGACCACTTCTTCCCTACCTCGGCCTGCAACCAGTTCCTTGTTCTGGGACTAAGTGACCTCCAGTCCCTCTGTTGCCGGTGCCCTGTTCAGACATGGTAAGGGAAAGCCCCCTGGCACAATCAGCCTTGATAGCCAAGGAGGCCCTTGGAATTCAAAGCAAGGAGCCAGGTTGCCAGGAAAGGTAGAGGACGGGTTGTCTCTTTCCTTCTACTGCAAGTAATGGAAGGGAAGTTTATCCAGCTAGTGTGTGCAAGAGAATCAATCAATGGTAAGAATTCTTGTCTTACGCCATCGAGTCATTTCTGACCCGTAGCAACACCATGGGTACATCTCTCCAGAATGCCCCACTTGCCATCTGCAATTGTTCTGATAGTGTATCTTCTTGGGCAAAATATAGAAGTGATTTACCATTGCCTCCTTCCATGCAGTAAACTTGAGTCTCTGCCCTTGACTCTCTCCCATGCCGCTGCTGCCCAGCATGAGTGAGGTTTGATTTGTAGCAGATTGTCTTCCACTCTCTAGCCACTGGCCAAGCTAGGAATGGAATGGGTATGCCTTTGCTTGACTCTCCCTCCCATAGCCAAGATTCGTAGAGTACTGGAAACTCTCCAGGTGCAACCTTGAGAGAAGGGTAAGATTTCTATACCTTATTTATTGTATCTTATGGACCCATATACACAGTAAAGTGTTTTATCCTTAAAGGAAAGTAAGTGCCTGTTCATAATGATTATGCCTTACAGAAGCTAACTTCATTTTACAGATGAAGTAACTGAGGCACAGAGAAGTTAAGTTACTTGCCCAGAGTCACACAGCAGGCAAATAGCCTAAGGGAGTCGGGATTAGAGCCCATGTCCTCTGACTCCCAAGCCTGTGCTCTTGCCACTAGACCATGCTGCTCCTTGGCACATAGAAGA
Source organism: Ornithorhynchus anatinus (assembly GCF_004115215.2). NCBI lineage: Eukaryota > Metazoa > Chordata > Mammalia > Monotremata > Ornithorhynchidae > Ornithorhynchus > Ornithorhynchus anatinus. The sequence continues at coordinate 87,679,331 of NC_041731.1, forward strand.
GCTTAACAAATACCATAATTATTTATTCCCTCCTAAGTACTTGGGAGAATACAGTAGACACTTTCCCTGCCCACAACAAGCTAACAGTCTAGGGGGGATGTGTTTCTATGTGTGAGAAAATGTGTTTGTGTTTCTTCTCTTGCCTTTGTTTCTAAATCCTAAAGACTGTAAACTCCCTGTGGAAAGGAATCGCAAGTATCAACTCGATTGTATTGTACTCTCCCAAGCACTTACTACAGTGCTCTGCATACAGTAAGTGCTCAATAAATACCACTGTTGGATTGACTTCTTGATTTCTTTTCTCTGTCTCCTTTCTTCTTTTTGTCTTGCTCTTCAGCTATCCCTATCATTCCTCTTTTATTTCTCCTTATCTTGGAACTCTGTAAAAACCCCAGGAACTAACAAAGTATCTGCAAAAATTAATGTTCTCTGCCCTAATTATATTTGCTTTGATTCCCTTTAATAATAATGTATTCTATTGTCAATGAATACCACATCAATCAATCAATGGTACTTATTCAGCACTTACTATGTGCAGAACCCTGTTCTAAGTACTTGGGAGAGTAGAATACAGTAGAATTAGGAGACAGGTTCCCGTCCCATAATGAGCTTACAATCTAGAGAGTGTCTGGCACATCATAAGCACCTAACAAATACCATAAAAAAATTCAAAATGGTGCTTGAAGCATTTCCTGACTCTATTGGAGCCAAAGCGTATCTCCTGGAGAAAACTCTTTGCCATTCTCTGCTCACCTGCAAAAGCCTGGCCAGTAATAATAATAATTATGGTACTTGTAAAGTTCTTATTATGTGCCAAGCACTGTTCCAAGCACTGGGGCAGACACAAGCCAATCAGGCTGGACAGAGTCCCTGTCCCACAAGGGGCCCATACTCACAATCCACAACCTACAGATGAAGCAACCAAGGCCAGAGAAGTGAAGTGAAGTCAAGTCAAGTGACCCACCCAGGGTTACTACTAGCAGTAATAACAATAATAATGATGATAATAATAAACAGTAGTGTTTGTTAAGTGCATACTATGTGCTAAACAGAGGGCCAAGTGTTGGGTTATATACAACTCAGTGGGGCTCACAGTCTAAGTGTGAGGGAGAAGCATTCACACAGTGTGGAAGGGAAAGGACAGTGAAGACAGAACTCAGGCGTGGCAGTGGTCCATCAGATAATAATAATAATACTGGCATCCATCAAAGTGTTCACCATGTGCCAGGCACTTTACCAAGCACTGAGGTGGGGTTGAACACAGTCCTCTTCCCACAAGGGCCCCCAGCCCTAACCCCATCTCCACAGATAAGACAACTGAGGCCCAGAGAAGCAAAGTGATCCACCCAAGGTCACACAGCAGATAAGTGGCAGAACCAGGACCAGAACCCAGGTGCTCTGATTCCCAGACCTGAGTGCTTTCTATTAGGCCACATTGACCCACCCACAGAAATGAGTTTGAAGTGACTATCTTAAGGTAAGCAGAAGGTAAAAGGAGCCAAAGGAGCCAAAAACCTGCCCTTTGCTTAAACAGTGAAATGAGGTCTATTATATAGTACCGATTAAGCACTTAATATGTGTGTGAAGCATAGTACTAAGCACTGGGATAGGTAGAAGCTATCTACCTACCTGCTACCTACACAGTCCCTGCCCACCTGGCGCTCAGAGGAAGTAGGTTTCAATCCCCATTTTGCTTATGAAATAACTGAGGCCCTGGGAAGTTAGGCTTTTTTATTTGCTTTGTTCCTTTTTTTAATGGCATTTATTAAGTGTTTAGTATGTGCCAGGAACTGTACTCTGTGCCGGCGTAAATACAAGCTAAGCAGGTTGAACACAGTCCATGTCCCACCCGGGGTTTACAGTAGTAATCCCCATTTTGCAGATGAAGTAACTGAGGCACAGAGAAGGTAAATGACTTGTTCAAGGTCACACAGTAGATAAGTGGCACTGCTAGGATTAGGATCCAGGTCCTTCTGATTAACTTATATCTGCCCCAGGTCTTAGTGCAGTGTCTGGCACAGAGTAAACGTTTAACAAATACTATTAAAAAAATCACCAGTTCACTCATGGGGGACTTTTTTTCTCATCTACTCGAGAGTCCCCTTTACTTGGAGACAACCATGAGACTCAAGGCCTTGTTTGTTCTTTCCCCAAAATAATATTTTAAACCCCAACTCTGTTACCCAGAACTCTGCAAAAGAATGGTATCTAAACTGGTGAATATGGAAGCAAATTAGGTACAATCAAGGACTCTACAAGACAAAAATTTTGAAAAGAAAAATAGTCCCTCTTGGGTCCATTTTGAAAGGAAAAAAGAAAAATTTAAATGTGTTTGTTTTATGGTACTTGTTGAGTGCTTACTATGTGTCAAACACTGTTCTAAGAAATGGGGTAGGTACAAGTCAATTAGTCTGGACACAGTTCCTGTCCCGCTTGGGGTTCACAGTCTTAAGTAGGAGGGAGAACAAGTACTGACTCCCCATTTTACAGCTGAGGAAATTGATGGGGAAGTTAAGTGACTTAAATGAGTTAAGTTAAGCAAGCAATTGGCAGAGCAATTGGCAGAGATGGGATTAGAACCCAGGCACTCTGAATCCCAGGCCCATGCTCTTTCCACTAGGCCAGACTGCTTAAATCATAGCATTATCACTATATGCCCAGGAGATTTCAAAGTTATATTTACATATCTGGCTCAGGACATTTAAGTAAATCATACTCCTAAAAGCGTTGGTCATGTTGGTTTGTCTACAATCAAATTTCATGATCTTATACCTTCTTCTCATTTACCACAGAATGCCACTTCCAGTGATTGTGGTTTTTTTCCTAATCACATTCCTGATAGTGCAGATTCAGTATTTCATTAAACCTCCTGAACAGGAGATATATTCATAATTGTGGTAGTATTTGTGATATTTGTTAAGCGCTTACTTTATACCAAGCATTGTACTGAGCACTGGGGTAGAATCAGAGCAGACACAGTCCTGCCCATGAGGAATTATACAAATTATATGAATTCTTTGCAATCAAAAGCAGGGTTAAATGAAGTTTCTGGTGATAGAATTAAATTAACAAATCAATATACTCAAATTCAGAAGGAAAAAAAAAGATTCAGTCCATTAAGATCCCTAGAACAAATTACTCTGCTGTAGGATATCAGATTGGGTCAACAGAAAGGGTGCAAAGCAGATTCCTTCTGGATCTTCCCAGGGAAAAAAAAAAAATCCATGTTGTGATTAATGACTGTTGTAAATAACTTGTCTTTCACTGAGGTTTCCAAGTCCCCACCCTAAGGTCTGTCTGTCTAAGTCTAAAAAGGCCCAATGCCTTACCGTAGTTTCCTCAGGCTGAAATCAAGTCAGACAGGACAAGCAATGAAAATCAGATTAACTAGGTACATTCTGGACACATGGGATGTTTCAAGTCTGTACAATTTTGAGAAGTCATATCTCTCATGTTTCTGGAAACAGTCTTACCTAAAGGGAACTTGACTCCCAAATGATAAGAATAGACAGATTGTAAACTCCCCTTTCAGACTCCAAGCTCTTTGTGGGCAAGGATCTAGTCTACCTCCTCATTTGTAATGTGCTTTCCCAAGCACTTAATATAGTAAAAGTTCAATAAAGATCATTGATTTATTGCTTGATTGATTGGTTCACCTATCATTGTCAGGGTTTTTCACATACAATGCTGCATGAGATACAGAATTAAATAGTTGCTTCATAGTTTTGTGGTTTTCTGTGATCTTTAGTATTTTTTGCTATATTTGTGCCAAAATTGTTCAAACTTATCTTATATCTTGGAAGTTTATTTCTCTTCTCCAACACTATATCACTAATGAATTCATCATTCAAAACCACACTTTGAAAGCATTATGGTCTGCTGGAAAGATCACAGGTGTCAGGTAACCTGGGTTTTTAACCCCAGCTCTAACAGTCTGCTGTCTCCAATATGCCCTCCTCCAGCAGTTAGATCACAACTGATAGTTTTTTATGTGAGTGACAACAGGAGAAAAGCATTTTTTAAAAGCCTCTGCATTTTAAGTGTAACCTGGTAAGGAGATTTTCCATCCTGTTTGATAAAGGGTTTAAATTTTCCTTTTTTCTTACACTTTCTCTTAAAGGACATTTCATGGATTTCACCTACATAATAGCTGAAGAGGCTTATAAAAAGAACCACTCTGCAGTGAGACAATGAAGCAGGGTAAAATTGTGAAAATGGTGAATTATGTGGGGGGAGGATCATGATGATTTTAAGAATTCTTTTGATTATAATTTCATTATAGCAGGAGAGAAAAATTATACTTCCAAGTCTTCCCCACTTGCTATATTCCAGAGAGTTTTCACAGTGGCTGTTGCTATCCTCACTGCTCTCAGGGACCAATTGCTCCTTCAACAAAGAGAGATTTTTCTCTGTTGTTACAATGTTCCTACTCTCCCTTTCTAGACCCTTCCCTCTACTGTGTGTTTAGAAGGGGATGATGTTCTGCCATTATAGACACCCTCCCCGACTCACCATGATTAGGGTAGTGTAATAGTAGTAAAATTGTACTTTCCAAGCACTTAGTTCAGTGCTCTGCACACAGTAAGCACTCAATAAATACAATTGAATGACTGAATTAATGAAAAGTAGTATTTAAGCCTTAATGTGGGAAGAGCACATCACTAATTGCTATGAAAAAATTCACAGGTGGAAATTAGACAGGGACCCTGTTCCTCGAGGAAATCACAAGCACAGAAAGCCAAGCTACAAGGGATTAAATCCAAGAGCATGTGGTGAGAAGGGAAGGCAGAGGCTGGGCCTCAAGCAGGAGAGACCGGAGAAAGGGAAGCTGGAGAAAGAAGTGAGAAGGGAAGCAAAGGAGAGAGGGGAAGAGAGAAAGAGAAGGGAAGATGGAGAAAAAGAGGAAGAGAAGGAGAAATGGAAAGAAAAAGAGAAAGAGAAATTGGAAGAGAAAGAAAAGGGGGAAGAATGGAAGAGGGGAAGAAACAGGAAATGTAAAGGAGGGAGGGAGAGAAGAAAAGGTAGAAGATAGGGAAGAGAGAAAAAGAGAGGAGAGAAGTGGAGAGAAGAAAAATAAAAGGAAATTGGGAAAGAAAAAGGGAAAGAAAAGATGAGGAAAGGGAAGGAAAAGATGGAGAAAAGAAAAACAAAGGGTACCAGGAAAGGGGAGAAAGAGAGAGACTAGTGGTGGAGAATAACTGGCTAGCCTCTCCTTTGAGGCCAGCATATCATGGTGCTGATGTCACTACTTGCCACCTTCTGCCTCTGCAACTATCCATCTCAGCATTTCTGCCCAGACTGGAAGGTTCAGGTGGCTGTTGTCTGCCTCTGTTGTTACTGTCCCCTGAACAGAATGGTTGTTGGGACTGCCAAGCAGCCTTAGAAGAGACAGCTTCCCCTCCTCTCCTCCCACTTTCTCCTCTTCTCCTCCCATTTCTTCCTCTTACTTTTCTTCTCCTCCATTGTGGTCAAAAGTGACTTTATCAAGGTTTTAGGACTCTTATTAGGCAGCCAGGACAACCCAAAGGAAGGAAGGAAGTTGATAGAAGCTGAAGACTGGACACAGTCTTAAGAGATAAAGACATTATCAATGGACAATAGAGTCTGAATTGATTTAGCAACTTTTAGTCCCAGTGTTTTCATATATGAGATTTGCCTGGCTGGTGCCTGGCACGTTTTTAGCATGACTTCTTAGACATTTTTCTGTGTCCCCAATGAAAAGGGACATCACGTATTTAGAAGTGAAAGACAGAGGATTGGTGAATGATAAATCTGGACATTTTCATGGTTTGAATTTGATACATTTTAATGTGTGTCAGGTGGTGAGAGAACCATGGTAGAATTGGGCTTTAGAGCCCCGCCACCTCAGCAGGGTAACTGGTGGGAAGGTTCAGCAGAACTTGTACAAAGGAGCAGAGCAATGGGTGGAAGGGACCCAGGGGGAAAGGGAGCTTGGAAGCCTTCTGACGAGAAGTTGTCCAAAAGATGAGGAGGTGGGAGATATCCAGGGAATATCTGGACCCCCAAGGAGTTTATGCTGAAAGAAATGTTGGAGAATAATAGCAAAAGTGGATAGAGGAGTCTTTCTAAAATCTAAATGCCTTGAACCTAAGTAGAGAAAAATTGTTTGTCTAATGATGCATGGCAAGCTGAGGATCTGAATGAATGTGAAGGTGGGAGTAAGGATGAAGCATGCTCTGAGATGGATGCACAGGACTTGAAACACAAGCATGGCTCAGTGGAAAGATCACAGGCTGGGGAGTCAGAAGTCATGGGTTCTAATCCCAGCCCCACCGCTTGCCAGCTGTGTGACTTTGGGCAAGTCACTTCACTTCTCTATGCCTCAGTTCCCTCATCTATTTGTAAAATGGGCATGAAAAGTGTGAGCCCCACGTGTGACAACCTGATCACCTTGTATCCTCCCCAGTGCTTAGAACAGTGCACATAGTAACTTTGCACATAGTAAGCACTTAAATGTCAGCATTATTACCAGCACTTAGAACAGTGCCCAGTGCTTAGAACAGTACCCAGTGCTTAGAACAGTGCTTTGCACATAGTAAGAGCTTAACAAATACCATCATTATTATTAATGACACCTGCTGCCAGAGTGTCAGGTCACATAATAATAATAATAATAATAATTGTATTTGTTAAGTCATCTAGACTATAAGCTTCTTGTGGGTAGGGAGCGTGTCTATCAACTCTTTTGTATTGTACTCTCCCAATCACTTAATACAGTGCTCAGAGGACAGTAAGCACTCAATTAATACCACTGATTGATTGATTGATTGATTGGGTCAAGCCTTGCACTAAGCACTGGGGGAGAAACAATATAAGTAGTTTGAACCCAATCCCACATAGGGTCAAAGCCTAAAGGGGAGGATCCTGCCTCTGGCATAGAACACCCTCCCTCTTCATATCCTACAGACAATTATTTTCAGTAAGTGCTCAATAAATACAATTGACTGAGAGAGAACAGTAAATAATAATTGTGTTGTTTATGGTTGCTATTTGTCCAAGTACTGTACTAAGGTCTGGGTGGATACAAGATAACAAGGTGAGATAAAACCCCCGTTCCACATGAGCCCACAATCTGAGTGGGAGGGAGATTGGGTATTAGCCCTCTATTTTACCAATGAGGACACTCAGACACAGAGAAGTAATTGTCAAGGGGCAAAGAAAAGGTCTAATTATCTCGACACAGAAGAAAGTGAGTGGGAATGAGTGTATGTGAGTGGGTGTGGCATATCAATCAATCAATGCTATTTATTGAGCACTCAAAGCACTGTACTAAACACTTGGGCGAGGACAATATAATAGGGTTGGTAGATGGGTTCCTTGCCCACCAGGAACTTACAGTTTAGAGAGGTGTCCATATTTACAATCATAAAGTAATTGCTTAGTGGATAGGGACAAGAATGAAGCTGGAATAAAGACTGCAGACAGCTTGTTCCTTAAAGAGTGAAATACAGAACTATCTTCTGAAGGCATTTTCCTAGATTTCATAAATTCTCACTTTACTAAGATTTCATTTTTATTCCACCCACTTGTCTCAGGTAGGGTTATTATGACAATATTTACGAAGTATCTCAAGTTCCCAAGGGGTATATAAATATGCAATAATATCACTGCTATTAGAGCTATTTATTGAGTCTGGCAAATCTCCAAGCTACAAAACAACCCCTCTGTGTTATCCATTCTACCTACTTTCTGGTTAAAGCAGCTGAAATAAGGGAGCTGTGGCAGAAGGAAAAAGCACATATGCAACTACCTCTCACAATTTAAGAAACCCTTTGGAAAGCAGCAATCTAAATATCTAGCCCATTTTTCTGCATGTTATGTTGCCAGCCCTGGCTCTCCTAAGTGTTTTAAGAATGGAGTGAAAAAGCAAAACTCCCTACCCTGGAAGGTCTGGAGATGAGGAACACTGAGGCTGCCTAATGAAGTAATTCCATGGATCTGGTTTTTTGAGGGTTAAAATGATGGAAGTGATTATTTGCAACTTTTGTCAACCCGAGGGAAGAATCTTTCTTAATTAGTTCAATATTTCCCTTAGCTCCTGGGAGAACAATCATTATACGATCCCACCTAGATTTTTCTGTAAAATTCACTGTCAAAGCAGCTCCCAAATACTGTTTCTGGGAAAATGAATGTATCTGTGAAAATGACTGGAAGTCACGAGCCAGTCTCCATTCCTACATTTGTGGAGAAGCATATCTGTTGTACTCCTGCCCCCCGGTAAAAAGCGTTGGAGCCAGCTCAGTCTGGATTAGCCTCAGCAGAACACCAGACCTGTGAGGTGACGTCCCCTTCAGGAAATGTCCATTATTCAGAAATGGAGCACAGAACTCTGGTCTGAACATTTTTCCATTTCTTTAAAAGGCCTGTTGCCAGGCAGACTCTGCATTTCTGAGACCTCAGAAGGTTGTGGGGTAGGATGGGGGAAACCACTGAGCATGTGCAGAATGGATGACTACCCATCCACTACCTTGAAGGTCAGGAGTAACCTAGACAAAACAGGAAGCTGAGGTCAGTTCTACACTAATCAATTGTCTGGTTAATGCAGTCCGCAGAATATGCTCACTGCAACCCATCCATGCATCAGCAGTCAATCAGTGATACTTTTTGAGTGCTTATTGTGTGCAGGGCACTATGCTAAGCATCTGATAATAGTATCATGCAATACAGTACAATACAGTTGGTATGCACAGTTGGTACTCACAAGGAGAGAAGCAGCATCGTGTAATGGATAGAGCATGGGCCTGGGAGTCAGAAGGTCTTGGGTTCTTATCCCGACTCCACCACTTGTCTGCTATGTGACTTTGGGCAAGTCACTTCACTTCACTTCCAAATCAGTTACCTCATTTGGAAAATAGGGATCAGGACTCTGAGTCCTACATGGGATGGAGACTGGGATCAACCTGATTTGCTTGCATCCATCCCAGAGCTTAGTACAGGGAAGCAGCGTGAGCCTGGGCTTGGGAGTCAGTGGTCATGGGTTCGAATCCCAGCTCTGCCACTCATCAGCTATGTGACTGTAGGCAAGTCACTTAACTTCTCTGTGAGTCAGTTACCTCATCTGTAAAATGGGGATTAACTGCGAGCCTCACGTTGGATAACCTGATTACCCTATATCTACCCCAGCGCTTAGAACAGTGCTCTGCATATACTAAGAGCTTAACAAATACCAAGTTTATTATTATTACAGTGCTTGGCACATAGTGAGTGCTAAATAAATACCATTATTATTATTATTATTATTATTAAGGAGCATACAGTCTCATCAATCAACGGTAAGCACTTAGTACAGTGCTTTTCAAGCAGTAAGCACTCAATAAATGATTGAATGAGTGAATGGTATTTACTGAATGCTTACTGTATGCAGAGCACAATAGCTCTTAATTCTGTACCTCTTAAGCAATTTTATACTCAACTCACCCCAGTCCCATGGTACTTATTGCCATTGTTCTTGTCTGTCTGTCTCCCCTGATTAGACTGTAAGCCCGTCAAATGGCAGGGACTGTCTCTATCTGTTGCCGACTTGTTCATTCCAAGTGCTTAGTACAGTGCTCTGCACATAGTAAGCGCTCAATAAATACTATTGAATGAATACTTATCATCATTAGTAGTAATAGCAATATATTTGTTAAGTGCTTCCTACATGCCAATCATTGTTCTAAACACTGGATTAATCATGTTGGACACAGACCCTGCCCAACAGGGGGCTCACAGTCCAAGCAGGAGAGAGAACAAGTATTGATTCTCCACTCAACAGCTGAGAAAGCTGAGGCCCAGAAAAGGTAAGTGACATGCCCAAGATCACACACCAAATAATTGACAGAGGCTGGATTAGAACCCAGGTCCTTTGACCCCTAGGCCTGGGCTCTTCCCACTAGGTGATGATTATTCTCTTGTAACCATCTGTAACATTTTAATTTATATCTGTCCTCCCCACTAGATTTTAAGATACTTGACAGCAGAGATCATGTCTACCAACTCAATTGTACTGTAATCTCCCAAATTCTTAATATAATGCTCTGTTCAAAATAAGCATTCAATTGATTTACTAACCAATTAATTGACCCATTTATTTCAGATGAAAGTGTGCTTGAAACTTTCAGATAATTTGATTTCATTCCAATACTCAGCACTTTAATACATACACGTATTTTATTCATGTATTCAAATTTGTATTCGGCTACTGTCATCCTGATTCACTTTTACTACTTCTCATTTTACCCCGATCTTCCTTTTGTTCCCACTCTTTGTAAATAACTTCGGTCTGTCAATCTCATTAGATTGTAAATTCCTGGAGGGTAGCAATTTTGGGTTCTGCTTCTACACACTTCATTCTTCTCAAAATTCTGCAATGGTTGTCCATCGATTGATCGATTGATTGATTGAACCAAAGACTTCTTATCATTGGGTTTGAGATTCTGCTCACTCCTAACTTCCCTACTTGCAATCTTCGCTCCTCCTGAGCCTACCTCCTGTCTGTACCCCACTCTCATCTTGCTAACTCACAGTTCTCATGTTGATAGTTTCCTGAGGGCCTGGAACATCCTTTCCCCAGTATCCAACAGCTTTCAGCCCTTCCCATGCTCAAGCTCTCCTAAAATCCTACCTCAGTCACCAAGTCTTATCTATGTTCTGTTTCTCATCATCTCTTCATCTTCCTCTCATGTTACTGTATTACTTTACGATCATCTTCAGTGACTGCATTCATTCCTCTGGGTCTTCCACATTACAGTATAATCTCCTAGTGGGAAAGGAATGTCTTAATATACTGCATTGAATTCACTAGATTCTCAATAAACATTGCTACTGTTCTGCCTTTCTTCCAGATCAGCTGCTCAATCTCACAAGAGTAATGATATTTCTATTGAGTCATCTTTGTTAAGAACTTCCCTATATAGTAATAATAACAATTGTAGTATTTGCCAAGCACTTACTATGTGCCAGGCACTGTTCAAAGCATTGGGATGAATACAAGCAAATCAGGTTGGACATGGCCCCTGTCCCACATAATCTTAATCCCCATTTTACAAATGAGGTAACTGAGGCACAGAGAAGTTAAGTCTCTTGCCCAAGGTCACACAGCAGATAAGTCGCTAAACCAGGACTAGAACCCAGGTCATCCTGACTCCTAGGCTTGTGCTCCATCCACTAGACCACACTGCTTCTTCTGCTTCTTTCTAGGAGAGAAACTAGGGAAAAGGGTGGGAAGACAATTGCAACCACTTGTATTAATAGGTTTTCTATACATGCTTGTCATTTGCCCTTCATGATTTAGGTGAGAAGAATGGTAGAAATGGAGAAATTTTGAGTGTATTTTGGGTTGCTGTTAACAGTCTTTCCCATCACCAATATTTTGTTTTTTTCTTAGCATTTTAGGATGCTTACACTTCAGTATATCTGAGCAGACCCTTATGTAGGTTTCTTTCCCTATTGGTGGCATCTTCTATGCGTGAGAAGGACATAGCTCTCTCTCAGTAGATAGATCAACAGATAGAAATAGAGTTAAAATGATGGATATTTGTGTGTTTGTATATAGATACAATGAGCTGCAGATCAGTTTCAGTACTTCTGAGAAAATCAGTCTATCTTCAAATTGTAGAAACAGAAAAAGTCAGACAGAAAGGTAACAGGATCCTGTGGTCCAGGAATCAGCATCAAGAGATCAGAGTTCCATCTTAGCTAGCTCCTTGGTATGTCACATGACCTTTAACAAATCACCCAGCACCATGGAAGCTGTGAAATCTTTCTTTGGCCTTTTCCAGTGCACGAAATGGTAACTCAGAACTTCAGAAAACTTTGATCTTTGTAAAGAGTAAGCAGGAGGCAATTACTCAGATAATCTGTATTTTGCTAGTGGAAACTTGGCCTTGGTCACAAAAAGATACATTCACTCCCAGGAATTAGTTTATTCACCTTGGCTCACTGTTTATGCACTGACTTTTTTAGGAGACAGGTTTCTTCTTGGAAATAGCTAAGTAAGGATGGATCTAACACCTGAGATCTAATTAACTGCAAGCACCTTAAGAGGCAGAATAATTCATAAACCATTATGGAGGTGTGTTGTATTATTCATATGTTTGTATTATTCATATGTATATCAGTTATAGCAGCTTACCATCACACAAACACTCCATACCTGGAGCAGAGGAAGGGACTTTCCAGATAACTAGAAGAGTGTAAAATCAATCCTTTGTTTAGAACATGTTCTTGGAAGTTAATGTTCTCATTCAGAAAATATTCTGTGTATTTAAATATACATTGTACTTCCACAATTAATAATGCATTTGTGATAGAGAGTAATTAAAGGGTAAATGACTCCGAACAAACTCTACTCTCTATTCCTTGCCCTCCGCTCACCCTTCAAAGTGCTAAATGTGTTCCACACGTCTCCTCTAGAAATGCAAATAAAATCTCATTTCATCTTAGTCCTTGAAGAGCTTGCAAGCCAACAGAGAGTAGGTTTCTCTTTTTTTTCTTTTTCTTTGGTTTTTGTCAGCTTTTCAATAAAGGACTCCCATGCTTGGAACTCAGCAGTATTTCATGTGACAGTGCCATAGTCTACCCTTTCCCAAATCCTTTGTTTTGGCATTAATAAAGGTGATGTTTATCTTCAGTACAAAAGCAGGGCCAAACACTGCTCCTCCTTAGAGAATTGATTAACATTTCCCAGTTGTCTCTGGACAACAATTTTTTAAACCAATATCCTCAACTAAACACCTCATCATAGTATCACATAAACAGGATAGTGGAATTTTTCGTATCAGCTATTAAGGGGACTGTTCCATAATCCAATAGGGCATAGAAAAAGTGGCTCTGAAAATCTAACATAAGGTCTCTCTCTTTCTTTTCCATTTCCCTTCCCCATCATAGGCACCCCCCTCAAACCCTCCTCTCTACTTTTCACTGAGTCTCGCCATGGCTACAAGCCTTGAATTGACAAAAGCACTTTAGTCCAGTGAATACTGCACTCTGTTGTTGCTATGGCAAAGCTTAATTCAAGCTCACAGTCTGGGCCTATAGCCAAAAGGAAAAAAAAAAAAAGACACAGCATTTCCTCCTTTGTTCTTTATGTACCATTTACTTTCTGCATTTTCCACTCAGAGTACATGAAATGTTTCATTCCCAATTCTCTCCACATGAGGCTGTGTTTTCCCTCCCCATTTCACATAATCCAGAAAGGAGAGTGTCACCCATTGTCCAGTGAGAGACAAAAACTCTTCCAATAAATGTTCCCAGGGTAAATACTTCATCCAGAGATTTCTATCCAAGTTCCTATAGTACCTTCTATCTCAAAACAAGCCAGATAGAAGGTGCAGAGAAATAAACCATTTTTTGTTTGGGGTTTTTTCCCCTCAGGGAAGTATGGCATTCTCCTGAAAGCAGTTACAGTTCTGGTAAAAGACATCTAATTCATGCACCACTGTACCTCTTGAGGTCTCCAGGATCTCTTGCTCAATTTCTTTCCATTCTCCTGAGTAAACCCATCCTCCAAGAGTGAGGCAGCAAGAGATTTGACAATCAATGAGACAGGAGCAGCAGAAACCAAATTTCGGAACTGCCACCTTTTTTATAGGATTTCTTAAATGCTTACTATATGTTAGGCATTGTTCTAGATACTGGGGTAGGTACAAACTAATCAGATGAACATAGTCCATGTCCCACATGGGACTCACACTCTTAATCCCCATTTTATTCATGCATTCAGTAGCATTTATTGAGCGCTTACCATGCGCAGAGCACTGTACTAAGTGCTTGGAATATACAATTCAGTAACAGATAGAGACAATCCCTGCCCAATGACGGTCTCACAGCCTCAGAAGTAACTGAGACACAGAGAACTGAAGTGACTTGCCCAAAGTCACACAGCAGATAAGTGGCAGAACTGGAACCAGACCACAGGACCCCTGACTACAAGGCCCATGCTCTATCCACGAGGCCACTGATATGATATACTTCACTTGCTAGACTGTAAACTCCTTAATGGCACAGGTTATGCCTACTAATTCTATTGTATTTTCCATAGAGCTTAATGCAAGACTATGTGTGATTAATATTTGCTATGTGTTGATTTACATTTTCGTGCCACATAATAATAATAATAATTGTGGTATTCATTAAGTGCTCTTTGTGTGCCAGGCACTGTTCTTAGCACTGGGGTGGATACGAGCAGATTGTGTTGGACATAGTCCCTGTCCCACATGGGCTCACAATCTCAGTCCCCATTTTACAGATGAGGTAACTGAGGCACAGAGAAGTATTGCCCAAGGTTATACAACACATAAGTTTGGTGGAGCCAGGATAAGAACCCATGACTTTAACTACTTCACTACCACTATGCCAAACTACGTGGGTAGTCTCACACTGCCGCACTCTGAGCTCACAATCTATCTTAGCCTCATTTAACAACCCAGAGAGACAGATTTGCAAGGTCTTACAGCTGGCCAGTAACAAAGCTGGGTTCATTCATTCACTGAATCGTATTTATTCATTCATTCATTCAATAGTATTTATTGAGCGCTTACTATGTGCAGAGCACTGTACTAAGCGCTTGGGATGAACAAGTCGGCAACAGATAGAGACAGTCCCTGCCGTTTGACGGGCTTACAGTCTAATCGGGGGAGACGGACAGACAAGAACAATGGCACTAAACAGCGTCAAGGGGAAGAACATCTCGTAAAAACAATGGCAACTAAATAGAATCAAGGCGATGTACAATTCATTAACAAGATAAATAGGGTAATGAAAATATATACAGTTGAGCGGACAAGTACAGTGCTGTGGGGATGGGAAGGGAGAGGTGGAGGAGCAGAGGGAAAAGGGGAAAATGAGGCTTTAGCTGCGGAGAGGTAAAGGGGGGATGGCAGAGGGAGTAGAGGGGGAAGAGGAGCTCAGTCTGGGAACACCTCTTGGAGGAGGTGATTTTTAAGTAAGGTTTTGAAGAGGGAAAGAGAATCAGTTTGGCGGAGGTGAGGAGGGAGGGCGTTCCAGGACCGCGGGAGGACGTGACCCAGGGGTCGACGGCGGGATAGGCGAGACCGAGGGATGGCGAGGAGGTGGGCGGCAGAGGAGCGGAGCGTGCGGGGTGGGCGGTAGAAAGAGAGAAGGGAGGAGAGGTAGGAAGGGGCAAGGTGATGGAGAGACTCGAAGCCTAAAGTGAGGAGTTTTTGTTTGGAGCGGAGGTCGATAGGCAACCACTGGAGTTGTTTAAGAAGGGGAGTGACATGCCCAGATCGTTTCTGCAGGAAGATGAGCCGGGCAGCGGAGTGAAGAATAGACCGGAGCGGGGCGAGAGAGGAGGAAGGGAGGTCAGAGAGAAGGCTGACACAGTAGTCTAGCCGGGATATAACGAGAGCCCGTAATAGTAAGGTAGCCGTTTGGGTGGAGAGGAAAGGGCGGATCTTGGCGATATTGTAGAGGTGAAACCGGCAGGTCTTGGTAACGGATAGGATGTGTGGGGTGAACGAGAGGGATGAGTCAAGGATGACACCGAGATTGCGGGCCTGCGGGACGGGAAGGATGGTCGTGCCATCCACGGTGATGGAGAAGTCTGGGAGCGGACCGGGCTTGGGAGGGAAGATGAGGAGCTCAGTCTTGCTCATGTTGAGTTTTAGGTGGCGGGCCGACATCCAGGTGGAGACGTCCCGGAGGCAGGAGGAGATGCGAGCCTGAAGGGAGGGGGAGAGGACAGGGGCGGAGATGTAGATCTGCGTGTCATCTGCGTAGAGATGGTAGTCAAAGCCGTGAGAGCGGATGAGTTCACCGAAGGAGTGAGTGTAAATGGAGAACAGAAGAGGGCCAAGAACTGACCCTTGAGGAACTCCAACAGTTAAAGGATGGGAGGGGGAGGAGGCTCCAGCGTAGGAGACCGAGAATGATCGGCCAGAGAGGTAAGAGGAGAACCAGGAGAGGACAGAGTCCGTGAAGCCAAGGTGAGATAAGGTATGGAGGAGGAGGGGATGGTTGACAGTGTCAAAGGCAGCAGAGAGGTCAAGGAGGATCAGAATGGAGTAGGAGCCATTGGATTTGGCAAGAAGGAGGTCATGGGTGACCTTAGAGAGAGCAGTCTCGGTAGAGTGGAGGGGACGGAAGCCAGATTGGAGGGGGTCTAGGAGAGAATGGGAGTTAAGGAATTCTAGGCATCGATTGTAGACGACTCGTTCTAAGATTTTGGAAAGGAAGGGTAGTAGGGAGATAGGACGATAACTGGAGGGGGAAGTGGGGTCAAGAGCGGGTTTTTTTAGGATGGGGGAGACGTGCGCATGTTTGAAGGCAGAGGGGAAGGAGCCCTTGGAGATTGAGTGGTTAACGCTTACTATATGCAAAGCACTGTATTAAGCACCTGGGAAAGTACCATATAACAACAAATAGACATATTTCTGCCCATGTTAAACTCACTATCGAGAGGGGGAGACAGATATTAATATAAAAAATAAATTACAGATATATTCAGATGTATACATAAGTGCTGTGGGGTTGGGGGGAGGATGAATGAAGGAGCAAGTAAGAGCGGCACAGAAGGGAGTGGGAAAAGAGGAGAGGAGGGCTTAGTCAGGGAAGGCTTCTTGGAGGAGATGTGCCTTCAATAATGTTTTGAAGAGGGGAAAAGCTATTAGAACCCAGGTCTAGAACCCACCAGGTCTTCTGACTCCCAGTACCACACTCTTTCCAAAAGACTGTACTGTAATATCAGTCTACATAAATCTTTCATTATTGGGGCCATATTTCCATTTCTATTGATCTTATTGTTTAGGGGATCATGAAAACATACCAGTGCAATTTACAAACTTTCTTCTGGGAAATCCTACTTGTTTTTTGTTTTTTTACTTAAACACTATTTTCATAGAATAAAGAGTTCAAATCAGAGTACAACTCTAATCAGTTGTCTCTTTAGAAATGTATAAGTTAAAGAACACAATGTTGGTCAAATCAGCATAATACACAACTGTCAGTGCCAACAGTGTGTGAGTGGGTAGGATTTAGATGTATTTGACTGGTTGTAATGAAGTGTTTGAACTTCTAGGCTAAGAAATCACTTGCCACTCCCTTCTGTATCTACTCTCTGTAAAAGCTTAAAGGCAACTCCAGAATTAATCTCCTTACCAGTCAGCTTCCTAGCCTTATTTCCTTTAAAATTTAAACCCACATGTCAAGAGACCCTCACTGTGAGGGAAGGGGTTTAAGCAAAAAAGACCTTGGCTGTAGAGAGAAGTCTGATGACAATTAGGAGTAGAAGTAAGAACTGGAGGAATTGCAAAGATGCAGGCATGAAGACCCAGACATCCAAGAACTGCTGCTCCATTCCCAGCAAGCCAAAAGGAGAGTGAGCTTTATGGGCCAGAACCACATTTGAATTGATAGAGACCCAAGCAGATTTGCTTTATTTCTGTTTAAAATCCCATGATCACTACACTTTCTTAATAATTAATGATAATTGTGGTATTTGTTAAGAACTTTACTATGTGTCAAGTACTATTCTAAATGCTGAAGAAAATACAACACAATTAGGTCAGATCCAGGCTCTGTCCCACACAGGGACTGAGTCTAAGTAGGAGGGAGAACAGTGATTGATTCTCCCATTTTACAGATGAGGGAACTTAAGCATAGAAAAGTTAAGTGACTTGTCCAAGGTCACATAGCGTGCATGTGGTAGAGCTGGGATTAGGGCCCAGCACCCCTGACTCTCAGGCACATGCTCTTTCCACTAAAACACTGCTTCTTGGTAGGTTTTAGTGGTTTATTTCTCTGGTCCATTATTATTCTAGGGAAGTTTTGAAAATCTTGACATAATTATCCTACCTCTCCCCTAAGTAAATCACTTTAAACTTTCCTGCTATCAAATTTAAGCTCTATAAATTAAAATAACCCTTGTCATAGAGGAAAACTCAACTCAATGGAAAAAACAAGTGCAAATGAAAGGGAAAGGTAATATTACACTAAACCTATATATTATGAAAATTATAGTCATTTCTCCAATACTGCACAGGCCCTTGTAAACAGTACTGCTCATTTGAAAGGAAAAAATATAGACCACATTAATTTGTGGTAGTGATCCTTCCCAGCAGTATCTCCAGAGAAGATCTCCTGCCGCCTCTCAAATGCCACCCCCTCCAGATGCTCATAGGACTCCATTCCTTCACACCTTATAAAAACTCTCGCCCCGTCCCTCCTTAACTACCTTCCTCAACTGCTCACCCTCCAGTAATTTCTTTAAATATGTCCATGTCTCCCCCATTTTAAAAAATCCCTCCCTTGACCCCACAGCCCACTCCAGTTATCTCTACTTACCTGCTGTGTGCTTTTGAGCAAGCCACTAACTTCCCTGTTCCTCAGTTTCCTAACCTATAAAATGGAGATTAAATACCTAGTCTCCCTCCTACTTAGATTGTGAGCCCCATGGGGGACAGAGCCTGTGTCTTCCCTAATTGTTTTGTCTCTATCCTGGGGCTTAGTACAGTGCTTGGCACATAGTAAATGCTTATCAATGACTAGTATTATTATTACTATTAATACCTTCCACCTGAGTTTGATGTATTTGGGAATATTGTAGGCACTTCAAAGTTTAGTACAGGATTTGAATGAAACAGGAGGTAGACTTGGGTAAAGCCTTAAAACCATTTCACAGATTCCTACCCTCACACAATCAACTTTGTTGAGAACATTAAGATTTGAATTTCAAACTGTCTATTGAGATGTGTTTCTCCCTATTCCAAATAAAACAGTGGGATGATGGAATATTCATGAAGACTTTGCTTTCCAATCCAGTTGTACAGGATTGGAGGGCTATAGCTTCTACTTCAGTCTTGTTGAAATAAAATCTTTCAAAATTGAGTGTGCTGCATTTCCCCTAATCATACAAGGCTGAACCTTTACCTTGCATGAAAAGGCATCTCTTATTGAAAATGATCTTGTCTCCCCAGCCCTACTCCACCAATATGATACTAGACAGAAAAACATTTCTACTTTGAAGATTCAGAAACAGAAGCAGGAAACATTGCCAAGATTTTCCCAAAATTGTTCTGTGAATCATTAATGCATAAGTAAGAGATCTCAAGAATCCTTATTTCCAGTTAAAACTTTGATGAATTATTCTCACAAAATAACTTTTTTGAAAATATTTACTGCTAAGAAAAGAAACCTTAATGGATTAAGTTTCTGCTTGTTCTACCGCAAGACCCTGGAGTCTGCTCCACTCATGGTATTCATTCAATGCATTCAATAGTGAGCACTTATTGTATACAGAGCATTGTACTAAGTGCTTGGGAGAGTAAAACAATCAACAGGCACATTCCCTGCCTACAAGGAGTTTACAGTCTAGTCTGTTCCATCAGCAAGAGTAAGAATTTTTCAATTTCTTCATCTTTAGCATTATTTTTGACACTTAAAGGACAAAGAGGCTGTAAAAGCAAATTTGAATGACTATAATACCCCTGGCTTATATGAAATGAGCCAGAAAAACCAACTAACTGCATTATCATCCTTTGTTATAAACAGTCATACAACAACTGATAAAGCTACAGTGGATAGTCTAATGGGAAAAATCAAGTGGCATACTTCACATGTCCTAAAGGATATTAAATTGATTCCTGTTCTAGACCCAAAGCAGAGTGGTCTAGTGGATAGAGCAGGGGCCTGGTAGTCAGAAGCAACTGGGTTCTAATCTTGGCCCTGCCACCTGTCTGCTGTGTGACACTGGGCAAGTCACTTAACTTCTCTGTGCTTCAGTTACCTCATCTGCTAAATGGGGATTAGGACTGTGAGCCCTATGTGGCACAGGGACTGTATACAATCTGATTAACTTGTATCTATCTCAGTGCTTACTACAGTGCCTGCCACATGATAAGTGCTCACCAAATGCCACCACAAAAATACAAATCACCCTTGCTCTGCCTCAGTTTTCAATCAATCAGTGGTATTGATTGAGCACTTACTCTGTTGAGAACATTGTATTAATAAAATAAGATGTGAGACTTTGTGGAATACAAAAATTTGGAAGGTGAATGAGTCCAAATAGATTGCAAATATGAATGGATAAGATACCTCAATCAATTAATCGGTGGTTATTGATTATATACCTACTGAGGACAAGACACTATATTAAGAGCTTGGGAGAGAAAAATCCCTGCCCTCAAGCTACTTACAGTTTAATGGAGGAGGCACACAGAAAATATTTATAGATAGTGGGTACATAGGAATTACAAGGCTATAACCTCTCCAGTGTGCTATGCTTAGAAGCAGAGACAAAATGGCTGTTGTTCTTGAACTCAGGTAGCAGTAACTTACAAATCCTTGGTAGAATTGGGCTCTTTTCCTGCTTCAAAGGAGCCTGATTATATTTAAACAACTCTTAGTTTTTTAACAATCTTATTCTTCTGATTTGGGAAAGCCTTTGACTGAGAATGCTAGAGATATGCGTTCTGAGATTGAGCTGCTTCCAAAAGAAGGATTAGGACTAATAAATGGATACTTTTCAAGTACACCAAGATCCATAAAGCCTCAGGGAGGAAAAGCACAAGAGCCAGAGAGTACAGTGTTTAATAAGTACACTTGATTGATGGATGGATTGGTTGATCTGCCTACTGATAGATTCAAAGAAACTCTGAGAGAAAAAAAGGGGCACACACATTCAACCTTGCTGCATATCTTTCTAATAAATGTGGTACTGGTTAAGCTCTATCCATGTGTTAAGTGCTGCACTAAGTTCTGGGGTAGATACAAAATAATCAGGTTCCACATGGGGCTCACAGACTAAGAGGAGGGAGAACAGGGATTGAGTCCCCATTTTGCAAATGAGGCAACTGAAGCATGGAGAAGTCAAATGACTTCCCTTAAGTCACAAAGCAGGTAAGCAGTGAAGCCTGTATTAAAAACTAGGTCCTCTGACTCCCAGGCCCATGCTCTTTCCACTAAACCACACTGCCTTCACTTTACAATTTACACTTTACAATTCAGATTTTTCAGTAATTCTGATTGTTCCCATTTATTCACACAGTACAGTTTTACCATACTGAAACCTTTTCCATTAATTCTAATAATTAAATTAAGTTTAATTCACATTAAAATTAATCATCTTGATTAGTTTTGCTTGTTTCATTCAAATTGGAAATAATAGATGATACATCCTTCACCATTAGAATGGATGTAAAGGAGGTCAACCATCACCATAGTCTATGAGCATCCTTCTATCACAGAGACAGAATATTGGCCTGGATCAACCACTGATCTGGCTCACTTGTCAATCAAACAATTAATCAATTGTATTTATTGAGCATCTACTGGGCAGAGAGCACTGTACTAACCTTTTGGGAGAGTACAGTATAATTAGTAGACATTAATGGTATTTATTTTGAATAGCTATATATTATTCATTCATTCATTCAATAGTATTTATTGAGCGCTTACTATGTGCAGAGCACTGTACTAAGCACTTGGAATGTACAAATAGATAACAGATAGAGACAGTCCCTTCCCTTTGACGGGCTTACAGTCTAATCGGGGGAGACGGACAGACAAGAACAATAGCAATAAATAGAATCAAGGGGAAGAACATCTCATTAAAACAATAGCAAATAAATAGAATCAAGGTGATGTACATCTCATTAACAAAATAAATAGGGTAATGAAAATATATACAGTTGAGCAGACGAGTACAGTGCTGAGGGGATGGGAAGGGAGAGGGGGAGGAGCAGAGGGAAAGGGGGAGGAGCAGAGGGAAAGGGGGGAAAGGAGGGTTTAGCTGCAGAGAGGTGAAGGGGAGGTAGAGGGAGCAGAGGGAAAAGGGGAGCTCAGTCTAGGAAGGCCTCTTGGAGGAGGTGAGCTTTAAGTAGGGTTTGAAGAGGGGAAGAGAATTAGTTTGGCGGAGGTGAGGAGGGAGGGCATTCCAGAACCGCGGGAGGATGTGGCCCAGGGGTCGACGGCGGAATAGGTGAGACCGAGGGACGGTGAGGAGGTGGGCGGCAGAGGACCAGAGCGTGTTGGGTGAGCAGTGGAAAGAGAGAAGGGAGGAGAGGTAGGAAGGGGCAAGGTGATGGAGAGCCTTGAAGCCTAGAATGAGAAGTTTTTGTTTTGTGCGGAGGTTGATAGGCAGCCACTGGAGGTTTTTAAGAAGGGGAGTGACATGCCCAGAGTGTTTCTGCAGGAAGATGAGCCGGGCAGCAGAGTGAAGAATAGACTGGAGTGGGGAGAGACAGGAGGAAGGGAGATCAGAGAGAAGGTTGACACAATAATCCAGTCGGGATATTATGAGAACCTGTAACAGTAAGATAGCCGTTTGGGTGGAGAGGAAAGGGCGGATCTTGGCGATATTATAAAGGTGAGACCGGCAGGTTTTGGTGATGGATTGGATGTGTGGGGTGAACGAGAGAGCCAAGTCAAAGATGACACCGAGGTTGTGGGCCTGAGAGACGGGAAGGATGGTCGTACCATCCACGGTGATAGGGAAGTCAGAGAGGACCGGGCTTGGGAGGGAAGATGAGGAGTTCAGTTTTGGTCATGTTGACTTTTAGCTGGCGGGCAAACATCCAGGTAGAGACGTCTTGGAGGCAGGAGGAGATACGAGCCTGAAGGGAGGGGGAGAGGACAGGGGCAGAGATGTAGATCCGTGTGTCATCTACATAGAGATGATAGTTGAAGCCGTGAGAGCGAATGAGTTCACCTCTGCATCTCTATTTCTATGTGTTCTAAATGTAGAACTACTAAACTTAGAATAACTTCACAAAGCTACTTTCAAATGACTTTTTCTATAAACTCTAGACTGTAAACCCATTGTGCGTAGGGACTGTCTCTCTTTATTGCTGTATTGTAATTTCCAAATGCTTAGTAAGGTACTCTGCACACAGTAAGCACTCAATAAATATGAGTAAATGAATGAATGAAATTGTAACTTATTTGCAAAAAGTTAAGCAAGATGGAGAGTGGGGGCTGTATGTTGAATGACATAATTAATAAATCCAGTAAAATAATCCCAGTTTCTCTGTAGTTCTTTGGAGAGAGTAGTGCTGTGAATAGAAATAGCATGGCTGTAAACCATATTATTCATTCAGAAAGTTGTTGCAGGTTTCAGGGGATCTATTCACTGAACTCTTTAATGAACAAATGGACCCCATGGAGAACAGATTCATACCCATGAAAGTGAGCACAAGCTGACAGATTGGTTAGCATTTTTGAATTAAGTACTTCCAAATGATTTATTATTTTGCTAATATTGTGATGCAAAAAACTGTGAAAACAGACACTAAGACAGTAAAAGCCACAGTGGATTACAAACTGCTGAATTTAAAAATATTCATCTGGGATTTACAATTATATGAATGATAAAATATGTTAATTCCTGGACAGTTGCATTTAGTTTACCAAGGACAGCCATTGCTTTTAGACAGCCAAACTGTTTCATACATACCCAATAGGCGGTAATGGAGCGACCCAAAAAATAAAGCTTGTAGATATCAGTCTTGCTATCATTCTCAAGGAGAACACATCACTCTCCCACTCAAAGTCCAAGTTTTGAGAGAAAGAGAAAGCAATCTGGCTAGTCATCAGCTAACACTCTTGCCTGTTGGTTCTCTTCTGTTATTACACCCCAGTTGATGGTATCCTATCATTTGATCTCAGCCATGCCTTTGTTCTTGCCTCTGTCCCTTTCTGAAAAGCCTTCCCTTCTCAGCTTTATGTCCACCCTTTCTTTCAAAGCCCTCCTCCCACCCCCTTCCGCCCCAGCCATCTCCTCTAGGTGACAATTCATTGTCAATCAATGCTGTTTACTGAGACTTCATGGTGGGCAGAGCATGGCTCAGTGGAAAAGATCCTGGGCTTCAGAGTCAGAGGTCATGAGTTTGACTCCTGGCTCTGCCACTTGTCAGCTGTGTGACTGTGGGCAAGTCACTTAACTTCTCTGTGCCTCAGTTACTTCATCTGTAAAATGGGGATTAACTGTGAGCCTCACGTGGGACAACCTGATTACCCTGTATCTACCCCAGCACTTAGAACAGTGCTCTGCACATAGTAAGCGCTTAACAAATACCAACATTTTTTATTATATGCACTTGGGAGAGTATAATGAATGAGAGAAGAACCATGGTCTAATGGGAATGGGCCTAGGTTCTAATTCCGGCTCCCTCATTTATCTGCTGTATGACTTTGGGTAAATCACTAAACTTCCCTAAGTCTCAGTTACCTCAACAGTAAAATGCGGTTGAAGACTGTGAGCCCCATATGGGACAGGGACTGTGTCCAACCCGATTACTTTATATCTACCCCAGCGCTTAAAATAGAACAGTGAAGTTTGGTGATGATGATGATGACAGTATAACAAGGTGCAGACATTGTGTGTGCACAGTGTGACCAGGACTGTGGTCTTTCATTGTCATTTTTAATTGCACATGACCTAGTATGTGAATTCTCCCACTCCCCTGAGTACAGCATCAAATTTATTGAATCAGTGTTTATAGAAATGGGCAGTCTTCCATTTAGGGAAGCACCATTGATTTTGCAGGAAGTAAAATAGATCATTTTCTTTGATCTTTATCTGAAAATACTCCAAGCGTCCCTGGACTTGCTCTCATAGAGGCCATGGGAAGAGTTTCATATAAGTCTTAGGGATGGAATTTCCATCGTAATTTTCTCAAGAAATTGTCCCCAGAAAATACAGAATATTGTTTATTTAATGAGAATTTGAAATATGGCCCCAAATATGTCCTCAGAATTGAGGGAAGGGATGCAGATCCTGAAGCAAAATAACTTGCCAAAGCAAAAGGTTCTTGAAACGGTTCTGTCCTTTACCCAGAATCTCCACCAATAAGTCAATCTATGGTATTATTGAATGTGTCCTGTGTGTGGAGCACTGTAGTAAATGTTTGGGAGAGCACAATACAATGCAATAGAGTTGGTAGACACAATCTCTACCCACACAAGCTTGTGAAGCAGCATGGGACTGGGGATCAAAGGAACTGGGTTCCACTCCCAGCCCAGCCATTTGTCTGCTCTGGGACCTCGGTCACACTTCGCTTCTCTGGGCCTCAGTTATCTCATCGTAAAATGGGGAATTTAGACTGTGAGCACTATGTGAAACAGGAAACTGTGTCCAATCCGATTATCTTATGTCTACCCAAGTGCTTAGAACAATACCTGGCACATACTAAGCACTTAATTCCTTTAAAAAAATCTAAAACCCACACACTCACATATTTATTGGTGCAAAAAGAGAAGCAAACCAAAAAAAATTGCAGCTCTATTTTCCCCAGCAAATAGAAGTTCTAGTGTATTTTGTAAGGCTTTCTCTGAGCTGCCAGCTTATGGGAGCCATAACTTACATTTAGCATGCACCTCAGAGGGCAATCATAACAAAAAAAAAGTCCTTTCCATAGAGTACTGAATTAAGGAAGACCAGAAGTACAGAGTGAAAACATCAACGCCAACCCAGTGACAGTCTTACTCTAACAAAAAGCATGTCTGGACAGAGCCCATTTTCTCCCTCCTCAGAACACAGTGGACTAAACCCTGGAATTGATAACAAACCCTGGAAATGAGGGACAGAGTAAACCAAGATGGGAAGGAAAGACCCGGGAGGCACTGGAAGACCAGAATGCCACTTTGCTTACATTCCCCTCTGTTAGCCACAAGAATAAATAAGTTGGCCTGTCTCATCTCAAATTTCTGAAGGTGTATCTGCTGAATTGATGCTAATTTTTAGGCATTTGGACAGATAGAACATTTGGTGCATAGTTTTATGCCTCTTGAAAAGGTAAGCTTTCAGTTTTTAAGGCTGACATTGTATTTGTATCCCTGAGGCCATAGATCGTTGAATCACCTAATGATATGCTTAAATCAAGGAGAAACTAAGACCGATTGTTTTCAGGGGCCTGTTTTCTGGCACATCATTTATGCGTGGTGGCCAGCAGGGAGATAATAGACCTATATTCATATGCACACAGTGTTTTAGCTGGTAATACTCCTTGACATAAGGTTGATTTAAGGCTAAAATTCCTCTCTATATATAGTTTCTCTGGTCCTCAGTTGTTCAAAATAATGATGTGTTGAAGATGAAGAGAAGTCATTCATTTTATTCCCCTCTCTCTCAAGCCTGAAACAAGAAAGTAATATTTTTAAGGTCCAAGACAAGATAAGGCAAAGCCACTTTAATGCAATTAAACTTTAAACGGAATTGCCAAGAAAATATTTCAAACTGCCTGGTCAGCAAAATTACAAAGATAAAGGAAGAGGATTCATGGATGAAAAATCCTCAGGGAAAACGTAACCACAGTTTAAGGACCCTAGGAGGATCCAGCATAGTGTTACTTTTCTATTCATCTGTTGTTCCAAGTCTTTCAAAAGAAATCACATCAATGTAACAGATACAAACCACATCCCTAGCAATATATGGGCAGTGACATTAACCCTGACTTCCGTGCTCTCACTCACATCTGCTCAGGTCCTCATATCCGGACCTTCCTTGTTTTAATGGTCTTTGAGATAAGTGGCAACAGCATCATTCCACTCTACTTCCTCATTATCACTCAAACCATTTATTGAGCACCTACAATGGGTGAAGGACTGTCCTAGTCCTTTAGGAGTATACAACAAATAAGTAATTGAATTAAATCAATCTGTGCCCATAAACAGCTTATAAACTCCTTGTGGGTAGGGAACCTGTCTACCAACTCTGGTGAATTAAATTGAATTGTTCCCTCTCAAACTCCTAGTACAGCACTCTGTACACGATGAGCAGTTAATAAATATTGATTAAGCATCAATAGAAACATATCAATATATCAGAGAAGCAGCATGGCTTAGTGAATAGAGAACGGGGCTGGAAAACGGGAAGACCTAGGTTCTAATTCCGACTCCATCTCTTGTGTGCTCTGTGACCTTGGGAAAGTCGATTAACTTCCCTATGCCTCAGTTATCTTAGCTATAAAATGGGGATTAAGACTGTGAGCCCATGTGGGACTGTGTTCATCCTGATTAGCTTGTATCTACCCCAGACCTTAGAGCAGTGACTGGCACATTGTAAGTGCTTAACAAATAACATTTAAAAAGCCACATTCAGAGCTGTTCAACATACAGTGGTGCAGGCAAGCACTTTGATCCCCTTCCTTCACCCCTTCCTAGCCTTGGTGAACAGAAAAACCACTAAATTCAAAGCTTCAGTTCATCCCAGATCTGGCGGCTTTCCCCAATTAAGCCCTCTTCTCCCCAACTTCATCTCCCTTCTGAGCCATCTATGCACTAGGAAGCATTTTTCACCTCACCCTCTGCCCCACCGCACTTATGAATATAAACATCTTTTTCTATTGTCTGTCTCTCCCTCGAGACTGTAAATTCTAAACAGGGAACAGGGAATATGTCTATTAACTCAGTTGTATTGTATTCCCCCAAGTGTTTAGTACAATGTTTGGCACACGGTATGCCCTCAGTGAAGGTGATTGATTAATTGAATTGTGGCTAGAGCTTGGGACTTTTTCCTGTTGGTCTTCCCTCCACTTCTGAGGAACCTAAATCAACAAGGGGTTAACTTCTAAGGACCACCCACTGGACTATAAGTAGAGACATTCATTCATTGGTGTTTGTTGAACTCCAGTGTGTTCAGAGAACTCTACCAAGTGCTGGGTAGCATTCAAGAAACAGTGAAGCCTAGTCAAAAGAGCACAGGCCTGGGAGGCAGAGGACATGAGTTCTAATCCCCATTAGGCCATTTGACCTTGGGCAAATCAATTCATTTCTCAGTGCCTCAGTTTCCTCATCTGTTAAATGACAATTTAATACTTTTTTTTCCACTTAGACTGTGAGCCCTATGTGGGTTAGGGATTGTCTGGCCTGATTCTCTTGTATTGACCCCACTGCTCAGTACAAGGCTTGGTAAATAGTAAGCACTTGACTAATACCAATTATTATTTAATAAAAGCAATAGATATAGTTCCTGCCCAGGACCTTATGATTTAATTGATGTGTATTGTGCCCACATCTCTTATAATGGTCATCTTATGATTCCTTTTTGTTATTGGCCAATTGGCTTATCCTCTGAATTAAGACAATATGTCATGGTCTCAATATTTGAATCTAAATGATTTCTGGCTTTTACTTAGTGGCTTTCCAAAAGTAAAATGCTAATGTCTATTGTGCGGTTAGCTGGACAGTTTTAGAACAGAATTGACATGAAGTACC
Source organism: Ornithorhynchus anatinus (assembly GCF_004115215.2). Lineage (NCBI taxonomy): Eukaryota > Metazoa > Chordata > Mammalia > Monotremata > Ornithorhynchidae > Ornithorhynchus > Ornithorhynchus anatinus. Next base: position 87,707,504 of record NC_041731.1, read on the forward strand.
TGGAATATTTCCAAGAGGGGGAAAAAAACCTCTCTCACCTGAAAGTTTCAGTCATTAAGTGTACTGGTACTGGCTAGCCAGTATGTGGAGTTTCTGGCCATGTGTTTCTCCTTCCTCCTGCTGCCTACCTTTAAGTCAAAAAAAATCTCCTCACTACTGGCTTCAAAGCTTTCCATCACTTTGCCCCTTCTTACATCACCTCTTGTCTCCTTCTACATCTTAGCCCGCTCACTCTGCTCCTCTGTTGCCTCAATCTCGCCTGTCCTGCCATCGACCCCTGGCCCATGGCCTACCTCTGGCCTGGAATGCCCTCCCTCCTCAAATCCGCCAAACAATCACTCTTCCCCCCCTTCAAAGCCTACTGAAAGCTCACCTCCTCCAAGAGGCCTTCCCAGACTAAGCTCCACTTTACCTCAGCTCTCCCTCCTTTCCACGTCACCTCGACTCGCTCCCTTTGCTCTACCTCCCGTCCCACAGCACTTATGTGTAAATATATATATATAATTTTTTTATTATATTGATGCCTGTTTGCTTGTTTTAATGTCCCTCTTTATTGCTGATTTGTACTTTCCAAGAGCTTAGTGCAGTGACTGAATACAGTAAGCTCTCAATAAGTATGATTGAAAGAATGAATGAATGAATGAAAAGTCAATTCATTCTCTAGCAATACCTCAATCAATGAGTGCTTACTGTGTGCAAAGCACTATACTAAGTGCTTGGGAGAATAAGTATAATAGAGTTGGTAGGCATCTTTCTTCCCCTTTCAGGATCACACCTGGAGAGTTTCCAGTACTCTTCCAGTCTTGGATATGGGAGGAAGAGTCAAGCAGAGGCATACTCATTCCATTCCTAACTTGGGCAGTGGCTAGCGAGTGGAAGAAAATCTGCTACAAGTCAAAACCTACCTGTGCTGGGCAGCAGTGTCATGGGAGAGAGTCAAGGGCGGAGACTCATTTTTACTGAGCAAGAAGGAGGTAATAGTAAACCACTTCCATATTTTTACCAAGAAAACTCTATGGACACACTACCAGAATATATGCAGATGGAGGTGGAGTGTTCTGGGAGAGATGTGTCCATGGCAACATTAAGGGTCGGAGACAACTCAACAGCATAAGACAGGAAAAGACTAAGCATGCTTCCTTCTCACAAGGAGCTTAAAGTCTGAGGGGAGAAACAAACAATAATATAAATGGATTACAGATATGCACCTAAGTGCTGTTGGGTTGAAGGTGGGGTGAAGAAAGGGTACAAATCCAAGTTCAAGGGCAATGCAGAAGGGAATAGGAGTAGAGGAAATGAGGACTTAGTTAAGGAAGACCTCTTGGAAGAGATATGCTTTTAAGAAGAATTTGCAGGTAGGGCGAGTGATCGTCTGTTGGATATGAAGGTGAGTTTCAGGCCAGAGGCTGGACATGGAAGAGGGGTTGGCGGCAAGGTAGATGAGATCAAGTTACAGTGTGAAGGTTGCTGCTAGAAGAGCCAGGTATGTGAGCTAGTTGCATTAGGAAATCAGAAAGGAGAGGTAGGAGGAGACAAGATGATTGAGTGCTCTGAAGCCAAGGGTAAGGAGTTTCTGTTTGATGCAGAGGTGGAGGGACAACCACTGGCAGTTCTTGAGGAGTGGGGAAACATGGACTGAATGATTTTGTAGAAAAATGGTCCAGGCCCCAGAGTGAAGTATGACCTGGATTGGGGAGATACAGGAGGCAGGAAGATCAGCAAGGAGGTTGATGTACATAATCAAGGTGGGATCAATCAATTAATCAAACAATATTTATTGAGCACTTACTATATGCAGAACACTGTACTAAGCATTTGGGAGAGTACAATACAACAGAATAAGCAGAAATGTTCCCTGTCCATAACAAGGATAAGTGCTTGACTCAGCATGATAGCAGTTTGGCTGGAGAGGAAAGGGTGGATTTGACTAAAGGGAAAATAAGAATCTAAATGTGCTAATTTAGCTATTACTCAAATCTTCCAATATAAAATTTGTTCAGGGAGGAGCCTGAAACTATTTGCTAAATTGAAGTTGGAACAAATTCTATGGTTTTAATTTATGGATATTATTTCTGTCCTGCAATAGCCCGGGTATTTGAAAGTTGACTGTTTTTTACACAGTATGTGTTAAGCACTTACTCTTTGTCAAGCACTGTTCTAAGTGCTGGGGTAGGTACAAGTTAATTAGGTTAGACACAGTCCCTGTCCTGTGTGGGGTTCACAGTCTAAGTAGGGGGGAGAACTAGGGGGAAGTACAGGTATTTAATCCCCAATTTACAGTTGAGGAAATGGGCACAGAAAAGTTAAGTGACTTGCCCAAGGTCATACAGCAATCAGTTGGTAGGGCCAGAATTAGAACCCAGGTCCTCTGACTCCCAGGCCCGCGCTTTTCCCACAGTGCCATGCTGTTTCTACTGAATTTGTTTTTTTAAGAACCAAGTCCTTTACCTTTATACTTCACCTCAGATTGCTCTCTGCTTTCCCATTTCAAGACAGCTTTCCTACTGCTGATGGCACAAAGCTCTAACTATTCAATCAAGAGCTTGGAAAAGTACAATAGAGTTAGTTAGTAGACAATATTCCTACTCTGACTCCCAAGCCTATTTTAAATTATTTATTATAAATTACTTATTTATTCATGTGAATGTCTGTCACCCTCTAGGCTGTAAACTCATCTTGGACAGGGAATTTGTCTGCTAATTCTGTTGTACTGTACTCTCCCAAGAGCTTAGTACAGTGCTCTGCACAGAGTAAGTGCTCAATAAATACTATTAATTGATTACCTGATTTCCACTAGGCCATGCTGATGTGCTGCCTCACCTTCCTACATCCAACTGTCCAGGTGGCAAGCACACTGTCTTGCTCCAGGAATTGTAAGTAGTAGTAATAGTATTTTTTAAGTGCTTACTGTGTGCAGAGCACTGTAAAAGCACTGGGAAAGAGTACATAGGTAAAAATTAGACATGGACCTTGTCCCTGGAGGGGTTCACAATGTGTTCCCAATCTACTTTTTACTCTCCTGAATCCAAAAAGGGCAGTGTGCTAAATATCTGAAGTGATCTTCAAAGTGGAAAAATTGATAAGATAGTATACAAATCAGATCCAATAAATGATCCTTTATACTATACCAGTCCCACATTATTTCCATTAGGCCACACTGCTGCCCCAAATTGCAAACATACAGCAGCCAAAAGAGCAGAAGCACATATTCAAATGATAAAAATGAAAATAGATAAATAGTTAGGAAATCCTTTTTAATCAATAATAATTAATGACTATGTATCTACATACATAAATGAATATATATATATATATATGCCTGCATACATAATTGAGTATGTATGTATATATATATATATGGTATATATATATATATATATATATATCCTAAAGAGGCTGGCTGCTTGGCCTAGTGGAAAAAGACAGTCCTGGGGTCAGAAGCCCTGGGCTCTAATCTCACTACAACATATGCCTGCTGGGTGAGCTTGGGGAAGTCATAACTTCCATGAGCCTCAATTTCCTCTTCTGTAAAATGGGAATTCAAGACTTTTAATCCCCTCTAAATCTTCTAAATCACAGTCTAAACCTCATGTGGGATGGTGACTAGGCTCCCCTTCTTAAACAACTCCAGTGGTTGCCTATCAACCTCCGCTCCAAACAAAAACTCCTCACTCTAGGCTTCAAGGCTCTCCATCACCTTGCCCCTTCCTACCTCTCCTCCCTTCTCTCTTTCTACCGCCCACCCCGCACGCTCCGCTCCTCTGCCGCCCACCTCCTCACCGTCCCTCGGTCTCGCCTATCCCGCCGTCGACCCCCGGGTCACGTCCTCCCGCGGTCCTGGAACGCCCTCCCTCCTCACCTCCGCCAAACTGATTCTCTTTCCCTCTTCAAAACCTTACTTAAAAATCACCTCCTCCAAGAGGCGTTCCCAGACTGAGCTCCTCTTCCCCCTCTACTCCCTCTGCCATCCCCCCTTTACCTCTCCGCAGCTAAAGCCTCATTTTCCCCTTTTCCCTCTGCTCCTCCACCTCTCCCTTCCCATCCCCACAGCACTGTACTCGTCCGCTCAACTGTATATATTTTCGTTACCCTATTTTATTTTGTTAATGAATTGTACATCGCCTTGATTCTATTTAGTTGCCATTGTTTTTACGAGATGTTCTTCCCCTTGACGCTGTTTAGTGCCATTGTTCTTGTCTGTCCGTCTCCCCCGATTAGACTGTAAGCCCGTCAAACAGCAGGGACTGTCTCTATCTGTTGCCGACTTGTTCATCCCAAGCGCTTAGTACAGTGCTCTGCACATAGTAAGCGCTCAATAAATACTATTGAATGAATGAATGAATAGCCAGGAGGTGGGGATTAATAAGGGAATACCTTAAGGAGGAGATGTTTTTAAAGAGAGTTTGTTTATAGGAACAGAAGATGAGAGGGCATGCCTTATAAGGGAAAAAAGGTTAGAGATGGGAATGCTAGAAATTAAACAGGTGTGCAAGCTGGCAGGTGCCAAGAGAATAGAGCAGGTAAGTTAGAGGGAGACAGATCTGGGAAAGCCTTGCAGCCAATAGGTAGGGCCTTCTATTTGATGAGAAGAGAAATGAGTAGCTACTGGGAGACTTTTTCATGGAGGGGCATGATAAATTCTGAGAAGCATTTTAGGGACCCCATCCTGGGAGTCTCAGAGAGGCCACTTTTTTAAGTTCCCCACCTTGAGGTATTTTACAAGCTCTGTACAGCACCGTACAAGTTGTGACCTTGGCTATATATCATAGCAAAACAAGAGAAGTTATACTTAGAAAGTCTAGTCTGAGGAGGAAAGGTCAAAATACTGAACTAAAAATACTACTTAATATACAGAGCACTGAGTAAAAGTGCTGATGTGGGAAAAATGACTATTGATTAAATCTGGCACTTCAAATCCCTGCTAATGCCATAAAATTTAATGGATTACAGAGTGAAAATACAGCGACCAAGGTAAGCCAAAGAAAAGTAGCCACAGTGACTCCCTTTTGAAGACAAGGCCAAAAATATTCACTTCAGTTGTTCTTAACCAACTTTTAGAAGCTTAATGAAAACATTTCTTTGATATATGCCTCATGCAAATTTTTGTAATTTTTTTCTTAAAGTCACAGTAGTGCCACTGAAAGGAACAGTTCTGGAAACTGAATAGTTTCTTACTCTTTGAAGGACAAAAGGTCACAAACTGCAGCCAGACTCCCCATTCTGCTTTGCCAATATTCTTCACAGCTGAAAAGGAGGGTCCAGATGATTTAGCCTCTGTTACCCTTATTCATTCTATCATTGGCTACTCTGGGGAGACTCCTGCAGAGAATTCTGATACCAAAGAGTCAGTTTCTCTTCCCGTTCATTTCTAGGTATTATAGTGGCTAAACAGCATGGTCAAGGGGGAAAAAGCACTGGCCTTGGAATCAGAGGAGCTGAGTTCTAATCTCAGCTCTGCCCCTTTTTTTAATTGTATTTGTTAAGCACTTACTATGTGACAGGCACTGTGCTAGGCACTGGGGTAAAGACAAGCTATTCCAGTTGTACACAGTCCATGTCGCACATGGGGCTCACTCTCTTAAACCACATTTTACAGGTGAGGAAACTGAGGCACAGAGAAGTTAAGTGACTTGTCCAAAGTCACACAGCAGAAATATGGTGGAGCCAGGATTCATTCCTTCAATTCAATCGTATTTATTGAGCGCTTACTCTGTGCAGAGCACTGTATTAAGCACTTGATAGTTATGGTACTTAAGTTCTTACTGTGTACCAAGCACTGTTCTAAACACTGTGGTAGATTCAAGTTAATCATGTTGGACACAGTCCCTGGGTTCCCACTCATAATCCCCATTTTATAGATGAAGTAACTGAGGCCCAGAGAAGTGAAGTGTTTTATTCAAGGACACACAGAGCTGGGATTAGAACCCCTGGCCTGCTGAATCCCAGGCCAATGTTCTATCCACTAAGCCATGCTGTTTCTCCAGGTAGCCAAGCTGCTTCTCCAGGATAAGACCCCAGTTCCTTCTGACTCCCAGGCCCATCCTTTATCCAGCAGGCCACATCGCTTCTTTGCTGAGTAACCACGGGTAAGTCAATGGACTTCTTTTTCTCATCTGTTAAATGAGGATTCGATATCTGTTCTCCCTTTTACTTAGACTGCAAGCTCCATTTTTCTAATCTGATTATTTTATATCTACCCCAGCACTTAGTACAGTGCTAAGCACAGAGTAAGTGCTTAACAAGTACTACAGTTATGATACTACATAGTCTCTGCCAAGAAAAGGGCTACACAACTCTATGAGATAGCTCACTGACTAAGATGAACTATATACTGGGGCAGGAGAGGAATACCAATTCAATAGACTTTTTTCACTCACAACATGATGGAGCCTTATAATAATAATAATAATGTTGGTATTTGTTAAGCGCTTACTATGTGCCAAGCACTGTTCTAAGCGCTGGGGTAGACATAGGGGAATCAGGTTGTCCCACTTGGGGCTCACAATCTTAATCCCCATTTTACAGATGAGGGAACTGAGGCACCGAGAAGTTAAGTGACTTGCCCAAAGTCACACAGCTGACATGTGGCCGAGCCAGGATTCGAACCCATGACCTCTGACTCCAAAGCCCGTGCTTTTTCCATTGAGCCATGAGCCTTCATACTTCATGTGGTGGAAGGGAACACTCTTTGTTCTGCCATTTTGCTCTTTGCTTTAAAATACCAAATGAACAGTCCTGGAAAGCATAGGAAAGAGATAACTAACTTTGCTTATTCCAGTGGGAGAGGTCCTTTCAAGCTCACAGCATGCTGGGGTTTATTAGTACATCATTTGTCCTTTCTTTTTCTAACTGCCCTTGCTGTCACTTTATTTATTTATATTCTTGTGTTTGGAGGAAGCAAAACTCTCTACTTTTAACACTGATCTCCTTACCTTGGTATAGATAAATTATGTCATTTCCCTTACTGACCCAAAAATTGCCCTCTAAGTTCCAGTGATGGGGCAATTTCGATCCTGGACTTTAGTGCAGGAAAAGTGAATTTAAACTAATTTTCATAGGGATGGGAGAGGATTCCATGCCAGTCTCCTTTCTGAGGACCACAACTGCAATTCCTTCAGCTCTCAGCCTGAGTAAATGACATCATCTGGAATAAAGTGGGGACATACACAAGGAGGCCATCAGAGAGAGAGCAGAAATTTTGAGAAAAAAACAGACTCCTGAAAACTGAATTTGTACAAAACAAAACTGTATAATTAAACAGAACAAAATATGCATCAGTCAGTAACACATCATCTTCATTTATACCTATGAAATTAGAAGAGGTCATATATTATTACAGTGCTATTACAGGTAGAGGAAGCTGACTGTGAATGAAATTTAATGACTGAGAAGTAGTTTGGTCTAGCGGAAACAATAATAATAATAATAATACTAGTGACATTTGTTAAGCATTTACTATGTGCCAGGCACTGTTCTAAGCACTGGGGTAGACACAAGATAATCAAGTTGGAGCTGGAAGTCAGAGGACTTGATTCCTTCATCCCAGCTCTGCCAATTGTTTTCTGTGTGACTTTGGGCAAATCACTTAGCTTCTCTGTGCTTCAATTTCCTTAGTTGTAAAATGGGGATTTTAATACCTTTTCTCCCTCCTAAAGAGTTTGAGCCCCACATGTGGCAGGGACCATGTCCACCCTGATTAACTTGTATTTATTACAGTATTTAGAACAGTGCTTGAAACATCAGGGTGTCAATTAATAATAATAATAATAATGTTGGTATTTGTTAAGCATTTACTATGTGCAGAGCACTGTTCTAAGTGCTGGGGGTAGATACAGGGTAATCAGATTGTCCCACGTGAGGCTCACAGTTAATCCCCATTTTACAGATGAGGTAACTGAGGCACAAAGAAGTCAAGTGACTTGCCCACAGTCACACAGCTGGCAAGTGGCAGAACCGGAATTCAAACCCATGACCCCTGACTCCCAAACCCGGCCTCTTTCCACTGAGCCACGCTGCTCCAGTGGCTTAATGGATAAAGCATGGGTCTGGGAGTCAGAAGGACCTGGGCTCTAATCCCATCTATGCCACATGTGTGCTGTGTGACTGTGGGAAAGTCACTTCATTTCTCTGTGCCTCAGTTACCTCATCTTTAAAAAATGGGGATTAAGAGTGTGAGCCTACTGTCAGACAAGGACTGTGTTCCACTTGATTAACTTTTATCTACCCCAGCACTTAGAACAGTGTATGGCACAGAGTAAGAGCTTAATAAATACCATAATTGCTATTAGTAACATAGTAAGTGCTTAACAAATATAACAATAATTATTATTATAATTCAATAGCAATCACTATAATAACTAGCCCAAAAATACACAAGCAAGTCAAATACAGACTGAGGCATAAAATCCAGAACTCTCACTCACCACCTAGAACCCAATATGTTTTTCTAGATGACTATATCTAACATATGGATATAATATATGTGTATATATGTAGCTATCCTTCACATGAAAGGGGAAGCAGCGTGACTCAGTGGAAAGAGCCTGGGCTTCGGAGTCATAGGTCATGGGTTCGACTCTCGGCTCTGACACTTGTCAGCTGTGTGACTGTGGGCAAGTCACTTAACTTCCCTGTGCCTCAGTTACCTCATCTGTAAAATGGGGATTAACTGTGAGCCTCACGTGGGACAACCCGATGACCCTTTATCTCCCCCAGCGCTTAGAACAGTGCTCTGCACATAGTAAGCGCTTAACAAATACCAACATTATTATGAAAAAAATCCCTCATTTTTGAAGCTGACACTCCATGTGTTGAGATCTTATCTATGCACAAAAATATTGCTGAAAAACCCAATGCACACAGTAAGCACTTAATAAATACAATTTTGTCTCCATTGGTGGATTTTCCCCCACCAGGCCCATCTCTGTCTTTGACTCTGCCTCAATTAATGTTATTATTCAATTAATTAATTAATGCCTCCCTATTCCATTGGTTGTAACAAACTTAACTCTCTATTGTCTCAGTGTACCCTTCTCTTAACACACAATCCTACCTTTATTATCTTGGGAACTGATTGCTCTAAGAATGGTCCCCAGTTAGGGAATTCTAGATGTTAACCTTTTCCATCCCCCATCAATGTATTTATTGATTGTTTACTCTGCAAAGCACTGTACTAAGCACTTGGGGAAGTACAGTACAGCAATGAAGAGAGATGATCCCTGCCCACTGTGAGCTCACAGTCTAGAGAGGGGCAGACTGACAACAATACAAGAAAAGGGACATCAATGTATAAAATAGAGAGCTCTCCTCCTCCTAAGCTAAGTGACAGTAGCTCTGAAAGAGACTCCATTAACATTTCAACCCTTTGTTAGAGAATAACATGTCCAATTTCACTGCTTGGTTATTCTCTTCTTCTCCAACATTCCTGAAATTTGTCCATTCAGTGATTAAACCCTGGGAAGTAAAAGTCTTTACAAAGTAACCTGAAATAGCAAAACAAGCCCATTTCTAACATCCACTGGATTTTAAATTGGGATCTAGATCTTCAGGTAATAATGGAAATGTGACTTATTTTAAACCCCTTTGCCAACGCCCCTCTAAGCTCACAGTTAAAAAGAACACAAGATAAAGTCATAATTAAGAGGATGCTTGCTGTGGGATGCTGTATTTTCTTTTCATTGAAGTTTAACTATGAAATGAAAATTAAGTATTCCACTATCACTCTAAAAAAAAACGACTCAAGGATGCAACATTTTCCCTTTTCTTCTTTCCATTCTCTGCTGAGAAAAAGAATTCCATTTATTCAATAAGGAGTTTCACCACCTTACGTCCAGTGATACGAAGTAGCTTGAGGGCTCAGGTTTTAAGCATGCTTGATTCTAGCAGCTTCTTTTACTCTCTCCTACAAGTTTGTGTCTCCTACAACCACAGAAAGAGAACATTTTTAGGCCCTGAAAACTGAGACCTTGTCCTGATCATTTTAAAAAAAAAAACAATCAACTCAATCTCAATTCCCTCTGGGTATATATAGGAAGTGAAAACAAAAACACCTAGGAAACCACAAATACCAAAGTCACTGCATAAGACTAATAATAATTTCCATCCTTTCACCAGTATGACCACTAAAAGATTGTGGGTGCTTCTGTGAATTCCCCTCCATTCTCTGTATTTTTGCCAAGTGCTGGGAGATAGAACTCCTCCTTAGGAAGACATACCACTTCTATTAAAAATAACCAGTTCCCATTTTTTCATCATTTTAGGCAAAATCTATTGCCTATCACAGGGCTGTGTTGGGTACGCACTTCTCCTCAATCCACAGTCCCTCTCCCCCACCTCATAGTACTTAGTCATATCTTTAAAATCTATTGTTACCCCCTACTTGTAATTTATTGTAGGGTCTGTTTCCCCTACTAAATTGTAAGCTCCTTCAGTATAGGAATTGTGTCTATTAACTGTATTAATAAATAATCATTGTGATATTTAATAGTGATGGTATTTGTTAAGTGCTTACTATGTGCCAAGCACTGTTCTAAACGATGTTTAAGTGCATTCCATGTGCCAGCATTGCACTCAGTGCTGGGGTATGTAGAAGGTAATCAGGTTGGACACTATCCCTGTAGCACATGGGTCTCACAATCTAAATAGGAGGAAGTAGGAGTTAATCTCTATTTTATAGATGAGGAAAGTGAGGCACAGAGAAGTTAAGTGACCATAGCAGGAAAGGGGTAGAATCAGAATTAGGACCCAGGGCCTCCGACTCCCTGACCTGTGGTCTTTTTTCACTGGACCATGCTACTTCTATTTTATTCTCCCAACTGTTTAGTACAAGGCTCTATACATTGTAAGCACTCAATGAATACTATTAATTGAATGAAATGTTTATTAGGCACTCTAATGTTTATTATGGTTAGAATCCTATTTTTAAATATATATTTCCTAATTGGTAAAATGTGTATCAAATATCAATGCAGTAATTTTCTCTTAAGTGATGATTTCCTTAATTCAACTGGAATAGTTTGCATTCTGTATTATTATCAGGGTGCCAAATTCCAAGAAGCAGGTAGGGCAAACAGGAGTGGTCATTTCCTCCATGTACTGGGTCCATAGGTGAGAAACTAGGATTATGACAAACAACATTTTGGGTTTGCCACCTTACCCCTGTCAGCCAGAGAGGAACTGGTCAGCAGTCAAAGTTACCAAAGGTATTTTTTTCTCATCCCCAACCTCAAATTGGAAATGGGAACAAGTGGTTCAGGCCTCACCCAGCCTTGGTCTCATTCTAGGAAGAGGTTACCTGCCAATCCCCAGTTGCTTTTCTTGAATGCCCACCTAGCTCTGGATGTGACTGTGTAACCCTCCCAGATATGGGTGGGGACTTTTCCTTGGCCTGGTGTTTGTGTGTGTGTGTGTGTAGATATGGGCATGCATCTGTGAGTATTTGTGTGTGTGAGCAGCTGTAGGCTTGCATGTGTCTGTAGAATAGACTTTACCTCTGAGCCCACTCCACAGCAGCCTTTCCTCATGTTCAGCTCCCTCTGCAGATAAAAAGCTACCACCCCTGTGTATCACTTCTGCCATACTAATGACTTGTGAAATTCACTCTCAAGTTTCAGAAGTGATGCCTTTTCTAAAAATATTTTTATTTTTATGCATATCTCCCCTGTTGTTCTCCTGCAGGGAACAAATTGCTTCTTCATTCCATACACCCAAGAATCCAGTACAGTGCACCACACCACACCTACAAATACTACTGTACCACTGTTATAGGGAAGACTAAACACCAGCAATATTACTTCTGCTCTTTCTCTTTGTACACGCTGATTCAATTTCCAAAATCAATTACCCCAGTTCTTTGCTTTGTGTTTCAGAGCAACAAGACTTCTCAAGCATGGAGAAAAAGATGTTTCCCTCCTCCTCCTCCTCCTCTTCTCCTAAAATCTCTCCAGAATTGTGCTTAGTAGAAAGAGCGGGGGCCTGGGAGTCAGAGGACCTGGCTCTGATCAAGGCTCCTACACTTCCCTGCTATGTGACCTTAGGTAAGTCTTTTGTGCCTCAATTTCCTCATGTACAAAATGGGGATTCAATACTCTTTCTCCGTCTTCCTTAGATGGTGAGCCCCATGTGGGACTTGATCATCTTGAAGCTACCCCAGGGCTTACTACAGTGCTTGAAACATAGTGATTAACAAATAGTATAATTATCAAGATTATAATCGTAATTATCATTATTATCAAATATATACTTCCATCTGCTATCAGTTTTCCTGCACTATTTCAAAGGAGCAAGATAATTCTCTTCAATGGGGTGATAAAGGGAGAGGACTGGTATTGGAGGAGAGTTTAATGGCATCTCACTCTTCCCAGTATCTCCTATCACATCCTGAACATATTCTGATCATGTCCCAACATACCCTGGTGTAGGATAACAATAATAATAATAATAATAATTGTAGCATTTGTTCATTCATTCAATAGTATTTATTGAGTGCTTACTATGTGCAGAGCACTGTACTAAGCGATTGGAATGTACAAGTCGGCAACAGATAGAGACAGTCCCTCCCCTTTGACGGGCTTACAGTCTAATCGGGGGAGACAGGCAGACAAGAACAGTGGCAATAAATAGAGTCCAGGGGAAGAACATCTCATAAAAACAATGGCACCTAAATAGAATCAGGGTGATGTACATCTCATTAAACAAAATAAACAAAATAAATAGCGTGGTGAAGACATATACAGTCGAGCGGACGAGTACAGTGCTGAGGGGGTGGGACGGGAGAGGGGGAGGAGGAGAGGGCAAGGGGGGAGAAGAGGGTTTAGCTGCGAAGAGGTGAAGGGGAGGTAGAGGGAGCAGAGGGAAAAAGGGGGGAGCTCAGTCTAGGAAGGCCTCTCGGAGGAGGTGAGTTTTAAGTAGGGATTTGAAGAAGGGAAGAGAATTTGTTAAGTACTTTATATGTGCCAGGGGCTGTCCTAAGCACTGGGGTAGATAAAAGATAATTGGGCTGGACACCGTCTCTGCCCCACATGGGGATCACTATCTTAAAGCCCATTTTACAGATGAGGAAACTGAGGCACAGAGAAGTGAAGTGACTTGCCCACTGTCACACAGCAGACAAATGGCAGAGCCAGGATTAGAACTCAGCTTCTCTGGTCCCAGGCCTGTGCTCTTTCCACTCCATCCAAGAGAGATGCGGATTATCTTAGGGTATCCCAGGCAGTATTAGAAAAGCATAGCAATGTTCCGGAATTAGGATGGTTCTGGCCAGTAAAAGACCTATTTGGCATTGATAGCAGCAGCCCTTGTTCACTTTAAATGTTCAGATTTCCCTGTCCAGGCTGAAGCATGTTCAGAGCAGTTTCTATTTAGGTGCATAGTGTTCAGTGTTCAATCTCGTCAAAGACTTTGACATATAACTAAGTTTCAGTGCTTAATTCCCTCTACCTGAAATCTGGTATATTTTGTTTAATTTGTCTTCTTCTTATTGCCAGCTTCTTTCTGGTATATTATGAAGTTCTCTTCTCCCCATTCCTCTCCAAGGGGTTCAGCTCCAGTCTCTGAGAATACCTTCACTCTGAATCCTTAAAAATGTTATTTTTTGAAAAAATGAAGGCCTCTGTGGGGAACAGGGAAATTTCCATTTCCCTCTATGCTGAGCCAAACAAGCACTAAACATTCCCCAATATCTTCCTTCATTTTAGAAGACAAAATAAGTATCCAAGTAGCAATTTACAATCATTGCTTTGTAAAGACTTTATTGAGGCAGTATCTTTTCCCCTCAACTCCTCTCCCTCTTTCATTTCCAGCAATGCATGGTTGTCCTCCCTCTCTTCCTTGCAGCTCCAAGCATGTTCACTTGAATGTGTTTCACTCCTTATTCTTTCATATGGAGAGACTAGGGCAGGGCCAGAAAATGTCAGAATAAATATCAAAATCAAAGGAAAGAGGACTTGGAGGCAAAGAAAAAGAATCCGAATAACAAACAGGCATTTTCAAAGATTCAGAGCCATAGCTGTTGGTCCTGCCCAACTCAAGTTTCTTTGTAGGTTGTCATGGATGGAGGAATCATCCAAGGAATAATAATAAGAATATGATAATTAATACAATAATAATTGGATACACTATTTTTTCCTGCACCACCAATCACCTTTGATTTGCTAGTGTGCTGACTGATCATTTGTGTCTCTGTAGAAAGTAAAGTGATAGTTGTGGGGAATCCAAGTAACTTCAAAAATAGCAAAGGTTTTTATCCATTGTAAGAACATCAATGCAGCAAGCATAGCCCAGTGGAAAGGGCACAGGACCGGGAGTAGGCGGACTTGAGTTCTAGTCTCCGTTCTGCCATTTACCTGCTGTGTGACCTTGGGCAAGTCACTTCACTTCTCAATGCCTCAGCTTCTTCAACTGCAAAATGGACATTCAATGCTTGCTTTCCCTCCCACTTAGACTGTGATTCTTTTTTGGGACAGGGACTGTGTCCAACCTGATTATTTTGTATCTATGCTGGCACCTCGTATACTGGTTGTCACATAGAAAGTGCTTAATAAATACCAGCTATGATTCTTATTGTTATTCTGTAGATACAGTATGGGATGATTATTCATCATCCTTAGGCTTTTTCAAATACATCCACTTTCATGGATGGTAGAAGCAACAATTTTTAAAGTGAAGCACTTGTTGAGTGCTTACTGTGTGCAGAGCACTTTACTAAACTCTTGAGGGGTTAGAGCAGAATGAGAAGCGCTAAACCCCGCCCTCGAAAATCTCCTGGGGGAGACAGACACTAAAATAAGTAAGAGGGGGAAGTTGTAGATTGTAAGATTGTAAGTTTTATGGTGGGGAGGGCAGAAGGGACTGAGGACCCAAGTGTTAAGATGGCAAGGAGTGATGAAGTGACTGTATGACCTTGGACAAGTCACTTAACTTCTCTAGGCCTCAGTTCTCTCATCTGTAAAATGGGCATTAAGAGTGTGAGCCCCACGTGGGACAGGGACTGTATCTAACCTTATTAATTTCTATCTACCCCTGTGCTTAGAACAATGTTTGGCACATAGTAAGCACCTAACAAGTACCATAGTTATTTATTATCATTTAGTGGGAGTTGATGAAGGTATGAAAAGCAGAATGGCATAGTGGATAGAGCATGGGCTGGAAGTCAGAAGGTTATTAGTTCTAATTCTAGCTCTGCCACGTGTCTGCTGTGTGACCTTGGGCAAGTCACTTAGCTTCTCTGGGCCTCATTTACCTCATCTGTAAAATGGGGATTAAGAGTGTGAGCTCCAAGGGGAACAGGTTCTGTGTCCAGCCTGATTAACTTGTATTTACCCCAGCACCCAGAACAGTGTTTGGCACATAGTAAGTGCTTAATATGTAGCATAATTATTAATTATTATTAGAGGATGGGAAGAATTGAAAGCCTCCTAGATGAGATGCAATTTCAGAAGGGCTTTGAAGGTCTGGGAGAGTGGTGGTCTTTCGGGTATGAAGGGGAGGAGAATTCCAGGTTGGAAAAAGAGCTTGAATAAGAGGTCCAAGACTGAGGAAAAAAAAGAACTAGGCACAGTGAGTAGGTTGACATTGGAGGTACAAAGACTGCATACTTGGGTGTAGTGGGAAAAGTGAATGGATAAGTAGAAGATTCAATGATGATTAAAACCTCTCATGAGGAGTTTCTGCTTGATGCAATAAAGAATGGATAAGTATTGAAGGTTTTTGAGGGGTAGTGTCCCAAGGTGACCCTGGGGTACCGACAATCTCAAGGTCAAATGCTATCTCGTGACCTCTTGAGCCAGCAGGTGGAACTCAGAAGTGAGGGCGTAATACCACCCCCACAACCAAAACTGCCAGATTGACAGCCCAAGCTGGGAATACAGAAGGTGCCCCTCGACCCCTGCCAATGAAATTAGGGATGGAGGAGGGGGGAGGGCAGAGATTGGATAAACTGAGGCCAGAAGCTAGAATGGCCTAAGAGCACAGGTGATGAATACCTGCCACCTCTAACCTTCTGTGCAGAGGAACGGGACTTGCAGCAGCCGGCTGCAGGTCGCCTCTGTCGAGAGCATGAGAAGGCTGCTCTGCCTGCACCAAGTGAGGAGCCGTGGGATGGGTGAGTGTCCCGTTCTGCTGAACGTTCGTGGGGTTGGAAGCCAGACACTTTGAGATGGGTATGTAACGTTTAAGTGGATTTGATGCCTAGTTTCTGTCTCCCGAGTGGGACGTGAACATGGTGGGAGCTAGCCACCTCACCAAGTGTGAGTAGCACATAAGTGGATTTGATGCCTAAGTGGATGCCTCTTGAGTAGGCTATGAACATGGTGGGAGCTAGCCGCCTCACCAAGTGCAAGTAACATAGAAGTGGGTAACGCATAACTGGGTTTAACGCATAAATGTATAAAACTCATAAGTGTATTTAACGTATAAGTGTATGTAACGCATAAGTGTATTTAATGCAAAAGTGGATTCCTCCTGAGTGGGGCGTGCACATGGTGGGAGTTAGCCGCCTCCCCACATGTAAATAAATCATAAGTGAGTTCCGCCTGGGTGGGTCCAGGTGTCCGGCCACACACAAGTAACATACGAGCATATTCCTCCCGTTAAGGAAGCTCTAACACCATATTCTGTTGGGACTGTGTCCAACCTGATTAGTTTGTATCTATCCCAGAGCTTAGTATATTGCTCAGCACATAGTAAGTGCTCAGTGAATGCCATTTAAAAAAAAATAAAGAACTGTTTTTCCTGCATCTGGGTGGCTTCTGCTAAGAGGCTGGAAAGAGAACTAGAAATAGAACGTGTCTCTCTGCTAATTCTGTGGTATTGTACTCTCCCAGGCACTTAGTACTGTGTTCAACACATAGTAAGCACTCAATAAATAATATTGATTGATTGCATAGCACTTAGTATAGTGTCTGGCACATAGTAAGTGCTTAACAAATACCATAACTATTATCTTTATTATTATTGAATTGAGAGAACAGTCTCCTAGCACCATGCAGGGCCCCGAGAGATCACAGCTTTCTACATGGGACAAAACTACAAAAGAATCTAGAAATAAAACTTCTTCTGGTGTATGATAGTCACTCGAAACTAGGTGAGCAAGACCATCGAGAAAAAAACCAAAGAAATGTGAAAACTGGCTAGATGAAAGACAGCAAGTGCAGGCTCCTAAAGTGTGAGAACTGTACAGATTCAAATACAGTAAAAAAAAATGCAGCCTGAGAGAATAGGTAGTTCCCTGAATAAAATCAGTGGGTCTCTGAGAGAAAAAAATAAGCTGAAGAAACATCTCCTGCATGAGGAACTGACTCTTTAGGAAACACAGCACATAGACAAGCAGTAGGACAGAGGGAATGGATTTTGTAGGTGCTATCCAGGGAAATGACTTTTCTCTTGCCAAGACACATTTTGAAAGAAGACCGATAGGTGTTTATGCCAGGGTGTTTTCAGCCCTGCCTGGTTTTCAGGAAAGATGAATTAGATGGTAGTTCTGAGATGGTTGTTCTATGTGAAGTGAAACAGACCAGTTCATTTCTACTCTTCTGAAACTCTGCAACCGAGGCCGTTAAGAAATCTTTTTTATTGATCCTGACATTGGAAAGGTGATGGGATATTTTAAATCAGGAAAAAAATATCATCATCATCATCACTATGGTATTTATTCATATCAATGTCAGTCTCCCACCCTAGAATGTAAACTAATTGTGGGCTAGGAATGATAACAAAGGCATTTGTTAAGCACTTACAGTGTGCCAAGGACTGTACTAAGCACTGTGGTGGGTACAAGCAAATCAGGTTGGACACTGTCCCTGTCCCATATGAGGCTCACAATCTTGAATTGTGATAATGTACTCAGTACAGTGCTCTGCACACAGTAAGTGCTTAAAAAATACGACCAAATGACTAAGCTTGTTGTGGGTAGAAATATGTCTACTAATTCTGCTTTATTGTATTCTCCCAAGCACTTAGTACAGTGCTCTGCTTCATAAATACCATTGATTGATTGATTACTTATTATTCATTGATTATTTAAGAAGCACTGAGGCAAATACATGATTATGAGGACAGACACAGTCCCTGTCTCACACAGAGTTCACACTTAATTTTATCCCCATTTTACAGACGAAGAAGTGGGGACCAGAGAGGTTGTGATCTTCCCAAGGTAAGACAGTAAGCCAGTAATAGAGCTGCTCGAAAGCCTAATTTGCCAAGGTAGGTGAGTGACAGTCCAGGTTTTACATCTGTATCCAGAGAAGCAGCATGGCCTAGTGAATAGAGAATGGACATGGGAGTCAGAAGGCTCTGGGTTCTACTTCCAGCTCTGCCACATCTCCCCCGATTAGACTGTAAGCCCGTCAAATGGCAGGGACTGTCTCTATCTGTTGCCGACTTGTTCATCCCAAGCGCTTAGTACAGTGCTCTGCACATAGTAAGCGCTCAATAAATACTATTGAATGAATGAATGAATGAATGCCGTGTGACCTTAGGCAAGTCACTTAATTTCTCTATGCTTCAATTACCTCATCTGTAAAATGGGAAGAAGATTGTGAGCCCTATGTGGGACACGGACTGTGTCCGGCTCAATTTGGTTGTATTCATTCATTCAAAAGTATTTATTGAGTGCTTACTATGTGCAGAGCACTGTACTAAGCACTTGGAATGTACAAATCGGTAACAGATAGAGACAGTCCCTGCCCTTTGACAGGCTTACAGTCTAATCAAGGGAGACAGAAAGACAAGAACAATGGCAATAAATAGAATCAAGGGGAAGAACATCTCATTAAAACAATAGCAAATAAATATAATCAAGATGATGTACATCTCATTTACAAAATAAATACGGTAATGAAGATATATACAGTTGAGCGGACGAGTACAGTGCTGAGGGGATGGAAAGGGGTTGGGGGGAGCAGAGGGAAAGGGGGGAGAAGAGAGTTTAGCTGCAGAGAGGTGAAGGGGGGGTAGAGGGAGTAGAGGGAAAAGGGGAGTTCAGTCTGGGAAGGCCTCTTGGAGGAGGTGAGCTTTAAGTAGGGTTTTGAAGAGGGAAAGAGAATTAGTTTGGCAGAGGTGAGGAGGGAAGGCGTTCCAGGACCACGGGAGGACGTGGCCCAGGGGTCGACGGCGGGATAGGCGAGAACAGGGAATGGTGAGGAGGTGGGCGGCAGAGGAGCGGAGCATGTGAGGTGGGCAGTGGAAAGATAGAAGGGAGGAGAGGTAGGAGGGGGCAAGGTGATAGAGAGCCTTGAAGCCTAGAGTGAGGAGTTTTTGTTTTGTGTGGAGGTCGATAGGCAACCCCTGGAGGTTTTTAAGAAGGGGCGTGACATACCCAGAGCGTTTCTGCAGGAAGATGATCCGGGCAACGGAGTGAAGAATAGACTGCAGTGGGGATAGAGAGGAGGAAGGGAGAACAGAGAGCAGGCTGACACAGTAATCTAGCCGGGATATTATGAGAGCCCATAATAGCCATTTGGGTGGAGAGGAAAGGGTGGATCTTGGCGATATTATAAAGGAGACCAGCAGGTTTTGGTGACGGATTGGATGTGTGGGGGGAACGAGAGAGCCGAGTCAAAGATGACACCGAGGTTGCAGGCCTGAGAGATGGGAAGGATGGTCGTACTATCCACAGTGATAGGGAAGTCAAGGAGAGGACAACAGTGCTTGGCACATAGTAAGCGCTTAACAGATACCATAATAATTATTTTCATTACTATTATCATCGTTAATAAACATTCCCAATTCCCCCCTCTCCAGGCTAGCCTACCAACAGAAGCAAAAAACATCTTCCTGGAGCTGACTTAAGTCATTTCCTTGCTCAGAAGCCTACTGTTGTTCTTAATTTCCACATGAATCACATCTAAATGCCTAACCATGTTATGAAGCCTTCATGATCTATTCTGATTCTCCTTACCTCTTCCTCAATCTCCTCTGTTTGTCCTGAGCCCTAGCCCAGAAAAATGCTCATCCTCATCATGAAAATTGCTATTTATTGAGCACTTACTCTGTGCACAGCACTATACTAGGTGTGCTGGGTTGGAAGACTACAATACAAAGGAGTTGGGTGACACATTTCCCACCCACAGTGAGCCTAAAATCTAGAGCAGGTGAAAGACATTATTATAAATAAGTAATCATCCTCCTGAGACCATATCACTGCACCACATATTCACTTATCTGGAATGCCCTTCCCATGCCTCTCTTTCCCTCTCCCTCTCCAGAGTCTACTGAAAACCCACTTCTCCCATGAATCCTTTATAGGCATTCCAGCCATTCAATAACCTTTCTGTAAAGTTTTGAGAATGTTGCTTATAGAGTTCCATGTGTTCATATGCTTCTATATCATGTATTTTACCATTTATGTTTGTGTATTTCTATTCCTCCTGTATCACCCATTAGATTGTAAACTCCTCAAGGACAGTGATCCAAGTAATTTTCCACAGTACATTAACTGATCCTCTCCATCCAGTGGCTTTGAACAAATACTATTGACTGACATCCATTCCCAACTCCACCACTTGTCTGCTGTGTAACCTTGGGCAAGTCACTGTACTTCTCTGTGACTTAGTTACCTCATCTGTAAAAAGGAGATTAAGACTGTGAGCCCCATGTGGGTCATGGACAGTGTCCAACCTGATTAGGTTGTATCTACCCCCGCGCTTACTACCGTGTCTGGCACAGAGTAAGCACTTCACAAATACCATTAGAAAATGTATTGCCACATTTTCAGTGTGACATTGGACATAATGAATGTGTGGGCCCACTGGGTGTCTTCCAGACCATCTCACCAACAGGAGGCATTGAGTTAAAATAGCCCCTGACTCAACCTCTGAACAAGTTTGGCCTAATGGAAAGAGCACAGGCCTGGGAATCAGAGGACCTCAGTTCTAATTCCAACTAAGCCACTCATCTACCGTGTAGCTTTGGGCAAATCACTTAACTTCTCTGTGCCTCACTTACCTCATCTGTAAAAAGAGGATTAAGACTGTGAGCCCCATGTTGGACATGAACTGTGTCCAACCTAATTATCTTGTATCCACTCCAGCACATAGTAAATGCTTAATAAATACCATTTAAAAGAAAAAGGGACAGTCCCAGGGTCCTTCAGACCCCCAGCCCTCAGGCAACCTTAAAAGACCAGGATTGGACAAAGAAAGACTCAGAAAGGCCAAAGCTAGTCTTCTGGGATAATCTAAGGAACTCCTTAGAACTCCCTAAAGTTTCATATCCAAAAGTCCACCACTCTCCTCACCTTCAAAATCATCCTAAAATCATATCTCCTCCAAGAGGCCTTCCCAGGTTAAGTCCTCTATATCCCCTATCTGCCCTCTGAGGGTCCCTCCCCCTTGAACTTCATAGATCATTTTCCAGTAAAAGATCTCAAATAGTAATTATGGTATTTATTCAATGATATGTGACATGCATTACAGAACACTAAGGTAGATAGGAGACACGGTCTCTGCACATACAGAGCTCATAAGATAAGACGAATGAAGAGTGATATCTTATTGCCATTTTTTACAGATGTGGGCAAAAGTGATTTGCCCAAGGTTATCCAGCAGACCAATGGCAGAGCCATATCATGTACACAAATAATAATAACAATATTGTTTTTGAAAGCTGGCAGGAATGAATCCTTATAACAGAGATCTAGAGAAGTCTTTAAATTTATTTTGCTTATATTCAAACTTTTCACAAGGATTTTTGCAAAGGGGACTACTTAACTGACAAGTAAGACATGGGACTTTGCTAATGGATTTCCAATAAGGAACTATGGAATGTTTCCCAACTGCTGATTTCTCTAATTGACTTCATTAGATCAGACATAGATTGGTTCATAATTGCCTTTAAATCCCAGGAATTTATTTATAAAATGTTCCCCAATTTATGAGCAATACTGAAGATTGGAATGTTTTATCACTTCCAAAATTCGGAAAAGCAAACACTTTTGGTTACACAGTCCAACAAATGTTGAGTTCTGCAAGAGTTTTCCATTTTTATTAACTTGAAACTCCTACCTCTAATAGTCTGCAGGAATACATCTACATATCTATATTTTTATAGAGAGAAACACAGGGATGGTACAAGTGTTGGAAGTTTACACTTCTCTACATTTAATTTGCAGCCAATTTCCTATGTGACTATAACCAGGAACATTCTGTATATAAATGAACCAAAAGAACCCTCCCATCGACAACCAGTAGAGAGGCTGAATAGACCCCATTGACCATGATTGAACTACATAGCTAAACTAGATGAGATTACACCTCCTCCTCTCCATCCAAATTGCCATCACAATGGTCCCAGCACTAACTGTATTCCACCTTGACTACTGCATCAGCCTTCTTGCTGATCTCCCTTCCTCATGTCTCTCCCCTAGCCAGTCCATGCTTCATTCTGCTTCCCAAATCATTTTTCTAAAAAAAAAGTAAAAAAAAAACAAAAAAAAACACCACACATCTCTCAACTCCTGAAAAACTTCAAAACTTCCATGCTGTTTTGGCCTAATGGAGAGAGAATGGGCCTGGGAGTCAGAAGGATGTGAGTTCTAATTCCAGCTCTACCACTTGTCTGCTGTGTGACCTTGAGCAAGTCACTTAACTTTTCTATGTCTCAGTAACTGCATCTGTAAAATAGGGATTAAGATTCTGAGACCCATGTGGGACAGAGACTGTGTCCAACCTGATTAGCTTAAATCTACCCCAGCATGTAGAACAGTGTCTGGCACAGAATAAGTGCTTAATAAATACCATTTAAAAAAAAAAGGCTGACCATCCACCTCTTCATCATGCAGAAGCTTCTCACCATCAGCTTTAAAGCTATCTAAATGTGTCTATCCTCACCTCCCACTACAACCCAGCTTGCATTCCTCACTCCTCTAACACCATCCTACTTGCTGTGCTTCGATCTTATCTCTCCATTTACCCCTTTTTCCCCACCCTCTGCCCTCCCGGAATTCTGTACCCCTTCCTATCTTACAGACCACTTGTCTTACGCTGTCAAGTCATCTCTGACCTGTAACAACTTCATGGATACATCTCTCCCATATTGCCCCATCTCCGTTTGCAGTCATTCTGGTAGGAATCCATAGAGTTTTCTTGGTAAAAATACAGAAGTGGTTTACCATTGCCTTCTTTTGTGCAATAAGCTTGAGTCCCCACCCTCAACTCTCTCCCATGCTGCTGCTGTCCAGCAAAGGTGAGTTTTGCCTTGTAGCCAAATGCCTTCCACTCACTAAGAACTGCCCAAGCTAGGAATGGCATGGTTATACCTCTGCTTGACTCTCCCTCTGTAGTCAAGACTTGTAGAGTACTGGAAACTCTCCAGGTGTGACCCTGAGAGGGGAGACAGACCTCTACTATCCCCATTTTCAAAGCTCTGCTAAAAACACTTCTCCCTGAGGAAGCTATCTCTGACCAACTTTTCAATGTCTGCCATATTTTCCCTTCCTTCTGTATTACCTATGCACTTCTCTTTTAATGGCATTTGTTAAGCACTTTCTGTGTGTCAAACACAGTTCTAAACATTGGAGTAGATACAGGTTAATTAGGTTGGACACAGTCCCTTCCCACATGGGGCTCCCAATTAAGTGGGAGGGAGGGAAGAACAGAATAATCACATCAGATGTAAGCATTTTGGTGTTCACCCCACTTCACCTCCAGAGCATTTATGTATGTATCTTTATATTCTGTGGCTTCCCCTATCTATAATTTTTATGTTATTGTTATTGTTTCCCATTAGTCCTTGTGGGGAGGGGTTGTATCTACCAAGTTATTGTAGTGTATTCTCCCAAGTGCTTGATAGAGTGCTCCGCCCCCAGTCAGTGCTCAATAAATACCATTGAATGATGGATTATAATCATGGTGTAATGGATATAGCACAGGACTGGGAGTCCTAAAGTCATGGTTTCCCTCATTTAGATGGTGAGCTCATTATTAGGCAGGGATTGTCTCTATCTTCTGCCAAATTGTACATTTCAAGCACTTAGTACAGTGCTCTGCACATAGTAAGCACTCAATAAATACTATTGAATGAATGAATGAATAATACCAGCTCTGCCACTTGTCTGCTGTGTGGCCTTGGGCAAGCCACTTTACTTCTTTGTGCCTCAGTGGTGTTATCTGTAAAATAGTAATGAAGACTGGAAGTTCTTTGTGGAACAGTAACTGTGTTCAACTCTATTTGCTTGTATCCACTCTAGCGCTTAGTACAGTGCCTGGTACATAGCATTTAACAAACACCATAATTGCTATTATTATCAGGATATAATTAAGCAGCATGGCTTGGTGGAAAAAGCCCGGGCTTGGGAGTCAGAGGTCGCAGGTTCTTATCCCGACTCTGCCGCTTATCAGCTGTGTGACTTTGGGCAAGTCACTTAACTTCTCGGTGCCTCAGTTACCTCATCTGTAAAATGGGGATTAAGACTGTGAGCCTCACGTGGGACAACCTGATTACCCTGTATCTACCCCAGCACTTAGAACAGAGCTTGGCACATATTCATTCATTCAATAGTAGTTACTGAGCACTTACTATGTGCAGAGCACTGTACTAAGCGCTTGGAATGTACAAATCGGTAACAGGTAGAGACAGTCCCTGACCTTTGACGGGCTTACAGTCTAATCGGGGGAGATGGACAGACAAGAACAGTAGCAATAAATAGAATCGAGGGGATGAACATCTCATTAAAACAATAGCAAATAAATAGAATCAAGTGAGCTGGAAGATACGGCATTTGAATAATGGCAGGTTCAAACAATGACTAGAGTGAGCTTAAATCAGGGTGGCAGTTGTTTGAATGATGAGGAAAAGGCAGATCTAGGGGGAGGAAGAACCCTCATAGTTTACCAGTTGATCTTTACTAAGCTCTGAGTGAGCGGGGAGTTAAGTATAACATCATCATTGTACCCTTTCTGGGCAGAGAAGATGTGGTGTCATCAACAAGATGGGGAAGTTAAGAGAAGGAGCAGTTTGGAGGGAAGAGGGAAAGTTCAGTCTTAGACAAGCTGAGTTTGAAGTGCCTGCCGGGACAGGGACTGTGACCAACCTAATTGATTTATATCTACCCCAGCGTTTAGTACAGTGCCTGACATAGTAAGCACTTAACAAATACCATTAAAAAACAAATGAAAAAAAAACTTTATGTGTCCCAAGAGAGAAGAAGTCCAGTGGTTACTGCCGGGCAAATAAACAGATTTAACCAATTTAATATGCTGCACTCATCAGCTAACCAATCGAGGGAATTTCCATTGACTGGAATCTGAGATCCACAGACTGAACTGTTAGATGGGCGTATATTACTATGTTCAAAATAATAATAATTTTTACTGCATTTAATAAATGCTTAGTAAGAGTTTAACAAATACCAGCATTATTATTATTAGTAGTAGTAAGACAAATGGAGAGATGGTAACAAAAAATATCTAGAGGTTGACCAAGTAACTATTTACAGCTCCTGAAGATTTTAGAACTGATTACTAAACTATGCAGTGAGACCAGACTTGGCTGTTTGGGAATCCTGAGAAACCAGGCTTAGGTTGAAATGACCCCCAATTAATGTTCATGACCAATAACTGTGGGATTTCTTAAGCATTTACTATGTATACCCTTTGCTAAGTGCTGGAGTAGATACAATGTAATCAGATCAAACACAGTCTCTGTTCCACATGGGGCTCATAGCTTAAGTAGCAGAGTAGAAAATAGATGTCTCATCCCCACTCTACAGATGAGGAAACTGAAGCACAGAGACATCAAATGACTCATCATAGGTCATCAACAGGTAAGTGGCAGAGCTGTGAGAGAGTAATAACTAATGTGTATGTTGTATATATACATATATATGTGTGTAAATATGTGTTATTTGGACACACGTGGGTGTATAAATGTCATCTATATCCACACATTCAAAGGAAAAGAAAGTAAGGGAAAGAAAGTTGTTCTTTAGGGCTCAAAGAAAACACCCAAGATGGTGGAATTTACCGACGAATGCTGGTGTGACTGAAAAGGTCATTATGAGGCCCACCATCCCAGCCCCATGTGTGCACACCAAAGTTATCCTTTGATGTCATATTGTCATGTGTGTTGTGCATAGCTTCTGGCCTGTTTTCACTATTACCCCCTTGTCTCATAATCCTTACAAAATTTCTGCTTGCAAAGAGCTGTTTTTTATATATCTCTACTCATGTCAAGAAAAACAATGATAATAGCAATCATATTTGTTAAGGGCTTACTACGTGTCAAGCACGATCCTAAGCACTGGGGTAGATACAAGCTAATCAGATCAGACATTACAAATGAGATTCATTTATAGTACCAAGATATGTGGAAGCCATCTTTCTAATTTGAATGGAGATTTCCTTTTGTACCTCCAGACACTTTTCATCATTGCTTAAAGTTACTATTGTTGTTCATTAAATGTGCCTTTACCCTCTCCTCGAAAGTTTGTAAATTAAATTTACTGAAGGAATCCAACTTACCTTAAGACAGTGTATCTACTTTCAACTTCTTCATGAAACCAGTATAGACTAGTTAAAAGACCCACCCTCAGGTAGTACAGTGTGGGCTCTACAGCCTCCCTACTCTGAGCACTCAGTTCAGTAAATGAAAAAGTGACTTGGGGAAAGCAAAACATTAATTCACTAATTAGTTCCCTTCCATTTAATATATTGTTGTTAGATTTAACAATCTCATTATCCTTCATTATTTACAATGGCTGCATTAATATCTCATGAAATGATCCTCCCAAATTGGATTTCAATCTTGCTATCTGAATTTTTCTTAACTCACCATTTTGCAAAAATAAACAGCCCCCACCCTACTTAATTAAGTAGAACAGCCCCGAATTCAGTATAATGAAGAGATCAATATTGCTTCAAGCACTCAAACCTCACTCTGTTTGCCAAAACTGCATATGAAGTACATATGAAGTGCATATGAAGTACAAAGAATTGACCAATATTGCTTCAACCATTCAAATCTCACTTAATATGCCAAAACAACTGATACTCTGTTATCTCTCCCAGCCACTGGTATACACTGGATCAAATGATATAGCAATTGCTTCCTGTCCAATGAGTGGATCCACCTGTTGTATTTGGAAAATATCCTTTCTTATCAGCTATTTTTCAAGTTTCTTGATAAATTTAGTTGCTATATATATATATATATATAGTATTTGGAAAGTATCCTTTCTTATCAGCTATTCTTCAAGTTTCTTGATAAATTTAGTTGCTATATATATATATATATATTAGCATTTTAGACAAAAGGAAAGATAAAGGTAAAATTCATTCATTCAGTCCTGTGTATTGAGCACTTACTGTGTGCAAAGCACTGTTCTAAGTGCTTGGAAGAGTACAATACAACAGACACAGTATCTGACCACAGTGAGCTCATAAATGACACCACAGAGATTGTAATAGGTGAGAATGAAACTCAAAAGTCTTGAGTTCCAAAAAATACTCAAGTCATCAGTACCAAAACGTCAAATCCAATTCTCTTCGGTTTGAAGAGTATATAGAGTCGGGGCCACAGCCCTGCTTAGGGCAGGGAACCAGACCATTTTGTGATATTAGTGGGTATAAACAACAACATCGCCTTATACAATTCCACTGAGTTGAACATTCCTTTCAAAGTTGAACAGCCCTTTGAAGCTGCAGAAACTTGAAGATAAAGAAAAAGTCATGAGATGAGTATCCTGAACGAATTACATAAATGCCTACAGAGGAAGGAAACACATGGGAAATGGGTATATTGTCCAGGTGAGAAGATAAAGAGGCTACTATTCAGGGTCAATTGACTGGTGAGCAATCAGTAGACTAGGGACAAGCATAGCCCTTTGGCAGAGAACCTATAACATATTCACTGCTATCCACATAAACTCATAATATGAACTACTCACACCACAGAGTGAATGGGCCAAGGGCAAACACCATCCAGATGAAATAAAACCAGAATGTCAAGGAACCTATGTATGACTTCCCAAAATCAATTTGTTTCTCCCTAACTGAAATCTTCAGTGGATGTTGTATTCATCTCTCTGCCTTCCACTGAGTTTCTCTGTTTGTTTGACTTTTCCTGAATGAAGATTATCCCAGGTTCTCAATACCTAACCTGATTTTCAAAAGCCAGCAAAATCTATTCTCTCATTCTGTTGATGGAAAGACTCATGACAGAGAATTTCAACTCCAGCTCATCTCTATTAGAGCATTCTTGCCTGTGCGAGAGCTCTGAGCCACTCACACATATGCTAAATCGGGGGCATTTTTCAGATCCAGCACTTTAGGTAGCATTGGCATTGGAATGAATCACTCAGGACGGGAATCCTGGAACCAACACCTCATCAGTCAGCCATGGTCTCGGCCCAGGGTTTGCAGAGTGCATTTTAAGGATGGAAGGTAATGAACTTCATCCTAGGAATGTAGTTCTAATCCCTGAACCACCAAACCCTGAAATCAAGCCTGGAAGTAGTCACATTACACTTTCAACAGTGTTTCCTAGTGGATAGAGCACAGGCCTGGAAGTCAGAAAGACCTGGGTGCTAGTCTCAGGTCTGACACTTACCTGCTGTGTGACCTTGGGCAAGTCATTTGGCTTCTCTGTGTCTCAGTTATCTCATCTATAAAATGGGGATTAAGATCCTGAGCCCCATATGGGACACGAACTATGCCCAACCTGATTTCCTTGTATCTACACTAGTGTTTAGTACAGGGCTGGGCACATAGTAAAGCACTTAACAAATACCATAAAAAAGGGATTCACACAAGCCAGAAAAGGAGGACTATTTAAAGACAGTAATAACAATAGTATTTATTAAGCATTTGTGGTGCGTAAAACATTGTACTAATCTCTAGGAAAAATACATGGGTGACTACTAGACATGGGTTCTGTCCATGAAGGATGTCACAGTCTAAGATTCAGTGGGGGGAATAGTGGCAAAGGACCCGTGAGAGAACACGAAATGATAAAAGTCAAAGCAACAGAAAAGGAAAATTATAACCGCAATGAGATTAGTAATAGGGTACTGTGGAAAAAGAGCAAAGTTTCAGGCTTCTCATGGATCAGAGCCCAACAGTTACAAAAATTTCCACCACAGCCCTAGCAACAGCCAACCTCAAACACTGCAACATAGCAGTGGATTGGTAGGAGACCTATCAGATCTCAATCAGGAAAGGAGGTGATCTTCTGAAACAAAGGCTTTATGAAGATTGGTTAACCAAAAGCAGGCTAGTAAACAGAGTCAGACTTGGCAGTCTGGAAATATATCACCCATTAAGGGCCGATCTTCCCATGTTCAAAATATGAAATGGAACACCAGTCCTTTCAATCGCACCAATAGGTACAGTTAGGATTTCATTGCCAGTAGTGAAACCTAGTGGTCTATAACTTGGCCATTTGATAATAATTTGTATTTGCATAGCACTTATTTTTCTAAAACATTTTCCCATCAATTATCTTGTTTTATCCTCTCAATATCCCTGGAAGGAATAGAGAGGCAAGTTTTATTAGCTTCATTTTAACAGATAAGGAAGCTGAGACACAAAGAGTTTAAGTGATTTGCCCAACATTACCCAGTAAGCCAGGGGGAAAGCTTATATTGAGACCCAGATCTTCTGACTTAATTCCAAGCTTTTTCCACTGGTACCCTGGGCATGAGGAAGAGTATGAAAAACTAGATAGAAGTGGCAAAAAAAGGCCCTCCATCTTTTCTAGCCTATTTGCTCTTCTGCAAAACTACTAATTTTAATCTGTCAATCATATTTATTGAGCACTTACTGTGTGCAGAGCACTGAACTACACACTTGGGCAAACACAGCACAACAGAGTTGGTAGACTAATGTTTATTGAGATGCCCTTGGCTGGACCTGTTTAGGAAAAGCATATTTTTGAATGTTGACTTTTCAAGTACAAATCCAGTTGTTTCAGTCTATTCTAAAGTTGCTATAGAATGATTTTAACAGGATTTTCCATTCAAAATCCCCTTCCACACTGAGTGGAAACAGGAGGACACATGTATTCCATTAAGAAGTGTCAGTATTATAAACTAACTGCAAATTACTGTTGGTTCTGCCACATACAGACCATACAACTGTGCTGTGGGTTTCAATTTCCTCTATTAACGTAGACACCAATTTATTTATTCAGCACCCTCCAAATGAACAAAACCCAGTGCTCTTCACACAGTAAGTGCTCAATAAATACGATTGAATGAGTGAATAGTTTGACCTTATTTAATTCAATTTAGTTTAAAACAAGGCTGATCTTTAAATGGATCATCTTTATGGTAAATTTGGCATGTTTGGGATAGGTGCTGAAATAAAAAATACACTAAACTGGAATAAGCGTATCTCCAAAATGCAATTGTATTTTTGGAGGGATCTGGAAAAGTGGTTGGCTGCTTAAAGAGCAATATCCCTGTTTTGTTGTTCATTAATTTTCTGTTCTCAATAGCTCCAAAGCACAGGAACTAAATGTTGGGGCTATAAAGAGAAAAGCAACTTCTTCCCAGAATGCATACAAATCATCTGGGCTCCTTCTCTTTTAGGCTGACTTGTTATTCCGACTTCTATGTGATTTGCACACCAAACAGTGGAACGGAACTGACAAAGAGCACAAACTCAGAGAGAAGAAAATAAAGCCTCTTTATTCAGGAGTTTCCTGATCTGCAAGATATGCTACCTCCTCACGAATCTACTCTGCACACTGCTGTCCATCATTCATCTGGCTTTTCAGAAATGAAAAAGCTATCTGTTGTCATAGAAACAAAAGCAATTTGTGCCACTGGGCAAGCTGATAGGAGGGGGAATCACTGCTGTTTGGCTGTTTTCCAGAGACCCAGATGGAGGAAGCCAGGAAGGTGTAAAAAGGAGATACTGAATGTCTGCCACCCACACAGATAAAATAAACATTGACCCAGATTGGAGGGTCAATTAAAACAGCTCTGGAATGGGGAAAGGGGTTGGAATGGGGCTGTACGCTTGAGGAAAAGTTTCCTTCCGCCCAGAATAAAAGACAATATTGATATCCCTGTGAGGGCAGTCTGAAAACCTCTGCCCATCAGTGTGGGTTCTCCAGTGGGGTCATAGAAACCTCCGCACCATGGGACGCATTCTCATCAGTGGAAGATGCAATCATTTCTAAGAGCCTATAATTAAGGCCATGATTAAGGCTATCGCTGAGAAAGGAGAAGTCCCAAGGGCGAAGATGAGCTGCCAAGGATCACCATTAACTCTGCAGAAGGCCAGGTGTTTATGCCATTCCTCCCATTTATAACCACTTTATGGCTTCTGCAGAATGGCTTCACCTGCAAATCATTACAACATCATGAAATAGTGACCCTGCCACCTTGCTGGTCATTCTAAGTGGATGGTTTCCTCTGATGGTTTACCGACACAGAAGGTTGATTCCTGAGGTGTGACTGGAACCGGAATCCAAACCCAAACCGGGGCTAAGACAGGAAAGGGATGGGTGAGCAGCCCCTGCTTGCCTGCTTTCTACACTCCATTTCTGGTTCACTTTCAGGCCTCCTCCTGGCCCAGCATGAACCCAGGAAATCAAGGCAAGCAGCCGGACTGCTCATAGATGGGAAATTGCATCAGAGCGGCAGGGGTGGACAATTCTTTCAGCAGGAGGGTCACTAACAGCCTCTTGAGGTGAAGTTCTGCAGGCTGACTGGGGTGTGAGCTGGGAAGAGGGAGAAATTTAAACAGTGGAAGAACAGCTGCCTCTGCCCACAGAATTCTTGCCTGGCCATGTCCTGGCCAGGGGATACAGTGACCTCCACCACATGCATCTCTAACTCAGGCTGCAGCCTGTGTGTATGTTCCTAACTGCTTCTCTGGCCAATTCAGAGCCAAGCGATACCCGATCTTTGGGCCATATTTTACTCACCTCTGTCTTGAAGCTTGAAAGAATTCAAATTGATTAGACTGTAAATTCTGGGAGGATAAGGGACCTTGTGTGTTTCTTCTGGGGGCTGGGGAAAAAGGGGGTTAAATGTTGAAAGTAAGCAGGAAGGGAACAAGGATAAGTCCTTCCCAGACTAAGCCCCCCATGTTCCTCAACTTCTCCCTCCTTCTGCGTCACCTTGACTCGCTCCCTTTGTTCTTCACCCCCTCTCCCCACCCCACAGCACTATATATATAGATATATGTATATATCTATAGTTTTATTTATATTGATGCCTGTTTACTTGTTTTGATATCTGTCTGGGACCCTTCTAGACTGTAAGCCCGGTGTGGGGAGAGATTGTCTCTTTATTGCTGAATTGTACTTTCCAAGGGCTTAGTACAGTGCTCTGCACACAGTAAGTGCTCAATAAATACGATGGAATGAATTGAATGAATGAATGAAATTATCACAGCAGTTGAGGTGGTAACTGAAAGAGTGAGATCACCATAGGGTCCTGCAGCTGCCTGGAACCAGTTAATTACAATTAATTCTACTTGAGGATGGGTGATTGCTGGCCTGTGAGGGTGGAGCATGGAGGGAGGCATGGCTTTCTCTCCCTGTTCTACCCAGTTACAAGCCTGGACCAATCACTGACTGCTACATAGAGCCCCAGCTGTGATGCCAAAGGCAGATAAAAGGCACCTTTTTTGAATGGTCAGGAGGCATGCAAAGGGCAAGTACCTGGAGCAGAAGCAACATTGAACAAGCAAGCAGTGAAAGCAGCAGGAGATAAACACTTGGAAGCAGAAAGAAGAAACACTGACAGAATGGGCTTCTTTGACCACAGAGTGGTATTGGACCCTTGATGGAGTGGAGTGAGTGAGTGAGTGTGTGTATGTATGTTTCACTCCCTTGTATGCTGGTAAAACTAAATAAAAACTTTCCACAGTAACCTTGGTGATCAGAAGTGTGGTTAAACTTCTACTATGTGTCACCAAGGCTCCCCTGGTCCAGGAAGGTCCTGGTTGGTACAAACCGGGGGCTCATAACACACGACGGGTACTATGACAAGTGTTCTTTACAGTTATGTAAACCTAAATTTATTCTTGTATTTCCTCTTCAAAAATAGCATTGGGGCAGTTATGTAGTGGAAGTAATTATGCAAACATGTGTATTGCCATCCTTGGTTTTTAAAGTGATACTACTTTCAGTGAAGTCCTTTTGATGCAGATAAGTGAGACTGGAAAAAAAAAGTGTGATTGACAAGCATGCCTTTCCACATTATTTGTAGATCCCGGGTGCTCCACTAATGTTTGCTCCACCCAGGATCTCTCTCTCTTTGTTCTTCAGTCTGTCTCTTGGTCTTTCAATCTTCTTAAAGCAATTTGGTTACTTGGACTTGATCTTGATGATAATAATAAAAGTATTTTAAGCACTTATGTGCCAGGGACTATACTAAGTTCTAGGATACAATACAAGTTAAACAAGAAGGACAGAGTCCTTGTCCTACACAGGGCTCACAACCTCAGAGGAATCACATAACCAACCTATGTATGAATTCAGACTGAAACATGACACTCTAAAGACATGATCTTTGCAGCAAGACAAATTCATGAAAAATACTAAGAGTAACATGAAGGCCTCTCTAGTGTGGAATAACCTGAGTCTTTCTCACTGAGCATAATACACCCAGATGGGTTATGTAAAGGGACTTCCCACCTTGACTCAGATAAAATGTGCCTGAAAAGCAATAGTGGACTAACCTACTTTATGACGTCATTCCTTGCCATTTTCCAAGAGTCAAATCACAGGTCATAATTGCTGGGATAGATGACCTCATGGAAGAAAAACTTCCCCCTGCCTCCCAAAGTCTCTTTCAAGTATTTGTGAAATGAACATTTCAACAGAAAAATTGTCATTGGAGGGGCTTTTGTTGTGCCACACACAAAGCTAGAAATGGCATTGTCAGAGGCTCCCTGTCCAAGGCATCAGCCCATGTTTCATTACCAGAAAGAGCATTCCTTCTAGGGATAGGTATAATTTAAGAACTCAATCTGGTTGTCTGATGCTTGGAACCTCATCTCATGGGAGGAATGCTGGAATGAGAGGAAACTTCTTTTCTCTGCATTTATCCTCTACTAAAGAGACATGAGGCTGGCTAAAAAGTGAATCAAATATCCAGCCCTGGAACCATAGCATCCTCACAGAAGAGAACTTGAACCATTAACTGGCCCAATTCTCCTGTTTTCAGGCAGATACCTATATAACCAAGAACCCAGGCAAGACCCAACAGCTATTACAATTAGTGCAAAGGAACAAAGCTATCTAAAAAGAAAGGTATAAAGGGGGGAATCATCTCCCCTATTTCCAGGATCCAAAAAACCAAAATCTGACCGGCTTCCAAGTATTATTATCATAAGTACCATAAAATACTTGTTAAGCACTTACTCTATGTCAAGGACTATTATTAGTGCTGGGATAGATACACATGAATCAGGTCAGACACAGTATCTGTCCCACATGAGGCTTAGAGTCTAAGTAGAAGATGAAATAGACATTGAATCTCCATTTTAAAGATGAGGAAACTGAAGCACAAAGAAGTTAAGTGACTTGTAAAGTCAAAACAACATGAAAATGGCAGGGCCAAGATTAGAACCCAAGTCCTCTGATCCCCAGGTTTATATTCTTTCCACTAGATCATACTGCTCTTTACCTTCCAATGGTGATTTGAGAAAGATACAAGGTAGGATACAAGTAAAACAAGGAAGACAGGGTCCTTGTCCTACACAGGGCTCATAACTTCAGAGGAATCACATAACCAACCTACATGTGAACATCATACCATGTTCATTTTCTTTTTTTATCCATATATTCCAAGACCAAGATAATAAATAGGTAGAGACAATTGCTTAAATATATTAATAGCTAGGAGGTAACTTACTCCTATAAAACAAAATCTAGTCTTGCTCTGTGCTTTGAATTATTTCTTCTCAAGAATGTCATCTTCTACAATTTCTGTCCCTTCCCTTCTTCTCCCTGACCTGGGAAGATCTGGACTAGTTTGGTGTATGGGTGTGTTGGGGGTTTGGGAGGGAGGTAGATAAGGGATCAAGAGGGCAACAGGGACAGAGTTTTAAGAGTTGTGGAAATGTGGACCAAGTGGATGAGGCAAGGGGAGAGGCGGGAACGGAGGATGCTGAAGAAAGATAGAACAAATAGCAGTTTACAGGAGGAGTGGGGCAGGGATGGCCAGCCAGGATGCAATATAAAAATATCCCAGATTGCGTCACTGTGAAATAGAAGATGACATTGCTGTGCTTTTCCAGGGAGTGTTAGAGGTTATTTTTACGTTTGACTTAGTTTTGAGATAGAGACTTCACTGCAAATCAGGAAACAGATTCACCTCTTGTCACTTTTAAGACTGCTAAGGGTATCTTCCTCGTGCCTAGGTGCATGAGCCAATATCTCCAGGACTAAATGTAGAGCTCTAAAAATAAGTTTGGAAAGTAGTGCTTTGGATTAGGGCATTTAGGTCACCACAATATAACATCTCATATGCACACCCCTTTCCCAGGGAATTCATCATTTGATTGTATTTATTGAGCTTTTACTGTGTACAAAGCACTGTACTAAGTGTTTGGGAGAATATAACAATAAGTGACACATTCCCTGCCCACAGTGAGCTTACATTCTAGAGGGGGAGAAAGCTTATGGTCTAGAGAACTGCTGAGAAAAAAACAATAGTAGTGTTTGTTAAGTGCTTATTAGGTA
Organism: Ornithorhynchus anatinus; assembly: GCF_004115215.2. Taxonomy (NCBI): domain Eukaryota; kingdom Metazoa; phylum Chordata; class Mammalia; order Monotremata; family Ornithorhynchidae; genus Ornithorhynchus; species Ornithorhynchus anatinus. The sequence continues at coordinate 87,743,141 of NC_041731.1, forward strand.
TCAGCATTGTGCTCTAGGGCTAAGGAAGATAGAAGATAATCAGGTCAGGAACAGTCCCATTCCCACACAGCACTCAAAATGGAGGGGGAAAGAAATCACATCTTTCATCTGTCATTACTGGGCCACTGCTGCCCCTTGTTCTTTGTAGTGCTTAGCCCACTCTGCTCCCAAATTTCTGGTGAAATGATGAAACCCTCAATCAATAATATTTATTGAGCATTTACTATGTTCAGAGCACCACACTAAGCATTTGGGAGAGTACAATGTAATGGAGAAGCAGTGAGACCTCTGAGAAGCAGCGTGGCCTCGTGGATAGAGCGGGCCCTGAGAGTAAGAAGGGCCTGGGTTCATTAATTCATTCAATCATATTTACTGAGCACTTACTGTGTGCAGAGCACTGTACTAAGCGCTTGGAAAGTTTTAATGCAGACTCCACTACTTGTCTGCTCAGTGAACTTGGGCAAGTCACTTCACCTGTCTATGCTTCAGTTACCTCATCTGCAAAATGGAGATTACTACTGTGAGCCGGATACGGACTGTATACTACCTAATTAGCATGTACCTACCCCAGAGCTTAGTACAGTGCCTATCACATAGTAAGCACTTAACAAATATCCTAAAAGAACGCAAAAAATACAGAGATGTTAGTCATGTCCCCTGCCTACAATAAGCATTTCCCCTATCTACCCTCCCTTTTCTGTTGACTATGCCCTTGACTTGGGCACCCCATAAATGCTTTGATACTGATTCCAGATATACAGCACTTATCCTTATACTGCATAATGTCCCCCTCTGTAATCTATTTTAATGTCTCCCCTACTATACTGTAAGCTACTTGTGGGCAGGGCTCATCTCTACCAATTCTACTGTATTGTACTCTCCCAAGCACTCAATACAGTGATCTGCATTAAGGGCTTACTAAATACCATTGATTGGTCAATTGGTTTATTGGAAGGTTACGCAGACTTGTGTGGGCACTTCCTGACACAGTCTACAAGGGGTGGCTGGGCCGAGTCCCCGGCAAATGGGACAGCCTTAGTTTGGCAGCTTTTCTTACTGCTGACTCACTTGGCTAGAAAAGGTTCACCTCAAGGAACTAGTTTAGGAAAGGTTAAGAGAATTATCCCCTGCTGGCACCAAGGCAACAGACAGTGATGGTTCCCACAACTGGGTGAAGTCTGTGAAAGCTCTTCTGGAGGAAAATTGAATCATGAAGTGATCTGAAAAGAGGTCATTTTTCTATAGGCTCCTAGTGGGCAGGGAATGCATCTACCAACTTCATTGCATTGTTTTGTATTGTCTGCTTATTGTTATATTGTACTCTTCCAAGCTTTGAGTACAGTGCTCTGCAGATAGTAAGCGCTCAATAAATACAATTGAATGACTATTCTTCAAGAGCTTACCACAGTGCCCTGCACACAGTAAGGGCTCAGTAAATGCCACCGATTGATTTTAAGAAGACACAGGGACTCTGCACGGAAACAACACCAATCTAGTGTTGCTGCAGCCAATAAGCACCAGCCACTGCCAATGCAGCAGTTGTTAGTGGCGACATACTGAAAACAAACAACGAACTAGGAGAAAGAGCACAATGCGCTCACTGAAAATGGGCCAATTGTTGGCCATCAGCAACAAGAATGTGGCCTTGATGCTGCTGAAACTTGAGGTTGTACCTTCTATTTAATTGCCAATTTGCTACCAGAGGCTTTACTGTTTTATTTCTAGGGTTTATAATGTAGTTTTGCAGGATATGAAACTTGACTGTCATCCCTGTTTCTGGAGTAATATTCAGTTTTGTAATCCGATGGGCTAAAGACAAATCAACCTGCACCCTCTGCTGGTGTTGTGCAGCAACTGAACTCATAGTTTGCTGAAACAGAAAAAGTTAAGATAAAACTGCACTGAACATCTCTTATAGACGCTAAGCTGGATCTATCCTGCTATCAGTGTAAGAAAAGCAGGTAACGCTACTGTAAATGTGGAAAATACCATCAGCATCATCAACAACCATCTCTTGTGCCTGATTTTCCTCCCCCAGGCGAGCTATGTGTTGGATAGGACTGATCTGAGATTAGGCATTCACGCGACTCCAGTAAATGTCCTCAGGGTTGAGGGGAGGGGAGACTCAGGAATCTCAGTCTGTTGGTTGTGTTATCCTTTCTTTTCTATCCCTCAACAGCTGGAGAGGTCAAGCTGGACTTCTTGGGCCAATTTAGCTTCAAAATAGAGTAAACCAGACCCGGGGTTCCTCAGACAGAGCCCTGTAGGGGTCAGATTAGGCCTGAACCTGGAAGTGCAGGACCAGAGCCTCACCTAAGTCCATCCAGTCTCAGCAGGTAAAGGCGTCCCTGCCAAGCTCCAACCACCTTGGTTGAGTGTAACCCTGTGTGTTGAGCACTGTACTAAGCATTTGGGTAAGTACAATATAATACAAGAGACACATTCTCTGCCCACAACAAGCTTACAGCCTAGAGGAGGTGACAAGACATTAATGTAAGTAAATAAAATATGTTGTGGGGCTGGGAAGAGGATGAATAAAGGGAGCAAATCAGGGTAATGCAGAAGGGAGTGGAAGAAAAAGAAGAGAGGAAGGCCACTTGGAAGAGATATGCCTTCAATATAAGGCTTTGAATGGGGGGGAGAGCAATTGTATGTAGGTTATGAAGAGGGAGGGTGTTTCAGGATAAAGGCAGGGCCCTCTTTTAGGGAGATACAGAAAGAAGGCGCTAAATAAAGACTCAGTTGTCCTGATGGGAAAAGTAATACAGTGTACTCCATTCTCCCTGTAAACTGTGGATTCCTCCCTCTGTAACTTTAAGCTCCTTGTGGGTAGACATTTTGTCTCCCAACTCTGTTAAAATAATTAAAACAGCAGCAATATTCATAATGATATATGTTAAATGCTTACAATATGCCAAGCACTGTACTAAACATTGGGGTAGATGATCAGGTCCCACATGGGCCTCACAGTCTATGTAGAAGGTAGAACAGATTTTTTAATTGCTGTATTCATTCATTCAATCGTATTTATTGAGTGCTTACTGTGTGCAGAGAACTGTACTAAGCACTTGGTATGTACAATTCAGCAACAGACAGAGACAATCACTGTCCAACAATGAGCTCACAGTCTAAAAGGGGGAGACAGACAGCAGAACAAAACAAGTAGTCAGGCATACAGTCAGTACTGCATTTGTTGTATTTTCCCAAGAGTTTAGAACAAAGCTCTCCATATAAGAAGGGCTCAATAGTCATCGACTGATTCTGCTTGAGACATGTTTCACTGTGTCTTGGCTAGAACATTTTTAGGGAATTGGGGTAACCTGTTTGGACTCAGAATGCTAGCTATCAGAAGAAACGTCTTGCATTTGTGTGTGCGGTGTTGGAATGGTGCAGTGCTCCAGTGTGAGTTTTTCTTATTACAAGAACCCAACCTTCACATTTTAGGAGAATCAGGTGCTCTTTAAAACCATCAAAACTAGATTTTATCTTATCAGCAGCTCTCTAGCACAGAAAAACTCTCTTTTCTGCCTAAATGATTCCATGTCCCAGCATTCTTTGCTGAGGTATATCTGCTCTGTCCTCATTTCATTTGAGTCTATTACTCACACATAATGGAAGATCCTTGGCACTAGGAGTAGATTATCTCCATCCATTGTGTAAAAGACTATGCTTGTCATACACTTAGCCATAAGTCTTTTTTCCTCATTCATTATTACCCTCCCCTTTCCGGTGTAATTGACCTGAATGTGCTGAGATGACTTAAGACCTTGCTACTTCTTCTACTTCCAAATTCCGTTCTCACTCTTCCACTGAAACCTTCACTTTTCTGACAAGGTTGAAGAGATTGGGAGAGGAGTGAGAAGTACCTGAAGCAGATGATAGTATCTTGCAAGATCTTTCCTGGAAGCCACTTCTTCCAGACTAAAGCATGTGTCTTGCATATCTAGGTTGACCAGACATGAGCCCAGTGTCCTGGAATGAGAGGTAACTGTGGAAATTCCTGCCTATAAGCTATTTTCTAATCAAGAAGTCACTAGTTCAAGGACTGGAAACAACCCTGGGTCAATCAATCTATGGTATTTATTGAGCACTCACTGTGTGCAGACCACTGTACTAAGACCTTGAGGGAGTACAATACAACAGAGTTGGTAGACACTTCATGGGCTAGTGGAAAAAGTATGGGCCTGGGAGTCAGTCAACCTGGGTTCTAATTCCAGCTCTGCCCCATGTCTGCTGTGTGATCTTGGGCATGTCACTTCATTTCTCAGTGCCTCAATTACCCCCTTTGTAAAGTGAAGATTAAATCCTATTTCCTCCTACGTTGACTGAGCCCCATTTGGGACAGGAAATGTGTCCAACTTGATTAACTTGTATCTACCCCAGTATTTTGAGCAATGCTTGGCAAATAGTAAGTACTTACCTTGTACCAGAATTATCATTATTATCATTATTAAGGGGAGAGATAGAAAAGGATTTGAGACTATTATAAGAGAAATGCTATTGTTGGATCAGACCAATGGACCATCCAACCAACATTCTGTCTTCAACAATGACAGATGGACTGATACTTGGAGAAGCAGTATAAAGTTGGCCTTCTGGCCCTCCATCCTCATAGTTATAGGTGGGTTAGCTAACGTTACTTTTTCCCTGCTACAAACATCGTGGTTCTATGACCCATAAATCAATTTAAACTTTTTTTGAGTCTTCTACTGTTAATAGCAGTGATATTTGGTAAGTGCTTTCTATCTGCCAAGCACTGACCTAAGTGCTGCTTAACTATAAATGCCTGATTCATATGGTGCTCACAGACTAGGTGCGAAGGAGGACAGGTACTTAATTCCCATTTTATCGATGAGGAGACTGAGACACAGAGACACTAAATGCTGTGACCTAAAACCCGAGGTCACACAGCAGGCAAGTGGGGGGAGCCAGGATTAGAACCCAGTTCCTCTGACACCCCGGACCATGTTCTTGCCACTGTGCCGAACTGTTTCTTTAACTTTTCCTGGTCAAGGGTCCCTTATCCATGAATATAGCTAAGCCTTCCTTAAACCTACTGCAATGGCTCAACATAACTAAAAGTGAGACTCCCCAGTCTCTGTATTCCTTCTTATTAATAGAGGTCACAATGACGCTCCTCCAGTCCTGTAACTGTTATAGTAACTTTACACAGAGGCTTGGGATTTAAACACAACATTTGGAAGATTATTAGCAGGATTTTTTTTTGAGACAAAAATTGGATTTCAATTTTAATTTTAAAATGGCATTTCATTCTGGCTTCTTTTTAAACAATGATTCCTAGAACCTGTAAATTCCTTCAGGGTAGGGGTTTTCTCTATATATTTTATTTTTAATAATAATAATTAATAACTATTATGGTACTTGTTTAGAACTTACTATATACCAAGCTCTGTTTTAAGCACTGGGGTAGATACAAGATAATCAGGTTGGACACAGTCCCTGACCCACATAGGGCTCACAGACAGAATCCCCATTTTACAGACGAGGTCACCAAGGCACAGAGAAGTTAAATGACTTGCCCAAATTCACACAGCAGACACGTGGCAGAGTCAGGATTAGAACCCAGGTCCTTCCGAATCCCAGGCCCATGCTCTACCCATTAAGCTATGCTGCTTCCATTGTGCTCTCCCAAGTGCTTAGTACAGTCCTCTGCACAGAAGCAATCAATGGTACTTATTGAGTGCTCACTGTGTGCAGAATACTGTACTTGGGCACTTGGGAGAATGCAATACAGAGTTAGTAGACATGTTCCCTAGCCACAAGCTTACAGTCTAAAGGGGGAAATACCAATTGACACTACTGATTAAGACTGATGAGAGGTGTGGGGGGGTGTGTTTCTGGGATACAACCATGGGGCCCAAAGAATAATTCAGAGAAAGAAATGTGTCCATATGTTTCACCTTTACTGCTGATGAGTCTAAAACTGAGCTTAGTGCACCCAGACTAGGTATTAATCCCTGAAAAGACTCTTGGCAAACTCAGTGCTAGGTATGTTATGTTGGCTGAATAACCTCTGAGCACCACATAGCACCATGGCCCAGCCACTGCAGGTAGCACCTGAATGCCCGAGTGACACAGCCTTGTTTTTTTTTTCCAAGTTGTTTTTAAAAAAAAAAGAAGTTGGGAGAAGAATTGTGATAAAATTGAGTAAAACCCCCAAATCCTAATCTTAGTTACATTCCTACCAGTTGTTCTATAAATTTCCCCTCTGAATTCCTCTAGAGTTCTTGGATGGATGCCATCTAGTCCTAGTGATTTGCTTATATTTTGTTTATTATTTTAGTCTAAAGCACTCTGCTTGATCACTATCACGTCATCTGCTGCCCCTGATCTGCCTGTTATGAGAAACAGTTTTGTGTTGGAACCAAAATAAGATTTTCTCCTCGTGAAGCCTGAGCAAAATAATTCACTGATTTTCTAGATGATCTTTTCAACTTTAAATTCACCTCATATACCACTAGAGGCCCCACTGATCCCTCACTGATTGGGCTATATTTCAATGTTAGATTTGGCATCCCAGGACATCTCTCATTCCTTTTTGGCTGGCCTAATTTCCTGTTTGCACCTAACCTCCTGCCTTTTATCGAAAGTCCTGCTCTCCAGATTCATTTATCCATTTTTTTAAAGAGAGGAAAGGAGGGCTATACCATTTCCAAATACCTAGGAGCCATTCCTGAACTAAGCTGAGAAGCAGCGTGGCTCAGTGGAAAGAGCACGGACTTTGGAGTCAGGGCTCATGAGTTCGAATCCCAGCTCTGCCACTTGTTGGCTGTGTGACTGTGGGCAAGTCACTTAACTTCTCTGTGCCTCAGTTCCCTCATCTGTAAAATGGGGATTAAGACTGTGAGCCCCACGTGGGACAACCTGATTCCCCTATGTCTACCCCAGCGCTTAGAACAGTGCTCGGCACATAGTAAGCGCTTAACAAATACCAACATTATTATTATTATTAAGCTGACATCTCCAGAGCCTCCTTCTTTTCAGTCAATCAGTGGTATTTATTGAGCATTTACTGGGTGCAGAACACAGTACTAAGCATTTGGGAAAGTAAGATTGAAGAGTGACGGTACACATGATCTCTGCCCACAAAGAACTTACAGTGCAGAGGGGGAGACAGACATTAAAATGAATTATGGATACAGAGTTTGCAAATATGGATATAAATGGAGAAAAATATGCCTAGTGGAAAGAGCAAAGGCTTACAAGTCTGAAGATCAGGGTTCTAATCCCAGCTCTGTCATCTCTCTACTCTATGACCTTGGGTCAGTCACTTATCTCTGTGCCTCAGTCCCCTCATTTGCAAAATGGGGATCCAATATCTGTTCTGCCTCCTACTCACACTGTAAGCTCCAAGTGGGACCTAATTATCTAGTATCTACCCACCATTTACTACAATGCTTGACACAAAATAAGCATCTAACAAATACCACAATTATTATTATAGGTGCCGTGGGACTGCGGGTGCTATAAATATCAAATGCTTCATTCATTCATTCAATCATATTTCCTGAGCACTTACTGTGTGAAAAGCACCATACAAGTGCTTGGGAGAGTACAGTATCGCAACAAACGAACACATTCCTGTCCACAGTGAGCTCACAGTCTAGAGGGTAAGGCAGACATTAATATAAGTAAATAAATAAATTTCGGATATATACGGATGTACTGTGCAGATGAGAGGGAGGATGAATGAAGGAGCAAGTAAGAGTGGTGCAGAAGGGAGTGGGAGAAGAGAAGAGGAGGGTTTAGTCAGGGAAGAGGAAGGCTTAGTCAGGGATCAGAATGCATCAGCTACATAGAGGGTAGAGTTGGTCAGCATGTAGTCAGGAAAGGACTCTTGGAGGAGATGTGGCTTTATGAGGGCTTTGAAAGTGGGAAGAGTGGTGTTCTGGCAATTATGGAAGGGAAGAGAGTTCCACCCCAGGGGGAGGACCTGAGCAGCCAGTCGTTGACGAGATAAAAAGTCCATACTTCACTCTGCTTCTCAGCTCATCTTTCTAATGTGTTGTTCTGAACACATCTCTCCAGTCAATGGTATTTACTGAGCACTTACTGTGTGCAGAGTGCTGTACTAAGTGTTTGCAAGAGTACATTTAGAGTTGGTAGTCATATTCCCTGCCCACAAGGATCTTACTGACTAGAGGTGGAGATAGACATTGTTATAGACAAATAAGTTGCAGCTATATGCATGTGCTGTGGGGTTAAGGGTGAAATAAATATCAAGTGCTTAGAGGGGACAGATCTAAAGGCAAAGTCAATGAAGAAGGGAGAAGGGGAAAAAAACAGAGAAGACCTCTTGAAAGAAATACGTTTTTAATCACCACTCTCCTAATAAATAATAATAATAATAATGTTGGTATTTGTTAAGCGCTTACTATGTGCCGAGCACTGTTCTAAGCGCTGGGGTAGACATAGGGGAATCAGGTTGTCCCACGTGGGGCTCACAGTCTTCATCCCCATTTTATAGATGAGGGAACGGAGGCACAGAGAAGTTAAGTGACTTGCCCACAGTCACACAGCCGACAAGTGGCAGAGCTGGGATTCGAACTCATGAGCCCTGACTCCAAAGCCCGTGCTCTTTCCACTGAGCCACGCTGCTTCTACCAGATTACCCTTAGCTTTGGTTAAGACAGTCAGTCAGTAATCTCCTCTTTCCACCTCAATTCACACTCTTGCTCCTCTCCAGCCAACCTGGACACAGTGCCTTGTTCTCGTCTCTCTCCCTGTTGACCTATTTATTATTCATGCCATCTCTTCCACCAGGCATTCCCTCCCCCAGCACATCTGGTGGACCGCTGCTGCCTCCATCATCAAAGGCCTTCTGAAATCACATTTTTTCCTGGAGACTTTCCCTGACTAATCTCTCATCTCCCCACCCTATTTCCTGAGCTATTGCTACTTCAGCATTTCCATGTCATTTAAACAATAGTTGCTTTCCCCTACCTGTAATGTATTTTGTCATCTGTCTACCTCTCTTGTTACACTGTAAGCTCCTTGAGGGCAGAAATTGTGTCTGTTAGCTTTACTGAACTCTCCCATGCACTTAGTATGTACCATGCTCTCCATGAAGTGCTCAAATAATATTATTGGTTTTTTAATTGATTATCGATTCATCTTTACATCCAACAGAACTCTTGACTATAACCTTTGAAGAACTCCATTAGCTCTCTCTCTCTTACGTATTCAATCTCTTCTCCTACTACAGCCCAGCTCCCTCTTTTCAATCCTTCCAAGCTCACTTTCATACTGTGCTGGGTTTTCAATATTTCCACTTACAACCCCTGACTCACACAGTCATCTTCCTGCATGGGATTCCCTCCTGTTTTGAATCTGCCAGACCACAGCTCTCACTATCTTCAAAAACCCTTCTAAAATCCCATTTACTCCAGGAGACATTCCCCAATTCATTTTTTTTAATCTCCCAAATAATTTCCTCCCTCAACACTTTTGCTATAATTTCTGTACTTTTACACCTCTTTAGCACTTTTGCTTTCACTACTTTCCATTTTACTTTGTAAATGTCCCTTCACATTTTCATGTACTCTCCCAAAGGTTTAACACAGTGCTATGTGTCCAGTAATCAGCAAATTATCAGGAAGAGGTTCTAATCCCGGCTTTGTCACTTCTCTGCTGTGTGACCATAGGGAAGTCACTTCACTTCGCTGTGACTCAGTTGCCTTATCTGTAAAATGGAGATTGAGACTGTGAACCCCACAGTGGGACAGGGACTGTGTCCAACCCTACTTGCTTATATACGCTCCAGCGTTTAGTACAGTGCCTGGTAGTTAGTATTTTACAGAGACCATAGTTATTAGGGGATTGTCTCTATCTGTTGTCAAACTGTACATTCCAAGGGTTTAGTACAGTGCTCTGCACATAGTAAGTGCTCAATAAATATGATTGAATGAATTAATTGTTATTAAGAGGAGGAATCTGAGAGCTTCAAGGATTGTTGACATGATGCTCCTACAGCTGACCCATGCTTGGGAAGAGGAAAGGTACTATCATTTCATTAAGGAGCTTTACTTCAACTACATTAATTATTGGATATAAATATGCATTTTGAAGAAAGGTATTGTCCTGGGAAAATTTTGACTTTTCTGGATCCCATTTAGATAGACTTCAAATTAGTCCATGTCTACATAGCTCTAGACTGGAAACTCTTTGTGCGCAGGGAATGTTTCTATCAACTCTATATTGTACTCTCCCAAGTCCTTAGCACAATGCTCTGCCCATAGTCAGTTCTCAATATATATGACTGAGGGTTGAGGAAGCGAGACCATTGGCCATAAAAGTTGAAAATTTCTTCTGCGGAACTTCAGGTGCAACCTCATGTTAGGATCCTGGGAGTAGGAAGAAAGAGAGGATGCCAAAGTGAAATCTTTAGGGAAGAACAGGAAGTGGAATGATGTTATTCAGGAAAATATCTTCTGAGTCAGGATCAGTCTTGACGTCTAAAACCATTGAGATCAGCTCCACCCATCTGGACTAACTACAGAAGATAAAGTCTCATCTTCCACTGCAACTTCCTCAACTATAATCATCATTTCCTCATTGAATGCCTCCCAGGCCAAAACCACTACAGGATGTAACAATTCCACAAATATAAATGATAGTCACATGAGCCTTCCAGGACTTGGCACAAATGCAACTTTGTTTGTAGAACTCTGTTGTGCATATAGAAAAAGAGAAGAAAATAAAAGAAGAACAGTAGAGTGGGAGACATCAGCCTTCATATCCACTTGAAGTTGCTCAGGTACACAGTGGTGTCCAACTCCCTATAAGGCTGTGGGACCTGACTTAATTGTGGTATTTGTTAAATGTTTACTGTGTGTCAGGCACTATTCTAAGCTCTGGGGTAGATACAAGCTAATCAGGTTGGAAACAATCCCTGTCCCACGTAGGACATGCAGTATTAATCCCCATTTTACAGATGAGGGAACTGAGGGCCAGAGAGTTTAAGTGACTTGCCTAAGGTCACACAGTAGACAAGTGGCAGAGCTGGGATTAGAACCCATGTCCTCTGACTCTCAGGCCCATCTTCTACCCACTAGGCCACGCTGTATCCAGCTCCTTGAGCAGCTTCACCAATATTACTTACAATAATGCTCATCAAAATGTAGCATGGCATCTGCAATGGTTTATAAATATTCAACCATTTCTATTCATTCAGTGGCATTTATTGAGTGCTTACTGTGTGCAGAGCACTGTACTACGCCCTTGGAAGAGGACAATATATTATTCCCTGCCCACAGCAAGCACCTACTGCACCATTGCCTTCCTTATCTTTCATCCTCATAACCCCATCAAGGGGCCTGTGGAACTCCTACTCTGTTGTGGGCAGATTCCCCCTCATGCTTGGTAATCTCCTAACCCAGTTGCTGCCCTCCTCACTGCCATTGAGTCCTGGTTGGCTCTGGGCAATATTAATTAATTCATTCATTCAATGGCCTTTATTGAGCACTTACTAACTGCAAAGCACTGTACTAATAATAATGTTGGTATTTGTTAAGCTCTTACTATGTGCAGAGCACTGTTCTAAGCGCTGGGGTAGACTAAGCACTTGGAAAGTATAATTCAAAAATAAAGACAGACAACCCCTGCCCACAATGGGCTTACAGTCTAGAGGGAGTGAGACAGACATCAAAACAAGTAAACAGGCATTAATATAAATAAATAGAATTATAGATGTATACATATATACATGTGCTGTGGAGCGGGGTGTGGAAAAGCAAAGGGAGCAAGTCAAGTTGACGTGGAAGGGAGGGGGAGCTGAGGAAAAGGGGCTTTAGTCTGGAAAGGCCTCTTGAAGGAGGTGCGCCTTCAGTAGGGCTTTTGAAGGGGGGAGAGTGATTAGCTGATTTGAGGAGGGGGGATGTTCTAGGCCAGAGGTAGGACATGGGCCAGGGGTTGGCGGCGAGACAGGCAAGAACAAGGCACAGTGAGAAGGTTAGCACCAGAGGAGCAGAATATGCGGGCTGCTGTCTCCTTCCTTGTTTTTCTTCAAGGGGTCTCACATTCTCCCACTCCCACAAACTCATGGTGAGAGAGAGAGGAGTTGGCCTGCTTCTTGCTCTCCAATGTCTTTTACACATCCCATCCATTCGATTACTTGTCTTCCTTTCCTTTGAAGCCTGCATCTTGATAATGATAATGGTATTCATTAAGCACTTACTATGTGTCAAGCATTGTATTAAACAGTGGGGTAAACAAAAAGCAATCAAACTGGACACAGTCCTTGTCCAATATGGGACTCATAGTCTAAATGGAAGGGAGAACAGGTATCAAATCCCCATTTTACAGTTGAGGAAACTGAAGTACAGAGAAATAAAGTGACTTCCCCAAGGTCACAGAGCAGGCAAGTGTCAGATCTGGAATTCCTCTGACTCCCAGGCCTGTGCTCTTTAATAATAATAATGTTGGTATTTGTTAAGCACTTACTATGTGCCAAAGACTGTTCTAAGCGGTGGGGTAGATTCAAGGTAATCAGGTTGTCCCACATGGGGCTCACAGTCTTCATCCTCATTTTACAGATGAGGTAACTGAGGCACAGAGAAGTTAAGTGACTTGCCCAAGGTCACATAGCTGACAAGAGGCAGAGTGGGATTAGAACCCATGACTTCTGATTCCCAAGCCCATGCTCTTTCCACTAAGCCACGCTGCTTCTCTTTCTGATAGGCCACACCGTTTCATCTCTACCATACACTACAACTTCTAGTTGCAGTCACCTACTGCCTCCACCTCCAATTTTCTAAGAGATTTTGGTAACTTTCCTACTCTCTTTCCCATCTCCTTCACTGATCCTCAGGAACATCTACAAATATTGAAGTCACTCACTTCTTCTCTTTATTTTTATGGTATTTGTTAAGTGCTTACTACATAGCAGGTATTATACCAAGAGTTGGGGTGGATGCAAGATAATCGAGTTGGACACAGTCCCTGGCCCACATAGGGCTCTCACTCTTATCCCTATTTTACAGATTAGGAAACTGAGGCACAGAGAAGTCAAGTGTTTTGCCCAAGATCACACAGCCAACCTCCTCAACTCTAGCCACCTCACCTATTCATCAAACTGAATGCATCATTATGATTTCAACATTATGCAGAGGTCAACTTGGGCTTGCACACACACACAAACACAAACACACTCAATTTATATGTGATGGCCAGTTCTTGGATAATAATAGATTGAATTCCAAAACCTTGGTGATTGTGACTATTATCAACTGAAGAATGATCAATCATATTTATTGAGCATTTACTGTGTTCTGAGCACTTACTGTGCTTGGGAGAGTACAGTATAACAGACTTGGTAGACATGCTCTTTGTCCACAATGAGCTTTCAGTCTAGGCGGGGGAAGGCAGATATTAATATAAATCAATTACAGATATGTACATAAGCAAATTTAACCCAAGTGGCCTTTGAAAGGCCAAATGACTCAACTTAAATTAGCATATTTTGGACACATAATCAGGAGGACTAATTCTCTGGAAAAGACACTAATGCTAGAAAAAGTCCAGGGAAAACGTAGAAGAGGCAGACCAGCAGCTAGATGGATAGATACCATAACAACGATAACGGAAGAACTATTAGAAAGGTTGAGGATTATGGCAGAGGACAGAATGTTCTGAGAAAATATATCCATAGAATCGCTATGAATCAGAAATGGCTTGAAGGCACTTAACAAAAATATTAACAATAATAATATACATGTTATGTAGGGGTAAGGGAGGGATGAATAAAGGGTGCATATCCAAGTTCGAGGGTGACACAGAGGAGTGGGAAAGAGGAAAAGAGACTTAGTCAGGGAAGGCCTCTTGGAGGAGAGGTGCTTTCAATAAGACTTTGAAGGTGTGGAATGTGATCATCTGTCATATATGAAGAGGGAGGGCATTCCAGGCCAGAGCAGGACGTGTACAAGAGACCAGCTGCAATATAGATGAGATCAAGGTTCAGTGAGTAGGTTGGCATTAGAGGAGCAAAGTGTGTGGGCTGGGTTGTAGTAGGAGAGTAACAAGGTGAGATAAGAGGGAGCAAGGTGATGGTATGGTCAAGCCTTAACCCTCTCATGTATATGTATTACTGTCACTGAATACATATATTAATTAGTTTGCATTGAGTTTCCACCCAGCAGGAAACTGCAGCTGGCAAGGCCAGGATCCACCTGATCAACAGCCAATCACTGACCACCACCTGTAGCCCTGAAACGGTAACACCCATGCTTGCCGACTTCCCCAACCACAGAGTGCCCTCTGGATACCCCTGGAACTGATAATGAAGGAGCTTGGCTTATAATGAGGGGATAATGACGGCAACAACAAACAGGGGCAGAGCAGCACGTGATACACCAGGCTAGTGCACGAACCAATAGGACCTAATGGGAGGGACCGGACTAGAGGGAGGGACGTAGTGTTGCATCCATCACCCAGGGAGGCAGGGCCAGCGGGAATATAAAGCATGGCTCGTCTTCAGTTCAGGGTCTTTGGCCACCAAACGGCTATCGACCTTTTGTTGAAGCAAGACAAATAAAATCCTGACCTAATCTAACTCATTACTTGGGATATTTTCCAACAATGGGGTGCTTTAAAACCAATGGTGAGGAGTTTCTACTTGATGTGGAGGTGGATGGGCAACCACTGGAGGTTCTTGAAGAGTGGGGAGATGTGGCCTGAATGTCTTTGTAGAAAAGTGATCTGGGTAGCTGAGTGAACTATGGATTGGAGGGGGGAGAAGAAGAAGGGAGGGAGATCAATAAAGAGATTGAAATAATAATCAAGGTGGGTTAAGATAAGTGATTGGATTAACGTGGTAGCAGTTTGGATTTTGGCCAAGTTGTGAAGGTTGAACCAAAAGGATTTAGTGATGGATTAAATATGTGGGCTGAATGAGAGAGACAAGGATAACACCAAAGTTATCAGCTTCTAAGGCAGAGAAAATAGTGGTGCTATCTACAATAATGGGAAATTTAGGTGGAGGACAGTGTTTAAGTGGGAAAATTAGTTCTGTTTTGGATGTTGGAGGTGTGGATGGGACATTCAAAGTAGAGATGTCCTGAAGGCAGGAGGAAACGAGACTGCAGAGGAGAGAGATCAGGGCTGAAGTCATAGATTTGGGAATCATCTCTTTGGAGATAGAGATCAAAGTTAAAGCCATGGGAGTGAATGAGTTCTCCAAGGGAGTGGGTGTAGATGGAAAATAGAAGGGGACCCAGATGTGAGGCTGAGGAACTCCTATAGTTAGGGGGTGGGAGGCAGCACAGAAGTAGGAGTGAAGTGTGTGAGCTGGGGTGTACTGGGAGAGGGACAAGGTTAAGTACCCAGGAGAAGGAACAGGTTGAAGTTGGCCTGGAGGGAGGGAGATCATCTAGAAAGGGATGCAGTGTAGCTGAGGCAGGATTTGTCAAGTGCTTGGATCAGCATGGGGACAGTTCAGTTAGCTATGAAGGGGCATATTTAAAATCAACAGTATTTGACAACATACCAGAAATAGGGATAAAGAGACAGAGAAAGAGAGAGAAAGTCAATGATTTGGTTGTTATTAACCAAAACTCAAGATCCAGGATTTGGTATCTGAATATGAGATCGATAACCGCAAGGTCATTTGGGTTGATAAGATCTAGAAATAACCTTAGGGATTCATCTTCTCATTCCTTGTGGGGTTAAGATCTCCTTTCCAGAAAAATCTAGACTATTTAGAAATGGACAACATCTTTAGACCAGAGCAGGAGATGGGTAACCCAGAACCTAGGATTCCATTATGATCAGTTATAATAATAATAATTGTGGTATTTGTTAAGCTCTTATTGTGTGCCTGACACTGTAGTAATGCTGGGATGGATACAAGAAAATTGGGTTGGACACAGTCCCTGACTCACTTGGGGCTCTCAATCTTAATCACCATTATAGGTGAGGTGATTGAAGCACAGAGAAGTGAAGTGACTTGCCAACAGTCACACAGCAGAAAAGTGGTAGAGATGGAATTAAAACCCATGTCCTTCAAGACCCTCTTTATGCGAAGAGATCACTTTTATCAGCCTTGGGAGAGATTGGGGAGATGTTGGGGTTGAGGCTAGTTGTGCAGCCTCACCAAGGGAAGGTTATGATTCTAGAGAGAGGAGCACAGGCCAGTGAAAATGATTTCAGGAAGAAGGCATAGCTTGCAGGCCCACATGAAAAGAGACGACCAAATACCACAAAGCAAAGCCCATTGCCAAAACCTGGGTTAGGGCCTCAAGAAAGCTGAAATCAGGCACCAGAGCATCATATTACCCAGAGCTGTTCCATCTGTTATGTTCATCGAGTTCAATTCCTTCTTTGGGTCATGGTTATTCCCGAAGCCTCAGAAGCTCAGTGAGGTTCCCAATCTTGCAGTAACACACCCTAGTCTCTTGCAGTAGTGCCAGCTCTCACTAGGCTTTGCTCGTCTCAGGATCCCAAAGTCTTTTGCAGGCTTTCCTGATCCGAAAGGACATTTCTGGAAGGAAGTAGAAAGATATATAGATCACTATTCCAAGCCTCCAGATGAGGAAGATGAGGTAGGGAGCAATGAAGCAATCAAGCTCAATCAACCAACTCATCAATAGCATTTATTGAGCACTATATTAAGCATTTGAGAGAGTACAATATGGTATAATTGTTAGTCTAGAGGGAGAGGCAATGATTAAAATAAATTACAGATATATAAGTGACATGGGGCTGAGAGTAGGGTAAATATCAAGTGCTTAAAGGATACAGATCCAAATGCATAGACAATGAAAAAGGGAAAGGGAGTGGGGGAAAAGAGTGGGGGAAAATGAGGGCTTAGGAAGGCCACTTGGAGGAGATATGATTTTAGGAGGGCTTTGAAAATGGGGAGAGTGGTGCTTTGTCAGATATGATGTTGGAGGGAATTCCAAGTCAGAGGGGAGATATGGGAGAGGGGTCAAAGGCAAGATAGAAGAGATCAGGGAACAGTGAGTAAGTTGGTTTTAGAGGAGCAAAATATGAGGGTTGGGTCATAGTAGAAAACTACACAAAGTAGCTCAACAACATACATGAAGTCAGGGTATTCATTTCATTTATTCAGTCATATTTATTGAGTGCTTACTGTGTGCAGAGCACTGTACTAAGCATGTGGCAGAGTACAATACAACAATAAACAGATACATTCCCTGCCCACAATGAGTTTACAGTCTTGGGGGCTGGGGAAGCGACATTAATATTAATAAATTACAGATATGAACGTAAATGTTTGGGGACTGGGAAGGAGGAGGAAGAAAGGAAACAAGTCAGGGCGAAGTAGAAAGGAGTGGGAGAATACAAAGGAGGACTTATTCAGGGAAGGTCTCTTAGAGGAGATGTGCCTTCAATTAGGTTTTGAAGTGGGGGAGAGTAATTGTCAGAAATGTGGATGGAGGGAGTTCCAGGCTAGAGGCAGGACATCTGTGAGAAGTTGGGGACGAATAGACGAAATTGAGGCAAAATGAGAAGTTTAGACTTAGAGTCAGAGGGACAACTAGAATTAAAATTTAACCAGTTAAGCAGCCTGCCATAGGTCATTCTGAAACCCACTTGGAATACTTCAGACTTTGGATCACCTTGCCTGAAATAGTGTTCATTTTCTTTGGGAGATTGCAGAGACTCATCTATGCTTTCATTTGAGAAGTGGCTATTTCTTTTCTAGAACCAGCCTTCTAACAGCCTTCTTGCCAAATCCAATGGCTCCTATTCTATCCTCATCCTCCTCAACCTCTCAGCTGCCTTTGACACTGTCGACCATCCCCTTCTCCTCAACATGTTTTCCAACCTTGGCTTCACAGACTCCATCCTCTCCTGGCTCTCACTCATCTCGCTGGCTATTCATTCTCAGTCTCCTTCACAGGCTCCTCCTCCCCCTCCCAACCCCTAACTGTAGGGATTCCTCGAGGGTCAGAAGGGTCAGGTCAAGGGGTCTTGGTCCCCTTCCGTTCTCCCTCTATACTCACTCCCTTGGTGAACTTATTCACTCCCATGGCTTCAACTATCATCTCTACACAGATGACACCCAAGTTTACATCTCCTCCCCTGTTCTCCCTCCCTCCAGGCTTGTATCTCCTCCTGCTTTCAGGACACCTCCACCTGGATGTCTGCCCACTACCTAAAACTCAACATGTCCAAGACTGAGCTCCTTATCTTCCCTCCTAAACCCTGTCCTCCCCCTGACTTTCCTGTCACTGTGGATGGCACTACCATCCTTCCCATCTCACAAGCCCACAACCTTGGTGTCATCATCGACTCTTCTCTCTCATTCACTCCATACATCCAATCCATCACCAAAATCTGCCAATGTCACCTTCAAAACATCACCAAAATCCGCCCCTTTCCTCTCCATCCAAACTGCTACCTTGCTGGTACAGTCTCTCATCATATCCTGACTGGATTACTGCATCAGCCTCCTTTCTGATCTCCCATCCTCCTGTCTCTCCCGCTTCAGTCTATACTTCACTCTGCTGCCTGGATTAACTTTCTAGAGAAACACTCTGGGCATGTCACCCCCCTCCTCAAAAATCTCCAGTGGTTGCCTATCGACGTTCAAATAAAGCAAAAACTCCTCACTCTTGGCTTCAAAGCTCTCCATCCCCTTGCCCCCTCCTACCTCACCTCTCTTCTCTCCTTCTACATCCCAGCCTACCTACTCCACTCCTCTGCCACTAACCTCCTCACTGTGCCTCATTTTGGCTTGTCCCACCGTCGATCCCTGGCCTCCGTCCTTCCTCTGGCCTGGAATGCCCTCCCTCCTCACATCCGCCAAACTAGCTCTCTTCCCCTCTAGGCCTCCTCTAGGAGGCCTTCCCAGACTGAGCCCCCCCTTTTCCTCTGCTCCTCCTCCCCTCCCCATCATCCTTACTCCCTCCCTCTGCTCTCCCTCCTTCCACTCCCCACAGTACTTGTGTATATTTGTACATATTTATTACTCTATTTTAATGATGTGTGTATATCTATAATTCTATTTATCTATTTTGATGGTATTGATGCCTGACTACTTGTTTTGTTTTGTTGTCTGTCTCCCCCTTCTAGACTGTGAGCCCGTAGTTGAGTAGGGATTGTCTCTTTCTGTAGCCAAATTGTACTTTGCAAGTACTTAGTACAGTGTTCTGCACACAGTAAGTGCTCAATAAATACGATTGAATCAATGAATGAAACTTCCCACATGTTATTTCCCCAAGATCAATACTATAAGTTAAGAACTTTTGTCATTTAAATGGTGAACCCCAAGTGGGGCTTAATCTATTTCTAACTGATTAACTTGTACTTACCCCAGCACTCAAAACAGTGCTTGACATATAGTAAGCTCTTAGCAAAATGCCATTTTAAAAAAAAGAGTTCTGGGTGAAATTATCTGGTTGGCAAGAGATTTCTGAAAAGAGAAATGGATGTACTTCCCATCTCTGCAGAAGGGCCTTGGGAAGCCCTCAGGGGTTGAGCAGAAACTTACTTTGGAGGTCACTGAGAGTCCTGTAGCCTCAAAGTCTCCATACAATAAGACTCCAAAAATAGTAAAACTGAGCTGTCACTGGGGAGAGAACTAAGGAAGTGCTTATCACAGCTTTCCACACAAGTGATGAAGCAGAGTGGTCAAAAAGCAAGGGCCTGGGAATCAGAAGACATTAGTTCTAATCCTGGACTCTACACTTGCTTGTTGTGTGACTTTAGGAACTTTCCTGTGCCTCAGTTTCATCATCTGTAAAATGGGAATTCAATACTCAGTCTCCCTCTCCTCTAGACTGTGAGCCTGGTGAGAGATGGGACTGCATTTGTCCTGATTATTTTTATCTACCCCAGCAGTTCGCTCATAATTAGCACTTAAATACCAAAATAATGATAATTATTATAAGTACTAGTAATAATTGTGATTTGTTAGACACTTATTATGTGCCAACTACTGTATTCAGCAGTGGGGTAGATTCCGGATAATCAGGTCAGTTCACAGCACCTGTTTCTATATGGGGCTCACAGTCTAAGTAGGGAGGAGATCAGGTATTGAATCCCCATTTTACAGAGGAAGAAATTGAGACACAGGGAAGTTAAATGACTTGCCCAAGCTCACAAAGCAGGTAAGTGGCAGAGCTGGAAGTAGAACCCATTTTTCCTGACTCCCAATCCTACTTTCCCCTCTCTCTTTCTCTATCTCTCACTCCTGTCTCTATCCCTCTATCTCTATCTCCATATCTTTGAGGTATAGGCAAGTTAAGCGACTAGCCCAAGGTCACACAACAGACAAGTAGCAGAACAAGGATTAGAAGCAGGTGTGGCTTAGTGGAAAGAGCTTGGGCTTGGGAGTCAGGGGTCATGGGTTCTAGTCCTGGCTCCTCTATTCATTCATTCAATAGTATTTATTGAGCACTTCCACTGTGCAGAGCACTGTATTAAGCACTTGGAATGTACAATTTGGCAAAAGATCAAGACAATCCCTGCCCAATGACGGGCTCACAATCTAAACGGGGGAGACAGACAGCAAAGCAAAACAGAACAAAACAAAAACAAGACAATATCAGCAAGATAAATAGAATCAGAGATATACACGTCATTAACAAAATAAATAGGATAATAAATAATATATACAATTGAGCACAGTGCTGAGGGGAGGGGAAGGGGGAATAGCAGAAGTTTAAGGGGGAGAGGAGGAGAGGGGGAGGGCTCCACTTGTCAGCTGTGTGACTTTGGGCAAATCACTTAACTTCTCTGTGCCTCAGTTACCTCATCTGTAAAATGGGGATTAAGACTGTGAGGCCGACGTGGGATGATCTGATTACCTTGTATCTACCTCAGCACTTAGAACAGTGCTGGACACATAGTAAGCGCTTAACAAATGCCATCATTATTATTATTCTGACTCCCAGGTCCATGCTCTACCACTAAGTCAGGCTGCTTCTTCTCTGCTTTAGTCCCTCTATCAAGCTCTTACTCTCAACATGGCGTAGTGGATAGAGCATAGACCTGGGAGTCAGAAGGTCATAGGTTCTAATTCCGGCTCCACCACTTGTCTGCTGTTAACTTTAGGCAAGTCACTTCACTTCTCTGTGCCTCGGTTACCTTATCTAGAAAATGGAGATTGAGACTGTGAGCCCCATTTGGGACAAGGACTGTGTCCAACTCAATTTGCTTGTACCCACCCCAGTGCTTAGTATAGTGTCTGGCACATAGCACGTGCTTAACAAATGCCACAATGATTATTATTATTACTATGGACTGATTGAAAAGGTAAAAGATTGTTGGGGGGAATAGCTCTCAGAGAGAACTGGGAAGGAACATAGTTATCTGCCTAGATGACAGCCATCTGTGGAAAAAGGAAGGAACTGTTGTTTCAACAATAACATCACACATTCCAAACCCTTTGAATCATAGGGAAAAAGGATACCATTAAAGGATATCAAAAAAAAAGTCTGCTCCTATATCAGGATGATGATGGGTTGGGTGGTCACTACCTCCAGGAACTTCAAAGTTAAGGCAGGTCCCCCCCTCCAAGGACTCGTGTCTTACTCTGCCTCCCTGGAGACCTCTTAGACTCATACTGCAATGAAAGACGCAAGGGAGAAAAGATCCCTGGAGAAGCTAATGCTACCAGCAGGACTCCAGCATCAAACATTCCTCCATTCAGTCAAGCTCAGCGAAAAACTTGGCCCATTGTGAACAGATGTTATAGCTGACCAAATGAATTGACTGGAAGTTCACTTTCAATTGTGTCTTAAAGAGATACAATACCAAGGCCAGCTTCAAAGGATTTCTTTGTCTCTTTTGCAGTTAAGTGGCATTTGTTCACCACACAGGGACTAAGGGAAACACATGCCTGATTTCAAGAGAACAGTTTTTCTCCTCTGTATCATAAGAGGTACGACTATCGCAGTTGTGGGAAGCTTTTCAGTTTGTATTTAGTCCCTCTTCATTAAAAACAAACTGTGAAGCTGTGGTCCTTAGAAAGACTTCCAGTTCTGCAGCACCATGAATTGAACAAGAGCTGTCTCACAAACACAATAGGCTTGGCTGCTTGTATAACCCTAATGCCATGAGGTGGCACTAGTGCCCAAGAACAGGGTGGCACTCTACAACCTAGGAAACAGCCAGTGTGAAACACTGCAATTCTGATTGCTCCCCCCAAAACCCTGAGCTAATAGCAATTGGGTGCCAATAAGACTGGGAGTCAAATAACAGTTTCAGGAAGCTTTTTTCACATTGAGAAGCAGCGTGGCTCAGTGGAAAGAGCACGGGTTTGGGAGTCAGAGGTCCTGGTTCTCATCCCGGCTCCGCCACTTGTCAGCTGTGTGAGTTCAGGCAAGCCATTTAACTTCTCTGTCCCTTAGTTACCTCATCTATAAAATGGGGATTAAGACTGTGAGCCCCACTTGACAACTGATCACCTTGTATCCCCCCCCAGCACTTTGAACAGTGCTTTGCAAATAGTAAGAGATTAACAAATGCCGTTATTTTATTTTCCTGGTTGAAGGGTCCCACAAATGGTGTTTCACAAAAAGGATCACTCCCTTTCTCTTTTTCCTTCCCTCTTTCTTCAACCAGTTAATATTCATTAACTGTACACCAAGCACCATATTTAATCCTTTGGGAGAGTACAAGATAACATTCAGAAGACACATTCCCTGCCCACAAGGAGCTGCTGCTTTTCTTCCCTCTTTCTCCTCTTTCTCTAGTCCCCTTCCTCCTCTTTTTTCTCTTTCCTTCTCTTCCTCCCTTCTTACCCCTCTTCCACGTATCTTGGTAGTCCTGCAGGTAGAATAATAACCTCTACAGTCTCCCCTGTCCAGGAATCTGTGAAATTAAGTGCCACCAACCCCAGGAAATTGTCAAATCCTTATCTTGGTTCTTCCACTCACCAGCTATACAGCCTTAGGCACTGCCCCCAACTCCCCAGCCCCCAGGTTGTGTTCTCTGAGAGCTAAGGATGGTAATGTCACCGTCATGCTATGGTTCATGAGCTTGTCTTTGAAAAGCATTTTGACATTTAGAAAGGGCAAATTTTCTAATTCTCACTAGGGTCTTTAAATGCAGAGTGGAAAAGAGGGAATTTGAACGAGGATAAATTCCTTGGAAAAAGGTAGGAATTACAATGATCCTCTAGGTCCCATAGAATAGGACAGAAACACATCTGTCACTGAATTTATTCTTAGTGGATAGGACAGAATAGATTTATTCCCTCTTGAGACCAGATTGAGATGTCTGTGTTGGAGGAGTTGCGGGGCTCAGAGAGCTGGCCCCCAACATGAACAAAAGAGGAACCCTAAAACTTCCCCTTCATTGACTGGGGAAGGCATCATCAACAAGTTGGTGATTCAGTTACCATTTTTGAATACCTCATGATCAAATATTGGTTCCCAAAATCCCCTCTGCTGACTAATAACCTGAAAGATATTATATTTTCTAAAAATATGGCTGCCCATCCAACTGAAGCCACATTTCTCCAGTTACTCTTCTGCAACCACCAAAAATCAAAGATTCCAGACTTAAAACTCCTGTAAGATCTGGTCTGTAGGCCATGGTTCTATCCTGTGCTAATATACAGCTGGTGCTGAGGGCAGGAGAGTGAGGGTAAAGATTGTAGGGCAAATGATGCTTGCTTGGGTTGGTCAGAGCCTCCGGTGTCTGGGAGGGTTGGTCAGAGTCTCCTGGGGATTGGGAGAAAGGGTCAGTTAGAGTCTCCGGTGTCCAGGAATTGAGTCAGAATCTCTGTTGTCCAGTGGGTCAGAATCTCTAGACTGTAAGCTCATTGTGGGCAGGGAATGTCTCTTTATTATTATATTGTACTCTCCCAAAAACTTAGTGCTCTGCACACAGTAATCACTCAGTAAATACAATTGATTGACCGAGTCTCTAGTGTGCAGTGGGTCAGAGTCTCCAGTGTCCAGTGCTTCCTGAGGAGGAACCAGGAAGAATAGTACTTCTTGGCTATGCTGAAGCTTGCATTGGCTCTTCTCTAAGTAAGTCCCAAAGTGAGATAGTGCCATAAATTCAGATATTGGAATAACTATTCCTCCTAAAGATACTCATCATGCCCAGCTGAGCCAGAAAACACCAAATATCTCAGCAATCAATTCTCAAAGGCAGAAAGATTACCAGACAATGGCAAACCATGGGATCGAATCAAGATGGCTGGGGCCAAACACGAAAGGGAATGATGTAGAAGATTACTGAGGGAGTAGCGTGGTCTAAAGGAAATGATACGCGATTTGAAAGGAGATGCAGGTTCTAATCCTGGCACTGTCACTGAGTTGCTATTTACATTGAGCATGTTGGTTATCCTCTCCCTGACTTAGTTCTCCATAACTTTAAAATGAGCATAGCATACCTACTCCTTCTATCCCTTTGAATGTGAGCCCCAAATGGGACACTGAGTGAACTTGCTCTATCTTGTGTCTACCCCACCACTTAGCACAGTGTACAGTACATATACTAAGAATTTAATAAAGACCATAATTGGGGTTTTTTTGCATTGTATGCTCCCAAATGCTTAGTACAGTGCTCTGCATACAATAAGTGCACAATAAATACCACTGATGATGAAGGGCTACTAACCCTAATCAAAGTTTACTTCATGTTCCCACAATCATTGTGGTCTCCCAAAGCTGGACAGGAAAATGGAGTTTTTCCTTGGACAGCCGGGATGGACTAGGTGTCCTTGGCAACGGCTCAAATTTGCTTGTGGCTATTCAGATTGCAAGGGAATGAGTAAGGGAGAGTATCTGCCTTGGCCTAGTCAATCCTCAGTATAAGAGCTACTTATTTTGTGCTTGCCGATGTTTTCAGAGCAGATTGCAAAGTAGTACGTTGGATTATTTAATTTCACTCTGGGTAATTTCTTTCTCTTTTGCTGGATGTGATAGTGCTCAGATTGGTAAACACAGGGTGGAGTTGAGGGTCAAAAGGTGATGAGATCTCAATCTGAACTTTCTGGTGTGATCAGCTGTGCTTCCTCCTTACAATCAGGAAATCCTGGAGTGACTGAGACATAGAACATCTGCAGAGAGAGAAACCTAATCTAGGTTTTCCCATCTCTAAACGGTTTTTCATTTCCATTTGTGTGTGTGTGTAAGCTTGCACGCACACACACATTAAATCTCTTAGCTGCTTTGAATTGATTGCTTTCATTTTCTGCTTCCGGACTGAAGGGGATTTCATTCCCTTGCTTGCTACAGCTACTAAACTAATTTTCAGGGAGTGGGATCTGGTCCAAGACGATCCTCATTGTGCAGCAGGCACTGGTAAAGCATCACAGACAAAGAGCTGAGACAAAATATTCATGCCCTTTCTCAACTTCTTGCCTATCTTGCTCCCCAAACTCTCCAGATTTCAGATCCTGAGAGCACTGACCTCTGCTCTCATGTCAGCTTCTCTTCTTGCCCAAGCATCTGCTCTCCTGATGTGTCTTGGATGGCTGCATGGGTGGATAGAATGCATACATGTACATCCTGATCCAAATCCCACTTGTTTAGCTATTTCTTGGAGGTGTTGGCCTCTTTGGGGAGATGCATTTAATTTGAGGGACTATTTTGTTCAATTCAGTAATGAATTAGTCCCGAGAAGAATTGATGAAGGGAGAGAGAGAAAAGGGTAGAAGTAGAAGTGATACCACAGTGACATGAGAAAGCTCCCTCCCCCCTCCCCCACATGGTAATAACAATAATAACAATAATGGTATTTAAGTGCTTATTATGTGCCAGGCACTGTACTAAGCACTAGGGTGAATACAAGCAAATGGGTTGGACAGCATCCCTGTCCCACATGGGGCTCACAGCCTTAATCCCCATTTTACAGGTGAGGTAACTGAGGCACAGAGACGTTAAGCAACTTCCTAGGGGTCACACAGCAGACAAGTGGAGGAGCCGGGAATTAGAATCCACATGCTTCTTGACTCCCAGACCCATGCTCTATTCACTAGGCCATGGTACACCCAGCAATTTCTGACTCATCACAAGAGCAGAATTCAGGTTCCTGGCTTGGCTTCTGTCTCTGCAATTCTGAGTAGAGCTCAGTTTTCCAAAGGAAATTCAGAGTAGTCAGCAGTTTAGCTATCCTAGCTCTACTGGCCTATCTCATAACTACCCAGTGCACATTCAAGGAATTTTGTTGGGCTTCCTGCTGTAATACAATAAATTAGCAGAGATGTGTTCATAAATGGGGAATCTCTGGGAAATTCACTGAATCCAGGAACCTCCAGCTGTCCCAAATCCAAACATTCAAGAGATGTCAGTACAGTAAACTTCCCAGCCCTTATTCCCACATTCACATCTATCCAAAACACTTATTTCTAATCATTGCTTCATAAATCCAAACTGCTTATTTTTATAATGGAATGTATAAAGTGCTTACAATTTTCTTCTCTAACACTTTCACTCCATAGCCAGAATTAGCAATAGTCAGAACAATGATCTCTTCTTGGAAATTAAAACCTGAGAAAGTGGAAGTTTCGGTGACTTCCCATTCCTATTGAAATGCTAATTTGGGGCATCTGAGATGAAAGAGACTGTAGGGTTTCAAGGCCTTGGTGGGGCATGGGTTAAAAGAGCAATAGGGTTTCTTGTCCTTATAGGAAAATTAGTTGTTTGGAGGACCTGTTTCCAGTGGAAAAGCCACATCTCCTGATTAGCTCCCCATCTATTAGTGGTTGAGGATGGATAATCTTCCAGATGTTGTGGTGTCTCACCACAGCTTCTAGAGAATGTGGTCCTGCGTGGCCTTGCTTATGGTGCCTCATTTGCTATTATTTTAGAGTTGGAAATCCTTTTCTTTTGACAGCTGCATCGCTGTCTGTTTCTATGTCAGTGATTGGGAAGAAAAAAGCATCAGGGTCCAAAAAAAATTCTTCCCAGCTGCTGAAGCTGGATGTTTTCTCCAGCTGTCATCTATATTATTAAATATTAATATGTTTCTGATCTCTGATTTGGTCTGTAGTAATTTGTTCTTGGTGTCAGACCATTACTGAACCTCTGCCCCTCCTCCCCTCCCCATTGCCCCTACTCCATCCCTCTGGTCTACCCCCTTTCCCTCCCATACCACTTGTGTATATTTGTGTATATTATTAATTACTCTATTTTATTAATGATGTGTATATAACTATGATTCTATTTACCTATTTTGATGGTATTGATGCCTGACTACTTTATTGTTTTGCTGTCTGTCTCCCCCTTTTAGACTCTGAGCCCATTGTTGGGCAGGGATTGTCTCTATCTGTTGCCAAATTGTGCATTCCAAGTACTTAGGACAGTGCTCTGCACACAGTAAGTGCTCAATAAATACGATTGAATGAATGAATGAAATGAGAAATTACATTCACTAGAGTAAGATTCATTAGGCATGAAAGCAAGCAAAGAAAATCCCTTAAGTGTTAATCACTGCTCTAAGTGCTGGAGCTAGGACTAACCTGGGAGATTACTTAGGATGGCTCTAATCACTGAACATAAAATTGCTCCCCTAATCCCATCACTCCATAGAATGTGGAAGGAGCAGGAAGAAATTAAGAGCAATTGCTCATTACCCTTGCCAGTTGTTTCAGACATTTGACTCTCTCTCCAACCTGCTGTATCCCTACCTCCCCCATCTCTTGCCCCTAATGACCTAACCACCTATTTGGGAAAATTGAAATTAGCAGGTGTGATCTCTCCTCTCCAGTCCCTCCCATCTTTCCCAGCAGTATCTCTAGAGGAGAGCTCCTGTCTCCTCTCAAATTCCACCCTGCTTCACCTATGCCTTTGTCCCCATTCCATCAAACCTTATCAAAGCTCTTGCCCTATCCCATCTTCCCTCCAAGACTGCCGTTTTCAACTATTCACTCTTCCATGGTTTCTTCTCCACTGCTTTCAAACATGCTCGTGTCTCTCCATCCTAAAAGAAAAAAAAACCCTCCCTTGATTCCACGGCTCCCTCCAGCTATCATCCCTTCTCCTTCCTACCATTCTTCTCCAAACTCCTTGAGTGGGTTGTCTGCAACCACTGTCTCCACATTCTCTCCTCAAATTCTCTCCTTCATCCCTCCAATCTGGCTTCCACCCCCTTCGCTCCACAGAAACTGCTCTCTCAAAGGCCACAAATGATCTCCCTCTTGTCAAATCCAATGGTCTCTACTCCATTCTAATCCTTCTCAACCTCTCAGCTGTTTTGAGCACTGTCAACCACCCTCTTCTCCCAGATGCTCATTCATTCAATAGTATTTGAGTGCTTACTATGTGCAGAGCACTGTACTAAGCGCTTGGAATGAACAAGTCGGCAACAGATAGAGACAGTCCCTGCCGCTTGATGGGCTTACAGTCTAATCGGGGGAGACAGACAGACAAGAATCATTCTCAGCCTCTTTCACGGACTCCTCCTCTGCTTCCCACCCCCTAACTGGAAGTCCCCTAAGGTTCAGTTCTGGGTCTAGTTCTCTTCTATTTTCTATCTACACCCACTCCCATGACTTCACCTACTATCTCTAAGTAGAGTATAAGTATTGAGTATTTATCCTCAATCAACACTATAAATACAATTGAAACTCTGTGCAGATGATTCCCAAATCTACATTTCCAGCCCTGATCTCTGTCCTTCTCTGTAGCCTCTCACTTCCTCCTGCCTTCAGAACATCTCTCCATAGATGTCCCACCCACATCTCAAACTTAACATGTCTGAAAGAGAATTCCTTAGCTTCCTACCCAAACCCTGTCCTCCCCTAACTTTCCTGTTACAGTAGACAGCGCCACCATCTTCTCTGTCTCACAAGCCTGTAACCTTGCTGTTATCCTCAACTCACCCCTCTCATTCAACTCACATATTCAATCTGTCACCAAATCCTGTCGGTTCAACCTTCACAACATCCCTAAAATATACCCTTTCCTCTCTATCTAACCAGCTACCAAATTAATACAAACACTTCTCCTATCGCACCTTGATTACTGCATCAGCCAGCCTCCTTGTTGACCTCCCTGCCTCTCCCCACCCTGGTTCATACTTCACTTTGCTGCCCAGCTTATTTTTCTACATAACTGTTCAGGCCATGTTTCCCTACTCCTCAAGAACCTCTGGTGGTTGCCCATCCACCTTAGCATTAAGTGGAAATGCCTTACCATGCACTTGAAAGTACTCAATCTCCTTTCCCACTCCTACCTCACCTCACTACTTTACTACTACAACCCAGCCCACACACTTCACTCCTCTAATGCCAATTTACTCACTGTAACTTGATCTCTCTGTTCCAATTGACTAGCTGTATCTATCCCAGTGCTTAGTACAGTGCCTGGCACATAGTAAGCATTTAATACCATTTTTTAAAATAAGCATCCAGCACGTAGTAAATACCCTTCTCAGGGTCACATCTGGAGAGTTTTCACTACTCTATCAGTCTCGACTACAGGAGGGAGAGTCAAGCAGATGCCTACCCAATCCATTCCTAGCTTGGGCAGTGGCTAGCGAGTGGAAGGCAATCTGCTACAAGTCAAAACTCACCCATGCTGGGCACCAGTGGCCTGGGAGAGAGTCAAGGGCAAAGACTCAAGTTTACTGTGCAGAAGGCAGCAATTACTTCCGTATTTTTACCAAGAAAACTCTATGGATACACTGCAGTGTGGCTCAATGGAAAGACCCCGGGCTTGGGAGTCAAAGGTCATGGGTTCGAATTCCAGGTTTGCCACTTGTCAGTGACTGTGGGCAAGTCACTTAACTTCTCTGTGCCTCAGTTCCCTCATCTGTAATATGATGATTAAGACTGTGAGCCTCACGTGGGACAACCTAATTACCCTGTATCTACCCCAGCACTTAGAACAGTGCTCTGCACATAGTAAGTGCTTAACAAATACCAACATTATTATTACCAGAATGATTGCAGATGGAGAGCGGGGCATTCTGGGAGAGATGCGTCTGAGGCATCGCTATGGGTCAGAAATGACTCAGTGGCATAAGACAAGACATAGTAAAAACTTAACAAATGTCACAATTATTAAGGAATTTACAATCTTTGAAGCCATGATCTTTTCCAAACTCTGAACAGTTCCTCTGTGACTTCCTCCTCCCTTCATTCTCAAAGGTGAGGGGAGGTCACAGTCCCAAATTCATGTTAGTTTGGTAGCCCACAATCAAGCTGCTGATCCAGATGGAGAGACAGAAGCCATTTCTACCAATTGTCTTTTAAGTCCATCAGTGCAAGCTTTTGATGACTGAGCAGTTCTGTGAAAGCCCCAATCCAGCTGAGTAAATTACTCCCCAGTTAGGTGCTTGACAAGGCTCACAGCAGCAGGACTCCAGTCCCATTGCCGGACAGCACAGGGGCTCAGTTGGGAAATGTTCATGTGTTGAATCATGCAGAACAGAAGCCACAGAAGAAAACTACAAAGAGTTCAACTTGCTATAGCCACCACTTGAGAGATTAGTATTGTTGTGAATTCTACCTCTGCCATCAGAGTGAGCAGAGGGCTGTGAACAGCAGTGTGGCCTAATGTTAGAGTATGGGCTTGAGCATCAGAAGGACCTGGGTTCTAATCCCCACTCGGTTACTTATCTGTTGTGTGACAAGTGGCATAACTTTTCTGTGCCTCAGTTCCCTCCTCTGTAAAGTGGGGATTAAGACTTTGAGCTCCATGTGGGACAGGGACTCTGTCCAAACCGATTCGCTTGATTCCAAGTTGGTGACTGGCACATAGCAAGTACTTAATACCAGTTATTAGTATTATTATTACTATTATTGAGAGGCCAGACTCTGGATAAGGGAAAAAGAAAATGCCCTAGAAAGAGGAAAAGAAGACAGTTGGAACAAAACTGGGACCTGCCGGGGTCTGGGAACAAGAGACTCAGGTGCTAGTCCCAGCTTCATCACTTGCCTGCTGAGTGACCTAGGGCTTCTTAACTTAACTTCTTTGCCCCTCAGTTTCCTCATCTGTAAATTGGGGATAAAAATACCTTTTCTCCCTCTCAGACTGCGAGTTCTGTATTGGATAGGGACAGTTTCTTTTGTTGTTTCTTTTTCTTTAATGGTATTTGTTAAGCACTTCTTATGTGTCAGGCAGTGTACTAAATGCTGGGGTGGATAAAAGCTAATCAGGTTGGACACAGTCCATGTCCCACAAGGGCTCACAGCCTTATTCTCCATTTTACAGATGAGGTAACTGAGGCACAAAGAAGCTAACTGACTAGCCCAAGATCACACACAATAGACAAGTGGTGGAGCAGGAATTAAAACCCAGGTCTTTCTGACTCCATGCTCTATCCACTAGTCTTCTCCGATCTGATAATCTTGTACCTCAGAGTGAGTGCTTAATAAACACCATCATTATTATTATTTAAAAAACAACACAGAAAATAGTGGAAATTGGGAGGAAAAAAGGCAGAGACACAAACCGCATAGCAAAAGAAATTATTAAGGGATTAAATTTGCCTGGACATGAATTCTAAATCATGTGTTGAATCATGCAGAACAGAAGCCACAGAAGAAAACTACAAAGAGTTCAACTTGCTATAGCCACCACTTGAGAGATTAGTATTGTAGTGAATTCTACCTCTGCCATCAGAGTGAGCAGAGGGCTGTGAACAGCAGTGTGGCCTAATGTTAGAGTATAGGCTTGAGCATCAGAAGGACCTGGGTTCTAATCCCCGCTTGGTTACTTATCTGTTGTGTGACAAGTGGCATAACTTTTCTGTGCCTCAGTTCCCTCCTCTGTAAAGTGGGGAAGTTTTGTAACTTCTTCTGGTTCATGGATGTAGAAAGAGGAGCTCTTTCTAGTATGGGGGCATCTGACATGAAAATGAAAGTCTGTTCTCATAAGCCCATGGGCCAGCAGCTTTACTAGAAATATTCAGAGCTGTGGGAGCCCTGGAAGAACTCCTCTATTCTTTCTAATAGCAATAATAATAGTATTTGTCAAGTGTTTACTATGTGCCAAGTACCTTAAAAAGCACCAAGATTGCTCACGTCTGCATTTTCTCAGCTTCACTTAGAGAAACTCCCACATAGACAGTGGCAGCAAGAAATAGAGAAAGTGTATATTTGTGAATGTGTGTGTGTTGGGTGGGGCAAAGGGGCATATGCACTCAGTGCCCGCAGTGTTGCCTGTGACCCTAAAAAAAAGCTATATGGAGAGGGAATCAGGGTAGAGAAATATACAACCAGAAGGGGATCTACATAGAGAGAAAGATGAGAGAGAGAGAGAGACAGAGACAGAGAGAAAGAGATGGGTTCAAATAGAACAAGAAAGTACAAGGAAAATCAGAGGATATGATCAAACAGCAGATGTAGACTTGATCCAGAGAGGTAGGAGGTCAGAGGATAACAATGAGTGAAGAGACATGGGACAGGCAAGGAAAAGTAAAGAAAGGAGTATGGGAGTGGAACAGCAGATGTAGACTTGATCCAGAGAGGTAGGAGGTCAGAGGATAACAATGAGTGAAGAGACATGGGACAGGCAAGGAAAAGTAAAGAAAGGAGTATGGGAGTGGGAACCTGAAGTGACAGAGTGCTTCAAGAAGGTCAATGTCTCCATCCTTGACTTTCAGCTATCTTTCTTTCTGACACTGGAGGGGTTGGAGAAAGGTGAAACAAGTGCTCAGGGTCACTGATGCCTTGGTAAGGGTCAATTGCTGTAGCAAATTTGATGGCCCACAAGCTTCCATCTTTGATCTGAAGAGTCAATCCGGCAGTGGTATTTAGCGGATGTCCACTCTGTGCAGAACTCATGCTGAGTGTTCTAGGGTTTTTAAGAGAGAAAATATGGCATGTTCTCTGCTTACATGCTGAAAGATCTCCAACACACCTTTTATGCTGGAGTACATCCTCAGCACAACACAACCTATGGAAAATTTAGCATTTCTTCATGGCCAGAAAAGGTGTTTGGAAGTCAATAAAGCCTTCTGAGAGTGACATTTTGGTCTGCCAATCAAGACTTGTTAGGATGCTCATTGTAGGTAGGGAACAAACCTACTAACTCAGCTATATTGTACTCTCCCAAGCACTTAGTACAGTGCTCTGATCACAGTAAGCATTTATTAAATATGATTTATTGATTGATTGGATGGAAATCTTAACGGGCCTTTGGTCTTAACATTTTCAAATCTCCTAGCAATTTAAGGCTGTGGGGTTCCAGGGTGGAAGAGCCTGGTAATAACAACAAAAATTATGGTGACATTTGTCAAGTGCTTACTATGTGCCCAAACTGTCAGACACAGTCCCTGTCCTTCATGGGGCTCACAGTCTAAGAAGAAGGGAGACAATTCTTAAATCTCCATTTTTCAATAAGGAATCAGCCATAGAGAAGTTAAATGATTTGCCCAAGCTTACACAGCAGGCAAGTAACAGAGCTGGGATTAGAACCCAAGTGTCCTTACTCCCAGGCCCATGCTCTTTCCACTAGGTCACATATGCCATTTCCTTGTAGAGTACTGTGCATCTCTGCTTTGATAACCCTGCTATGAGCATATTTCATCACTGAGTGATTCGTACAATGGGAAGAAAATTTTACTCTCTAGAGAGCATCCCTGAGGGAAGTGAAACCCCAGATAAAGGTCCCCAAGAGTTAGGGACCCAGAGCATCTGCTCCTTCTTCCCACTGGCTAGAGTAAACCTCTCACAATTTCACAATTGGAAGTCCTTCCTAGGATGAGGATCAAACTAAATTTAGCTCCTTTTGGCTGGGTAGTTTCCTGAAGCAATGTGACCTGGTGGGTAGACCAAGGGCCTGGGAGTCAGAAGTGCTTTGCCACTTTTCTGCTGTGTGACCTTGGGCAAGTAACTTAACTTCTCTGTGCCTCAGTTACCTCAAGTGATTTAACTTCTCTGTGACTCAGTAAACTCATCTGTAAAATGGGGATTAAAACTGTGAGCCCCATATAGGACAAGGTCTGTCCCAATTACCTTGTATCTACCCCAACACTAATTACAGTGCCTGGCACATAGTAAACACCTAAATATCACAGTTGTTGTCATTACCCAATTGCAGTGAATGGCCTTCCCAACATAGCATGAGATTAAAATAGAGAGGGATATGGCTTCTTAACTCCATTTTAAAGACTGTCATTCTAGGATGCTGCCGGAACATAAATTCTCTTATAAAGTTATCTGTGGCTTAAATTTCATTCTGCAGCTATGGGGAGTGGCAGGATCATCCTGACCCAGTAACTGAGGGGCAAGAGTCTATATCCCCAGTTCTGGTTGTTGCTGATCTTCTCTCAGGCTTGCAGAAACTGACCAAGATGTGCTCACCTGATCATTAGGGTCCAAGCTGGTTACTTCCATAAACAAGGAGTGAGTTAATGGCAAAAACCACCACTAGTCTGGAAAATGAGCATGATCACCCAGACAACAGTCAGGAAAAAGAAGGTAAACTTTGTCCATATCTGCCTTGGCTAGTTTTATCACCAAATACATTCATTCATTCAAGTCAGTCATATTTATTGAGTGCTTACTGTGTGCAGAACACTGTTAAGCACTTAGGAAAATACAATACAGTAATAAACAGGCACATTCACTGCCACAGTGAGCTTACAGTCTAGAGGTGGGGATACAGACCTTAATATAAATACAGATATGTACATAAGTGCTGTGGGGCAGGAGGTGGGGAGGAACAAAGGGAGCAAGTCAGGATGATGCAGAAAAGAGTGGAAGAGACAAGTGGGGGGGTTAGTCAGGGAAGTCCTCTTGGTTGAGATGTGCCTTCATTAAGGCTTTGAAAGTGGGCAGCATAATTGTCTGTCAGATTTGAGGAGGGAGGGCATTCCAGGCCAGAGGCAGAATGTGGGAGAGTGGTCCGTGCAGAGATAGACAAGATCGAGGCACAGTGAGAATGTTAGCATTTGAGGAGTGTGCAGGGTGGGTTGTAGTGGGAGAGTTGTGAGGTGAAATAGGAGGGGAAAAGGTGATTGAGTACTTTTAAGCCAATAGTGAGACAATTTTCTTTGATGGGAAGGTGGATGGGCAACTAGAGGAGTTTTTTGAGGAGTGGGGTGACTTGTCCTGAACATTTTTGTAGAAAAATGATCTGGGCAGTATAACCAAGTAGTTACTGGAGTGGGAAGAGGTAAAAGATGGGGAGGTCAGTAAGGAGGCTGATGCAGTAATCCAGGTGGACTGGGATGAGTGCTTGTATTAACATAGTAGCAGTTCGGATGGTGAGGAAAGGGTGAATTTTAGCGATGTTGTGAAGGTGGGACCGACAAGATTTAGTGATGGATTGCATATGTGGGTTGAATGACAGAGAGGAGTCAAGGATAACACCAAGGTTAAGGTCATGTGAAACAAGAAGGATGGTGGTGCCATTTACAGTGATAAGACAGCCATGAATCTGTGACAGGTAACTAGATTGTCTACACTGCAACTGGCCAAAAGGACTGAAGCACAACCACCCATGACATTGCATCAAGCTAAGAGAATGTATTGGAACGCCCTCCCTCCTCACCTCCGCCAAACTGATTCTCTTCCCCTCTTCAAAACCCTACTTAAAACTCACCTCCTCCAAGAGGCCTTCCCAGACTGAGCTCCTCTTCTCCCTCTACTCCCTCTGCCACCCCCCCTTTACCTCTCCGCAGCTAAACCCTCTTTTTCCCCTTTTCTCTCTGCTCCTCCACCTCTCCCTTCCCATCCCCACAGCACTGTACTCGTCCGCTCAACTGTATATATTTCCATTACCCTATTTATTTTGTTAATGAATTGTACATCGCCTTGATTCTATTTAGTTGCCATTGTTTTTACGAGATGTTCTTCCCCTTGACTCTATTTATTGCCATTGCTCTAGTCTGTCTGTCTCCCCCGATTAGACTGTAAGCCCGTCAAACGGCAAGGACTGTCTCTATCTGTTGCCAACTTGTTCATCCCAAGCGCTTAGTACAGTGTTCTGCACATAGTAAGCGCTCAATAAATACTATTGAATGAATGAAAGAAAGGAATATAAATGATGATATGATTGTAGAGGGAAAAAAAAGCCTAGGACTTTCAGAAACAGGAAGTAGAAAAAGCATGTATAGGAGGCAATATTTGTTGCCCTAATGACTACTTAACTATAATGCATATTTTTAAAACTTCAAAAAGGGATTGGAACTCTGTGTAGTCAAAACAAAGAAATAAGACTAAATTACATAGAATTAGTTGCATCTTGGTTTTCCAGTGACGTTGCAAACCACTAGAAAGAACTGCTATCTATTTAAGATGGAAGAATGTTCTTCCACTTTTCTAGGGTGGTTAGGTCAATCACTGTCATCAACATTAACAACTTGCCAAGTCCTTCTCCTTTTATTCCTAACTAGCTTTGAAGCCAACAAATACACACACACACACACACTCACACACCCATGCCAATATAATCATAAAAATCAAGTAGTCACACAATGTCGATTTTATTGTGCCAATCAGCAAAGACTTATAAGATAGAAGCTACAGTTTATAAGAAATAAAGCTCTAGATCAATCAATGTAAGCTAAAATATAAACTCCAGAATGACTCTGTGGTTCCTTGGGTCGTTGTCATCAGATACATCAAGTGTTGTTCTCTGATGGGAGGCAAGAGATTGTGAACAATTCAAGGGATTAAAATATCTTTTGAAGATGCACAGATTTAACCCATCTACAAAAGATGAATTTATCCTTTGTTTCTCTGCTTTAGTTTATTTTTCCAATCTGTTCTGTTGACCATTGTTTACATGATGTTGTTTTTAAAATCCAGAAATATAAACTGCTTTCATTAGCTATTAAATACATAGGAAATACAGCAACAGACAGAAAACATGAAGAAATACAAACCATAAATAAGAACAGTTAATGTATTAAAGCTGGATTCCCAAAATGCTAAAGGAAATACTTTCTGGATTTTTATACTTCTTGGGCAAATTCTAAAGGTTTATTACCCCAGATCTAAATTATTCCAGTTCTTCAAGAACATAAATTTCCCTGAAAAATCACTTTCCCACGAGTAGTAAATCGACCACAAGTTAAAAAAAGAGATTCAAACCTCATGACTCTACTCCGATCTTGAATTTATTCTATTTGAATCTGTCTCATGTTAGTCTGCTGCATCCCATTGCCGGGATAGGTCATAATTGTTCATCTGAAACTGATTTCTCTGAATTTTGTTCTACTTGAAGGGGAGAGGTTCTGCTTGCTTAGCCTTTTATACTAGCACATTCTATTAAACCTCTCCCGCTTTGTGATCTGGCTCTGATCCCTACATGGGGCCTCTACATTTTCCAACAAGCTGAGAGAAAAGCAAAACTCTGCCCTATTTGTTAATGATTCCAAAAGAGAGTCATGAAAAGTAAATGCTACTAGCACTCAGGGCTTAGGCAGGTTTATCACTCCATATCCCCTAGGGACCCCACTATTTCATAAATACTATGTGGACAATGAAACAACACCCCAAACTTGGCTTTATCTTATGTATAACACAAAAAGTTGTTCAGGGAGGAGTTCTAATGATGCCAGCTTTATCAGTCTCAGTCAGGAATTTTATAGTCACTGAAATTAGAATTCATGTTATGGATTTCCTCCAAAATGCAGAAACGTTCATGAAGCGACAAAGAATGCAGATAGTTTACAACACGAAAATCATAGAAATTCCCAGTGCCATAACATCTCCAGCAGGAAATGTGATTATTGTTTTCCTTCTCTAGAGAATACATATTTATAGGAAAATATTAAGAATCTCTTTTAGGAGCCTAGTAGTACCTTTTAAAACAGCATCAAAGGCTCTTCATCAGCTCTAATGAAACACAGCACTTAAAGGAAAATTCAGGTATCATCTACTCTCCAAAAAAAAAAATTCCAGTTTGGATATCAAGTTTATAATCTCCCATTGTCACGATTTAACACTATTTTACCTGCTGAAAATTCTGCTGCAAAACAAAAGTCACAATCAGAATCTGCCTTGATGGAATAAAGAATTAGAAAAAATGTGCTGTAGTTTATCACCCAGATTTTTATTCAACATTTATTAAAATACATTTATTAAAATCTTCCAGAGTCCCCACACATTTATTCCATCCAACCATCAGGCATGACAGTCTTATTGAAGTGTTTGATTATCTTGCAATGGCATTTTGCTATATATCCACAAATCAAGCCCAGTCACAGCCATCCTATATTTATGAGGATCAAAGGAAGGTATAGACCTAGAAATCCTTCCCAGGACTCTATTATAAAGTTGTATAAACCCCAGAGGAGAAGCAGTGTGGTCTAGTGAAAAGAGTATGGGCCTGGGTGTCAGAGGACCCAGCTCTAATCCCAGCTCGGCTAATTGCTTACTGTGTGACCATGGGCAAGGCACTTAACTTCTCTGTGCCTCAGCTTCCTCAACTGTAAAATGTAAAACTGTAAACTGTTCTCCATCCTACCTCAGACTGTGAGCCCCATGTGGGACAGGGATTCTGTCCAACCTAATTGACTTGTCCCTACTCCAGCTCTTAGAACAGTGTTTGACATATAGTAAGTGCTTAACAAGTACCATAGAACAAACAAACAAACAAAAGCCATTACTGGGTTGGACCCACAGACGGGCAAAAGAAACAAATAGGATTTAATTTGGAACGTAGGATAAAACAACACAGTATAGCAAGGATGAGGTTCTCAAGGTAATTATCTACAGCTGGCATTCTGGAGCCAGGCCTGAGCTGCTGGAAAGATCCCTGAAAACCTGAGTTAAGGCTGAAATTATTCACCAGTGACACCTAAAATCAAGTTTACTCACAATAACCTCTTCTTCATTTCAGCTGAAATTTAGAGAAAGAGGAATAACTTACAACATTCAGTGCATCAAGCTTTAGATCTCTCAGGACCTCTTTGTTATTCCCAGTTCCCACAAAAAAGAAATATAAGTAGTTTCCCTCTCCCTGCATCAAATCTTCACTCTTCTCCTGGGGGTTAGGGGTGGAGCTTTTCATTCTACTGGCCCAAGAACCACTTCCTCCTCAGATTGTTCCGCACACCTTGAGTGGGAGAGTGGCATTGGTGCAGGGAGTGTGGGGGGGAGAGGACTATACCAATCTGGTAGCCACCTGTGGCTAATGGGCAGGGGTGCGTAAAGGTTAGTAATGAGTCATGAATATTTGGATAATCAATTAATGGTATTTATTGTGTACAGAGTTATGTGTCCAAGTATACTTGGGAGAGTACAATGCAACAGAGTTGGTAGACACGTTCCCTGCCCACAACAGGAAGCAGCATGGCCTAGTGGCAAAAGCACGGGCTTGGGAGTCAGAGGTCATGGGTTCTGATTCTGGTTTCACCACTTGTCTGCTATGTGACCTTGGGCTAGTCATTTAACTTCTCTGTACCTCAGTTACCTCATCTGTAAAATGGGGATTGAGAATGTGAGCCCTACGTGGGACAATCTGATTACCTTGTATTTACCCCAGCACTTAGAACTTGGCACATAGTAAGTGCTTAACAAATACCATAATTATTATTATTATTATAATTAACAAGCTTACAGTGTAGAGGACAATGAGGGTCAAGATGAGATTGTCTTGTCTTTGGAACTATGCCCAGTCTTTATGCAGTCTGAAGAGAAACTCTTTATCAAGGAAAAAAAAGGGATTGATCAGATGGGTTGCCAAAGAAGCAGCCAGAGTTCAGACTACATTTGGGACATATTCGCTCTTTATGGGCAGGGAACATGTCTACCAACTAGGTTATATTGTACTCTCCCAAGCACTTAGTACAGTGCTCAGCAAGCAAGCAGCATGCAACAAATATAATTGATTGATGAAAAAACAAAGGACATGATCAGTTTTCAATTTGTGATGCTTGGACTGTAAGTTTTTCATGCATAAATGGTTTTTGGCAAATACATATCCCCACTAGACTGTAAACTCATTATGGGCAAGGAATGTGTTTGCCACTTCTTTTGAATTGTACTATCCCAAATGCTTAGTACAGTGCCCTGCTTAGAGTAAGTGCTCAATCAATCTCATTCATTGATAACCAATAGATTAAATCAGTTAATTAATTTTGTTATAATGTACATACCATGGAAAGTCTCTGAAAAACTACACTGCTTCCTAGGAAATATCATCATTTGCTTTTCCTCAAATAATGAGCAATATCGATCTCCAGCTGTGAGATATAGAGAGAGGTGTGAAGGAAGTGTGCACAAGTTTTTCAGGAATAATCCTTTGAATGTACTAGCTCTTCTGACTCCCACTATATTCAGGAGTAAAGTTCATCCTTAGTGGTGCCAACTTTGAACATAAAGGACTACAACAAATATGATAATTATTGTGGAATTTGTTAAGCACTTACTATGTGCTGAGCACTGTTCTTAGCACTGGGATAGTTACAAGATCATCAGACCCCACATAGTAAGAGGGAGAATAAGTACTGAACCCCCATTTTGCAGAGAAAGTAACTGAGATACAGAGAAGTTAAGTGACTTTTCCAAAGTCACACAGAGGATAAGTGGCAGAGTCAGAGTAAGAGCCCAGGTCCTCTGACTCCCAGGGCTGCTCTTTCCACTAGGCCACGATGCTTTTCCAAGACACCTGCTGACCCAAATATAGTTAAAGAACATAGATTATAAACTCCTCAAGGACAGGGTACATACTTGTACTTCTAATAAGTGATCCTTAGTCCAGTGCAGTGCTCTGTCCCCAGAATGTGGTCAATAAACTATGAGGCTGCTGATTAGGTAACATTTCGGGCCCACCTTCACAATATAGCTACAATCCACCCTTTCCTCTCCATCCAAACTGCTACCACTTATTACAATCACTCTATCCCATCTGCATCAGCCTGCTTGTTGACCTCCCAGCCTCCTGTCTCTTCCCACTCCTATCCATACTTCACTCTGCTGCCCATATCATTTTTCTATAATTATTATTTTTCTACACAAATGTTCAGGACATGTCACCCTGCTCCTCAAAAAACTCCAGTAGTTGTCCATCCACCTCCACATCAAACAAAAACTCCTCCTGATTGGCTTTAAAGCACTTCTCCACCTTGCCCCCTCCTACTTCACCTCACTTCTCTCCTTCTACAACCCATCCCCCACACTTTGCTCTTCTAGTGCTAACCTTCTCACTGTGGCTTGACCTCACCTATCTCACCACTGACCTCTAGCCCACAACCTGCCTCTGGCTGGAATGCTCTCCCTCCTCAAATCTGACAGACAATTACTCTCTCCAAGAGGCCTCACCAGACTAAGCCCCCCTTTCCTCATCTCCCATTTCCTTCCGTGTCACTCTGACTTGCTCTCTTTGCTGTTCCTCCTTCCCTGCCCCACAGCACTTATGTATATCTCTGTAATTTTATTTATTTGTATGGTCTGTCCCACTCTAGACTGTAAGCTCCTTGTTGTAGTGCACTCTCCGAAGCCCTTAGTACATTTCTTTGCACACAGTAAGCACTCAATAAATACGATTGAGTGAATGTATGAATGAATGAATGAATGAACTCCATATATACATCATGTCCCTGAGAATGTATCCATACTCTGGCTGGCATTTTATTTAAGCTTGATCTGAGTACCCACTATGAGCCTGGGAGTCAGAGGACCTGGGTTCTAATTCTGGCTCTGCCATTTGTCTGCTGTGTGAACTTGGTCAAGCCACTTACCTTTTCTGTGCCTCGGTTTCCTCATCTGGAAAAAGACAAATCATTACCTATTCTCCCTCCTATCATGTGGGGTCTGATGATCTTGTATATGTAAAATGGGGATGAAGATGAGAGCCCTCAGGTTGGACAGGGATTGGGTCCAACCTGATCATCTTGTATCTACTCCAGTGCTTAGTATGGTGTCTGGCACATAGCAACACTTAACAAATATCATTAAAAAAACTAAATGGAGATTAGAGGGACAACAAAACTCTTCAGTCCATATATCATAGCAGCAATCTCTGCACTACCTATGCATTAGACCCTGTGGGAATCATGTAGTGAATGTTATAACAGGAACTGTTGGAGAAAATTTCCCTTTCACCAAAATAACCAATACCATCCAATCTGGATTCTTTGCACAGATGTATTTAATTTTTTATTAAGAGAAGGTAACAAGCCTCCTTCCTTTTCTAATGAAGAGTTGACTATGAAAGAAGAGCTGGGCTTTGGGTTAAATAAATCTTATTTCATTAAAGAAATGGCTGCCTCTGGACCCTTTCCAATGGGCCCCCTTCTTTAGACATCTTCAGCTTTTATTGGAGAGTCCCAAATGACAAAGAAACAGGACTAGTATCAGCTGCCGCTTCTCTCACCTTCATTTCCACCACTTCCACAAGCAGGGTGTCAGGGAGGGCACAGACCATGCCCACATGAATAAAGGAAGTACTCAGGCTTTGGGGCCAACTCAGAACAAGTCAGTCATTTTTATTGAGTGCTTACTGTGTGCAGAGCACTGTACTACACACTTGGAAAGCACTTATAAGAATTATATTATCTAGACTGCAAGCTCCTTATGGGTTGGGGATAAGCACTTAGTACTCTGCTCCGCACACATTGGGTGCTCAATAAATATGATCAAATGATTGATTGATTGATTGACATTTATCGAGTGCTTACTGTGTGCAGACCACTCTACTAAACTCTTGGAAAGTACAATTCAGCAGTAGAGACAATCCCTGCCCACACCGGGCTTACAGTCTAGAAGGGGTGAGACAGACATCAAAACAGGTAAACAGGCATCAATATAAATAAATAGAATTGTAGATATATACACATCAAAACAAGTTAACAGGAATCAATATAAATAGAATTATAGAAACATACATTTATACACAAGTACCGTGGGTCAGGGAGAGGGGGTAGAGCAAAGGGAGTGAGTCGGGGTAACACATAGGGAGGGGGAGCTGAGGAAAAAGGGGGCTTAGTCTGGGAAGGCTTCTTGGAGGAGGTGAGCCCTCAGTAGGGCTTTGAAGGGGGGAAGTGTGATTGTTAGGAGGATTTGAGGAGGGAGGACGTTCCAGGCCAGGGGTAAGACTTGGGCCAGGGGGTGATGGCAGGACAGGCAAGAACAAGGTACAGTGAGAAGGTTAGCTCCAGAGAAGCGGAGTGTGCAGGCTGGGATGTAGAAATAGAGAAGGGAGGTGAGGTGAGAAGGGGCAAGGTGATGGAGAGCTTTGAACCTAATAGTGAGGAGTTTTTGTTTGATACTGATAATGATAGGCAACGACTGGAGATTTTTGAGGAGCAGGGTGACAAGCTCAGAATGTTTCTCTAGAAAGATAATCCAGGCAATAGAGTGAAGTATGTACTGAAGTGGGTAGAGACAGGAGATAATCCTTCATTATGTCAATCCAGCCAGGGGTAGTTTAAGGGCCGAAATTCCCCCACGGACAGGAAATTAAACTCCTCATGCTCCCCCACCATGATCCAAGTCTGGAAGCATCCCCACATCCGCTGGTTTCCCTGGGGTCACTGAATCTTTAAAAAGCTTTACAGTCTTCAGGACTGCGTCCAACATATTAGCAACTACCCCAGCACTTAGAATGGTGTTTGACACATAGTAAATGCTGAAACAAATACCATAAAATTAAAAAACTGATATGAAAATGAATGATGAAGTTTGTGAGAAATCAGAGCCATCTCAAATATCAGAATGTCTATTAGAATCTCGACAAAAATCTAGTTATGAGGCAATTTAGGGTTAACTATGAACAGTGGGCATGGCGTAGGCAGATTTTGTTTTTGTGAACTCTGGACTGAGTTGTATGTAGACAAGGAAGAGAAACTAAAAGCTATTCTGCAGGTGGTCAAATGAAGTTAGCTGAAGCAGAACAATACAAGATCCAGCAAATATTTTCGGCTGTAGCAGTATGTCTGATGATGATTACTTATCTAATGGAGCTATCGGGTGTATGTTTATTCTCTTTATTTGGTGTGGTGGACCACTGGTAAAAATTCCACCAGGTGGTGGCCAGAGAGTGGAATGAAAGTCTCCAGGAGCCAAAGAAGAGGACTGTTCCCCCCTTCCCCAGTCATTTATGGAGCCCCTCTCCCTCTTCCTTTGGCACCAGCTCCCCTTTGGGTTCAATGGTCTGTGAAGTCTTTGGCTTCCCAAAGTACTCTACACACCAAAAAAGCTAGAGAACCACTATTTAGTTTGTCTTTTTTAAAATGGTATTTAAGTGCTTACATAGTCGAGCACTGTCCTGAGCGCTGGGGTAGATACAAGTAGGTTGAATACGGTCCCTGTCCCCCATGGGGATCACAATCTAAGTAAGAGGGAGAACAGGGAGAAATCCTCATTTTGCAGTTGAGGAAACTGAGGCACAGAGAAATTAAATGGCTTGCCAATTTCCCTGTCATGCGTCAGCTCCAAGAGAAACTACTGGTTAGAAACGGTAGACTTATTTATCCACTTCCCCCATTCCAGGTATAGATTCTTGTACCACTGTAACACAGACATATTCCAACTGCGATTTACTTTTGTGATTTTGGTAATTAGAGCACATGAGCTGGGCTTCCTCTTTTAACTGTGCTTTTCTTTCCGCTCCCCTTCATGCCAGTAGAGTTTTGTCACAATC
This sequence comes from Ornithorhynchus anatinus, assembly GCF_004115215.2. Taxonomy (NCBI): domain Eukaryota; kingdom Metazoa; phylum Chordata; class Mammalia; order Monotremata; family Ornithorhynchidae; genus Ornithorhynchus; species Ornithorhynchus anatinus. Next base: position 87,787,573 of record NC_041731.1, read on the forward strand.
TTTTGTTATTCAAATACAGACTTTACTTGTGCAAATGTTGCCTGCTGACAAAACTCCAGCAATTTTCTTGGTGATATTTTAAGAAGGAAATCAAGATTGGAGCTGGGTAAAGTGTGCATACTGAGTATCCCATATTTTGTAAGACCTTGTAAATTCATCTCTATGCCACTGCACGGGGTAAAGATGCTGTTGTTGTCTTATGCTGTCGAGTCATTTCAAAGACACTGTAAATATTCACAAATCACCACTGGGTTTTACTTAGTAGCACTGCTGCTCTAAATAACCCTGCATTACTGAATATACAAACATTTCAAATTATGGGAAAATTGAGGATCAATGCTTTATGTTATATATCAAATGGGACCTTTCAAATAGTTGAGCTGCAGGAAAAGCCAGATTTTAATCCCAGTAAAAATGCATCCCGAATGGCCTAGGGTACAACTTTAAATTACAAGGCAAATGGGTTTTTGCTGCATTCTAAGGTGTTTAAAAGCCTTTAGCTAATGTAAATGCCTATGTTGACCATTATTTTAATAAATAGAATTCTACAGTTTCCTGAATGATTAAGGTATCAATCTACTTTGCTAGTTTGCTGGCCATAGAACTGTTTACTTTCAGTGACAAGTTAATTTATATCACTGAAAATCTTTTTAGGATTGGATCTTCATCATTTTAAACCTTTTATTGTGACAGTTTAATCTTAACCCAGACTCTTTCAGCCCTCAGAGAGAAATTATGTTTTTGACACCAGGCCAAATTCTCATCCTATGGAATAGCCATGTCACAGTCATTTATCTTAGCAGCATGTTAAATGTCATCTGAGTCTAGGGTAAGGGAGAATAATACTAGGCCAAGTTTTCCTTCTATGGAACTCTTTGGGAACTCTTCCATGTTCTACAGAGGTCCTTGAGACCTTTCCCAGAGGTCCCAATGGCCAGCCAATTTTTGAAAGCGTTTTTCAAGTGTATACTTTTAGAAGTGGACTGCAAGGCTGAATCTCAGGCTCAGCCCCATTAATGTTTCCAGAGAGATCCCCATGCAGGCAAGATGGTCATCACTCTCAAACAATGTACCATTAATTCCAGGGCCCACTTTGGGAAAAACGACAGGGATATAACCATCCAAAAGCAATGTCCAAAATCAACTCCAAGCCAAACATCCCTCAATCCCACTGCCCTCCCTGTCAACCAAGAGCAGGTAGGTATCCAACACACACTGACCATGTGGCCTGCCATATTGGGCGGGCATGGTGGAGTGGACAGTGAGGCAGCATAAGGAGAGGTGTTGCAACATCAGAACAGACTGTAAGAAATGTTTTTCCCGAGTTGGACTATCCATCCTGGCAGGCAAGGCCAGGTTTCGGCTAAAACATGAATCGCCTGAATGTGGAGGTTGGGTTTAAAGACCGAACATCCCCTACCTCTCTTTAGCTTGGAGACAGCTAAATTGGGGCACAAGCTAGGTTATTCGTACATGTTTGTTGACTTCTTTCAGTTTTGGTGCCCCTTCATAACCAGCATCCAGACAGAGAGACATCAAACATACCATGACAACAGATACTTTGAAGAACTGTCTTTTCATTGCCCTCCTACAGAACCATTCTAGTAGATCTCATCTCAATTTTTCCTGTTCATAAATCCTCAAATCTAAACCCTGGGGCAACCCTAACCTTTTCCTCCCCATTCCTATCTTTACCTCTAGTGACCTATTCATGTCAGTTAATTTATTCAAACCCCACTTGAAACTGCTGATGGTTTCTGCATACACAACTTCCTCTGGTAACAGATCCTGTATGCTTAGCCCCTCCCCACCCGCTCGCCCCCACCCCTCCACCCCACTGGGTGAAATGTTTCCTTTTGTTTCAAACCTACCAACTTCATGCTTTAATGAGTTCCCCCTCACTTCTGGTGGTCTAGGATTGGGGCAGGACTCTGCCCTGTCCCCACTCTTTATGATTTTGAAAACTTTAATCATGTTCTCTACTGGACTAGTGGATAGAGCATGGGCCTGGGAGAGAGAAAGTCATTATTCTAATCCTGGCTCTGCCTTTTGTCTGCTGTGACCTTGGGCAAGTGACTTAACTTCTCTGTGCCTCAGTCCCCTCATCTGTAAAATGGGAATTAAGACTGTGAGACTTATGTGGGATAGGGACTTTGTCTAACTCAATTATCTCGTATCTACCCTAGTGCTTATAACAGTGCCTGGCACATAGTAAGTGTTTAACAAATACCTTTATTATTATTACTGTTATCGTTATCATTACCTCCCAGCTCATGCTCTTATAGAACACTAGTGATCACTAATGGATCCACTGCTGTCCAGTGGATACGTGTGGTAACATATAAGAGCCATCTCATTCCAGCCTGAACAATGGGACATAGAGAAGGGACAAGGAATCCAGGTGGAGAAAGGAATGAGCTGTATTCAAGGTGGGGAGGAGATTAGGAGTTGCTCAAATGCCTCCCTTCCCTCCATCCAACTGTCCTCTCCCAGCAGCCTTCTTCCCATGTCATTGCTGCCAGTGTACAGAAAAAATTTTATTTTTCATATCTTGGCTGGAAGGAGTGGGGCAGGTGTGGGGGAGAAAAAGGCAGAAATGGTCCCTACATCGAACAATCCATCAAGCAATCAGTGGTATTTATTGAGCACTACTCTGTGCAGAGTATTGCACTAAAAGCATGGGGAGGTACATTGCAACAGAGTTGATAGACACATTCCCCGCCTGCGAGAAGCTTACACTTTAAAAGGGGAGACAGTTATTGATAAAATATAAAAATATACTACAAATATGTACATAAGTCCTGAGGGGCTGAGGATGAAGTGAATATCATGTGCTTAAAGGGAACAGATCCAAGTACATAAGTGATACAGAAGAGAGAGGGAGTTGGAGAAAAGATAGTTTAACTGGGAAGATCTTTTGTAGGTGATATGATTTTAACAATAATAATAATAATAATGTTGGTATTTGTTAAGCACTTACTATATGCAGAGCACTGTTCTAAGCGCTGGGGTAGATAGAGGGTAATCAGGTTGTCCCACGTGAGGCTCACAGTTAATCCCCATTTTACAGATGAGGTAACTGAGGCACAGAAAAGTTAAGTGACTTGCCCACAGTCACACAGCATAAATCTTTGAAGGTGGGGAGAGTGGTGATCTGGAATATATGGAGTGGGTGAGAGTTCCAGGACAGGAGAAACATGTGGGAAAGAGGTCAGTGGTGAGATAGGTGAGATCGGGACACAGTGAGCAAGCTGGTGCTAGAGTAGTGAGTCAACTGTGTGGACTGGGCAGTAGTAGGAAATCAGTGAGGTAAGGTAGGAATGTGTGAGCTGATTGAGTTCTTTAAATTGTGGTATTTGTTAGGCACTTACTATGTGCTGAGTACTGTACTACTTAGGCACTAGGGTAGGTGCAAGATAATCAGGTCCCACATGGAGCTTATAGTCTAAATAAGATGGAGAATAGGTATTGAATCCCCATTTTGTAGATGAGGAAACTAAGGAACTGAGAAGTTAAGTGACTTGTTCTAGGTCTTGTAGAAGGCAAGAGCTGATATTAGAACTCAGATCCTCTGACTCCCAGACCCATGCTCTTTCCACTAGATCATGCTACTTTAAGGGGTTTTTGCTTGATGCAGACGTGATGGGTAGCCATGGGAGGTTCTTGAGGAGCGGGGAAATGTTCTTCAAAATGATCTCGGCGGCAGAGGAAAGTGTGGAATGGAGTGGGGAGATACAGGAGGGAGGCAGGTCAGCGAGATGCAGTAGGAGAAGAAGAAGAAAGAAGAAAGGTCAGGTCAAGGGAAGCCAGTGAGCAAATCACCCAGACACCCCTACTCCAAAACAGGAAAGTAAGCTGCTGTTTCCCAACCTAAACCAGCTGCATTTGTTGAAAACCTGTTATTCAACACTATTCAACTTCCCAATTCAAGACTATTCAACTTCCTAATAAACAGAAATAAAGACCAATAAAGACCACCCATTTCCTATGCAATTCTTATGGAAAAGAAGCCCTGGTTTGGAGTATGCATTTAAAAAACAGATTTAGGAATTTTAACAGAAGTTCAGCTATTTCTGTTATACTCCCAGTCAGTTCAAAACTCCATTTTCTTTTCTGTATTTTAATATCGAAGAGCTACCTCATGAGACTAATTTGTTAGAGCACAAGTCTGGGATCCTGAGGACCTGGGTTCCAATCTCAGCTGAACTACTTGCCTACTGTGGGACCTTGGACAAGTCACTTCATTTCTCTGTGCTTCCGTTTTTTCTTCTTTAAAGTGGGGACTACCCATTCTCCCTCCTACTTGCGACAGCACTTATGTGCATACCTACAATTTATATTAATGACTGTCTCCCTCACTAGACTGTAAGGTCCTAGTGGGCAAGGGAACATGTTTACCAACTCTGTTATAGTGTACTCATCAAAGTGCTTAGTACAGTGGTCTGCACACAGTAAGCACTCAATAAATATGATAGATTAATTGACTGGTACTTAGACTGTGAACCCCATGTGGGAAAGGGACTGTGTTTGACTTGATTATCTTATAACTACTCTAGCTTTAGTAGAGCATTAGGGACATAGTAAACACTTAATTATTATTATCATTATCATTATTGTTGTTGTTGTTAAAGATCTAAAGTACAAATCAACACAAAAAATTATTCCTTAAAAGTGGAACCAAAACCCGGGTAAAACTCTTGTTAAAATCTTAAATAGATTTACAATCCTAAACCCCAGTCCTCTGCCTAGATTTCTCAACTTTTTTTCATGGAATTTGTTATTAATAATAATAATAATGATAATGGTATTTGTTAAGCCCCTACTATGTGCCAAGCACTTTTCTAAGCTCTGGGGGAGATTCAAGGTAATTAGGTTGTCCCACGTGAGGCTCACAGTCTTAATCTACATTTTACAGATGAGGTAACTGAGGCACAGAGAAGTTAAGTGGCTTGCCGGGGGTCACAGAGCAGACAAGTGGCAGAGCAGGGATTAGAACCCATATCCTCTGACAGGACTCCCAAGCCACACTGCTTCCCTATAAATAATGATGGTATTTGTTATGTGCTTACCATGTGCCAGGCACTGTACTAAGCACTGGGGTGGATACAAGCAAATCGGGTTGCACAAAGTCCCACACTCTTAATCTCCATTTTCCAGATAAGGTAACTGAGGTCCAGAGAAATGAAGTGACTTGCCCAAGGTCACATAGCAGACAAGTGGCGGAGCCAGGATTAGAACCTATGACCTTCTGACTCCCAGTCCTGTGCTCTATCCACTACACCGTGCTGCTTCAGTGCCAAGCAGTCTACTAAGCACTGGGGTAGATACAAGCTAATAAAGTTGGACACAACCCATGTCTCTTATGGGGCTAACAGTCTTAATCCCCATTTTACAGATGAGTTAACTGAGACTAGAGAAGTTAAATGACTTGCCCAAGGTCACATAGCACACAAGTAAATAGAACCATGATTAGAACACTGCTCCTTCTGACTACCAGGCCTGTGCACTATTCCCTAGGCCACACTGGTCCCAATCACTTGCCAATAATGCCATCAGTGCCCCAGTAACCTTGCAGTCATGTTCAACTCCAGACTCTCTTAACCTCTCACACTTATTCAACTGCTAAATCTTGACATTAATTCCTCCACATTTCCCAGTTCCACCCATCCCTTTTTACCCAAAAAGCTACCAGCCTGTTTCAAGCTCTTGTCATATCACAGTTACTCCAGTGATCTCCCTGCCTCTAACCTCTTCCCACTTCAGTCCCTTATTACATACTGCTGTATCACACGTCAGCTTCTTGAAGTTTCAGAGGACACACACAACTCTTCCAGTTATTGCCCCATCTCCCTTCTGCCATTCCTCTCCAAACTTCTTGAGTGAGTTGTCTGTACCTGCTGCCTCAAGTTCCTCCAGTTCTCTCATTGACCCCCTCCAATCTGGCTTCAGTCCCCTTCACTCCACAGAAACCACCCTCTCAAAGGACACCAATGATTGCCTTTTTACTAAATGCAACAACCTCTACTCCATCCTAATCCTTCTCGACCTCTCAGCTGCCTCTGACACTGTGGACCACCCCTTTCTCCTGGAAATTGTTATTCAACTTTGGCTTCACTGACTCTGTCCTCTCTTAGTTCTCCTCCTATCTCTCTGGCCTCTCATTCTCAGTCTCCTTCATGGGATCCTCTGCCTCCCACCCACTAACTGTAGGGGTCCAACAAGGTTCAGTTCTGGGTCTTCTTCTATTTTCCATCTACACCCACTGTCTGTGAGAACTCATTCACTTAAATGGCTTCAACTACTACCTCTATGCAGATGATACCCAAATCTCCATCTCCAGCCCTGATCTCTCTACCTCTCAGTATCACATTTCCTCCTGCCTTCAAAATATCTCTACTTGGATGTTCTCCTGTCACCTCATACTTAATATGTCAAAAACAGGACTTCTCATCATCCCCCCCAAACCCTGTCCTCTCCTCACATTCCCAACACTGTAGACAGCACCACCATCCTTCATAGCTCACAAGCCCATAACCTGGGCATTGACCTTGACTCCTCTCTCCGTCGGCCCCGCTTTCACAACATCACTAAAATCTGCCCTTTCCTCTCCATCCAAACTGCTATCACGTTAATCTAACCACTTATCCTATCCTACCTGGATTACCATATCATCCTCCTTGGTGACCTCCCAGCCTCTGACCTCCCAGCTTCCTGTCTCTCCCCACTCCAGTTCATACTTCACTCTGCTGCCCAGATTATTTTTCTACAAAAAGTTCAGGACACATCACCCCACTCCTTAAGAACCTCCAGTGGCTCCCTATCCACCTCTGCATCAAACGGAAACTCCTCACCATTTGCTTTAAAGCGCTACATCACTTTCCCCCTTCCTACCTCACCTCGCTACTCTCCTACTACAACCCAGCCCACACCACTCCTCTAATGCTAACCTTCTCACTGTACCTCAACCTCATCTATCCCGCCACTGACCTCTTTCCCACAGCCTCCCTCTGGCCTGGAACACCCTCCCTCCTCAAATCTCAAAGACATTACTCTCCCCGCTTCCAAAGCCTTATTGAAGGCACATCTCCTCCAAGAGGCCTTCCCTGACTAAACCCCTCCTTTCCTCTTCTCCCACTCCCTTTTACATCACTCTGACTTGCTCCCTTTCTCATCCCCCTCTCCCAGCCCCATAGTTTATCTATAATTTTTTTACTTATATCAATATCTGTCTGCCCCCTATAGACTGAAAGGTCATTGTGGGAAGGGAATATGTCTGTTTATTGTTATATTGTGCTCTCCCAAGTGCTTAGTCCAGTGCTCTGCACACAGGATTAACTGACAGACTGACTTAATTCAGAAACCTTAGACGGTTACCTATATCCCCCCATGTTGAGCAGGAACTTGTTACCATGGGTTTCAAGATCCTTCACCTGTTTTGATGATGATGGCATCTGTTAAGTGCTTACTATGTGCCAAGCACTGTTCTAAGCACTGGGGCAGATACAAGGTAATCGGGTTGTACCACGTAGGGCTCACAATCTTAATCCCCATTTTACAGATGAGGTAACTGAGGCACAGAGAAGTTAAGTGACTTGCCCAAAGTCACACAGATGACAAGTGACGGAGCTGGGGTTAGAACCCACAACCTCTGACTCCCAAGCCCATGCTCTTTCCACTGAGCAAAACTTTCTACATCGTACAGACTGGTTCGCTTCACCTACTACTCAACCTGCACTCTTCGCTCTTCCTAAGCGTGGTTTCTAACTGTAACTCCCCCTCAACTCTTCCACCTCCAATCTCTCACCCTCACTGTTCCCCCATTCTGGAACTACCTCTCCCCCCAGTCAATCAATCAATGGTACTTACTGTTTACCTTGTGCAGAGCACTGTATTAAGTCCTCGGGAGAGTGCAGTATGACAGAACTAGCACATTCCCCGCCCATTAGGAACCTCCAGTCTAGAGAAGAGTTTTCAGTCTAGAGACAAGCTTCCAGTCTAGAGGCTTCCATTCATTCATTCATTCATTCAATCAATCATATTTATTGAGTGCTTACTGTGTGCAGAGCACTGTACTAAGTGCTTGGAAAGTACAATTCGGCAATAAAGGGAGACAATCCCTGCCCACACCAGGCTTACATTTGACTTTGGACAAGTCACTTAACTTCTCTCTGCCTCAGTTCCCTCATCTGTAAAATGGGGATTAAGACCGTGAGCCCCACATGGGACAAGTTGATTATCTTGTATCTACTCCAGTGGTTAGACATTGCTTGGCACATAGTAAGCGCTTAACAAATACCTTCATCATCATCATCATCATCACCATCAAAAATCCTGCCCCTGCCCAAAATCGACCAGACCACAGCTCTCCCTGCCTTCAAAGCTCTCTAAGACTATCCAACCATACTAAGAAATCTCCCCTGATGCACATAATAATAATAATAATTTTGGTATTTGTTAAGCACTTACTATGTGCCGAGCACTGTTCTAAGCACTGGTGTAGATACAGGGCAATCAGGTTGTCCCACGTGAGGCTCACAGTCTTAATCCCCATTTTACAGATGAGGGAACTGAGGCATCGAGAAGTTAAGTGACTTGCCCAAAGCTGACGGGTGGCAGAGCTGGGATTAGAACCCATGATCTCTGACTCCTAAACCCGTGCTCTTTCCACTGAGCCATGCTGCTTCTCTAATCATACCAGTTCCATTAACTCAACACCCACTCTTAGCACTATTTATTTTATTCCTCTTCATTTATTCTGTGTACTGAGTACCATACTAAGTACTTGGGTGAGTAAAATAGTGATTCAATCCCTACTCTCAAGGAGTGGACAATCTAACAAGGGAGACAGATACTGAAATAAGTTACAGGGAGGAGGAGATAATAGAGTTTGTAAGTTGATGTACATTAAGTACAGAGACATATTACTACCTAACTTGACCTTCATTTGATCTGAAACCCATTGCCATGTTGAAGGACTCCCTGACCAAGGTGACTACTCAAATTCAATCAGTCAATCAATCCATCAATTATATTCATTCATTCATTCAATCATATTTATTGAGTGCTTACTGTGTGCAGAGCACAGTACTAGGCACTTGGAAAGCACTTATAAGAATTATATAATCTAGACTGCAAGCTCCTTATGGGCAGGGGATAAGCACTTAGTACTCTGCACATATTGGGTGCTCAATAAATATGATCAAATGATAGATTGATTGACATTTATCAAGTGCTTACTGTGTGCAGACCCACTGCACTCAGCACTTGGAAAGTACAGTTCTGCAACAAAGACAATCCTTACTTAACAACGGGCTCACAGTCTAGAAGTGGGGAGACAGACAACAAAACAAAACAAAGCAAGTAAACAGGCATCAATAGCATCAATATAAATAAATAGAATTATAGATATGTACACATTATTAATAAAATGAACAGAGTAATAAATATGTGCATATATACACAAGTGCTGTGGGGCGGGGAGGTGGGTAGAGCAGAGGGAGGGAGTTGAGGTGATGGGGAAGGGAGGAGGAGCAGAGGAAAAGAGGGGCTTAGACTGTGATAAAGGGGGCTTAGTCTGGCAGGTTGATCAACAAAGCATTCCTTGAACAAAGGCCCTCCACCCCCAGCCAGAGAATTTCATGTACCCCATTTAAGTAGCCCCCTTCAAAATGTCAGTCATCTCAGTCAGTCATGGAGAAGCAGCGTGGCTCAGTGGAAAGAGCACGGGCTTTGGAGTCAGGGCTCATGAGTTCGAATCCCAGCTCTGCCACTTGTCGGCTGTGTGACTGTGGGCAAGTCACTTAACTTCTCTGTGCCTCAGTTCCCTCATCTGTGAAATGGGGATTAAGACTGTGAGCCCCCCGTGGGACAACCTGATTCCCCTGTGTCTACCCCAGCGCTTAGAACAGTGCTCGGCACATAGTAAGCGCTTAACAAATACCAACAAATACCAACATCAGTAGACCCTGCTCACTCCCACACACAAGCTTTATTCATGATTTGCTTTATGTTCTACAAACACCCAGCATTCTTATCTTGTATCTTTGTCCAACAAAGATGATCTTGGGCCTCTTTCCTGTAGAATAGGTCTGATAAGTCCCCAGCTCTGACATCTGTCACTTCAATCAATCAATCAATCAATCATATTTATTAAGCGCTTACTGTGCACAGAGCACTGTAGTAAGCACTTGGGAGAGTACAATATAACAATTATAAACAGTCGCTGGCCACAGTGAGCTTACATCTAGACTTAGAGGGGGATATGGATATTAATATAAATTCAGTGACACCTTTTAGCTCTGTGTTACCAAAGGATATCCTTCTCTTTGAGTAGGGTCTCAGTCTCCTTCAAACCAAGAAGCAGTTCATAATGACCTGTATTTCTGTATTTGGCAACAATATATATGCAGTTGTCCTCCATATTTGAAGATGTCACTGATGGTATAATTCACCCATGAGTAAATGTATGGCAGAAAAAGTCAAACGAGTGATCCACAATCCTGGTCACTTTAGGCACACAAAAACGCATCCCTTGTTGTGTTGTTGTTCACACACATACATACACACACCCCCATCCTTCATTGGCACAGCTTAGGTAGGTTGTAGCCAAACTCTCTTAAAAAGGCTCAGAAAAATAAGGCTCCCCTTCTTGATTAGTTTTTCTACTCTTAGTCAAGATCATACAAGAACAACTGTGGTCTCTGGTCATCATGTTGCTAATGATTTCACTATAATTGTTCATTAATTTAGAAAATGTCAAAGCGTATAAGAACTAGCTGAATACTAATAACCAAGTGAATAAAACTGTGTCCATTAAATTGCAAACTCTTCCAAGGTGAAGATGGTGTCTTCTACTTGCAATGGATGCTCCCAAGTACCAAGAACAGTTTTCAGCACCCAGCAGATGCTCAGTAAATACCCGAGATGATGATGATACTGGTGGTGGCGATACCGGATCATGTGATTCAATTCAATCATCTGTTGTCCTCTTGAAAAATTTACCATAGTGTCTTTTTGAAGCAACTTTTTGCTAGCGTGTTTTTTAATAAACAGAAGATTAGTTAAGCCCTATTTTCATTTAAAGCCCCCTGTCTAGGCCAAACTTCGGTCAGACATTCATTCTAGGAAGGACCCAAGGATTCTCTACCCCATTTTCCATGTTTGCCAAGAACTCTCTCTTTGCCCCAGATATACCTGAGAATGTCATTGTTTTATAGTCCCAAAGCTCTCCTAGAAATGAGCTGGAGTTTCCAGGAAGTGGAGTTTCCGAGACAGCATCCAGTCACCGGATACATGTGCACAGATGGGGAGAGTGAGGTTACGCTCCTTGTCACCGATCAACTCTACTCCCACCAACTCTCACTGCACACCCTTCCCTCTCAGGAAAATCTCTGGTCCCATGAAGGTAGGCCAATTGAACAAGCGAATTTATTTTTCATGTCAACAGAAATCAGTCGTGGCTTTTCTGGTTCTTAGTTTTTCTTTTCTCTTTTCTATTTTTTGTTTGCCATTCTACGCAGTACTGTAATTAAACCCCTAGGAAGTGAGTGAATATGAAATCACTCCTTCCGTCTAGGCAGACAGATGGAGAGACATTCCAATCTGTTTCCAGTCTTTTGTCTTCGGGGCATTTTTGGCATTTCCTCCAGGAAGTTGAAGGTTGTGACCTAAACCCTTCCTTAGTAAGCCGGCTCCCGTTTCCCACAGTAACCTTCCATAGGAATGACATACTGTATAAGAAGGTGAAGTTTATCTTTATGTCCCAACTGTGTCCTGTGCACACTCAATGAGACTTAAAAGTACTACCTTTCAGAGGGACAACAATAGAAATGATGGAAGAAACCAACAGGCTAGCCAAAACACCCTATGCCAGAGTTTAAATAGTGCTATAAGTAATCTCTCACTAGGTATTTTTCCAAAGACGACCCCAACAGAAACAGTAATCGATTATTATAACAGAAGTTGGCTGTCACCGGAGAATCTTTCCTTGATGTCTCCTCTGGAGAAATCTAGTTCCAAAAGAAGGAAAAGCTCTCTCTTGAGCAGCAACAACTCAATTTTTGGCTAGAGGGAAAGTGTCAGTATCGGTGTAACAATAGAGTTTATCGAAGCCCAGAGCATGGTTGGAGAGACTTGGAGAACGAATAAAAGTTGGCTTAAAATTAAGTATTGACCAGTCAAGCTTCATCTCGCCAACTCAAGGAACATTAGGTCTCCAACAGCCGATCGTGATCAAGTGAAAAATAAGATGCTGACTCAGTAGGCCTCCCTTCCCTCAAGAGAAGGGGGACAAATCGATTGGATCACTCCCTCCCTCCCTCCCTGCATTAGCATTCTGAGAACCAACCGGGTCGTCGGTCTCAGTGGTAAAGCTTCCTCTGCTGGAAAGAAAGAGGGCTCACCAATCAAGAACATGTCCTCTTTCCCAGCAGACAGAATCTGCCGAGGCAATCCAGTGTGTTCCTTTGGATTGGGCTGGGTTCAAAGGCCCACCAACTGGAGTAGAGGACCTCACTCTGACTGATGCCATTGGTCATTGGAGTTCCATTTGATACCTGAAGAATTGATATCCGGATGGGATATGGGCTTACCTGAATCTATCTAGAGACACTTACCAAGAATTGCAGCCAGATGTCTAGTTACTTCAGGACCCAGACCAAAGCCCCAGTTGTATTCCAAGAGAGCTCACAAAAGGGGAATCCACAGCAAAGTTTGACCTGGGATGAGATGTAGCCTTGGTTTCTGGTCCAGGCGTGACTGAAATCAATACCTCCCCATCCTGGATAGCTTCTTAGTCCTCTAGACTGTGAGCTCACTGTGGACAGGGAAGGTGTCTGTTGTATTGTTATATTGTTCTCTCCCAAGTGCTTAGTACAATATGAGTGCTCAGTAAATATGATTGACTGACTGACTGGTAAATTAAGTTGCTGTACTAATTTAAGTGTTTAGTACAGTGCTCCACCCCTCTAGACTGTAAACTCGCTACAGGCAGGGAATGTACCTGCTAATTCGGTTTTATTGTACTCTCCCAAGTACTTAGCACCATTGATTGATAGTAAGCGCTCAGTAAATACCATTGATGATCATACCCCTTGTGCATCTGTTGCACGGTTCTCACATCTGACAGGCGAGGGATCAACAGAAAACAGATCCTTTTACTTGAGCAGACTGTAACACAACCCGACATGCAATCAGAACCTCATAGCCCAAAACCCATCCACTTAAGCAGAAAGGTTAAACTGATCAGACCAACCTCCTCAATTCTAAATGTAGAGACCGGAGCGCAACATGGCCTGCTGGAAAGAGCACGGCCTTGGAGATCAAAGGACATGGCTTCTTATCCTGGTTCTGACACTTGTCTGCTGTGCCTCAGTTTTCTTATCTGTAAAATGTGCCTGTTTTCTGGACTTATTATAGTGCTTGGCACATAGTAAGCACTTAACAAATACCACGATTATTGTCATTTAGTCTATTATGACAACATCATAAAATTAAGGGCCTTCAGAAAGAAATCGGCAACAGTGATTCTAGATTCGCTGGTGGTCCTGGATTGGACACTTCAGGAAGAATGATGAAAAACTGAAAATCAAGAGCTGTGTCAGCCCAGGTTATTTCTCTGAGCCAGAGTTTCCAAGGGTATTAATGGTTCCCGGGAGTAATAGGTGCTTTAGGAGGCAGCATCCTAAAAGGACTTAACTTATTCCCCAGGGACAGTTAATATGCTGTCTAAATGTGATAACTTGGGCATGTCTGATAATCAGTCAGTCATATTTATTGAGTGCTCTGTTTTCTGTTGATCTCTGGCCAGCTGTGAGAACCGTGCAACAGATACACAAGGAGTACGATCATCAGTGGTATATACAGAGCACTGAATTGAGAGCTTGGGATAACAACTCCACTGCCTTGTCCTTTTAAATCTCAGTCTTCATCTTGCTTGATTTCATTCAATAGTATTTATTGAGTGCTTACTAAGTGCAGAGCACTGTACTAAGCGCTTGGAATGAACAAGTCGGCAACAGAGACAGTCCCTGCCGTTTGACGGGCTTACAGTCCCATGTCTTCCACAGTGCAGCATGGTGTCTACAATGAAAATCATTGACAAAAGCATCTACATTTTCTAAAATCAAGATCACTCTATCTTCAATCTTTAAATCATCTAAAAAAAAAATAGGTCAACAAGTTTCAGGTTCAAGAGGCCCAAGAGACTCAGCACCCTCAACTTATGGGGAGGGTTATCACCACCTCCTCCACTCCATGGAGCAACCTACCACTCAGTGGTATCTACCGAGCACTTAGTTTGTGCAAAGAAGTATATTAAGCCCATGGAAGAGCACAATAGGGTAAGTAGACACGATCTCTATCTTCAAAGACTTTATAACCTAGCAGAGGCTCTGACAATCTAGTGAAACTCCAAACCGTACAGTGCCCTTCCTAGGAAGGAAGCCAGCCCAGATGTTTAGACTGTGAGCCTGTTGTTGGGCAGGGATTGTCTCTAGCTGTTGCCGAATTATACATTCTAAGCGCTTAGTACAGTGCCCTGCACATAGTAAGAGCTCAATAAATACTATTGAATGAATGAATGAATATTGTCACAGCCTTATTATAATTATTATATAATATTATTATATTTGTTGAGGGCTTATTATGTGCCAAGCTCTGGGGAAGACACAATATAAGTAGATCGGACAAAGTTCCCATCCCACATGGGGATTTACCAGATATGGAAACTGAGTCACAGAGAAGTTAAGTGATTTGCCCAAAGTTGGACAGAAGCCAAGTGGGGGATTTGGGATTGTTACCCAGGTCTCCTGACTCCTAGTGTCCCATGCTTTTTATACCATGCTGCTCCCCATCCTTTTTAAATATGATCAATTATAAATGCATAGCAACTGACTAAAATACCTGGTAACTTGCTCTTGAGAGGGAGCAGTTAATTTGCTCTTCACAGCTTGCCTTCCTGTCAAGATAGTGGTTTCTAGAGAACCACTTTTGGTTACGCCCCAGGCTATAAACAAAGCCCTTTAAAATGAAGAAGTAATATTGAAACCATACTCTTAACATCTATACAAAAGCCATGCATCCAGGTGGCACAGTTCGAGTAACGGGAAAAATACTCTTGACAGCAGGATCTTAAAAAAAAAATCAGTTTATTAATGTTCAAAAGTTGATAAAGCTATGTGCAAATTGAAACGTAAGAGTCAGAAACACTTTAAATACTATTTTAACAAGAAAAACAATCTCAGTTTAATTGCACTGAAAATCTACAGGTGCAGCGATATATACCTATCTTTTTATACACATGTATAATAGATAGATAGATAGATATATATATATATTTCTTTTTACAAATCAACAATTCTACACCTCTCCAATGACTGGCCTGAGCTACTACAGGCTCCCCTGTATGTGATAGTAATGCTCTATAGGCACAAAGGGTCCTGCATGTTGTTAGCATTTTCTCCTTCAACTTGGTTAACCCAAAGTTAGAAATATCCAGTAAAAGAACCCATGCCGTAACAGCTACATTCAGAGACACAGAAAAGTAGTCCTTTGCCCACACTGATCGAATCTCCCTCTGTCGGCACCGCCCTGCACACTCTTATCCACCACAAACCTCAAAACGACGCGCCCGAACGACCTTACGTTTTCTTAGACAAGTGCATTTCGAAATCAGAGTGAAACTACTCAAGTAGAAAATTCAAATGAACTGCATTTCAACTTTCCAGTAAGTTTTTAACTTGGGAAGAAAACCGAGGACAGAGTCCCACGGGTTTCCAAGTTGGAGAGAAACCGCTGCCTGCCTAAGAACTCCAACCGGGGCTCCGTTTAGGCGATGGCCCTCCCCGTGAATAACTGTCCCGATAGTTAGGGGAAACCAGGGAAGGAGGCTCCAAGAGGATCCCACAGAACAGAACCTATGACCTAAGACTTGGAGAAAGGAATTTCCCTTTGTCTGAAAACCACCTCCACTCCTTCTCTGGAAAAGGATGCCACCCATCTACCCGGCACCATCTAGAATCACATCGTGCTGGGTGATCGCCGTTAGGTCTGTGAGGAAATCGGTTCCATTCCCTGGCAAGGACCAAACTGTTCTCCAAGAGCTCTGAGCAGAGATGGGAGATGCCGGCTTGGGGTGCTAAACCCACAGCAAGGGGCCAGGAAGACACCATGTTTCCCTCGTCCCCTCCTCCCTCCTCCACCCCCCACGAGACCCAACCCAACGATGCAGACATGGAGCTGCTTTCACGTGGGGACGTCTAGCGAGTGAGTCTTGGAGGAGCTGCCAGCCGAGACCTTCGGTGGTCTGACGATGCTGGACCTCAGTCTCAGTGCAAAGTCAAAACGGGCTCCGGGGGGGCAAGGAAATGGATCTGGAGCCAGAACGTTCCATCCTTCCAAGGGCGTCTGCACCCTCGCCAGGATGCCACGTGCCGGAAGTCGAGCTGCGGTATCATCACCCGCCGCCACGGCCTCGACGGTGGCACCACCAGCCGGCTCCTTCCCTCCCTCCATTCCTGGAGCCCTCTGGTCCCCGCTGACCCTCCCCCGGCCTCCCGGCCGGGCCTCTTTCCGAGACGAAAGAGTGGGGATTGTTGGGTGAGGCCTTGGCTCGGGACCACCCTCCGCCAACCCCGGGTTCTTTCAGGGTTAGGAAGAGGAATTGACATTCCCGGAGGACATGATAGTCTCTGGGCAGTCACCCTCGTCCTTCTGCGGGTGGGAGGAGTTGTCGGACTTGCTGCGGCTGACCTCCATCCCGCCGACGATGGGCCACTTGACCTTGCCCCCGGAGTCCGCGGGCGGGCACTTGCAGCAGCATATAATCCGGGTGAAGGCCCGGCGCATCTCCTTGTTGGTCAGCGTGTAGATGATGGGGTTGGTGGCCGAGTTGAGCACGGCCAGCACCAGGAAATACTCCGCCTTGAAGAGGATGGAGCAAGTCTTGACCTTGCACCCCACATCCAGGAGGAGCAGGATGAAGAGGGGGGCCCAGCAGGCGATGAAGGCGCTCAGGACGATGATGACCGTCTTGAGGAGGGCCAGCGACTTCTCCGAGCTCCGGCTGGCCTTGGACGCGTTCTTGCGGAAGGTGAGCCGGCGGCTGCGCGTCTTGACCAGGGAGTAGATGAGGCAGTAGAGGATGACGATGGACAGCAGGAGCAGGGTAAAGACGGTGGTGCAGAAGAGGATATAGTGCTTATGGTAGAGGGGCAGCACGGTGGAGCAGCTCTGCAGCTCGTTGATGCAGTTCCAGCCCATGATGGGCAGCCCGCCGAGGACCAGCGAGACCACCCAGCAGCCGCTGATGAGGAGGAAGGAGCGGACGCTGTTGCTGCCGTTGTGCAGTTTCATCTTGAACATGGTGATGTAGCGCTCGATGGCGATGGCCAGCAAGCTGAACACCGAGGCGGACAGGGCCACGAACATGCTGCCCTCCCGGAGGAACCACTGGGCCGGGGTCAGCGTGTAGGTGGTGGCGCCGGACAGCAGGAGGTTGGCCATGTAGGCCACGCCGGCCAGCAGGTCCGACAGGGCCAGGTTGCCGATGAAATAGTACATGGGCCGGTGGAACTTCTTGGTCTTCCAGATGGTCAGCAGGACGAAGATGTTCTCCAGGATGATGAAGCAGCAGATGACGATGAACAGGACGGAGGTCAGCTTCAGCTGGCTCTCGGCGCCGGGGTTCAGCTTGCCCGTGTAGTTGTAATGCCGGATGATGATGTCGTAGTTGACGTAGTCGGGGACGGCGCCCGGCTTCGGGTAGGGGGAGCCGGGGGACCCCATGGCGCTCCGGAGGGCTCCCTGGAGGCGGTGTCCGGGGGGTGGGGGGAGCGGCGGCGGGGGGGGGGGCAGGCGCGCTTCTCCGGCTCTGCCGCTAGAGGGCGGGCGGCGGCGGGGCCCCGCAGGCTGCCGTGGTGGCGGGTGGTGCTGAGCTACACGCTCCGGCGAGGCGCTTGCTCCGGCTCCCCGCCCCGGCCCGGCCGTGCGGCCCTAAACGGAGAGGACACAGAGAGTCAGGAGGAGAGGAGCCGCGGGGACCCGGCGTGAGGCCGTCTGGCCCGACTCATGAAGTATTTGTTCATTCATTCCATACTATTCATTGAGCGCTTACTATGTGCAGACCACTGGACTAAGCGCTTGGAATGGACAATTCGGCTACAGATAGAGACGATCCCTGCCCAACAACGGGCTCACAGTCTATGCTAAGCGCTTACTATGTGCAGAGCACTGGACTAAGCGCTTGGAATGGACAATTCAGCAACAGATAGAGACAATCCCTGCCCAATAACGGGCTCACGGTCTTTGCTAAGCGCTTACTATGTGCAGAACACTGTACTAAGCGCTTGGAATGGACATTTCGTCAACAGAGACGATCCCTGCCCAACAACGGGCTCACAGTCTTTGCTAAGCGCTTACTATGTGCAGAGCACTGGACTAAGCTCTGGGGTAGATACAGGGTCAACAGGTTGTCCCACGAGGGGCTCACATTTTTTTAATCCCCATTTTTACAGGTGAGGTAACTGAGGCCCAGGGAAGTGAAGGGACTTGCCCAAGGTCACCCAGCGGACAAGCGGCGGAGTCGGGATTAGAACCCTCGACCTCCGACTCCCAAGCCCGGGCTCTTGCCACCGAGCCACGCTGTTTCTCTATTCTACTCTAGAGACCTCAGGGGTGGGGGTTGCTTTCCAGCGAATTCCCATTTAGGGCCCAGAGAAAAGTGAGAAAATAAATGCGCCTTCCTCCCCTGTCCCCCCCAACCCAAACCCAGGTTTCCTCCGGCCCCCGGGGCAGGGCAGGGAGGACAGCAGCCTCCCCCCAGCACCTTCGAGACCGTCCCCGCAGTCCCTGCCCCGCACCCGGACAGAGACCCGCCCCCCCTCCCAAGGGCAAGGGGCGGGACGGAAGGACCCCCGCCCAGACCCACGCCCTTCAGGCCCAGCCCCAAATTTAGCCCCTGCCCCAAACTCAACCCCAGACCCGAATCCAGCTCCGGGTCCGGATCCGGATCCGACCACAACCCCAGCTCCAAATTCAATCCTAGCCCCAAACTCAACCCCAGTTCCAAACTCAACCCCAGCTCCAGACCCAGACCCGAACCCAGCTCCAGCCCCAACTCCAGCCCCAGCTCTACCTCCAGCCCTAAGCTCCAGCCCCAGCTCATTCATTCGATCGTATGTATTGAGCGCTTACTGGGTGCAGAGCACCCTACTAAGCGTTTGGGAGAGAAGAGTCTAAAAACAAATAGGGACATTCCCTGCCCACAGGGGGCTCACAGTCTAGCGTCAGCCCCAACTTCCACCCCAGCCCCAGCTCCAGCCCCAGCCCCCAGCCTCAGAACTGGCCCCAGGCCCCAGCCTCAGTTCCAGCTCCAACCCCAGCTCCAGCTTCAGAACTAGTCCCAGCCCCAGCACCCCAGCCCCAGCACCCCAGCCCCAGCTCCAGCCCCAGCTCCAGCCCCCAGCTCCAGCCCCCAGCTCCAGCCCCTAGCCCCCAGCCTCAGCTCCAGCCCCAGCCCCCAGCCTCAGAACTGGCCCCAGGCCCCAGCCTCAGTTCCAGCTCCAACCCCAGCTCCAGCTTCAGAACTAGTCCCAGCCCCAGCACCCCAGCCCCAGCACCCCAGCCCCAGCTCCAGCCCCAGCTCCAGCCCCAGCCCCCAGCTCCAGCCCCCAGCTCCAGCCCCCAGCTCCAGCCCCTAGCCCCCAGCCTCAGCTCCAGCCCCAGCCCCCAGCCTCAGAACTGGCCCCAGGCCCCAGCCTCAGTTCCAGCTCCAACCCCAGCTCCAGCTTCAGAACTAGTCCCAGCCCCAGCACCCCAGCCCCAGCACCCCAGCCCCTGCTCCAGCCCCAGCTCCAGCCCCAGCCCCCAGCTCCAGCCCCCAGCTCCAGCCCCGAGCTCCAGCCCCTAGCCCCCAGCCTCAGCTCCAGCCCCCAGCCTCAGCTCCAGCTCCAAACCAGCTCCAGTCCCAAATCCAGCCCCAGCCCCAAATCCAGCCCCAGTCCTAACTCCAGTCCCAAAACTAGCTCCAATCCCAACTCCAGCCCCAGAACTAGCCCCAGCCCCGGTTCCAGCCCCAGCTCCAACCTCCAGCCTCAGTTCCAGCTCCAACCTCAGCTCCAGCCCCAGAACTAGCCCCCAGCTCCAGCTCCAGCTCCAACTCCAGATCTAGCCCCCAGCTCCTGTCCCAGAACTAGCCCCAGCTCCAGCCCCAACCCAAGATCTAGCCCCCAGCCCCAGCCCCCAGCCCTGAGCCCCAGCCCCGGGCCAGCGGACAGTGCCAGCGCCGGGGTTCCTCGCTCCCCGCTCCCCGGATCCCTCCACCATCCCGACCTTAGAGACAGAAACGGGCGGGCAGGAGGAGACCCAAAGCACATCTACTTTCCGGACTGAAATTCGTTTTTCTAGCAATCGGCGGACAGCGTAAATCCGTTTGCTGGGGCTTTTTAGGTGTGCGCCTGGGGGCCAGGTGGGGCCAGGTGGGCTGTGCGGGACGTCTGTCCCTCGTCTGTCCCTTGTCTGTCCCCTTCCTGTCCCCCGGGGAAGCGTCGGGGAGGACCGAGGGGAGAAAGGGCGGCCGGCGAAGCCCAGGCCGGCCCGAGCCGGGTAAACAGGAAAGTTCAACACGGCTAACTCATGGTTTTGCGTAACCACGGGCCAGGCGACGGGTGGACAGTTAAAGGAACTGTGCGAACCTATCGTCCTAAAAAAGGGTGTCCGGGCGCGGGGGTCCAAAAAGTGCCAGGGCGCGGGGGTCCAAAGGGTGCCTGGGCGCGGGGGTCCCAAAGGGTGTCAAGGAGCAGGGGCCCAAAGTGTGCCAAGGAGCAGGGGCCCGAAGGGTGCCCAGGAGCGGGGGACCAAAGGGTGCCAGGGAGCGGGGACCCAAAGGGTGCCCAGGCGAGGGGGCCCAATGGGAGCCCGGGCACGGGGGCCCAAAAGGTGCCCAGCCGCGGGTGCCCATAAGGTGCCAGGCTGCGCCCAAAGGGTGCCAGGCTGCGTGAGTGGAGGGTGGCAGAGCTTCGGGTCGCCTTCCCTAGGCTGCCGGCCTCGGGGACTTGGAGCGGGCAGGGCCCAGGAGGGCGGGCGACCGTGGGCGAGGGAGCCCCGTTAGGGCGGGCTGGGGCACCGGGAGGCCCGGAGCCGCTCGGCCGGGCCTGGACCGTCCTCCGGCAGGACTCCTGGGTCTAGGCCAGCGGGACGGCGGGGAGAGGAGGCCTCCGGCCCTTCTCCCGCCGGCCCCCGGCTTTGCTGACCCCCGCGGCGGTGACCGGACACGGTCGGGGCCGGTCCTGGGGCTCTAACGGAGAGGCAGAGGTCCGACGACCAACGGACAAAGTTGTGACCAGCGTCCACCGTTCGGGGGAGGGGTCCTGCCTGCCCCTTCCCCCTCCCCGACACCCTGCGCCCCTGTCCACACCCCCTGTCCGCACCCCTGGTCATCCCCCTGGTCACCCCCCTGGTCACCCCCCTGGTCAGCCCAGAGCTCACCTCACTCAGGCAGGAGACTGCTCGGCTGGAAAAGCCTCCGATCTGGGTCTGGACATGCTGCCGGCCCGCAGGAGAATCAGCGCTGCCTCGGGAAACTAAACTTTTGCACCTCTGCAGTCTTTCTCCTACTGCTGCTGCCGCTGCTGCTGCCGCTGCTGCCGCTGCTGCCGCTGCTGCTGCTGCTGCTGCTGCTGCTGCTGCTGCTCCTCTGAGCCCCTTCAGTCAGAATGATAGCTAAGGCCGAAGGGGACAGTGTGAAGGGGTGGAGACAACCGGGGAAAGAGGCGGGGGAAGAGGAGGAGGAGGGAGGAGGGAGGAGGAGAAGGAGCAGGAGTCGAAGTCTACACTCTCTCCCTCCCAGAGAGCTGCTGTCGGACAGGGGGAGTTCCAGGGTCCCGGGAGTAAAGGGGGGCGGGGAAGCTGGGCCCAGTCCCCGGCAGCCCCAAAGTGGGAAATGCTGACAAGGGGATGGGAGGAGGAGGTATTGAAAAGTGACCCTAGTTTCTGGGAATCTGGAGTTGGGGGTTATCTCTGTCCAGAAGGAAGGGGAGATAGGAGGAGGAGGAAGATCTGGACAAAGAACAAGACAGAGAGATAGAAAGAAAGACAGAAAGACAGACAGATGGGGAGACCGGTCCAACTCCCAGGAGCCCGCTTACCATCCCAGCAGATGGTTAAGACAACTTGTTCTCTGCAGGTAGTTTCGTCTTCTCACACACCTCTACCTGAATGACTCAGTGAATATGAGAAAAAGAAGAGTTTTGGTTTTTGTTTTTTGTTATTTTTTTCAAAAAAGCAACGGTTGATTCACAACTGACTAAAGGCTAGGAAAAGTTTATTTTTACTGACTAGCTCCAACGCACGTTCACCTCTCACAGTCCTACCTGGGGCCCTGACCAATGCGAAACTAAACCAACTCAACTCAACTAGAAACCCAAGCTTTGGATCCAGCCTAATTTCCCACTGTGTTGTGCTTAACGACTGTCATTAGGAAGCAGGCAGCTTTTCCCAGAATGGTTACCCCATTTCAGACAGCCACGTGTCAGTCCAGACAGCCCCATGTCAGGCTAACTTGTCTTCCGTTGATTCAAATAGTCATCATATTTTGAACTGTACAAGTAGTTTAAAGAGCTCAGTCCTTACAAATGGATTTCGTTCCCCCAGACGTTGTGTTTTCATTATGCACTTGGGGTAGAATGTTGTTGGGAATTAGGGAACATTCTTCCAACAACTGCATCTGTCTGGATCAAATGCCAGTGCAATTATGAAGATGGTGCACCCCTGCAAGAAACCGGCTTGGGACCAATCACTCAAACAATCCAGGGTATTTCTTGAATACTTACTTCCTGCAGAGCATTATACTAAGTGTTTGGGAGAGTACAACGCAATTGGTAGACATGATTCCTGCCCTCAAGAAATTTATAATCTAGTGGGCACACAGTCCTTGACTCACAACATCTCATGTTGTTGTTGTTTTTAATAGTACCATAAGTACTTGTGTCATACCTGAGCCAACCTCTTTCTTAGCTAGAATCTCTACCTCTTCCCTCCGGGATCACCACAACTGAAGAACTGGTCTGGAAAATGTGGAAAACACATTTTAAAACCCTGATTGGGGAACAAGAGGTAGAAAAGTTTCAAGAGGTTGCTCCTCCTCAGAGCAGGAGAGCTGGGGGAGTGAGGAGGAGTACCTGAGTGCCAGACAGTCACCTGGATAGATTAGCACATCCATTTTACATCTAATTAACTAAAAATCAGCTACTCTTCCATAGAAACTCTTTGACTCAATACAAATACACTAGCACAGCTATACTATTCACCTATAATTGAGCATACAATTCTAGTTAGTTTGAGTAAAAATAAGGTATCCAACCATGGTTTGGGAATCAGTCCCCAATTTGTAACATTGTTCTTGTGAAAAACTCTATTCTGTCTTAAAACATTTAGACTTAGGGAAGCAGTATGGCCTAGTGGAAAGAGCACAGTCCTGGGAGTCAGAGGTCTTGGGTTCTAATCTCAGATTCACCACTAAACTGCTGAGCGGATTTGGGCAAGTCACGTATCTTCTCAGTGCCTTAGTTCCCTCATTTACCAAAAAGGGATTCAATACATGTTTTCCCTGCTATTTACTCTGAAAATCCCATGTGGGACCTGATTATCCTGTATCTACCTTGACAATTAGTACAGTGCTTGTCATATAGTAAGTGCTTAACAAATACCACCATTATTATAATAGTCATATTGTAATAATACAATTATTATATTATCAATTCTTATATGAAAGTAGTAAGATGCCTTTTTCAGGACACAATCCTGCTGCAAGTCCAAGGACTATATGCAACATGAGTTTTCTGTCACGTGCTCTCCAGCCCAAAGTCAGGACTTGTGGGGTTACAAACATCCCCACCAAGGCACTGGGGCTGAGCCGGCTCACTTCTGGCACCCAGACAGGCTAGGGGATATCCTGGAGACAAGATGGGCTTCAGTGGTCTGGCCACCGTGTGAACGAACCCCGTGGGATCCATTTGCATGGCCGTGAATCACTCCCTCACCTAGAATTGTCAGTCTCTGCTAATCACACTGCTGCTGCCAAACGGCAGCTGCAACTAAACAGCAGCAGCTCCAGCTCAACTGGCCCATCCAGGGATGGGGCCAGAGCCACTGCTGCTTACCTGGAGATGGCAGCCTTGGGATGGGGCAGGGGTGGACAAGGAGGAGGAAAAGCAAAATGGGGAGGAGCAGGTAACATGACACTTTAGAACAAAGATGAACCCGCAAGGGTACATCTTCCCCCATCCTTTTCCCCTGTCTTCAATCAATCAATCAATCAATCAATCATATTTCTTGAGCACTGACTATGTGCAAAGCACTGTACTGAGAGCTTGGGAGAGTTCAGTATAACAGAGTTGGCAGATTCGTTTCCTGCCCACAAGCTTACAGTCTAGAGGGAGTTTACCAAAATCCTCATTTCTTGCCCTTCCCATCCTTTTCCTCTGCCTTCTACCCCTAATGTCCCATTCCCTACTTCTCTCTTCCTCTTCACCCCAGACCCACAAAGCCCTGCAACCTCAATGTTTTTCTCCAAATTTTCCCCTAGAATAAAAATGAAGAGTTGGCATGTGATCTGTGGAACAACACATGAGATAGACAGTGGATACTGTTATTCCCATTTTACTGTCAAGGAAACTGAGACAGAGGGAAATTCAGTCATTTAGCAAGGTCACACTGATTGAGGAAGGATCAGTGCCCACATCTGTGACTCATAATAATAATAACAATAATAAAAGTGCTTACTATGTGCCAGGCATTGTACTAACACTGAAGTAGATACAAGCAAATCAGGTTGGACACAGTCTCTGACCCACCTGGGTCTCACAGTCTCAATCCCCATTTTACAGATGAGGTAAGTGAGTCACAGAGCAGTGAAGTGGCTTGCCCAAGGTACCATAGCAGAAAAGTGGTGGAGGCTGCTTCTCATAACTGCATGCCTATTGGGCCTCCCTTTTCCTTTCCTTGGTAGATCTATTTCCACATTACGTAGTCTCTCAGTAAGTTCCATCGAGGATAATGATGATGACCATTTGCTGTCATAAATGTCCTGTCAGTAATGAGTCCAGAATACGTGACCTGTTCAAATCCAGACTGCTGACAGAGTTATTTCCATCTGTGGGATGATCTTTGCAATTGGAGCAAGAAGTTAGATTTCAATTTGGAGCAGACCAGAAACCACCATCCTGACTGGCATCCACAGCCACATTGTTTCTTAGCAACCATTCCTTCAGAGCGAACACGTGGCTTTTCCTCATCTGTGTCGCGCTATCCCTTTAATGTTAACTGTCACATTTCCACCTTGTCTTCTTACTTCCACCTATCGGTTAACCTATAAATCCAGTTCCTAAAAGTGAATGTCCTCTTCCTTCTGATTGCCAAATGGGCCAACCTAGAATCATCCAGATTCAGAATCGGAAAAGGATTGCCTTAAGCCGAGAAACAGATAACAATTAAATAAAGAATGATGACGCAGCAATGAAATGTAAACAAAGAAGACAAGGATAAAGATATATGGAACAAGAGGGATAGGGCATGGTGGCTGGAAGAACATAATTTTGGATTTCTCAGAGTTCCGTCTCGGACAGTCACAGATAATGGCTGCAGTCACAGTCGAAGGAGCAGCCATAGCTTCAGCCTTCCCCATAGTCTAAAGTTGAACAGGCCTCACCTTGATGCTGCTCTTCAGCCTCCTGGCTGGAGAAAGAGGGGCCATTGGTGGTCACGTTGGAGTTGGGGTATTGCAGGCCCCTATGGCCCAGTGTAAGAGAACTCTGCAGATTGTGGACTACGCAATTTATAGGGGAACTCTGCAGATTGTGGACTTCACAACTTGGTCTGCTTCTGCTTGGGAAAGCCCAGCAACATATGTGTGTATATTTGCAATCGCACAAACACACACACACACACACACACACACCCCTTTGATTTTTGAGTCAATTTTGAATAGGATCTAACACTGTGGGCATTTCGGGACTGGATTGAAGCTAGGAAAATTTATAAACCATTCAATAGACTAGCTGGAGGGCTTAAGGCTAAATCCAGGGCTAAATGCTTTGTTCAAGATCTGTAAAACACAGGCTGGCCTAGTTGAAAGTGTATTGGACTGGAAGTCAGGAAACCCAGGTTCTAAACCAGACTCTGCCATTTGCCACCTGGAGGATTTTGGGCAGACCAGACCAATCCTATGTCATTCAGTTTTCTCATCTGTAAAATGGGGATAAAATATCTGTTCTCTCTCCTTTGCTTGTGAGTCCCATGCCAAACAGGGACTGTATCTGATCTGATTACTTTATGCCTACCCCAGGGTTTAACACCATACCTGTCACATAGTAAGCACTTAACACACACCATGATTATTACTATTAGCCCACTGAAATTTTCAAGTTTTCCCCAAACAAAATCATTATTAGCTACTATTCTCCAGTTAGGTCAAAAAGCAAGAAATGAATTCTCATGTAAAAAAGTTAGAGATATCTTTATGGAAGACCACTTGGAAATTTGTTCTGCACTGTACTCCAAAATCCAGAAATCAGCTTTTGGAATGGGAACCTGATTGAATGAATGTCTGCTTGCATACTCTGTATCTTCCATCTTCAGAATTCTATCCTCGCTCAAGGTCAAAACCTAGTTTAGGTCTAGGGTCTAGCCATTCATCCAATTCCAGTGGAAAGTAGTTGTTGAACTTCAGCTTCAGTTTAGCAACATTCAAATCCTTTGGTGTTAGAAAGTTTTGAGATAAATACAGCAAATAAATGGATTATAAACTCCTTGAATGATCAATTGATCGATAGAGTCTTTCTGGTGAGTGAGGAAGCCGTCCTCCCAAAATCTATGGATCAGCCTGCTTTATGCCCAGCTAAGCTGACAAACCAAGAGGGTCTTTGTGGGGGGGGGGAGAAGGGCAGGATTATTGGGGTGAAGGGGTTGGGAGAGCCTATGGCAGATCACCCTAATGCTATACTTCCATCTCTGCACTTCTCTGCCCTGGGCTATATTTCCTTCTAAGAGTGCCCAGCACCAGACACAGAGCATCCTTCCTTACAATAGCTTTCCTCCCACCATCAGTGATATTTATTGATCACCTAACCATGTGCTAAGGACTGTACTGAATTCTTGGGAGAGTACAATAAAACAGAGTGGTCAGACACCTTCCCTGCCCAGAATGAGCTTACAGTCTAGAGGGGGAGACAGGTGTTAATATAAATAATGCACAGTGGTGGAGCAGAAAGTAAGCAAGGAAATCCTTGTTTATATATGTGTGCTGTCTAACCCAGCTACCCACAGAAACCCAAGCTAAAAGAATTCTGCACACATACCTCTACTAATAACCCTAAATATTTTTATGGTATTTATTAAGTGCTTACTATGTGCCAGACACTAAACTAAGCACTGTGGTAGATACAATCTAATCAGGTTGGACACAGTCCATGTCCCACATAGGACTCACAGTATTAACCCCCATTTTAGAGATGAGGTACCTGAGGTACGGAGAAGTGAAGTGACTTGCAGAGGTGAAGTGACTTGCCCAAAGTCACACAGTAGACAAGTGGCAGAGCTGGGATTAGAACCCACGTTCTTCTGAATCTCCAACCCGTGTTCTTTCCACTAAGCCACACTTCTTCTCTGGTTTTCACTGATCCCTTCCCTCTGCCTCTGTAGGTCTTCTCTGGGCCACTGGATTCATTCATCATTTATTCATTCAATTGTATTTACTAAACCCTTATTGTGTGCAGAGCACTGTACTAAGTACTCGGGAAAGTACAATACAGAAATAAAGAGTGACAATCCATGACCACAACGAGCTGGCAAGCTAGAGGTGGGGAGTTGGACATCAATACAAATAGATATCAATATAAATAAATAAAAACACAGATGTATACATAAGTGCTGTGCGGCAGGGAGGGGTGGAAGAGCAAAGGGAGCAAGTCAGGGTGAGGAAGAAGGGAGTGGGAGATGAGGAAAAGTGGGACTCAGTCTGGGAAGGCCTCTTGGAGGAGATGAGCCTTCAGTAGGGTTTTGAAGAGTGGGGGGAGAGTAATTGTCTGACATATTTGAGGAGGCAGGGTGTTCCAGGAGAGAGGTAGGAAGTGAGCCAGGGTCGGCAGCAAGACAGGCGAGATTGAGGCACAGTGAGAAGGCTAGCACCAGAGGAGCGAAATGTGAGGGTTGGGTTGTAGAAGGAGAGAAGCGAGGTGAGGTAGGAGAGGGCGAGGTGATGGACTGCTTTAAAGACAATGGTGAGGAGTTTTTGTTTGATACGGAGGTGGATAGACAACCACTGGAGATTTTTGAGGAGGGGGGTGACATGTCCTGAACATATCTGTAGATAATCTGAACAGCGGAGTGAAATATGGACTGGAGTGGGGAGAGGCAGGAGGTTGCGAGGTCAGCAAGGAGGCTGATGCAGTAACCTAGGTGGGATAGGATGAGTGATTGTATTAACATAGTAGCAGTTTGAATGGAGAGGTAAGGGCTGATTTTAGTGATGTTCCAGTTTTCTGGGTTCCCCCTCACTCTTGCTTAGAGAGAAAAAAAATCTGTGGTTACCCTGAAACCTCTTCTATTTGAAAGAGGTAGCCACATCAGGTAGAAGAAAAAGATTTCCCCCCCAAAAATTTGTGGTTCCTCATCTCTAACCTCATTTCTCTGAAGGTGTGTGGCCATATCAGCTCATCAAAATGATTTATTTCTGTGGATATTTATAGCTTCAGAGCTTTATACAGAGACTTGGAATCTGCCCAGATGAACTTAAGGACTCCCCTCCCTTCCTCTCTCTCCTCCCCGCACCCTTCCAACCTCTCCTTTCCTCCCGCCCCTCTAACTCAACAGCCCCTCCCATCCAGTTTCCTCTGTCCACAGACAGGAAGGAGCTACTTGCTTTTTCTGATGTATTTGGCTTTGAAAAAATAATTGTACCTTTCCCATATATAAGTTTTAAATCTCCCTTCTTGCTTGTATTTTCCAGTTAAATAGGTGATATTTTCCTCCCAGTTCCCCTATAAACCTTCTTTTGCTACCCCGTTGACCATATCTCTTTAACATCATGGCACCAGAAGCCCATCAATCTTACCCTCACAACTGCTTCATAGGGCTGGGGAACACTTGAGCACCCATTGATAACCTTTAAGACAAACTGTTCCCCCTCATATTGAAAAGTTTCCCCTTCCTTTTGTCACAGGGTGACTGTTACAGTAATCAAGCAATCAATCAGTGAGAAGCAGCGTGGCTTAATGTAAAGAGCCTGGGTTTGAGAGTCAGAGGTTGTGGGCTCTAATCCCAGCTCTGCCATTTGCCAACTGACTGTGGAAAAGTCACTTAACTTCTTTGTGTCTCAGTTATCTCATCTGTAAAATGGGAATTAAGACTGTGAGCCTCATGTGGGACAACCTGATTACCTTGTATCTACCCCAGCACTTAGAATAGTGCTTAACTAATACTATAATTATTATTATATTCATTGAGTGTGATCTTTATGCAGAACAGAATACTAAATGCTTGGGAGAGTAAACAGAGTTAGCAGATAAACTATGGCTGTTCTCAAGGTGTATACAATCTAATGGGGGAAAAAATGGGCTTAATGTTTCCAGCTGCATCTCTCTACCTTTTTTAGTTCTCCAACTGCAGCAGCCACATTGAAACTGTTCATCGGTGCAAGCAGAGAGTCTGGGTTTATTAATAGTATTATTAGTAATAATAGTAATGACAAACATCACTATCATTACCAATAACAGTGGTATTAGTTAAATGCCAAACACTATATGCCAAACACTATATGAAGCACTGTGGTAGATACAAGACAGTCACATCCCACATGTGGCTCACAGTCTAAGGGGGAGAGAGAACAGAGATCTCATCTCCATTCTGCAGATGAGGGAGTTGAGGCAGAGAGAAGTTAAGTGACTTACTCAAGGTCACAGAGCAGACAAGTGGCAGAGTCAGGATTAGAACCCAGATCCGCTGACTTCCAGGTTGGGGCTCTGTAAGGTCAGAGACCATGCCCAGAGAATCAGGGGCAGACGTAGGTTCCTGCTTTTCCTTTCAATCAATAGTATTTATTGAGCACCTACTGTATGCAGAGCAGACCACGGGCCTGGGAGTCAATAGGTCATGGGTTCTAATCCCAGATCAGCCAATTGTCTGCTGTGTGACCTTGGGCAAGTCACTACCCGCGCATGTGGAACAGGGACTGTATCCAATCTGATTTGCTTATATCCTCCCTAGCACTTAGTACAGTGCCTGGCACCCCTACTTTTACATTGTAAATTCGTTGTGGGTAGGGAATGTGTCTGTTTGTTGTTGTACTGTGCTCTCCCAAGTGCTTAGTGAAATGCTCGGCACAGTAAGCACTCAATAAATATGATTGAATAGATGAACATAGTAAATGCTGGACAATACCATTATTATTATTATTATTATTTATTATTATTATTACCCTTCTTGGGCCTCAAATAGGCTGGCCATTCACCAGTTTTCCACATGGTACTCCAGCCTTGAGCTGGTCTGTTTCCACCTTTCATGTTCCACATTGAACCAGACACTTTTCAGCCTGTTGAAGCACTGACTTTCCCTCCATCACGGCTCCGATGCAGCTCTAGAGTTCATTCGGACATGGAGGAGATGTAACGGCTCGGGAACAAGTGAGAAGCAGTGAGAATAGAGAACGGGCCTGGGAGTCAGAAGGTCATGGGTTCTAATCCCAGCTCCATCACTTGTCTGCTGTGTGACTTTGGGCAAGTCACTTCACTTCTCTGTGCCTCAGTTACCTCATCTGGAAAATGGGGTTTGAGCCTGTTAGCCCCATGTGGGACAGGGACTGTGTTCAACCCAATTTGCTTGTATCCACCTCAGCATTAAGTTCAGTGCCTGGCACACAGTAAGCGCTTAACAAATACCATAATTAATTAAGTGGAAGGAGATCAGAAGTTTGACTCTGAGAAACACTGTAGGATTGTCCAAACTAGGGCTCACTTTATTAACCTGGTACCTGAACTTTGATGTGGAACCTCTGAGCATTTGATTTTCCACCCCACCCTCAGCCTCACAGCACTTTGGTACATAGCTGAAGTCATATATTATAAATTATTTGTTTTTATTAATATCTATCTCCCCTTCTATACAGTAAGCTCATTGTGGGCAGGGGATGTGTCTTCCAATTCTGTTGTATTCTCCCATATGCTTAGTACAGTGGTCTGCATGCAGTAAACACTCAATAAGTACCATTCATGATAATGATGACACCTGTGATGTCTTTATGTTATACTGTGGCCCTGGGGTAAGACTTGTGAAATCACAGAAGTCTCTTTGTCTGGAATTCACAAGGTCTATTAATGGCTGTCCTGGCTTTGAGACAGGCAAGCCAAAAATATCAACCAGACTTGTAAGATTCCCATTGTTTCTGAGAGAGTGATTCTCCTCACTAGTGTATTGATTCAGATGGAATATGCATTTGACTGAATGTTTGTAAGGCACATTTTGAAGGAAAGGTATGGTAGTAATTAAAGGCCATATTATTAGTACAATTATAAAATTTCTCTGACCTTGGGCCACAATTCTGAAAAGATGTTGTTTACCACTGTTGATGTTTGTTTATTGTTAAATTGATTAGGCATAGAGTTAATTGGTGAAAGTAACTATCCTTCCCTCCCAAGTGTTCTGAAGTCTGTGAGGGTGCATTTTGAAAGTGAAAATTTCTCTCACTCTAATAATAGACTCTCTAAATAGGATGGTATTGAAGAGGAAGTGGTCAATCCTTAAGAGGAGACCTCGCCCAGCAGCAGGTGTGCATTTCATGAATCCTCTCAGATGTCCAGGAGCTGTCTCATCACCGAGGTTTCCTCCGCTGGAAAGTGGTCAATTCAGGCAGAAAGGGGGTCCTTCATTTTTGGATGTTAGGAGTCATTACCAAACTTTGACTTCACTGACACCATCCTCTCCTGGTTTTCCTCTTATCTCTCTGGCCTCTCAGTCTCAGTCTCCTTTGCAGGCTTCCCCTCTGCCTCCCATCCCCTAACTCGTGGCTCAGTGGAAAGAGACCGGGCTTGGGAGTCAGAGGTCATGGGTTTGAAACCTGGCTCTGCCACTTATTAGCTGTGTGACTGTGGGCAAATCACTTAACTTCTCTGTGCCTCAGTTACCTCAACTGTAAAATGGGGATTAAGATTGTGAGCCTCATGTGGGACAACCTGATTACCCTGTATCTACTCTAGCACTTAGAACAGTGCTCTGTACATAGTAAGTGCTTAACAAATACCAACATTATTATTATTATTATTATTATCAACTGAGAGAGTCGCTCAAGGTTCAGTTCTGGACCCCCTTCTATTCTACATCTACACCTTCTCCCTTGGAGAACATATTCCCTCACATGGCTTCAACTGCCACCTCTATATATTTTATTCCCAAATCTACATCTCCAGCCCTGATCTCTCTCTCTCTCTTGAGTTTATCATCTCCTCCTACCTTCAAGACATCTCTACCTGGATGTCCTGCCATTATCTCAAACTTATGTTCAAAACAGAACTTTTTATCTTCCCACCCAAACTCTACCCTTTTCCTGACTTTCCCATTATCGTAGACAGCAACATCATCCTTCATGCCCATAACCTTGGTGTTATCCTTAACTCTTCTCTCTCATTCAACCCACATGTTCAATCTACCTCTAAATTCTGTTGGTTTGATCTTCACAACATTACTAAAATCCACCCTTTCTTAACCATGCTGATCCAAGCACTTATCCTATTTCACCTTGACTACTGTATCAGCCTCCATACTGACGCCCCTGCCCCCTGTCTCTCCCTATTCCAGTCCAAACTTCACTCTACTGCCCAGATCATTTTTCTACGAAAACATTCAGTCCATGTTTCCCCACTCCGCAAGAACCCCCATCGTTTGCCCATCTACATTCACATCAA
The DNA here is from genome assembly GCF_004115215.2 of Ornithorhynchus anatinus. Taxonomy (NCBI): domain Eukaryota; kingdom Metazoa; phylum Chordata; class Mammalia; order Monotremata; family Ornithorhynchidae; genus Ornithorhynchus; species Ornithorhynchus anatinus. The sequence goes on from NC_041731.1 coordinate 87,820,518, forward strand.
ATAGAAACCCCTTATCATCGGTGTTAAAGCACTCAATCACCTTATCCCCTCCTACCTCACCTCACTGCTCTCTTACTACAACCCAGCCCACATATTTCACTTTCCTATTGCCAACCTACTCACAGTACCTCAATCTCATCTGTCTAGCCACTGACCTCTTGCCTACATCCTGCATCTGGCCTGAATTGCCCTCCCTCTTTATATCCTGCAGACAATTACTCTCTCTCTCTCCCTTCAAAGCCTTATTGACGGCGCATCTCCAAGAAAACGTCCCTGACTAAGTCTTCTTTTCCTTTTCTACCTCTCCCTTCTGCATCACTCTTACTTGCTCCCTTTATTCATTCTCCCTCCCACAGTGCTTATGTACATATCTGTAATTTATTTATATCAATGTCTGTCTCCCCCTCTAGACTATAAGCTTGTTGCAAGAGGGAATGTGTCTATTATATTATTATTTTGTACTCTCCCAAGTGCTTAGTCCAGTGCTCTACACATAGTAAGCGCTCAATAAATACAATTGATTGATTGACTTCTGTAGAGTGTCAGATTTCATTTACTGCCTCTTCTCACAGGCCCCGACAGAGCCCACTTCCCAGAAAGCATGACAGAATGTCTTCCATCCACTGGCTGACTCGGTCATATTCCAAAGATCCAATAATCAAGACCTAATGCTGCTGAAGGTGGTGGGCAGGGGAGAAGATAAATGGCATGAAAGCAATGGTATGATCCCCTAATATTGAGACAGCATGGCCTCAGTGGAGAGAACAGGAGCCTGGGAGCCAGGAAACTTGACTTCTAATTTCACTCCTGCCACTCGCCTGCAGGGTTACCTTGAACAAGTCCTTTGAGCCTCAGTTTTCTCATCTGTAAAATGGAAATAAGATACCTGCTCTCCTTAGCTCATTGTGAGCTGCAGGTGGGATAAGGATTGCATCGTATCCTATACCCACCTCAGCATGCAGCACAGTTCTATATACCCAGTAAGCACTTGATAAATACTGTAATTATAATTTTGGGAAACTGAAAAAAGGCAATGCAAAAGCCAACTGACCATTTTAGAAAAAGTTAGTTTTCAGAGGTACTCTAGATTTTAGAAAAGACAGGGAACAAGCTCATCGTGGACAGGGTGTGTGTTTGTTATACTGTTGTTTTGTACTTTCATTCATTCAATAGTATTTATTGAGCACTTACTATGTGCAGAGCACTGTACTAAGCGCTTGGAATGAACAAGTCGGCAACAGATAGAGACAGTCCCTGCCATTTGACGGGCTTACAGTCTAATCGGGGGAGATGGACAGACAAGAACAATGGCAATAAATAGATTCAAGGGGAAGAACATCTCGTAAAACAATGGCAACTAAATAGAATCAAGGCAATGTACATTTCATTAACAAAATAAATAGGGTAATGAAAATGAAAATGAGCGGACGAGTACAGTGCTGAGGGGATGGGAAGGGAGAGGGGGAGGAGCAGAGGGAAATGGGGGGAAAAGAGGGTTAAGCTGCGGAGAGGTAAAGGGGGGTGGTAGAGGGAGTAGAGGGAGAAGAGGAGCTCAGTCTGGGAAGGCCTCTTGGAGGAGGTGAGTTTTAAGTAGGGTTTTGAAGAGGGGAAGAGAATCAGTTTGGCGGAGGTGAGGAGGGAGGGCACTCCAGGACCGCGGGAGGACGTGGCCCAGGGGTCGACGGCGGGATAGGAGAGACCGAGGGATGGTGAGGAGGTGGGCGGCAGAGGAGCGGAGCATGCGGGGTGGGCAGTAGAAAGAGAGAAGGGAGGAGAGGTAGGAAGGGGCAAGGTGATGGAGAGCCTTGAAGCCTAGAGTGAGGAGTTTTTGTTTGGAGTGGAGGTTGATAGGCAACCACTGGAGTTGTTTAAGAAGGGGAGTGACATGCCCAGATCGTTTCTGCAGGAAGATGAGCCGGGCAGCGGAGTGAAGAATAGACTGGAGTGGGGCGAGAGAGGAGGAAGGAAGTTCAGAGAGAAGCCTGACACAGTAGTCTAGCCGGTATATAACGAGAGCCCGTAGCAGTAAGGTAGCCGTTTGGGTAGAGAGGAAAGGGTGGATCTTGGCGATATTGTAAAGGTGAAACCGGCAGGTCTTGGTAACGGATAGGATGTGTGGGGTGAACGAGAGAGACGAGTCAAGGATGACACCGAGATTGCGGGCCTGAGAGACGGGAAGGATGGTCGTGCCGTCCACGGTGATAGGGAAGTCTGGGAGAGGCCCGGGTTTGGAGGGAAGATGAGGAGCTCAGTCTTGCTCATGTTGAGTTTTAGGTGGCGGGCCGACATCCAGGTTGAGACATCCTGGAGGCAGGAGGAGATGCGAGAAGCAGCATGGCCTAAAAGATATTACACAGGCCTAGAGTCAAAAGGTCAAGGGTTCTAATCCTGACTTCCCCGCTTGTCTGTTGTGTGACCTTGGGCAAGTCACTTAAATTAGCTGTGCCTCAGTTACATCATCTGTAAAATGGAGATTAAGATTGTGAGTCCCATGTGGGACTTTGTCCAACCTAATAATCTTGTAACACTTAGAACACTGCCCGACACATAGTAAGCGCTTAACAAATACCTTATTTATTTATTTATGTATTCATTCTTCCAAGCACACAGTGCAGTGCTCTGCACACAGTAAGCAGCAAATCGATATGACTGATTGACTGACTGAACAATAAGCTTTAAGGATTGTTCTGCTCCCTGTTCTAATCCAAGGTACACCAGACAGGGTAAGGCTCACATTAGTCCATGCTGTCTAAAACTCAGGCTTTTTTCTTGCAGTATCTTTTTTGGAATAATGCACTGTTTTAACCAAAAAAACTATTTTAAGACTATTGTTTGACTAAAAAATTCTGATGACACGTTTTTTATATAAAACTCCTACCAAATACATTTCCTAGTGAGTATTATCTCTTAAAGGAGGAGTTTATAAAATCAAAACATTCCTAGTAAAAACTGCAGGTGAGTGTGGCTTTAAAGTGTTTATACAATTGTATTTTACTGAAGCAACTGCCTGTGTATGTGTGTGTGTGCATGTATGTGTAGTTTTCGCCATGCATGTACAATGCTGGATTTTCAGATAAGCTCAGACCAAGAATGGCAAATTTAATTATTGGAGGGACAGTGAATTTTAAGGAAAAAAAGTAAAAACTTTTACATTAGTAATACCAGATCCCTGAATGGATATTTTCCCATTGTGATCATATCCCTCGGCCCACAGAAGCACATTGCAGCACAGTAGCCACAATGCCCAATTCTTGTATACCTCGTGGCTCGGAAATGAGCTGGCTTGAAAGCACTATGGGCACGTTGTGAGAGCACACCATTTTTTAAACAAAGGGTGGCAACATGCCACCAAGGCACAGTGACAAACTTCCCCTGGTATGTGGCAGCTTCATGCATAGAGCGTCCTGCCAATAGAGTCCAAACCATCCCCCATTCTGCCTGCCCTCAGTATTGTGGCCACTGCCCAGATAATGAGAAGTTACTACTATCACATTCATGTAGACCTGGTAATAACAATGGTCTTAATAACAATTATTATTATTATTATTGAGTGCGTATTATGTGCCAAGCATTGTAACTAAGTGTTGGGGTGGATACAATATAAGCAGATTGGATTGAGAAGCAGCATGGCCTTGTGGCAAGAGCACGGGCTTGGGAATCAGAGGGTGTGGGTTCTAATTCCAACTCTACCACTTGTTTGCTGTGTGACTTTGGACAAGTCATTTCACTTCTCTATACCTCAGTTACCTCATCTATAAAATGGGGATGAAGACTGTGAGCCCCATGTGGGACAGAGACTGTGTCCAACCTGAATACCTTGTATCTACCCCAGCGCTTAGAACAGTGCTTGGCACCTAACAAGCGCTTAACGAATATCATAATTATTATTATTAAGTCCTTGTCTCACACTGGGCTCCCAGCCTCACTTACCCCAGTGACATCCCAATCACATCCCAGGCCTCAATGACTCAGGTCCCAGTGGTCCTAGCAAATCCCAGCTGGTTTGCAAGCTCCCAAACCTTTAGTGCAGAGATCAAGTCTACTTATTCTTTTGCTTTGTACTCTCCTATATGCTTGCTCTAGTGCTCTGCACACTGTAAGTACTCAATAAGTTGATTACTGAGGTTTTGTAAATATGTAAGATATTAAAATGTGCAGAGTTTTAAATCAAAGAAGGTAGCAGATAACAGTAGTCACTGCTAGTCCAGTGGTTGTTTTGGAGAACACTATGGGACCAGCACTCATTTTATTTTATTTTAAATGGTATTTGTTAAGCACTTACTATGTTTCAAGCACTGTTCTTAGTGCTGGAGTAGATACAAACTAATAAGGCCAGATATAGTCTCTTTCCCAGTTGGGGCACACAGCCTAAGTAGGAGCGAGAAGAGGTATTGAATCCCCATTTTACAGTTGAGGAAACTGAGGCCCTGAGAATTTAAGTGACTGCCCAAGGTCACATAGTAGGCAAGTGGCAGAGCTGGGATTAGAAGCAGCATGGCTTGATGGATAAAGCATGGGCCTGGGAGTCAGAAGGATCTGGGTTCTAACCCCGACTCTGCTACTTGTCTACTGTGTGACCTTGGGCAAATCACTCAATTTCTCTGTCTGTTACCTCATCTGTAAAATGGGGATTAAGATTGTGAACTCCATAAGGGACAGGGACTGTGTACAACCTGATTAGCTTGCATCTATCTCAGTGCTTAGTACAGCATCTGGCATTAGTAAGTGCTTAACAAATACCATAGTCATTATTACTAGCGAAGCAGACAAGTGGCAGAAAAAGACTAGAACCCAGATCCTCTGACTCCCAGGGCTGTGCTCTTTCCACTAGGCCATGCTGTTTCCTCAGTGCACTCTTCATGCCTCTAAAACTAACCTACTCGCTATGCCTTGTTCTCATCTTTCCCCATCGCCAACCTAAAGCTCTATCCCCATCCAAAAACATCAGACCACAGCTTTCTCCATCTTCAAAGCTCTTCTGAACTCCCTTTCCCTCCAAGAGGTCTTCACTAACTAATTACCATTCTCCCAGTTTATATCCTCCAACTTCTTGTTTTGCTGTACTCTGCTACTTAAGAAGTACTCACAAACACTGTAAGCATCTTGTCCATATTACTACTACTATTATATATTGCTTATGCGATACTCATGTGAATATTGCCCTTTCCTTATTCCTTTCATTGTAATTTATTTTTGTACCTATTTCCCCTTGTAGACTGTAAACTTGAAGGTAGGGTTTATATATACTAATTCTATTATACTTTCCAAGTGCTTAGTACAATGCTCTGCACAAAGAAGGTGCTCAATAGATACTACTGATGGGTAATCAGTTCATACCTAAAACTTAAGTAAAGCAATGAGGTGATAGTATTATTAGACTAATTAGAGTGAAGAGTGAGGTCAAATCCCTTAATATTTTCATTCTTCATATTTAAAGCTCTAACTGTACTATCTTCAAAAGAATTAAATTAGAATCTTTTACAGTGGTGATGGCCTGCAAAGCATCATTCACACCCTTTATTCCCATGTCTTCAGGAGCCAAGAACATACAGAGCAAGACAATATAAGCCACAATTCAGTCTAGCATCAAAATAAACCTGACATATAAGGAAATAAATACAGTAAATTATAGTGTGCCCTTTCATTAACTTGAGTGTGTTTCTGAAACTTGGATGACTTCCAAGGAATTTATCTACCATGTCTTGTCTTATGCTGTTGAGCCGTCTCCGACCCATAGTGACTCCACGGACACATCTCTCCCAGAACACCCCACCTCCAACTGCACTACATTCTGGTAGTGTATCCATAGAGTTTTCCACCAAAATCCATAGAAAAAAGGCTGTGAACAGTAGCCAGAAGGAGACCAAAGGACAAAAGAAGAGCAAGTAAGGAAAACTCATTTACTTCCTAATAATGCACAGTCGGGGCAGTGACAGTGAGCTAAGATATGAGAGGAGGTATGGTATAATTTTAATAACCTTTACTTGGTATTTTTAAAGAATTATTAAAAGCAAGAGCAAATGGAATTTGATAGTTCATTAAGTTCTTTTTGGGGTTTTGCAAATACTCTACACTGAAAAATAAGCAAGAACTACTAAAGCTTTCAGTCTCCAGCTATCTTCCTAGTCCACAGGCCAAAGCTAGGTTTTAGGAGGTCTGAGGAAAAGAAATCTAGCCATTCTTCTGCCGGCAGAGTAAGGAGTGAATCCTGTAAGTCATAAAAGATAGTCCAATACTGTGGGCATGGGAACTTACCTAACACAGATGGAATCAATTTTCCAGAAATAATTGGAAAAGAATGAAGAAATGACTATAGAAAAATAACATGCCATATAAGTTTAAGAGGGGATGAATGAAACCATACTTGTGACCTTTTGTATAGACTATGTTTAATGGAAGCAATACCAGTCCTTTTTAGAGCATATCAAGAAAGTTATCTGAAGAATGCAACCATTCTTTGTTGACGATCCCAGTTTTACATCATCCTTTCCACAGAGGGTAGGTAAGATGGATCAGCTTTTTGTTGACATTCATCGAGTTCAAAAACGCCATGTCTTCTTTCTTTAAATGAAAACCAAAGACCTGGGGTGGGAAAACAGAAATAAAGGTCATTCTACTTCTCCTAAATTGCCACATAAAAATGGATGGTTGACTGGGTGGTATCTGAAAGGGTGATGTGACTAGACTGCAAGCTCGTTGTGGGGAGGGAATGTGTCTCTTTTATTGTTACATTGTACTCTCCCAAGCACTTAGTACACAGTACTACGCACACAGTAAGTGCTCAATAAATATGATGGCTTCTGAAAAGATACCCCTAAAAGTATCCTGAATGAAGTTTTCCACAACTGTGAGGAGTCTGAAATCAGGTGCCTCCAAATACTGTTATTTTCCCATTGATATCTCTGCTTCCCTGATCTTTACTTTGCACTGATTATTGTTCATAATGTCTAATAAATGGCATATGGGGAAAGGTAACATTTAAATGGACAAAATCAAATCATAGAATCACAAGGGTAGAAGGAACATTGATAGACATTAAATCCAGCCTATTCCAAGCAGGAACCAAACACAGGTGCCACTAGCAAGTGAAAGAAAATATTAATAATAATTTCAGAGATTAATAATATTTCAGTAACCATCATGCTAGAATTGCTTAATGTTCATTTCATTATATTAAGAAAATTCAGTCCCATTTTTCACTCATCTCTTGAAAATTTAACAATGTATATTTCCATGTGATTCAGAGTAACATTATTTCTATGACTGAGAATCAATTATGATTAGATCACTGCATTTAAGGCTCTAAAATTATATGAAAATCAATTGGCTAGCCAACTCTTTACACATTTCCTGACCTTCAACAACGTCTATGAAGCCACCTCCTCCAGGAGACATTACCAGACTAATCCTCAACTCCCTGGTAATGTCATTCCAGCAGCTGCCCTTAATACTCACGGGCATGTGTGTATCAATTAATCAGCTAATGAATAAATTAAATTGCCAACTTTTGTCATTGATATTTATCTTCAGAACTTTGGAAAGGCTGTGGCCATTCCTAACCGAGGTCAATTTCTTGGAACTATGAGGACACTGAAATCGGGACAAATACTGTTATCTTCCTGTAGATATTTTGGATTCCTTGATCTTAATTTTGTATTGATTATTGTTCATAATGTATAACTGCTTGTGACTTCCTCCTAAAGTTCTATGTGGTTGTTATCCCTCTTTGGATTATGACAGTTCTTGGCGGATAGTAAGTGTTCAATAAATGCCATAATAATAATCATGATAATAACAACCATTTCTAGGGCAAAAACAATGACTTTAAATCTATTGGGGTTTTTTTTAATGGTATTTGGTAAGTGCTATGTAATAATGTTGGTATTTGTTAAACGCTTACTATGTACAGAGCACTGTTCTAAGTGCTGGGGTAGGTTTATAGGGTAATCAGGTTGTCCCACATGAGGTTCACACTCTTAATCCCTATTTTACAGATGAGGTAACTGAGGCACAGAGAAGTTAAGTGACTTGCCCACAGTCACACAGCTGACAAGTGGCAGAGCCGGGATTCAAACCCATGACCTCTGACTCCCAAGCCCAGGCTCTTTCCATTGAGCCACACTGCACTGCACTAAGCAATGGCTTAGATACAAGCTAATCAGGTAGGACACAGTCTGTATCCCATACGGGACTCACAGTCTTAATCCCCATTTCACAGATGAGGTAAATTAGGCACAGATAAGTGAAGTGACTTGCACAAGGTCACACAGCAGACATGGTGGAATTGTGATTAGAACCCAAATCCTTCTGACTCCCAAGCCCCTGCTCTATTCACTAAACCACACTGCTTCTCAACCACCCATACAGCTGTTTCCAACCACCTACTACAATGCTCCCCTCCCCTCAAAGTAGGTACTCATTGAAAACTGAAGAAATTATGATGAAAAAATGTGATTATTTCTTATGGCAGGAATAAAGGAGGGGAAGTTGTTTTATCAGGGCTGGTGTGCTGCCAGCAGCAAGTAGGATTATATCAGAAGGTACTGTTAACTGTATTAAAAAGAAAATCTTAAAAACGGGTCACCTCTACCTGCCTTCATATTTCCAGATTGAACAGGTGTTCTGGGGTGTGTAAATGGGTTTACAAACAAAATGGAATTTATATTCTGGTTCCTCGGGTCATCTGCTCTTTCCTTATTCTAGATTTTATCCTGGTATTGATTAGAGTCAAAGATTAAATTAGAGGATACTATGAAACTCAGTCTCAGACCAAGCGCCGCAATGGCTGAATACTGGAAGACCATGACTGGCTCTTATCCAGCTGAATATCTGAGAAAATTGTGGAACTAGGAGGAAAGCCCAAAATACAACCAGACACTGTGGACATCAAGCATAGCAGCACAGCAGAGGTAGTCTTTGGGTGTCCCTGGTTCTATAAAGACTGTTCATTCCCCACAGGTCATTTAAAGCCACAAAACTCCCTGTCAATGGCACAGTGACATCATCTTACAGTTCAAAAGACAGCTGAGTGATGCAGAAAGGAATATGAAACTTGATTCAAACTCAAAGTGAGGTGTAAACCACCAGGTTGCAAGCCAAAGAGGTGATTAATGACAAGTTTTAGTTCTCTTATATCCCCCCACAACTATACACCCTTCTGGCACCCAACCATGTGGGGAAGAGTCTGCCCCACCCTGTTCCCCTGGTACTACTCCCATCATCCCTTCATCCAGCCCACGAAGGACCAAAAAGTAGCAGCAGGTGGCCTTTTCAACTTTTTTCAAATGTTGAGGTGGTCACCTCCATAACAGCGGCTGTGACTTTGGTGACTGTTGTCCTGAGCCATAAGGAGCCTGAAATCCTGCCCCTCCTTTCGTATTTATCATCATCCTTTTCTTTTATATTTTTGTTCACTTTTCGGTATGTGTATGTGGCTAATCCCCTCCACGATTTATTCTTAAATTGTGAGCCTCTTGGGGGCCAGGGTCCATGTCTATAACTTATCTGTGTACTTTTTTCTCAGTGCTTAGGGCAGTGCCTTGCACAAAGCAAACACTCAGTAAATACTATTACCACTACTATCATGGCAGTCCAGGAAAGTACTCATGTACTCTGTACTTGGGAAATCTCAGAAAACAGTTTTATAGAATAGAAAGATCTGGGTTAAATATTTTCCTCATGGCAAGTGAGTTTGAATGCATGATTAAAATCAAGTTCGTGTTACTCCTAATGCGTATCTAATGAATGATGGAACTTAATAAGCACTTATTTTGTGTCGGGTGCTGGGGTAGTGGCTTAGTGGACAGAGCACGGGCCTGGGAGCCAGAAGGTCATGGCTTCCAATCTCAGCTCTGCCACATGTCTGCTGTGTGGCCTTGGCAATTCAATTCACTTCTCTGGGCCTCAGTTCCTTTATCTGTAAAATGGGGAGTAAGAGCGTGAGCCCTGTATGGGACAGGGACTGGGTCCAACCTATCTTGTTTCTACTCTAGCGCTTAGAAAAGTGCTTGGCACATAGTAAGTGCTTAACAAGTACCAACACTATTATCATCATTACCAATGGTCTATTCTAATCTACACTTTGTCATCCCTAGTAGTAATAAGAGTAATAGTAATAGTATTTATTAAGCACTCCCTTCATGCAGTGCACTCTACCAAGCTCTTGGGAACCACGGAATTAGAAAGTGACGCATTCTCTGTCAACAAAAAGCTTTCACTCTAAAGGGGGATGCAGAAAAATACATTTAAAGAAGCACTCCCAAACAATGACTGTTCAAATTAATGCTGAGGAAGGATATAAATTAATTAATTTGCCTCAATCTTATGTGGGACAAGATGGTAGGAATGATGGAAAAGGTGGTATAGATAAGGAGAAATGATTGGAGAGGAAAGAGAGACTTGCAGGAAATTTTATTTGATGATAATGATGACTTTATAAGCAGGAGTACATACGGCTTGAGAGTCCAGAAGGATATGGAAGGATTCAGGCATGGGGTTCAATAATGGCTTCTTCTGCACTACTTTCAAACATGCTCATGTATATCTATCCTAAAATAAACCTCTGTTGATAGCACAGTTCTCTCCAGTTATTGCCCCATCTCTCTCCTGCCATTCCTCTTCGATTTGAGTGAGTTGTCTACACCTGCTGGTTCCACTTCCTTTCTTCCAAGAAGTCTCTCTTTAACCACCTCCAATCTGTCTTCCACACCCTTCATTCCACGAAAACTGCCCTCTCTAACACGACCTTCTTGTCAAATCAGATGACTTCTACTCCGTCCTAATACTCCGAGACGCTTTCTTCAGCTGCCTTCGACACTGTGGACCACTCTTTCCTCCTGAAAATATTATTCCACCTTGGCTTCACTGATACTGTCCTCTACAGGTTCTGAACCTATCGCTTTGGATGCTCCTTCTGAATCTCTTTCACAAGCAACTCCTCTACCTCCCAGCCTCTAACACTGGGAGCTCCACAAGGCTCAGTTCTGGTCCCTTTCAACTCTTCATCTACTCTCACCTAGCTTAGAAAATTCATTCATTCTCATGGTTTCAACTATCATCTCTACAAGATGATTCCCAAATCTACCTCTCCTTCTCTACAGTCTCACACTTCCTGCTTTTAGGATCTCTCTATTTGGATGTTCCACTCACATCTTTTTTAAAAAAATATAATTAATTGGTTATTATTTGCCATGCTCTAAGCTAATCAGGTTGGACAGAGCCCGTGTCCTATGTGGGGTTCACAGTCTTAATTCCCATTTTACCTATGAGATAACTGAGGCACAGAGAAGTTACGTGACCTGCCCAAGGTCATACAGCAGACAAGTGGTGAAGCCAGTACTAGAACTCAGGTCCTTTGACATCTAGACCCATGCTCTTTCCACTAGACTACACTGATTATCAAGCTAAACATGTCCAAAACAAAACTCCACATCTTTCTAACCAAACTCTGTCTTCCCCATATCTTTCCCATCACTGTAGACACCACCACTATCACCCCAATATTACAAATCCATAACTTTGGGATTATCCTCATTCACTCATTCATTCAATCATATTTATTGAGGCTTACTGTGTGTAGAGCACTGTATTAAGCATTTGGGAGAGTACAATACAACACTAAACAGACACACTCCCTGCCCACAACAAGCTTATAGTCTAGAGCGGGAGAGACAGACATCAATACAAATACATAAATTACAGATATATACATAACTGCTGTGGGTATGGCAGGTGAGAAGAATAAATGGAGCAAGTCAGGACCATGCAGAAGGGAGTGGGAGAAGAGGAAAGGGAGGGCTTATTCTCCCATTCAAACCACATATTCAATCTGTCACCAAATCCTGTTGATTCTGCCTTCACAACATTGCTAAAATCTGCTCTTTCCTCTCCATCCAAACATAATTATATAGTGAAAAAAGCTCTGGTGTGGGAGACAGAGGTCACGGGGTCTAATCCTGACGCTGCCACTTGTCAGCTGTGTGACCTTGGGCAAGTCACTCAACTTCTCTGTGCCTCAGTTACCTCATGTGTTAAATGGGGATGAAGACTGTGAGCCCCACATGGGACAACCTGATTACCTTGCATCTACCCCAGTGCTTAAAACAGTGCTTGGCACATAGTAAGCGCTTAACAAATACCATTATTATTATTATATCACCATTATTCTGACCTAAATACTTATCATATTCTGCCTTGACTACAGCAATGATCAATCAATCAATCAATCACTGGTATTTATTGAGCGCTTAATGTGCACAGAACACTATTCTAAGCACTTGGGAGAGTACAACAGAGGTGGTAGGTACATTCCCTGCGCAACAAGCACAATCTAGAGGGCGAGACAGACACTAATATAAATAAATACATTACAGATATGTACATAAGAGCTGAGGGGAAGATCCTGGGACAAACACCAATATCCAAAGGGTAAGAAAGCGGGAAAAAAGAGAGTTTAATCAGAGAAGGACTCTTGGAGGAGATGTGACCTTAATAAGGCTTTGAAAGTGGGGAGAGTGTTGGTCTGGCATATGTGGAAGGGAAAGGAGTTCCAGGCCAGAGAGAGGAGATGGGAAAGGGGACAACAGTGAGATTGGAGCATGGTGAGCAGGCTGGCGCTCAAAAAACAAAATGTGTGGGCTGGGCTGTAACGGGCCAGTAAAGTAAGGCAGAAGAGGGCAACCTGATTGAGTGCATTAAAGTTGACGGTAAAGAGTTTCAGTCTGAAGCGAGGTGGATTGACAGCCACTAGAGGTTCTTGAGGAATTGGAATACAGCTCACTGTCTTTCCCGCCTCCTGTCTCTCCCTATCCCAGTCCTTACTTCACTCTGCTGCCTGGATTACTATTCTTAAAAAAAGCACTCAATCCAGACTCTTCACTCCTCAAGAACCTCCAGTAGCTGCCCATCTACCTCCACATCCAACAGAAACTCCTCACCATCAGCCTTAAATTGTTCAATCCTACCTTTCTTGGTGATTTCCTACTACATTCCAATCTGCACACTTGTCTCTTCTAAAGTCAGATTTCTCACTATACCTCATTCTCATCTATATCGCCACTGACACCTTGCCCACATTCTCCCTCTGGTCTGGAACTCTCTCCTCCTTCATATACGGCAGACCATCACTCTCCCCACTTGAAAGCCTTATTAATTCCACAACTCCTCCAAAAGACCTTCCCCATTTAAGCCCTCTTTTCCCCTACTCTCTCTATCTCCCTTCTGTGACGATTCTGTACCTGGATCTGTACCCTTTTAGCACTTGATATTCACCTCACCCTCAGCCCCACAGTACATGTACATACCTGCAATTTCTTAATTTAGATTAATGTCTGTCTCTCCCTCTAGACTGTAAGCTCCTTGTGGGCAAAGTAAATGTGTACCAACTCTGTTGCATTGCATTCTCCCAAACACCTAGTACATTGATCTACACACAATATTAATAATAGTACTTATGAAGTGCTTACTTTGTGCCAAGCACTGTACTAAGCACTGGAATGGATATAAGCAAATCAAGTTGGACACAGTCCCTGTCCCATATGGGGCTCACAGTCTCAATCCCCATTTTACCGATGAGGTAACTGAGGCACAGAGAAGTGAAGTGACTTGCCCGAGGTCTCACAGCAGACAAGCTGCAGAGCCAGGATTAGAAGCCAGGTCCTTCTGACTCCCAGGCCAGGGTTCTATCCACTAGGCCATGCTGCTTTTCCACACTCTGTCAGTGCTCAATAAATACCATTGATTGATCAATTGATTGATATACGATTGATATTTCTGAGCAAATGTTTTTTAAGCCACATGAAAGTCTGCAGCCCCAGACTGACTTGGAGTCTTTAAAAAACACTCTTTAAAGAGAGACAGGAAGTTGATGGTCTAGCATTAGTGCAAGCCTCGCCCTTCCACATTTTGTTTACTGTGTCTGCTTTCCTTGCTTATTGTTTCAAACTAGCTTTTGCATTAGGGGAAGCAGCATGGCCTAGTGGATAGATCACAGGCCTGAGAGTCAGAAGGACCTGGCTTCTAATCCTGGCTCCACCACTTGTCTGCTGGGTGACCGTGGGTACATTACTTCTCTGTGCCTCAGTTACCTCATCTGCAAAATGAAGCATAATTGCTTAAAAAATACCATTTAAAAAAAATCCGACTGCCTTGTAAACAACTAGGAAGATTCTTTACAATCCAAATTCTGTTTTATCTATCCTTCAAATTAGCGCCCTTGGAAACAAGAAGTGGGCTCAGAAGGCAGCATATCAGCACAGCATAGTAAGGTCACTATATCAGTTTCTTTCAAGGACCTTATTTCTTTAGTCCCCCAGTTGTGAAGCACAGGAAGATGATACAAATACACAGGGAGGTGATTTTCCCAGTCTTGACATGAAAGAAAAAGATATAACATGGCCATAAGATCGTCTGAGAAAAAGAGAGGCTAGGGCTGAGGTATTTCAGTACCTTGGTCAAACGGCAATTGGTAATTCTGTTCCAGTGTGATAATTTCCAGAAAACCCTACTGAGATTGCCAGCTCTGTTTTATCATGGGCACAACACTTAGAGGAAACTCTGGGAGGAGCTGGTTCACAATTGGCGTGCGTTTAACTCTTGTGACTCCTTGCTTGACAACCAAAATTAGTACATTAAAGTCTCTAGAATTGAAAAAAACAGGCCCTACTACTCATATCCTGGTTAGGTAATCCAACTGACGCACACAGTTTGAATGAATAGAAACCTAACAACTCAGTTAACACTTTGAAGATGTGGGACAATTCCGAAAGACATGAGGATATCCAATTCCAGGACACTTAAATACACCGTGTTAGAGAAGGCACTAAAAGTTGGAAGAAATACATTTTTTATCCTTTTAAAAACATAAAAATCTGATTGTAGAACCAAATATTACAGGTTGAATTTTAGATACATATGTTTTACATCATTTAAATGAAAATGGTCTCTAGACCCTAAGTTCTTGGTGGGCAGAGATCACGTCTATCAAGTCTAGTAAATCACACTTTACCAAGTAAAGGGCTCTGCACACAGTAAGAACTCAATAAATACTGTTGATTGCTAGTACAAAATATGATAAAACTTTTGCAAGAGGATGGAAACTTCAGCAGGAACACAGTCACTATTTGTAGCTATCATTCCACAACAGGATTCCATTCGTCTGATGCAGAGGGTGTTAATACTTCCTAAAGGAAACAATGGCTTATGGTTAAAGATGGCACAGCGTGTAAATCTGCACAGCATGGCACACCTGCCAGGAAGACAGTACGGGTCAGCTTTCATTCACTTTGAATGCATTCCCGGCTCCCATCCAGTCAGCCCTTCAGGGCTTCAATCTTTCATGTGTTACCATTCTAACATGATCCTATGCTCCAGTTTCTGTGGGTAAGTCACCACTTTGGACCACCGCTCGCTCAACCGTTAGTCAAATTAGACCCATTAGACTGGGTTCCTAAAAGGCCTACTTTTGACTGTGGCAGTGGTGCTTGTAGCAGAAAAACTAGCAACCCAAGGCTGCCGGCAAGGAGAATCTGTGGACAATGCATTAAAGAAGCAGCGTGGCTTAGTGGAAAGAGCCCGGGCTTGGGAGTCAGAGGACATGGATTCTAATCCTGGCTCTGTCACTTCTCTGCTGTGTGACCTTGGGCAAGCCACTTAACTTCTCTGTGTTTCAGTTACCTCATCTGTAAAAGGGAATTAAGACTGTGAGTCCCACTTGGGACAACTTGATAATCTTGTATCTACCCCAGCACTTATAACAGTGCTTGGCATATAGTAAGTGCTTAAAAAATACCATAATTATTATTACAACTTTTCTCCCCCCACTACCAGGCTCTTGCTGCTGTCACAGCCAGTTTCTTTGCCATTGCCACCTCAGCTTGGGAGAGGCTTAAGCCTCAGAGGAAATGACAGTCAAAGTGGAAGCAGTGGCAATGAAGAGCATGATAGGAGCATTCAATTGTATTATTCATTCAATTGTATTTATGGAGCATTTACTGTGTGCAGAGCACAGTACTAAATGCTTGGGAGAGTACAATATAACAGTAAACAGACACATTCCCTGTCCACAATGAGCTTACAGTATGTGGCCACTTGATGCTTCCCCAACCAAGCTGTCTCTAATGTTCTGATTGGGACATTCCCATAAGTACACTTGAAGGGGTAGGAGGGAGAGTGGAGGAATTTGGCTCAGAATTTGGCTTCTTGGCTCAGAGCAGGTGACAGTGACACAAAAGAGAAAAGGGAAATTGCCCAAGCCTCTAAGAGGTTGGTGTAGCTGAAGTAGCCCACGGTGGTTTTTCTGAGCACTGGCACTCTGGGATTTTCCCAGTAACCCACTGTGCCAATCTGGGTGCTGACACTCCCTGACACTGTATCCATTTCTATCCTTGCTGCCCTTGGCAGAGGTCCAGTAAAGAGCCCTGGCTGGGTGAATGACCCTCAGCAAATAGGCAGATAGCAGCAGTGTAGCCCAAAGGAGTGGAGGGCAAGCACAGGAGACTCCAGGTGGGAAACTAAGGGATTGTGAGTGGGTGGGTGTAGGGGTGTTTCCCCACTAGTACCTTGCATTTGTGCCTGTTCTTATATAATTAATTATCCAATACTGTTCTTCGCAGAGGTCTCTACAAGGAATATATCATCATCATGACATAATAAGCACCTCCTGTGGCACATAGTAGAAGTTCCTGGACTTCTTCTGGATGGGCTCATGAAGAACCAATCCATCAGTGCAATTGATGAGCCCTTATCATATAAAGAGCACTGTACTAAGCACTTGGGAAAGTACAATACAGTGAAGTGGGTAGGCATGATCCCTGTCTAAGAGAAGTTTACAATCTAGTTGGGGGGCCGCTGCTGGCAGAGGCTTTTGGAGAAGGTTGGAAATATACCTTTCATTTTACCATTAAGCTCTGGAGATCAAGACAAAATTGTGTCCAAGAAAGAAATAATAATAATAATGTTGGTATTTGTTAAGTGCTTACTATTGCCAAGCACTGTTCTAAGCGCTGAGGTAGATACAAGGTAATCAGCTTGTCCCACATAGGGCTCACAGTTTTAATCTCCATTTTACAGATGAGGTAACTATGGTACAGAGAAATTAAGTGACTTGCCCAAGGTCACACAGCTGACAAGTGGCAGAGTCCACTTAGAACCCATGACCTCTGACTCCCAAGCCCGGGCTCTTTCCACTAAGCCATGCTGCTTCTCACAAGGTAGTGTTTCCAACTCTCCATCACTCACAAGTCAAGCAGCTCTAAAATGTGTTCTGATCAGCTTTTGATACATTTTTAGGGACTTTCAGACACATGGACCTCTAATCATGATCTCACAATAACCCTGGACATGCACTGATTCCTCCATATGCATGTTCCCCTGATGCAGCTAACTGCTTATTCAACATTCTTTCAGTACATACTGCACTTTTACTGTTCTGCTCAAATGAATTTCAGGCAAAATAGACAGCAGCTTGCTCAGAGAAATATTAGCTTAATTTCTATTATGTCCACTTGCATTGGTTTCAGAGGTTTTCTATGCCTCATTTCTCTGCTGGTTTAATATATGTCAGCCTAAAGACTGCACCAAGCAAAAGGAGGGGTAGAGAGACCACCAGCTGTAGAAACACTCCAAAGACTCAGGGAGTTGTCACAATGAAAGACAAGTGTGATATGTTTATA
This sequence comes from Ornithorhynchus anatinus, assembly GCF_004115215.2. Taxonomy (NCBI): domain Eukaryota; kingdom Metazoa; phylum Chordata; class Mammalia; order Monotremata; family Ornithorhynchidae; genus Ornithorhynchus; species Ornithorhynchus anatinus. Next base: position 87,838,187 of record NC_041731.1, read on the forward strand.
CCTAATCCGCCGAAGTGATGAGTGAGGTTCTAAGTTGCTGGCAAGTATCTTAAATGGGAAGTTATCTTTTTAGCTGAATGATACGTATGTCAGTGCTCTGCCTGAATGTGCGCTTGGGGGCACAACTTGGGGGGAGAAGAAAGGGGCAGCTGCCCAAATACAGACCTGAAATGGAGGTACAAGACTTCAAACAACTCATCAGGTTAGTTTGGGTTAAAGTGGGGAAGCATTTCACAAGATTTCCTCCAAGTGCAAAAATAATGAGGTTTTGTTTGCGTGTGTGTGTGTGTGTTTGCGTTTTGGGGTTTTTTTGGGGTATTTGTTAAGCATTTACTATGTGTCTGGCACTGTACTAAGCTATGGGGTAGATACAAGCTAATCAGGTTGGGCACAACCCATGACCCACATGGGGCAAACAGTCTTGCTCCCCATTTTACAGATGAGGGAACTGAGGAACAGAGAAATAAAGTGACATGTCCATGGTCACAGAGCAGACAAGTGTCCGAGGCAAGATTAGAATCCGGGTTCTTCTGACTCCCAGGCACATGCTCTATCCACTAGGTAACACTGCTTCCCTGGCTGGTTCCACATCTAAGAATGTTTCTTTAGCGAAGAGAAGCAGTATGATCTAGCGGAAAGAGCATAAGCTTGAGCGTCAGGAGACCTGGGTCCTAATCATAGCCTTGTTACTTGCCTGCAGTTTGACCCTGGGCAAGTCAGTTAACTTCTTCGTGACTCAGTTTCCACACCTCTAAAATGGACATTAAATGCTTGTTCTCCTGCCCTCTTAAACTGTAGGGTAGGGATGGTCTTTGAGTCTGTGTTGTACCTACTCCAGTGTGTTGTATCTACTCCAGTTAGTATAATGTTTGGCACACAGTTAGTAACTAAAAAATACCATTATTTTAAGAGCATCCCAAGAATCTATTTTTCCAGCTGCCATGACCTTTCCACTTTGTTCCTCGAATCCATTTAGGCACCCTTCAATGTTTTGAAATCATGAGTACATCCCTTAACATTTCTTTGCTTCAGTTTCCTAATTGGCAAATTAGGGATTTAATTCTTGTTCTCCCCTTTTAGATCATAAGTTTCCTGTGGGACAGGGACTGTGTCTGTCCTGTTACTTTTGTATCTAACCCAGTGCTTAGTACAGTGCTTGGCACAGAGTAAGCGCTTGAAAAATATCACTACTATCTTCCTTAGTTATGCATTTCATTGTATGAGTCTATGCTCTGTCAATCCTCTCTCCTGCAATGGTTCTTTGCCTTGTCCTTATGTCTGGTTCTCAATTATGTCTTCCCCAGACTTTCTAATAGACACAACCTCTTGATTCTTGGAAATTAAGTGACCTCTCCTTCCAACTCCTCCCACTGCTGCCTGACTTGTATATTCTAAGAGGAGACAAGCTTCACTAGAGGAGAAAAAAAGAAGATATAAAAAGCAGCCTCATGGCTCAGTGGAAAGAGCACAGTCTTGGGAGTCAGAGGACGAGGGTACCAATCCCTGCTCTGCCACTTGTCTACTTTGTGGACTTGGGCAAGCCACTTAACTTCTCTGTGCCTCAGGTACCTCATCTGAAAAGGGGGATTAAGACTGAGCCCCATGTGGGGCAACCTTATTACCTTATATCTAACCTGTGGCTTAGAACAGTGCTTGACACATGGTAAGCACTTAACACATTCCATTATTATTATTAATAAAAATGATCAGAGTGTCAATCTTTCATTTGGATCCATTTTGCTAAATACAGCAAAAAGATTACAGCTCTTATTTAAAAAAATACACACTAATGCAGATAGGATGACATCATACCATGAAACTGTTGATATGGAGAATTCTTAAAGCCAGTCAAAGCTGTACTAATGTGTCATAGAGACAGAGATAGCCAAACTGCAAAAATCCAAAACAGCAAAATTAACTGAAAATGTTATTTATTAGTCAACCTAGGAAGAGGAAAGTGATTATCGGAGAAATGATAGATTCTTGGACAATTGCTCATTTCTTTTTCTGTCATGATTGCTTCTGTTTTTAATGAATGTTTTATTCTATTGCCAATTCTAGGTAGCCTTGAAGAACAAATATACGTTGAGATTTGCAAATATGAGCCATTCTATGTACTTTTTCTTGGATTTTAACAGGCTGTACTTTATTATATGTTGCAATACACTTTGGGCAAAGCCTGGAAGTGGTTTTATTAGAATCATTTAGGGGTTTAATCGATGAGTGGTCTCAAAAAAGGTAGTAGTGGTAATCTAAGGAGTGAGGGGAAACTCACAGGAAGAGCATTAGGGCCTTCCAGGACTCACCAGTTTGCAAATTATAAGAGTGCAGAGTCAGGTAAGAGGATCAGGGTTCTCAAAGGAAAGAAAGGCCACTACTGCCACTCGTAAAAAGAACTGAACAAAGTGCTCACATATCATCACTTTTTATTTCTTGAGCACTGACAGTGTGCAGAGTATTGTATTAAGCACGTGGGAGAGTTGGTAGACATGTCCACAATGAGCATACAGGCATAGCAAATGCAATACTGTATGGCTCTCACCAAAGGGGTTCTTTTTGGCCCTGGTCAAAGTGAAGATTCTCTTTTCTACTGCAGAAAAGTCTTGATAGGACTGCAGCACTTAATGCTCACATATTTATTCTCTGCTGCTTCCCCTATCTGTATTTATTTAAATCTTTAATTTATCTGAAAATTTAAAAATAAATTAGATTGTAAGTTCCTTGAGGGCAGAGATCATGTCTACTAACTCAATTGTATTGTACTCTCCTCTGCATGTAGTGCTCAGCACACAGTAAGTGCTCAATAAATACCATTGATTGATTGATTGATTGACCTGTCATCTGCTGAAATATCTGAAGAAATTTGATTGCCAGAAAAAGATATCTTCTCTTTTTCACTACTGGTCAAAATGAAGCCATTAGAATCAGGGTAAGATTAAGATGTTACCTCCTGAATGAAAAGACATCAAACAGGTCTCAGTGAAGAGGTTCAATGTGAAAAAGTACTTCAGAAAAAAGCCGCCTCTTCTATGTGTGCTGGGAAAGACTATACACACAAAAACATTTTGTGTGCTTCAGGCAGTCCTAGCAATGAGCTGGCTACTAGAAGAAAATTCTGGAAATAATTTCCCAGGTTTGGATAAGAGATTTAAACACAGACACTACAAGAGGTGACATGTCATTAATTAATTCATTCAACCGTATTTATTAAGTGCTTACTGTGTGCAGAGCACTATACTAAGTGCTTGGCAAGTACAATTCAGCAACAAATAGAGACAATCCCTGCCCACAATGGGCTCACAGTCTAGAAGGGGGGAGACAGGTATCAAAACAAGTAAACAGACATTAATAGCATCAATATAAATAAATAGAATTATAGATATATATACACATCATTAATAAAAATACATCAAATTAAAAATATATATATACATATATACACAAGTGCTGTGGCAGGGGGAGGGGTAGAGCAAAGGGAGTGAGTCAGGGCGATGGGGAGGGGAGGGGGAGCAGAGGAAAAGAGAGGCTTTGTCTGGGAAGGCCTCCTGGAGGAGGTGAACCTTCAGTAGGGCTTTGAAGGGGGGAAATCTTGCAAGGGACTAAGCTATTGAGAAAAGATTCTTCAACAGCATCAAAAGCAGAAGCTGCCGAGGGCCCATGAAGACTACTGAATGATCATGGAGGAAATGTTGTTCTCAAAAGAATTGAAAATGATATAGCCCGAGAGTTCACTCTTTCATTAGATATTGATCGGGGAAGTTAGGAGATTAAATCATGCTGACAGCCACTCAGGTATGTCAATGCCATGGATAATAATAATAATTTAGGTATTTGTTAAGCACTTACTATGTGTCAGGCACTGTACTATGCACTGAGGTAGATATAAGGTAATTGGGTTGGACACAGTCTCTGCACCACATTGGGTTCACAATCTTAATCTCCATTTTACAGACGAGGTAACTGAGGCACAGAGATGTGAAGTGACTTAGCCAAGATCACACAGCAGACGTGCCACAGCTGGTATTAGAACCCAGATCCTTCTGTCTCCCAGGCCTGTGCTCTATCCCTTAGACTATGCTGCTTCCCTAGACCACAGTGGTTTTCTGCTTCCCTGCTGCTTCAGGTATGTCACACACACAACCCAGGCCAGACATGTCCGGCTACACAGATCCGTGTGGATCACTTAGGACAGCCACCAGTAGCAGGGATGAGGAAGGAGACAGATGAATAGCTGAAATGGCACTCATCAACCTCCGTCACAATTATCACTACTTTTACTATTGGCAACATAATAGTAATTTTTTTTTGAAGTTTGTATTTTCTGCAAAGCACTGTACTAAGTACTGGGGAAACATGTCAGGATAATAGAAACAAGGCATAATCTAAAAGAGAGAGGAGAGAGGAGAAATGGGCAACAGACACATAAGCAAAGAAATAAGATAAGAAAAGGCAAAACAATAACTAGCCTGTAAATGTCACTGCCACTGCAGCTGTCAGAGACTGTTCTCTGAGGGTTGTGGGGGCCCCTCTGTCCCGTGCCCACAACCCCAGGCAAGCAGCCTCCGGTAACTGCAGATGGGCAGCCTCAGCTGTGTCTTTGTCCCCCTCCTCCTGCTGCGATTGTCTGGGGATGGTGGCGGGGGGGGGGGGAGGGCTGAGATGGGGGGATGAGGGGGTGGGGAGCCCATCTGACCAAATGTGACTATGTTTGTGTGAGCGTGCATGCGTGTGTATGCACAGGTGAGAATGCGTGCGAGAGAGAAAGTGGGAAAGCATATCTGTGTATGAATGAGTGTGTAATAATAATGATGGTATTTGTTAAATGCTTACTATGTGCCAAGCACTGTTCTAAGCAGTGGCGTAGATACAAGATTATCAGGTTGGCCTGTGTGGGGCTCACAGTCTTAATCCCCATTTTACAGATGAGGGAACTGAGGGGCAGAGAGGTTAAATGACTTGCCCAAAGTCAAACAGCTGACAAGTGGTGGAGTAGGGATTAGAACCCACGTCTTATGACTCCCAAGCCCTTGCTTCTTCCACTAAGCCATGCAATAGGAGAGAGTATAGATATACAAGAAGTGTATGTAGAAGTAGAAGTAGTAAAACTAGCATAGTATTTATTAAGCACCTACTCTGTGCAAAGCATTATATTAAGCACTAGGAAAGAAGTATAAAGATGGCGCATGGACACAGTCCGTGGCCCCTAGGGGGCTCATACTGAAGAATGAGGTGGGCAGAGGGCTGGTAAAAGGAATATTAGGAAAGATGAAACAAAACCATGCAAGACAAGAACGACAATAAATTTGAGAGGAACCACAATGGCGTGGGCCGAAACAGTCACAGAGGTCTCATCTGTGGCCTTAGTGATGGGCCTGCCCAATTTTCTGAAATTTGAGACCCCATGGTGCCCATTTTTGAGTTCTTCCCAAGTTGGAGCAGGGGCTGATGGGACCCTTGGTGGCTTGGGGGTGGAACTGTTTCTCTTCCACACAATGAGTCCTGGGGTCGGGGGAAGGTGGGGCAGGGTTGGAGAGGGTAAGGAGAATGTATGCTGCCTCTGTTTCAGTCCTTCCTGGGTTGCATATGTGCATGGAAGCGTGTATGTGTACAGTTGTACTGTACTTACCCTAATGCTTACCATTGTGTTTGGCACACCAACTGTTATGATTATCATGCATATGTGAGAGTATGTGTGAATGAGAGTGTGTGTGAATGAGTGTGTATCAATGAGAAAGGTGTGTGAGAGAGTGTGTGTACATGTGTACGTGTACATGATCATGAGAGTATGTTGTACAGTGAGAGTAAGAGAGTAATTTATTAGTAATTTGCCGGGTTTTTGCAGCATGATCCATGTACAAATGAATAGTTGCAAAAGCGGCCCGGCCACACAAATGAGTTTGACTCCTATTTTAGATCAAATTGATAAGCTAGTTGTAAACGAATCACTAAGACTAGGTGGTATCCATCTGAAGGAACTCAGTGTGTAAGTTGTAGAACTCCTGGCAAGAGTAGCTTATGATTACAAGTGGCTATTATATTCGATGACTGACTAATTCTCTGAATAACTCCATTTATATGAAGGGTTCCAGAAATGTTCCTGGGAACCAAAGCCAGTTACTCTCCCTGCTACATTTTATATCCTAAAATCAGGTAATTCTTACCTCCATATTTTTCCCAGTACTTAGCACAGGTCTTTGCCCACAATAAACAGTAGAGTATTACTACTATAAGTACTTTAGGATCAGCAAACCTAAATTTATGAACAGTGATAATTAACATGATTTCCAGAGAAATCATGTCTCACCCATATCACAATAATAATAATAATAATAATAGTATTTGTTAAACACTATGTATCAAGCATTGTAACTAAACACAGGGGTAAATTCAAGATAACTGGATGAGGCACTGTCTCTGTCCCAAAAGGGGCTCATAGCTTGGGGGATGGGGGAGAATTTGTATTTAATCCCCAGTCACAAATGAGAAAACTGGGGTCCAGAAAAGTGAAGCAACTTGCTCACAATTATACAACAGGCAACTGGCAGAGCCAGTAATAAAACTCAGGTCCTCTAATTCCCAGGTTCACATCCTTTCCACTAGCCTGCACTACTCTTTGAAGTTAACAGTGTGGATCAAGGGAGTCATTTGGGCTTTTGACCAAAGTTCCACAACAGATCACTTTTCTAAAATACCATTCAGTCCATGACTCCCCACTCCTCAAGGATCTCCTGTGGTTGCCCATTCACCTCTGCATCAAAGAGTAACTCCTTACTATTGGCTTTAAAGCCTCAAACAGCTTGCCTCCTCCTGATTTCCTACTATAACTCAGCCCGGAAACTTTGCTCCTCTAACACTAACCTACTCACTGTACCTCGATCTCGTCTATCTCACCGCCAACCCCTTACCCACATCCTCTCTCTGGCTTGGAACTCATTCCCTCTTCATATACAACAGACCACCACTTTCCCCCCCCCACCCTTCTTCAAAGCCCTATTAAAATCACATTTTCTTCAAGAGGCCTTCCCCGACTAAGTCCTAATTTCACCCATTCCCTCATCTTCTGTGTCATCCTGGCACTTGGATTTGAATCTTTAAGCACCTGATATTCATCCCACCCTCAGCCCCACAACATTTATGTACATATCCATAATTTATCCATAATTTATTTCAATGTTTCTCTTTAGACTGTAGGGAATGTGTCTACCAACTCTGTTGTATTTTACTTTCCCAAGCACTTAGGACAGTGCTCCGCACACAGTAAACATTCAATATATACCACTGGTCGAATGCTTTTTAAGACCCAGTCATCATAGGATTATAGGGTAGGGTCAGTTTAGAATAAAAAAAACTAGCTGAAAGAGATGAAACAAGGATAGGGATAAATTTCCATTTCAGGATGGAGAAACATAAAGAATAGAATTTCATAAAAATTGGTGCTAGGACCAATTTATTTGACATTTTCAATAATGAAATGGAAGAGGGAGTACACAGTGAAATATTCAAGCTATTTCAGGTGGCAAAAGCCTTGCTGATGGTGAGACACTGCAGGAAGAGTGGATAAAGCCGAGAGACTAGGCAGAAGAGGCGAGGCAGGTGCACTTCAGCGTGAGAAAGTGCAAGTGCAAGACAATGCACCTAGAGAGACAACATCATCCAAACTGGAACTGTAAGCTGGTGGGCTCAGAGCTGCATGTCCTGACTCAGGAAGAAATAGGAACTGTTGTTGACTTTCCTCAAATCAGTGGCTCAGTGTGCAAAAGCAACCAAAACAAGGCAGCAACAAAATGCTGGGCATCTTCAAGAAGGGCTTAATCAACAAAACACAAGGTAGAGTTGGGCCACCATAGGAAATCGTGTTACTTCCACATCCAATTCTATTCACCACATTTTAGGAAGATCGTAACAGAGTTGAGAAAGATATAGAAAAGGCAATTAAAATGAGGAGGCAGATGAAGCAATTCTTAAATGGGGGGACACTGAAGAAATCAGGGTATTTCAGCTTCAAATGACAAAGGTTGAGGGAACAGAATTTAATTTTGCAAAATCCTAAAGGGTGTAGAGGACACAAGTGGGATCGTTGTTTACCAAATCCCATAATGCCAGGACTGGGAAGAATCTATTAAAGCTTGAAAATGGTAAGTAAAATTTTTTGGAGCAAATGGAATGAACTACAAATGAAATTAACTTCCACAAGAAGTTGTGCAGACAGATATACGGTAATCAGGGGTAGATACAAGGTAATCAGGTTGCCCCACGTGGGGCTCACAGACTTAATCCCCGTTTTACAGATGAGGTAACTGAGGCACAGAGAAATTAAGTGGCTTGCCCGAAGTCACACAGCAGACAAGTGGTAGAACCGGGATTAGAACCCACATCCTCGGACTCCCAAACCCGTGATCTTTCCACTGAGACATGCTGTTTCTTTTGCAGTATCGTGACTACCATCTCCCACATTATCATTTCCTCCAGGCATCTTTTGTTACCATTGTCAGAATCAAAACAGTAGACTGAATAGGTATCGGGACTTCTTATGGTCTTACGTTTTTAAATGACTAATACAAAACATAGCTCCAATCTTAAGAATCAACTTTTCATTTTGACTACTGGCACAGAAATGGGGCAGGGATTTCAGTGGAGGGCAGTGGGATGGGGTTGGTCAGTGGCGACTGAGTTTCAGAGCTCAAAATCAGAAACCCACCATTTGGAGTCTTTTTAGTCCTCCCGGCAAACTCTTACATTTTGCTGTAAAAGTGAGGCTTGGATCCCAGATCTAATCCTGACTCTGCCACTTACTGCTGTGTGACCTTGGGCAGTTTAACTTAACTTCCCTGTGCTCCGGTTACCTCATCTATAAAATCAGGGTTAAGACTGTGAGCTCCACATAGGACATGCACTGTGTCTTGATTACTTTGTTTCTAACCCAGCACTTAGAACTGCACCTAGCACATAGTAAGCACCTAACAAATACCATTAAAAAAAATAAGCCATGGGAGAAATCACCCTCACCACCCCCCTGGTATTTTCTCCTACTGATTGCATATATTTCTTTTAAGACATCATGAAAAATTTGGACATTAAACTGGAGAAATATTTTACCTTATATACGTGCAAAACCTTCCAATAGCATAGATGCAATTTTTGAAATAAAGAGTGTTGCTGCTTTTGCTGAATTATTTGGTACTAAAAGTCAGCTCGAAAGACAAACTATCACCCCACCATATAAAATTGCTTGGAAGCTGGATCAAAACCAATGAGCCTTGTTTCACAATAATGCTAAAATGAAACAGCAGTGGGAAAACTACTTCAGGAAGTCAGAATTCACTATCAATCACAGTCAGACTTTCCATACCTTTCTAGAGACAGGAACTCTTAAAATAATCAGCCCACTTTGCCTGCACACTGAATATCCTTGTGATAAAAGACAAAGTTTCCAAGGCATTTTCCAAAGTGCATCTTCACAATATATAGAGAAAAATGTGTTACCATAAAATTCAAAGGAATGGTTTCTGGGACATCAACTCCAAATCCTCCTATTTGTATTTAGGAAGAGCAATGTACAGGAGTAAAAATTCAATTATTTTCCTTGTTTCCTGAAACTAGACGTTAGGTACACTAAGAAAATATGAGCAAAGGAAAAGATGTAACAAAGAAACTTGCCTGCCAGTTCAGAGTTAGATGATAGTGATGGAATTAGCATGACCTAGTGGAAAGAGTACAGGCCTGGGAATTAGATGACCTGCAAGTAACTGCCATGTGACATTGGGCAAGTCAAGTTCTCTTTGCCTCCGTTCCCTCATCCACAAAATGACTATTCGATACCTGTTCTCCCTCCTACTAGGACTATGAGCCCATGTGTTACCTGATTATCTTGTAAATGAACCAGCGTTTAGTACAGTGGTTGGTACATAGTAAGCACTTAACAATTAAGGCACATCTCCTCCAAGAGGCCTTCCTTGACTAAGCCCTCCTTTCCGCTTTTCCCACTCCCCTCTATGTCACCCAGGCTTGTTTCATTTACTCATCCCCTCTCCCAGCCCCACAGAACTTATGTACATATCTATAACATTTATTTATATTAATATCTTTATCCCCCTCTAGACTGTAAGCTCCTTGTGGGCAGGGAATGTGTCTATTATGTTGTACTCTCCCAAGCACTTAGTATGGTGCTCTGCACACAGTAAGTGCTCAGAAATACGATTGAATGAATGAATGATTATCATCATCATTATTATTGTATAAACTCATTATGGGCAGGGAATGGGTGTGCTAATTTGATGTATTGTACTTTCCCAAGCACTTAGTACAGTGCTCTGCACATATCGCTCAATAAATATGACTGATTATTATTGTCATCATTATTACCATTATTCTCTCATGAACTAGGTCATGCCTCGATCCTGAACCCTCAAGCCTGAGATCCTACACAGACGAATTCAACTGTAAGAGGAAGATTACAGTGACAGTGGCTATGTCACTCCATTTATACTTATTTTTGACTTTATAGGACCATTTATGGTCAAAGTGATTACAACTTGATGCTGAAGTTATACCATGGCACCATACCCAGAAGAAACTTTCCTTGGGAGACAGTGTGGAGTTCTCTGTCAACATGATGCAGCTTTTTTCAGGAGTCCCGCTAGGACTGGCCAACTCAAGAATTACCCAGGGTGGGTTTTTTTTTTGGTCAGTGACCTTTGCCACTAATGTCATAGTCCAAGAAAGCAGAGTTGGAACTAGATTCCAGGGCTTCTGATTCCCAAAGACCTATTTTCCAACTTCAGGGCAAGCATTTTAACAGAGAGAGCTAAGGACACCACAGTTTAGATGTTAACTATGTGAGGAATTGTAATGATACAGCCAAAGACGGAGAAGGTAAAATTCTGTTAGTCATCTCATAGTACAGTCAGTTCTCCTTTGTTCCCAAACAACCTTGCAGTCCAGGAAGCTCCATTGTCCTCGCACCCGGTTCTGACATCACGAATATGCGCAAAGTTGTCCCTTCAGATACATCGCATTCTACCAGGCAGAATTGCACTGATGGAAGAACATTTCCTAGTTCCTCTATCCAAAATGCACCACAACAGCTCACGCTACAAAAGAACTAACTGCTAAATTTATACAGATCAAAGAGTCATTCCAGATTCTATAATTTGCAAGTTAAACAGAGATAAACCGGTATGCTGGACTATTAAATCCTATGCCACGGTTTTGGTAGTGATTAATCCCTGAGAGTCGAAATCCAAAAATTTTGTAGAATAGCTAAGAATACTGCCCAAAAGATAAAAAAAAATCCTCTTTGACCTCGACAGGATGTGTTCATGCACCGAAGCATATCCCTGTTTGGGGCTGCTAAACTATAGAGTTACTAATGACCAAAAATTACGCAGCTCTGAACAAACTGAATGCAACATTCTATTGTACTTGTTAATTTCACAGGCCTTTCATATATCCATCCAAGATACAAACCTTTGTTTTAAATGCATTGCTAATGTTTAAAGATACTTCTCCATCCCCAAATTCTCTCCTTTTCTGCAGTCCTGCATGTCCTTTTGCCTTCAGGATATCTCTAGTCTTGACAACACCTCAAACCTAACATGTCCAAAGCAGAACTTCTCTTCTTTCCCTGACTTTCCCATCACAGTTGATAACACCACCATCCTTCCTGTTCCACAAGCCCACAGCCTTGCGTTATCCTCAACTCATCTTTCATTCAACCCACATATTCAGTCAGTCACCAAATCCTGTCAGTTTCACCTTCACATCTCTAGAATGGGCAGGGACTGTCTCTATCTGTTGTCGATTTTTATATTCCAAGCACTTAGTACAGTGCTCTGCACATAGTAAGCGCTCAATAAATACTACTGAATGAATGAATGAATCAATCAAAACTACTATCAACATGGGTTCATGTTGAGCTTTGGGTGCCAGCAGAACAAAAATCAATCAGTGGTATTTCTTGAGCACTTACTATCAAAAGTACTATCATACTGGCCCAAGCATATCCCACCTCAAAGAAGGCATCAGATTCCTCACTGACTCCCCTTCTCCCGCCTCTCCCCTCTCCAGCCCCTAAATCACTCTATTACCCATATCATTTTCTTAGAAAATCATTCCATGCACAGTTTCCCAATCTTTAGAGACCTTCAGTGGTTGTCCATTTCTCTCTGCATCAAGAAGAAACTCCTAACTACAGGTTTTAATGCACTCAAATCAGTTCTTGCCCTCCTATTAACTACAAAAGAGTACACACATTTAGCTTCTCTAACATTCACCTTGATCTCATCCCTCTCACATTCAACTCTCCTTCCTTCCTGTAACTCTCTTCCCCTTCATATCTAAAAGACCATCTTCAAAGATCTATGAAATCATATCTCTTCCAGGAAACATTCCCTAACTTCTCATTTCCCCAACTTATTCTCCTTCCTTTTTGTGTCTCCTATGCGTTTGGGTTCATAATCACTAAGCACTTAGATGCTAACTTTGGACAAATAATAAATAAATATGATCGATTAGTGGATTGATTGAATAAAGCATGACTCATATCATGTGTGTCAGCTTTACGAAATGAGGACCATATGTTTTATCCAGAGCATTGTAACAGATTCTGGGAAAATGAGCAGGAGGTACCAGCCATACAATTTTTTTCCCACTTTTTCTTTCATCTCGACTAGTGGAGGGCAGCATCTTTAATAATCCCCTAAGAGTGGAACTGCAGTCTGGAAGAGATCTCAAGATGATCAGGACAGAGTGGCAAACAGGGGAACAGGAATAAGCAAGAGGTCAGCAGCAGAAGAGTCAAGATCACAGCATAGTGCATGGGTCTTCTTGGGGGAAAGAGCTGGCTTGGAATGTGAGAAGAGAGGATTAAGCGGGAGAGAGAAAGAAAGAATGAGAGAGAAAGAGAGAAGAGACACCTGTGCTACAAAAATGATCAGAAGGTTTGGCTTGTAACAAAGAGAAATGGGTGAATATTTGAGATTTTTGAGAAGGGGGGAGAAGTCCTCTAGACTGTAAGCTCGTTGGGGCAAGGAATGCATCTGTTTATTGTTGTATTGTACTTTACCAAGTGTTTAGTACAGTATTCTGCACACAATGAGCACTCAATAAATATGACTGAATGAAAAGTGTGCAGAATTTAGTTTCAGGCAATTAAGAATGGACCAGAGAGGAGAGAGACTGGAGGTAGGGAGACCAATAAGCTGATGTCCAAGTCAAGCTGGGATATGATAACTAGCTTGACCAGGGTGTTGTCTGGTTAGATGAAAAGGAAGGGATGGATCCTGGAAATGTTGGGAAAGAAAAGATGATGGCATTTAGCAACAGACTAAGTGTGGGGTTTGAAAGATAAGGAGGAGTTATTGAAAATGTCTAGACTTCAGTTTTCAGAGACAAAGCATTTGATGGTGGTCAACTGTGATGAGAAAGTTAGATGAGAGAGGATTTGGAAGGGACAATGGGTTCATGTTGAGCTTTGGGTGCCAGCAGAACATAAATCAGTCAATCAGTGGTATTTCTTGAGCACTTACTGTTTACCGTTGTATTTTCCCAAACAGTACAGTGCTCTGCACACAGAAAGGGCTTAATAAATACAACTGAATGAATGAATGAATGTACAAAGCACTCTACTAGGCGCTTGGGAGAAGAGGCGCCCGGGAGACAGAAGGAAATGTGAGACTGCAGAAGAAGGAGGTTGGGTCTACTGAGGTATATCTTGGGAGCCCTCCACATAGAGGTGGAAGGAAGTCATAGGTGAAGATGAGCTCCCCAAGGAAGTGACTGTAAAGTGAGAAGAGAAAGGGCCTGAGAACCAAGCCCTGCAAACCACCACAATAGAGTGTGAAGAGTGCAAGGTGGGGAGTGGTAGGTGAAGAAATTGCCTTTAAGTCACATTCAAAATAGAAAATGCAATTCGGGAACAAACTGTACTAGGGTCTATCAAATATCAGTTGTGCTCCTGTTCCAGAAGTCACAATGGACCCAAGTAATTTGTCCCTGGAGTTCCAGAATTACTATCCAATCTGAGAATCTGACCTTGCCCTTGGTTTAGCCCACTGAGAGGAGTGATACAAACTGGCTGTCCTGTCAGCCTGATATGGAGTAGATTCTTATATAAGCCTCCACTTCATTTCAGCTGTGTTGATATGGCCTGTGATGTAATCAGCTTGGGCTGATGCTAGTTGCAAACTTATCATCTGGACATACTTCACAGAGTACCAACGATATCTGAACAGTCTGTTTTGATTAATATCAATTTCTCCCATAACATTTCCCTTGTAAATGGTGCACATTCTTAGCAAAGGAGTCATAAGTCATTCAACCACCAGAAAATTAGATTTTATTGACATTTCAGATTTTTCATAAGAACATCCTTAAGAAATTTTAGTTTGGGATATTGTATTTTATGAATAAACCTACCGCATTTCAAATAGTGATTTTTAGATTGTGAAAATTAAGGCACATTGCTGCAGAGTTCATATTGGCATAGGGAAAAGTTTAATACTTGCAATCTACAAAATAAAACTTGGATCCCAGGAAACGTGCCGTCCATCATGCATACTGTTCAAAACTGAAACATCATCTTCTGCTAGAGATAAATCAAACACCTATAGAAATGCATATGTAGTTTCATTAATCACATCATCATTATCATCATCAATGGTATTTGGGCACTTCCTATGTGCAAAGCAGTGTACTAAGTGTTTGGGAGTATTATGTACAGTAAGGTAAAATTAGAGCCTCTTCTGTAGAAAATAGAGACTTTCATCCTTGTATTCCTTCAATTGTATTTATTGTGCACTTTGTGCAAAACTCTGTACTAAGCACTTGGGTCTCAAAGTTACACACATTTACCTTTTTCTTCTAAAAGCATTTTAAAATGCATTATTTTGGGAAATATTTCACTGTGTCTTCTTCCTTAGCTGATTATCCAAATGGCTATAATGAAATGGTGTGGTTTTTTTAAACTCTATGAGATGCTTAGAAATTACACAAGAAATTCGATTCTAAAAGCATTCAAGCTTTATTTTGGAAAACATTTCACTGTGTTTTCTTCCTTAGTTGAATATCCAAAAATCTATAATGACTTTTTTTTACTCTACAAGATACTTAAAAATAACACAAGAAATGCAATTGTATTCAGGCTCTTTCTTTTCTCTTACCTGCTTTCCAGTGTTGGGCTAGGGCTGACTGGATACCTTGTCAGTGAGACATGCGACATGTACTAAAAATGTTAATTACCACCCACCACCATAGTTGGTTGATACACCACATAAGAATGAGTTTCCTGTAATGATCAGGTTTCTTCTCCAAAGACAAATTGTCCTAATAATAATAATAATATTTGTTCAGTGTTTACTATGTGTCAAGCACTGTTTTAAGTACTGGAGCAGATGCAGGTTAACAAAGAACCTTCTAAATATTGTAGACTGATATGAATTTGACCTGAGTCAAGGTCCAAATACTAACATAAAAATTATTTAAACCTTAATAGAGGATGAGGGTGTGCTTGACAGGCCTTCTGTTCTTTCTGTTTAAAAAACAGTTTTACTTTCACTCAGCAGACATAGGTTTATGTTAAACTGGGTCTGACAAGTCTCATCATTTCCCCTTCCCTCTCCCTATAAAGGGATAAAGGGGAAGGGATCTGACTAGTATTTTCATTTACACTTCAGACTCAGTCACAGAATTCCCTGGCATTCTGGCTAGAGGCCAGGGGGGAAGACAAAGGTACCATCAAAGGGATGTATCAGAGCTCCATATGGCTATCAGGGTAAACAC
This sequence comes from Ornithorhynchus anatinus, assembly GCF_004115215.2. Lineage (NCBI taxonomy): Eukaryota > Metazoa > Chordata > Mammalia > Monotremata > Ornithorhynchidae > Ornithorhynchus > Ornithorhynchus anatinus. The sequence continues at coordinate 87,853,964 of NC_041731.1, forward strand.
ATGAATAACATAATTACCACACATCCTCAAAGCCTGAGCCCAGGAACTTGGACATTCTGCTCCTATTCTCAGGGAAGGCGAGTACTATACGCAGTTGAACTCTAACAATCAAAAAATCCTGTACCAAGTATCACTGCATTTTCTTTTTATTTTATATCACTCTATTGAGAAAAAAATAGGGTTTGGATATCTTCACATCCTCCCTAACAGAATGAGAAAGACAGAGACTACAGCAGCCAAATGTGATAATAGAGTGTAAGAATGGAATAATAATCAAGATTGTTTAAGCATCACTTTGATCCACCAAATGACATTAAGAAGTCTTTCGGGTGAGTTTATTCCTAGCTTCATAGCCTAATGGAAAGAGTAGGAGCCTGGGAAGGAGATGAGCTGGGTTCGAATGCCAGGTTGGCCACTTGCCTTTTGTGTGACCTTGGGTAAGTCACTTAACTTTCTGTATCTTGGTTTCCTCATAGGTAAAATTGGGATTCAATCTCTCCTCCTTACTTGGACTGTGAGACAGAGTCTGTATCCAACCTGATTACTGTTTATCTACCTCAACACTTACTGCAGTGCTTGGCACGTAGTAAACCTTAACAAATACCACACTTACTATTCTTAACCTTTCTCTGAATAGAGACACCTGAAATTCACATTTTATATTTCTTAGCTCTCTTCCACCCACAGAAAATGGGGATGGTTTTATCAAACCAACCAATTCTTCATGGTTACAGATTTTGCCTAGATATTGTTCTTATAGATCTGTTGTTATAACCTTCCCAAATTAAGCCCTCTTTTCCCCAGCACCCTTTCCCTACTGTATTATCTACGCACTTGGATCTGTGAGCTTTGGGCATTTCATATTCATCCCACCCTAAAAACGATAGCACTTATGTACAAATCATCAAATGATTAAATAAATGCTCACTTCAGGCAGGGAACATGCCTCCTCATTCTGCAGTACTGTATCCTCCTAAGCTTAGACCAGTGCTCTGCACAAAGTCAGTGCTCAATAAATACCACTGACTGATTATGATAGATCTGAATTTATGTCAGTTGACATGGAAAGATAAACATGAAACCCAGTACCATTTCTGACCTTACCTTTCCAGTGAGCATTTTAAAGAACCCAACAACTACAGTCCATTCTAGCCCTTCTGTGGGCACTAGAGGTGGGATAGTTAGGGTGCTGAGCTGGAATCTTCTCTCTCCACCCTATAACTAGACCATCAGTCAGTAGCTTTTATTGAGGTCCTTAACTGTGTGCACAGCACTGTACTAAGCACTTGGGAGAGTCCAAAAAATTCATAGACGTGATCCTTGCCCTCAAGGTCATTACAATCTATTGGGAGAATGGAGGAGGGGGAAGGAAGGGCAGAAAAGAGGGAGAGACTTATCCCCATCACCAGCCCTGTCTCTTGTCTGTGCCATCTATCAGGGCCATCTGAAGAAGTGATGAAGAGAGTATTGGGTTTGCCTAGGAGGGTGGTATCAGTCGCTCTTGGGAGTCTCCAGGGCCTACCTGACATTTTTCAGGGTGTAGATGGTACCTTAGGGATGGGCATTCTTGCCCTAGACACTCTCCAGCAGTCTGTGACGTCAATCTGGATGGCAGGAACTCGCCAAGGGTACTCGAAGAAGCAGCACAGATTCCCAAAGCTTCCTTGGTGCTGCTGTTTCTTTTTTTTTTTAAATGGTATTTGTTAAGCACGTACTACGTTTCAGACACTGTGCTAAGCCCTGGAGTAGATACACAGTAAATCAGGTTGGACACAGTCCCTGTCCCACACAGAGCTTAACCCCCATTTTACAGATGAGGTAACATGCAAAGAGAAGTTAAGTGGCTTGCCCAAGGTCACAAAGCAGACAAGTGGAGGAGCTGGGATTAGAACTGAAGTCCTTCTGACTCCCAGGCTCAGGCTCTATCCACTAGGCCATACTGCTTCTAGCTGTTTGAGGAGCCCCAGGGATGGGACAAGCACCGTAAGAGATGGCATGTATGCTTGCTTCCTTCCCTCTGCCCAGATGGTTGCCATGCTAAGAGGTGCTCTGGGGATGCATGGAACTGGGAGAGCTCTACGTCCCGTGGAAACCCAGTATTCAGGGGGACCAAGTTATCCCCTCTTTGCAATTAAAACCACTGTTTAACCAGCAACACAGAACTGGAAGCCTACTGAGAAACATCCCAAACCACCAGTTTTGAATATAATCCTGAATTATTAATTAAAACTGTTGCTGCCTTTTAAATATGTCTTACCTATTAAACACACAAAGCACAGGATATTTACAAATGCCCTTTAGCCTCCCACATATCTTAAACTCCTTATAACTTTCCCTCATCTTTCAGGGCTGAAAGCTAGGCATTTATATGATAATCCTTTAAAAATGAAAAAGCAACTCTCTATAGTTATTTCAGATCATTAGTCAGTCTGATAAAAAGGGCTACACAGTTATGCTAAAAGTTCTTTAAAACTTAGAAGAAAGAACCAGTTGGGGAGGGGGTAAGACCTACATGCATCTTGAGTTACTTTGAAATTCCTTCCCTAATATATTTTATTACCTTCATTTTCTAATAGATCAACGGCATTCCAAGGACTCCTCTATGGCATGCTAAGGGATTCTCTTACCTTGTTTTTAAATTTCTAATCTAAAAATATGCAAGTTCCAGGGCCCATTAACTATGTTATTTCATTTTACTGAAATTCCATTTTATATACAAAATAGTTCTATAGAAGGACAACTGGCTCTTACCTCACAGTTTTCCTTTAATCTTTTGGGCTTGGTAGATTTTGGAATAGTGACGACCCCATTCTGGAAAAATAATAAATAATTTGCTCCTTGAAAACATTTTCAGAAAGAGAAGGAATGCCCTTGAAAATGGGAAAGAATTTCTTCTTTAAACTAAAACCCTCCTTTTCTTGCACTCTACAATTTGAAGTTATCAAAACATGGTATCTATTTAGTGCTTACTGTGTGCAGAACATGGTGCTAAATGCTTGAATTTGCCCAATTAACATCATTTCTACCGCCAGAGATCAGTATTTTAGGATTTAACATCCTTGATAAAATTGCTCTATCCTCAATGTGATCCCAGTTCTTTGTGTGTTCTAGGGCAAAAGAATGGGAGGGAAGAGGAAGAGTGTAACTTGATTTTGCCTACTTAAAAAAAAATTTACCTGAATATTATCTTTTGAAAAGGTCTGCCAAAATGAAATCGCTCTGGCATTTTGCCCCTCCCTCAACCCCACAGCACTTAAGTACATACCGTATTTTATTTATTTATATTCATGTCTTTCTACCTCTCTAGACTGTAAGGTTGTTGTGGGAAGGGAACATGTTTACAAACTCGGTTATATTGCACTTTTCCAAGCACTTAGTAAAGTGCTCTGCACACAGTAAGTGCTCAATAAATACGATAGATTGATTCATTCATTTAGGTTTTTAAAAAGTTTCCTTCCATTTGAAGCTCTGGATACTGCCTCCGAAGGCAGGCA